>NC_060074.1:68019285-69329642 GCF_922984935.1 Meles meles
AAAATTTTAAGAAACTCACATTTCAGTGTCCATAAATAAAGTTTTATTGGAACACAGCCACACTCATTCGTTTATGTACTGACTATGGCTGCTTTCACACTATGATAGCAGAGTTAGTTCCCAGAGAGACTATATGGTCCACAAAACCTAAAAACATCTGGCCCTTTACAGAAGAAGTCTGCAGATTCCCCAACCCTAGATGATTGCTTGTTCTCAAATTAGCATTTTCATCAGGCTAAAATAACAAGTAATTTTTGTGGAGTCTGACAAACTGTTATGCTTAGTTAAAAATCGAAACTAAGAACAAAAAGCACAATGTAATGGCACAAGACCCTCAAATTCTAGAAGATTAGCAAGTATGTCTGGTGCCAGAACAAAGAACGTTTGAATGAATGATACATCGAAGCAACTTAAACCTCTAAAAGCCAGTGTAGTTCCCAAAAAAGAAAGGGAAATAATCTATATTTTGTTGTCTCTGAGTAGTCTATGATTAAACAGTATGAATGACAACACATAACTTGTGTTGAGCATCTATGATTCCTCTTCAGAATAGTGGAGATTTTAAGTTCTCTTACCCCTCATTTTGTCAACATGAAAGCAGATAGAGAGGATGAATTGAATGTTCCAGTGCCTGAATTCTTCAACAACAGGAGTTCTATCATCTCCCCATCCCCCCATTTCCTCATGCCTAGCATACAGTTATCACTTGATAGCTACATTAATACTAAATAATTTATTCAAGGTAACCAGGATTTAAATCAAATTCAAGCCTGTACTTCCATGGCCTAAATGCTCTTTTTTTCTGTAAACGACATGCTATGTGTCCTGTATCAAAAATTGGATGAATCAACTACATAAAAATATTTCAAAATTTTATCAAGTTTGTAAATAAAATTATATCCGATAAACTGCCTTCATGTTTTCACAACACAAACCAGAGATCTTAAAGAAATCCTCCCTAACTGGCAATCTACTCAGGAGGTAGACTGATGTATCAGCAGGTTAGGGTAAATAGTTCATTATTTATCAGACTCAGGCAAACAATAAACAATTTTCTATTTTACTCAAAATAACACCAAATAAAAACTCTACGCTAACATTTTTTAGTATATGTGCTGCCGAAGCGAGCACATACGCTAACATTTTTTATAAAGAACCCTAAAATCTATCTTAAAAGAGGATTTCCAAATAATACTTATTCATATCTTTATCTATATTTAAAAAAAAAGTAACTTAAGATCAATAAAACATGGTTTGTTTGTTTTTTTTATTTTTTTATTTGACAGAGAGAGAGGTCACAAGTAGGCAGAGAGAGAGGGAGAAACAGGCTCCCCACTGAGCAGAGAGCCAATGCGGGGCTCGATCCCAGGACCCTGAGATCATGACCTGAGCCAAAGGCAGAGGCTTAAACCACTGAGCCACCCAGGCGCCCCAATAAAATACGGTTTTTTAACAGTTTAATGTACTAATTTTTAAACATGGCAGGATCCCATCTGTATTCCATCTTAAATCCTGACTAGCTACTTTTGAATAAACAACAACAAAAAAATCACATAGAATAACACAATTCTGAAAATTATACTGGAGACATTTCCTATCTATGGTTTCGTATCACTTTCTAAAGTATTTTCCAAGGAACAGTGGATGAGTTAGGTTGAGAGGCTACATTTTAAATGCAGAGCAAAGTGGGATGGTTCAGCCAGGGTGAACAAAGTTAGATTTATTAACCACAAAGCTTTTAAATGCTAACATCTGGGGCGCCTGGGTAGCTCAGTGGGTTAAGCCTCTGCCTTCGGCTCAGCTCGTGATCTCAGGGTCCTGGGATCAAGCCCTGCATCGAGCTCTCTGCTCAGCAGGGAGCCTGCTTCCCCCTCTCTCTCTCTACTTATGATCTCTCTGCCAAATAAATAAATAAATAAATAAGTGCTAACATTCGCCTGCTAACTCCAAAAGGGGAACGGGATGGAAAGTTATAGTGTATGAAGAAATTCGCAAACTTATTTGGAATAACATTCATTTACCATATTTACTGGATATATATTTGAAGATACTTAAGGTCTTTTTTTTTTTTAAAGACCTACAGATTATTTAAGTAAAAACTGAGGCAAAACTTCCCTACCTAAATTTAAAATGTAATGGCATGGGAAAGTGGGACGGTCCTTGGAGAAAATGTCATTTTGTTAAAAACAATGAATGAAAAAACCCAGATGCATATTTATTACAGTGTTAAAAACAACCAAAAAAGCAACAAGTTTACCTCCTTTAAACCAGAGAATCTGAGGAAGAAGGGGGGGGGTGGGGGGAAGATGACAAGATTAAAATTAATTTTAAGACTATAATGTATGACTAGTGCAGGTAAAGAAGTTGGAAATAGATAATAAAAAACTGCAAAGCTGAACAAAATAAAAAATGAAAAAGGAAAACCGAGATGTAACTAAATTTACCTATAAAATAAGTGTTTCTATTACGAACAGATCATATTTCATCCCTTCCTATAAACCCTAATCTTTTCTTACCCATGTCCTACTGTTACCACCTCATTCCTCACTCTCACCTCAGATTATTTTAGACTTGTTTTGTCAGCCCAAAAGAAACATCATTTCCCAGAAAGCAAGAACCACTAGTCTCTGAAGAACCACACACTGAGACTAAGAATCAAATGCTGGGTCCATTATTTACCATAACACTCCATATATTATTTAACCCAAGACTCCAATTTTTCATCAGCTTTTTTAGTAATCTCTATGCCCTACATAGGGCTCAAATTCACAACCCCAAGGATCAAGAGTCACATATTCTACTGACTGAGCCAGCCAGGCACCCTATTCTCATCAATTTTAAATGTGGTAATACAGGTGTAGGATTGTGGGGATTCAATAACACACCACAGACACACTTAGTACACCATCTGAAACAGTTGTGAAACAGTACACCATATGAAACATCTATAGATGTCAGTAAGCACCCAATAAATTTTCTTATCTGAATTTAAAGTTAGTTTTTATACACACAATTACTACAGCCAGTATAAAATTATTTTCAAAACAAAAACTCTTTATTATTATTATTATTCCAAAAATCTATGTACTTTTCTATTTCAAAACTTCAATCACGTGTTAAATGATTAGCAGTTTCTTCCCTAATAGCTTAAAAATAACTTGTAGGGCTTACAAAATAAGCGATGTTTCCTCTTTAAGGTCCCATTCAACTCTCTTCTCAACTATAAGCTACAGAACCAGCAGTCTACGGTCTAAATATGCTACCACTAACCTCAGGAAAATGTGCATTAGGGGTTTTTTGTTGTTTTTAAATTTAAGTCTGAACAGTACCTATATATTAAACAAAACTAAAATTCTCAGTGAAGGTTACTGCTAACAATTCTCCTGAGTTACTCATTTCTACACGGATTTGGGAATTTAGAACCCTGGAGATTTAGGATATGCAGAAAGGTACCAAATATTTCATCTCTAAAATGGCTCACCAGTGAAGAAAAATTCAGAATGCTATCTGCGATTTTCAAAATGTACTCCAGAGATACCTCAGGAAAGGAGGTTGTGCCTCAAAAGATGTTAAAGAAGAGGAAAAGGGAAGGAAGGAGCCGGGGGCTGAACTAAGGAGCTAGCCTATCAAAGACACATCCTACCTTCACCTCCATGTTTGCAAACATAGCATCCCTCATTTTAACAGAGGTTCCATATTGGACTTACTTTGAAGAAAGAGTTCTACAGCTTAAAAAAAGGTTTGAAAAACCACTGATCTTAACCAGTGATCTCCTAGAAAATCCAAGGGACATCAACCAAGCCAGCTTTGCATTTGCACTAGGTGTAAAAATTGCACATATTGTGTATTTTATAGAATGTTTTCAAGTTTATTACTGCTCTTGCTGATGCAGTCATTTCTTTCTTTGCTTCTCTAATTTTTTTTTCTTAACTACTGCATTACAGCTGATCAGAAAATAGATGGCAAAATAAATATGGAAAGCAAAATATGATATGGCTTTATTTTTAAAGATTTATTCATTTGAGACACAGAGAGCACAAGCTGGGGGAGGGCCAGCAGGAGAGAGAATCTGAAGCAGACACCACACTGAGCACGGAACCCAATGCAAGACTCCATCTCACAACTATGAGATTCATGACCTAAATGGAGACCAACAGTCAGAAGCTCAACCGAATGCACCACCCAGGTGCCCCTGATTTGGCTTTGAAAGATGGAAAGACTACCACAATTATAAAAAGTCAAAGAATTATTCTGTACAATGGAACAGTGGTTAGGAGAAAGTGATGAAAGTAGAAAATGGTACTATTCATATCAATTTAGCTTTATAAATGTTAATTTGTAATCATACCAAAATCTGAACAATTACTATGGCATTTAAATGCTCTAAGATATTAGTGATAATTTACATGGTATTTTCTAGCAATTGAAAAGTATGTTCAAAAAACAAAGACAAATCTAAAGGACTCAAGAGGTGGTAGTGATATAACTAAACTAATGCTTCTATTTTATTTGGAATTTAAGCCAGTGATTATTAAACAAGTTTTCAAATCTAATATGGGATCTTGTTTTACCTGACTCCTTGTCTTATTTTTAAAACAAAAATAAATGTGTTTCTTCAATGCAAGTAAGACAAAATATAAAAAAAATCCTACCATCTTAACACTGTCACAGAAGGAGGGAGATAAATCAGTATGGATTGTGCCATGATAGAAGATAACCACCTCTATCAGCCTCCAAATAGAGCTATTTAAAATTATTGGCATAAATGCATTATAGGAAATTTTAACAGTATGTTCAGATATCACAAAAGAGAAGGAGTGGACATTAAATTTTTTTACCTCTACCTTAAGTAGATTTCATCAGCCCTGACTGGACAATAAAAAGAAAAGTCAGAGATCATCATCTCTATAAAATTACTACAGTTAATGACACAGATATATTTAATCTCTTCCCATTAAATGAGAAAATACTTTAGAAGAGAAAGAAAAATGGGGCACCTAGGTGGCTCAGTCAGTTAAGCATCCACCTTGGGCGAGCTCATGATCCCAGAGTCCTAGGACTGAATCTGCTTCTCCCACTTCCTCTGCCCCTCCCTGCCTTGTGCTCTCTCTCCCTCTCTCTCAAATAAATAAATAACATCTTAAAAAAATATAGAAAGTTACTTACTCTATTATTAAATAATATCCATAACAAAATATTTAATCCTCCATCTTATCAGAATGTATTTTTTCCAACTGATTCATTTACTACAGATTAGTTTCAAAAAAACACAAATCACTGGTTATTCCAATGATTCATAGGGTTACTCAGGTATCAAATTTAAGGTCACTATACTTCAAAAAAATGGCATGGCAAATTTATGCCAATGTTCAATTTTATTCCATATTTCTAGGCAAAATTTGTTGAACTAGATGTGAGACAGGAAAATGTTGAAGAAATCTGTTACTTTAATGGCACATATCAAAACAGCACTGAACTAGAAAGGAAAATCTGGAGTTTTATAAAAATAGTCAATGTAAAATAGATGTTCTATTCAAGAATATCAGATGTACAAGATACTGTTTCTTCCAACCTTTTGCTATAAAAATTTGGTTAGAATAATGCACTGTAAGAAAACTAAAATTCTATTGTAAAAATTTCTTTGCTGCTTTGCATCCAATTTACATTTAGTAAAAACTATCATGAGATATGTACATCCTAATTCAAGGATTTTGAGCTGGCAGGACCTGAAATTCACAGTCTGTCTCTGCCCAAGAGTCAAAACTTTAATATGGAGAACAATTATTATCTGGAAATGTCTGCTTGAATCTTTGACATCTAAAGAAGATCTCTGTTACATTGCTGACTTTAATATTTAGTATAACAAGTTTATGTATTTCTTGGAACACTGAAAAAATAAAATAAAGTTTAAATTTTTTTAAAAAAGTTTAGTATGCAACATTTTGGGATCCTATCCTGAAATAAGAGAATCTCCTTGCTATTTCAAGTAAATCCAATCAACACATCAGCAATTTTGAGTGTAGCCTATTTTCTGCTATACTGCTTTTATTATTTAGTAATATGTACTATCAGAGATGGTGGAGAGCTAATAAGATAAACTTGGTAAATACCCAATGATAATGTGTGCTCTCTTACAGGTTACTTAAACTGTGCCAGCTCACATCATTTTTAAAAACCCAAAGGATCTTTACTCACTTTACAAACAGACAATATCCACAAGCACATGAGCACCTAAAAGAACTGTAATACTACCGCAATCTTACTCTCAATTTTTAAAAGCTACCTTAACTTGCCATCCTCATAGTCTAAGTTCTCAAGCTCCTATCATCTGGGCCCATTTTAATTTGCATTCATGTATGTTTAAAGGATCATACCAAGTCTTCAATATTGATGAATGCAATTTTATTAGCCATTTTCTTACAATTTACAAAGCATAACTACTTCTTGGCATTTCCCCTTCTCTGGCTTTCCCTTTAAGGCATTATTTGTTGAATAGTATAAACCAAAAATTAAAATAAAGTTGGACTTTACCCCCTATTCATATGATCTTTTAAGTTTTCAAATCATACAACCAGAATAAAACAGACATATAGAGCAACTGCTGTGGAAGGAAAAAGCAAATTTTCAAGATAACTTATTCTGGAAATGTTGGCATTTTGAAAGTACTTACAATAGTAAAATTTAGAACAGTGAGTTCACAACTTTCCTCCCGGTGTGACACTCATTATGGAGTAAAATATACTCCTGTATAATATCCCTACAGACATTTCTCTGAACATGAATCGCTAGATCCTTAAACAATTTACTTCTTTGGGACAGACACTTCTAAGTGTAAATGTTGTGTCACAGAATATGCTCACTAAAATTTTACATATTGCCAAAGTGCATTTTCAAAGGCAGTATCAATCACACTTTCACTGTGAGAATGCCCGCCAACCTTTAAATATCTACCTGATGTGTTAAGGGGGGAAAAAAAAAGTGGTATCCCATTGCTATTCTCTATAGCAATACATTTATAACCCTCAAAAAGTGAGTTTTTTAAAAAATAAATCGTTCTATCATTCAGATATTAGCACGGATTCTCAATGTTACTATACATCATAATCACTTAGAAAGCTTTTGTTTGGAGTTCATGCTGAAGTCCCCATTCCAAATTTAACCATTTCTGGACAGAGACCAAAGGAATCCTTCCTTTTAAAGAGCTCCAGGGGCACCTGGGTGGTACAGTCGGTTAAGCATCCAACTCTAGATTTCGGTGCAGGTTGTGATCTCATGGATCATGAGATCGAACCCCATGTCGGGCTCCATGCTTAGCTCAGAGTCTGCTGAAGACTCTCTATTCTCTCTCAAATAAATAAATAAATAAATAAATCTTTAAAAAAAAAAAAAAAAAAAAAAAAAAAAAAAAAAAAAAAGAGCTCCAAAAGCAATGCCAGTGTATTAGCAATAGGCAATCTATATATACAACAGTAAGTCCTGCAATATTCCACATTGGAAATTGTCTAAAATTAAGAAATTACTCTTGGGGCACCTAGGTGGCTTAGTCGGTTACTCATCTGATTCCTGATTCTGGCTCAGGTCATGATCTCATGGGTTGTGAGATAACAGCTCCCACAATGGGCTCTGACCTCAGCGGGAGTCTGCTTCAAACTCACTCTGTCTCTCTCTCTCTCTCTCTCTGCCCCTCTCCCCACCCACAAGCAGGCACTCAGACATTCTTTCCCTCTCTCAAATAAATCTTAAAAAAAAAAAAACATTAATATAATTTTCTATTAAAAATTAAAGACCCGGGGCACCTGGGTGGCTCAGTGGGTTAAAGCCTCTGCCTTCAGCTTGGGTCATGATCCCAGGATCCTGGGATCGAGCCCTGCATCAGGCTCTCTGCTCGGCAGGGAGCCTACTCCCTCCTTTCTCTCTGTCTGCCTCTCTGCCTGCTTGTGATCTCTGTCAAATAAATAAATAAAATCTTAAAAAAAAAAAAATTAAAGACCCAAATTGTTGCATATAGCAGAAAACTCATTAGGATATAAGAAGTCCAGTGGGTTGTCATGGTTACTCAGTTATTTTAGAAAATGAGAATTAATCATACATAATACTATGTTCTGCTAACATAAAAATACATCTAATATTTTTAAAGCTCTACTACAGTATAACACACTGAAAGTCAAACTTATCAGTAATGTCAGCTTATGCTGATTGCCCTTAAAATCCAGACTAAAAGCAGTATGTATCAGATAAAATATTTCTGAAATGCTATTAGCCCAGGCGTGTCTTGGATTTGCAAATTTGATGTTACTATAAATTACCTTAAATCTAAATATTTCTAATAAAAGAATACCATTTTTTCCCCCAAAAGACTAACTAGGAACATTTATCTAATAAGTTACACCTTATCTTAGTTACACAGAGAGAGCAGAGCACAGATAGTGGTTGAGAGCGTTACTTCGAAATAAAACAGATACCTTGGAATTAGAATTTTGACTGTTAACTTACTATCTGTAGGCAAATTAACTAATCTCTCCAGGCTTCTGCTTCCATACTTAGGAGACGAGAAACTTAAAAGAATTGTAATCTAGCTCCACAGGTAACATGCTCAAACTATTTCTCTCCTTCATTAATGGGCGGGGTTCTCAACCAGGGCATATCTGGCAATGCCTGGATATACTTTTGGTTGTCACAAGCAGGAGAGGGGTGGCTTGGGGCGGGGGGAGTAGGTAGGTATCTAATGTGTTAGACAGAGATGCTGCTAAACATACTACATTCACAGACAACCCCACCCCACCTCAAGAATTATCTGATTCCCAAATGTCAACAACATTAAGGTTAGGGAACCTTGGTGTGATGAATATGTAAGAACCATTTATAGTTGTTGACATAAAAACTACCTGTATAGTTTGCTACAACTAAAGTGATGTTCGATTTATTCATTCAACAAACATTTACTGAGCATATAATACTATGGTCAAGCACTATACCAGGGTCCACTTTTAAAGTTATCTTAGGATGACTTGGCATTTTTCTCTTCCAATCTTATCTTCATCAATCAACGCAGAACGTTCTTGTTCTAAAAACAACCAACCACTGACACTAAATGCACAACATTTAACACTATTTATTTCCTGGCTAGGTAAATGGGTTATAGAACATTATTTCAAGATTTCATGATTTATAAGAAAGTGAAAGATTATCTATACATAGTATATCAGAACGTCTAAGCAGGAAATTCTTTTTCCTTTGAAAAATCTTTTCAGTTGACTCTGATAGACATAGTCCTCCACCACCTTTATGGGAAATGGGGCACAGAGCCAGCATCAGACCCGCATTTGGTTTCCAGTTCACTTTTCCTTCCAAGAGACTAGGGACATATATATATTCAACCAAGATAGACCCACTTCCTTTGCTGTGAACCCTGTCATATAACATATGTTAGGGTCAGACACACTAACTTTTAGGGGAATATAGCTCCTATATGAGCATGTCCTTTAATGGATAGTGGTAGAATTAAATAATTTTCTCTTTTTAAATAAAAAGAAATTTTACAAATAATTCCAGGTATTTCACAAGAACTTTTAAATCCTACAATTTAGAAGTATGATTATTAGTCTTGTAAGGGAGAAAAAAAAACAAACCTTAACTCCTCTAATGAGAAAATGTCTTTATTATTGTTATAAAATACACCATTTTACATACACACACATTACTCTCCTTCAAGAGGACATTGTCATTACACATTATATATTGTATACAGCAACACTGTTAAATATAATGTCTTAGGAAAACAATTAATGTAGTAATACTTACTAAGATTTTTGGTTTGCTCACCTAACACAGTAAGAAGTAATGAGAAAATACTACCAGCGCAAAAATAAGATGGAGGAACCCATCAAGTAGAATACCACAAAAATCATTTACCAGGCTAAAACATTTTATAAAATAATGTAGGCAGCAGGATAGAAAAGAGTATTTCTTAAAATTGATGAGGGCAATATACTAGATATCTAACAATCTTGAGGAGCTAAACAGATTTAAACAGAATAAAGTCAAAAACAAGGTAATTCACCCAGGGGAGGAATAGGCATGAAAATGTAACCTGCAGTGATACTTAACTACACATCATTAAATTCATTTTTCAAGTTTTCTTCTTTCTTACTGGGTATTCCGACTAAGACATTAAAAAAAAAAAAAGATTTCTCTGGGTTATAACAAACACATATAGACAAGTAAAACTGTAATGAATTTTTTAAAAAAAATCTACCTAAAACCTAAAATTTAACGTTAGTATTACCTCTACTTTCAAATAGAATCATAATCTCCAATCAATCTAGGATACCTAAGTATTCACTGAACAAACATTTAAGCTAAACACTATTAAGAGGGCAAAAAGGAATATAAAACATAGAGATGAGTATGAGCAGAAACGAGATAAAAACAGGACATTCTCTTACCACTCTCCTAATTCAGTCAATTTACTAATATCAGAAAATAACCTATTTAAACCTATTTACACAGGTTTTTGTGTAATTTTTATTTTTTTTTCCTTTTATTTATTTTTTCAGTGTAACAGTATTCATTCTTTTTGCACAACACCCAGTGCTCCATGCAAAACGTGCCCTCCCCATTACCCACCACCTGTTCCCCCAACCTCCCACCCCTGACCCTTCAAAACCCTCAGGTTGCCCCAACCTCCCACCCCTGACCCTTCAAAACCCTCAGGTTGTTTTTCAGAGTCCATAGTCTCTTATGGTTCGCCTCCCCTCCCCAATGGAGGTGGGATTGGGAGAGGGGGAGCGGGCTTTGTGTAATTTTTAAATACCTCCTTCAACAAAGGAGATTTTATGTTAAAAATAACCTATTAAAGAACTCTATAAACAATTACCACCAGTTCTAGAAATGGAAATAATGCCCTTCTAAAGTCAGATTCAACCTAGTTTTAGGTCTAATTCCCTAGTATTCTTAATTTCTACTTCCTCCAAAATATGAAAATAAGAAACCACACATAACAAGGTCCTTTGAAAATTCTTAAAAAAGAACAGAACAAAGTATTATACCATCACTTCAACTTGAATGAGAAAAAAAAAATCTCATTTAGGTTTTAAGACCACTTCTAGAAACTTCATTCAAATGACAAAGCTAATCAGAACTTTCATAAAATGACCTTCATTAATCAACATTAGAGGTAAATTAAGACAATCAAGGCACCATATCATATTTTTCTCTCATTACAATCATTACACTTCTGAAAATGGATCTAAGTTTAAGTGTCTAGATACAACTATCCTACCTTCCATATACTTATAATTAAAATCCTTAATCCTAAGTATCTCAGAAATCAAACAAACTCGGACCAAAAATAAACAGTAATTCAATGCTAGTGGACAGAGGGCTAAAGAACTGGTAATTAATTACTCAAGAGGAAGGGGGGGAAAAACTGGCTCTAGAAAGAGAAATAATCTTTTTAAAAATTTTCCACATAGGGGTGCCTGGGTGGCTCAATCAGGTAAGCGTCTGCCTTCAGCTCAGGTCATGATCCCAGGGTGCTGGGACTGAGCCCTGCATTGGGCTCCCTGCTCAGGAGAGTCTGCTTTTCCCTCTCCCTCTGATGCTTGCCCTGCTTGTGGTCTCTCTCTCAAATAAATAAATAAAATCTTTAAATAAATAAAATGTGCAGCATCGATAATTCAGGTTACACAGAAGAATTATAAAAGATCATGATCTCAGGGTCCTGGGATCAAGCCCCTGCATGGGGCTCTCTGCTCAGCAGGGAGCCTACTTCCTCCTGTCTCTCTACCTGCCTCTCTGCCTACTTGTGATCTCTCTCTGTCAAATAAATAAATAAAATCTTTAAAAAAAAAAAAAAGAATTATAAAAGATGAATAGTAGGAGCGCCTTGGTGGCTCAGCGGGTTAAGCCTCTACCTTCGGCTCAAGTCATGATCTCAGGGTCCTGGGATCAAGCCCTGTGTCGGGCTCTCTGCTCCCCCCTGTCTCTGCCTGCCTCTCTGCCTACTTATGATCTCTCTCTCTCTGTCAAAATAAATAAATAAAATCTTTAAACAAAAAAACCCCATACATTTAAAAAAGATGAATAGTAAAGATGGAGGCAAAAATAAAATAATTTGACTTGTTTGCTTTACCAATATTATTATGTAATATGTTGTATGTAAGCACAGAGGTATAAACAGACTCAATGTGTTTCTCCAACATTATTAAAGATGATGTAATTCAATCATATTTATATTCAGTCACAAATATTTCAAGCTTAGTAAGAAATAAAATAAGACAGAATAACATAAAATACATTCTAGGACATCCAAAAGACGAGTCAGGGAGGAGAGTTATGGTATTACTGTTCATTATAAATTCCAGTTAAGCTGTAAGATAATTTCTCTTAGCATCCGGAGGTAAGGATGAGTAGAGAGGGCAAATGCAAAGTATTTAGAGAAAGTAGAGAAGGTCTTTGTGCTTAGTTAGAGATGGGTCCTTGAAGAAGAACTGCAAATAGGTGAATCAAGCAGATTTTAAAACTTGGAAAACACTGATAATCAAGAAATATGGGCTCCTTCTCTTATCTTCATAAAATAACCTGGACTTTTAGACAGCAGACAACATGCACAGATCCTGTTCCAACGCCTTCAAGCATTCTAAAACATTTAAAATAAGATGAATAGCCATTTCCCTCCATCTCCTACAAACTCCCTTTCTGGTCCCTCCCATAAAATGTTTATCATTCTCACACCCACAACCAACTCACGACTCTTCCTTCAGCTGATAATCTCTATTTCACTGTGGAGTAAAAGAAAGGTTATTAGGCTGGAAGCTTGCCCATCAGGGAAAAAGATATTTCCAGTCAATTCTGTCCACAATGAACCCTGCCCACCCAGGTTCTGGGTCTTGGCATTTCATACCACTTCCCAAAAAACAGGTGTTAAGTTTGGTTCTATTTTCTTCTCCATTTTCAGCATTTTCCTTGTCGTCACAATTCTGCTACAAGCCCTTTCCTACACATAATATGTTAAGCCTGTTAGACTCTAGATGTCATCTCCCTTATCAAGATTCTGCCAAGAGTACTCAATATTTGCTGTCACTATTTCCTCACTATCCAAGCTCTCTTTAATGGACTACAATCTAGCATCTTGCTCCCACTAGTCTACTAAAACTAAGCCTAAGTGACAATTCTTAGTAACTTTTTACAGTAATTATCTTAACGGACTTCTATGACATTTAATTCTACTCCTTATTCCCCTTTCTTCCTACTGCTTGTCTACCTCCTTACCCAGACTACTGTTCTTTCTCTAGCATGCTTACCTTACCTGCTAACATTTCTCAGCATTACACACACTATCAAGATGAGTTCACCTACAGAAGCAGTTTTTAAACTTTTAGGTCCCAGGACTCCCTTACAAACTCTTAAAAACTGTCAAGGACCCCGAATAGTTTTTATTTGCATAGGCTATAACTATCGATGTTTACTATTCTAGATGTTAAAACTAAAGAAATGAAAAGCCAGATATGTCTTAGCATTATTGTAAAAATAAAAAGGGGTGGGAATAATGCCTTAGCACTGTTATAAAAATTATTTTGACCCGGGGAACCCCCTGAAAGACTCTCAGAGACCCACCCCCAGGAATCCTACAACCACTCAAAGTGGTCACCTGTGCCAAAATCTCCTCCAAGTCTTCATCTCTAGCTCCTATTGGCTATCCAAAGTACCATCTTCATTTGGTCAATTCACAGATGTTCAAACTCAGTGCTGTCAAGAATTTAATTCATTACCTTCTATGCCAAACCTATGTTTCTTTCTTCTGTGTTGTCTATCTTGATCAAAGGCACTAACATTCACCTAAAGCTGGATACCTTTAAATAACCCTAGGCTCCTCCTTTTCCTTCTTTACCCTCATTCAGTCATCAAACCCTAAAGATTCCAATTTTATAATCTAGGGGAACCTGAGAGCTTGTTAGAATGAAAACCCCCACCCAAGATCTACAGACAAAGGGAACTGTTGGTAATTCACTTGCACACTTAAGTTTGAGAAGCATGGGCCTGGGTAGTAATATCAATAACCAAAGTTTGAGAATCTGAAGGAGAAGGCAGAACCCAAAAGGTAAACTTGAGAACATTTTAACTAGAACCCTGCCTACTTGAAGTTTTTCCTAGTATTAAACTGTGGAGGCTGGGGAGTTCTGTAAAGGAGACAATATTCCTTAACTCAATGATCTTCCCAACTTAGGTTTCACTGCCTCCAATTCTCTCCTCTATACTACAAACTGGGGGAGCTTCTTCATCTCTACTTTGCCTTTTGTTTCTGTTTAAATGGCTCTCCATTATCTAGACAATAGTCCAAATTCCTTACTGTCAAGTACAAGGACTTTCATACCCTGACTCCTACATATCCTTCACCATTCTTGCATTAGCCTACCTATACCAGAAGTCTTCAAACCAGCTGGCAGCTTGGTATGTTTTTTAAGCTTCTCAGGTGATCTGAAAGTGCAGTTAGGGTTGCGAATCACTGCCTCATGTCTTGAACAAAACTACTTGCCATGCTTCCGTGCAAAAGCAGAAGCATATCCTAGCCTTTCTGCCTGTCTTCTTCTCTTAGCTTTGCTTTTGTCTTCTAGGATGAATTCATAGCCTAACAACTCAAATATTATCTCTCCTTTAAAGGAAGACTTCACTTTTCTCCCCTCTTGTCCCTGACGGGTAGGTAGAATTAGGGGTTTCTTGCTCTTTGTTCCCATAGTACCTTGTACTTACATCTATTACAGCATGGGCTACACTCTTTATGAAGCAGTTTGTTTGTCCTACCAGATAGTGATCTCATGTGAAGGTAGGGATTGTACTGTATTCACTTTTTTATATTATCTGTGCTTGGGCACAGAGGCTAGAAGATAACACATATGCAATAAATGCTTACTGAAAACAAATTTTTGGACTGCACTGAATAGACCTAGAATGATGTAAAACGAAGTAAAAACAAGACCGACACCTTCCAACTAGGCGATTTCATTAAAAAGGGGAAAAAACTTTCTGTTCTACAATTCTACATTTAGAAATAAAAGGCAAATCCATATAAGAAGTAATTCATATATAAACTGAAATGAAATTTTTCAGTTGAAGTAGATTTGAATGAGTGTAACAGTGAATATCAGATGCTTTTCAGTTTTCAAAGTAAAGGACTAGAAAACAGAGGGGTTCTGGGTAGTCTGAAAGAGTACTGCGTGGGAGGAAAATGCCCAAGTGAGGAAACAAAAGCTCAAGATATGCATATTATTTGTATTAAAATGTAGGAATAAATACCAGAAAGAGCTGAAGGAATCAAGAGCCAAGTAGGGTAGAGGTGAGCAGCAGAGATTTTTTTTTTAATTTTTTTTTTTTAATAAACCTTAAGTACTCTTTTTCATAAAAACTATTATTTAAGGAAATGTAATGGATCAGGGAATGGAGTACCAAAGAATAAAATGACATCAGAAGACAATGAAATACTACATAAACTTTACTACTGGTGTACCAGGAAAAAAAAGTAGTACTTCCACCCTACAATAGTTTACACCCAACAACTTCCCATGATGACCTACAAATAATCTATATTTTGAGCTGTGTAAAATTTCACCCCAAGGAAATTTGTTATAAAGTATCTAGACCAGAGATAAAACCTGAAAATCATTTTCCAGATAAGCTGCTTCTTAAATGATAAAACAAAAAAACCCTGCTTCTTCAAATCTTAAGGAAAATGTATAAGCTGCAGTCATTTCCAAAATACTGTGCCACCTGACTTAACAATTTGTAAAAACTCCTGATACCAAACACAGACCAGCAAAAGCCCCCAAATTTTTAAGATTTTCTACTGCTGCTTCAAATGTCAAAACTGCTATATAAATTAAGCTAATTATATACAATGGTTAACCAAATAATTCACTGTAAATTACAGTATGGTCTTTAAAAAATTTTTTTAACTAAAAATATAGTCAAAAGTGATTCTTCAAATTCTCTAAAGGGACATGGTACTTTTTTATAGACTGATTCCTTTGAAAAAATTAAATACTGCATCTATAGCTTACATTGGGAGCATGGGTACCTATAAAGAACATAGAAATAAATAACTATTACAGATGATCTAACTTTTACTATGTTTTGGTATAAAAAAAAACTATCAAAAACATCAGATTTGGTGAAGAGAAAAGGGAAATATCTAAAATTACTTTATTGCCCTTCATAACATAACAGTCAATGAAAGGAAAGGCATGTGAAATTACTAAATAGTCCAAAATCTAGAAATATCAAGAAATGTTCGTGTCTAGGAGATATAAAGTGAAAACATTCTTGATATAGTTTCTGAAAAGCTGTACTTTGTCTAAATCTAAACCTACAATTTTTAAGGACTTAATATAAGTGTGCTAATTTGAAAAAAACAAACAAACAAAAAAAAAAAAACCTAAACTGTGATAATCTGGTACTACAGGGGCTACTAACGCTTACCTCAAGGGAACCTACTGCAGATAAAGTCCCGTCACTTGCACAGTCCTTTCAGCTGCCTGCCAGTTGTCTCTGTGGAAGGGAAAGCCTGATGAGTGAAAACCCCATGCCACACTCCTTTGGAGTGTCAGGGTGCCTGCATAGTACTGCACAAAACTGTCTACCTAGAGATTCCCAGATGCTTTCAATAACACAGGACTTTTAAAAATGCTACCTTTGATATTCTCTTTCCACTGAACACCAAAACCAAATGGCTAAGAGTTACTAAGTGCTAATGACCTACTGGTGTTAGAGGAACTATATCTATACTAACCAATGTAGAAAAAAGACCAAAATGGATCAAAGAGAATTAAGTTAACATTGAAGGGAAAGCGCGCGCACACACACACACACACACACACACACACACACGCATGCACTGAAACGTAACAGAAGTCTATAATCTGAGCAGAGGAAATATAGGTTGTAGCCACAAAAAGTGATGTTGCAGCAGCAAGTGAATGCTAAAACCCAAAGAACTTCTTGTCTACATATTTCAAACAGATGCCACCAAGTGTACCATGCTCAATGTTAACTATAACCAAGGATCAAAATACCTACTTGTAAAATTCCATGTATGTTCTTAGTGGGGTCAGTAAGTGGATGGAAGGGGAGAGGATTTTCCAGACATTTTTATATATGAAAAATGAAAACCAACGGCATGAAATTTGACAAGAAATTTCAAAACGAAAAAAAATGTATATCTGTATCCCAGGAAATGAACAAACCCTTACTCAGAACCAAACTAAGACAGAAGTATAACAAAAAATAACAGAAAACTGTAGAACACAGTTCAAAAACCACTTTCATCTACTAGAATTATGAATGGCTAGTAACTGTCTTCCATTAAGAACATCTATAACACTACTGTACGAGTTCAGCTATGTAACCAAAGAAACTATATATTTTCTTCTAACGCCCAACAGTCTTCAGTCTGAATAGCAGAACAAAATGTTCCTAGTACATTTGGTTGGGAGGGGGACACAGGTGGGAACTATTAAAAGAAAAACGTGACTCCAATTTTTATTTTAATAGCACCATATTTAAAATGAAGTTACTTACCTCAGATTCTTTGTCACTTAAAGATCCCAAGCTTCCAAAACTGTGATTAGAACTTTCATTATTTGTTGAGGCCTGTTAAAAATTTTTAAAAAGGTAAAAATTAGGAGTAATTTTAAATGAAACATACTACAAGGTAAATAATCTATCTTCATAAATGAAAATAAAGTATGATTACTTTAAGCAAGAAAGTTAAATGAAGTAAAAATAAATATCAGGGTTCATGAGTGGCCATCAGTTAAGTGACAGACTCTTGGTATCAGCTGGCGTCCTGATCTCAGGGTCATGAGATGGAGCCCCATGTCAGGTTCTGTGCTCAGCCCAGTGTCAATCTGAGATTCTCTCTCCCTTTCCCTCCGCCCCTCTCCTGTGTGCACTCTTTCTCTCTCTAAAATAAATAAACATCTTAAAAATAGAAATATCAACTTTTTAAAAAAAGATTTTTTTATTTATTTGCTAGAGATAGAGCAAGAGAGAGGGAGAGAGTGAGTGCACAAGCAGGGGGAGCAGTGAGTAGAGGGAGAACCAGGCTCCCTGCTGAGCAAGAAGCCTGATGTGGGACTTGATCCCACGACCTTGGAATCATGACCAGAGCCGAAGGCAGACTCTTAACCAACTGAGCCACCTGGACATCCCAAGAAATATCAACTTTATTTATTTTTTTTTTAAGATTTTATTTATTTATCTGACAGAGATCACAAGTAGGCAGAGCAGCAGGCAGAGGGGTGGATGGTGTGGGGAAGCAGGCCCCCTGCTGAGCGGAGACCCTGATGTGGGGCTTGATCCCAGGACCCTGAGATTATTACCTAAGTTGAAGGCAGAGGCTTAACCCACTGAGCCACCCAGGTGCCCCGAAATATCAACTTCTTAACACTATCAGTATCTTGGAAAGTTTTACAAACTCAATAAAAATCTGTGTTTCCAGAACTGAGTTGTTTTGGCTGACTTTTTTTGAATACCCAATTCAGGAGCTAAGGAACTAGGTTATTACTAGGATAAAAAAATCCCTAAAATTACTATCCAATATACAAAAACAGATGCCTCCTTTAACTCAAAGTATTATTTGTGCTCCTTAATTCCCTTCTCAATCTTACTAAATTCCATCATATCCCATCCACCCCCTCTGCCTCTCTTTGTACTAACTGGACAAACCCTGGTTTTTTGTTTGTTTTGGCTTAGGCTTTTAAGAAATCTTTTACTATCTTGACCATTTTAATTGCTTCACCCAAGAGTTTCTATATTTCCTTTATATTATTTTTAGATAGTGACAAAGGGAAATGAGCTATCATTTTGTAGGATGACATCTGCTATGTTTCCAATGTTTCTAAGATGCTCATTATTTTGCAGACTTTTTGGACCATCAGTACACTAAATCAATGTCTTCCAGGAATGTTTAGATCAGAGCATGACAACCTATGGCATATACTCAAAGATGATGTAGGCATGACTGACCTTCATGTATAAGTAGGCCACCTGATATCCCTTTTTCCAGCAACTTGTTAAGAATACGTACTACCGTTAGGTATTTACCCCAAAGATATAAATATAGTGATCTGAAGGGGTACCTACTCCCCAATGTTTATAGCAGCAATGTCCATAACAGCCAAACTATGGAAAGAGCCCAAATGTCCATGGACAGATGAATGGATAAAGGGGTGGGTGTGTGTGTGTGGGGGTGTGTGTGTGTGTGTGTACACAAACACAATGGAATACCACTCAGTCATCAAAAAACGAAATCTTGCCATTTACAAAGACGTGAATGGAACTAGAGGGTATTATACTAAGTGAAATAAGTCAATCAGAGAAAGATAATTATCATGTAATCTCACTCATAAGGAATTTGAGAAACAAGTTAGAGGATCATAGAGGAAGGGAGAGAAAAATAAAACAAGATGACATCAGAGAGGGAAACAAACCATAAGAGACTCTTAATCATAGGAAACAAGCTGAGGGTCACTGGAGGGGAGGGGAGTGGGGGAGATGGGATAACTGGGTGATGGACATTAAGGAGGGCATGTGATGTAATGAGCACTGGGTATTATATAAGACTGATGAATCACTGACCTCTACCTCTGAAACTAATAAAACATTAAATGTTAATTAACTGAAATTAAAGAAACAAACAAGAAAATAAAAGTTCTGGAATGGGGGGGGATAAGAGTAGGTACTAATTGGAAGTTGGCCTACAATTACCCTTAGGCTAACTTCTAAACTGATGATTCTGAGTCGTTACATACATGTCTAGTACTATGCTCAACTAGGCTGTTTTCAACTTAAACTAGCACTCGAATTGATTAAGATTCAAGCACTATTTGGAGGACAGCATAATCTAATTAAAGCAAGATTATCAAACCTGAAACAAAACACACCATGAACAGCAATTAGGAAGTGGTAAATTGGATTCAGGGACAACAGAAGCCATACAAGTGTTTTTGAGCTCCCTAAATCCTCAGATAGAAATATAAACCCCAAACCAAGAGACAACATTGGCTGGCTGACAAGGAATCTCCACGAGTCCCCCCCAAAATAGCAGGACAAATCACCAATAATCACAGGACCTGTGTTGTATGAGAGGAAGCAAAAGGAAACAGAGTATCTGACAGATCTGAGAATAGAGACACTGAAAATAGCAATTTGAGTACAAAAGCTCTAACTCAAAGGGTTTCTCCTTTCAAATAGTGATTTTGTATAGGAAGTCCACCGTGAAGTTTGAATAAGTTGGAGCTATACAGCCTCTATGAACTCTTAAAACATCCCTGACTAAGGGGTGAGGATAAACTACTGGGTGTGGGATCAAAATTGAGCACAAAAGGTACAATGAAGATAAAAGGAAAGAGAATATTCAGATAAAAGCAAGGAAGGGAGCAAAGCCTAGAAATTTCAGAAAGCAAATGCCACATTTTTGAAGAGTACCAAGAAACAACAGCAAAGGGAGCTCTGTAAGAAGAGCCATTCTAAACCACAAAAATGTAAACAACAGAAAATGATTAGGTCAATCCCATGAAGTTATTATAAGAAAAAAGAAAAGAAGATATGGAGTAACATTCTAATAATAAAACCACACCAGGAACACATATCCACAAAATAGCTGAAAATTATAACCTACTATTTCAAAATGAGCTTTAAAAAAATTACAAAAATGACTCAAGACATAAAAGAACAACATAAATCAAAATTCAAAAAAACTCAGATTTAAGGTTAACAGAAGTCAGGAAAACATCAAAAATGGGGGGAGGGTGTTTCAGAAATGAAGATTAAGCCTGAATGAACTTGAGAGAAAACACATGTAACATATATCCAATGAACATTTATTCAAATGAAGGGATAAAAGAGAAGGCAACAACTAATGAAGCAAAAAAATTCAACATTCAAGTAAAAAGAAGTCTTAAAGGAGCACTACTGTAATTCAAGAAAATGCCCTTAAAAATTCAAGAAATTCAAGAAAATGCCCTTAAAAATTAAAAAAGTTTTTTGAAACTACTGACTGAAAAAGCATGAGGTACACCTAATATCAACCCAGAAAGCCAACATCAAACTTTTCCAAGGCCAACACTAATATGCCAGAAGAAAAGGGAGTATTACATTTAAGATATTCAAGAAAATATAAATGAAGTGTTTTATATTCAGTAAAACTGCTCTTGAACACATAGAAGGCACAGATGAACTGTTATCAAAATGCTGGAGATCAGGAAATACTGCTCCCATAAGCCTTCCAAAAGAACCTAGAGAATACCTGTTAGATAACCAAAGTGAACCTAAGAACTAATAGCAAGCAATAATATGATCTACTTGTTGGTGAAAGTTAAACAAGAAATACAGTAAGAGTATAAATAATGGCTAAATGTATGCAAAGTTGTTAATAATAAAATATTTTTTAAATAGGGATAGAAGTTTATGGAAAGCACTAGGAAAAAAATTTTAACTGTTTTTAGTAATCACTTTGGTCACTTTGAAAGCACAAGTACTGTTATTCTGAGACGGCTGTAAGATGTAGAAAGAAGCAAATAATTATGTGACATTCTAATTCTATCATCTGCTTTATGTCCTTGAGAACTACAACTCTCAGTAGAGAAGAAGAAACACAACTAAAAACCTTGTTCTGATTTGAATTGTTAGTATTGATATAAATTCATGAAGCATCTGTACCTTTTTTTTTTTTTTTAAAGATTTTACTTATTTATTTGACAGAGAGAAATCACAAGAGAGGCAGGCAGAGAGAGAGGAAGGGAAGCAGGCTCTCCACTGAGCAGAGAGCCCGATGTGGGACTCGATCCCAGGACCCTGAGATCATGACCTGAGCCGAAGGCAGCGGCTTAACCCACTGAGCCACCCAGGCGCCGCATCTGTACCTTTTAAAACAAACAAAAAATATAATATTCTATCACAAGTGATAGAATAGCTCATCGTACCAATATTCCCACAGATAACTACATATTCTGGGAAAAAAATACAAAAAACAACTACCTGGAGGAGCCTGCACCTGACTCTCTGTTTTAGCTTAAGTTGTGATCTCAGGGTTGTGAGATCAAGCCCTATGTTGGCCTCCGTGCTCAGCACAATCAGCCTGAGACTCCCTCTCCTTCTCCCTGTGCCTTCCCCCGCGCCTCCCCCGCCCTGTAGTCATACATGCCCCACCCCCCAGTCTCTAAAATAAATAAATCTTAGAGGTATCTGGGTGGCTCAGTCAGTTAAGCATCTGTCTTTGCCTCAGATCATGGTCCCAAGGTTCCTGGGATTGAACCCAGCATGGAACTCCCTGCTCAGCAGGGAACCTGCTTCTCCCTCTCCCCTGCTCATGCTCTCTCACATGCACTCTCTCTCAAATAAAATCTTAAAATAAATAAATAAATCTTTAAAAACAAAACAAAACAAAACCCAACTACCTGAGGGCACTTGAGAGCAACGAAAAGTAGGCAGATTTTGGATAGAAGACAACATTTGGAAGAATGGAGTAGAACTGGGAGTTTTTATAGCTTTTACCTGAAGAAAGGTCCCTAATCTGAGCAGCACAGAGCAGCTTGAACTTGGATCAAAATATGCAGTCTTACTGGCTTGAAAAACCAGAGTTTGGAGCTAGTGCACCAGCCAGAAAGTGAGAGGGCATATGCTGGAAAATAAATAAACGCAAAAACATAGGAAATTACAGAATTTCTCTCCAGGAAAACAGAGCTTCTCAAGATATAAGACTCAGAGATAGGAGGAATCGAAAATCTCTCAGAAAAATGACCCATTCATGGCATATGACACAAAACCTATTGATCAATAAGCTCTACCTACTCACACAAAGCTTCCAACAAGTGTTCAGTGCCTAATGCATGTATATGAACAAAACCCACTATCACCACATATCTGAAGAAATGCAAACAAAAAATTCAAAGTCTGTAAGAGATAAAGACAACCAAGGGAGCACAAATAAACTTTACACAAAAATAAAACCATTACTAAATATCCTAATAACAGCAAACTATAAAAATGAAACATTTGAAGAACCACTACCAAAAGGGGGGGGGGGGGAACCTCCTGGAAAAAGAAAATATAATAGCCAAAAAAAAACCCAAAAAACAAACAAAAAAAAGGATGGATTTGAAGATAAAACTGAATTAATCTTCCCAGAAAAGGATCCCAAAAATTCAAAAAAAAAAAAAAAAGAGAGAGAGAGAGAGAGAGAAAGAATCCATTAAAGGGGTCCTGGTCCAAATAATGAGAGTTCCAGAAAAAAAAAAAAAAAGAGTAAAAAAAATTCAGAGGGTGAAATTATCAAAGAAATAATTCAAGAAACTTTTCTAGAACTGGAAAGCATGAGTTTCTGCATTGAAGGACATACTTTTTTTTTTTTTTTTTTTTTACTCAAGTTAGTTAACTTTATGTTGGTTTCAGGAGTGAAGGGCAGACTTCTGACCAAGTACACTGGTTCAGGAAGACCCACACCAAGGCACATTATAATAAAATATTTTAAATGACAGGGATTAAAGAGAAGATCGTAAAAGCTTTTAGTGAAGAACAAACAGGCTACTTACAAAGGATCAGGAATCAGAATGGCATTGGAATGTTCAGCAGTAACATTGGAAGCTAGAAGGCAATGGAACAGCACCTTCAAAATTCTAATAGAACAATTTCTAACCTAGAATTCTACAAGATAACCAACCAAGGGGAGGAGGAAAATATGCAAGGTCTCAAAAATGTAACTACTCATTAACCTTTCCTCAGGAAATGACAAGACAATCTGTTCTACCAAACCAAAGGAATAAACCACGAAAAAGAAAGAGATGGCATATAAGAAGCAGAGCTCAAACACAGGACAGACACAAAAGGAATTCCCATGAGATTCAAAAAGCGAGATTCCAGGATGACAGGCATCTAAGAGAAAGACAACAACTATCCTAAATAACAAGAGAACGACAAAATTTCAGGGAGAATGTCTAAAGAAAAATAAGAAAAATTTGTATTTGAAAATAGTGAGAGATGTGCACATCCCTGCTGGAAAGTATATGGATGCTTCCACTGAATACTAAAAAACTAAAGACATAAATCAACCATAAACTCCAGAGAAAACAGAAAGCTGTACCAAAGAGGAAACACATATATAAACATAAAATCATATAATCTTACTCAGAAATATAAATAAAATATAATTAAAAGCTTCAAGATGAAAAGGATGACTTCTGTGAGGAATGACTATAAGGTTGAAAGAACAGGCCATAGTTCTACTAATTTTCATCATAGGCCTGGTAGAACAATTTGGCTTTTGCAGCTCTGACCATGGATTTGCATCTTCTTCTTCTTGATTTGTAGGAATTCTTTACATAATTCTGGTATGAACCCTCTATGACTTGCCTTTTCACTCATATTATTTACTGGTGTCATTTGAACATAATTACATTTTTTTTTTAAAGATTTTTTTTTTTAATTTATTTGACAGAGAGAGATCACAAGTAGACAGAGAGGCAGGCAGAGAGAGTGAGAGGGAAGCAGGCTCCCTGCTGAGCAGAGAGTCCGATGCGGCACTCGATCCCAAGACCCTGAGATCATGACCTGAGCCGAAGGCAGCGGCTTAAACCACTGAGCCACCCAGGTGCCCCCATAATTACATTTATTAAACATTTGCTTTATGGTTAGTGCCTTTTGCAGCCCATTTATGAACTCTGTCAAGAGTCATCTTCCCCCATATGAATAGTCAACTGATCTATCATTTATTATAAAAGACTACCCTTTCCCCACTGCACTGCAGTATTATCTTTATCACATATCAAGTTACACATAAATGGGTCTGTTGCTAGACTCCATTCTGTTCCATTGGTCATTTTTCCTTTCCTGTGCTAATATCAGTGACTTAATTCCACTCCCTGGTATATACCTAAGAAAACTGCAAATAGAAGTCTACACAAAAACCTGTATCAGTGTTCAAAGCAGTTCTACCATGTGAATTCAAAGATTATTGAAAAATAATTAAAAAAATAAAGAAATTAGAAAACAAAATGTCCACCAACTAATGCATGGATAAACAAAATGTGATACAATACAATGGAATATTCAGTCACAAAAAGGAATAAAGTACCAATATATATTACAACATTCATGAACTGTGAAAACATTATTCTAGGTGAAAAAAGTCACATAGAAAATGGCATATATTGTATGATTCCATTTATAGAAATATTGAGAATAGGCAGGTCCACAGAGACAGAAAGTAGACACAAAATGTCATATTTGTATGAATCCATTTATATGAAATGTTCATAAGAGGAAAATCCATTGAGACAGATAAGAGACGAATGGTTGCCAGGGCTAAAGCGCTGGGTAGGAGAGCAAGAGAATGGGAAGTTGTTGCTAATGTGTATGGGGTTTTTTTTGGGGGGGGGGGGTGATAAAAATATTCTGGAATTGGACAGTGGTGATGACTACATAACATAGTGATATACTAAAAACCCCTGAAATATACACTGTAAAATGGGTCAATTTTAAGGCATGTGACCTCTATCTCAATACGAAAAGATTATAAAAGTTTCAAATTATTGAGGAGAAAGGAACACAGAGGGGCAAAGAAAGCTTAGTAAAACCTAGTACAGAACTGTTTATATTCTCAGATACACAGTTATGTACACATGCAAGTACACACTCAGCCCTTTGAAACCTTCCAAAAATAGATTTAGGGGTACAAACATTCATGAGACATTTTAAAAAATATAAATGCAACACAGGCACATGGAAGAAAATTTCATTTGCGAAATATAAATTTCTCCCTCCCACACCAGTCCCAATATTCAGAGGCGACCATTTTTTTTAAAAACTGTTTTTAATGAAATTTTTGAATAGGCAATACAAACAAGCTACTTCACTTTATTTTTTATTATCTTTCTAGAGGCTGTATGTCTACACTAATAAAAGAAATACACAAACTTGGTTCCTTCCTTCTTATTTAAAAAAATAACATAGGGGCGCCTGGTGGCTCAGTGGGTTAAACCCTCTGCCTTCGGCTCAGGTCATGATCCCGGGTCCTGGGATCGAGCCCCGCATCAGGCTCTCTGCTCGGCAGGGAGCCTGCTTCCCCCTCTCTCTGCCTGCCTCTCTGCCTACTTGTGACTTCCCTCTCTGTCAAATAAATAAATAAAATCTTTAAAAAAATAAATAAATAAAAATAAAAAATAAATAAAAAAATAACATAATACAAACTGTCCTTCATTGCTTCCTTTTCTCTTAATATAGGCTGGAATATTCCAAATCAACATATACCAGATTCTTGACTTCTTTTTTCCTTTGCTAATTCCTTTCTTTCAAACGGGTGTAGAGAATTTTACTATATGTACTATATTTCAAGAATTTCTTTATTGACTTTGCCATGAAAGATGAAAAATTTAGTTTTTAAGATTTTATTTTTTTGAGAGAGACAACACAAGCAGGGGGAGCAGGAGAGGGAGAAGAAGGCTCCCCACTGAGCAGGGAGTATGAATTTGGGGCTTGATCAAGGATCCTGGGATCATGACCTGAGCCGAAGGAGGACCCATAACCAACCGAGCCACCCATGCACCCTGAAGTTCAATGGCAGTAGTTCAATGGCACCACTGTCCCCTTCATCCTGATATATTTATCTTTTTTATTTTAAATTCTTCAAATAGTTACCTTACCAAATAAACACAATTTTTAAATTCTTTAAACCATGTGTGATTCCTCACTATGTAAAATAAAATAAATCTTTACATTTAGCTCCCTTTCCCAACATGACAGCTACACAATAACTTTTACATCAGTACACTTTATAATAATTACCTTCACCTTCTGTCTGTAATCATACAACAGAGTCACAAACTCATGCCATAAGGATCTAGGGCAAGTAAAGAATTAACAGGTGAAGCAGGCTTGAGTTAAGATTAAAGAAGTGGCATATGATAGAAAAAAATTTCTCTCTCCCTCCAGTAAATTTTTGTTATTAGCTGTAAATACTGAACTAGTGAATGCTGCTAAATCATTACCTCAGGGAAATACACAGTTAGGGTCCTGCAAGCTTCTCACCACATTTTTGTTAACTAATTAATATATAACCTTGTTCTATATAAAAGTTTGTTTTAAGATACCTTTTTAAATATATATTGTTGATTCATTCGCAGTGAATTCACAGCCAACAGCACTTTAACACATGCTTAAACAAAGCTTATAAACACACATATTTTCTCCCTAAGGCATCTCACAAGCCCTCTTGTGCTCAGAACACTAAGCAGCATCTTAGCACTACTAACCTTGGGGGCCATTTTAAAGAGCAAAATTACCAATAAAAATCACAAAAAAGTGAAAAACATGGCACTAAGTAAACTGTGAAAAGAACACTTGTTTAAACTATGAGAGCTGAAACACACAGGCAGAATGTTGCTTTATTCAGCCCCGGTGACAAATTTTTCAACATTGCACATGCACTGGCCCTTAAATGACCAGCAAAAGCAAATCGGAGTATTGATTTTGCAGTTACAAATAAATAGAGAATGTAAGTGAATTTACAATTACAGAATCCTTGAATAAAGAGGACTATTTTATGTGTATGTCTACCAAATCAAGCTTATAGACTATATTGTGCAAATAGTAAATCCTGTATAGCCTGCTGTTTTATACATAAACAGTCAAAATTTAAAAGAATTATATTAAAAGCCCTTGCTATAACTGCATTTTAATAAATTCACCATGTGACTTTTAGACCCGCTTGATCTACAAAATTTTATAATTGTCCTATCTTCCTATGGATTATTAGTCCTTTAAAAGTATCTATCTTTATACCACTCAGGCTTTTGTTTCTAAAGAATGTTTTATTTGATATTCATTCATGCATTCAAAAATATTTTTTGTAGGCCTTACTACTGTTGCAGATGCTAGAATAATAGCAATGAAAAACAAACAAACAAACAAAACTCCAAGGGCTCATGGAGCTTATACTGTACAAGAAAGGAAGAGACAAAAACCAAAGATAAATATTTAGTATTATGTAAGGAACCAATAAGTACTTTTAAAGAAATTAAGGGGAGAGAGGGGCAGAGTGGTATCTTCTTACATAGAACGGACAGAGAAAGCCTCTTTGAAGAGGTGACAGTTGAGCAAACATTTAGAAGTATGCTTGAGGCAAGTGACAAAACAATATGGTTGTAGCGGGATGGTTGTTAATTGATAGAGTGGTTAGTCTAAAGTTAGGTCAGAAGGTTTTCATGATAAAGATACTGAATTGTATCTTAAATGTGATGGGAAATCTTTGGAAGGTTCTGAGTTAGGGAGAAACTGACCTCAAACTTATATTTAATTCTAACTTTCTTTTTCTCTATGATGACCTAAAATATTCATTCTGGGGGAGATGTTTCTTGTCAACAGCCTATAGATGGATTCTCACTTGTGATAATATATACTTGGCTTTATTTCTTCCATATTATATAATAGTTAGAATTATTTTTTCTTTTTCTCTACCTCACTTTTATTGGATTACATTTCCTTTTATTCCTCCTTCTATACCCTGTCACAGTAATTTAGAAGTTTTATTTGCAATATCTATGTTACCTGTGCTTACAACTTTACTTTTAAGCAAACACAATATACTTCATTATAGGTAATCAATTTTTACTCTATACTCCTAGATGATTTTCTTACCCTTTTCCCATTCCTCCTCTCCCAGAGTACTGTCACTATCAGAAATTTAATCCTTGTGCTTTAAGTTCCACATTACAAACTCCTGGTTCACCATGACTAAAAGCTGCTTACCCAATAATACTGCTTTTCACAGGCACATTGTCACTATCAATTTAGATAAAACCATTATTAACAGTCATTGTTCAACACTACCTTACATTCTGTAGCTTCATCTATATTTTTAAACCCAAATGAATTATTTTAAAAATATAAGCTTATCCAAAAAGAATAGTAAATCAAAATTAATTCATCATCCAACATATAGTACATACTTAAATTTCCTGAAATATCTCAAAAACATCCTTTGTAACAATTTTTCCCAATCCAGGAGCAAATCGGGATTCATAGATTCAATCTGACTATGTCTCTTTGGTCTCAACCCATCTGGAACAGACCCTCTGCCTCCCTTTGTTCTTCATGGCACTGAACACTCTGAAGAAAGAGTCCAGGCCTGTTGTACAGTTGTTGCAGGAGTATTTTCTCATGACCAAATTCAAATCAAACATTTCCACCATGGCAGGGGGTGGGGGAGACAAACAACATTTCCACCACGAGAACTATAGATGATCTGTGTTCCTCTTACTGCATCACTTCAGAATGCGCCTTATGTCAGACTGTGCCACTGCCAATAAAAAATTTGAGCTTGCTTATTGTGGTGGTGACAAATCTCTCCATTTTAAATATCCATTTTCTCTTTTCTAATAAATAACTCTTCTATAGGATGAAACCTTGTGACCTTGAAAATATACTGGTCTCCAAAACATTTTACTAAATGATTTTAACATCCACTGATGATCCTTGCCTTAATTAATAATTATGCTGGGCAATACTGAATGTTGATTTCCTGATTCTACATCCCTTCTACATTAGCTGACATTCCTCCAAGAGACTATCACATAACAACAAACATACCTAGCTTGGTCCCAAAGTACTATTCCCCACTAAAATGAAGCAGGGCTACTTGGAGGAAAATCTGTTCACATTCATTGCAGAGACCACAGTGATACTAGAAAGATGGTAGGGATGTGTCTATACATGAGCACAAAAATTCACAAATTGTTTACATCTCTTAAATCTAAATAAAGAGTATATTCTTTGTACAATATTTCCAATTTTCTACAGGTATAATATTTTTTCAAAGTAAAAGTTGTTTTAAAAAAGTTGGGGGTGGGAAATCCTCCAGAAATGTTTAAGTATCAGTTTGAGGATATACACAATTAATATAAATAAATAAGTATAGAGTATCCTAATACTAACTTTAAAACATCAGGAAAAACTCCATTTGTCCAATGGAAATTAAGGAGTAGAGGAGAATAAAAGTGAAGTATAATTAGAAGACATAAGACAATAGATAGCAAACCAAGTCAGAAAATAACAATAATTACATTTTGCAATGGACCAGACCTACCTTTATAAAGTAAAAATACTAATATTCTATCAAAAAAGACATGTGGTCTACAAGAAGTACAATTAAAACAAAATGAGTAAAAAAATAATATAAAAACATGTCCATATATCTAAGACAAATATAAACCAAAAGAAAGCCGAAGATGATAATCTTAAGATTTGGACAAAAGCAAGTATTTAAGGAAAAAGTAATTACACGGTTATAAAAAGAACAGAATCAGATGTATGTATGTAAAAATTTGGCCTCAAACTACTTCAAATAGATATTAATAACTACAAGCTGAAATACATAAATCAATAATTACAGCTAATGTTTTTTTTAACTGAAGCACAGTTGACACACAATGTTACATCAGTTTCAAGTGTACAACAGAGTGACTGGACAAATCTATACATTACGTGATGGTCACCACAAGTGTAGCTGCCATCTGTCACCATACAATGCTGTTACAATACAACTGATGTTTCATATATATATATATGTATCCCCCCCCCCCCATGCAGCTGAAGATCTTAATACACCACTCAGAAAAAAGAAAAAGATCAAGCTGACAATACAGGAAATATTTAAGATCTGAACAACTAAATTTAAGAGCCATTAGATATGAAATGTTTATAATATAAACAGGGCACATTCAGGGATTAATGTTATACAAACTATATTTTCAAAATGTAATGCCATAAATTAGAAATCTGTAACAGAAGAATAGCTCAAAATATACCCATTGATAACCCTTGTCTTACTTTAAGTTTTTTGTTTTTTTTTTAATTCATTTGACAGAGAAAGAGAAAGAAAAAGCACAAGCTCAGGGAGCAGCAGACAAAGGGAGAGGGAGAATCAGGCTCCCACCAAATGGGGTGCCTGATGCAGGGCTCAATCCTAGGACCCTATAATCACGACCTGAGCCAAAGGCAGACACTTAACTGAGTGAGCCACCCAGACACCCAACCTCGTCTTAAAAAAGATATTTGGGGGGGGGGGGGTGCCTGGGTGGCTCAGTGGGTTAAAGCCTCTGCCTTCAGCTCAGGTCATGATCCCAGGGTCCTGGAATTGAGCCCCGCACTGGGCTCTCTGCTCAGCAGGGAGCCTGCTTCCCCCTTTCTATGCCTACTTGTGATCTCTTTCTCTCTGTCAAATAAATAAATAAAATCTTTTTTAAAAAAAGGATATAGGGGCGCCTGGGTGGCTCAGTGGCTTGGTTGGGAGCCTGGTTCCCCCTCTCTCTCTGCCTGACTCTCTGCCTACTTGTGATCTCTCTCTCTGTCAAATAAATAAATATAATCTTTTAAAAAAAATGTTTTAAAATTTAAAAAAGGATATAAAAGTGGGGTGCCTTGCTGGCTCAGTCAATGGAACAAGCAACTCTTGATCTCAGAGTTTTAGTTTGAACCCCACACTGGGTGTAGAGTTTACATTTAAAAAAAAAAAGTGAAAAAAGTATTGTAGTATGTAGTTTTTAGGTTCCGAGTTCTTTTAACTTAGAATAATCCATTCATCTGAGATGCATCCATGTTGTTGCATGTTATCAATAGTCTCTTACTTTTCATTACTAATTAGTATTTCATCGTATAACCACATTTCTTTTTAATACATTCCTCTTAGATGAGGAATAGCTGAGTTGTTTCCAATATTCTGAAAATTACAAAGCTTTTCCTTCCTTTTAGATTTGACAGTTGTTATGTGGCGTAAATATCACTCAAAACAATATAGAGTATTTCCATTTCCAAAGATCATGACCAATATAAAGAAAAATAAAAAAATATATATATATATATATATACACGAGGTGTAAGAAATAAAACCGTCATTTTTGGAAGATAATTACTGGTGAGAGAGGCCTAGAGAATCAACAAACTGTTACAACCCAAAAAAAAGGCCAACAGTCAATACTTTAGCCACAAAAACTTTAAAGTAGTCAGAAATTAGCCAAAAGAATTCATAAAAACTAGCCAAAAATTCTTAAGATCTCTACAGGCAGAACTGAATAAATGGAGACACATTTCATGTATTTGGATGGGACAACCTAATCATATAAAGATTTCAATACTCCTCGGGGTGCCTCGGTGGCTCAGTGGGTTAAGCCTCTGCCTTCAGATCAGGTCATAATCTCAGGGTCCTGAGATCGAGCCCTGCTTTGGGCTCTCTGCTCGGAAGCAGGGAGCCTACTTCCCCCCTGTCTCTCTGCCTGCCTCTCTGCCTACTTGTGATCCCCCTCTCTCTGTCAAATAAATAAAACCTTAAAAAAAAAAAAAAAGATTTCACTACTTCTCAATTAATCTATAAACACAATGCATTCAAAATAAGAATTCTATCTGATAATCTAAGGAAAAAGGTACAAATAATCTATTATAGAAGACCCCCAAATGCTAACAAACAAATGAAGTGATGCTCAAATTTTATATGAGGGAATAAAGAACCATAAAAAAACTAAATCAACTTTATAAAAGAAGGTTAAAGAAGATACTTGCTCTACCTTATAAAAAAGAATACAGACCAGTGGAATGTAAGAGAAATTTCAGGCAGATATCTATATCTATATCTATCTATATCTATATCTATATATATGTAGATACCTATTTAGATAAATATATGGAAAATTAATATATGATAAAGGTAGCATCACCAACCAGTGGAAAAATATGGATGATTTAAGAAGCAATGTGGAGAGGGGCTCCTTGGTGGCTCAGTCAGTTTAAGTGTCCAACTCTGAATTTCAGCTCAGGTCATGATCTCAAGGTCATGAGATCAAGCCCTGCATGGGGCTCCACATGCAGTGCAGAGTTTGCTTGAAATGATCTCTCTCCCTCTGACCCCACCCCTCCCTCTAAAATAAATCAATCAATCTTTTTAAAAATGCTTTTAAAAAAGCAGCACTTTGGAGAAAACTGGCTCACCAGATGGAGAAAAACAAAACTGGATCTCTATCAATACTATATAAAAGGTGGGACCTGAAGTACAAATATGACAGTAAAACTGTAAAATTAAGAGAAGAATCTGCAGAATATCTTTGTGGCCCAGAGATGGGGAAAAAGTATTTCACTCCTAGAATACCTCAGGGTTCACTGAACCCAATTTTAACGTTTGAGCTTCTTTTTCAAGTAGTTCTACCTATTTGTAAAGACTGGTAATTGTCACAAGGTGGGGTAAGAGAGGGGAAGGGTGGCACCTGGGTGGCTCAATTGGTTCAGGGTCCAACCCAATTTCAGCTCAGGTCATGATCTCAGGGTTGTGAGATCGAGTCCCATTCAGGCCCACACTGGGCATGGAGACTGCTTAAGATTCTCCCTCTCCCCTGGCCCCTTTCACACTCTTTCTCTAAAAGAAGATTGGTATTTGGGGACTTTTATTCTTTCTTAGAGATCATCCGAAGAATAAAACTAAAATTCACTTTTAATGGAATAAAATGCATTCTATCTTGTAATTAATCACCAGACATCCAATAGACCCTTTCACAAATTTAAATTACATCATGGGATCTTATTGATTTTATTTTTACTATATTTTGTTATTACATCATTCTAGGAATTACTTCATCATTACTCATCATTGTTCACAATTATTCCCAACTATGCTAAAACAAGCAAAAACCATTTAAAAAAAAAAAAGAATGATGATATGATATCATCCCCCATATGATTATGTCCCCCAATGACACTCACATCCTAATCCCTAGAACCTGCAAATGTTATGGGAGTTTGCACACGTAAGGGGGTAAGGACTTTGAATTGGGGGAACTATATCATATTATCCAGATGGACATGAGCCAATCTAATCACAAGTACTTAAAAGTGATGAACCTTTCTTGATTGTGGTCAGAGGGTGATGTGACTTCCAAGAACAGGAAGAGAGCTGCATCACTGCTGGCTTTGAAGATGGAGGAAAGAAACTAGCAGCCAAGAAATTCAGGCAGCCTTTAGAAGCTAGAAAAGGCAAGGAATAGGTCCCCCAGCCTCCTACAAAAGCCTCCAAGAAAGAATCAAGTTCTTGATTTTAACCCAGTGAGAACAATGTCAGACTTTTGACCCTCAGAACGCTAAGAAAATAATGTCTTGTTTTAAGCAAGTCTGTGGTAGTTTTTTATGGTAGAAACAGAAAAACAATGCAGATTTAATGACCTAAAAGAGTGATGCAATAGTGAAATAAGTGATCATCTCTCAAGTCATCTTCTTGTCTTGCCCAAAGTACTGCATTATCTTTCAGGAATGTACAAAAGACTAGAGACGGGGTGTCTGGGTGGCTCAGTCAATTAAGTATGGACTCTTGACTTTGGATCAGGTCATGATCTCAGGGTCGTGAGACTGAGCCCCATGTCAGGCTCCACACTCAGCAAGGAGTCTGCTTGGGTTTCTCTCCCGCTGTCCCTCCCCCCACAGATGTGTGCACTCTCTCTCAAATGAATAAATAAATCTTAAAAAAAAAAAAAAAAAAGAACTTATAAAATAAAGATACTAGAAACATCATTGCAGACTGATTTTAGATTGCACGGACTCCGGTGGAGAATTAGAAATTTTCACTTCTCACTCAAGATGCTCAAGAGAAGAAAACAACAGAGAAGACATTTTGTAATTATTAGACAAATCAGAAAGTAAGTATAAAGAGATAACAACACCTCTAGACTCTATACCTGATGGCAATGACTATAGAAGTGAAATCTCAGGGTCATCGAATGATATTATCCTAGATGAATTTTCTTAAATTCAAGAATCAATGAATTCCATAAGCTATTTCTAAGGAAAAAAAGGAAACATGGTATTTTCATTCGTCAGTCATTCAACTGAAGGACTTCATCATATTCTTCTATATGAATCTGGACATTTCATGCTCAAAGGATACATGACAATATCCTTTATCTTTTTTGATGTTTGTGCATCAAGATTTACTTGCTACAAAGAGGATTTTAGTTTAAATTCTTATTAAAATATCTAATAAAGTTGTCACTCATTATACCTTTATTCCTATAAATTAATAGTAAAATAACTTAAAATATAAAAATAGCAAAACAATGGGGTTCCTGGGTGGTGCAGTTGGTTAAACATCCAACTCTTGGTTTTGGCTCAGGTCATGATCTCAGGGTGTAAGAACAAGCTCCATGCTCAGCAGGGAATCTGCCTGGGTTTCTCTTTCTCTCTGCCCCTCCCAATGCTTGCTCTCACTCTCGTTCTCTCTCTTTCTCTCATAAATAAATGTTTAAAAGAAAAAAGGAAAAGGACCTATTTGACCCTGATGGTTCACAGTGATGACTGCTTTTCTTAGTACAAGAGCTATTCAAAACTTCAGAGTTATAGCCTATAAGGGAAAAATCAATGAGTTTGATTGCAATAAAATTCAAGAGTCCTCTAGAATGATGGATACCAGGAACAAAGGTGATAGACAGACAAAATGGGAGAAGTTAGCTGCACTGTATACAACCAACAATGAACTGATATGTAGAATATACAAGGAACATGGGAAAAATCAGTTTGGGAAAAAAGTAATCCTGATACAAAAACAGGAAAAGTATTGTAACAATTTATAAGAGACTCACAAAAAGCTAACAAGCACATGAGGAAATGCCCAAAATAACTGGTGGAACAAGAAAAAAAGAGAGAGAGAAAGAGGGATACTATGTTATACCTGTTAAACTATCAAAAATGAGAAATCCAGAGGATGCCAAATGTTTCTGGGATGTGAGTACATAAATGATCATGCATTCTGTTAAAAGTATAGGTTAGGCTTGTACAACTGTTCTGAATAGCAATCTTACACTATTCATTCAATTTAAATCTATATACAACCTATAACCCAGCAATTATGCTCCGTGAATATATCCTAAATAAATGCTCACAGAGGTCCATAAAAGAGAAAGTACATGAAATCCACTACAATATGAGGTAATGGGGAGTTGAAGACAACGTGAGGTCTATCACTGGAAAACCTAATATATACACTACGTTTTTTTTTTTTTGTTTTTTTTTTTTAAGATTTTATTTATTTATTTGACAGAGAGAGATCACAAGTAGGCAGAGAGGCAGGCAGAGAGAGTGAGAGGGAAGCAGGCTCCCCGCCGAGCAGAGAGCCCGATGCAGGGCCCGATCCCAGGACACCGAGATCACGACCCAAGACGAAGGCAGAGGCTTAACCCACTGAGCCACCCAGGTGCCCCTACGGTTTTAAGCAGCAATTGTACAGATAGGAACATACACAGGAAGGACCAAGGATGACAGAGGCAAAGAAGAGACACAGGACTGGAAAAGTAAAAATTATATAATGGAAGAAGAGCAGTTCAATCTACTAAGTTAATTTTTACTCCTGAATCCTATTATGCCCCTGAAGTATATTATGTTATAGTAAAAATCAGGTTTATAAATACTGGATTTTCCCCCATACATTATAAAAATTACAGTAAGTAATGATTTGCTATTAAGTACATATGTAGGATTCTTTTACAAAGTATATTCTGGATCATTTAATACAAAGAAAAAATGTCAAATAAAGATTGTAATTCTACTCACTTTTGCTCCAACACTGCAACTGCCAGTGCTCCCTGTGCTCCCACTTGCAACTCCTGTAAATCTAGCTTCCAGTAATTCTTGCCTTCTTGGATCCAGACTATGAAGCTCATCCATTGCACCTATTAAGAAAAGGAAAATAAAACACAAATATATATATCTTCATATACACACAAACAAAAAATATAGGGATGTGATTAGTGGAGCTGTCAATACAAACTTAATGAATATATTCTATAAACAGATTAAGAGACTTTAAAATTTTATCATGTCCTTCGCTCATTTAATGAAACAACCAACAGTGAATTTCCAACACTTCTGACTGCAATCCAGAATAAGAAATATATTTTCCACACAACTCGGTACACAAACACATACAATCATGTATCAAAAAATTTCACAAACACTTCTTTTTGCATGCAGTGCACACCACAATTTTCTAGTCTATTTTTGTCCATTAGGGGAAAAAAATACTTGTTGTGAGCTATTTAATTGACTTCATGTACCATTATTTGACCATGGGTCCAAAGTTTGATAAATACCACTATCATAGTATAATCTTAGCTTATGCAGAATTCTGACACCAAGTGACATTAGCAGTTAATTATTTTATTTGTTTATACCTTATCTGACTATATTTTAAACTGGAAAAGATTGTTTTATGACTTTCACATCCCAGAGATTTTTGGTTCATTTGATGGTTTTCAGTTTCTATCAGTGGATAAAAATTATACATGTATCAAACAGATCACTCAGGTAACAGCTATTATTAAACAATCATTGGAGAATTAAAGGGGAAAAATTAGCATCCTTGTGTGATTGCTACTATGCAGACTAAAGTACCACAAATCCTACCTAAAGTTCAGTTTTAAATTTCTTTTATTCGTGTCTGCCAATTGTCTACTGATAAAACTAAAACCTTAGAACTGATAAAAATGAGTGGTTCTTAAAAGGAATTAAGGGGCAATCCCAAGTCACATGTAGACACTTCCAAACAAAACTAACTAGACCCCTTCAACATACTCTATCATTCCTCTATCTTAAAGGTTAACAGTTATTCCTATAGATTTTATCTTTTAAAATTGCTTTCATTTTTTTTTAAGACTTTATTTATTTATTTGACAGAGAGAGAGAGCCAACACAAGCAAAGGGAGTGGGAGAGAAAGAAGCAGGCTTCCCGCCAAGCAGGAAGCTTGATGCAGGCCTCAATCCCAGGATTCTGGGATCATGACCTGAGCCCAAGGCAGATGCTTAACCGACTGAGCCACCCAGGTGCCCCTCATTATCTTTCATTTTTATCTGGACAGAGCACTGGATAGATAATGGCCATCCTTCCATATTTACTTGCATATATCTGTACCTGAATAAATATTTTCTGCCCACTCCTCTTTCTTCCATCTCAAAGAGGTCGCTACCTTTAAAAAGCTGAAGCCTTCAATTTTTGCTTTTGATCCCATTCCTTCTTCATATGAAAGGGATCTTGCATTTGCATGTATAGACCTAAAACTATAGAACTCTTAGAAGAAAACACAGGGGAAAGCATCTGACAATGATTTCTTAGATATCAAACTGGGAAATGCGGCTCCTGGGTGGCTCAGTTGTTAAGTGTCTGCCTTTGGCTAAGGTCATGATCCTAGGGTCCTTGGATCGAGTCCCGCATAGGGCTATATGCTCAACAGGAAGCCTGTTTCTCCTTCTCCCATTTCCTCTGCTTGTATTCCCTCTCTCGCTGTGTATCTCACTCTGTCAAATAAATACGTAAAATCTTTAAAAACAAAAACAAAAACAAAAACCTGGGAAAATGCAAGATCCCTTACAGAATACATAAATCCTACAACTCATCAAAAGAACCCAAACAACCCAATTTAAAACAGGGGTAGGGGAGGAGGGGCCTGGGTGGCTCAGTTGGTTAAGCATCTGCCTTTGGCTCAGGTCATGATCTCAGAGTCCTAGGATCCAGTCCTGCACTGGGCTCCCTGCTGCTGCTCCCCCTGCTTGTGCTCTCTCACTCTGTTAAATAAATAAAATCTTTAAAAGGGGGGGGGGGGCAGGGGGTGGGACCTGGGTGGTTCAGTCAGTTGAGCATCCGACTCTTGATTTCAGCTCAGGTCACGATCTCAGGGCCATAGGACTGAAACCCACACTGGGCTCTGTGCTCCATGTTTGGCTCTGCACATAGCACAGATTCTGCTTAAGATGCTCTTTCTCCCTCTCTCTCTGCCCCTCCTCCTGCTGTCTCTCTAAAAAATAAAATAATCTTTAAAAAAAAAGATGGGCAGAGAACATAAACAGACATTTCTCCAAAGATATGTAACTGGCCAGTAAGTACATGAAAAGAGGTTCAATATCAATCATTAGGGAAACGTAAATCAAAACCCACAATGACATACCACTTCATCCCCATTAGGATGGCTACTATCATAGAACAGAAAACACTAAGTGTTAGTAAGGATGTGGAGAAATCTGAACCCTTGTGCTAGGCTAGTGGGAATGTAAACTGGGGCAACCATTGTGGAAACTATGTGGCAGTTTCTCAAAAAACTGAACACAGAACTACCATATGATCCAGAAAGTCCACTTCTCAGTATATATCCAACAGAAGTGAAAGTAAGAACTAGAACAGATTTTTTTTTTTTAAAGATTTATTTATTTGACAGAAAGAGAGATCACAAGTAGGCAGAGAGGCAGGCAGACAGAGAGGGGGAAGCAGGCTCTCTGAAGAGCAGAGAGCCCGATGTGGGGCTCGATCCCAGGACCCTGGGATCATGACCTGAGCCAAAGGCAGAGGCTTTAACCCACTGAGCCACCCAGGCGCCCCTAGAATAGACATTTATACACCATGTTCATACCAGCATTATTCACAATAGCCAAAAGGTAGAAGTAACCTAAGTGTCCACTGATGAATGAATGGATTAACAAAATGTGGTACATGAATAAAAAGGAGTATTATTCAGCATTAAAAATGAAGGAAATTTTGACACAGGTCACAATACAGATGAACTTTGAAGACATTTTAAGTGAAATAAACCAATTGTACAAATATTGTATAATTCCACTTATATGAGATTCATAATAGCCAAATGCAGAGGCAGAAAGTAGATGATGGCTGTCACAGACAGAGGGACGTGGTGGAATGAGGAGTTAGGTGTTTAATGGGTACAGAGTTTCAAAGGGGAAAATACAAAAGTTCTGGAGATGGATGGCGGTGATGACAGTACAAAATGTGAATATACTTAGTGGCATTGAACTGTACACCTAAAAGTAGCTAAAATGGTAAATGTATTATGTACACTTTAAGATTCTTACAAATAATTTTTTAAAAATAAATTGGACTTTATCAAAATTTTAACTTTGCTAGTTCAAAAGACATGGTGGTAAAAATGAAAAACAAGAGACAGGGAGAAAATATTTATAAAAACATTTATGTGCTATATATTATTTCTACTCTTTGGCTTGGTAACTGGTTGATAGTCCACTGAAATTTAGTAGAGAAGATTAGAACCAACTAACAATGTGGTATTTTGTTTACCACTGTTTTTGTTTCTTAGATATATAGCTTCCTCTAGGACCTCAGCCCTCCATGAGATCCTAGAGGAAGCTATACACTCAAGGAATAACAAACAAAAACTGGTTTCTAACCAAACTCCTGTAGGGAGTCCCAACCTCACTAATAACCAACACTTCTAACAAGTTTTTACGACATTTTAATAGCAATGTATGCAAGAACCCTTAGTATAATTGTTGACAAATAATAGATGCTTAACAAGTATTAATATACTTGTCTTTTTTTTTTTTTTTAAGATTTTATTTATTTATCTGACAGAGAGTACAAGCAGGGGGTGGGGAGCGACAGGCAGGGGGAGAGGGAGAAGCAGGCTCTCCACTGCGCAGGGAACCCAACATGGGGCTCAATCCCAGGACTCTGGGATCATGACCTGAGCTGAAAACAGATGCTTAACCAACTGAGCCACCCAGGCAGCCCTAGCATACTTATCTAAATAAAAATATAATCTGGAATACTAGAGCCTTGCTTCCCAAAACGCAGTCCACTGACCAGCAGCCATCTGTTACCCCTCGATGCTTGTAAGAAATGTAAAATTGTGGGTTCCACCCCTACACCTAGCAAATCAGAATCTATATATTTTTTTAAAGATTGTATTTATTTATTTGACAGACAGAGACCACAAGTAGGCAGAGAGGCAGGCAGAGAGAGGAGGAAGCAGGCTCCCCGCCAAGCAGAGAGCCCAATGCTGGCTCGATCCCAGGACCCCGAGATCACGACCCAAGACGAAGGCAGAGGCTTAACCCACTGAGCCACCCAGGTGCCCCAGAATCTATATTTTAGTAATATCTTCAGGAAATCATCATGTGCATTCATGTGTGAGAAGCACTGCTATAGAATCTGGGTCCTCAATTTTTCCTGACAAGGGCTCAACTGTATTTCAGTCTTTGCAGGCCAAGGGCAATACCATGTGGACACTTTACATAATAAGAGAAAAATTCCTATAAACATTTTATTGACAAAATTCAAGATATAATAACTAAGTATAATATTTTACAATATTATAAAATATAACTATGCTAATAAAAATGGAATTGGGGGTACCACTTAATTTTAGTTTCCTATCATCAAAATCTATTGCAAATATTCAACTGATAATGTTGATCAGCCTATGTATTTATCTTTGAAATGTCTTTTCTGACAAACAGGTACTGCTAAATACTGATATCGACCCACAAGTACAGGATTTTAATTAAGTATATTCATGACTTTGAAGGCAGCTATAGAAATCTCTTAGATTCTTTTGATATTTGCTTTTCAATAGGTCACTACACTGCAGATTAATCACTTCCAATTGGAAGTAAGGCAGAAAGAAGTTCCTCAAGTATCTCATTTTTTGAGATATGGAAACTTCCTTTGCACGTGCATCAATGTCTGAAAAATGTTGCTGGCACTGTAGTCTGATGATGGCAAATATATTCATGCAAACTCATACGGGAATGAAACTCTCTCTTTGACAGTAGAAGAAATGAATAAAGCAGCTTGATGTTACTTGTGATTCAAACATCAGTTGACACTGAAATGACTTAACTGCAGCTACATTTCACATGTAAGCACTATTTCACCTCCTTATTTTAGGTTAGATTCATTTAAAAGTATTTCCAGATATCAAAAAAAAAAGCCAATTTCCAAAGCCAATCAGTATTTAACAATAGTGGTTGAAGGCCATCCCACTTCATTCAGAAAAATTTCAATCTCTGTCCTAAGCTCAAAAAATTGTAAACAAATTTTACTACTAAACCAGTCAAGAAATTCAGCTTCTATATCCAAAAAAATTCATGCAGCTGATGCTAATTAAATCCATGAGAGCAAATTAAGTGCACCACTGACAATACTGATTCAGTAACACATGATAAATTCAAAATTTTATGCAAAGTACCTACTGATGAATAACAGAATAACCAGAGCTTTGAACACCTCACATTTTTATAAGCTTTGTAAAGTTATTCAACTAAGCCTTTTTCTGTTCCACACATATTTGTACCACCATCAGTTTTAACACATCTTAGCAGATTCCACTTCAGATTGTACTTAGTGTTTTCTCAACTTTGAAAATATTCTTGTGTGTAGTTGCTCTCCACAGACTATTCATAGGGTCTAATTGTTCTGCTACTTCAAATTTGGCATTAACACCTTGCATAAACAACAACTGAACAGTATCAATAACATCTGTCAACTCAGCAAAAGCCAAGGAAAACCACTATAAATTACTTGGTTTGTTTTTTTTTTAAGAAGATTTTATTTATTCATCTGACAGACAGATCACAAGTAGGCAGAGAGGCAGGCAGACAGAGAGGGGGAAGCAGGCTCTCTGAAGAGCAGAGAGCCCGATGCGGGGCTCGATCCCAGGACCCGGAGATCATGACCTGAGCCAAAGGCAGAACTTAACCCATTGAGCCACCCAGGTGCGCCTCTTGTTTTTTTAATTGACTATTGATATTGCTTCAAATGTCCTTAACTCTTAAATCAAATGTTCTTGCCAAAAAATTTATATTCTAAAACGAGTTTTTATTTTTCTGGACACATTTTTTTTGCTGCAATCAAATACAATTTAATTAACTCACCATCAGTAAATGGCTTTGCTTGGCAACATATGAGCCACTTGGAAACTTATTTTGGTGGCAGCCTCATTTTCAATTTTGATTTCTATGAAGAAATTATGCTGTGATAAGATACTCCATTTTAAATTGACTTACTTTAAGAAAATAGAATTGAGAATAGTATGATATATGCTTAGTCCAATAATGTCAACATATATTCTTCTCTAACAGCTACAGTGTCACTGCATAATAAAAAGAAATGTTTTGCTCTCTAATTCAACAAAATAACACATACTCCACTGTGTCTTAAAAGCATGGCACTCAGGGGAGCCTGGGTGGCGCAGTGGGTTAAGCCTCTGCCTTCGGCTCAGGTCATGATCTCAGGGTCCTGGGACAGAGCCCCACATTGGGTTCTTTGCTCATCAGAGAGCCTGCTTCACCCTCTCTCTGTGCCTGCCTATATGCCTACTTGTGATGTCTTTCTGTCAAATAAATAAATAAAAATTTTAAAAGAAAAGAAAAAGCATGGCACTCAAGAGTCCCTTTTTCTTTTCTTTTTCTTGTTTTGACATGATAGATACGCACTGGCATAAAAAAATAAATACTGTAGGCTGGCAATACACATGGTACTCAAAACACTGTCAAGTTACAACAGCAATACTGAAATCTGTAGTGCACCAAAAGCTGTATGAAGTAAAAAGAATGTCATATAGGTCTCTGTCACAACTACTCTGTTCTGCCATTATAATGCAAAACAGCTGTGTTCCAATAAAACTTTATTTGTAGGCACTAATATTTGAATTTCACAGATCATAAAGTATTGTTCTTTCAATTTTTTTTAACTGTACAAAAATGTGTACTTTGCTGACTCCTGCTGTAGCAAACACATTTCAAAGATTATAATTTTTTATGGACTCAAACTGTTATTTCTGACACCAGAAGTTTGGTCCTTAATTACAAGAGGTGAAATTTTCTGAAGAATATCTAATTTCACTAAAATCCATTAAATTCTTTATTATACATTAATATACTTTTGAAAAAGAAATTATAAAAGCCACTATAAAGACCATATCATCCTTTAAGAATACCCATCTCTAAATACAGCCACCTGTCTCCTAATTATGCTACTATTCTTACTAAACTGCTCCATAAAATGTATTATAAACCTAAAATTTCACATAAAAAATATAAGGAAATGTCACTACCCAAATTAGAGATCATACCCTATTCTATAAAGAAAAAACTTAGGGAAACATAAAGGAAGACCACAGTTTTAACCATTAGGGAAGTATGTCATAGCCCCTTCTAATAAACATTTTCTCTCTCCCTCTCTTACACACACACACACACACACACACACACACACACACATACACACACTTTCAACTCACTCAGTAGATGTTAGTTATTATAAAACTTGCCTCCCAAGGTGACCAGTCTAAAAAAGATCCACGTATTTAGACATAGTATTAGTTCTGTTTAGTCGGCATCACTTTATAGTTATATCATCTTTTTATGACAAGGAATTTATCTTTCATTATATCATTTTTTAATTACCTTAAGACTTCATCTTCCTTGGCAGATAGTCAAAACAAAATCACGGTATCTAGAAAGTATGTTAATACCAGAAAGGTTAATACCAGTTACCAAAAAGTAAATGAGTTTGCCCACTTACACCTTTCTAATAGATTCAACTGCTGCTAAGCCAATGCCTTACATTTTTAAATTTAAAACTTCCTGAAGTCTGAAAATATTTTAACTCATTCCAGATTTTAATTGTTACTTTTTATATTTCATCTGATAAGCTGATTTATACAGAACAGTTAAGGTCTTTCTTCGATTAATACTTTTCACATTATACTTGACAAAGCAAAGAACTCTGATTAAAAACAGAAACACCATGATAAAGTTAGAAGTTATTTCAACAAGATAAAATATTCCATTTAAATCACTCCTTTTCATTAGTTTTTTAATGCACTTCGAAGTATAGGAAACAAAGAATTTAAGAAGTCTACACTGTTCAACACTCCAGAATTACTTCTGACTTTTGCCTTTAAACACCCATTTTAACAGTTAATAGAACATATCTATTTTCATACACAGCATTTTGTATCATATATTTAGTAAACATAGCTATTATTTTTGTTGACTATATTACATTCCAACACTTATGCCACAGCTTGATTGCCAATTTAAAACCGAATATTCTAATTTTTTGGTATTTAAATGAACATGTTAAATGAGCTATCAAAAAGCAACCCAATTTCTTTCATAACCTTTTCCCCCTATGAATCTAATAAAAACATCTCCCACATTTTTTTCCTTGTGAATTTAAATACTAACATTTGGAAATTTATTTAGAATTTCATTGTATACAGTTATAACATTTTCCAAAGGAAAATGTCATACAATTTCTCACAAATGGAACCTTTCCCACTGATTTGAAATACTTTTCTAGACATCTATCATATTCCCACATGTTTCTGTACTTTATTCTGTTTCACTAAACTATCTGAGCTATATATAATCTATCCATCTACCTACACATGTATGTCTTGTGTGTATAGTATTAGTTCTGTTTAGTCAGCATCACTTGCAAAACAGCATAATGCAAAACAGCTGTGTTCCAATAAAACTTTATTTGTAGGCACTAATATTTGAATTTCACATATAAAGTATTGCTATTTCAGTTTTTTAATGTATATGTATATATATATATACACACACGTAACTATACTCTTTCACAGACACACATCCCAAATATTTCATCTAGAATGACGAAAAGAGTTAAGCATGAAAGCCAGATTCCTGAATCCTGTATATACATTCAATTATATATGTCTGTGGTAAATAAAGACAGGTCTAATCTAGGACCACTCCATATCAGATTAATACCTCACCTTATCTTTAAGATACTTACTTAGTCATTTTAAACACTTTTGTTGTAACCCTTACAGCAAAGAATGCAGATATATTGAGACCAAATTATTCATATAAAAAAACATAGCTTGCATCAGAGTAAAGCAGAGTAAAGTTTTGGTTTCTTCTTCTCTACCACTCATGACCTTAGATAATGCGTAATAATTTAATTTCAATTTTATTCTTATAAATAAAAAAGTCTGGGGGGCAGGGGGATAAATAAATGTCTGGCTGTTAATTTTTCTTTCATCAAAAATAAATACACAAATAGACAAGATGTGTAAGCATGGCCAAGCTCCTTAACCATGCTTCAGCTTCTTTATATATAAAATGGATAATGGGGGTGCCTGGGTGGCTCAGTTCGTTGAGCGTCTGCCTTTGGCTCACAGGTCATGATCCCACGGTCCAGGGATGGAGCCCCACATCAGGCTCCCTGCTCCACGGGAAGCCTGCTTCTCTCTCTCCTGCTCCCCCTGCTTGTATTCCCTCTCTCACTGTCTCTTTGTCAAATACATAAAATCTTCTTAAATAAAGAAATAAAATGGATAATAGAAGTATGTACCTTATAGCTGTTAGGATAAAGTGTGTATGAATAGTTTTAAACTAAACCTGTCACTTAGCAGTCAGTAAGTGTGAGCATATATGTATGCTACAATACAAGTACTCAATAAAGACTGGCATTTATTATGTACATAATAAGCTCCCTTCTAGCTTTCTCCCTGTGGTTAGAATTTCCTGGTAGGTAAAATAGCATATACTTCAATGCCTAATTTTTTTCTGTTAATGTCAAAGTAATGTAACTAACTCCCACTCCTCTACTTTCTTTAAGCTTATAGTAATTTGCTATTTTTAGAATCAATTTCTCTCTCATATACACATATACACACATATATATGCGCATACATGTGTATACATACACAACATTTTTATAGTCGGCTATTTCTTTATTTTAACATCCAGTTCTCATCTTAAAGATAAGGCAATTGAGATACTGAGAGATTAAGTCTTATTACCTACTGTTAGAACTAATATCCACTCAATTAAGCACCCCTTATCCCAAAAGAGCAGTCCAAAAGGAGAGTTTGGGGGGGGGGGTGTGCTTGAGAGAGAGAGAGAGAGAAAATGAACACACACGTGCTTGTACATATAAAAAGCAATGTTTTCTAAGAAAGGTCCAAAATAGGAATTTGGTAAAACATAGACTAGTTATTACTTTCCTCTTATTACTGCAAAGTCAACTGGTATCCTATCACTAAGTACTGGTTACTTAAGAATCTTTTTTAGTTCCATGCTTTTTCCCCATTATCAGTGTAATAAATGCTGGTTGAAATAAATAATACAGAAACATAAAAATGAAAGTCCCAATACTCCCCTATCTCCCAAAATCCCACTCCTCAGAAGTAACCATTTTGATATACCCTCAAAAGCATAGTGATGATTTACTGCCCCACAGTATTCCTTCTTGGTCTATTCTATCCCAATAGGACAAGGTGAAAGAAGGGCTCCAGAACAGTCATCTGGTACAATCCATCTGCAGCAGGGAAATAAATCTCCAACAAGGAAGTTGCAGGTACTCTACCTAAGAAGTCCAAGTTGAGCACTATCTACCTTTTAAAACACTATCTGAAACAAAGTATTATAATAAGGATAAAATATTCTAGTGATTTCAACATAGGTTATTATTTCACCAACATCATCTCTATCATATCTTCAAAATGACTCTTAAAATGGATTTCTGTGGACACTTACTGTAGGAAAATAGCTTTAGGGTTAAGAGCATGGGCTCTGCTGCCAGAGTTCAAATCCCAGCCCTGTCCTCATCCATAAAATCCTGGTAGTAACTGAGCCTACTTCACAGGATTCTTATGCAAATCAATGAGATGATACTGGCAAACCCTTAGTAGGTTCCTAGAATATATAGCCTCCATAATTTTTAATTACTATTACTTACTAACTACTACTGAGTCCTAGAAAAATAAGCAACCTCCCAAAACTGCATGCCAAGTAAGTGATGTGAGAAGAGGAAGCAACAGAAGGATATTAACAAACAGTAGAGCATTCCTTTATTCACTTTTGATTTCACTAGCCCAAACCTTCAAAAAAAAGAAGAAAAAAAATTGAATTTTTAAATTAATAAATCCAGAAGATTTCCAAAAAAATAAACCACTCTGTTTAGGAACCCTACCCGCTCCAAATGCCCACAAAGACACGTTCAACATAAATTATGCTGCTCAATGAAAATAAAAACAATCTTTAACCAACATTCCCAACTCTAAATTACTGTACAACTCCAGAGAATACCAAAAGTTTAGATGCCAGATACATAAATGAGTGTATAAACCCATCAAGATCATAACGTTTCTCTAGAAAGATACATTTCCAAAGACTAAATCATCCAAGATACAAAATAATTTTAGTAACATTTTCTATTACCTTCAAACCTGATAGAAATGCCAACCTGTAACTTTTTTATTTATATTTATAAATAAATATGTGTGTGTGTGTGTGTGTACATATACATATATGTATATATGTATATATATGGGGGGGACAGGGAGATCTAATATCAAGTGAGAGAGAGAGAGAGTGAATCTTAAGCAGGATCCATGTCCAGCACAGAGCCCAATACACAGCTTGATCTCACAACCCTGAGATCATGACCTGAGCTGAAACCAAGTCAGAAGCTTAACCACCTGAGTCACCCAGGCACCCAACCAATCTGTAACTTTAGATAAATATATAAGTAAATCAATTTTAACAAAGGATAAGAAATTGTGATTTTTTTTTAACAGGCTGAACCACATGAAGTTATATATTCACACATTTTAAGTCTATAAAATAGGTTTGTATGGCTCAAACTTTTCACTCCATGACCAGAATAGTCTAGAGTATAACCAATCCTCTAGTATCTTTACAAATATTAGGACTGTCATTTTATGGAAGTTCAATACAGAATATAGAACTCAAAGAAACTGTGGGTCACATCATTCTCATACATTTTTAATCTGTGTATTATCTCAAAGCTGCCGAAATGGGAGTGATAAATGCAAAGCCTTATTAAGTTGATACCTTATAAGGTCGGCCCTCATAGTCTTTCAACAATCTGTACATTCAAAAAGTCTGACTTATACCAAGTTTTCTTTCAATTATAGTAATTTTCTGACTTAACACTTATTTCCCAATGCCAAGCTATCTACCTTATAAAAAAAAAGGACACATTTCTTTATAGTGACAAGAAATAAGCAATTTCACTTCTTCCCCTTTTTACTATTGGTCATAAACCCCAAACAGCTAACAATAAAGAAAAATGAAAAAATGGAAAATTAAGGGCACCTGGGTGGTGCAGTTGGTTAAAGCATTAGACTCTTGGTTTCGGTTCAGGTCTGATCTTGGTTGTGAGACGAAGCCCTACGTTAGGCTCCATGATTAGTGAGTAGTCTGCTTGAGTTTCTCTCTTCCTCTTCCTCTGCCCCTCCCCACAACCTCCAGGCATACTCTCTCTCTCAAATAAATAAAGATTTTAAAAAATAAATTAAATCATGTAGAATATTAAGTACTGTTATTGGGAAGTATTCCAGCAGCAGTATTTCTGCCTAATTATAGATTCCAGGGTGGATTCATGGACACCAGTTATGTGGCCACTGCAGTGATCCAGTAAGAGAAGGCACCAGCTTGAACAAGGACCACATAAGATCAGAGGGGTGTCTAGGAGATGAAAAAAACAACAGGAGTTGGTAGTAGACTGAATCTGAAAAGTAAGGGAAAGGGAAATGTTTCTGGTTTACACATGAATAACTGGTAATAACAGTCACTATAAAAGGAACTACTTCAGGGAGATAGATCATGAATTCCTATTTGAAGACAATGAACTTGATGTGTTTTAGGGACAACAGTGAGTTTCTTCATGCAGGCCTCACTTATCTATTCACCTAACAATGAAGACTAACCTCACAGTTACCTATTTTAAGGTAATGGTTCAATAACCATTAGCAAAGCGCACAGAACAACAGGAAGGAAGGATAGGTACAAAGAAAGCCCAGCTCAATATACAAAAAATAAAGTAGAGAGGATGAGGAAAAACTGTTTTCACTGACCATTTAGATATTTAAAAAACCATCCATACTATGGATCACTTATATAATCAGCTCTATTTTAAGTCATTGGGCCTAAGAGACAAGACAGTGCTCACACTATGAACTCACACTATCAATGAGGAGAAAGACAATGTAAAAGAATAAAACTTGAAATGATTGTGGCTGGATACATCAGAACCAATTTTATAAACTACTTACCATGTATGTCTAAATACTACAGAGCGTAAAAACTCTCTAAACTGCTTTAACATACTATTTGATTACAATATACAGCAAGGTGTGAATGAGTAAGTCTACAGGACACATAGAAATCAATCCTATTTCTTTTTTAGTCACATTATATGCACTTCCTCTTCCCAGGCTGCTGTTCATGCACTTTGAAAACAATTACAGAATGTTTGGCTTCTCTATTAGAATGGTTTTGGTAAATTAGAACTTCCACTTACTGTGCTCCTCATTCTTTTAAGTTATTACCTTTGTAAGTAATAATAAATTACATTAACTTACTTCTCTGTACTCGTAGAACACACTGCAAGAGAGGAAAAAAATTGTATTCTTGAAAATAATATAGTCAGCCAACATGATTTTAACATGGGCAAAAAATTTAATAAACATTTCTGCAGAGATAACACAAATGGTCAACATGCACAGAAAAAGATGCTCATATCACTAATAATTAAGGAAACGCAAATAAAACCCAAAAATATCGTTTCACTCCCCTTAGGATGACTATTTAAAAAAATAGAATGTAAGTGTTAGCAAGGATGTAGAGAAATTGGAATGCTTGTGCACTGTGGATGAAATCATAAAATGGTACAGCTACAGTGCAAAACAGTATGGAGTTCCTCAAAAAATTAAAAATAAAATTACCATATGATCCAAGCAATCTCACTTCTGGGTGTATACCCACAAGTACTCAAAGCTGGATCTCAGAGATATCTTGCACACCCATGTTTATAGCAGCATTATTCACAGCAGCCAAGCAAGCCAGGCAACCATTAATGGATAAATGGATAAACAAAATGTGATATATACATAAATGGAATATTTATTCCATTTATGGAATATTATTCAGCCTTTAAAGTGCAGGATATTCTGACACATGCTGCAATACAGATGAACACTGAGGACGCTGTGCTAAATGAAATAAGCCAGTCACAAAAAGACAAACATGTATGACTGCATTTATATGCATTTATATTCCTAGAGTAGTTAAATTAATAGTATAAAATGGTGGTTTTCAGGGATTGAGGGCAGAGGGGAAGGGAAAGCTCTTGTATAATGGGTATTACAGTTTCAGTTTTGCAAGATAAAACAGATCTGGAGTTATCTACTTGGATAACTGGTTAATTTAAAGTGTTCAACTTCCTCAGAGAAAGTTACTCTATACTAGTCATAGGGAGCACTACCTGTTTTTGTACTATCCATGAACTAAAAGTCTTTTTATATTTTTAAATGACTGGGAAGGGGAGATCAAAAAGAAGGGCATTTCGTGATAAGCAGAAATTGCATGAAATTCAAACTTCAGTGTCCACAAATAAGACTTTATTGGAACAAAGCCACACCCATTCATTTGCACATTTCCTGTGGCTGCCCTTGTAGGAGTCAAGGACAGAATAGTTCTAACAGAGAACTTTCGGCCTTTTAAGCATAAAATACTTACTAACATGCTCTTTGCAAAAAGTATACCAACTCATGCTCTATACCTAATTCCAAAACAAGAAATTAGGTACAAAGCAAAAATAAAATGAAGTAAATAAAGAGTAAATATTTTTTAAATTTTGATTTAATGATTCTTTTCAAAATACAAAAGAAACATCTTTTATGTGGCTTTTGATTTCTACCATCAAGACATCTGCATATACAAAGACACACACAGGCATGTGAGAACATGCATTATTTTTTTTAATATCTGCAGCATCTAGAGTTAAGCCTCAATCTTAGGGGAAACTTTCCAATTTTAGTATATGTGCTGCCGAAGCGAGCACCTTAGGGTCAACTTTCATTAGTAGTTAAGTTCTTCGGGCACTCAGTAAATACAGGATTTGTACAACTACTTAATAACACAGCTTTGTCTTCACAAATAACCGGGTTAAACTCATTTTTACTTTATACAGTATAGAAAAGATATCCTAAATAACAGTTAAAATATATAATAAAATCACTATGAGCTCTGATAATAAAGAGGTTGCATCACTTTTATCATTTTCTTATTAAAAGCTAACTGTGGGGTAGAGGTAAGGGTTGCAACAATGTTAGTTTTTAAAGATAACTAAAATGCTTTAAACATCAAGTTCTAGATAGATATGCATCTATGCTTTAGTCAATAACTTGTTAATAGAAAATTTAAGAACAACATTTGTTAAATTTCAAGATATTTAAAACAACATTTAACATATATATCTACGTTTTAGCAAGTGAAGAGTAAATAATTACTATAAATTGATCCTGGCAAGGACGCTACCATAGCAGGATATACTGATCTCTATTCCAAATCTCAGATGCCAGTATTTGGGAATAAACTGAAATCATTAATCCCCCCCTTAAAATTGCCAATCATCTTCTTTCTTCTGCTGCTCTGTAATCTAGAGAACTAAATTAGACAGTACAAACAAATGCAAGTAGTTTTAACATAAGAACTGTCACAATCCTTGTAATCAGTACATACTGTAGTAAAAGTAAGCTTTGGTAGAAATAACCTGTAGTAATGGGTTCATGGTATCAATACTGTGACCTCAGTTAATTAATTTTGCTCCTTCTCCCCCCCCAAAAATCCCCCTAAATAATTTTGATTAAGCAATTCAAAGTTGTATACTCTTCAGTAAATTCTGAGAAACCTGAGTAATTTTCAAAACAAACCACAAACAAAAAAGGTAATAAACGTGTGGAAAACTGCTTATGTTCTTGGTAATCAAATATATACAAGTAAAACAACCTGGAATACAACCACGCAAGCCAAACAGTTTTAAAATATACTACCACTAGAGCAGTGATACTTCCATTAAACTGGTTCATATGCATTGCTGGTGACACGGTAAACAGGTACAACTCTTACAATACAGCAACATCCAGAAAGAAGTGCATACTTTTCTACTAACTTAAATTGAAATAACTGCAACATTTGAGACATGACAATTTTCAAAGGCATACAAAGTGTTATACTGTATTTAGCAAACCCAAAAGTCAGTTTCTAAAGCTGAAACAGTACTGCTCGAAGGGCAATAATCTAAGAGAAGCTAAGTAACAAAGATGTGTGTCACATTCTTACCTATAGTGGAAAGAACTGAGAACAGAAAATAGAGAATACATCCAACCTGAAAGGAAATGTGTATGTTGCATCTATTATTTTTTTTTAAAAAAAGGTGCAAAGATTAACTATGACCTCTTAGAACCTAATCCCTGCATAAGACACAACTCCATTATGACTGCAATCATCAGAAAACAGTTTCTCCCAGAATCAGAAAAAAATCATTAGAGTGGTAGGATTATGTGCCACATGTTATTTTAGAATGTTATCAATGCATTGTCCTTTCGTAATAACAGGGGGAAAAAAAGTCCCAGATCATGTTTACTCAACTATACATTTACTATTACTAAGGAGGAGGGATACCTGGGTGGCTGGCTCAGTGCTTATTAATATTTAATTGCTTAATAATTAATAATTGCTTAATAAGCAAATGCCTTAGGCTTGGGTCATAATCCCAGGGTCCTGGAATCAAGTCCCACTTGGGCTCCTTGCTCAGCAGGGAGCCTGCTTCTCCCTCTGCCTGCCACTCCCCTGCTTGTGCTTGCTGGCTCTCTCACTCTCTCTCTGACAAATAAAATCTTAAAAAAAAAAAAACTACTGAGAGGAGGAAAAAAGATTCAAATTCACCCAAAATGTTCCAACAAATTGAAGTATTAAAAACAAAAGCAAACAAGAACTCCTAATAATGCTGATTAGATAAATCAGACCAATATTCTGGGTTGGGAAACCTGAAAACCTGGACTAAATTATTATTTTTTTAAAGTTTGCTTATAGTTATCAGTCAGTGAAGAATCATGGAGACAAAATCAGGAAAAGAAACTCCAGAGAGTTGAGTCTGGTAAATGAGGCTTCCCCAGACACTAGAAGTATCTGCTGATTTCCGAACTAGTGATTCAGAAACTGAGATGCTAAGCAAAACTTTGGCAGTATCACTGGGCTGTCCTAGAAAAGGAAAAAGAAAAAAAAGAAATACAGAGCCTCCCCCAAATTCTGCACTGGGATCTCCATCTCTGAGCAAAAGTAAACAGGATTAAGGCCCAGCTTCTAATCTCAATCCTTAAAAGTGGATCAAGAAAAATCTGAGGTTTACAGTGCCCCTATATTTCTGCCAAAATTAAATGTAAGTCCTATCATGGAAGACTGCCATTATTTTAGGCCCCAAATGATCTCTATGGCTTTTCATTAAAAATGTCTCATATCCAATTAAAAAACAAAACAATGAAAGAGAAACCCAAGAAAGCAAATCATGACTGAAAAGCAAATAAAACATGGAACAAGACTCAAAGGGATCTAGATAATGAAATTATCAAACACTTCTAAATAATTATGCTGAATAACAAGACTGAGAACTTTGACAGAGAACCTGAAACTACAAAAAAGAACCAAATTGCTTTCTAGAACTAAAAAAAGTAAGAGGATTTAAGTTAAGAACTCAGTAGGTGAGTTTGACACATATTAAAAAGCTTAAGAGAGAATTAATGAGGGGTGCCTGGGTGGTTCGGTTGACTGCATGTTTGATTCTTGATTTCAGCTCAGGTCATGCACGATCTCAGGGTTGTGGGACTGAGCCCCAAAAGTTAAGCTCTGCACTAGATGTGGAACCTGCTTGAGATTCTCTGTCTCCCTCTCCTTCTGCTCCTTCCTCCCCCTCCCTTTGAAATAAAAGAGAAAGAGAGAGAGAGGGAGAGAGAAATTCATGAACTAGAAGATATCTCAGAAAAATGTACCTTTCAAAGGCACATTAGGAATAAAAAGATGAAAATACAGAAAAGGGCATGACAAATATACAGCATACAGTAAGAAGATCTAATATATATACAACTGGATTCCCAGAGAGATGATGACAAGATAGGAAAACTATCTGAAATGATATGGTCTGAAAATTTCCCAAAACTTATAAAAGGCTTCAACAGTGCTATCCAACAAAATTTTCTACAATGACGGACATGATATGCTCTCCATCTGCCAAAAAGGCAGGCATGTGGCTACATGTGGCTACTGAGAACTTGAGGAACTTGGATTTCTAACTTCTTAAATGATCATTTAAATAGACACATGTATGTAGTGGCACTGCATAGTGCAGCCACAAGTCAAAGATCTAAGAAGTCCTCCACACACCAAGGAGAACAAAAGAAAAGCATACCTATACACATCAGAGTAAAACTGCTTGAAAACCAAAAATAACCTCCCCAAACCTGAAAAGCAACCAGAGATAGCAAACTAGATTACCACCAAAGGAGCAACGATAAGACAGACTGCTGACTCCAGAACAAAATAATGGAAATCAGGTCTCAGTGTAATAACACACATTGAGCTTAAAGAGTGAAAATAACTGCCTACTCAGATTCCTATGTCAGACAAAAACAACAAAAACTTCTCAAGAATAAAGATGGAGGAAAGATTTATCAGACAAGCAGTAACAGAATTCCACACCAGATAGGCCCAAATAGAGAAAACATTAAAGAGCATTCTTTTTTTTTAATATTTTATTTATTTATTTGACAGAGAGACAACAAGTAGATAGAGAGGCAGGCAGAGAGAGAGAGAGGGAAGCAGGCCCCCCGCCGAGCAGAGAGCCCGATGTGGGACTCGATCCCAGGACCCTGAGATCATGACCCGAGCCAAAGGCAGCGGCTTAACCCACTGAGCCACCCAGGCGCTCTTTACGCAAACAGAATCAACTCCACTTAAATAAAAAAAAAGTAGTAACTATGTTTGTAAATATAAATACAGAATTACTACATAAAATACTAATAATATCTTATGGCAGTTAAAATAATGTAAAACCAAACTATACAAGGGCACCTGGGTGGCTCAGTTGGTTAAGCATCTGTCTTCAGCTCAGGTCATGATCCCAGAGTCCAGAGTCCTGGGAATCCTGTATCATCAGTCTCCCTACTCAGCAGGGAGTCTGCTTCTGCTTCTCCTTCTCCCCTACCCCTCTGCCTACTTGTGCACACACTCTCTCTCAAATAAAGAAAATCTTGAAAAAAAAAAAAAAAGAAGAAGAACCAAACCACTATTACTGCAATAATAGCAGTATGTAATTCAGGAGCAGGAACTGTACAATTAACAGTCTCTGAAGTTGCTGCTTGACCAGGAAGCAGGAAAAAAAACTGACTTACACTATGCTTTAATAAGTCAAAGAGGCATATTTTAATTTCTGGGATAACCACTAAAAAAAATTAGGATGTAATCTAAAACAGAATATAACCATTAAGCCACCCGTGGGGAATTATTTGAAATAAAAAATAACAATCCAAAACAAGGTATAAAAAGAGATTAAAAGAAAGTTCAAACAAACACAGTAACAGAATGAGAAACATCAACTTAAACCCAAATACATCACTAAGTATATTAAATACAAACTTACTCAATGTTCCAACTAAAACAAACATGTTCAAACTAGTTATTTTTTAAAGAACATACACTATTTATAAGAGATAGCTAAAATATAAATAAAAGTTATAAAGAGAAGTCTGAAAAAAGATATACTATACAAACATTTAGCAACTGAAAGCTAACAGTATCTGTCTTAATCACCAGATAAAGTACACTGCAAGGCAAAATGCATTACAAAAAATAAAGAGAAACATGTCATGATGATAAAAGATTTGGGGGGGAGATACAAAAGTCTTTAATCTATACGCAGCTACAACAAAAATTATATAAATACCTAATATCAAAAAATGACAAACTATACAGAGACAAATCTACAATCACTTTGGGTTTTTTTTTTTTTTAAGATTTATTTGAGAGAGAGAGAGAGTGTGTGTGTCCACAAGGTGGGAGGTGGGGAGGGACAAGCAGACTCCCTGATGAGCAGGGAGCTGGACACAGGACTCCATCCCAGGACCTGGAGGATCATGATCTGAGCTGAAGTCAGAGGCCCAACTGACTGAGCCACCAGGCGCCCCTGGGACATTTTAAACCTTTAAGCCTGCTCTAAGTAAGAGCAAACAAGCAAAAAAAAAAAAAAAAGTAATGATAATCTTAAGAAAAAAACCTGATATAACTTATATATATAAATATGTACACACACACACACACACTCACATCTAACCACTACAGTCAAAATTTTGGAAAGGCCTATACAAGGAATATTTACCAAGAAAGACCATATGCTGGGTCATCAAGCAAGTCTATTTTAAAGAAATGAAATCAAACAAATTTAGTTCTTACTACAGTAAGGCTAGATTAGAAAGCAATAAAAGCCTTTTTTTTTTTTTAAAGATTTTATTTATTTATTTGACAGAGAGAGATCACAAGTAGGCAGAGAGGCAGACAGAGAGAGTGAGAGGGAAGCAAGCTCCCCGCTGAGCAGAGAGCCCGACGCGGGACTCGATCCCAGGACCCTGAGATCATGACCTGAGCCGAAGGCAGCAGCTTAAACCACTGAGCCACCCAGGCGCCCCAATAAAAGCCTTTTAAAGTATAAAATACTTATACAAACTATGTACTAACCAACTCTATGTTATTAGTAAGGCCTCCAGCCAACAGTAGACTATTAGTAATTAAGTTTCTGGAAAGCCAAAAGTTACATGCAGATTTTCAACTGTGTGGGGGTTGGCACCCTTAACTCCCACATAGTTCAAGGGTCAACTGTACTTCTGAATTTAATCCATGGATCAAGAGAAATCATGGAAGTTGCAGAATATTTTGGGCTGAAATACATATACACACACACACATAAAAACCTATGGGAGTGAAAACTTTAAAATGGTTAATTGTATTTTATATGAATTTCACCTCAATTCTGGGGGTAAGGCAAAAAAAAAAAAATCAGAGAAAGGAAGTCAAACCCATGCTTAGGTACTTTATAACCTCAAATGCACTGTGGGTGGGGACGGGGGACGAATGGAGAAGAGGGCTAAAATAAGAACTAAGCCTGTGTCACACAAGTCTAGAAAAAGAGCAGCAAATTAAACCCAAAGAAAGTCAAATTAGGAAACAATAAATATCAAAATAAAAATCAATCAAATAGAAAACAAACATAAAAGACAAAGAATGAATGCTAAAAGCTGGTTCCATGAAAAAACTAATAAACTGGTAAGAGAGATCAAGAAAAAAAAAAGAGACAAGACACAGATAGTGACCATCTGGAATGAAAAGAAGACATCATTATAGATCATAGACACAGAAAAATCACAGGAAATATTATTTACAATTTTATGCATACACATTGGAAATTTTAGATAAAATGTAGGAATTACAAGAAAATACAATTTACCAAAACTGATAAGAAAACTGAAACTCTAAAGAGTAACTGTGACATTACAGAAATTGAAGTCATTATTTAGAATTTCTCCACAGAGAAAACTCCAGGCCTAGAAAGCTTCCTCAATGACATCTACCAAATACTGAAAGAAGCTCTAACACCCTTCTTACATAAATTCTTAAGATAGTGGTAAAAGAAAAAGCACTTCCCAACTCATTTTTATGAAGCCAGTGTTACCTGGCTGACAAGGACTTTATGCAAAAGGAAAGTTACACACCTATGTCATTCACATATGTAGGTGCAAAAATACAAATAAAAAATCAGCAAAGTAATTCATATTAAAAAACTAATGGTTCACAATTAAATTGGATTTAGTCTAGGAATACAAGATTGGTATAATAATTAAGGAGCAATAAAATAATTCACGTTTTAAAAATGGTGAAAAGTTAAAATTATCTGAATAAATGCTAAAAAAGCATTTGATAAAATTCAATATCCATTAATGATTTAAACAAACAAAAACAAACTCATAACCAGTAACAGAAAGGAACTTCCTTGATCTGAGAAAGGATAGATCCAAAATGCCTATAAGCTAAACTGTAAAATACTGATTCTTCCCATACTTCTAAAATAGGAGCAACACAAGGATTCCCACTACAACAATCTATTCAACGCTGTACTGGCAGTTATAATCACTGCAATAAGGTTAGAAAAACAAGAAGTATAAGGATTGGTAAAATGAAATGAATTTATCACACATAAGCCATATGTTTATAGAAAGTCAATCTAGTTGAGATATATTATCAGAATGATAACCAAAATTGCTGGTTACCAAGGCAATATGCAAAAATTAACTGAATTTCTACATATCAGCAACAGAAAATAAGTTAGAGATACTATTCACAGTAATATCAAAAAATAAAAATAAAACACCAAGTGTAACAATTATGCAAGATCATTATAGAAAATACTATAAAATATTACTGAAATGATGAATATTCACAATCTATATGGATTAGAACACTCATTATTGTGAAGATATGATCAACAGATTCAATGCAATTTCAAACCATCAAGAGATCTGTTTTAGTTTTGTTTCATTTGTAAAAGGTACCCAAAAAAAGCCAAAGCAATTTTGAAGACAATCAATAAAATGTGTATTGTCTATCACTGTTCTAACAAGTTGTCACAAACATAGATGCTTAAAAACACCTATGTATTATCTCCAGTTTCTGTGCATCAGCATGGCTCAATTGGTTCTCTGCTTAGAATCTCACAAGGATGAAATGTATTAGATAGGCTGTGTTTCTGTCTAGACACTCGAGAAGAGACTCTGTTTCCAGGTTCATTTAGGATGCTGGTAAAATTCAGTTCCAAGCAATAATAGGACAAAGGTCACCATCTCTTTCCTGACTGTCAAATAAGACAGTCTCAGCCACTTACATCTCCTGGCTCATGGTCCCCTTTAAAAGGCAACAACAGCAGGCCAAGTCCTTTTCATGTTTCTGAGCCAAATCTCTCCGACCTTTTTCTGCCCCACCTCTCTCTCCTGCCTTCTCTTCTAACTTTTTTGTATTTAAGGGGCTTGTGTGACTGAACTGGACCCACCCAAATAATCCAAGGCAATCTCACCATTTTAAGGTTTGTAGCTTGTGACTTTAATTACATCTGCAAAATCCCTTCAAAGCACTATGTAAGATTAAGTATTCAACTGAATACTCGCAGGAAAGAAATCCTGGGAGAACATCTTTAGAATTTCACCTACCAAAAGGCAGGAAATGGGCACCTGGGTGGCTCAGTGAGTTAAAGCCTCTGCCTTGGGCTCAGGTCATGATCCCAGAGTCCTGGGATCAAGCCCCGCATCGGGGTCTCTGCTCACTGGGGAGCCTGCTTCCCTCTCTCTCTCTGCCTGCCTCTCTGCCTACTTGTGATCTGTCTGTCGAATATAAAATAAAAAATCTTAAAAAAAAAAAAGTCAGGAAAGTTTTTTACTGGATATCAAGCTAATTACATTTACTAGGTATTAAGCTGGTAATTAAGACAGTATAGTGGCACAAGAACAGACAAATGATAGAAAATGTACAGCCTATGGGGCGCCTGGGTGGCTCAGTGGGTTAAAGCCTCTGCCTTCAGCTCAGATCATGATCCCAGGGTCCTCGGATCGAGCCCCGGATCGAGCCCCGCATTAGGCTCTCTTGCTCAGCGGGGACCCTGCTTCCCCCCCACCCCACCCCTCGCCTGCCTCTCTGCCTACTTGTGACCTCTGTCAAATAAATAAATAAAATCTTGAAAAAAAAAAAAAAGAAAATGTACAGCCTAGAAACAGACCTTTCTTTTCTTTCTTTCCCTCTCTCCCTCCCTTTCTTTTTTTCCTTTCTTTTCTTTCTTTATGAGAGAGAGAGAGGGGGAAAGAGAGCACAAGCAGGGTGAGGGGCAGAGGGAGAAGCAGTCGCCCACTCAGCAGGGAGCCCGATCCAGGGGCTTAATCACGGCACTCCAGGATCATGACCTGAGACAAAAACAAATGCTCAACCAACTGAGCCACGCAGGTGCCCCAAAACAGACCTATTTCTGGGTATAAACACTTGATTCACAAAAAAAGGAAGCACTGCCAAACAGTGGCAAAGAACAGTTCTTTTCAGTAAATGGTGCTAAGATAGTATCAGAACAGCCATATGGAAATGACAGTACTACCTCACACCACACAGGAAAAAAAATCAACTTCAGGAGGATTATAGATCTAAGTACAAAAAACATAACAATAATAAAGTTTCTGAAAGACAATCTAGTAGAATAGGATGACTTCAGGAATAGTGGCACGAGGAGCTCAGTGGACCATCTGAAACAACCATTTAACTGGTGAAACTTTTTTTCCTTAACTTTTTTTTTAATTTGAGAGAGAGAGAAGCGCCCACACACACCAGCTGGGGAGTGGGGGAGGGGTAGAGGGAGAAGCAGTCTCCCCACTAAGCAGGGAGCCCGATGTAGGGCTCGATCCCAGGACCCCAGAATCATGACCTGAACTGATGGCATTGCAGACCCTTAACCAACGGAGCCACCCAGGGGCCAACTTTTTTTCTTTTAAAGAACTGCCAACCATTTGATGTTTTTGGAGATCATCCTAAGGGCATACAACAAATGGAGAAACATTTATTCAAGAAAATATAGTAAACTGAGGTGAGAAAAGCAAGCATCTGTGACATCTGAGCCACAAATCACTCCCATTCACACCCCACAACTCCATGTGACAGAAGTTCTACACCAGCTGGGTGCTCCAGGAGCTAGCTCTCCTATCCCAGTCCAAGAGGATAATTTCACCCCAGAGGAGAAGGATGCTGGCATCTCTCACCACCAACCCCCCAGCTCTGTGTTGCAGAAACTCTACACCAAGCAAGCATGGATGAGAAAACTATGGAGTCCCTCCTCCCAACCAACTCCCACTTATAAGCTGAAGTTCTATTCTAGGTATCGTAGGCCAAAAATACTGGGTCACAATTGCTCACTTATAAGTAAATCTTGTTCACAGGAGAGGCAAGCTGAGAAAAGGAGACTACCATCCTTACCCAAAGGCCTACTCCTACAGCTGGGTGTCACTTCAACAGAAGTTATGTCCTTTTTTGACTTCTGGATGGCTCAGTCAGTTAAGTATCCCACTCTTGATTTCCTGACTCCTGATTTTGGCTCAGGTCATGACCTCAGGCCTGTGAAACAGATATAGGCTACATGCCCGGCATGGAGTCTACTTAAGCTCCTCTCCCCCCACCCCCTTAAAACAAGAAAAAGAAAAAAGAAAAAAAAGCAGTTACTCTCCTTTCTCTCTCCCTAACTCCACTGAAGCAAAGCAGAGGTTCTTCCAGAGGAAAAAAGAAAACAGGCCCTAAGAACTGAGAGCTCTATTCTCTACCTAAGGGAAGAGACTTTATCTGGCCCACTGTGGAAAAGTTCATTCCTGCGGGCCTTTTCTAAAACTATGGAGATCTTGGAGGTGAATAACTAAAAGAATTGTAGTTCAAAGACAGAAGTAGCAACAAGCAAAGCTACAGACTATCTAGAAGTTTAACTACTAAGAATGAGGCAAACAGAAAGGCAGGTACCTCTCAAAGCAAACACAAATCTCAAAAACTGGCTGCCCTTAGCTTCTGCAGAAACCTGACAATGCAGCGATCATACTGTGGAGCAAGCAATTCCCAGGATGTTGATGAAAACAACAAAGCAATCAGCCAGCACTTAGGTGGAGGCTGAGGTGTAACAGCAATAGAAACAAACCAGTCAAAAGCTTAATGGGAAAATCAGGGAAAGAGACAAAATGAACAGGACCCAAACCACAGTCATATCTGACGGTCAAGGAGACTATGGTACATGCCTTTAAGAGAGCCCAGATGTTGGATTCAGCAGACAGAGCTCAAATCAGCTATTAAACATATGCTCAAACAACTAAAGGAAACCATGTTTAAATAATTAAAGGGAGGTTATTACGACAATGTCTCATCAAATAGCGAATGCCAATGAAGAGAAATTTTACAAAATAATTAAATGAAAATTCTGGAGTTTAAATGTACAATAACTAAAATGGAAAAACCCACTGCAGGGGCTGAACAGCACACTGCAACTGGCATAAGAATCAGAATCAGTTCTTCTGGCTACACCATAGAGTAATTTGAATCTACATAAAAGAACATGAGTGCCAGCAAAGACAGCATAATTGCCTATTTCTTCTTCTTAATTCTCTTAATTTAAAAATTAATTACATATATGCCATGTATATAATTGTATCATTGGGCCTAAAACATTTAGAAATATGGGGCGCCTGGGTGGCTCAGTGGGTTAAAGCCTCTGCCTTCGGCTCAGGTCGTGATCTCACGGTCCTGGGATCAAGCCCCGCATTGGGCTCTCTGCTCAGCAGGGAGCCTGCTTCCCCCCCCCCCACCGGCCTGCCTCTCTGCCTACTTGTGATCTCTGTCTGTCAAATAAATAAAATCTTAAAAAAAAAGACATATAATTATATAAAGTAATAATTATAGTGATGCATTTTTTGGTAACATAGCAATGTGCTTTTAAAAAAAGGGGAAGGACAGGGTAGAACTAAATAAAGTTTCTATATATCACTAGAGTTATTAATCTGAACTAGATTCTGATAAATTGTGTGATGTTCCCCCTCAAGCAATCACTAAGAAAATAACTCAAAAAATACTTTAAGAACCATTAAGGGAACTAAAATGTTACACTAGGAAATACTCAGTGCAGAAGAATGCAATAGAGGCAAAGAAAGACAAAAGGAGACATATAGAAAACAAAAAGCAAAATGGCAGACATAAATCCAACCATAGCAATATCATTAAATGTGAATGGACTAAACACTAAAATCAAGAAGCAAAGACTATAAAACTGGATTTAAAAAGAAGAAGATCTGACTAATGCTGTCACACTTTAGACTCAAAGACACAAATAGGCTGAAAGCAAAGGAATGGACAGAGACACCATGCAAATAGCAACCGTAACAGAACTGTAGTGGATACACTAATATCAGACAATATCTAAAATGTTTTTAGGAGTGAAGAGAAACATTTTATAGCATATTATAAAGGGTAAACCCATCTGTAAGATATAAAAATTATAAACACCTATGCACCATGCAACAGAGCCTCAAAATACATGACACAAAACTGACTGAATCAAAGAGAAACAACCATGCAACAGTTGGAAGGCTTCAATACTCCATTTTCAATAACAAATAAAATGAGACAGAAATTAACAAGGAAACAGAAAACTTAAACACTATAAACCATCAAGACCTAAGAGACATGTAGAAGGTACTCCATCCAACAAGAGAATACACATTCTCCTAAAGCATACATGGAACATTCTCAAGGACAGCCCATATGCTATGGCATAAAACTTGGTGTCAACAAATTGAAAAGGACTGAAAATAGACAAAGTATGTTCTCCAATCACAAATGAATTAAATTAGAAATCAATTACAGAAAGAAACTTGGGAAATCCACAAATATGTGGCAATTAATATACTCCCATATCAGCAACAGGTCCAAAGAAGAAATCAAAAGGATAACTAGAAAACACCTGAGATTAATAAAAACAAAACCACATCAAAACTTGATGAACTAACTGCTAATTGAGTGTTTAGAGAGAAATTTACAGTTGTAAATGCCTACTTTACGAGAGAAAATATAAGAAAACATGTTTATGAACTTGACATGCTTCTTAAATACCATAAAGAGAAGGGAAAAACAAGCCACAGAAGGGGGGGCAGTATATTAAAAAATAAAAGAGCACTTATCCAAAATACAAAAGAATTCCTTCAAATACCTTACTGTTTTTTAAAGACAAACACCACAAAGGAAAACTGACCAAAAGATCTGAACACTTCATATACATTAGATATTCAAAAGCCAATACGAAAAACTGGTTAACAACTTCACTCATCAGGGAAATGAAAATTAAAACCATAAATACCACCTCACAGCCATCAGATTAGCAAAAATAAATAATACTAACAATTCTAATTGTTGGTGATGCTGTGGAGCAACGGGAACTCTCAAAAAGTGCTCATGGAAATATAAATTGTTACAACCACTCTGGAAAATCAGCAAATTCATACACATAAGCCAATAAATTTACTGTGAGGTATATACTCAACAAATACAGTACATGCAGAGATCAGTATAAATGCATTCATACAGCATTATTAGTAGTAATAAGAAAGTGGAAACAACCTGAATATCAACGGATTATAATAATTGTGGTATATACATACAAAGTAACATAAAACAATGAAAATCAACTACACTTACAGATATTATCATGGATGAATATCGAAAACATTATGTGGGGCAAAAATTGCTAGAAATAAAACATATACTATGTGAGTCGATTTATATAACATTCAAAAACAGGCATAACAAGTCAGAATAGTGATTTCTTTGGGGAGAAGAGAGAATGTAGTGACTGATGGTAGAAGGGAGAGGGCTTCTGAAGTGCTGTCAATGTTCTATTTCTTGACTGAGTGGTAGTTACACTGATTATGGTTTATAATAATTCACTGAGCAAAAATTTGCATGCATTTTCTCTAAGTTTTATACTTCAATAATGAAAGATAAACCAACATATAAAATCAAAAATTAAGATCAATGCATGGGGCACCTCGGTGGCTCAGTCAGTTAAGCATCTGACTTTTGGTTTTGGCTCAGGTCATGATCTCAGTGTCCTAAGATTAAGCCCTGAGTGGAGTTCTGAGCTTAGCAGGGAGTCTGCTTGAGATTTTCCCTCTCCACCCCACCCCACTCCCCAACCCCCAGCACACATGCTCCCCATCTCAAATAAATAAATAAATATTTTTAAAAAATGCATCACAGTAAAATTACAGTACTTGAACTTTAAAGGCCAATAATTTTTAAAGACATGTATTTAAAAATATCAGAAGGAAAAACTTGTGTTGAAGTTAATGAAAGTAGAAAACTTTACATAATGAAAAATTTACGAACACATAAAAAGGAAAATGATGGAGAAAATTGTTCCATCAACTATTAACAAGGACTGACATCACTACTATATATATTCTAATGCCTGAGACACAGACTTCAAGAACAATTAGCAATGGGTTTTTGTACAAATATTAAGTTCCATCTCCTTAGCAATCAAGACACCAATTGAAACAAGAAGATACTACTTAATAAGTTGAAGGAAAACTGTAATTCCTTTCTCTAGAGAGCACTTTGTTCATACCTCCATGATTGAAATACAATTTCCTCCCTTCCTACTTACCTTTTTAAAGAACTTTCCTTCACAGCTGGGAAGGGTTGCTCTAGGATCCACAAGAGAACAGTACACTGTGGTTCCTGAATTTCCAGTTTCTTATTTCAGTCCCCTAGGGGTCTAGCAGGGTACTAAGATATACCCAGCTATTAATAATAAATCTGTTTTGCTTAAGTTTTTGTTCTTTTTTTCTAGCAACCAACGGATAGAACACCTTGATATACTATATGCTACAACTATATTACAGTTCTTCTGTTTATATCAGAAGTTGAGAACTGGCAACTCACAGATTGTTTTACCTGACCCACAAGATGTTTTTCAAAATATGAATTATGTATTATGAATTACAGTCCTTCTCACCAAATAGTGACCAAGCTCCGTATCTCTGTTTTCCCAGTGCTAGGCTCTAGATCCAAAAACACTTGCTGAATGAATAAACAAATTCTGTCAATAAGGATTCTATAAAACTAAAGCTCTGACAATTGATTCATATCTGAGAAGCAATAACAGACTCACAAATCCTAGTTATCCCATTGGGAAAACAATAACAATATAAAATGAAATATAAAATACATAACACATAAAAAATATTTGTATCCTTTTGCCCAATAAACCAAATCCTTCAAATGTACACCAAAGAAGCAATTTAAAGTAAGAAAAAATATTATATGCATAACAAATGCCACATTATACAGTGAAAAGAAATGAGATCACAATTATGATTAAATTCTGGTATACATATCAACTAAATGAGTAGTACACATTAATTTAAAATATAATTATGAAAACTGTTAAGATGAGAACATATACGTATGAGGAAATGCAACCTAAACATTACTTTTCAATGACTCTCTAAAATGAATTTTTTAACTTGTTTTTTTATCCGTCTTTCTTCTCAAAAGAAAAAATTCACCAATGCATGAACACACATACACAAACAATAGTAACAGCAAGTAACGTAACCAAAGCCAAACAGCTCAGAAGTGACAGAGAAAGGATATCAACCCAGATCTATAGTAAACCCATAATCCTAACCCTTATGCTACACACCCCCTAATAAACACACATTATTAAGCACCTAGGGCACATAAAGCAATCTCCTTCATACAAACAAAAACACAACACATGCCACTTTTACAAGTTTCAATGGTGCTTTAAGTGTATTTCTGCATATCAAAAGCAGTATGAAAAGCAAAATAAAGCATAAACACTGCTAATCCAAATCTAGTGCTTGATGCTTGCTTAAATCTTATAAACACATCTCATAAATCTGATCAACTCTCAAGCCACAAAGAATAACAAGAACTAAATAATGAAATTATCAAATTTCATTTAATAATGAAATAATAATGAAATATTATTATTGAAATAATATTGAATAATGAAATAATGAAATTATTTTGATAATTTAATGAAAGTGGCAATTTTATACATCCTCCAAAATCTGCCTCTGTCAGACACAACTCTACTAGAATTCAACAGTCCAGGTAAACAATCCATGAAAAACAAGTGTACTCCAGCCATAAGGGACCTTTATCCAGATAGTACTTTTTTATTCTTACCGTTTAAACAAAGAAAAAATTTAAATTTGAAAGCATCATTTTATTTATATATAATAGTAATATTTAACATATAATGACTGGTTAATATACCACGAATTTCTCATTTAACTCTCACAACCTTGTGAAGCAGTTACTACTACTATCTCATTCTACAACCAAGAAAATCTACAGGTGCCTGAGGCACCTGGGTGGCTCAAGTTGGTTAAGCCTCTGACTCTCAAGTTTCAGCTCGGGTCATGACCTCAGGGTCAGGAGACTGAGCCCTGAGTCCTGCCTCCTGTTGGGCGGAAAGCCTACTTGAGGTTTTCTCTCACCATCTCCCTCACCACTGCCTCAAACAAATAAATAAAATTTAAAAAATAATAGAACCACTATATAAAAAAAGAAAGAAAGGAAGGAAGAAAAGAAAAGAAAATCTACAGGTGAGGCAATGAGAGGTCAGTAAATGAAGTAAATCCAAATGGAATCCAGGCCTACAAATGCATGCCTGTAACTATTACACTACACTACCCTTCTAAATCATAATGCTTTTAACATATGGTATTAATATCCAAAAACTACATATAATGTTGTCAACTAGGCCAAAGAAGTAGGACAGTAGGAAGAAAGAGAAGTAAGAGCCAAGAGTTTGCAGGATACACTTAATAAATTCCATTAGATACATGTTCAGTGTCAGGCTTATAACCTCTCAGTTAAGTGCAAGACACTGTGTTAATAATATTGAAGTCCAGTACTTTCTAGGATGAGTTGAACCCTACCTGGTTTAAAAATACATGCTCATCTCATGTATTTTTGATACATGAGCTGAATACATTTCGTCAAATAATAATTTGGTAACATTCATTGAAAGTCCTGAAATTGTCATGCTTTTTACCCTGACAATTTCACTGAGAGGAGTCTTTTAATAAAAAAAAAAAAGCTTGGGGCACCTGGGTGGCTCAGTGGGTTAAGCCTCTGCCTTCAGCTCAGGTCATGATCCCAGAGTCCTGGGATCCAGCCCCGCATCGGGCTCTCTGCTCAGCAGGGAGTCTGCTTCCCCCTCTCTCTCTGCCTGCCTCTCTGCCTACTTGTAATCTCTCTCTCTCTGTCAAATAAATAAATAAATAAATAAATTTAAAAAAAAAAAGCTTTTACTCCAAGATATTCCTTGTATCATTATCTATAATAGCCAAAAAATAAAATTTAAATTAAAAAGAAAAAGAAATAACCTAAATAACTACCTATAACAGTTGTATTTGTTCATCATAATCTCTTTCTAAGGAAAACTGCCACTCAACTTAATCTGCATGTTGTTTTTTTTTTTAAAGATTTTATTTATTTATTTGACAGACAGAGATCACAAGTAGGCAGAGAGAGAGAGAGGAGGAAGCAGGCTCTCTGCTCAGCAGAGAGCCCGATGTGGGGCTCGATCCCAGGACTCTGGGATCATGACCTGAGCCGAAGGCAGCGGCTTTAACCCACTGAGCCACCCAGGCGCCCCTAATCTGCATGATCTTAAGGGGATTGTCAATCATGATTTTCTGTGGGTTCCCCAACTCACCCTAACCAGAACCACAGTGACTAACGACCTCCCAGTACTTAATCTCCCAGGTCTCAGGGATTGGTTAAGACACTGACAATTAGAATACATCGTCATCAACCCAGAACTAACTGACGTGTGGACATCAGGAAAGAGGCTGTCTTTCCATTGTGGTTGCATGCTAAAAAGCAATGCGTTTCATGGGGCGCCTGGGTGGTTCAGTGAGTTGGAGCCTCTGCCTTCGGCTCAGGTCATGATCCCAGGGTCCTGGGATCGAGGCCCGAGTCAGGCTCTCTGCTCAGCAGGGAGCCTGCTTCCCTTCCTCTCTCTCTCTCTGCCTATTTGTGGTCTGTCTGTCAAATAAATAAATAAAAATCAAAAAAAAAAAAAAAAAAAAAGGCAATGTGTTTCTGGAAGTTCCAAAAAGAAGAGGCTAGAAGAACCCAGAAATGGAAACAGGCTCAATGACATTATTTGAGATCTTGGCTCAAAACTATATTCAAAGTCATTCCATCCACCACACATACAATTCCCAGTTATGTAACCTAATAAATTCCTTTTTTAACTTATCAAAGCATGTGTTAAGGTAAGCAAGAGAACCATGACTAATATGCTACCTACATAATGTTTAACTGAGTAAATTATATTACATCTATTCAATGGAATACCCGCGCACGAAGCAGTATAACTGTTAACAGCATGCACTTAGGAGCCTTGTCTGAATCCTGGCTCTGCTACATAGTCTCTATGTGTTCTTCAGTAAGTTACTTAACTTCTCTGGGCCTCAATTTCCTCACTTGTAAAATAGGGATATAAGGGTTCTTATTTCATATAACTGTTGGAAGTAAATGAGTTACTATTTACAAAGTACCTAGAACATTAACAAGTATATGCATAAATGAGACACGTAAGTAAAAAAAGTAACAAAGTTGACTAAACCATATAACAACAACAATATTTTTAAAAACTTGTGCCCAGAAAAAGGAAAAACTGTATTTTTAAAGAAGCAAACACACTATTTACCAAAAAGGAAAAAAAAATTGGAATATGCCTCAGATCTCATGAGAGACAGAATGAATCTGACTGGCTTCAAACAAATCCCTATGACCCTCCCCATTATCATCAGATAGGAAGCACATTCCTAGTGTCAAGTGTGGAATCATGAAATCACACAATGTATCACATTTAACAATACTAGCAGATACTATTAACAGTAACACTTAAAAATTTAAATCTAGGGTAAGTTTGTCATTATCTCCAGCTAAATTAGTTTCCAATAAAGGCATACATTTATGAGTACGACCAATTCTTAATAATCCCTATAAATGAAAAGGAACAAATATTCTAAGTCATCCCCAAAAGTCACTCACATTTGGCTTTGTGATGCATCTTTGTAGAATATAAGCATTTTTGCTTAAAAATGGGTATAACTTGTCTTCTTGATATTCCCAACATTTCAGACCTAATAATGAAGCCACATGAGAAGATTTATATTTCATAACCTACTCCCTGGATCAGCTCTTTGTATCTTTCCACACCATGTTTTGAATTCCTATTAACCTATTCAAATTCTATCTCTCATTAGATTTACTAAATAATATGTTACCAAGAGATTTGTTTTGTATGCAATAAAGTAATTAAAACTAAGTGCTTTAAAAATCCTTCTTAAAGATGTGCCATACTGAGCTTCAAGCCTCTTTTCCCTGCCCATGTCAAATAACAAAGACCTGCCACTAAACCACTTCAATTTTGTTCAGAGCCTTATGCACGAGGTTATATAGCCTCCATAGCTAAGTAGTAACTCCTGTCCTGACAGTGGAATATTCTTTGTTCAAATGCTAACGTTTATTTGTTATGGCTCTGGTGGGCTTATGAGGCCAAAAGAGGAAGATAAATGGCATTCTAATTTAGATTATTAAACATAAAAATAAGGTTTTTCATTACTGTACCAACATTTCCCATGAAAGAACTAAACAATCTGAAAAAATGAAATCTAAGATGTGCACAGCTGGTACAGCTTTCTAAATTGGTTTGTTTGATTTGGGACTTATTATGTGTTGTTTTTAATCTTATCTTCATACATGTATAAAACTCATGCAAAAAAATTAACAAAACTTTATAAAGTGAATGAGCCTAAAAGACTGATTAATAAATTAAAATTTATGAAGGAAAAATAACTGAGAAATTAACCAAAACCAAATTTCTCTATCTCAGGCAATATATTCTTGTGGTTAAAATGCAAACTTTGTTCAAATCTCAGCCCTAACATTCACTACTGTGATCATGGGCAAGTTTCTTCACTTCTCTGTGCTTGTTTCCTCATCTGTAAAATGAGAATAAAAATTGTACATACCTCACAGAGTTATAAGAATTAAATGAATATATATGCAAACAATAAATTGTAGCTGTCATTGTTGCTGCTATGCATATCATGCTCTAAAATATAATTTGCTTAAGAATAAGCAAATAACATAAGAATCTTCCTGGATCTGAAAATATGAGCACATTAAGATACGTAATCACTCCATTTTTAAGCAAATATAATAGTCCTTCAACAAAACTTTTTACTGGGTGCCAACTCTAGAGAGGACATCTTTTTTTTTTTTTTTTTAAGATTTTATTTATTTATTTGACAGACAGAGATCACAAGTAGGCAGAGAGGCAGGTAGAGAGAGAGAGAAGCAGGCTCCCGGCTGAGCAGAGAGCCCAATGTGGGGCTCATTCCCAGGACCCTGGGACCATGACCTTAGCTGATGACAGAGGCTTAACCCACTGAGCCACCCAGGCACCCCTAGTACACACCAAGAATACAGAAATAAACAAAAAACAGTCTCTGAATTCAAGACTTTTCCATTAGTAGGCAACATAAATAAAATTATAATATAAAAGGTAGCATGATGGACCTGCTACGAAATCATGACAATCCTATAAAACACTAAGAAACAGAGCACCTAATGGGGGCGGAAGCGTGGCGGGGGGGGGGGGGGGGGGGGGCGCGGCAAACACTCCAGAAACCTAGTTACTTTTTTCAGCATACCACACTGTCATTTATGTAATTAACACAGTTCTTAATATATACATAACAATGTTATAGAATGTAGATCATTCAAAAAAAAAACCCAAGATCACTCAGCACACTATTTACCACGCTCATAAATAAACTTAAAATTTTATTTCATGGGGTGCCTGGGTCCCCTGCTCTTGCTGTCTCTCTCCTGCTGTCAATTAAATAAACAAAATCCTAAAAAAAAAAAATTTTTTTTTCATAATGAAGGGTATCTTCTCTTAATAAACCAAAAAATAACCTTGAAAAAGTCACATTGCTTCTTCAGGAAACATTTCTTTCACCAATAAGTAAAAGTTCCCAAATTTTCCTCCAGTGAGTTATATTAAGTCAAATGTCAAAAAATAACATTTTTGAGCTGGTAAAGACCTCTGAGAGCCATGAATTCAAAACCCCTCGCTTTATAGATGAAAAGAAGCCACAAAGTATAAAGAAAAAAGCACTAAGTTGAGAGTCAAAAAACTGAATTTTGGTCCCAAGTCTCTCATAGTAAAAGCCTGGGCAAATTATCTAAGTTTCCTCATCTGTAAAATGAGAGGTTTGGACTCAATTGCTTCCAAGGTTCCTTTCAGCTCTACAATTCTCATTTTAAGAAACTGAAGCAGAGAGATAAGCAACTTGCCCAAGGTTACACAGCTAGTTAATGGCAAAGCAGGGACTACATGTGAATTCCAATTACAATCAATGTACTTTCTCATCTGTACTACTTCATAACACTATTCTTCTAAATTATTCTAAGACTTTTGAAAATTATTAATAAGCATGAAGAATTTTATGAAACTAAATGACTTATTCCTATGGCTCTTCTAGAGAAAATGAGCTCTAAATCCACATGCAACAAGTACATGAAGTCTCAAGCTGTGTATCACTATACTTAAGTTGACCTCAACAAAGATGGGAATTTATGCTTAACTTCCCTAAAATCTAACCTTTCAATCCCAATTCACAGAAGAGATTATGTTCCTTATAAAATTAAAATATGAATTGTTCTAGGTAATGATAAATATTACATAATTCTCTGAATAAGATGAGAACTAAAACTCTTCATTTTAGTTTATGTCCTGGTTATATTTCAGATGCAGTTTTAAGGTCAAAAGTAATCAATGTAGACACTTTCCCTTCATGTATCCTCTTTTTCAGACTCTCTAGCTTTAAAACCATTAGAAAAGATTAAGCAGAGTCCTCCTGAAATTGCATGAACAATCACAAATAAAAGACTATACATGGTGATAGTTTCTCTTTCAAAACTGAAAATCAGCCCCTACAGTATCCTAAAATTCTGTGCCCGAATATATTACAAACTCTACTAAACTGTATCACAAGCAGCATCTGATTCCCTAAAATGTCTTCAAAGCTTATTATATTTCACAGGGAATTTAGCAAGATTTCAGGAAGACTGACGTGTTGATTCCAGAAAATACTAAGAGAAAAAGCACAATAAAAAACGCAAAATAAAGCCAACAGTAGTTTCATACTAGTGACTGAAGAGAATATTCAAAATCATTCACATATATATAAGTATAATTTAACTACAGTATTCAGCTATTTTCCAAAAAACCCACGGAATGTTTACATTTTCAAATGGGATGGGACCTGAAGTGACTTAATCCAAGAGCATCCGAAGTAAGAATCTCTGCCCCACCCGAAAATGTCCCTGTAGACGCTTTAAATTCTTACCGCTTTATACTTTTGTTTTTTAATTTAAATTTTGTTAGTTAACATTTAATGCTATGTTGGTTTCTGGAATTGCTCAATAAAAGCAGTTTTTTCCACTGCTGCACAAGTCTAGCTGCTATACACTTGTTACATTCTGGTCAACAAATTATACTGAATTCCATCTGTGCCCTTCTTTCACCTGACGGTCTACATTCTATAACAGCAGAATGGATCTACTGTCTCTACTATTTATGTTTTTGAAACACCTGAAGACAGCTGTCACACTTCCGACCCTTTCAGGGGTCTCATCTTAGGCAATAAATGTATGGTCCACAGATCTCTTCTGGGTCTCGGAGACAATTCTGAAATACAATGTACTCCCATACCGTAAGTAACATTTTTTTTTTTAAACCTGCCACTTGTCAAATTTTGGTGTAGTATCAGAGAATATGTACAATTTCTAAAAGAACTATTAAAATACATCAAGTTTTCTAACTACATATCTATATGAAGCTGGAGTCTCTTCACAATATCTCAGTCAAAATAAATCACAAGAGACTAAAAGCAGAAGCCAACTCCAGCTGTCTAATAAGTCAGAAATTAAAGTGCTACAAAAATATTAAACGCTACTACTAGTCTCACTAAAGTTTTTGTTTTAGAATTTTTATTCATTTAAAAATTTGATAAAAATTATCAGTTTATTATTTTTAGGTAAGTTAATAACTTTGAAATTATTTCTGAAACAGTAAATATCAATAGACATAACCATATAAAATCTCTGTAGAGTCCTCAGTAGTTTTTAAGAGAATAAAGGGTTCCTGAGAAAACGTGTTTCCCAGGGGCAGATTCCCAGAAAGCTAACTATATTCTAGGATTCCCTCCTTTCTCTCTCCTCTGATGCGTAGAAGTGCTTCTATAAAGGAGGCATCTACCATGGATCTATTCATAAGCTAAAATCCTTAAACATAAAACCCTGTCCTCCTCCAGCTAGTGACTTCAAGAAAATAAAAGGTCATCTGGTACACCTTTACTTTTAACAACTCCCTACAGGTATCACTCAATCATCCAAAGTCAAATACTTGAACTCTTCTAAAGGATGCAGTCTGTAAACACAAAAACATAGCAACAGTTTAATTACACTGTGACGTTATCTTTTTAACCAAACTACTTTCACTGTTTACATAAAAGTAAGCAAATTATTCAGATCTGGTAAGATGAAACAGAAAAGAAAATGCAAATCTTCTGTATAATCATTTGATTCTTAGCAATAACTAATTCAAAAGTACCCATGTACTGATAGGCCAAAAAAAAAAAAAACAAAACCATCTGCTCATCTAGCCAATATGACACTGGGTTCCTAGGTCTCAGTAAAGCAAAACTGACCTCTATTTGGAAATTTACTTAATTTCTTAACTTCCCAAATCTCCTTACAGGATTTTTAAAGCTAAAATGGGATAGAGATCACAGGTTTAAAAGATCCAACATGAAGCTTAGAGCTATAATGCTGAGCACCTCTCAGGGAACTGCAAGACTGATAAAGGAAAAGCTTCAGGACTCAGGAAAAGAAGTTGTCTACACTGTATCACAAATATTTCTAAATTCCAACAAATTCCTAAATCTTTTAATATTTAAAAGTGTATTTATTTGTAATCAAGTAAAACTATATTAAGATGAGAATGGGAATAGAGTGAGAAAGGAAGAAAGCCAAAATATGCAGCATTGAAAATAATCAGATTATAATATTATATTTTGGTTTCAAATACATCAAAACTTCAAAATAATTAATTTTTACGGGTATATGATACATCTTCAAAAATAGCCCATTTTTTTAAGATTTTTATTTATTTATTTGACAGAGATCACAAGTAGGCAGAGAGGCAAGCAGAGAGAAGCAGGCTCCCGGCTGAGCAGAGAGCCCAGATGCGATGGGGGGCTCGATCCCAGGACCCTGAGATCATGACCTGAGCTGAAGGCAGAGGTTTAACCCACTGAACCACCCAGGTGCCCCAAAATAGCCCATTTCCAAAGTTAAGTTTGCTTAAAAGCAGTTTATCACATAACTTTAAAATACATGTACACATACATATATGTGCCTTTTAAGTTTCTATTATATATTACATTAAATTGCTTCAATTTTTCAGAAAGTTTGTTCCCACCTTGATACATATAATCACATTCCACTAATATTAACTATTATTACTAACAGTCACCATAAGTCCAACGCTCTTTCAACTTCCATCAATTTATGTAATACTAATGTGTATACCTACAAAAGATGATAAACATTGTTAAAATGAAAACTGGTGGGGCACCTGGCTGGCTCAGTATGTTAAAGCCTCTGCCTTTGGCTCAGGTCATGATCCTGGGGTCCTGGGATTGGCCCCACATCGGGCTCTGTGCTCAGCAGGGAGCCTGCTTCCACCTCTCTCTCTGCCTGCCTCTCTGCCTGCTTGTGATCTCTGCCTGTCAAATAAATAAAAAAATAAAATCTTTAAAATGAAACTGGGATCTCACTCAATAGAAAATGTCTCCATCATTATGTCTAGGGTTTCATATATGCAATTCCTGTTAGCATTAATGATATATGAGACTGTATCTTTAAGATAAATATATATAACCCTAGAGAAAATTAACAGTTTTAACTTACATACTGGTTGGTCAAAAATATACCACTGTGGCCACAAAGGTACTTGGTGGAAATACAACAATCACAAAAGCATGTCTTACTTCATTAACAAAAGATTCACTAATTTACATAAAAGTCTACTATAATCCAAACTTCTAGAAAGAATTATTTGGAAGTCCAAGCTAAATTATTCTAACTCCTAAGAATTTTCAATCATCAAGAAAACTGCATAATAGTAGAGAAGTTTTTTTTTAACTTTTAATTTTTTATTAACATATAATGTATTATTAGCCCCAGGGGTACTGGTCTGTGAATCGTCAGGCTTACACACTTCACAGCACTCACCATAGCACATACCTTCCCCAATGTCCATAACCCAATCACCCTCTCCCTACCGCCCCCCACAACCCTCAGTTTGTTTTGTGAGATTAAGAGTTTCTTATGGTTTGTCTTACAAAAGTTTTTTTTTTAAACTACAGTTAAAGTAACCTCAAAAACTCACAATCTAGACTTTGCAGCCCCAAATTACTAATAGTGATAGTTGATGTTACATATCAACAATTCAACACTATGTCCTCAGTATCTAGTACAGTCCCTGGGTCACAGAAATGGCTCAATAAATATCTGAGAAACGAAAGAATGAAGAAAAAAGATAAAGCCTTTAAAAAAAGACGGTCTTTTCCAAGACCATCATTTACCACCGCTCATTACACTACCGGGATAACACTATCATTAAGCATCTTAATGAAACTACAAAAATAGAAGCATGCTAAAAGCACCAACTGCTCTATGTACAAAATAGATTTTGAAACATTCATTTACAAATTTTCAACTGCAAAAAGAAAAATCGCCAGATGCACTAAATTTGAATTAGTCAATAAATAAACTTTTATCTTCTAAAAATCAAAACTCAGTGTTGAGGGTGAGATGGAAAAGGGGAAAAATGTCTGTCGGTGCATTCAGCATGTTTAATGGATGCCATAAATCAAACCTTTCCATGAATTTTCTGGAGCAAATTCATGCCAATCTTTGAGCCTATTGTCACTTTCACACATGCTCACAGGAACAAAATGACAAAGAATGCTATGCCTGAACCACCAGATTCAGGGCACAAAACACTTGATTTACAATTGTCAAGACTGGGTAGTAAATATTGACAGATATTTTTAAAATAAATTAACCCCACCATTTCCTACATAAATCAAAGCTACTGGTTTCTTTGAGGGATTCATCAGACTCTTGGACTTCCAGACGTTTTTTGAAAATGTGGCTACAGTCTCCTTGTGAAACACAACTGGGAGTGAACAACCCATTTACCAATTGCTGATGAATACCGCTGAACGTTTTCCCAGACAAAAGAGCGTTAAACACGATTCCATGCATATTTATTCTTCCTTCACAAATGCGTGTTCTCCCAAATTTCATTTTATGTCGTATACTTAAAGTTAAATACAGCAAGTTGAAATTTTAGTCAAAAAGCACTCCTGCATCTTACTAGCTGTGTAACTGCTACATCTGGTGGCAGCACACTTGCATGCAAGAAACCAGAAAACTTAGAAAACAATTGTAACCGATCTGGTGCGTGTTTGCATTAACCTTTACGCCGATTATTTCCCACAAAACCCACGACCCTGTCAGCGAACAGTAGCCTACTTGCAGAAGAGAGATAACGCACAAACACGCAGGAGGTGACGGCGAAGGAGAGAAAGTTGCAGCCATCTGGAGGGGGTGGTTTTAAAAGCCTGCCCACGAGTCAGGCTGTCGTTCAAATCGCTCTAAAGGGCCAGGCAGGGGATCAAAGTCGGCTTTGATAATTTAAGCGACTCTCCCGAAAGGGCAGGGACCCTGCTAGCGAGGGCATCCTCCAGGTCCCGGGCTGCAAAGCTCGCAGAGCGGGGACCGCCTCTATGGGAGGAGTGCGCGAGGGAAGGGGAGGGGGCTCAAGGATGAATGCTTCAACCAGAGGGAAAACCCACCAGAGACCGGAGGCCAGGAGGTTAAGAGTACTGAGTGTACTAGCAAATGGAGCAGAAAAGGGCTGGCGTCCGGGGGGGAGGCTTCCCAACCTAGCAGTATTGGCTCTTAGGAACCCCATACGAATCTGCGCGCCTCGCCCCGTCCCCTCCAGCGCGCACCCCCTCGTCCGTCGCCGCCACCACCCGCGAACCACCACCCACGGCCAGCGCACCCACCTCCCCGGAGCCGGGCGGCCTCGCGTCCACCCCGCCACCATCCCCCACCCTGGGGTCGGGGGAAGAGACCCGGGGGGCGCGGGGGCTACGGCGCGGGAGAGGAGGCCCGGGAGCTGGCGCGGGCGCGACGGCGCTTACCTTCCCTGGGCCTCCCGGATGGCGGCGTGTGATTCAGCAGGGACCTGGCCGCCGCCGCCGAGCCCGGGGTTGGAGACGTGGAGAGCTGGGACCAAGATGGCGGCCCCTCCAAACTTCCACTGCTACTTTGGACACTCATCAAGCTACTTTCTGGGAACCCGACTCCCCCCCTGCGACGGCAGCGGCGGCAACGGCACCGGCACCCGCCTCCGTCATGGCGGGGGCCGCGCTGAGGGCGAGCGAGGGAGCGAGGGCTGGGAGGGGAGAGTCAAGGGGATGGGGGAGGAAATCGAGAAGGGGGGAGGTAGGGAGGGAAGAGGTGAGGGGAGGAGAGGGGACGGGGAGGAGGAAAAGGGGGAGAAGCGAGGGAGCAGGCGGGCGCGCCGTGGAAGAGGCGGAGGGAGGGAGCGCGGCGGCGGAGGCGTCGAGGGGGCGCCCGCCGGAGTGCAGGCGGAGTGCAGGCGGAGTGCAGGCGGAGTGCAGGCGGAGTGCAGGCGGAGTGCAGGCGGAGTGCAGGCGGAGTGCGGGCTGCGCCGGCTGAGGAGACTTCCGCGAGCGGAACCTGCCGGCACCTCTGCAGTGCGTCGGCCCCCGGCGTCGCCTGGGTGGCGACGGCGGGCGGTGGGTGGCGGCTGAGGCGGCGGGGTATCCTCTGCATCAGTTACAGGCGGCGACGGCGTCACGCGCCGCCTGTGCAAACACTATCGCGAGGCTCCTGCGCCTCCGGTAGCGGCGGCGGCGGCGGCCGCGGGAGCAGGCATGGGGGAGGGACCTGCCAGGGGTTGGGGGTGGGGGGGATGTGGAGAGGGAGCCAGCGCGCGAGGGAGGGAGGAGACGCGGGCGCCGCGCGCCCCTGGCGCACCCGCGGATAGCAGCGCGGCGCGGGAGCCCGGGGCTGGCCGACTCGCGTGCGCGGGGGCCGCCACCCCGCGCCGGCCGGAGGGAGGCGCACCCCGCACGCGCCCCCGCCGCGTCGCTCGGGCTCCGGCTCCTGCTCCGCTGCCACCTGACTCCCCGCCCCCACCTCCCGCGGAAGCGCGCCTGGCTCCGGACCTACACCCAGCCTGGGGAGAAATGCTTTTGCTCTCGCCGGGCTGTCGTACTCAGGAGTTCGAGGTGATCATTTCTTAAAATGGAACTGAAAAGTTAAGAGTTGCTTCTTTCTTGTCCCTCTGTACTGTGCAAAAAAAAAACCCTGCGTGCGTCTCCCCGTCTGCAGAATAGGAGTGATTACCGAATAAAAGAGCTAAGAAACTAAGTTGGGGGCGAGGGTGGGTGAAAATAAAAACTTACAATGTTTTTCAAAAAAGAAAAAGAATCTTTACCGGTGTTGTGTACTCTGTGTGGTATAGCAGTTCTTTAAAAACAAAAAACAAAAACCAGTAAATTGACAATCTAAATAGAAAATTTTTACTAACTCACATATTTAAGGAAACTATCCCGTGTTCATCTTGTGGAAGAGCGTATGGTTTCTAGAAAGTTCCAATTTGTTTCCATGCCACTGCTGAGTCCCGGCTAGAAAATCCCAAGGAAAATTACAGCATTTGCTAAAATTTATAGATACAGTGTAGCTTTCTACACACCCACACACGTAAGACACACCAGGGATTGGGCATCTTGTTCATAAAAGAGCAGTCTAATAGTTCAGGAAAAATACAGCAAGGTTATTGCTCTCTAAAAAAAAAACAAATTGAATAGAACACTAAACAGATTATGATATAGAGCAACTGCATAGACAGGAGGAAATGGTATGATTACCAGGGGAACAAAAATGTCATTTCTATTTTTTATTTTTATGACTTTGCATTTCTCACAGTAATGTTGTGTTCAGATAAACTATCATACTAGAATAGAACCTTGGTTGTCAGTTATCTCCAGAAGTAATTTTAGGTTTCTTATGCTTCAGATTCTTTAGTGAGTTTTTAGTCATGTTTTGCTTTTCAAACTTAAAAGGCAGAACTCAAATTAAACAATTTTTGTGAAGTGTAACTGACATACAATAAACATTTAAAGTGTACAGTATGTTAAGTTTTGATGTGTATACAACCATGAAGCCAATTCTACAATCAAGATAATGAATATGTCCATCAGTCTCCACCATTTCCTCTACCCTGTTGATGTTCTCTTACACTCCAACCCCTTCCCCAAGTAACCACACATCTGCTTTCTGTCACTTAGTTTGCAATTTTCAGAATTTTAGATAAATGGAATCGTACACTCTGTACTTGTCTAGCTTCTTTTTCTCAACATAGCTGAGTTTCATCTACATTGTTGCACTTCATTTTTTTTTTATTTCCTAGTATTCATTGTATGAATATACCTTCAGGGTTGATCCATGCACCTGCTGATGAACAATTGCACTTTTGCCACGTTCTGGGTATTACCGATAGTGCTACTGTGAACTTTCCCTCCTACAGAAGTGTTTGTGTGGATATATGCTTTCTTTTCTCTTGGATACATACCTAGGACCTTAATATTCGACTTTTATACCAAAGTACATGCACTCTAAGGGGAAGCAGAGTTTCTCTAAAAGACATGTAGGTAAATGTATGATCTTTCTGCATTTTAAGACTAAGCTTAGCTGATTGTGGTGAGATGATCAAAACGCAGAGGAAGTCAAGACACCTGGGTCTTAGTCTCAGCAGGTAACAATACCTCTTGATTCAATTTCCTCACCTGTGAAAAGGAGGTTAGTGTCATTAGGTGGTCTCTAAAGGGCCTTCCAATGCCTAAACTTCATACAGAGCTTAGCTCCTCTTTGGTAGTAAACAAAACCCAACCAAAGAGATTTGATGATAGGTTATTTCCTCCCAGCCTTCTCCACAGCTTCAAGTTATCTTTTACACCAACAAGGTTACATTTTAAGCAGATATGCTCCTTTTATTTTAAATGGTAAACAGGATCACAGCATAAACATAATTCAATTTAGGTATATTGTGAGTATGAGTGCTGCCTAGGAAGGACAATTAAATGATTGGTTCCTGCTTTCTTGTAGTTTATGTTAAAGATCGTCAACACTAACTTACTCGTAAAGAGGCTATTGCCAGCAGTCCGAAGCTACTTAAATAAACTGTGCCTTAGCCTGAAAATGGAATACCATGCCATCATTTAAAATCAGGTTTTCAAAGGGGGCACCTGGGTGGCTCAGTGGGTTAAAGCCTCTGCCTTCGGCTCAGGTCATGATCCCAGAGTCCCGGGATCGAACCCCACATCGGGCTCTCTGCTCCGCAGGGAGCCTGCTTCCTTCTCTCTCTCTGCCTGCCTCTCTGCCTACTTGTGATCTCTCTCTGTCAAATAAATAAATAAAATCTTTAAAAAAAAATCAGGTTTTCGAAGAACAGTGAAATAGATGATAAAATGTTCACACTGTAGTAAGTGTATAAGCATACATAACAAATGACTCCAAGGTTATACCCCAAACAGTTAATACTAGCTAGCCTTGGGCTGTGAGATTAGATAATTATTCTTTGTTCCTTTATGATTTTCTAAACTTGGAAAATGGATCATTTTTAAGTAATTAAAACTAAAATTATACAAACCTGTAATTTTATGAAATGATTATGATAGATGAAAACTTCAAGGGTGAATAGAGGCTCCCACATCTTGCACATCAGCTAGTATACAGGGATTCAAAAATTGTTTGATAGAGATAGATGGGATGGCTAGAGTGATGACCTGAACAATAGGACAAGGTACGGAACAGTCAGGAGAGTCCGGATTCAGACAGCAAGGAACACCTGCCACTCTGGGGAAGGAGAAATGAAAAAAAAAGCAAGGAAAGATCATTGAAGGGGGTTTGGGCAAGGTTCTTTGCAAAATATTCCCAGAGGGACAGCCAGCATGCGAGCACAGGAGTAAACTGAGTAAGTAAAAGGAGAATGCAGTAAACCTGCCCAGAAACAATCAAGATGAGCTGGAGAAAATGTTCCTTCTGTGAATTTAGTGCTCCATGACGACAGACTCAAGCCCATAGTACCAAGCTTGGCATAGACCAAGGACTCCATCCAGTGTTTGTGGAATGAATGAATGAATGATGAAGATCAGTGAACTGGGATACAGGTGAGGGAACAATGCAGGAAAAAAGGTCTTGAAGGGTTTCCTGACAGATCATATACAAAAGAATATCTGAGCCCTAACCTATCCACTGATCATAATTTACAACTATGTTTATTAGACTCCATTTATATATACATAATAGTAAAAATATTTGCAAGGCAAGACAATACTATAGAGACAATACACTTTATACCTCTTACCATTTGATTCCTTCTAAATATGAGGAAATAATTAATACCTAAATTCCTTTCCCCCAAACCAACCAGAAATGAGCCTAGAGGATGGATGGTGTCCTTTGTAAGCATGCCCCCATACAGTGGGGTGCTAGAACCCGTTCCTATGGCCCAGAGAGCAGACTGTGTACATCACTCAGTTCAGTGATGTCACACTGGTAGCTTGAAATCAGTATTTACAACTCCAAAGTCATCAAAAGCTACAAATCAGGGCTCCCTCACCAGCATACCGCTGCTCCCATAACGCATACATCATTTCCTTGCTGTCCATTTCCCTGCCTTGGCTAAAAGCCTAGGAGGACAAGGACGTTGTCTGTCATGTTTATAGTTGTATTCCCAATGCCTAGCACCTGCCTGGCATCAAGTTGATGCCGTATTCATATTGGTTGAGCCAATTAATTACCTGCATACTGGTTAGCAAGTGCTTGAGCCCTCTGAGCTAACAACCGGGCTGGCCATGCTGGCAGAGGAAGAAAGGACCAAATACCCTGCCATCCCCTCACACCGTTGGCCAATGTTTGTGATTTGGTAAAGTTTACTGACCTTGTTAGGGTTGCCAGATGAAATATAATTTTGCATGGTCCATACGGACACTAAAAAAGTATTGGTTGTTTATGAGAAATTCAAATTCGGCTGAGCATCCTGTATTTTTATTTATTAAATCTGGCAACCCTGGCCCTTTTGAACTAAGCAGAAAACTGTTAATGAGTTATTACCTAGTAAAATTGAATACTATGACCTGGAAATTCCATTCCACCCGAAGAATATGTCCTACAGGAATTCTTGTTCATGAGCTATAGGACATAAGAACAAGAATGTCCATAGTAGCCAAAAACTGGAAACCACCCAAATGTGCATCGACAAGAGAATGGATAAATAAACAGTTATGTATATTCGCACAATGGGATACTACTCAACAATTAAAATGCTCACAAGCACAATGTTGGTTTAAAAGGACAAATTAAAGAAGGATGTAGTCTGTTTGGCTCCATGTGAAAATACTCAAAACCAATCAAACTAATATGTTGTTTAGGAATGGAGACATGGCAAAACCAGGAAGAGAAAAGGAAAGGGGATGAGAAGCCCAAATCAGAATGATTACTTCTGTCAGGGAGAAGGGGGGAACTGACAGGGGCTCAAAGCATCAATAAATGTGCTACTTGTTAAGTTGGATGGGAGGATGGAGATATTTTTGTCTTATTCTTTTTCTTTAAGTTACTCTTTAAGTTAACTTTAAGTTACGTGTGTAAGATGTACTCTTATTACATACGAAATACTATCTTACAAATGTTTAAGGTATGAAGAAAGCTGTAGCTTCTTTACCAGACTGAACTTAGATGCCCTCCTTGTCTCCTCATCCCCAGATTTGATTTCTTTCTTTGTCCAAATGTATGCACACAGATGGGAGCTCTAAAGATGCCTGTCCTACCATTGCAACATACCACCTCAAAAGTCTTTTTGGTAGATGCTTAGACAAATGACTCCATCACATTGGATTATGAAGAATTCTCATTTCACTGAGTTTGTTCTTACTGTGCTGCCACAATTCACAAAGCTTGAAGATTTTGGTGTCCATATTCCCGCAGAGATGGTTCCAAGGTTTTGTACATAATATGCCAGGTTATACTTTCTCTGCTCTCTCTAGCATTGGAGATGGTTTCTTTCAGGTTTATCAACTCATGGGGAAGAAGGGTTGATCCATACCTAACAAAACTGGAATGACTAGATTCTCAGATTTGATTCATTTCACCAGAGGTTAAAAAATCGTAATCAACTTCAGTGCAATATTACCTCCCCATAGTGTACTAGAAGCTGTCCTCCAAGGACATGAGTATTACAACATGTTTACAAAAACAAAGTACAACAAGCAAACAGTGCTCATACAGCAGATTTAAAATCAACAATATATCTCTTAACAAAGCAGTCTACTAGAAAAGTGATTAAGAAAAAATATAAAACCAAGAAGTCTAGTGTTCCACTTCACTCATTCTAAGTTTTACTGATTAAATTGAAATATAAATTCATCACATTAGAGGGAAGATGAAAGATGTCCAAAACCTTATACTGAATTCTGTTTCTGCAACATGAAATTTTTTGTAAGCACAGAAACTGCTGTTACTTTTTAAAAAATTAATACTATTCTTGATTTTTGACAATATTGTTCCAAGGACACAATTTAGTTCTTTCAGAATTACTTAATGGTCTTCTGGGAGATATAAAGTGCTAACTCTTTCTTAATTATATACATGACAAAAATAAGTGGGGATGTCTATAACCTCATGCATATTTAGAAACTTCGAAAAATATAGAAATGTCAAATATTGATGAGCATTTCTTCCCCCTCCAAAAAGAAGTAAAAATGCCACCATAAAGCAAGTGGAGGTTTTCTGAGATGCAAGTAATATTCTGTTTCTTAAACCAGGTGCTAGTTAGAAGTGTATGTTAAACAGTTTGTGAAAATTCATCAAACTGTATACTTACAATAAAAAGTTAGACAAAATGTAAAACAACAACAACAAAAATAACCCTGGCATTTGTGATTAAAAGTAAATACATACACACATAGAAACACATTTAGGGGAAAATAAATTTGTTTAATGAGACAATGAAAAGGAGTTGTTGTTTTTGTTTTTTAAAGGAAAATGTTGTTAATATGAGGGGAGATGAATGGTGGTTTCTTATGGGAAGAGATTAAGAAAATGATATCTTAAAATCCATATACATACAATGAAATTTCTAGAAGTGCCACTATGAGAAAATCCTCAAGTAAATATCTACTTCACTATTGCTCATTTCTTGCACTTGGTAAAGAAAGTTGTTTGGCAACGTTTGATGACCTGTACATCCATCAGTAAAAACAGTTATGGACTGATAAACATTCATTTCAGGAAATACTTGTTGAGCACCTATCCTGCATAAAGCAATTTGCCAGGTGCCGTGGGAGTAGAGAGGTGAGTCAGACATGGAGCTTAGAGGTGAAAGCAAAGAAGAGTCAGGATAATGACTACCATCCAAAGAAAAATGATCCATGCCAGAGGTAAAGTATAAGTAAATGGGAGAATGGAAGGCAGCTATGCTCATTACTAGACCACCAACGTGTAAAGGGGAGAATGAAGAGGCAGGAGAGATCACACTAGAGGCCCCTAAAAGAGTAGCAATTTTAGCTGGGCCTTCAAGGCCTCCAAAAAGTGATCTAAATTATTTCCTTTTTAAGATTCAAAACTTAACCATCAGAATCTGGATCTATTCCACAAACTTAAGGCTCTCTTCTTCTTTTTCTTCTTGCAGTCTTAAACTTAGTTCACTCTTCACTTTTTTCCCTTTGGTTTCCTGTTTAGAAGCCACTACATACTTTCCAATCCCTTGTAGAACTGCATCTTGTAATTTAGCATTCTCTTTGCTCTATGGCTTGGGATGGGTTGAGAGAGAACAGGAACACTAGTAACAAAAGTAAATTTCCCCAGTAAAACAAAGTCATCTATTACTTGACATGCAGAAGAGAAGCCTTTCAATGAAATCAAAAGCATTACTTACACTGGTAATCAACAAAAAAGCATACAGGAACATTCTCCCATAAATTGACACAATTTGATGAATCATAAAATCATGAATCACTGAATCATAAAAAAAATACCTCATGATTTGGAAGATAGGTGTTGGAAAGAATTGGTGGAGATATTTAAAACAGACGTTAGCTACAGACATAAATTAATATAAACATGAATAATGAGAGATGAATTGGTACTAAGTCTAAAATGCTAACTGAACTGTAGTAAAAGATAATTATATTGAGATTTTATTTATAATGATGGGATTTCTTTTGGGAGGCCATTTAGCAATATGGATCAAGAATCTTTTTAAAAAAATTATTCCTGGGGCGCATGGGTGGCTCAGCTGGTTAAGTGTCAGACTTGATTTTGGCTCAGGTCTGCCTACCAGGGTCCTGAGATGGAGCCCATCCTAGGGCTCCCCGCAGTAATTTCATTCTAGAAATCTGTTGTAAGAAAATAATCTTTTTTTTTTTGAAGGTTTATTCATTATTCATTTAGTTTTGTGGGGGGAAGGGAGTGCAGAGGGGTAGGAAAAAAGTCTTAAGTAGACTCCCTGCTGAGTGAGGAGCCTCCCCACCCCCCCAACACCCTCCTCACCCCATCTGGCAGCTGGATCTCACAACCCTGAGATCCGGACCTGAGCTGAAACCAAGAATCCCGCCCCTAACCAACTGCACCACCCAGGTGCCCCCTCTAAGAAAATAGTCTTAAATTAGAAAGAAAAAAAAAAGTGAGGTTTCTCTTTATGCACAAAGATAACCTTTCAACATTATTTATAATAATGAAAAATTGAAAATAACCTATGTACAATAATAAGGGTATGTAATAACTTACGGCTCATCTACTTTATAGAATATAATAAAGTCATTAAAATGATTGTGAAGGGGGGCGCCTGGGTGGCTCAGTGGGTTAAAGCCTCTGCCTTCAGCTCAGGTCATGATCCCAGGGTGCTGGGACCGAGTCCCGCATCGGGCTCTCTGCTCAGCAGGGAGCCAGCTTCCTCCTCTCTCTCTGCCTGCCTCTCTGCCTACTTGCGATCTCTCTCTGTCAAATAAATAAAATCTTAAAAAAAAAAAAATGATTGTGAAGGAGTGCCTGTGTAGCCCAGTCGGTTAAGTGTCCAACTCTTGGTTTTGGCTCAGGTCATGATCTCAGGGTCATGAGATTGAGTCCCACCTCCTGCTCCACGCTCAGCAGAGAGTCTGCTTAGGACTCCTCTCCTTCTGCCCCACCCCCCTCAGAAAAATAAATAATCACTTAATAAAAAAAATGATTGTGCACATTTTACAATAACCAAGAACAACCGATTCACTGACTTCAGTGAATAAAGCAGTATATGTAGTCTCAATCATACAAAATGTGCATAGTAAAAAAATTGAAAGGAAGTACACTAAAGTATTAACAGCAGTTGTCTTGGTGTGATACAATGATGGCAGATTTTTGTGGCTGGTCTTTGTCCTATTATCCAAATGTTTTGTAGGAATAACAATTACTTTATGAGGAAAAAAAACCTGTATGTTTTCAAATGACTGGATTTACTACCCCAGATTAATGAAGAACAACAAAAGGAGGAATTAACAGGAGATGGGGAGAAAAAATGCTTGATGCCTTCTTTTCCGTAGAGCTTCCAAGTGTTATTGTTTGACTTTGTATTGGCACAATTAAACAAATGTAGATTTTAAAAGTATTTGCTTAAAATTCTCAGGAATCTACCAGCAGAATCAGAGGAATGTCGACCTTCTAAAATCACAGTAGAAAATAAGAGCAAACAAAACCAAGTCTGCAGAGCAAATGACAAAGCTGAAAAGAAATAGCATGCACACATGAAAACAAAGGCACAGAAACATGGCAATAGAGAGACTAAGCATTGTAAGTTCAGTTATTAAATTTAGATTCCCTATTAATAGAAAAAGCTACTCAGAATGTGTTAAAAATTAAAATCCAATACTTTGCTGCTTACAAAAAGTACATCTAAATAAAATAACACAAAAAGACTAGAAAGGAAAGGATGGGTAAAAATGTAGTAAGCAAGCTTGCAATGTATTAGAGATAGCATTATTGAGTTAAAAGACAATTCAAGGCAAGAAATCTTAAAGGTTATTTTGATTTAATACAAACACTAAATACTCCTTGTGCGTGTGCCATAGACATCAGCAGTTCACAACGTGGAAAATACAATTTGTTAATTTGGGGAATGTGGTGGAACCACTACCTCTCCACCCTGAGCACAAGGGAAAACTATTCCCGGGTTCCTTTCAGGGACAGTGGACCATGTTACCAGGTAGAGACAATAGAACATGAGCAAAAGTTGCGTGTGTCCCATCCAGGCCAGGATTTGAGAGTCTATGTGCCACCATCACACTCTTCTCTTTTAATAGGGATCACAGAAGCCACATAATAATGTGAAGCCACAAGATGAAAGTGACCTGGATCTCCCAGTCACTGCAGGGAGACCAGCTGCCTTAGAAGTTGGCCCACTGGCACTGGACTTTGGATGAAGAAAAAAAATGGTGTTTTAAGTGTCTGAAATTTGGTGCTTTAGTTGCTATCTATAGCCTGTTCTATCTTAATTAATACAATAGAAAAATGTCAAACTGCCCAAATAATCAAAAGATTCAAATTAAACAAGGAGGAACCACTTTCCATATGTTAAACTGGGAAAATAATAATAACAACAATTAAAATATTAGTACCCAGTGCAATGGGAGAAAGAATAATCTTTTCTTTCCCTTTCTTTTTTTCTTTTCTTTTCTTTTTTTAAGTAAGCTCTATGCCCAATGTGAGATTTGAACTCACAACCCTGAGGTCAAGAGTCATGTGCACTACCAACTGAGCTGGCCAGGTGCCCCAAGGATAATCTTTCCAATAAATTAGGCTGTCAAATGGATACCCCATGAAAAATAAATGCCAGATAGATTATAGATCTAAATATGAAAATAAAAAATCAAGCTTTTACAAGGAAATAGCTTCATGACCTATATAGGTAGGTAAAGGTTTCTTAAAAAGGACACAAACTATGCTGACCATAATGAACAAATTTGACAGATGAAACTATATTATATGAAAGTATATTAACATGATTATATAATCATCAAAAGACTTGATCACCAGAAGATTTGATTAAAGATAACGAAAGCAAACAGAGTGGGAAAATACATTTCCAATGTGTATATAGGTGTAAAGTTATAGGTGTATAAGTATATAGGTGTATAGGTATAAAGGACTTATATTCAAAATACGTAAAACAACAAAACCAAAAATGTCCTACAAATCAATAAGACAAATAAAATCGTAGAAAGGTGGACAAAAAACTGGAACAATTACTTCACAGAAGAGAACACCCAAATGCCCAAAAAATATGAAAAGATGCTAAACATCTTTAGTTAAGAAGGAAATGCAGATTAAAGCCACACGAGATAGCACTCACCAGAAAGGCTAAAGTGAAAAAGACAAAATGTCAGCAAGTGCGTGGAGCATTGGGTCCTGCGGTATGCGGGTTGGACTGAAAAGCGATACCCTTAGAAAACTCAGGGCAGTGTAACTACCCAAACTAAACACACACATATGTTACGATCTGTCGGTTCTATTCCTAGGTATATTCCCAACAGAAATGCATACATATATTCATCAAAAGAAATCTACAGCAATTTCATAAAACAGCACTACTCATAGCAGCCCCCAAACTAGAAACTACTCAAATGTCCACCACAATAAATACATGGGGAAACATCCACCCAATGGAATACTATACAGAAATGAGAATTAACAGATGATTACATACAGCGGCATGGGTAAACTGTACAAACATAATGCTGGACCAAAGAAGATAGACAAGAAAGATCACATACTACATGATTCCATTTACATACAGTTCAAACAGGCAAACCAGTATATGTTGTTAAAAATCAAGACAGTGTTGGGTTATGGACATTGGGGAATATGTGCTATGGTGAGTGCTGTGAAGTGTGTAAACCTGGTGATTCACAGACCTGTATCCCTGGGGCTAATAATACATTACATGTTAATAAAAAATTAAAAAAATTTTTTTAAAGGAAACAAATTTTTAAAAATCAAGACAGTGGTTACACTTGGGGGTGTGTGAGGGAGATTTCTGAGATAGTGGTAATGTGTTGTTTCTTGATTTAGGTTCAAGATGCATAGTGCATTCACATTGAAGATTCATCAAACTGTACACATAGATTTGTACATTTTGGTACACATGTATTTTCCTTCATTAAAATGTTTAACATATATAATAAAAATATATGTATGCCACAAATATATCATACCAACTTATGGCAAGTACCTAGTTAAACTTTTATTCTTTTTTTCTTTAAGATTTTATTTTTAGGATGCCTGGGTGGCTCAGTCAGTTAAGTGACTGCCGTTGGCTCGGGTCATAATCCGGGGGTCCCAGGATGGAGTCTGCATCTGGCTCTCTGCTCGATGGGGTGTCTGCTTCTCCCTTTGACCCTCCTCCCTCTGGTGCTCTCACGTACTCTTTCTCAAATAAATAAATAAAATCTTTTTAAAAATATTTTATTTTTAGGGAATCTCTACACCCCACGTGGGGCTCGAACTTACAACCCCCAAGATCAAAAGTCGCACATTCCAACAATTGAGCCAGCCAGCCGCCCCTAAACTTGTATTCTTACACATTGTTTTATATCAAGGAAAACCTGGCACAAGCATTTTGGAGATTAATTTGGATATCCATGTAAGATACACATTAACTATATAACACACAAATATATTCTCATTTCTGAGACTTTCCCAAGGGGGAAAAAAAAACATGGGGGGAAAACTATGAATAAAAATGTTTATCACATGGCTCTGGAGTCAGACAGACCTGGGTTTGAGTCCAGAATTACCCTTTACTTACCTTATGACCTTGGGTTAATTTGTTAACCTCTTGGGGTTTAGTTTCCTCCTCTGTAAAATAGGGCTGTAATGCAAAGCCTATGGCATAGTGCCCGTCTAGTACTTAGCAAAGTCACAGTCACAGTAAGCCTCACTAAATGTGAACTCGAATACAGGTGATCTATGGAAAGAGAATTTATTTCTATACCTTTGTGAAGGTTTTCATATGGACACATTAAAAAGCAAAAAATGTTTTTGATCCCCCCCAAAAAAAGTGTTTATCACAGAGCTAAAGTCAACTATAACTATAGCATATCCTCTTGGTATATTTTTATTCAGCCACAGTGATGACTGCTTTGAAAGCTCTAGTGAAACACGACAAAAGCTTTTGGTATAATGTCAGGTAAAAAAGGAAAATGAAAATTCTGTATACCCAATTATTATAACTAAAGATATGTTAGAATAAAATAACTAAAAAGAAAACACACAAATGATATGCATACAACTTTCCTGCCCAGTCTCATCCCCTCTTGTAACTCCAAGGATCACATATGTAATGAAGACTCTTAAATCTGTTTGTCCAGCCCACACATCTCTTGAGCTCCAGGGGATTCAAGTCCGTCAATTTCTTCCTGCTAAGTTTGTTATCTTGGGTAGAAAGGTGGCCAGGAGGGGCGCCTGGGTGGCTCAGTGGGTTAAAGCCTCTGCCTTCAGCCTGGGTCAAGATCCCAGGGTCCTGGGATTGAGCCCCACATTGGGAGCCCGCTTTCCACTCTCTCTTTCTCTGCCTGCCTCTTTGCCTACTTGTGATAGAGATTATTTATTATTTATTTAATATTTATTATAATAAATAAATTATTATTTATTATTTGACATCTGTCAAATAAATAAATACAATCTTAAAAAAAAAAAAAAAGGTGGCCAGGAATAAGAATGGGGATAGGGATTTAATTACCCAAACCAGAGATCTGAGGGTCATTCCTATTTCCCCCCATTCCTCATACCTTTACTATTTCCTAAGTCCCCACTGTCTCCTCAAGAGGCCTTTGAATTCATCCCATCCATCCATCCTTCTGCCATTGCCTTTATCATTTCCCACTCAGATTATTCCAGAAGTTTTCTAACTAGTGTTCCTGCCTTCAGTTTCAGCCCTTTGGTCCAGCTGCTGTGGTTATATTTGTAATATATTACCAATATATTGGTAATATATTATATATATATTGGTAATATATTATATATAACCACCTCTGACCATGTTTTTCCACTTTGAAATTCTTCTGTGGCTACTCGTAAGTGATTGGATAAAGTTCAAATTCTCTACCAGAGTTTATGAGGTTCTTTTTATCTTTTTTATCTTTTTATCACCTGCCTGTCTTTCCAGTTTTATGCCTGCTTACTCCTTCATGGGAAGCCCACACTCCAGCCACACTAAAGTTATTACAGTGGCCAAACAGGTTATACACTGTGTTTCACTTCTCTTAGCTTTTTTCAGCTCAGAACTATCTTTTGTCCCCCACCTTTTCCTGACCTTATTTGCCTGGCCCATCGTCTAAGACTCAGTTCAAGACTTTCCTTGACTGGGATATCTTCAATGATCACATTTTTTGCAGGGTTAGAACCACAGGATACACCCAACTTTCCATCTTATTTTTCTCACTAAAATCAAATAAAAGCAATTTTCTAGTTTGCCAAGGTGCCGTTCATAATTATCATTTAATACCCGACGTTAAGTTCTCTAGCTTCTCTGCTCCTTCAGTATACTGCATATAACCTTCATCACATCACTTACTGCTTTGTTTTGTAATTTTTTTTTTTTTTAAACGTGTTCCCTCCTCCACTGGCCACTGAATTACTTGGGGGCCAAGATTTGTGTTGTGTTTATTTCTATGTCCCCAGCACAGAGTCTCCTGCCGAGCAGGAATTCACTATATGAAAGTGAATGAGTAAATAACAGTGATTGCCCTAGTACAGTAGAATATGAGTGATAGTTTTTTGCTTTTTCTCAAGTGCCCAAACTTTTTGTGGCTACTTATTCATTCAAATTCATCATCTTAGAAAAAAAAAAGTAGATTGAGAATGCAATTTGCAGTGATACTATAACAACTTTACCATCTTAATTATTTTTTTTCAATTCTTTTTGATTGATCAGACATCCTATGATTCTCAGTTTTTCCTTATATGTATATATATAATGAAGAAAGACTGGAAGAGCATTTAGTGTCTCCTGTTCTGTTTGTAACACAAACATCATGCCTAATTAATTGTTAACGCTCAGTCCTTATCTTACTAGCTCTAGCAGGATTTGACTAGCCGATTACTCCCTCCACCTTGCACTTAAGTCTTTTTTTTTTTTTTTTTTTTTTACCTCTAGGGCAAGACCCTCTTTTCTGTCCTATCTTGAGGGCTCCCCCTTTGATCAGTCTGGTTGCCAGACCCTCTGCCTGATCCACTGAATGCTTGAGCCCACCAAAGCTTAGTCCCTTGATTCCCTTCTCTTCTTGTCTGGTCCCTTCTCTTATGACCATCAACTATTTCATTATGGCTCTCAAGCCTGACTACACATTTCAAGAACCGGAGAAGCTTTTTTAAAATTTCCAATCCCAGCCTGTTTTGTATCAGAGCCTCTGTGGGCAAAGTGAGGATTTCAGAGGTTGTAAAGCTCCCCAAGTGATTCTCTGGGACCAGTGTTGAGGATCACACTGAGTGGTTTTAAATACCATTCCCATGCAGATATATATATATATATATATATATATATATATATCCCCCCAGCCCTGACCTCTCTTTGAGCTTCAACCTCGAATATCCAACTGGTTCATAACAGTTTCCCTTGGGCTAAGAACTAGCATATCCAAAACTAAACTCTTGATTTTTGCCCCCAAACCCACTCTTTCCCCAGTCTTCCCATTGTATAAATTTAGTAGTTGCTCACACCAAAACCCCGAGAATAATTTTTGATTCCACACTCCCTTCACTTTCCACATCCATACAATTCAGTCCTGATCTGTTATACACTAAGAATTTTCCAAATTTTACCATTTCACCTCTCCTCCCAGGCTACCGCCCTAGCCTAGGCTATCATTATCTCTTACTGGTAATCAGGATCCCTGCTTTCACTCCTGGACTTCTACCCTCCATTTCCCACATAATGGCCAGAGAGATCTTGAACAAATATAAAACTGATCATACCATTCTCTTGCTTAAAACCCTTCAGTAGCTATCTTCATGCTTCAGAGAAAATCCAAATCACTAAAATCGCTAAAATCATTAGTCCACAAATGACCTGGCCCTTGTCTACATCTCCAGCCTTCCTTCTTATCCTCTATGGCTTGCTTGCTTGCTTTTACCACACTGGCCTTCTTAAAGTTCTTCTTCAAACAGAACTAGCACAGGCCCACCTCAGGGCTTTTTCTTTTACTGTAAACTCCTCCCCCAACGTGGGGCTCATACACCCCAGCTGGAGATCAAGAGTCACATGCTCTACCGGCTGAGCCAGCCAGGCGCCCCCAACCTCATGACTTTGCACTTTGTTTTCTCTGCCTAGAAAGCTCTTTCACCAGACCATAACATGACCTGTTTCCAACTTCATACAGGTCTATGCACAAATGTCCCTTCCTCAAAGAAGCCTCCCTCAACCACTCTGTCTATAGTATAGCTTTCCCTCTGACCAGCTTTATTTTCCTTTATTTTTTAAAGATTTATTTCTTTTAGAAGGAGAGAAAGGGAGAGAGAGTATGTGAGTAGGGGGAAGAGGCAGAAGGAATGGGAGACGGAAAGCAGATTCCCCACTGAGCAGGGAGCCCAGTCAGGACCTGAGCCAAAACCAAGAGTCTAGTGCTTGACCAAATGAGCCACCCAGGCACCCGATTTATTTTTCTCCCCAGCTCTCCATCACTACCTGAAATTACATTACATACATGTATCCTTTCTTTGTTAGTATTCTGTGTTTTTCACTCTAGAAGGCAAGCTCCCTGAGGGCTGACATTTGCTTGTTCATATCTGTTTTCCCAGGACCTGTTTTTATATGTAACATATCTGAAATTGGAAGGCCTCTGACAATTAACAGCATGACACAGAGAAATTAGCAGGGGTTTTTTTTCTTTGTTTGTAGAACATAAAGTAGAAGTGACTCTTATAGCCAATGTATTTTACTTTCTTTCCTTTCAATTTTATTGAGATACAATTGACATAAAGCACTGTATAAGTAAGTTTAAGGTGTATAGCATAGTGACTTACATATATTGTGAAATGATTACCTCAATAAATTTAGTTAACATCTATCACTCCATACACTGACCAAACAGACAGCGGGGGCTGGGGGGGAGGGGGAGAAAAGAAAAAAAAAATCCCTATGATGAGAACTTTTAGAGTCTACTCTCTTAGCAACTTTTATATATATGCTTTGGCAGTGTTATGGTGGTCATCATGTGGCATTCCATATCTCCAGTACTTATTTATCTTCTAACTCAAAGTTTGTGCCTTTTAACCCCTTTCATCCAATTACCCCATCCCCACCAATAATCAATGTATTTTGGACTCAATGAAATATGGTGGTAGGCACTCAAGAAATAATATAATGGACTGGGAGCACTGAATAAGCATATACATTATTAGAATGAATGTTAATATACCTGGGCCCCAGAAATTATATCCTGGTTACCATATACATAGAGGAAAGGCACCATAGAAATAGGAGATATTCACTGGTGTGAAGGGGACAAAAAGCCCTGGGTTGTAGCTCAAATACTGCTGTGGGATCCCTTGGCATGCAGAATTGTAGATGGTCTTGAGGGTAGAGGGAGAGTCACTGTTTCAAAAATTGAAACAGAACTGGTCATTGAAGAAAAAGAAGTATCAAAGAGGGATGCCTGGGTGGCTCGGTCGGTTAGATGTCTGCCTTTGGCTCGGGTCATGATCCCAGAGTCCTGGGATGGAGTCCCACATAGGCCTCCTTGCTCAGCGGGGAGCCTGCTTCTCCCTCTCCCACTACTTGCTGCTCTCCTGCTTGTGCTCTCTCTCTCTCTCTCTCTCTGATAAATAAATAAAATCTTAAAAAAAAAAAAAAAGAAGAGGAGGAAGAAGTATCAAAGATACTAGAGAAAGGTTTGTCTGAAACCTTTCTCTTCACAACGAATAAAGTGATGCAAGTACGGTAATTCTTGGGTTCCAAGTCATTTCTCCCCCCACCAAAAGGATATGGGGGGGATCTCCTCCCAAGGGCATAGGGTACTTTTCAAACAAAAATAGTTATAGGAGCGCCTGGGTGGCTCAGTTGGTTAAGCGCCTACCTTCAGCTCAGGTCATGATCTTGGGATCCTAGGACTGAGCCCTTCATCTGGCTCCCTGCTCAACAGGAAAGTCTGCTTCCCCCTCTCCCTCTGCCCCACCCCCACTCATGCTCTCTCTTTCACTCTCAAATAAATAGATAAATAAAATCTTTAAAAAATATTTTTATATCAATAGCACCGATGTTTTATTACCTAACATTGTTTAATGCTTATGTGCAAGGCATCACACTGTGATTACAAGCATTATCTAACCTGATCCTAACAACAAACTCTATGGGTAGGTACTACTGTAATCTTCACTTTACAAATGAGAAAGCTGAGGCTTGGAGGGATTAGGAAACTTGTCTAAAGTCACGCAGAGAAAAAATTAATAAATAAAAATAATAAAAAAACAAAGTCACACAGGGATTAAGGGAAGAAACCAGAAGAGGAACCCAGGTCTGCTTGGGGCCAGGGTCCATGCTTTCAACTGCTCTCCACACTGACTTTAATTTATTTCCATTTCCAAAGACTATGCTTCTAAATGTTTGGATGGACTGTCACGGAGCTTTTGATTACAGACAGGAGCTGAAGAGTGGGGAGGTGCTCTCACCCTTTCCTACTTCCTAACTGCCTTTCTTCTTTCTTGAAGAAGAAACATAAAAGAAGGCTTGGGAGCAGACAAACTTTGTGACAACAGTGGTAACAAAAGCTCTGGAACAGATGAAACAACAGTGAAAAGATAACTCTGAGGCTAAAGGTCACCAAGACATATCTAAGCACATCCTTAGCTGACATGGATTGAGAATCCATCAGTTTTACAAGCACAACTATCGAGAACCCTAAGATCTTAATTGTCTAAATGGAGTCAAGCCAGGCTGCTCTATGTATATTGCTTTTATTCTTTTTGTTAAACATTTATAGACTTATTAAACTAAAGAAATATAAGGTGGGTTTAAGCTTTGTACCACTTTCCTGGTTTGGGGTATCAATTTAACTGAACATTATCAAAACAGTCTTAATTTTCAAGTATTACAGACTTTTACACCGATGACAATCAAATTTTTTTAAGATTTTATTTATTTATTTGACAGAGAAAGCGAGAGAGCATAAGCAGGCAGAGCAGCAGAGGGAGAGGGAGAAGCAGGCTCCCCACCGAGCAGGGAGCCTGATGCGGGGCTTGATCCCAGGATCCTGTGATCGTGACCTAAGCCAAAGGCAGATGCTTAATGACTGAGCCACCCAGGCGTCCCAGCAATCAAATTTTATATATACTTTTTATTGCATTGGATAATTCAGTGGATTTTCAGTGCTGTCATATTGAACGACTCTTTTCAAGGTTCTGAGGTAGCTGGCACCTGCTCTGGTTACAGCTTTTTATAGCTTCATCTAAAGATGGATTTGTAGAGAATTCTAGTATTTATTGTTATACTGGAATGGGTCTTATATACCACGTAAGAAGATATGGAATAGCAATTACCAACTGTATAGGGAAATTGGCAATGCTACTGTGATGACAAGCACAGTTGTAGTGGTGTGACCGATTTATTCATTTCCTTAATAACCTTCATAGTTGTAATGAGTCATCCCTGTCTCTTGTTCTAAATTATAGGGCACCCTTTTATTCCCAAGCCAAATGAATATACATGATGACATTTTTTTTTCTTTCTCGCTCTCATTTCAAGACCTAATTTTTCATAATCTAGCAGTTAAGAGAATGAGACAGACATGAGTTGGAATCCTAGCTAAGGCGAAGAAAAGGTTAGAGAGGTGTGGATTCCTCCACTGCCCCCAACTTGTCCTCTAGACATCTTTCAGAGGCTTGAAACATGGCCAGGTTCTGTTGCTATGAGTCTGACATTTAAGCCGCTAGCCCCTTCTACTTCTTTTATGACAGAAGAAGGAGGAGAAGATGAAGCAGTTTTTGGTTTGACAATCAAGCAGACAGTGTTTGCTTTACACTTCAGTTTCATTATTCACAAATAAGGAATTTTTTAAGGAGCCATTAAAGAACAGTCATCTGAGGGGCACCTGGGTGACTCAGTGGGCTAAGCCTCTGCCTTCGGCTCAGGTCATGATCTCATGGTCCTGGGATAGAGCCCCGCATTGGGCTCTCTGCTCAGCGGGGAGCCTGCTTCCCTTCACTCTCTCTGCCGACTTGTGATCTCTGTCTGTCAAATAAATACATAAAATCTTTAAAAAAAAAAAAAAAGAATAGTCATCTGAGAAGGCAGGAGAACGCATCTGCCTTCCAGGCCCCAGTGTGCTAGTAAGTGGTATTTGTCAGAGAAATTAAAATGCTGAGCCGATGAGAGAAAAAGTCCCAACATAGCCCTTTGTATGCATATTAATATCTTTCTTCTTGAGTATAGTCATTGAAATCACAGATTAGCAACATAGTAGTGCTGCAAATTAAGGAGACACTTGTATTCTCCTATGATTCTTGGAAAAGGAGGAGGAACTGTCTGAGCTGAGAAGATTGCAACATGTCTCAACTTGTTGCTTCATAGCACACAAGGCTGTTCTACATTGGCTTAAAAATGAGTGACTGTTACTTAGACAAAGATTTGAAACCAAACTTTCAGTCATGTAAATTCTGCAGGTGAGTCACTTGACATGTTAGAAAAATATGTGGACCTAAAAACAATGCTGAGAAGTATCTTTAGCTTTCACATAAAGTCCAAAGTTAGAGAAGATAACCCCCATGAGATATAAAACTATAGGCCTACTGAAAATGTTGAAAAGTTCAGAGATTATTAACTCTGATAAGGATGATTGAGGAGTTATATTTAGATCAAGGAACAGATTCATTCTATAAGAAACCTTAAGCACAAGAAAAGTTTCTGTTTGGGTTGTGAACAAAAACAGTAAAGGTCTGCCATTTGTTCTGATCTTTCACCGGAAGCCAGAAGAGTTACTGTCTCATTAAGGAAAATAGTAACTGAAACAAAATATGGTGTTTCTTTTATGAACTGGAAATAAAACATCGAAGTTGATGATGTAAAACTGTAACAACACCAAGATCCCCAAAGTGTCAGACTCAAAGTGAAGGCAATGTTGGTTTGTTTCTTAACTTCAATTAGTATGAATGATTCCATGTGCTTAAGCAATGAGGTGTAAATATAAAGACTCTGAAGCATTAATGAGCATTTGAGAAATCCAAAGTCAAAAACCAAGCCAACGCATGAACCCAAGTGCTCTAAAGTGTCTGTATGTCTTCAGAGCTGCTCCTCTACCATGTTAACAATGTGGTTAACTTCAAGGTTCTAGGTCCTCAACTCTTTCCATTTCTTCCTAATCAGTCTGCTGTCTCTGGCTTCACTTCCTACTTTGTCCAGTCAGACCCCACAATCCATCCCTTCAACCCCAATCTTGTCAAGGCAATTAACTTTATTATTTTTTTGAATGGTTATTTACTGAACCCTTTCTGGGTCAATCCAGCCATTGGCTTCTCTCTCATATACCTGAATGTCTGGGGGAAAAAAATCACCAGACTATCAAAATTAATATTAGTAATGGATATCTCTGGGGACAGGGTAATGGGGACATTTCTCTCTTTGTAATAATAAATGTAGAAGAAATGATGGAATTAGGAAAAAAATCAATTTTTGGCAATCAACATAGTAACAATTCAGGTAAGAGGCATCGATGGATCCTATTACCAAACGGTGAAAGAGGAATGAGGAACAAATTTTTACACAGTCTCAAAGCACCTCCCTCAAATAGTAATTATTTCAGTTGAGAAACCTGGCAGTTATCATCTTAAGCAACTGATCAAATCAATGTCATCAGAAAGGGACAAACTGACATTGTGTGCTACCCATTGGGATTCAATAAGAAAAAGCCAACTTCACTTCTATGATGTTCCAGAATGATCCAGGTCTGATTGTAAGGAAACTTCAAATAAACCTATGTTGAGAGATATTTTACAAATTTACTGGCCTGTAGTCTTAAAAAAAGGTCAAGGTCATGGAATTAAGGAAAGATTGAAGAACTCTTTCAGAGTGAAGGAGACTAGAGAGACATGACCACTGGGCACAGCACTACAGTATGTGGTTTTTTTAACACCACGAAGCAATTAACTCAGTTCTGACACTGTCTATTGTGGAGATAGCGTCAAATCCCACAAGTTAAGGATTTAGTCTGACAAGATTGCCTCTTCCCAGTTCAGATGCCAATCACAAGCCCAGGTTGTTCCCTGTACTACTGACCAATGGGCTATAAAACAGAGGTTCCCACAACCCCTTCCTCGGGTTTGGTTGCTTTGCTAGAGCAGCTCACAGAACTCAGAGGAACATCTACTTAGGTTTACCAGTGTATTATAAAAGGATAACAGGAAGAGATGTATATGCAAGATATGAGGTAAGAGGTGAAAAGCTTCCATGCTCTGCAGGTATGCCACTCTCTCCTCAAATTCACCAACTGAACTCCATCTTGAGTTTTTAATGGAGGCCTCATTACATAGGCACAATTAATGAAATCATCGGCCATTGGCAATTGATTCAACCTCAAGCTCCTCTCCCAAAAAGAGGTCAGAAATGTGGGACTGAAATTTCCAACCTCCTAACTACATGTTTGGTTCCCCTGGCAATGAGTCCCCATCCTTAGGGGCTTTCCAAGTCACCTGTGGTTGAAAGGGGTTGTAATGAATATCAAGACACCTTTATTGCTCTTATGACTTAGAAAATTCCAAGGGTTTTAGGATCCTCATGCCAAAAACCAGGGTGAAGATCAAATATATATTTCTTGTTATAAATTCTGATATCACAAACACTTAAACCTGGAGTGGATCCTTTACTATAAAGAATATTACTGAGATAATTGATATATGGGAGTCCTTTGCACAATTCTTGCAACTTTTCTGTGTTTGAAATTGTTTCAAAATAAAAAGTAAACAAAAACAAAAACAAAACCCTGTTTTTCCATTTTTAAAATCATTAATCATTGGATACATACACATAAAAAAACAAGTTTAAAGTAAATGTAAGTTATGGGGCACCTGGGTGGCTCGGTCATTTAAGCCTTTGCCTTTGGCTCAGGTCATGATCTCGGGGTCCTGGGATCAAGTCCCACATGGGGCTCTCTGCTCAGCGGGGAGCCTGCTTCCCCCTCTCTCTCTGCCTGCCTCTCTGCCTACTTGTGATCTCTGTCTGTCAAATAAATAAACAAAATCTTTAAAAAAATAATAAAAATAAAAATGAGTGTCTATGAATTTACCACTCATTTTGAGAAATAGAAAATCAATAATGTTAAAGTTCCCAATATGCTCTACCTCACACCTCTACCCAGGAAACATTATCCTGAATATGTTTTATCATTCCTTACTTTCTTTAAAGACTTAGCACATATATAGAAATTCCTAAATAATGTTTTCCAACAACTAAAGAAATTTAGCTTTCCCCCCTTCTTTGTTTATTGATTACTTTTATTTCTTCTTTAAATCATCTCTTTTATCCTTTGCCCATTTTTCTATCAGATTGGGGTTTTTCCTTATTGGTTTGGAAATAATCTTTATATACTATGAGTATTATATTTGTCTGTTGTATATGTTGCAAGTATTTTTTTTTCTATTCTGATGCTTGTCTCTTTGTAGCTTTTTGTGGCTACTTTTACTGTAAAGACGTTTTAAATATTTTTTGGGTCAAGTCTGTCCCATAAATTTATTTATGACAACTGGGTTCCTTATCCTATCCAGGGAGGTAATCCTGTTTAAAGATATCCTCCTATATTTTCTTCTAATGCTTTGATAGTTTTGTTTGTTGTTATGCTTAGATCTTTAATTCATAAATAATTAATTCTTTGTTTATGGTGTGAGGTAGGGATCTAAACTGGCATTTTTTCCCCCACCTGTGATAGGCAGAAAGTGGCCCATAAGAGATATCAACATCCTAACCCCCAGAACCTATAAACATTACCTTACACAGCAAAAGAGATTTTACAGATGTGATTAAGGTTATGGAATTTGAAATGAGGAGATTTTCCTGGATTATTTGGGTGGACCAATCTAATTAACATGAATCCTTAAAAATGGACAATTATTCATGGCTGTGGCCAGAGGGAAATATGACTGCAGAATGGTTAGAGAAATGCAAAGCTGGTAGCTTTGGAGATGGAAGAGGAGGCCAGGAACTGAAAAATAAGGGTGGCATCTAGAACTGGAAAAATCAAGGAAAGAGATGCTTACCTATAGTCTTCCAAGAAAGAATGCAGTCCTGTTAACACCTTGATTTTAGCTCACTGACTGTGTCAGACTTCTGATCTATAGAACTGTAAGATAATGAATTCATATTGTTTAAGGCACCAGGTTTTTGGCAACATATTAATTAGAATTAATATGTCCCTCTAACCAGCACCTTTTATCAAATATTCCATTCTGTTCTTACTAAATTAAGATGCCATATTTACTGCATAAATAATTCCCATGCACATGTTTATTTCTGAACTCGCTATTTTGATCCACTGGTCAGAATGGATCTCTTTTCCTGACCCAGAACCATATTATTTTAGTTATTGTTACTTTATAATTTTTTTAATGTCTTGAATCTTTCCTCTCCTTTTTCAAAAAATAGCAATTCTGGACTTGAACTTATGACCTTGAGATCAAGAGTCAGAGGCTTAACTGACTGAGCCACCCAGGCGCTTTTTTTTTTTTTTAAGATTTTATTTATTTATTTGGCAGACAGAGATCACAGGTAGGCAGAGAGGCAGACAGAGAGAGAGGAAGGGAAGCAGGCTCCCTGCTGAGCAGAAAGCCTGATGCTGGGCTCGATCCCAGGACCCTGGGATCATGACCTGATCCGAAGGCAGAGGCTTTAACCCACTGAGCCACCCAGGCACCCCACACCCAGGTGCTTTTTAATCCCCATTCCTACCTCTTTATTTAAGACCTTATCATTTCTCTCTCTCTTGACTTCTCCTCTTTTCCTCTTTCCTTAACCACTTTCTGTCTCTGGTTTTACCCTCCTCCAGTTCATTTTCCACTTTGTTACTAGCATGATTGAAAATAAAGGTATCATCATATTTCTACCCTTTAAGTCCTTCATGGCCGTCCTTCATCTTCAATACAAAATCCAAATTCCTTGCTAAGGTGTATAAAAGTGGTATGATGAAGAATGCTGCCTATCCCACCAGTGTCATCTCCTGCCCCTTTGCTTCAGACATCAAAGAACTCGAAGTTCACAGAATGAACTACACTTTCAACCCATTGTATCCTTGGATATGTTGCTGCCTCTACCTAGAATGTCTTCCATTCCTCCTCTGAGCCAATCAGTGCTGTACATTCAAAACTCAGACGAGCATCAAATTCCCTTGGCAAACTTTCTGCATTCCTCACTGTTACACTGAACTAGTGCCCCTCCTTTGCACTCCCATAACAGCGCAAATATATCTGTTATTGGAAGCACTTATCCAATTTGCAACTATAACTGTTGATTTACTTGTTTACCTCCCTCACTAGGTAGTGATCACCTTAAAGGCAGGAACTGTCTTTCATTTATGTATCCACAGTGCTTAACAGAGTGCTAATAATCTTGTAATGATAACAAAAATATGAAAAATAATGAAGTAAGTGGTACCTCTTATTAAAACCTAGGCTAAGTGGTTTTTGTAATTCAATAACCACTGTCAGCTCATAATTTTGTGTTCTGTGAAGCTGTTTTTACCTAAAAATAATATTGTCCAGCTTGTTCACTTGTCTTATTCACAAGACTTGGCTACAAGCAACTTTGGGATGTTTCCAAAGGAAGAAAGTTTCCTAGGTTGAACAAATTCAAAAGAACATGACTCAGACTCTAAAAGTAATCCAGAAAAGAATTTCTAACATATTTTGAATAGGAATGGTATCACCGGATTATTTTGATAGGAATAACCCTTATTTAAATGCCTGTGAGAACCACCAGATTTGGTTAGCTGCCCCTCCTCTGTGCTCCCATAGCAATGAACACAAACATTTAGCCAAGCACAGATTGTGTCGTATGGAAGTGATGTGTCTAAATATATTTTTTCCCGTTACCAGTGATTTTCAATCAGGAGGACCATGCAGACTCCCCACCTCCCATTGGTGTTTGGGGAAATTTTTGATTGTCATAATGATGGGAGGGAGGTACCCCTGTCATTTAGTCTCAAGAAGCCAGAGATGGTGAACAGCCTACATTGAGTAGGACCGTCTAACACAACAAAGAATTATCCCACCCAAAATGCCCACAGTGACCTCATAAAGAAGCTGACTTTATTTATCTTTGATTTTCCATTGGCTAGGAGAAACCCAGCACAAAAAGTCAATCTGAACTGAAACCACAAAGTAATGGGGGCAGGAACACCTTGTCATAATGTGTAGGTTATTAGGCTTAAATGATCAGATTACTTTGTAATCACCATTCATAGTTACTTCTACATTTCCATATTATATAATTGATGAAAGGTGAATGAATGATAAGAGAATAAAGTCATTAAATCCAGATATTCCTTTTTCCTTTTTTTGGTCCAGGTAAGGTTAATTCTAATAGAAATAGAAAAAACAAACAACCCCCCCCCATCTTTAGTATTTTCTTCCATCAATTCACCCATCTCAGGGAGTCTCCTTCATATTTTGGCATCGACCTCTAGAAACCTCCCCAGTTTGGCACCATCTAGGAAAGACATCTTGGCCTAAAATATGAACGAACACCTGATATTCCATTCCATCAAGGTCCCAGGTCTAATTGTTTAAACTGATAATCCAGTGGGATCCAGGTGGATCCCAGTTGTAAATTCCCTTCCAGTTTTAACATTCTATGATTTAATACCCATTAAAAGTCTATAATATTTCATAAGTCCTTCCTAAGTTTATTCATGACTCTAACTTATTAATGAGCACTTACACTTTGTGCCAATGCTATAAGTTGAAGGGCGAGAGAAAATTTTAAGGAGAAGGGGGCACAAGACCATTTCAGTCAAGTGGAGATATTTTCTGGGCTGCTGGATCCTGGGTTACTCTGACCATGATTTTTAGGAAACCAGTTTCCAGCATTCCCTAGGTCCATTCCTAGTTGGAAAACAGCATTGTTTATTGTCCACTTTTCCTAGAATGTCAACTTCATGAGAGCAAGATTCTTATCAGCTTTATTTGTACTGCATTCCCAATGCCTAGAACCATATCCGTTATACTGTGGCACTCATTAAATACTGTTGAATAAATGAATGGATTAATAAGTAATTTACCATAAGCATAGATTTATATATTTTTTATATTATTCATTTATTTGAGAGTGAGAGAGCACATGAACAGAAGGGGAGGGAGAAGCTGGTTTCAGCCCAAGCAGAAAGCCAGATGTGGGGCTCAATCCCAGGGGATCATGACCTGAGCTGAAGGCAGATGCTTAACCAACTGAGCCGCCCGGATGCCCCAAGAGATATAAATAAATAAATAAATAAATAAATAAATGGGTAGAATAGCATATTCTATAACAAAAGAGAACTTCATGTTATGGGGCAACTGTGTGACATATTGTAAACTCTGGACTGAATTGCAAAGTCATGGGAGGGGAAGGAACCTGTATACATGACATGAAATATAAAAACAGATATCGGTGAATTATAAAGAGCCCTTAAGCTTGGTACAATGATCAGATAAAGTTCATTTATCCCTCAAGTCTGACCTGGGTGAAGAATATCTGACAGGCTTTCCACAAAATTAAGATCAATTCTCAAGTGTTACTCTGAAAAGTCCAAAGTCCATTAGCTTAACCAATAATCCTGGACACACTTAAACCCTTATTTTACAGGATCCTAATATGCACATTAGGAACCAAGCAAAATATCTCATAGGAGTAATGTTTAATACCTCTCTCAGTGGCATACAGAGAAATGACATCTCATTTACATAATTTGTGTTTAACAAGAATTAATTATTTCCATTTTATGAAAGGACAAAATAAAGATATATGAAATAGATAAGTCAAACATGGACTGCGAAAACCATCTTAGGTCAATATCACATCCTAAGTGAAATTTCTATGCAACCAGACCGAAGTAAGAGAGTTTATATAAAATTGAAAAACCAACCCAAACATTGACAGCACCATAATTTCAAGACTTCAAATACTTCTTGATTTTAAAATGTCAATGAGAAATATGAGAAAGACTTGTGAAAACAATGTGTATTATTCATTGCATAGGTTAACAAATTTTTTTAATGTTCAAAGTCCCAAAGAGGGTTGCAGAAGAAAGTTCTGTCTCCTGGATCCTTAATTCAAAATCACTACCATGGGAAGTGTTTCCATTTGCAATTGTATTCAGTAGCAAATAACAGAAAAATATCACAATGGTTTTTTTCGAGTAACAAGAAGTATGAGGGTAGACAGTGACATCAGGCCAGAACCCTTCCCAGCTATCTTTCTGCATCTCTATCTTAGCACATGGTGTTTTGCCCTTCTGGTATTCTGTGGTCACAGAAGACTGCACCATCTCTGGCATTGCACCTGAAGTCTAAACAGGAACAAAGTGACAAGGCAAAGTGACAAAGGGCAAAGGCATGTGCTAGCTAAAACTTGGAAGAGATTTTTCAGAACCCTCTATGCAGTGACTTTTCACTAATGTCTCCTTGACCAGGACTGGTCTCACCTGGCCACTCTAAGCTCTAAGAAAAGCTGTAAAAGGTGCTGCTTGGCTGACACGTTGCCCTACTCTTGGTTTCTGTAGGGTCTATGCAGAGTAGACTGTTCAAGTTAATGCAGAATTGAGGATGCAACTCAGGGGCACCTGGTTGTGAAAGGGTGTGAACCTCAGAGGCAAATTTACCCTGATGCTGATGAAGCTTACACATCAGCTTCCCTCACTCACATGCACCCCTCGAAAGCGTTGGGCTAATTCACCTGGCACCATGATGTGAAGGTACAGGGCTCAACATAAAGCTTGTTGACAAGCCACTCTGAAAGGACATTGGTGACAAACTAGTCAGCAAGTGTCTTCAACTCAAAGAGCAGTCAATTGGTCACTGAGGAGAACATCTGAAATGCTCTGAGATCTCATAAATGAAAGAAACTAAGTAAAAGTTTCCCAAAATTTGACGATAATCTTAAAATTTTACCTGACATTTCTGATAAGTTTTGATGCTGAAAGAAACTTTTCTAAGTTTTAAATAACACATTTCAAGCTTGCTAGAGGAAAGCCTGAATGATTTTTCTAGTCTACATAAAATCTTTGAAACCTTTCTATGAAGAGGCAAACAACAAGCATGCAGCAAAAAATTATACTTTAAAAATAGAAGTGTGTCAGGGAGTTAATCAAATTTGTGTTGTTTTCCCTAGATTTTGTGATGTTCATGGTATTTCTTAGTTTAATAAAATCTAATTTGTTGTGACTCTTTTTCTCATTTTAAAATAGCCACTTGTGTCCCTAATTTTGTATTCTTTCTATTAACAAGTTCTCTCTACCTACAAACTGGATAACTTTCAAGCCTCACGGAGCCAGGATCTGCCCTTGAGGCTCAGGAACACTGGGAGTCCCCCAATAAGAAGTAATCTCTAAGGCCTTCCAGATTAACCTTTACATCCTTTGGAACAAAAGTGTAAGAAGAGTAACATTTCTCCCCTCAAGTCAGAATCAGAGCTGACTACAGATGCCCACTTAAAATGTCCATTCCCCTGGGCTGTACCCTGAATTCACTTGGTCTTCTTAGGTGAAGGTCATGGTCAGCCATTCCACGGCAGCCAGGAGAGGACCACAGGAAGAAGCAAAAGGGAGTTGAGTGTTAGTTCTCTTATTCTTCCTATGGTATCCTTACCATTTGTCACGTATCCATGTTTACACGCTTTCTGCTTGGATGTAAGAAAGGGTTTACCCAGCAAGGCCAACACGCTTCTCTAAGAATGTCCAGTAAACATCAATCTCACAAATCTCTCCTTCTTTGGTAGGATACATTCAGGGAGTGCTGCCTATTAGAATCTTCTCTGAAGATTCCCACTGCACGCTAGTACCTTCAGAGTTTTGAAAATGTGCAGGCAGATTGTCTTTGATTCCATCATTTCCCAATCTAATTTCATCACAAGATCGTATAAACCCTAGAATACATCTCGAGAATTTTTGCTCAATGTGGATGTACAAAGATTTTATTCATGATATTATTATTTTCATAACACAAATATCAAGGCTCCAAAGGGCATTTGGATTTTTAAAGAGCTGTTGGTAACAAAAGAAAGCAATCTGTAACAATGGACTTTAGGGTGTCATGGCCCAAAGGGTAGATATAGTTTAAGACAATGTTAGGGGGCTGTCTATACACACTTCAAACTCCGACATGTTAATGACTGTTTTTCTAGCTATTCCCACAAGGCATGTCTTGAACCTGCTTGCAAGAGAAGATTGTAATGGAAGATGCTATTATTTGTTTTTACTTCCACGCTGTAGTCTCAGATTTGGAATTAATTGCCTATTACATCAATAATACTTTAACACACGTACTTTTCAGTTTTTAATTACAGAAGCCATGGAATGATTAAGGTACAAAAGCTTCTAATTTTCCTTAGTTAATAATAATGCCAGTTTGGATTGCCATACGAAATCTTGTTTAGGGACACCTGGGTGGCTCAGTGGGTTAAGCATCTGCCTTCTGCTGAGGTCATGATATTGGGGTCCTGGGATCAAGCCCTGCATTGGGCTCCCTCCTCAGTAGGGAGTCTGCTTCTCCCTCTCCGTCTGCCTCTGCCCCCAACTTGTGCTCACTCTCTCTCTCTAATAAATAAATAAAATCTTTAAAAAATTAAATTTTGGGAGTGCCTAGGTGGCTCAGTGCGTTGGGCCTCTGCCTTCAGCTCAGGTCATAATCTCAGGGTCCTGGGATCAAGCCTGTCTTTCTCTCTCTGCCTGCCTCTCTGCCTGCTATGTGATCTCTGTCTGTCAAATAAATAAATAAATATTTAAAAAATAAATCTTGTTTAAATTGGCTTTTTAAAACATTCTGCTCAAGTATAAACGTCTATCGATAACCAAGCATTTGATCAAAGAAGGGAATCTGTGAGCTCAGTCATATGCTAAGATAAATAAAATGCATGAAGTTAGGAGCCATCCTTAGAAACACCAATCCTGGGGCACCTGGGTGGCTCAGTCATTAAGTGTCTGCCTTTGGCTCAGGTCATGGTCTCGGGGTCCTGGACCAAGCCCCACATCAGACTTCCTCCTCAGCAGGGACCTGCTCCTCCCTCTGCCACTCCCGCTGCTTGTGTTCCCTCTCTCACTGTCTCTCTCTCTGTCAAATAAGTAAATAAAATCTTAAAAAAAAAAAAGAAATACCGATCCTAAGAGTGAATGAAAGGCCTACTTTAGGAGGAAGAGAATCATTACTGCCACAACTTCATAAGCCTTATCAAAACCCTGTGTCTTAAATGACACAAGATACATTTCCATGATGAATTCGAGTTTTCCATTTGCTCTTATTATTTATTTATTGCTTTAATAATGCAATTGCCTGGTCTTGACATTTGGATCCTTTTTTTTTAATACCTATGTACTGAAAGGAAATGTCTTACATGCCACTGCATAGAGGACATAACTGGGGCTCTCCATTAATGAAATACATTTCTTTGGTTTCTATTCATAATAGCCTGCAAACACAAAGTCCAGAAAATGTAGGAAAATCAGTCTCTGCAATCAGAACTGCCACACATGGTTGTGCAGGTTGTGGACTGTACAATCTGCACAACTATATACAACACCTTGTGTTGCAATCTTTCATGCGGATCTGTGCTGTAATCTTCCATACTTGCAGAAGTAAGTTGACTGAAGAAGAGGAGTATGTAAAGAAATCTTATGAAATCCTGTAATTTTTTTTCACACATGAAGCAAAGTTGATAATTTATTCTCTAACTTTGAGTTCCACACTCTTTATTATGGAGTTAATTTTTGTAGTTGAGAGAAAAGTTTTGTAGTTGAAAGAGAAAATAAAATTTGGATAAAAATTAGAAGTGGGAGCTCATGGCTAGCTCAGTTGGAAGAGAATATGACTCTTGATATCAGGATCATGAGGTTGAGTCCCACAGTAGGTGTAGAAATTACTTAAAAAAATAAATAAATAAACTATTTTAAAAATTAGAAATGAAAGTCTTTGTAATTATTTTCTATTAAGAGAAAAATATCCATTTTAAATATTTTAATTGAAGTGCAAGTTTCTTGGCAATGACTCCATGAATCATTATTCTGCTCATTTCCTGCTCCTTTTCTAACACACCCCTTTCCTCAATCAGTTCAAAATGCAGAATGTCTACTGCTGGCAAGTTGGAGTCAATAGCAACACTTCCCTGAGATGCATTTTTATCTATTTGCTGTTAGTAGAGATTGAACGAGTGAAATTCTTCCAGTCCTCAACATTAAAGACATGAAACAGTCTTCACAAGCCAAACACCCCTTTCCCAACAAAATAATGTCAGATACTAAGAAGATAACAGTACCTGAACAAGATCTACAGTTAAATAGATACCATTTTCAAGGGGGCAATAATTAAATATATACTCATATTTTGCTCCTGAAATTATGTATATCGTCCCTGGACAATTGAAACTGTTCATTTTGTAAGATATTATTTTCTTAGATCTCTTTTTTGGTGAATAAACATCTAAAAATGATTGATCTCTTGAGATTTTCTGTTGAGATCCCAATTAACTCAAAGGCATTGTAGCTGCTTTAAAGAGACATGGTGGGACTGTTTCATTGTATGTAGATAATTGTCTCCTGCTTATTAAAAAACATCACATACATTTTTTAATGCTTTCAAAAGTTGACATATTTAAGCCAATATTATATATATAACCATCTAAACAACCTATGGCTGTCAAGTAACTGTCAATTTATATCTATGTCTATGCATGTCCTTAGTTGCCTGGGCAGAGTTGGTAGAGAAGTAAAACAATGAATTTCCTCTCAGGAATGTGAGCAAGGACATCCCTTTAAGCGGTTCTAAAAGACTGACTAACTTGCAGTTGAAATGAAGAAAAAAGGTGTATAGCAAAGGAAGAAGTCTGGTTGTAGGAGAGACTTCATAGTGAGTTGGCAAAGAAAGTTTAAGATAGACTGGGGAGTGAGTGGAGTTCAGCAGGAGTTGAGGCCTTTGCTGATCAAACTCAAAATACCAAATTTTGAGAGAAAAATACCAAATTCTACACAACCATCACTGTTAGTAATCAGGAAACACTGTCAAAAGTATTTTTTCATGTCAGGATGTTGTCATATTATTCTTTTGTCTTCCCATTTGTACTAATATTTGCAAATGTCACTGCCTTTCTACTTCCTTTTTCTTTTTTTTAAAGATTTTATTTATTTATTTATTTGACAGAGAGAGATCACAAGTTAGGCAGAGGGCAGGCAGAGAGAGAAGAGGAAGCTGGCTCCCCACTGAGCAGAGAGCCTGATGCAGGACTCAATCCCAGAACCCTGAGATCATGACCTGAGCCGAAGGCAGAGGCTTAACCCACTGAGCCACCCAGGCATCCCTCTTCTCTACTATCTCAACTTGTTAAAGAAATTTGGAACTACAGAATTCCACTTTCTCCAAATTTTCTGGTTTTGGTGAGACAAATTGAAACAAACTCCTGAAACATTAAATATGAAGAAATAGACCCTTAAAGACTTACTTAGTGAGGTTATTTAATGTTTTACTTTGTTAAAACTTATTTTCAGGGTGTCTGGGTGGTACAGTTGGTTAAGCATCTAACTCTTGGTTTCAGCTCAGGTCATGATCTCAGGGTTGTGAGGTTGAGCCCCGAGATGGATTCCGTGCTCAGTATGGAGTCAGCTTAAGACTCTTTCTCCCTCTCCTTCTCCCCCTAAAATAAATAAATAAAAACCTTAAAAAAAAAACCAAAACAAGCCCTTATTTTCATAATCTTCAAAAGTAGTGGGCATATGGCTAGAAGCTATATCTCAAGCAATCATAATTTAGGCCTTTAGTTTGACTAGAAGAATGAAATGTTCCTCTCCTCCTGGAAGTAGGAGACCTTACCTTCAGGAAAAGGATCTGTAAAGGAAAAGCGGACTCTGAGTAGTAAACCTGGAAATCTACTTCTACAAAGTGATAACATTATTATAAGGTATTTAATTGCACAGTGTTGGGGGAAAAGATACATGATAAATTCCTAGGTTTTAGGCAACGTATTTATACTTTAAATCTACTTATACTTAACTGGTAATCTCAGAATCTGAGATTTCTTATTTTAAATTTGATAGAGAAAAACATTATGGAAAAGGAAACTGGTTAAGTAATATTTTCCTTGAAATAGCATTTGTTTAAACTTCATAACAATACAGAACTAGAGGCACAAATATAAAACATTCAAAAGAATTTAATATTGTGTTTTCAAAGTGTTATCATCAGACCGCCTGCATCAGAACCACCGGGAGGCCTTGTTAAAATACAAATTCTTGGATCCCACCCCAGACTTTTAAAATTGGGGTAGTTGAAACTCCAGAATCTGCATTTCAGCTAATACCCTCACATGACTCCTAAGAACACTAAGGTATGAGAACCACTGCACCAAGTCTCTTGTCAACAGAATAGTCATCGTGTGCCCATTTTTTTATCCATAAAACTTAACATGCCACCTGGCCCGAGCAGATGGTCGATAAATGTTTATGTAGGCAACTTGTATAAAGGAGATGGTCTTTCTCCTCTTAAATCACAACTTAAGCCCAACCAAGAGTTCACATAGGGAAAGTATTCATCTAGGGGCACCTGGCTGGCTCAGTCCACAGAGTATGCAACTCTTGATCTCAGGGTTGTAAGTTCCAATGCCATATTGGGTGTAGAGACTACTTAAAAATAAAATTGCTTTAAAAAAAATGTATTCATTTATGTTCCATAGTTACTAGGGAAAAACAAGTACCAAAAAAAAAAAAAAAGGTGAGAGGCAAAGGACGTAGGCTGGCCAACTAGAAATACATTATGAATGTAATTTGATGTGCATATTTAATATATGATATAAATGCATAGGCTCACTTAATGTGCTATAAATTTGTCAGCTCAATTAATTAGAGCATGAAACTTTTTTGCTCAGAGGCACCATTTAAGAAATAACAATGGAGGGGCTCCTGGGTGGCTCAGTCAGGTAAACATCTGCCTTTGGCTTAGGTCCTGGGATGGAGCCCTGCATTGGGCTCCCTGTTCAGCAGGAAGCCTGCTTCTCACTCTCCCACTCCCCCTACTTGTGTTCCCTCTCTTGATATGTCTCTCTGTGTCAAATAAATAAATAAAATCTTAAAAAAAAGAAAGAAATAACAATGGATCAACAGAGCGCCAATATCTCAATTGCAAAAAATATATAAAATATTTGCATCTTATGGATGAGTAGAATAATTTTCAATATAAAAATTTGCACGCTGGGGGGAGGTGGGATTGGGAGAGGGGGAGCGGGCTATGGACATTGGGGAGGGGAGGCGAACCATAAGAGACTATGGACTCTGAAAAACAACCTGAGGGTTTTGAAGGGTCAGGGGTGGGAGGTTGGGGGAACAGGTGGTGGGTGATGGGGAGGGCACGTTTTGCATGGAGCACTGGGTGTTGTGCAAAAAGAATGAATACTGTTACGCTGAAAAAATTAATAAAAGGGGGAAAAAAAAAATTTGCACACTTAAAACTGCAATGGAAAAATCCTAGAATGAATTGCCAAAGTAGAGGATTGGAGTGGGTTTGGATAGGATGTATAAAAGGGTCATTATAACTATTGAATGAGCAGGTTGTGAGAGCAGTGGAACTGGATAGAGTTGGTGGTTGGGTTGGCAGTGATGAGAATGGGAAGTTAGACCAGTATCACCAAAGATGCATCAGAAGTAGGTCTGATTGACTAAGGGATGGAAATCAGAAATGATTATATCTGGCCTTCAAAACCCTGCACGATCAAAAAAATCTGACCCTAATAAATTTATCCTTCAATCTGGATATGCAAATCTTTGCTTATTTTAGTTCTTTACTGATTGTAAATTAAAGTCTTCCATATCTATTTACCTACTGATCAATTTTAATGCAAACTTATAGTACATTTCCTTATTTAACAGATAAAAGGAACAAAGCATGGCTCTGATATCACCAGAATCAACATTTTGGTAATATGTAACATAATTAAAAAATAAACCTCAAGACCTGTTCATCCAGTAAGTTTCTAATGAAAGGGCCATGTACCCAAATTCATTTTTCAAAATAATGAAAACATTGTTTTCCAAAAGGTATCTGTAACTAAATTGTTTGCTACTTGGAAGTAGTTCTCTTAGAAATAGTCTTTTATTAACAGTGTGTATGTATGTCTCTTAGATTCGTTTTCTAGACTAGCCCACAAAATCATGCTCAGGTCACTGAACTCAAAAAGCCCCGAGGATAATGAATCAACCAACCTACCTGCCTTCCTTCCTTCCTTCCTTTCTTTCTTCTTTCCTTTTTTTTTTTTTTTTTTTTAAGATTTTGTTCATTTATTTGAGAGAAAGATTGAGAGAGAGCATGCAGGGAGAGGGTCAGAGGGAGAAGGAAACTTCCCACTGAGCTGGGAGTCCAATGCAGAACTCCATCCCAGGACTCTGGAATCATAACCTGAGCCAGAGGCAGTTGCTTAACCAACTGAGCCACACAGGCACCCCAGTAATGAATCCTTCTGATATCTACAGCCTTGATATCTACATATCTTTGATATCTACAACCCAGAGTCATTCTGAAGTTGGAAGTTTCACCCAGCCAGTGGGTTTTCCTCTATGTTTGTTTTGGGAGAGAGGCATAGCCAAAGTGGTATATCCGGGGTTGTCTTTGTTGGGTTAGTGTTTTTCAGTTACGGGGAAGGGTTATCTCGAATATTCCAAATAGAACCGGTACATTTCAGAGCCTAATCTCTTGAGAAGGTTCTACACAGTAGAAATCGTGGAATTGGAGGTTTGGTATTTTTGTGTCTTCGTTGCACAGAATGCCAATGAACAAGTAACCTGAAGCGTGGTTGTTATTTTAAATAGAGAAAATCCAAGGGGGGAAGAAAGATATCCCCACAGTGGATAATTAGTAAGTGCTGAGTAGAGGCCACACCTTTGACACAGCTGACAATAACGGCTCATGGGCTCCCTTTCCTTAAAAACAGAGGCACCATTAGTATGAATGTGAAAGGATAGAAAGAGAGGTCAACAAGGAAAGAGCTTTCCCCCCTCATTAAATGAGAACCAATGCTATAAGAAAGTAAAACCCCTTTGAAATATGCAAATAAGCATACTGCTTCTTTGGAAAACACAATGGAAGTGGAAATAGTGGGCTTTCTTCCTCTCCCACGGCTATTTCTCAGCACTCCACAGGAACATTACATTCTTTAATATCTTTCAGTGCATCCTTCAGGTGTTTCTTTTGCCATTCGGTATGCGGATAATAAATTTCAGTTGAGTGATACCATCACATAAAGGAGTTTTCAATTTTGGTGTGTGCAACAATAATGATTTGAACGTACTTTTATTATATGACTATCCGGACATTATGATTCTTTTCTCTATGTACCATTAGGATGACTTACATAGCCCATATTCCACAACCCTGGTGTGATGCATACAGATCCATAAAGGTAGGCTTGAGCTTAGACATTTTAAAACTCAGGCAAGCTAAATTGGACAAAATCAAAACTATCTGGGAGATTCACATCAGATACTAATCAACATCAGAAATTTATGGGGATCCATCAGTTTCAGTTTGTATTTTTTTTTAATGTATCTCAATCACTTAAAAATTGCTTCTAAGTCACATTGGGCACTCAACTGAAACCCCATTTTCTATTATCTGCCTTCCTTATCCTAATTTCCTCACAAAAGCCTGCACACTTATAAAGTAAGTTTGTAATTAATTTTAAATTCACTTTACCAATGTTTGTCAATTCATTATGATTTAATGGCCCTCTCATTGTTTACATATGCAACGTTTCGTCATCAATCATTGAACATTCTTTGAAATCGCTGGGATGGAAAGTCCCTGTTTGGTAAGAGCCACATCATCAACACTAACCCTGCCCGGCCTTACTTCAGAGGATCTGAGAGGACAACGGGGCCATATATACAACCATTCCATTAAGGAATCACCTTTGTAACACTTTTGACAGGAGCCATCCAGCCACAGTTGGTCAGAAACTCAACTGCTCTTTAGGTTTTACCTTACTGGATGTATAGATGGATCTAACCCTTGAGAATGTTCCTCACAGTGGCCTCACAGCTGCTTTAAGTCACTCTTCCACTTTGGTTCTAATCTTTGCTCTGGGACAACTCTCAAGAAATCTAAGTGGTTCTTTAAAGGAAGCTTTTCAATCACCCTGAAGTCATAACTTTTCTGCTCAAGTCTTCCCGATTTTTACTCCAGTTTAATCAGACCACAGCAAAGAGAGATGAGACTCTCAGCTGCCTTGGTCTGGACTTCATCATTAATTTAGCCTAAAATCACTTATACCAGCCTATCAAGCAATCATTCTATCTATCCATTCATGCATTTGAATGACTTACCTCACCCTGAGAGCTCATGTAGAAGCTAGAGTTTGGGACTGTTATTGGATTTTATTAACATTTATTGAGTTCCTACCATGCCTAAGGCATAGGGTGGTCAGATAAAATATAGGACATTCAGTTGAATTTGAGTCAGATAAACAATGAATTATTTTTTTAGTATAAATATGTCCCAAATATTGCATGATTATACTTACACTAAAAAAGTGTTCACTGCTAATCTAAAATTTAAATTTAAAACTGTTGTCTTCTAGTTTTGTTTGCTAACTCTGGCAATCCTTTTAAGACATTAGCTCATTTTACCTTCGTAATAATATGGTGAAATTGGGTACAATTTTACTCCCATTTTATAGATGAACAATCTGATGCTAGTAGAGCCCCCCAGTTAGTGACAGGGGAATGGGGATTCAATTTTTTTTTTAAGATTTTATTTATTTATTTGTCATAGAGAGAGCATAAGCAGGCAGAGTGACAGGCAGAGGCAGAGAGAGAAGCAGGCTCCCTGCTGGACAAGGCGCCCAACTCGGGACTCAATCCCAGGACCCTGGGATCATGACCTGAGCCGAAGGCAGCGGCTCAACCAACTGAGCCACCCAGGCATCCCAGGGGATTCAATTTTAAGCTGTCTAAAACCACAATGCTTCAACCAGGACAAGGGTTATTTAGAAATAACTGTTGAACTTCAGAAAAATGCAGATGCTTTTCACAGCCCTACTGAGTTAGAATCTTCAGTGGAATAGCCCAGGCATTTCTATGTTTGGAGAGAAGTGCAAATAATTCTGCTGTGCAGCTTGGGTAGAGAAGATCACTCCTACTGCTCCTAGATATTTTCATATGAAGTGCTATTAAGCTCCTTGAGAAATGAATTTTTTTAACATAAAAGCAACATTTTATATTTATCCGTTAGATTATTAGATCTAGTCTATTTTGATACCATTTTACATTATTTTCAAATCTTAATCCTGGCACTTTTGAAGATTCTTATTTCTGTAGAATAATAGTAATTTTTTTAAAAGATTTTATTTATTTATTTGAGAGAGAGAGCAAGAGCACGAGATGGGGGAGGGTCAGAGTGAGAAGTATACTCCCCACTGAGCAGAGAGCTGGGACTCCAATCCTGGGACTCCAGGATCATGACCTGAGCCAAAGGCAGTTGCTTAACCAACTGAGCCACCCAGGTGCCCCAGAGTAATAGTCTTAAACTTCTTTTAGAGTCACATAGATTTTGGGGAATTTGAGGTAAGGATTCTCGGGGATCAGGAAAGACATGAACACCCATGCAAGTTGGCACACAATCTCACAGGTTCTGCAACCTGTTGATAGATCTTAAAATCCATGGACCTTCAATTAAGAACCCATTCTTAGAGGATTTTCCACTCTCCACTGCAAAATTTACTAAAAGGGCTGTTAATATAGTGTTAAGCATTGCTAATTCTTCCAATGAACTTCACTAAACTTTGAAAGACAAAACTAGATGCTTTTTGCTTTGTACAAGTAATTTTAGGAGAAATAAGTAGTCCTATACCCTACTGATAAAAATATGCATTAAATTTCTTTTTTTTTTTTTTTTTACTTTTGGCAAAATACACTTCACATAAAATTTACTATCTTATCCATAGTTAAGTAGTGTTAAGTACATTCACATTGCTGTGTAACCAATCTCCAGAACTCTTCATCTTCCAGAACTAAAACTCTATACCCATTAAACAACAACTCCCCATTCCCATACTCCTAGCCCTGGCAACCACCATTCTACTCTCTGTCTCCATCAATCTGATTCCTCTAGGTAACTCTATAAGTTAAGTCATACAGTATTTGTCTTTTTGCAACTAGCTTATTTCATCTATGTTGTAGTATAGACGTTGTCAGAATTCCATCTTTTTAAAGTTAGAATAATATACTATTTAATGAATAGACCCCATTTTGTTTACCCATTCATCTGTCAACAGACAATTGGGTTGCTTCTGTATTTTGGCAAGTGTGAGTAATACCACTAGTAGCGTATGTATAGACAGTGAAAATTTATACAAAATTTATTGAAGGAAACTTGGCGGTGTCAATAAAGTTACTACAGATTGTTGATATATAAGGATTATAAGAGAGGGGATAAGGGCTGCCTGGCTGGCTCAGTCTGTGGAGCATGTGACTCTTGATCTGAGGGTCATGGGTTCTAGCCCCATGGTGGGTGTAGAGATTACTTTTTTAAAAATCTTTAAAGAAAAATAAGAGAGGGGATGATAAAATCATGGGTAAGCGAGGAGTAAAACATTTAAGTAGGTACATTGTACAGGAAATTAATTCAAAATTTCTATACTGGGTCAGAATTTAGAAGGATTAAAGTTAGATTGGAATATTACTGTGAAAGGGAGAAATCAGTCAACTCAAGATTACCAAGAGAAATTTTTTTCCAGCTCTGTCATCAAAGTGGTCCAGCAGATTTAATGTCCTGGCTACAAAGGTCAGGGAACCTAAAGTGGAATCTAATTTGTAACCTTAGGTGTGTGCCCAGATTTTAATCTTTAATTGTAGCAGCTATTAAAAGTATCTAATCCCACGTCCTATAATAGAGGAAAAAATCAAGATAGGATTAATATATCTTAATGCTTTCAGAAAGAAAGGATGTTTGTAAAATGTCAGGGTAATGTCAAAAGGACAATGGAGGCAACCTAAAGAATAAAGATGATTATGGTTAACTGAAATGAGTTTCATCTGTGAAAGGCCATGAGTCTTTAATGATACACAAAATGGGAAAAGTCTATATATAAATTGTATAAAATAGAAATTGTAACCTAAAAGGGTGAATGCAATAGAATATGCTTAATTTTTTAATAAATAGGGGGATGTTTACATTTATGGAAGTTGCATGGTTTTTTCCCTAATGGAAAATAACAATTAATAAATTATACATACATATTTATTGATTCTAAGACAACTTTTGGGGGGGGGTTTGTTTGCTTGTTTGTTTTTTACATTTTTAACATCTCTAAAATTGTGCTTGGGGCACCTGTGTGGCTCAGTTGGTTAAGCGACTGACTTTGGCTCAGGTCATGATCCCAGGATCCTGGGGTCCAATACCGCATTGGGCACCCAGGGAGTCTGCTTTCCCTCCAACTCTCCCCCCCATGCTCTTTCTCTCTCTTGCTCAAATAACAAATAAATTAAAAAAAAAAATAAAATTGTGCTTCCACTGTGGATGGCTTTTGTAACTGCTGTTAGTAAAGAGTGGGTGTTCATACTGGTAACAGCTATTCATGATGTTTCACTTTCACGGAGTAATGCACATTGTTGATAGTTCACGGGTTGAATTTAACTGTCATTTGAAATGTCTAAAAAAGAGTGTTTTGTGTAATTTTGGCATTTGTCAAAATGAGGTATTGTGTACACAGAAAGTCAATGAACAGAGCAATGGAAACAGAAACGGACGGAATGATCCGTTTGATATTAGCGAGGCCTTCATATTCAGGGGAACGTCAACATATGCTCCGTATTTTTGTTCAATGAGACAACTGAGTCCTTTATGGAAACCGAGAAAGAAAAATACCCACAAATAGATGGAGCTATGTTCTATTTTGTTACTAAGATACATACAAAAAGATTATTACACAACAAGAAATACAACTGAAGGCAGGAAAAACTGCCAAATCCCTTGTAAGAAATAAAAGAATTTCAGTGGTGAGAGGCTAGTTTAACTAATGCCTAAGTCATTCCAGACTATTGTTGAGGCATTGTGCATAGTTTAGTTAGATTTTTCTTTGTTACAGGCACCAGGGTAGCTCAGTCAGTTGAGAGTCGAAGAGCCTTGATGTCGGCTCAGGTCATGATCTCAAGGTAATGACACTGAGACCCACCATCGGGCTCCGTGCTCAGCACAGAATCTGCTTGAGATTCTCTCTCTTTCTCTCCCTCTGCACCCTCCTGCTCATACTCTCTCTCTAAATAAACAAAATCTTAAAAAAAAAAAAAGGCTTTTTTCTTTCTCAGAAGTATATAAAATAAAGACAGCTGACAATCAATAGCATCTTACGTTTGATAAAATATGGTATGTGTTTTTCTCTATTTGATTAAGAAGGGAAAGGGAAAGTCATAGAACTATGAGGTAGCCAAATAAATGAAAAAAGTAGAAACTCTATGAAAAATAGGAAGAAGTAGGAGACAAGGGTCCAAGGGAGGATAGAAAGATGATGGATTAGTCACATGCTCTGAAGAAGGAGGAGGCAGTAAAATCTCTATCCCTTGTCTCCATGGAAATGAACTTTCAGGGTTTTTGTTTGTGTGGGTTTATTTTTACAACATTTTATTTATTTATTTATTTAAGTAAACTCCATGCCCAACATGGGACTTGAACTCACAACCCTCAGATCAAGAGTTGCATGTTCCACCACCGAGCCAGCTATGGAGATGAACCTTTAAAGGGTCTATTATTCCTAAGGCCTAGTAAGATTTATCTAGTTTCCCTAGAATGCTAGAAGACCAGGATGTAATACTCAGTACTTAATCAGGACATGATACTGGTTTATATAAGGCTAACCAAGCAAACAACAAAAAAATGAATATATTATTTCAGGAAAAGAGACCATCTTGCAAGAAACTAAAATCTATGTGAAGGTGTGGATGTGAAAAGCTTCCTTGGTGGGAGTAAAAAGGAGCCTCTCTTACCAAAGAAGACATACAGATGACAAATAATCATAAGAAAAGACGTTCAGAATCATATTTCATTAGGGAATTGCAAATTAAAACAATCAGAAGATCTTACTCCACACCTGTTAGAATGGCCCAAATCCAAAAACACTGACAACATTAAGTATTGGTGAGGAAATGGAGGACAGGAACTCTCACTCATCGCTGGGGGGAATGCAAAACGGTACAGCCGCTCTGAAAGACAGTTACAGGTTTTTTATTACAAAATTAAACACACTGTCACAATATAGTCCAGAAATGGTGCTCCTTGGTGTTTATCCAAATGAACTGAATATGTATGTATATACAAAAACCTGCACACTGATGCTGTAGCAGCGTTGGTTAAAGTTGCCAAAGCTTGGAAGTAACAAAGATGTCCTTTAGTAGGTGAATGCATAAGCAAACTGTGATACATCCAGACAATAGAATATTACTCAGCACTAAAAAGAAATGAACTATCAAACCATAAAAGACAGGGGTGCCAGGGTGGTTCAGTCAGTTGAGCATCTTGATTTCAGCTCAGGGTAGTGAGATAGAGCCCTGCACAGGACTCTGTACTAGGCAAGAAGCCTGCTTAAGATTCTCTCTCTGCTTCTGCCTACCTCCCCCCTCAACCCCGCTCCCAGGCTCTCTAAAAAAACAAACAAACAAACAAACAACACCAACAACAAAACCATGAAAGACATTGAGGTGAGGCACCTGTGTGGTTCAGTCAGTTAAGTGTCTGCCTTCAGCTCAGGTCATAATCTCAGGACCCTGGGATCTAGCCCAGCATTTGGCACTCTCCTCAGCGGGGAGCCTGCTTCTCCCTCTCCCTCTGCCTGCTGTTCCCCCTGATTGTGCTCTCTCTCCTTCAAATAAATAAAATCTTTAAAAAAAAGAAAAAACAGAAAAAGACATTGAGGAAATTTAGATGCATATTATTAAAGGAAGCCAGTCTGAAAAGAATATATACTGTATGATCCCAACTATATGACATTCTGGGAAAGGCAAAACTGTGGAAACAGTAAGAAAAGATCAGTGGTTGCCAGGCTTAGGTGGGATGGGAGGGTATAGAGTCAGAATAGAGAGGATTTTTAGGGCAGTGAAACTCTCCTGTATGATACTATAATGATAGATTCATGCCATTAATTTGTGCAAAGCCACAGAATGTACAACACCAAAAGTAAATACCAAGGTAAACTATGGACTTTAGGTCATAATGATGTGTCAGTGTAGACTCATCAGTTGTAACAAAAGTGCCACACTAGTGGGGAATATTGATAGTGGGGGAGGTTATGCACGTGTGGGGACAGGGAGAATACAGGAATTCTCTGTACTTAGTGCTCGAGTTTGCTATGAAATTGAAATTGTTCTAAAAAAGAAAGGGGGCAGAGGGAGGAGAAGTATTCTGATTCGTATGACTTAGGGTTGAATAATCTTGGGAAATAAAACTACAAGTTAACTAGATAGATAATTTAGAGTCTCTGACCTTGTCTGAAGCAGTCTATTTTCTTTCTTTCTTTCTGTCTTTTTTTTTAAGATTTTATTTATTTATTTGACAGATAGAGATCACAAGTAGGCAGAGAAGCAGGCGGGGGGGTGGGGGGTGGGAAGCAGGCTCCCTGCATGCAGGGCTCAATCCTAGGACCCTGGGATCATGACCTCAGCCAAAGGCAGAGGCTTAAACCCACTGAACCACCCAGGCACCCCTGAAGCAGTCTATTTTCTTTCTTTCTTAAATTTTTCTCTCAGAAAATTACCAGAAAAGTATAATCCCAGGAAATACGGAAATTAATATTGTTGCAACCTTAGGAAGGTGTAAGAACAAGTATAGAGATAATTTTAAAAAACGTATTGGAGGCCACCTGGCCCGTTCAGTTGGCGGAGCATGTGACTCTTGATCTCAGGATCATGAGTTTGAGATCTGCATGAAGTATAGAGATTACTTAAATAATTCAAACTTGAAAAAAAAATATATATATACTTTAAAAAGCAATAAAATAAAAATGAATTGAACTCATGATGTTGTTGCTTTAAAATCATGTTTGTCACTGCTATTTAAAACACTTGAAATATTCTAAATAATTCTTTACATTATATTAAATTTGTAATTAAATTTTAAATCCCTGAAGAGAATCAATGTTTAAATGCTTTCAGAAAACTGATTCTCTAGTTTTCTCTATTAGCTATGTAAGCTTAGGGCATGAATGACATTATGGGAGTGGAGAGTGCTCCCGTCCATGCTTCAAAGCCCATAAAACTTCAAGAAGTCCCCAAATAAGTACAGATAAAAAGCCCTAAAAATGCAGATACTCCTGGGAAAACATAATCAACTTTGAGAAATTTATTTTAGGGTAATAATGAAAACATGAGTTGAAGGTAAATCTAGAAGGATGTCAATCATAGTGTCGTTAAGTGTAGCAAAAGTGGAAACAACTTAAATGTTCAAAAACGAAGCATTTGATACTGATAAACATCCAAAAGTTTGCAGTTTATCTTATTAGGGAGGCTGTAAAAAATTAGCTGCTGCTCACAAAACGGTACAGTCCTTCTGCAGGGCAACTTGACAGTGTCTACCAAAGCAACAAAGGCATTTTGACTCAGCAACCCCACTCCTAGGAAATTATCTTAGGAATACACCTGTAATTGCAGGAAATGACATATGTATATGTTTATTCTTTGTCCTCCGCATGTCATAGAAAAAGATGAGAAATAACCTTCTTTAGAGGACACTGGTTAAGTAAACTATGGTTCATTCACAGAATTTTGTTTTGTGGCTAGAGGAGAGAATGAGGATGCTCTTGCAGTACTAATAATGGAGAGGCTCTAGAAATATATTAAGTTAAAAAAAAAAAGGAGCAGAGCTGTGTAAACAGTGTGTTCTCTTTTGTGTAAAAAAAGCAGGGGAAATAAGAATGTATATTTGTATTTGTTTTTATTTGCATAAGAAAACACCAGAAGGGGGAAAAAAACTAATAAAAGGAGTTACTTATAAGGAAAAGGGGGTAGAATAGGAGTGAGACTTTATAGTGTTTACCTTTTCTATACTGTTTGGATTTTCAATTGCATGAATGTATTTCTTCTTCAAAAAAGATAAATTAAAAGTAAAATTGCTAACTAAATTATGATGTGTTGTAGGACAACATATTAAGTGATGATTAAAATGATGGTATAGTGCTTGAATACACAGAGAAGTATTCAAAATACATAATGGGTAAGAAAAGCAGGTTATAAGAAAGTAATATATGATCCTATAATTTGAGGAATTATTTCACTTCTTTAGGATCACTTCCTAAAAGAATAACTCAGTAAAGTGTCCCTTTTAAAGTCTGTTTGTTGAAGTCCTAACCCCCAGTACCTCAGAATGTGACTGTATGTGGAGAAAGTCTTCAAAGAGGTAACTAAGTTAAAATGTGGTCATGAGAGTGGGCCCTCACCCAATATGACTGATGTCCTTATAAGAAGACAACGTTTGGACACAGATATGTACAAAAGAAGGCCTATGTGAAGACAGAGAAGATGGCCATCTATAAAGCAATGAGAGAGGCTTCAGAAGAAACCAACCCTACCTATATACACCTTGATCTTGGACTTCTAATAGAATTATAAGAAAATAAATTTCTGTTGTTTTAAAGATACCTGGTCTGTGGGACTTTGTGACAGCAGCCCTAGCAAACTAATACAATATGATCCACATTCTCAGGATTTTTAGGAGTTTGTAGCCATCAGTGGTGTACGACAATGTCTGTTTCATGCCTTCTACTAGCAAATAGGTAAGTAAAAATACGATATCGTGCCATAATTTGCATTTCTTTTCATTTTCTTTGTATTAAAAAGTTATGTTACTGCTCTTCTGAATTTGAATGTCATTCCACTGCCATGATCTGTGAACCAATTGATTAGTCTTAGATGAATGAAGCTGCGCTGGAGTGTGGTCACCGAGGTACGTATTTATAGTGACCCCCACCATGGTCAGTATTGTTTCCTCTATGCGTAATAGTCTTGGCAGGGCTGCTCCACTCCATCTCTCCTCTCTCTACATCCCAGGCCTCAGTATGACTGCTGTTTTCCAGCTTTTACACCAGTTCTCCCAAAGACCATACCAAGGCAAATATGCAGGACAGGCAAGACTTTCAAATTGCAGAAATAATTAGAAAATCCCCATAATGAACCTGTCTAATGGGCTGAGCAACACATCAACAAAGACAATTCCCCCATACAAGAATGTAGCAAAGCAAAGCTTATATTGGAACCATCTAGGGACTAAACTAGATCCCTTATACAGAAGAACTTGCTGGCTAATTAAGTCGGGGCAAGGTTAATTCATACATACAAACATAATTAATTCATAATTAATACATTTCATGGCATTTCAGTGCCATGAAATGTAAAGAGGGAAGCTAGGAAGTGCTAACAGGAAATAGTTTTTCTGACTTACCAGCAGGAGAAAGGAAGCTGCATTTGAACCCAAATGCATCCCAGAGGCTGTTGAGTAACTCACCCAGCGCGTATATACAGCTGGACCTACCAGGGGAAGCCAGTGCCAAAGGCACTTCCAAACACAAGTCTATCTCGTAAGTTCTTTGTGGCGACCTCCTTTGGGCACATGAAAACCTTACTTCTGGTTGATTCCTCTACTTCCTGCCCCATGTTACCTTCTTAGAAACCAAAAAGTGCTCTGAAGACAGATGTTCAACAATTCAGAGAATTCAAATCTTACACAATGGCCAGTGCCTGCCAGTAAATATTGCCACAGAATGTTTCATGCAACAAAAATGTAAAGTATTGTCTTATTGCTCACCTGGCTCACTTTGTGTAACAGATTTTGGTTGTAGGAAGCCTTTTGGTTTTCACCACAAATTATTTCAAACTGTTTGTCATGGTAAATTCACTTCCTCTTCCTTTTTTTTTGTTTTTTTGTTTTTTTTGCAGTTAAACTCATATAAGATGCCACAGTGTGGTTACCCCATATTTTAACACGTCAGAAATATAACATATAAAAATACTTCATTGACATGCGTACCAAAGTTTAATTTCACAATACTGTTTTCTGATGAGGGAAACAAAGGCAAAAGGAAAACTAAATTTCCTTACTACTTACAGTCTATTGACAAGTCCTTGAAATGGGCAGAGTAAACTTCCTCTGGAGCTCAGCTGTCTCAGTGCTGACACTTTGCTAAGGACAAAAGGCAATCTTAGCCCGACCCCCAGGATCCTGTGAATCTACTTTAAATATATAGAAATTTCTCTGGAAACTTCCTTTATCCCTAATTCCCAAGATATGTTAACATTCATCCTCCAAGCTTATGGCACACTAATACACATCTGAGGGTCTGATGATTAAGTTTTTATTAAATGTAATAAATGACATTTTCCTAACAGTACCTAGCCCCCTCAGGGTCCTGGAAGCCCTGTTTCCAAAATATGTTGGAGGCTTGTGCTGTCTCTAACCACCACCCAACTTGAAAGTTGATAATCACCACTCCTCAAAACCCCAATGCAGTTCTTTCTGCCTATGGGTCCTGTCCCTATGCGTTAATAAAATCATCTTTTTGTACAAAAGATGTCTCAAGAATTCTTTCTTGGCTGTTGGCTCCAAACCCCAACACTTCTATCATTTTCCACTGACCACTCTTAGTCTACTATTGTAGATCACGAATATATCTGGTAATGTAGGAATTAAATGGATCCTCCTTTCTCTTTTCCCTTCAGTTTAGAGCCTGTCGAACCAGCCTTGCCAGTTTGGAACTCCAGAAATTGATTAGCATCTGTCTAAGTTCAGCCTGGCCAGAGGTTGTGTTTTATCATACAAAAACATTTCTGGTTCCTTACCTGAAAACTCCACTCCTCCTAATGCTGCCTTCTTGCCACTTATACCCAACATCCCCAAATTTCCCGAGACCTCTTGGGTTGATATTATCTTTAAATCTTGTAATGAGTCCTGACGTTTGAGTTTATCATATCTTCCTTGCCCGGGTAAGTTAATATGTTCCCTCAAGTGAATAAGAGAGATCCTGTTAGACTTCCCTTATCAACATCAGTGTGGTCTAAGGGAGAGGGATTCAGAACCAGGAAATGGAAGATTTCAATCCCAGCACCAGCTCTTTTTATAACTGGTTATGTGACCTTGGAAAAGCAATTTAAGTCCTCTGTTCTTCTAGCATATAGTTTCCCAACTGTAATAAATTTTATAAATCCATTCTGTCCTCATCACTTTTATCATCAAAGAACATTTATCAAATTTCGTCTTGGTGATGGCCCCTTGCAGGGTGAGGCAGGAAGTCAAGGGCCCTGTTAAGGGCCTAAGGCGGAGCATTCCAGCTTTATATGAGGCTTTGTTCAGATGAGCCTCCTGTGAGCATTTGTTCACAAAGTTTTACTGCTTTGGAGGGATAAGAGAAAAACACACAGTAAAAACCCTTTTAAAAAAGAAAATAGTCAAGTTTATTTAATATTTTTAAAAATCTATCCTTTATCTTAAGATTATACCTAATATTTTATTTTGGTATAAAATCAAGTTCTTTTATAAAATTGTGGTCATAGTAGGTGCTATTTTCTTTTCTTTTCTTTATTTCTTTTTTAAGTAGGCTCTATGACCAGCATGGAGCCCAATGCAGAGCTTCAACTCATGAACGTGAGATTAAGACCTGATCTGAAATCAAGAGTCAGATGCTTAACTGATGGAGCTACCCAGGTGCCCCAGTAGATGCCACTCTCTAAAATTGTATTCACCAAAACTAAAAAAAAAAAAAAAAACACAAAACAAACAAAAACAAAAAAAACTCCTTTTAAAAAATGTTTGTCTCCAAAAATTCTGCTAAAAGTTGAATTGTAAGTCCAACGTCTGGACTGAGCCATAACTCCCTTGAAAAAGGGTTTGCATCCTGCCTCTAGCAGCTGATATTCTCTTCTAGACTCTGTGGTGTGGTTTTAGAACATTCTGAGCTGGTGGTCTCTGGGCAAACTGGGGCCTAGTGTCTGCACTGCCTTGTAGTGTCCATGCAGTGTGGATAAGTCCTTTAACACTTTTGCATCTCAGGGTACTCATCTATAAAATGGAGTCAAGAGAGGTGTTGGGGAGGAGAAAGTTTCCTCTTTCTCCTCTTAGTTCTTTTGGCTGGCTGAATAATTAAGATGACAGACTAACAAGAGTAAAACAAATTTAGTTACTTACTTACCAAGACTCCACACAAACTTGAGAGATTCCAAAGACAGGCAAAATAAGGTAAATAAATCATCTTGAACTAAGGAGAAGTGGGTAGGCATCCAGGACTTCACAGGGAAGGAAGACAATTCACAGGAAGATGAAGAAGAGTAAATATTTGCTAAACAAATGTTTACTGAACTCAGGAACAAGAGGACATGGAAAAGAATTTTAACAGATTTTGCTAAATACTTCTCTGTTCACCACACCTAGCTCATATTATTCTGTAGCTATGAATGATGTAGAAGCAGTTCCTCTCTCTAAATTCTTTTAGGCAATTAAGGAAAAGTCAAAGTTTCTTCCTGAGCCTTCTGTTTCTTTAATATAATTAACCTAAAATGAGCCATTTGCCAGAAATATTTTGGGGTGGTAAATTTTGCTTCCCTACAGTGGTCACTTTTATCCTAATGAATGATAAAGATTTTCTCCTTGACCTAAATGTATTCTGGCTCTTCTAAACTCCCAAGGTCCTGACCTTGGGCTCCGTCCTTGAACCATTAGTCCAGTTTTAGCAAGAATCCTCTTGGGTCAATTTAGCAGAAAATCCCCCATCCCTAATATGTGATTAAAGTTTTCATCCGCCTCCCTCAATATCTTATCACTCTGGCCTGCCTTTAGCAAGAATCCTGTTCAGTCAGTCTAACAAGAATCCCATTAGCCTTGATGTTTTCTCTTAGTAATTTCCCATATCCTGATTTCCACTCTGCTCTTTGCCTATAAATCTCCACTTGTCCTCGTTTTTAGAGTTGAGCCAGATTTTTCTTCCCCACTATAAACCCCATTGTAGTAGTCTCCTTGAGCAAAAATCTTCCTTTTAACAAGTGTCATGAACAATTTTTTTAAAGATTTATTTATTTGAGAGAGAGAGAGAGTCTTAAGCAGACTCCACACTGAATTGGAGCCCAGCATGGGGCTCCATCTCAGGACTCTGAGATCACTACCTGAGCCAAAACCAAGAGTTATTTGCTTTACTGACAGCACCACCCAGGTGCCCCAGTAATTCCTTTTTTAACATGGGCATGCCATGTGCCTATGCATAGATCTCTGTGCCCCCTTCCCTGAACACTAGCTGCAGTATACATCTTCACTGCTTTCACTCTCCCTTGGTAAGGCACACCTGGATGCCAGGTGAGGTAAATTAATGCCACTTTGACAACAGTTCTCATGCTGGAGTGGACCTTGGAATAACCTCCAGCACTTGTGCATCCCAGGTTGCCAGGTCGCACCTAGAGCCTCTGATTCAGTAGGTCTGGGGTATGACTTGAAAATTTGCATTTCTTTTAAATGCAAATGACGCAAATGTTGCTGCTGGTGGTCCTGGAACCACATGGCTGAGAACTATGGTAGGAGAAGAGCTTTGAATCCACTACAATATTGTAATCAACCAATCCTTCAGTCAATCATTCACAAACTGTACTCATTTGTAATAAATTATCTTCCACATTTTGGGTTAACTGCTGAGTTAGCAATGTCTCAAGGGTCTTCTAGCTAAAAAAAAAATTCTATGGTGTTTAAGTGAAGTAAGACAATGAGTTCAACAATGGAAACATGGTTCCCACTGCAATCATATCCTCTTTCAGTTCTTTCTGGTATCTCCTCCTCCCCAACTGCCTGAAGACTCTAACATTCAGTGTCACAGGGACCAGAGATGGCATACTGTGGTTTCGTTTCCTGCATGAATACAGAACAGAGTAGTTTACTACAAGTCCTGGCAGTTGTGATGAGAATCCTTTATTCACCTCAGGCCTCTCTCTAAGGAGATCAGATCTACATTCTGACTTTTCTGGGTCTAAGGGAGGTCATTCCAGCCCTAGCAAATGCTGCAATTTGCTTTTAAGAATGTTCAAGACAGGTACCACAGTGATGCATTGCCCTCAGGTCATTTTAAGTTGAAATCCAAAAGGAAACAAAGAAAATTTAAATTACATATATATAGGCTTTCCTAATACTGATGTATTTTCTGTGGAAACATTTCAGTCAATTATTCTTCAGAGGCTGATTGCCCAAAAAAAAGAAGAAATGATTCTCTGGGGGTTTTGGAAGTCTTTTGGCTTTACGGGTCTGCAAGAAGCCAGGAAAGGTAACTTAGCAGCATAGGGAAACCCTGCAGTTCAGGGTGTTTTTTTTAAATAAAAATAAATAAAATCTTAAAAAAATAAGAATAATCAATTAATGGTTACTTATTTTTAATTAAAAAGCTAACATGGCATGTATCAAGGTGCTCCATGTGGCGGGCATTATTATAAGGGCTTTCCATATTAATTTATTTAATCCTTACAATGGTCCCATAAGTACTATCATTATATCCATTTTCCAGGCAAAGTAACTAAGACACAAAGAATTCATTACTTTGCCCAAGGTCATATCAGTTAGTAAGAGGTAAAGATAGAATTAAAACCAACTCTGGCCTCAAAGTTGTGTTCCCTGTTGCTTTTTTTTTCTTTTTAACAGAGAACAACAACTTTCTAGATTAATTAAATCCATAATTCAGATGTTTTATTGAACCGTTTGACAATCAGAATCTGTTATGGGTTGAATTGTGTCCCCCCCCCCCCAAAAAGATATGTTGAAGTCTTAATACCCAGTATTATGGAATATGAACTTCTTTCAAAATAGATTCATTGCAGATGTAATTAGTTACTTCATACTGAAATAGAGTGGGCCCTTAATCTCATATGACCAGTGTCCTTATAAGAAGGCCGTGTGAAGACAGAGACACAGAGATAACACCAAGCGACTACAAAGGTGGATATTGGGGATAGGCAGTTGCAAGACAAGGAATGCCAAAGACTGCCAACGAACCATCCCAAACTAAGAAAAGACAAGAAAGGATTCTCCTACAGAGTTCAGAGGCAATGAGGCCTGGCCCCAACACCTTGATTTTAGACATCTACCCTCCAAAACTATGGAGATAATAAACTTTCATTATTTTAGGCCATCCAGTTGGAGGTTACCTTGTTATGGCTACCCTAGGAAACTAATGCAGAACAGATACATTTTTTCCTCCACTGTCTTCCCCTCTCCCTCCCAAATTTCAGCAGGAATACCCTAGACTAGAAGATCCACTTGGTAGGACAAAAGGCAAAAATCTGAGTTGTTCATTCATTCTGAGCCTGCCTGGCATGATTCCCAGCACATGGTAGGTGCTTAATAAATGTTTGTTGATTGGAGAGATGCTTCCAACATTTACTAAAGGCCCACTCTTTGTCACGATTATCTAGAAATGGCACAAGTCCCAGAAATCAAGAATAGGCCGTTAGTTACATTTCTCCTTTCAAATCCACAGATGACGTGGTAAAAATTAGCCACCAGAATGTCTTCCAACTATCCTTAACACAAGTAAAAATGACTGTTAAGATTTTGTTTCTGGGCCCTCTTGTTCCATTCATCTGGGTATTTTTGAGTAATGCTTCACCTCTTCTCCATTTTCTTGCCCTCCTCTGGCGGAGGTGCTAATGAATGGAGAAAGGTATGGAAAGCAGACGGCAGGAGGGAGAAGTACAACCCCAAACCTGATCGTGAGTGCTTGGATAATTGAGAAGACACCACTGTCAAACTAGGAAAAGCCCTCTGAACACATCTTAGACATTAGTATCTAATGAAGGCTCATAATGGTACTCTTAAAAATGTTTGCTCAAAGAAAAAGAATGAAATGATTTTTTCAAAAGTAAATTTATTAAAGATGTTGAATGAAAAGAGCAGAAGCATATGTAGTATAGTCTCATTTTTATAAAACAATGATAAAAATTGTGTGGGCCGCCTGGGTCGCTCAGTGGGTCTGCCTTCAGCTCAGGTCATGATATCAGAGTCCCGGGATTGAGCCCCATGTCGGGTTCTCTTCTCAGTGGGGAGCTTGCTTCCCCCGCCCCTGCCTGCCTCTCTGCCTACTTGTGATCTATTTCTCTCTCTCAAATAAATTTTTAAAAAACTTTGAAAAATTCCCGTGTGTATACGTGTGTATAAAACTGTTTATGTACTTACTGGGGTATAGTTGTTTCTAGGCATTGTCAATGGATAAAGTTGGGTTTTCTGGTATTAGTTTTAAGAAATAAAGCATCCTAATTTATAAACATAAGATATTCACTCACTCACTCCTACTCCCCTTCCCCAATAGTCTCTCTGTGAGTACTTATGGATTTCCATTGGTTGAGTCCCACATACTAGACCCCCAAAGGAAATAAATGTCATGGTCATCTATGGAAAATTTTGGAACACACAGTGAGAATAAGAAATTAGGCCACCAAAATCTGGGGTCATTTGTTGCAACCACAGAATCTAACCTAACCTGACTCTTACAGTAATTGTGTACGAGGCACTGGGCTAGGTACAAATCATCATTTTATTTTATTTTTAAAAAAAATTTTTAGAAAGAGAAAATGCAAGCACACATGGTGGGAGGGGCAGAGGGCAAGGAGAGAGATTTTTTTTTTTAAGATGTTATTTAGTTACTTGAGAGAGAGCAAGAGTGAGAGAGAAAGAGAGCACAGAGGGGGAGAGAGAGCACAGTGAGAGAGGGAGCAGGAGACTCCCTGCTGAACAGAGAGTCCAATGGGGGACTCCATCCCAGGACTCTGAAATACTGACCTGAACCAAAGGCAGACACTTAACTGACTGAGCCACCCAGGCATCCCAAGAGAGAGAATTTTAAGTAGGCTCCATGCCCAGCACAGAGCATAATGCTGGGCTTGATCTCACAACCCTGAGATCATGACCTGTGCCAAAAATCAAGAGTTGGTTACTTAACCAACTGAATCATCCATGTGCCCCCAAATAATAATTTTAATAGAGAAGTATTGGGAAATTAAAATCTTGTTTGCTTTCACATAAATCGGTGAGCCATCAACAGAGCAGAAGACCTATTAGAAATTGAAAACTTGCCAAATTTTCTAAAAGGCATCTGGTACTCAATTCTGATATAATAAGGGCCAGTCTCTCTATGACAGAGGTTAAAACCCCAAGAGAAACAGAGTAGCAGGGGTATGTTTTCCATGTAAAAATCACTTCGCTAGAATATGAGGACTCCACGTCACTGTACAGATTTATGAAGAAAACAGAATTCTTAATAGAGCCTCGGGCATCTGCTCCTATCATGGAGGGAAAGCACTCCCAGAAGCAAGTAGACAACATTTGCCTAGAACCTGCTATTATTACACTCTGTGCATATGGTAGCTAAAAACTCATTAGTTCTGTAATTCTGGCTGAAGTTGGCAAGCCACCTCCAGAAATATTTCATACAAGCAAAGTGACAGATGGCAATTTCCTTTGTTATCGGATGAGCTGGTTAGGGTAGTGGTCACATGCAAGTCATCTAGATAAGGGTGAAACTACTCTTAAGTAAAGTAATTTATCTGCAACTTCTGATAAGTCACTCTTCATAAAATTGGCCTCATTTTTGTCATCCAAGAATACGTTATTGGTCAAACTTACATAATTTCTTTCAAATAGGATTAGAAAATATATTTCAGTGAACGTTGTGAGGTAGATATATAATTATTTTGTAGGAGCAAAAAGTCAGAGGGTGGTCGTTTGGTTCTGATTTCCCTCCAAAGCTGCAGTTCCTTCTGTAAGGGGTCTTTGTTTTCTTTTCCAGCATACCATCCCCAACCTCCTTTTAGTAAACGTGTACTAGATGATACTATATAATACAGTACTATATAATAACACTTTTGAGGCTCCCTACCAATCTTCCATGTGCTTGAGGTAGAGCTGGCCCCTACTCCCATCCCATACTCTAAGTGATGAATATATGACCCAAATCTGGCTAGTCAGAATACTGCATCTCCTGCCCTCAAGATTATTCAGAGACGGACATGTGACCCAACTAGGGCCAGTGAGCGTGTTATTCTAGTTTTGTGCTAGAACTGTTAAGAAAGACGGGTCTCTGACCCGGATCTCCTGAGTGGCCCAGTCAGTTAAGCATCAGACTCATGATTCCAGCTCAGGTCATGATCTCATGCGTCATGATATTGAACCCCAGGTGGGGCTCTGCACTCAGTGGGGAGAGTGCTTGAGATCCTCTCTCTCTTCCTGAGCCACTCCCTCCCCACCCACTCTCTCTCTTTCTCTCAAATAAGTAAATAAATCCTAGAAAAAAAAAAAGAAAAGAAAAGGAAAGAAAGAGATATTCTCTTTCCAATGGATAGAATGCAAGCCTAAGCTATTTTTGGAATCTTTGCTACCACTTCAGACAATGCAACCAAACAGAGGAAAGCATAATCAAAAGACTCCTGGCTTCATTTTTTGGTACACAGGTCCAAATAATCTTAAAGCTACCATACCCTATACTTTTTCATTTATATGAGTCAGTAAATTTCCTTTTTTGTTTTAAGCCAGTGGGATTTTTTTTTTTTTCATTTGCAACCATAAGAGTTTGACTAATGCACTCACTATCATAGGACAAACAGCCAGAAAAAAATATTACAATCTTTCCTGGTCTTATCTCAATGACCCACTGAACCAGTAACACAAACAAATAAATAAAATTTCAAAAAAAATTTCTTCCTAATATAGTCCATTTCCCCAAAGAATCTCAAAGCATTTACAAGCCTCAGAAAATAATACCCTGAAGTTGTACAAAGCACTCTTGTTAGAAGAGTTAAGAATAACATTGACTTTTTCCTGAGAATAGTCTGTGAGCCAAAAACCATACAAGGCATTTTTTACCTTTACCTTACTTAGTATTCACAACTACTTTATTAGATTGGTATTATTATGCCGAATTTACAGATCAGGGAATTGAGGTCAGAGAGGTTCATTCTTCTCAGGTGACTCACCTTATAAGTGACATCCATTACATTTAAACTCAAGTCTTTGCAGCCCAAAGTCTATCTTTTTTTTTTTTTAAGATTTTATTTATTTATTTGACAGAGAGAGATCACAAGTAGATAGAGAGGCAGGCGGGGTGGGGGGTGGGAAGCAGGCTCCCTGCTGAGCAGAGAGCCCGATGCGGGACTTGATCCCAGGACCCCAAGATCATGACCTGAGCCGAAGGTAGTGGCTTAACCCACTGAGCCACCCAGGCGCCCCCCCGAAGTCTATCTTCTTCTAAGCACATGGCTTGTCTCTTTTCTTATATCCATATTGACCTTTTTGTTAATACCTCCCTATTTACCCTTCTGACTAACCCTTCTTCTCCTGAGTTCCTAGCTGTATGGCCCCAAAATAGGCACCTGACCTGGACGAGGTAATTGTATTCACTCACTTGAGAATTTAAATATGGGACACAAAAGGAAGTTGCACTCAGTGGTAGATTCTTGAGTTGAAATGGCATATATGTTACTTATAAATCACTCTTTTCTAGCTTAACAAAAACATCATCTTAAATCTTTCAATTTTCCAATAATTTACTCACATTCTCCTATGTTCTTTCCCAAGATCTCCTCTGTGGGGACTTCCCCCTGAAGTGTCCAAGACTTTCAGGGGCTTTTTTCATACAAAAGGATCCACCCTGTCAAACCGCAAAAATAAAGAACTTGAAATCTGATTAGATCACTACTAGCATTAGTCTCACCCCTGCCACACAACATCGCACTTTGGTGTTGGTCTTGTGCAGGCTGATGGTGCTGCTTGTCTGTCTTCACTAGCCCAGAGTCTCATGCGTGGCCTCCAAGATCAGAGTTGTGCTGACCTGCCTTCACATAGTCAACACAACACCAAGAGAGCTGGGTCTCAGAGGGAATCCAGTCATGGGAATATTGCGTTTAGTTCAGGCAACCAACTTAAACTCACCCTTCTCTCTCAGTGCCATCTTTTTGAGAAACTGCGGTGTCCTATTCTACCAGAGAACAGGACCAGTTGGTTGACACTGATATAGGCTACTGGACTTTAATTCTAAGGGAAAGTGGGTGGGTGGGTTGAAGTCTCTGCTCTCTTTCCCAGGAAGTCCCTTCCTCAAGAGAAAGGATGCTAATCACCCTGATATTTGCATAACTAAGTTGGGGAGCAGCATTCAAAGGATTCCCTTCACAATAGTGCAACTCTGCTCCTGGATCAATTACTTTCTTTACCTAAGAACAAAGACACCTCTGAAAACATCTTCTAAAACTGTACGTCTCCAGGCATCGTGTGCCATCTTGGATCAGAGGCATGATGAGCTGTCTAGTACAGGAAGCTGACTGATGAGCTAGAGAACCAGAGGCTCTCTGACTCTGCATACAACTCCCTGTTCTGCTGTGCACAAGGCCTAGCTATTCTTGCCTTTCCTTAGGTTCTGCCCAGGTTAGTGAAGTGCCATCTCTGTTTAGTTGTTCATGTTGCAGGTCAAGTTTGTGTTCCAGGAAAATGCAACTTAACAGTACTAAAGACTAATAAAGGGTAAATTTTAAAATAATAATAAGAAAAATTAATACACACTCCAGAAGCTCCCCATCTAACTCTTTATCCATTAACTGCTATCAAACACATCAGCAATTCATTGCTTTGCATGAATAATAGAGAAATAATAAGACTTTATGTAATCATTCTTGAAAGAGTTGGTGCTGGGCTTGATGCAAGAATTTTTTAATTATCCTCTAGAGAACACCAAAGTCAAGGATTATTAAAACATTTTGGTCAAATGGCTAGAATTAGGCAAAAGTGAAGTGGAGCAGAGGACTGTCTTTACTCTCCACTATCAAGTCTGTATGTATCTGTAGACCCCAAAGCAGCTGGGAAGCATGAAGGAGAACTTTAATCATAGGCTTGACGGGCCTCTCTTTCCTAATTATATAGCCTTTATACACACTTTTAAATTATGAGGTATTTGAACTATACAGCAAAATACAGTGGTTGGTGCACTGAGCTCCACAGCTCCCATACCACCACCACCATGATGTGAACCTTCAAGGAGGACCACTTGCTGGAACACAGATGTGTGGAATCTGCAAATATCTGAGTGAAATTTCCAGCCGGGTTCCAGTGGTTGTGGAAAAAAGTCTCAGGCTCTCAGATGGTCGACACAAACAGAAGTAGCTGATTCGATCTGACATCACGGTGCCTCAGTTCATGTGGATTGTTAGGAAAAGGATCCAGCTTCCTGCTGAAAAGGAAATCTCCCTGTTGGTGGGTAAGACAGTTCCACAGTTCAGCCTAACTATGGGACAGCTTTATGAGAAAGGAATAAGATGAAGGTGGATTTTTGTGTGTGGCCTGCAGTGGAGAGAACATCTGGCTTCTGAGGGCCAAGGCTGGGCTAGGTACACCTTTGTGGCTTATGTATCTTTTGAATAGATGGGCATTTTCAGTTACCAGACCTCTTCACAGAGACCTAGTAGTACATTTGTAACTGAATTTGTTTCTTGATCTATTGGAAGGTATTGTTTCCTCTGATGAGTAAATTATCATACAGAGTTTTATTTTGAGTTTTCCTCTTTGTGCCCTGTCCTCACGGCTGGACTCCAAGGGAACTTGTTCCTCTGAGGATCATATTTAATGAAGAGATTTCCACATCAAAGTGAGGTAGTGATGTAGGAAAGACGTTAGGGTTCAAAGTCAACAGCCAAGAAAGAATTCTTGAGACGTCTTTGGTGCAAAAAGGTGGTTTTATTCAAGCACAGGGACAGGACCCGTGGTCAGAAAGAGCTGCACTGGGGTCATGAGAAGTGGCCCATTATATACTTTCAAGTTGGATGGAGGTTAGGAATAGTGTAAGTCTCTAAGGAATTTTGGAAGCAAAGTTTCCAGGATCTTGAGGGGGCTAGTTATTGTTGCGAAAATGTCATTTATTACTGTCTAATAAAACCTTAGTCACGAGACCCTTCAGATGTATATCGGTGGGCCATATGCTCAGAGGGTTGATTGCCACACATATCTTGGGGGGTTTAGAGATAAAGGAAGTTTCCAAAGGAGTTTTTATATGTTAAAGTAGACTTATAGGATCCTGGGGATCAGGCTAGGGTTGTCTTTTGCCCTTAGCAAAGTATTAACATTGAGGCAATTGAGTCCTTAGAGGAATGTCACTCTGCCTCTCTCAAGGACTTGTCAATGGGCTGTAGGTAGTAAGGAAATTTAATAATTTCTCTTCTGCCTTTGTTTCCCACATCAGGTAGATGGGGTATTAAAGTGAAAGGGAAGGGGATAATGCATTTCTTCTGGATAAAGTTTAAACTGTTAAAGATGGCTAAGTATTAAAAGCACCCAAATTAAATCCTTAGCAATCAGAACACTTGCTTCACTAGATTTTGCCAACTGCCAATCATGTTGGACTGAGCTACTCTTTTTTTCTTTCTGAAACTATTAAGGTAAATAATTAACAATAAAACTTCCTCTTGTAAAGACAAAGGAAGAAAAGGAAGGAAAGAAGGAAGGAAGATAGATACAGAGAATAATACCCAATAAACTTCCAAGCTTTAATGAATACTGTTACGCTGAAAAAATAAATAAAATGGGAAAAAAAAATAAACTTCCAAGCTTTGACATATTTTAACTTCTTGCACTATTGAATTAGTTTCCTAGGATTGCCATAACACTTACCACAAACTTGATGGCTTAAAACAACAAAAATTTATTCTGTCAAATTTAGATGCCAGAAGTCCAAAATGAAGACCTCACCATGGTTGATTCCTTCTGGAGTCTTTGAAGAAGAATTTTTTCCATCTCTCTCTTCTAGCTTCTGCTGGCTGAAGGCAAACCAAGACACTACGTACCTTCTCGCCTCCTCTCCTCTTCAGAAAGATACTTGTCATTGGATTTAGGGTTCACCCTGATTCAGCATGATTTCATCTCCAGAACCTTAACTTAATTACATATGCAAAGATCCTTTTCCCAAATATGAATATCATAGGCTTTTGATGGAACATATTCTTTTGGAAGCGACCATTCAACCCAGTACCACTATTGACTTTAACCCTTACAAAGAAAATGGTATAGTATCATTGAAATTCCCTCCCCAACCCCTTCTATCTACTTTGCTTCAGCCCCAGATGTAACAACTATCCTTCATTTCACTGCCATGTATGCTCTAGTACTTTTAATTTTTACTACCTTTGTATCCACAAAGAACATGCAGTTGTTTATATATGCACATAATGTGTTTGGAAAAAATGGGCATGTTATCTTTTCAATAGTATTTTTATATGAAACTCATAATTGTGTAATTCAAGTCTTCTAGAGGCTTACTGATTTTTTTTTGACTGTTTGATCTATCAGTTTTGGATAGACGTATTAAAATCTTCCACTACGATTTCATATTTGTAAAATTTTCTTATGATCCTGTTCATTTTTGCTTTTTTAATTTTGGCTTGGTTATTAGGCATATACAAAGATAGCAGTTATTTTCTCTTAGTGCTTTTAAAACATTAATTCCTTTTGCCTCCGACCTCTGTTTTGTAGTCTATCAATTGTTGATCCAATGTAGGCAATCTATCTTTCCTTTCTGTTTATTTTTTAAGATGTTTCTCCTTGTCCTTAACATTCTGCTATTTTGTCATGATGTTTCTAAGTAGATACCTACTTGGAAATCTTATAGAGTCCCACAGCTGCAAAGATGTTGCTACTCAACACCCATACCCTAGGACCAATATCCTGGTTGGGTCTTACCCTGAGCTATTAGCAACTTCTGGATTTTGCTACTCTGGCTTTGAGCTTTTGCTTCATTTCCAGAATTAATTGTTTTTTTTCCCACACTTTTTTCTTTTTTCATTTCTTCCATTAAAGAAGGATTTAGTAGGGGTGCCTGGGTGGCTCAGCCAAGCATCTGCCTTTGACTCAGTCATAATCCCAGTGTCCTAGGATCAAGCCCCAAGTCAGGCTCCTTGCTCAGCCAGGAGCCTGCTTCTCTCTCTCTTCCCTGCTCCCGCTCTCTCTCAATATCTCTTCACTATCTCTGTCTCTCCAATAAATAGATAAAATCTTAAAAAAAAAAAAGAGAGAGAGAGAGAGAGACATATTTAGTAGGGGCACCTGGGTGGCTTAGTCAGTTAAGCATCTGATTCTTGGTCTCAGCTCAGGTCATGATCTCAGGGTCATGAGATCAAGCCCCGCATCCTGCTCTGTGCTCAGTGGGGAGTCTGCTTGATATCCTTTATCCTTTCCTCTCTCTTCTGCTCTGCTCCTTCAGACTGAAGTTCGTGCTCTCTCTCTCTCTCTCTCTCTCTCTCAAATAAATAATAAACAAATAAATAAAATCTTTAAATAATGATTAGTAATATTTTCCCCAGTACTTGTTTGTGTTTATAGTGGGAAGAGGTACTTTGTCAACTCTGTTGTCAATACTGAGGAATAAGAAGGGTCTGGAATCCTCTTTACTCTTCTGTGAGATCATGAAGAAGCAATGAAGAGTCAGCTGCTTTCCACTGAGAACTTGGCATTGAGAATCAAGAAATAATATTCTTTCATCCAAAATCCCTGCATGACTTAATATCACTGTAATTTAAAAATGTGACAACTTGTAGATAAAAATGTATAAATGTGAGAGGTGCTATTGTGAGAGGACATACTATTCACGCTTTATAGAGAAAGAACTGAGACTCAGAAGTTAAATAACTTGTGGCACAGGGCTGGCTCAGTTGGTGGAGCATGTGACTCTTGATCTTGGGGTTGTAAGTTTGAACCCCACTTTGGGTGCAGAGGTTACTTAAAACTAAAATCTTTAAAACAAAACAAAACAAAACAAAACAAAAAAAAAACAAAAACCAAATCTGGTTCCCAGGTGGCTCAGTCAGTTAAGCATCTGCCTCTTGACCTCAGCTCAGGTCTTGATCTCAGGGTTGTGAGCTCAATCTCCATATTGGCTCCATGCTAAGCATGAAGACTACCTAAAAAAGAAAGAAAGAAAGAAAGAAAGAAGTTAAGTAATTTGTCCAAAGTTACAAGGACTGTAAGTGAAAAAACTGAGATTTTAAGCTATGTTTCTGAGACCAAAGCACATTCTTTCCTTACTATGTTGCTTTCTAGGAAAATGTAATCTTTATATAAGAAGGGACATATTTAAAAGGTAAAAACTAAAGAATCAGACCATATTTAAGGGCTAAAGTGTATAGAACAGAAAAAACTATAAAAGGAAGATATCAACGTGGTATATAAATACCTCTCTCTTTATTCTTTTTGAGAGAAATGAAATAGCTGCATGCCAGTTGAATGCATTCCTCACAGATAGAATTACCTGTTGAGTACAGTTTTGGAGGAGCTCACCAGATGGCATTCCAAATGAGAGATACCGACATGGACTGTGAAGGTATAATGGCTTTCAAACATCTATGTCTTTCTCTGGCAAATGATATTGCTTTGAAAGGCAGTTTTTTTTTTCTCTTTTGAAGGTTATGTGCAATTGTAAAGAGACATACATATGCCTTAAATTGACTAGATCTGTGAGGACATCAGATAGTGTGTGGTAGTTAACCCAATGATAATGGTTGATTCTGAGGGCAGAGGTACCTTAGCTGATTTTATTGCTCCTAATATTCCCATTCATATTTCTTTATAGCACAAAGGGATGTGCTTTTGCAAGCAAGTATGCTATTTTCTGATGTAAAGTTGATGCTACCTGATGTCCTGAATTTTAATTCTCATGTTTTTGGCTGTATATAACAGAAAACTCAACTAAAAGTGGCTTAAAGAGCAAGGAAATAATTTTTCCATGTATATGAGTTCTGGAGATAGAGTGATTTCCAGGTTGGTTAATTTAAAAGCAGCAGTGGCATCAAAGATTCTTTCCATGAAAAACGTGGCTCTTTCTATGTTTTTGTGCTCCCATCTCCAGTATGTTGGTTTTTGTCCTCCTGTTTTTCTCATCATGGTTCCAAGATGGCTGCCTCATCTCCAGGCATTTTCCCTCAAACAGCAAAGTTGAAATATCAAAAAGGGGCAGTTTTGGGGCACCTGGGTGGCTCAGTGGAATAAGCCTCTGTCTTCGGCTCAGGTCATGGTCCCAGGGCCCTGGGATCGAGCCCCGCATCGGGCTCTCTGCTCAGCAGGGAGCCTGCTTCCCCCCCTCTCTCTGCCTGCCTCTCTGCCTACTTGTGATCTCTGTGTGTCAAATATATAAATAAAAATCTTTTAAAAAGAGGGGGCAGTTTTCCTTCACAATGGCAGAAAAGCCTTTCCCAGAAGCTATCATGGAAAAGTTTCTTTCAAGTCATGTTTCCTAGAATTACCTTAAACATCCATTCCTAAACAATCAATGGCAAAAAAAGTAGAATTTCCACAATGGACTTTGCTAACAGAGACTTGGTCTTTGGAGCTAGAGAAGGACTCCTTCACTGAGCAGATGGCCATGATAAGGGTGAACCAAGTCAAGGTTCTGCTGGTAAGCAATATAGGAGGGACTGGCTTTGATAGGCAACTAATAGTACCTGAACATTTAAGTACTGTTGGACAAGGGAAATGTGCTAACAATTATTAGCTTGGCCAATTATTTGAAGAAGGGGGACTATCATTATTTAACCACCAAAGTTCTATGAATGACATTTTGGTCTTGACCACAAATGTGTTATCCTTTTCAGTTCATGAAGCTTGAGTCTACATCTTAAAATAGTATAGCTTTGTCTGCTCAAAATAACATTCCCCTCCTTGTTTTTTTGTTTTGTTTTTTAATCAAATTTTTTACCACTGCAAACAAATTAATCTTTTGGGTACTGCTAATCATTTTACCTCCTTTCCTAACCATAGAACTGAGCATGTGACTCAGCATGGTTCACATACACTCATCTCTCTGGATACAATGATTGGTCTGTGATGGGCACATGGCCCAGACTAGGTCAGTGTCTGTCTCAAGATTTATCTAACTGGAGATGAAAGAAAATAATGATTTTTTGAGATTTAGGATATGATTCAAACAGAATTATAAGCTTACACATAAATGCAGCCATGATTCAAGATGCGTAATTATGGCTGGCTTGAAACAGTGAGAGCATATGCAGAAAAAAAAAAAAAAATAAACAGAAATAAGACATGGAGTGGAGAGAGGGAGAAAGAAAGGACAGAGAAAGAGACATGGTAACACTTAACTCCCTGAACCCCTCATTTCTGCCCCTCTTAAGACTTTGTGATTTGAATTTATGAATTCTTTTTTGTTTAAGCTAATTTGAATGAGATTACTCTTAATTGCAACAAGAAGAGTCCTGATTGAACAGAGTCTTTTAATTGCCTAAAGTATAGTTGGTTAAACTATAGTTGAGGAGGAACCACTGAACAATGGAGGAACTGTATCAGTCAAGATTCAATCAGGAGGTAGTAACCATAGTAATTTGAACAGAGGAAGTTTAATATAAAGAAATATTAACCATACCAGAGAATCAGAATAATAAATGAACGGATAGTAAGAAGTAAAGGGAGTTCTAAATAATATAGGAATAGCAGCTATCATGGAGTAGCCCCTACCCCAGGGGCTGAGATATGGTAAATGTGGAAGAATTTCCCAGCCTGTCTAGGTATAGAGCCAGACCTTGTTGGAGTGGGCAGGGCAGGGAATCCCTGAAAGGCAGGGAAGTCTCTGTGGTGTCAGTTGTTAGTGCAACTTTCTGGAAATACACCTTGCTAAAAAAAAGCTTTTAAAGAAGAGGTATCTTGCTGAAAGCATTCCACTACGAAACCAGTTGAGTGGGGTGCCAAAGGAAGATTCTGGATGCTAGATACTGCTGACCATTGTGCCCAATAGTGGTCGAGTTCTAGAGAAAACTCATGTATTGCTGGTTGCCAGAGTCCTGCTCTCTAGGAGCCTGCTGCAAGGCACACAGGAATTGGGAAGAAAAACAGCTTCTTCCTGCAATGTCTCTCCAGCAGCTCCTGCTGTGAAAGCTTAATGTTGTGTCAACTGGCAAAGAAAAAAATATTTAAAATATCTGAATATTAAAAAGATCAGAGGGGCGCCTGGGTGGCTCAGTGGGTTAAAGCCTCTGTCTTAGGCTCAGGTCATGATCTCAGGGTCCTGGAATAAAACCCCGCATCAGGCTGTCTGCTCAGCAGGGAGCCTTCTTGCCCCCCACCCTGTCCACCTGCCTCTCTGCCTACTTGTGATCTCTGTCTGTCAAATAAATAAGTAAAATCTTAAAAAAAATAATAAAATTAAATTTAAAAAAAGAATCAGAGCCTGATAGGGACTTTTATTAGGCTTTCTTCCTTAAGTTAAAATAAAGCTATGTACCCAGAGGTGGGAAAAAAAAACCTTCTGAAGCCTGTGGAAGAATTTACTAAAACATTCCAAAGAGAAATAGCTATAAATCCAGAACACAGAAGTCTTTTGATTTCCATCTTACTTGGAAATCTTCTCCCTGATATAAAGTAGCAAGTTGAGGATAATGTAATTGGATGGATGGCTCAACATGTGATGTGATATAAGTGGAAACCAAATTCCTGGAGGAACTGAAAGCAACTACCCTTATCTTAGAAATCTTTGCAAAACCAGAAATTCAGCTCCAGACATAATTCAAATTTTACCTTTTTTTTTTTTTAACCAATGCTAAAACCTCCCTTATTTATCTCAAAAGGCTTGTAAGTATTGTAAAAATTTCGGCCTTAGGGAACAAAATTCTTCCTCCAGGAACCGGCATTCTTTCCTTGTGCCTTTGAGATGTCAATGTTCTACCTGGTCCCCAACAACTCTTATCTAGGTCATCTCTTTGAAACACAAACTTCAGAGAGATAATCCTTATCAGAATCAAAACAATTGGGCAAGTTGATGCAAATGCAGAATCTAAAGAAATCTAAAGAATCTAGAAATCTAAATCTAAATCTAGCCATCAGAGCAGGTTAACTTATTCCAACTGTTCTTTTATAAGCTACTGAGTTTTGCATTATCATATATGTGTCAGGGCTAAAATTTCAAAATGAAAATTATAAGGTCTCTGTATCTGTCTGCATGTTGAAATGTATTTCTGTGCATGTGTTGCAAATGTGTGGCATTTTCTACCTGGGATTGAATTGTTAAAATTAATTTGTGGAAGAGCTCTGTTTAATTGACTAAGTGCTTATATGAATTGAATATCCATAAAATGCTGAAAAATATAATAGAAACTAACCCAAATGCTTTACATGGTCATGTGATATTGGAAATATTTGGTATTAAAGCTAATTTAAGTTTGTTGGTTTAATTAAAATAGGCATGTCTTTGGAATTATTAACATTGACTGTAATGCAGACACACAACTTTCATTCTACCTGGATTTATTAGTCAAATAAGTTCATGTTATCCCTTTTATGAAATTTGTCAGCAAGAAAAATAATGTTTTTTATGATATGCCTATGCTAAAAAAGTTTCCAAATCTTTTTGGTAACCTAAAACTTTAAAGTTTTCTAAATTAAATTAAATGACAGATAGCTAATGAATATCTATGTAATTTCCAAATAAGGTAAAATACTGAAACCTTAATTCCTGAACATAGGTTTATCTACTTTTGGTTTTCTTCTACAGAGAAAACAAAAAATAATTTATATTAGGAACTGTGTCAGGACACCTGGGTCAATCAGTGGGTTAAGCATCTGCCTTTAGCTCAGATCATAATCCCAGGGTCCTGGAATTGAGTCCCAAGCCGGGGATGGGTGTGTGTGTGGGGGGGGGGGGTCCTTGCTCAGTGGGAAGTCTACTTCTCCCTTGGCTTACTATTCCCCCTGCTTATATGCTCTCTCTCTGATAAATAAATAAATAAAATCTTAAAAAAAGAAAGAAAGAAAGACATCTAATACACTAATACTGGAAAATGGGTGAGAAAGTATACATTTCTAAAAATTATAAAAGACTTTACAGGTCTGCCAATCCATAGACAGCTAATACAAGAAATAGCCCACAACCATTTTCTTCTTAATTTCCACTAGAAATTAAGGTGTTTAGGGGATAAGAGTGCTAGTATATGCAATTAAAGCTACTAGGAATATTAAAGGAAACCTTTCTACATGCAAGGATATGTGTTTTCACTAAAAGAATTGATGAGGAGTGGAGATGTGTTTTGCCAAGGGAAAAGAATGTAGTTTTGTCCTAAAGTAAAACTGGTTATTTCAAAATGCGAAAGAGGAGAATAAAATACAAAATGCTACCGAAAATGGGGAAGAGAGGGACATTTGGGTGGTGCAGTTGATTAAACAACAGACTCTTGGTATCAGCTCAGGTCATGAGTCCTGCATCAGGCTCTGCACTCAGTGCAGAGTCTGTTTGAGTTTCTCTCTCCCTCTGCTTCCCCCTTCCCATTCTTTCTAAAATAAAGAAAGAAAGAAAAATTTTTAAAAAGAAAGAAAATTAGGAAGAGAGAATTTTACCTTGTGAAATCAAATTGGCTAAAAATGGAATTTTTATTATAAGGTTTTGAAATAAAAGCTTTAATGTCAATAGTGTCCTTATATAAAACTAAAGCTTCATATTTTTCCTTTTTTAAAAAGATTTTATTTTGGGGGCGCCTGGGTGGCTCAGTGGATTGAGCCGCTGCCTTCGGCTCGGGTCGTGGTCTCGGGGTCCTGGGATCGAGCCCCGCATCGGGCTCTCTGCTCCGCAGGTGAGCCTGCTTCCTCCTCTCTCTCTGCCTGCCTCTCTGCCTACTTGTGATCTCTCTCTCTGTGTCAAATAAATAAACAAAATAAAATAAAAAAATTTTATTTTGGGGGGCGCCTGGGTGGCTCAGTGGGTTAAAGCCTCTGCTTTCAGCTCAGTTCATGATCCTGGGGTCCTGGGATCGAGCAGGGAGCCTGCTTCCTCCTCTCTCTCTGCCTGCTTCTCTGCCTAGTTGTGATTTCTCTCTGTCAAATAAATAAATAAATAAAATATTTATAAATATTTATAAATAAATAAATAAATATTTATTAAAAAAAAGATTTTATTTTTTTAAGTAATCTCTACACCCAACATGGGACTCAAATCACAACTCCAAAATCAAGAGTCACATGCTCAACCAACTGGGCCAGAACTCCAGGAGCTCTTAAAACTTAATTTTCTTTGTTTTGCTAAAAGGACAGTTTTCTTGGATATTGAGCTGTTCCTGTCTGTTAAGAGATTGTGAAAGGTTTTTCTTTGCCTTATAAGTTATTTGCCTAGAAAACAAAGATTTTGTGTTTTGTCAAAATAATTTCCTATACTTTATCGGGTGTCTGATTTGTTTTGTTCACAACTATGTAAAGTTCTGCATTTGCCTTTGAAGTCTTTTATTGTCACTCTGGTCCAATAAATGATTTAATGTTTCACAATGCTCTGTAATCCTAATTAGTCATATGTCCAAATCCTTTTGATATTTTTGACAAATTTCCCAAATTCAAATTCTAAATGAAGTCCTTTTGACCTCAGAGTGACTGGTACTTTAAAGAGTGTCCCTGGAAGATCTCAAAAGATTTGTTCTCCCTCTTTGTAAAAGAGAGATGTTAAACAAATTGGCTAAATTGCTATGTTAAATTATGTTAAACTTTGTCAATTAAGTAATGCTAATCTTTAGATTATATTTTTGTAGTCTTTATGTGTCCCAGAAATTGAATGAAAGTCTAGAAATCTGATATGTCCTGGTGTAAGGTTTTTGGTCATGATTTTAGTACTGTCTTAAAATGTTGTATGTCACAGAAGTAACCAAATGTCTTTGTCAATTGCATTGTAATGAACTCATCAGATCTTTAACTGTGGCCATTTTTAAGTCTTTGTCATTTACAGAAGTTACTGTTTTACTCTGATGTTTTTGCAGGTATGTTTCATCTTCAGAGAGAGATTCACAGAAACCCTGACAAGTACAGACTTCTCATAACTTTAAGATCATCCCACTGAGCTGAATAAAAATTTAAGATTCATGAAACTGCTAACAGCAGAACCAGAGTTAATACCATGGTATTGAATGAATTGATGAGGATGATTATAATTTGTTATGACTTTTTGTTTGAAACACTGCTGTTGATCCTCTAATGTTTTGTTTTCCAAATTTAAGGAAACTTTTTTCTCTTTTCTCTTAACCTATCTATGACCTATACCAATTTGGTAAAGTATACCTTTGTGAACAAAGATGAAATAATTATTTTTCCCCCTGCACCTGATCCCTCCAGAACTCAGAAACTAAGATTTTAAAGAGTATTCTTATTTTTCATGTCAATATAGTTATTTGCATAAATCAATAAGAATCTGTTCTCCTTGTAATGGGACACAGTTGGAAACTTTGGTTATCTTACCAAGGCTTTGGATAGAATGTCATATTTGAAAATGATGTGCATAAAATCAGATATGACCAGTTTAAATAAACTAAGGTTGACTTTACAGAACTAATAAACCCCCTTGGAAAACAGCCTGATATCTTGCTTATAGAGTTCCTGACAGTCTTATCAGGTGATTAACAAAGGTTACTTCCTGGCAGATGCAAGAACCTCAGGATATTTGGGAGACCTTGAGAAGAGAGGCATTCACCCAAATTATAGGTATTGAAGGCAAAATCTGATAGCAAGTCCTTGGCTTCCTAGCCTCAAGAGACTTTTAAAAGACCAGTTTGGGATTCCTTATGAAAAGTTCCAATAAAGCAGATTTAAAAGAATATATACAGGGATGCCTGGCTGGTTCAGTTGTTAGACCATAAAACTCTTGCTCTCAGTGTCATGAGTTCAAGCCCCATATTGGGTGTGGAGCCTACTTGAAAGAAAGAAAGAAAGAAAGAGAGAAAGAAAGAAAGAAAGAAGAAAGGAAAGAAGGAAGGAAGGAAGGGAAAGAAAGAAAGCAAGCAAGCAAGCAAGCCAATCACTATTCTTGCACTCATGTAAATAATTAGGACAAGTTTATTGAAACTAGACTTCTTTTGTAAACAAATTTGTCTTAATTTGGCTATCTCTAGCAGAAATAAGGGTGGTTTTAAAGAGAAAAATTACGTCTCAGTAGAAACTATAATACACACTTGTGGATATCAGATCCTAGTTCTGTTAATTGTCTTTTTGAAATTTTTTCCTACCTATAAACTGGACTGGATCTTAAATTTTAGTTTCCTCAAATACCTGGCTACAACTCTCCAAACTAGCATTTCCCATTTTCTCCCATCATTCTGATTTGGGAACTGTTCCAAACAATGACTGCCTTTGAATCTCCTAGGATGGTACTATATCAGTTTTCCTCACTACCCAAATGGAGGCCAACGTCAGGGACTTAAACCGTGGTTACACATCTCATAGTTATAAAAGGGTCCACCTGACATCTGGTCCTATACAGATACCAGAGACTTCTAAATCACATTGACTAAGAAGAGAAGTAACTGACATCAGTGTAGTCCTCTTCTACACAAGATGCTGGGTCAAGTCTTCATACTATAACATAAACCCTTTCTTTTTCTCTTTCTTCCTTTTACTCTGGCATTGGCCGGAAAAGATCATGTCATCATCTGTCTCTCCCAGACCATTGCTACGAGGGGTAACCCTCAGATTGCTGGATTTGTTTCCAAAAACTCTGATCTGTCTATTAACAATACCACCTTAGTGGGAGTGGTCTGTGCCCTGACAGGATTTATCTTTGTCTGTGGTGGTTATCATTCTCCTTGGGCCTATAAAGGCCTTGATAACTGGAAAATGCCTCTTGGGTTGCCTAACTGTGCCCTTAGCTATTTATAGACAAAGACATCTCTTTTGTCAACTACCCTAAATTTACATTGTCAATTTAGAAAAGACCTACCAGGAGACATTTGTGATTGATTCACTTCCTTTGCCAGGGCTCTATTTCCTTTGTTAGGTTCAGATGTAAATGGGACTATGATCAGGAACCTCTCCCAAACTTTTGAAGATATTGTAGCATCTGCTACTAAAGCAATAGCTGCCCAATAAAAATCCTTAGACTCTCTAGCCAAAGTTGTTCTTGATAGTAGGATAAGTCTTGATTGTCTTGTAGCTGAGCCAGGGGTATCTGTTGTGGTGAACATCACCTGCTACACCTGGGTTAACACATCTGGGGAAGTTGAGACTCAGTTACATGAGATCACTAAGCAAGCCACATGGCTTAAAAATGTGACTCTTTCAACAAGATCTTTCTTTGACTTATTTTTTTTTTAAGAATTAAAAATATATATATTTTTAAGTACTCTCTACCCCCAATGTGGGGCTCAAACTTACAACCCTGAGATCAAGAGTTCCATGTGCCACCAACTGAGCCAGTCAGGCAGCCCTGATTTATTTGACTGACGATTAATTTGAGTCTTGGGGACCATGAATCTGAAGTACACTCTAGACATTGTGAATTATCTTGCTTATAATAGTTATAGTAGACCACTTGGTGAGTTGTATTTTCTCAAAAGCTTTAAATGTGGGATGCCTGGGTGGCTCGGTTGGTTAAGTATCTGCCTTCAGCTCAGATCATGATTCTAGGGTCCTGGGATTGAGTACCCTCCTCAGAGGGGAGCCTGCTTCTCCCTCTGCCTGCTGCTTCCCTGCTTGTGCTCGCTCTCTCTCTCTCTCTCTCTCTGACAAATAAATAAATAAAATCTTAAGAAAGAAAAGAAAAGTTTTAAATGTATGTTTGCATCTGCTAACCACCAAGCAAGTGATCTCCCTAAGACTGGAACATCGGAAAAAGAATGAAGAGAATCATTGACTTTAAAAAAAAGAGTGAACATGAAGTCATGACCTGTGAATACCACATAAATTCAAAAAATGCCATGACCTGTGAACACCACGCAAAGGTCAGCAAAAACTGTAAAAACTTCAGAATGGTAGCTGGGAGGGCTGCTAATGCCTTAAATTTTTATCACATCTGAAAGTCTGATCAAAAGGGGGGAATTACTTAAAAAGAGATAACAGGTCAAAAATGGAGTCACTTGTGCTAAGCCCCCCAACAGCAAACCAACTTAATACCTAACCTAACTGCAGTTTCAGCTTCCCCCAGGAATATAATCTTAACTAGTCAATCTGGAATTACCTGGTCAGCACTAGTAAGGTAATCTGCCTGATAGATGGCCTTCTTCCTCCAAAGGAAGGTGACCTTGCCTGAAATAATCCACTGTTTCCTAGAATAACTTCCTTGCTCTATCTCTTTCTGCATATAAGTCTATGGAAGTTTTGTACAGCTCCTTGGAGGTCCTTTTTATCTGTTAGTTGGGATATTACAGATTCATGAATTGTAGGATAAAGCCAATTAGATCTTCAAATTTACTCAGTTAGATTTGGTTTTTCTTTAACACTATGTAATGGACATTATGCAGGATCTGGATTTGGATAGCCTGGGGTTGAATTTTCATTTGGCCGTTTACTAGCTATGCAGGATACTCAAACATTCCCTTCCCTATTTCTTTCATCTATAAACTGATGATAATAGTACCTCCTTCAATGGTTGGTTTGAGGATGAGTAAATTAACACACTCTGTTGCTTAGAACAACTCCATGCCTCATAGTAAGTGGTGTGGGGGAGGAAAAAGTATTTTCCCTCTACCGTTCTAGATTCATGACTCAGACATCCACATAATAAAAAGTCAGATTAACAGGAGAAAATCAAATAAAAGTTTAATGACACACATATCATTCAAGTATATAGGATAGAAATCCAGGAAAACTGAGTAACTCTCTGAAATGACCCACGCCATCACCTTAAACACCATCTTCAGCTGAAGACAAAGATATAGGGGTTGAGGAGCCATTTAGGGGAGGTTATCAGGAAGGCACAGTAAACAAAGGTATGGTTGCTAAGCAGATTTGTCTCAGTGCCTTCTCCATCGGTAAGAGTTTCTAGAGATTTGCTCATCTCTCTATTCCTGGTAAAACAAGGAAGACACCCTCACGAATGGAGATTGCCCTTATACAAGTAAATGTCTTTAACAAAAGACTAACTTCTTGGTTTTTAGAGCTTATCCCAGGTCAGTTGTTTTTTTTAAAAAGTAACCAGCTTAAAATAATCAATATGCCAAAGAGGTATATTTTGGGGTGACAAATTCTGCTTCCCTTTAGTTGATTGTATTATTAAAATCAGACCCTGGAAAATACAACCACCAGAGGCCTATAAATGAAGACAAGGCTGAATTATTTGCAAACCCAAACCCTCCTGTGCTCTCATTCTTGACACTTTCTCCTACCAAAAGAGCTTCTCTAAGTGGGTAAAACAAAGAAAGAATAGAGGAGACAAGAGAGACAGAAAGCCAGATAAAGAGAGAGAGATACTGCAGGCCCCATTCATCAAGTGTTTTCTCAGTCCCTTAGTAACCAAGAGACCAGTTTCTGATGTATGCCCCCATGCTCCTGATTAGGCTCTACTTGACTGAAGAACCCACCATTCTTTGATTTCTATGGTGAAGCCTGGGGCAGTGGCAAGTGGAATCCCTCCTCTTTGGATGATGCTTTCTTTGAGAAGCTCTGTTCTGACTTTATTACATAACAGATGGCTGATAAATTGAACAGTCATTGTATCAGTTTAAATTATGCCCTCTATCCTGACCTTAACCAAAAATTTGCAAAAGATCCTGCCATGATCAGAAGTGCCCTCTCTGTAAGGCCTTCCCTTCTATTCACAGTCACCAAAATGGAGCGGGGGGACTTGGTGGGGTGGGGTTGGGGGAAGAACTTGGAAAAGAGTAGGCCTATGTAGTAGGGGCAGGGTCTATCCGCTGACTAAAATTAGGAAAGGACTGACAGTACAAATTCCAGGTTGCAGAACAAAGACCCAAGAGTAGAAGTGAAGAGCAGATTTTGACTGAATATAAGGTAAACTATCCTAACAGAGTCACTCTAAAACAAGAAAGACCGGTACTCTAAGTAGTGATTTCTCCAAAGTAGACATGTTCAAGCTCAAGTAATAGATCTTGAAAGCAGATTCTTGCTTCAGTGAGAAGAATGGACGAGGTGACCTGGAGACTTTCTATGAGTCCTTGGCATTGGATGGTACTGAGTAAGGGACAGGCTGGGCTAGGAAGGAAGAGATAGAGAGGGGGGTATGTGATCAGGCTCATAGAAATCCCCAAAATGTGGAGATATGGGGAAACCAGAGATAAGGGAACAAACCAGACCACCCTACCCTATGTGAGGTGGGTGTTTTTTTTTTTAATAACTGTCACCTGTGACCAACAAAGAATAACCAGACCTTAAAAAGAAAGTAGCCATTGGGGTACCTGGGTGGCTCAATGGGTTAAGCTTCTGCCTTTGGCTTGGTCGTGATCTCAGGATCCTGGGATGGAGCCCCGCATCGGGCTCTCTGCTCAGTTGGAAGCCTGCTTCCTCCTCTCTCTCTGCCTGCCTCTCTGCCTACTTGTGATCTCTGTCTGTCAAATAAATAAATAAAATCTTAAAAAAAAGAAAGAAAGAAGGAAGCCATTAAAGATATTATCACTAGCCCTTACTCAAGCCAAGACATCACAAGAGTGATAAGGCCAGATAAGGCCACAATCTTCCCTGGTCGGTTCTAAATAGAAGACTGTCGGTGGAGGCCCACGTTGGCAACCCTGTTGGGACTCCTCTGCACTCCCGAGAGCTCTTTCTGTATCCGTGCTTAATACACGCTCCATGGCTTTACCCACTCTCTTGTCCACAAGATTCGTTCTTCAACTCTGTGGGACAGGCACCTCGCTCCCTCACTTCAGTATGAAGGGACAGGTGTGCCTTGTGAGTCAATCTTACACAGAGCTCCTTGGCAATGGTCACTTGTTCAAAGGCTCAATAAGTTCAAACTAATTCTTATTTGGGTATCCTGACTCACCAGACATTGTCAAGGCTCTCATTATTCAATGTTCTCAGCAAGCCAGGATCCATCATTATACCACTTTTACAAAAGAAGCAACTAAGGCTCAAAGAATTTAGGTGGTCAATCTCAATTCGAGTCTAGCCTCGTCTTTGAAGATTGTGTTCTTAAACACTTACTAAACTGAAACACTGATTACAAAGGTGTAAACATATTTCCATGCTATACCAAAATCAAGCAAAGTTGGCAAGGAGTCAAACAAGTTTAGATACAAAACGTTGTTACTAACTATGCACCGAACAGCCAACCCTGAACAAAATCTTGACTTTTCTCTTCTGCTTTTCAGAAAGTCTTCCTGACCACCCCCATCCCCTACCAGTTTTGCTATGAATAAGAACTCTTTTAAAGATCATCATACACATTACAGGGTTTCTCCTTTTGTGTATGTTAATTTAGAATTTTGGAAAATAAGACTTTCTCATCTTTCGTGACTTTATTGTTGGTCTTCTATCTCCCTTCCTTGCCTGCCCCTTTTAGTTCCTGTTTAGAAAAAAAAAATTCATATTCTTATAGGTGAGGAAAATGCTTCCCTTCTACCCTTCTAGGTTCTGTGGCTGGTCTAAGAATCAAGTTTGACATAAAACAAATTAACAGGGGTGAGGAATGGGGTTCTTAATTGTGGGCATGGTTGCCTCCCAAAGACTCAGCAGTCAGCCAGGTGACTGAGACTTATATACATACCATCCTGAGCTAAGAAGAAGAATTGGGGTTTGAGGCTTCTAGGTGGTAGAGGTGTGGGGAGGCAATTTATGGGAAGGTGAGAGGAGGAAATGCAGTCTAAATAACAGATACCTTGTTATGCAGATAATTCTCTCAAGGGCAAAAAAGTTATCTCTGGTAGTAACTCTCTTCCTGACCCAGGTACACTTTCTAATGGAAATTTCTTCTATAAATGTAGATTTACCCAACAAATGGGTAATTTTATACCTACTTTTCGGCAGTTCAGAGGGAGATAAAAGGCTTCTCCTAAAACTTCTAGGTCTTCATTCTCTTCCGTTCAAAATAATCCACAAGCAGGAGTGGTATGTTTTGGGGTGGCATGTTCTGAACACCTTCCCTTTCCTTATTTTTTTGTTTGTTTGTTTTTTGGTTTGTTTGTTTTTTTCCCCTTCGAGCCCTGTCCAAAGACTGTCTAACCAATTTGTCTCCTTTAAACCAGGGAAAACTACTCTAGTAACCAAGTTACTAATTCACTCAATTGGCTTCCTCCTTCATCACTTCCCAATTAGCTTAAGTGGCTTCTTTGCTAAACCCTGCAGTTTCACAATCTGCTCTGACCAACCTGCCTCTTCAAAGGGACTTTTTTGCTTAATCAAAATACTTCAAATACTTCTCAACAGAATAGAACCATTTAAAACTAAGTTATGCATGGGAAAGGTGTAGGGATGGGTAGTCTATACACCTCACCTGATTTATATTCTCAAAAATGATGCTGTCAATAAAAATGATGTAAGTGGAATCTGATTTTCCCCTTGGAAGCCATAGGAAGGAGAGGAAGCATCTGACTAAGGGCCTGACGCCATGATTTAATGAATGCTAAGAATTCATTAAAATGAAAGAAGTGAGAAACTGGAAGAAATTTTAAAAATCAGCCAGAGACTCCATTCCTTCTGTTTTACAAATAAGAATAGCAGCCTCACACTCCACAGTCAATAAATCATATATTTAATGCTGAAGAGTGTATAGTTTTCAAAAATATATGTAATCCAAATACTAATTCATCACACACAACTTCAATTTTCATGATAATGACATATGAACACAGTATAAAAAGCCTTTTTTAATATCCCTCATAATTTGTTCCTTATTTTTACCGTAGCTAAGCAAAAATTGAAGATCATTACACCTTGAGCCAAGGAACTGAAAACAATTCTAAATGAGATGTTGAGAAAGCTTCCTGGGAAGGTAACCTTGGGGAATATTTGGGGGAGAGTTTTGGGTTTAGGAAAGTTTGTTTCATTGTCTAACTTCCTACCTTTATAACTGAAATTAATGGTGTTAGATTGACATATAATAAAAATATATATTTGGCCTTTTCCCTCAGTTCCTGGCACAGATCTCTGATCAGACTGTCTTTTGTTGTTCATAAGGAGCCCCTTTGAAACATACCAAAGTATATGCTAATGATGAATTCTGGGTGAAAGCCCTTAGAGAGTTTCAGGATGGGGGCCGGGTCACCAGAAAGACCAAACTTGTGATGAAAGCCTTGGAACTTTCAGTGACCCCTCCCTTCTTGTGAGGGGAGGGGTTGGAGATTGAGTTTAATCACCGATAGCCAGTCATTTCATCAACCGCATCTACTTAATGAACTTTCAATAAAAACTCTTGAACAATGAGATTCAGAAACTTTTGGGTTGGTGACATCAGTGTACCGGGAAGGACGGCATGGGAGCTGTGCACTGACACCCACTCCCACCTCCAGAACCGTTCCCTACGCATCTCTTACATTTGGCTGTTCCTGAGTTGCATCCTTTACAATAGACCAGTAAACATAAATAACGCTCTTTTCTAGGTTCAATGAGTTGTTCTAGAGAATCATCACATCTGAGGGAGGGTCAGGGAAACCCCTACATCTGTAGCCAAGTTGGAGGGAAGTGAAGGTCACCTGGGGCTCTAGGGCAGCTGGCTGGCATCTGAAGTGGGTAATCTTGTGGGACAGCGCACTCTGGATGGTGAGGGAATTGGATAGAATTGCAGGACGCTCAACTGGCATAAGAAAATTAGAGTTGATGTTGGAATAATGCATTTGCTGTTGGAAGGAAACCACAGGTTTGGGGTTGGAAGAAAACACACGCGAGTATATGCAAGGTTAAGAGCTAGTGGCCTAAATGTTTGTCTCCATGCAAAATTCTTATGTTGAAGTCCTAACCCCGAGTGTGATGGTATTTGGAAATGGGGCCTCTGAAAAGTAATTAGGTCATCCATGCCCTTTTAAGAGGATGAAAGGACCAGAGTTTTCTCTTTCAGCCATGTGGGGATACAAAGAGAAGTCAGCATTCTGCAACCTGGTTCCAGACTTCCAGGCTTCAGAACTGCGAGATGTCCATTTCTGTTGTTTATAAACCACCCAGTCTACAGCACCTTGTTATAGGACAGACTAATACAGCTTCCGTGTTCTCCCAGTTGGTCCAGATGATACTACATTGCTGCGCTTGTAACACTGTGTTGAACTGCTTGTTTCTTTGTCTGACCTACCACACTCTGAGCACTTGGAAGTGTATCTGGGTTCCAAAAGCCACACATCAGGGGCAAATCTAAGTTCTGTGCCCCTAAGGCTTATATAGTTTGGGGAGGGGAGGAGCTTTCAAAAGAATGCAAAATTAGGTGGGGAGATATCACAACAAATTACAAATATTAAGATCTGGTTAAGGCCATAACATTTATAAAAATGAAATATTTCTATTTAACTGCCCGACAGCTCTCTAATGCATCCCCCCCCTTTTGACTCCTACTTTTTGATTGCTTCTTAGGACAATAATTTAGACGTTCATTTTCTATATAGGGATTAGAAAGATAGTTCATGCTTTTCTCTAGGATAGTTAGTTAATAGGCATTCTGTTACTAATCATTTTAAAAAGCTTCTTTCAGTTTCCCAACTCATTATTGATAAGTCATGTACATTCCTAGGAATGTTGTCTCATTTGGGCAAATCTCTACCAGGTTTCTTTCAGATATGGGCTGATATTTCAGGCACTTCAAGTGTTGTTGGGCAGTGACTAATCTTAGTTATTGTTTGTATTGACCACACTCTCACTTACCAGCACATGTATGATCACTGGCTCTGTACCTTCAGGTCACAACAAGTGAATTGGCACACTATGGGGGAGGAATATTCCTACAAACCATTCCTAAGCTGGGATGGCCAGCACTAACTGAACTATGCACAGAAATGACTGCCAAGAACATAAAGGTATCCCACTAAACCCAAACGAAATGTATTCCTAACTTTCCTTAGATGGGTCCCTGAAGTGACCTTGGACTCTCTAAGGCCATCAGACACAAAGGGAAATTATGGTGTCAGACTGGAAAGAGATAACTCCCTAATTAATTGTGGTCAAATATTTTACAGTTGCAAATTTTGCAAAAACATATGGTCACGTGAATATATTACTAGAGGTCCCATGAAATAATGAGTCTCAAGATCAAGCTCTTTTGGCTTCACTTCAAATTCTCCTCTCCCTAGCACAGTGCCAGGCACAAAATTGGTACCTAATAATACTTCAAAAGGGCGTCAATGAGAGAGGTCACCTGTGTACAGCCCTGTTGAAGGGCAGTACCTACAACACAAGGCAATACCTGTGTACATTCCGGTCGAAGGGCAGTACCTACAACACAAGGCAGTACCTACAACACAAGGGAGGGAAGAAGGAAGTAAGCACTTTGAACTCATTATTCTAAGTCAGGGACTGTCTGAGCTTTGCTTTCAAACATTTGTCCCAAGGTAGTAAAAAATATAATAGGTTCCTCTGGTTGAAAACAGTAAAGTGATTAAATCCCAACAGCTCTGAAAATAACTTTTGTAGCACATACCTCATGCTCTCGTCTTGCTGCATAAAAGCAAAGAGAGGGCTGGCAAATCCTTTGGGGGATAGGGAGTTCTGCCATGTCCCTGATTCTGAACATCCCTCTAATCACTTAGCTTCATCACCCCGGTGAGTATCATCATAATTTGGGGCAAAGTTCTTTAAAAACTTTGATATGATAAGTTCTTTCTCATCTTCAGGTCAGGGCTTACATTTTATATTCACCAAATAAAAATGTGAAAAAAGCTTTTAAAAACTTAATTGGCACTCATAGGCACCATCAGGAAAACGCCTTCACCAACTGTTTAGGGAACATTTCCGATCATGAAAATAATAAACATTTCCAAAGTTTGAAAGAATAACTTTTAGAGTTTCTGTAAAAACATACCCTATCCTAATCATCTGGGCCACCCATATCCTAGCTGGAAAATGAGCTACATGATAAGATTACAGACAGTGGCAGATGTCTATATTGCTATGTAGCTTATGGTTTTTCTTATAGCCTCAATTCCGGGTTGTGCCCCAAATTGTGACTTATGGGGGAAAAGAGTTGTGACCTCGTTGGGAGTCAGATAGGGGTGTCAGACTGGCGAGAACAAGTCCAACATTGGAGAAAAGGAAAGCTAATAAAAATAGGTTATTTAAAGGATAAGGGGTCACAGATAGGAACACTGGGAACACACCCAGTTTAGAGGCCAATCCTGTTGGATGTGTTTCTGTAGTTTCTCCAACATTAGGTAATCAATTCCCCTTAAAATTCTACATAGGAGATATTTACTATTGCTGGGCTACTCCTCAGTATCTGAAACTCCTTCCTGGGTGCAGGGAATGAAAGTCACTTTATGAGACTTGGTGGGAAATAGTGCCTCCTTCTCCCTGAAGAAGCAGAAAATTCCAGATGCTCATTGCCCAGTTTCCTTGCCGGGAGGTTATGTCACAAAGTGGGCAAGGCCGATGAGAAATACCTGCTTTAGACTTTGAATCAGTGATGGGAAACATACGTATTACAGAGATTCTTTGTAAAGTGTGTGTGTTGGGGGGTGGGGGTGGCAATGTCACTAGCTACGTGGCAGGACCTGCCTTCACTGTCCACCTGCTTGTACTCACCTTTGTCTTACATTTTGCCCGGAGCTCTTCTTAATGGTTTTCCTCTTAACTCAGGCAAATGAAACCCCAACCCCAACCTCCCCACAACATGGCGACTGCTGGAGAGGGAGGCAGATACACCCAAAATCTCCCATGGCCCAGACCACCACCCAGACTGTTTGAGATAAACCTGACTCAAACTGTGCCTGCACAGATGGACAGTGGAGTGACCTCTGGAATGACCTACAATTATCTTCACTTTATTAAAATACTAATATCGGGGCGCCTGGGTGGCTCAGTGGATTGAGCCGCTGCCTTCGGCTCAGGTCATGATCTCAGGGTCCTGGGATTGAGCCCCACATCGGGCTCTCTGCTCCGCGGGGAGCCTGCTTCCTCCTCTCTCTCTCTCTGCCTGCCTCTCTGCCTACTTGTGATCTCTCTCTCTGTCAAATAAATAAATTTTAAAAATCTTAAAAAAAAAATGTTAAAATACTAATATCTCTGCCCAAGGAATTGCTGCAGCCTCATTTACGCAATACAGTGTTCTGTATAGACATTTCCTTATGGTGCATATGTGATCTTATGCCGGGCTCTACAGAGGATGCCTCCCTATCTAAATATTCTTCCTAACCCTAAACGAAAGGAACCCATTCACCCTCTCTCAGGGAGTCGTGGCTCTGGAAGCCGTTCTCAGCTATCTCCTTACTTGGTGCAAGTAAGTTTTCTTTGTGTGACAACTCAGCCTGATGCAATTTCTGACTCATCAAGGAGCCAACTCAAGCTGGTTGGGTTACAGCAACAGTAGCAACTTCAAGTGGGGGGCAGTGGTCAGTGACATGGTTTTGTTCATCGTCCTGGAAGCTTTGCGCACTCCTTGTTCTTACTTAGTTTTCAAGCCTGGCAATGATACGAGTTATTCAATATTGCCTCAAAAAAATTTTTTTTCTCTCACACTTCCTTAAATTTTTTTTTAACTTAAATCAGCCAGAATTAGTTTCTGTTGTGTGAAACTTGTGAACAAATTGCAGCTCTGACACCTTGGTCACAAGTAAACTGCTATTTTAGGGGGCTTAAAGGGCACTTTGAAATTTTGAGTAGTTCACTTTAAGTATTTAAATATAACTTAAACTTAAAAACAATGTTAACATCTATTATGATCATTGACTCTCATAGTAACACCTAAATAATTGGGGGCATATATTAAAAATAGAACTTTATAGCCTAGGAAGCTGAGGAAGAGAGAACCCAAGTGCTCTGCCCAAGTAAAAAAACCCATTGAATGGCAAGCTAAGAATGTTGAAATCCAGTCTCAGATCTTTCTTCCTTTCTTTAATAGTCTTTATTGTGAAAGCACAAGAAAGGTGGCAGAGGATAGTGCAGTATCAGAACTCGATTCATATAAAGAACAGAAAGGGAAAGACCGGTGTCAAAATAACTTAGCTCTTTCTGTCAAGACAGCCCCCAAACTCTGAAACCGGGACCAGAAGTCAGCAGAAAGGGACTTTCAAGTTCCTCACTTGTTTTACCGCTGACGACCCAAGTCAAAAGAGTCCTCCTTTTCTGTGGCCAGCTTAGACTGTGACCAATGGTGGAGGGCAATCACCAGATAACCACTCATCAATTCTCTGTTTGAGAATGACTTCTGTAAGGTTATCTTAAGGGGAGTGATTGCTGTTAAAAACACAGCCACGGAGTGGTCATCAGAAAGGCTTTTTCTGGCATAATTCGCAAAGGAGATATTTGTACCGAATAACATATTTAAAACAAACCTACTCTGAAGAATACATTTCAGTTCTCTCATAATGCTTCTGCTTTCTATAAAACTCAACTCTGTAAAGAGTAGCTTGAACAATCATAGCTCCCAGGATATCAACCCCACAACGGTAATGTGCATTTAATGAGAACTTCAAGGAACGTTCCTTAATTTGGAAGAGGTGCTGTCTACAGGCAATGGTTGAAGTTATTGCAGGCAACCACTGAGAGTTCAGCTGTTGTGTTAAAAATAAAAGGTCGGATTCCATCTTGGAGTTTCTCACAGATGATGTTCTATTCACGCTGACAAATAACAGAATGCTTTGCGAAGTTAATTCTTTGGTGAGCACTGCTTTAATTCTGGCTTTTGTCTACATTTAGTTTAAAAATGTATGGTTGCTCATTTAGATCCTCTATTATCTGGCCGCAGATAAGGAACTGCAGATTGAATGAAGCGTCCATAGCAACCATTGCCCCTGCCTGTCGCTGGAGGGCTGGGGAACAAGTCTAGCAAAAGGGAAAGGCGACTTCTTCCTTTTGAATAAGCTTTTTATTTAAGACAGTTTTAGACTGATGGAATTATTGTGAAGATGGTACTAAGAGGCTCCATATACCTCTGACCTATTGTTAACATCTCATATTAGTACATCTGTTAGAGTTAATGGACCAATACTGATACATTACTATAAACCAAAGTCCACGGTTAAGTCAGATTTCCTCTGTGTTCCCCTAAAGTCCTTTTTCTGTTCCAGGATCCCACCTAGGATGCCACACATTTAGTTGTCGTGTCTCCTAAGCCTCTTGGTTCTGAGAGTGCCTCAGTTTTTTTCCTTGTTTTTGATGACCTTTTGAGGAGTACTGGTCAGGTATTTTATAGAATGTTCCTCAAAGGAGATTTGTCTGATGCTTTTTGCTCATGATCAGGCTAGGCTTAGGTTGTGGAGGAGGAAGAGCACAGAGGTAAAGGGCCACACCCATCCTATCATATCGGGGGTACAGATCATCAGCGGGACTTCTCCTGTTAATGTTAGGGAAGGACCACTCTTTCTCCCAGTCTTTGGTACTTTTTTCCAGGTCCCCAAATAACACTGACTTGCTTTCCCATCTGATTACTTAATTATTATAATTTTGAAAGTAAAAGTGAAGATCTAATAGTCAAAGGTACAGACAGTCCCTAATGCAGGCTGGAAGTCTATAAATTCCAGACCTGCTCCCAAGGAGATGGCAGGGGGAGACCTTTTTGTCTGAGCCTCTGTCTTCTCATTGTTCCCCTGACAAATCAAATCGCCGCAGACTGATGAGACTCCTCTCACACTGGAATATAAACCAGGTGATACTGTCAGGAAAGGACAAGAGGCATTGCCAGTCGTGTCAATCATATTGTCCAGTAGATTTTTATACAGCTTCGGTTTAGCTAAATATAGTTGTAATCTGTTTCTGTTGCTAAGCATTGTATTTTTATTAGGCAAGTTACTCTACTTGAAAATGCAAACAGAGTCTGGTTTTGTAGTGAAGTGCCTGGAAAAAAAAAAAAAAGAGGGGGGACGGGACTAAATGTCAACGACTTTGGTCAGTCTGAGCTTCCAGAATAGTGTGGTACAGTTTCCTGAATCCACCTTACAAATGAGTCCAGGGAATGACCTGCTTTCATCTTGCTGCCTACTTTATTTCATCGCCATCCCTGTATGTCTTATTTCACAGATCTTTCCTGTCAGCTACGGAAAGGCTGAGCTACGGCTATGGCTGCCGAGCTCTGTCTATCCACAGTCATGTGGTTCAGGTGACAACGAAAAAATGGCTCACTCAGATGAGCAAGGGCTCTCCAGAGCAGCGTAATCTATAGGAGAGGGAAACAAAAAACTATTTAAAATCCTTCCTCATGAGGAGACTCTGGAAATATATTAGACAGTGCAAGGAGTCTAAGGGTTGCTAAAAATTGCAGCAGGTGACTCAGGGAGGCTTATGTAGAAAATTCTTCTCTGGCAGCTGAAGAAAAGCAGAATGGGTATTTGTCTATCTCCGTGGCTTAAGAATAAGCTTCTCTTAAAACAGGCATAGACTAAATGTATTAGTCAGTGTTCTTAGTTGCAAATGAGAAACCGACAGTAGGTTTAAGCAGAGAAGGAATGCTTTCAAAGAGGTCAGCAAATGTGACCTGCTGCTCATTTCTGTATGGCCCGCAAACTAAGAATATTTTTTAAAGAGTATTTCATGACCCATGAAAATTATACGAAACTCAAACTTCCATGTCCCTAAGTAAAATGTTATTGGAACACAGCCACACTCGTCTGTTTATATATTGTCTATGGCTGCCTTCATGCCCTAGTGGCAAAACTGAATGGCTGGGACAAAGACTGTATGTCCCATAGAGCCTAAAATATTTACTAATATCTTGGTCAAATTGGCTGCCATAACAAAATACCATGGACTGACTGGCTTCAACAACAGAAATTTATCTGCTCACGTTCTGGGCATTAGAAGTCCAAGATCAAGGTGCCAGAATGGTCCATTTCTGGCCAGCGCTTTCTTCTGTGGCTGTGGACAGTGGCCTTCTTGCTGGTCCTCACATACAGCAAATTCTCTGGTGTCTCTTCCTATGAGGGCACTAATCTGGGTCCCACTCTCCTGATCTCATCTAAAGCTAATTACCTCCCAAATCCCAATTTGATATATCATCACCTTGGGAGTTGGGGCTTGAATATGAATTTGGGGGGGACACAATTCAGTCCACAGTCCATTCTATAAACTACCCCTTTATGGAAAAGTTTTGCTAATCCCTGTATTAAAAGACATTAATACACACACAGATTCTCCAAGAGAGCCAGAGTATTAGGCTACACACTGTGGGAAGCAGCACAGCTGGGAAATTCACAAAATCACACTGTAGCCTGGTGCAGGGAGGCTCCACTTCCACCATCCCAAAGTGCTGCTAATACTTCCAACACCAGGCCCTAGACAGAACTCTAGGAGCCTTAGTACTGCTGCCTCTGTAAACTGGAATGTTACTCACCAGAATAGATAAACCCAGTGCCTGTTACTTGCACACAAATATTTGATTTAAAGTCTGGTGTGGGAGGGGGTGCCTGGCTGGCTCAGTCAGAGGAGCATGCGACTCTCGATCTCAGGGTCATGAGTTTGAGGCCCATGTTGGGTGTAGAGATTACTTAAACAAACAAACAAACGAACAAACCTTAAATAAATAAATATTGAAAGTCTGGTGTTGATGGATCTGATTAATGTGTTCCAGATCACATGTCTATGTTACCTACAGCTACACGGGAGACAGAGACAATGAGTGTCTGGTTTTTGCAGTGATGGCAGTGGGGAAATCCATCATGTGGGGAATTCCCTAAATATGTAATGGTATTATCTAATAGCAAGACACAGTGTTAAAATGACTTGCTTCTGCCTTGTTTTTCCTTCACCATTTCCCCTGATGGTTGTTACGTCTTAAATGAACTCCTGTTCTCTTTGGGAAGTATCCCCATGTGGCAGCCCAAAATTTGCCAAGCCTTCATGGATATAGAGATTGTTCTTGACAAGATGGGCTCGGTGATGAGGAGCCCTTCTACAGTGGCACAATGTGCTTGTGTCTCTCCCTCCTTTCCTTTCTAAATTCTTTGCACCAGAGATGAGCTGCTATCAGGCTTTCCTGCTGTGGACTTAGGATTTTCCTCCTCTCCCTAGGCCAGAGTTTACTTTGATTCTCTCTGACCAAAACAACAGGGGACATTTGGAGATAACTAGACAAAGAAAAATCAGAGGGTTTCACATTTCCTTTATTCTCTTTAAAATCCCATGTCAGGTGAATTTCCACTTGTAGCCAAGATAGGATAACAGAAACCAGCTTTGATTTCGTGCACAAAACAACCAAATCTCCCCAGTTCCACCACCACAATAATAATGACAACATCAACAAAAACCCAAACCCATAAAACACTATACAAAATATATAAAGCAATAGGTTTCAAAAACTGGATGTCAGGCAGTAAAAGATAGGGTATAAGCCCTATGATGATCTACCTACCTTGTCCTCACATAGAAAGAAAGAAAGAGCTTACAGCATTGGGAGAGTTTCTAGGCAACACTGTACAGGGGGGAACATAGGAGGACTATGGCCCCCTCTCTCAGTGTTGAAGAGAGCCAGCTGAGAGTGCTGGATGATCAAGATGTCCAGTATTCCAGGGAAGAAAGAACTTCACAGAGAGAGAACCCTGCAATGTGCAGAGTCCCATTTGAGCACGAAGCAGAATACTTACCAGGTCATCTGGGTATTGTCCAAGGCTGGAGAAAGAGCAATCTTAGCGTTTGAAAAGAATAGTGTTCATTGGTAACACAGGACCAGGAATATTGCCTGCTCCTACCAGCTCTACTGGTAAACCTCAAAGTTCAGAGGGCATTTAGGAGAGTAGGAAATAAAATCTTAGTGGGGAACTGGTCCTACCTAACAAAACTTAAAGGCAAGATAAAAAAATACTTACGGTTTTTCCAAGTAACTTAACTGTATCCCAGAACAAAGCTCAAAAATATTTATAAGAATACAAAAGTATCCAGCACCTCATAGAGCACAAATCAAGTATCTGCATCCAGTTAAAACCTGCCAGGCGTACAAAGAAGCAGGAAAATACAACCCAAAATAAGGACAAAAATCATCCAACTGAAACGGATACAAACTGACACAGTTATAGGAATTAGGGAGAATGACATTAAAACAGCTATTATTTTATTCCAGATGTTCAAAAAGTTAAGCAGATACATGAAGGAAAAAAATATCTAGAGATCAAACCTATAATATCTGAGATGAAAATTACACTGCTGGGATTAAGGGCAGAAGAAAAGATTAATGAACTTGAGACACAGCAACAGAAATGAAACAGTAAAGAAGATTATAAAACAACAGAAAATAAATCAGTGATACAACTTCAGGCTTCCTCATATATGTGTAATCAGTGTCCCCAAGTGGCGGGGTGGGGGTGGGGGGCAGAAAAACGATTTGGAGAAATGATAGCTGAAGATACTCCAGTTTTTTCAAAAACTATAAACCCATAGATTCAAGAAGTTCAGCGAATTCCAACCACAAGAAACATGAAGAAAACTACACTAAGATACCTCAGAACCAAATTGCTCATCAGCAACAAAGCGAAAATCTTAATAGCAGCCAGAAAATACACATTATGTATTGAAAATCAAAGATAAGAATGTTTTCCTATGGAAAACAATGCAAGGATTAGATAGTAGAGCAACATCTTTATAAACTGTTGAAAAAACCAATAACTATGACCCCGAAATTTATACCCAGCAAAAATATCTTTCAAAGAGGAGGGCAGAACAAAGACTTTTATGGATATACAAAAACTGAAAGACTTTATCACTAACAGACATATGCTACAATAAATTGTAAAGGAAGTCTTTCAGGTAGAAGGATGATAACATCAAATTGAAATATGGATACACACAGGAATGCAGAGCAAAAAAAAAAGTGGTAACTATGTGAGCAAAAATGTAAGATTTGTGTTTTTTTTGGTTTGTTTTTGGTTTTTGGATTTTTTCTTTTCAGTATGATCTATGCTCAACATGGGGCTTGAAATCATGACCCCAAGGTCAAGAACTGCATGCTCTACCAGCTGAGCCAGCCAGGCACCCTGCAAGATGGTATTTTTTTTTTTAACTTGAATACCTTTAAAAGATAATTTATGGCTCAAACAAAAATAATAACAAGGTATTGCAGGGATTATAACTTATGCATTAATAAAACATATAAAAACAATAGTATAACTATTGGGATGAAGAGATGGAAGCATACCATTATAAAATTCACACAAATTCAAAGGGATACATGCACACCTATGTTTATTGCAACATTATTTACAACAGCCAAGCTATGGAAGCAGCCCAAGCGTCCACTGAAAGATGAATGAATAAAGGAGATGTGGTGCATATATAATATACACACATGCGCACACACATTCACTCTGGAATATTATTCAGCCATAAAAAAGAATGACATTTTACCATTTGTAACAACACGGACGGAGCTAGAGAGTATAACACTAAGTGAAATAAGTCAGTCAGAGAAAGACAAATACCATATGATTTCACTTATATGTGGAATTTAAAGAAACAAATGAGCAAAAGAGGAAAAAAAAGAAAGAAAGGTAAACTAAGAAATAGATTTTTTTTTAAAAAAAGATTTTATTTATTTATTTGACAAAGAGAGAGAACATAAGTAGCAGAGAGGCAGACAGAGTGAGAGGGAGAAGCAGGCTCCCCGCTGAGCAGAGAGCCCAATGTGGGGCTCAATCCCAGGACCCTGAGATTATGACCTGAGCTGAAGGCAGAGGTTTAACCCATTGAGCCACCCAGGTGCCCCAAGAAATAGATTCTTAACTAATAGAGAATAAATTGGCGGTTATCAGAAGGGAGGTGGTGGGGGGATGGGTGAAATAGGTGATGGTGGGGCACCTGGGTGGCTCAGTTGGTTAAGTATCTGCCTTTGGCTCAGGTCATGATTCCAGAGTCCTGGTATCGAGGCCCACGTCAGGCTCCTTGTTCAACGCAGAGCCTGCTTCTCTTTTTGCTTGTGTTCTCTCTCTCTCTCTATCTCCCCCTGCTTGTGTTCTCTCTCTCTCTCTATCTATCTCCTTCCCTCTCTCTCAAATAAATAAATAAAACCTTATTAAAAAAAAGAAGTAGGTAATGGAGATTAAGGAGTGCAGTTATGATGAGCACTGGGTGTTTTATGGAAGTGCTGAATCATTATATTGTACACCTGAAACTAATACAACACTGTAGTTTAACTAACTGGAATTAAAATAAAAACTTAAAAATAAAAGAAAGTAAGGGCACCTGGTTGGCTCAGTTGGTTGAGCATCCAACTCTTGATTTTGGCTCAGGTCATGATTTCAGGGTCAGGGGCTCAAGCCCGCATTGGGCTCTGTGCTCACTAGGGAGTCTGAGATTTTGTCCCTCTCCCTTTGCCCCTCCCCCTGCTCTCATGCATTCTCTCTCTCAAATAAATTAAAAAACCTTACCAAAAAAAGTAGACTGTTAAGTAAAACATATATACTAACAATCTTAAAACAGCCACTAAAATAACAAACCAAGGGGCACCTGGGTGGCTCAGTGGGTTAAAGCCTCTGCCTTCGGCTCCCATCGTGATCCCATCGGGCTCTCAGCTCAGCAGCGAGCCTGCTTCCTCCTCTCTCCCTCTCTGCCTGCCTCTCTGCCTACTTGTGATCTTTGTCTGTCAAATAAATAAATAAATAAAATCTTAAAAAATAAAATAACAAACCAAAAAGTTGTAGCTAATAAGTCAACAAAGGAGATAAAATGGAATTATAATATATATTCATGTAAACTAAAAGAAGACAAAGAAAAGAGGAATCAAGAATCTGTCAAGTAGAAAACAAACAGTGAGATGATAGATTTAAATTTGATTGTGGCAATAATCACATTATATATAATGGACTAAACACCCTAATGAAAAGGCAGAGATTGTCAGGCTAGATAAAAAAGTAAGACCTTCCTTTATGCTGTCTAAAAGGAATCCACATTACATAAAGTGGACACAAACAGGTTAAAAGAAAAAGGAGGGAAAAATATATACCTTATTAGCACTAGTCAAAGAAAGCTGGAGTGGCTATATAAATAAATGAAAAGTACATTTCAGAATGAAGAATATTGCCAAGGGCAAAGAAGGTTATTTTATAATGATAAAAGGGTCAATTCATCAATAGGACAAAATGATGTACTGCAAGGAGAAATCAACAATTACATCCAGAGATTTCAATAGTACTCTTTCAATAATTGATAGAATAAAATTAGCAACCAAGACTTAATTGTCATCAGAAGACATCAGCAAAATAACATTATTTTAAATTGCATACAAAATATTTACCAAGATGGACCTTGGTATAGGTCTATATAACAGGTCTCAAAAAATTAATAATTTAAATATATATTCTCTCACCACAGTGAATTTGTGTCAGAAATCAAAAAGTTCCCAGATATTTTGGAATTGAATAACATATTTCTAAGTAATCCATGGGTCAGAAAAAGAGTCAAAAGAGAAATTAGAAAGCTATTTGACTTGGATGTAAATACAACATATCAAAATTTGCACAGTGCTGCTAAAAGATGTACTTAAAAGACAATTTATGGCTCCAAATACCTATATTAGAAGGGAATAAAGGACCCAAATTATGACTTCACTTTCCACCATAAGAAATTAGTAAAAGAAGAGAAAATGACACGCAAAATGGGCAGGAGAGCAGGTATAATAAAGATCGGAGTGGAAATCAATGAAACAGAACACAGAAAATGAATAAAGAAAAATCAATGAAACCAAAAGCTGGTTTATTATCCTTATTTGAAAATAGAGTCTTACAAAGGGATTTGCAAAGCATGTATCTGACAAAGGATTTGCATGTAGAATATATTTTTAAAAAGCCTTCAAACCTCAATAATAAGAATTAAAAAAAAATGGGCAAGAGATTTGAACAGACATGGAGGGCAGATAAACATATTTTAGGGGTTCCTGGCGGGCTCAGTCAGCTAAGTGTCTGTCTTCGGTTCAGGTCATGATCCCCAGGTCCTGGGATCAAGTCCTGTGTCAGGCACCCCGCCCAGCGGAGAGTTTGCTTCTCCCTCTGTCCCTGCCCCCAACCCATGTTCTCTCTCACTCACTCTGCTCTCTCTCTGTCAAATAAATAAATAATCTTAAGAAAGTATATTTTAAAAGATGGTAAGCATCAATAATTACTACAAATTGAAACCACAATTAAATACCTCTATACACTTACTGAATGGCTAAAATTTAAGACTGAACGTACCAAGTGTTGGCAAGGAGGTAAAGGAACTTGAACTCTTACATACTGCTGGTGGGAATATAAAAGAGTACAACCAATCTGCAAAACAGTTGGGTACTCTCCTAAAAAGTTAAACATACACCTACTGTATGATCTAGACATTCACTCCTGGGTAGTTACTTAAGAAAAAATAAAGCATACATCTACACAGACTTACACATGAATGTTCATAGCATCTTCATGTGTAATGCCCTCAAACTGAAAACAACCCAGATGCTCATCTATAGGTGAGTAGATAAACAAACTACGGTATATGTACCCAATGGAGTACTCCCCAGCAATAAAAAGAAATCAACTGCTGATACATTCAAAATAATTATGTTGAGCAAAAGAAGCAGGCAAAAAATGTTAAGTCCTTTTATACACCATTCTAGAAAATTCAAACTAATGTATAGTAATAGAAAAGAGATTAGTTATGGACTCTGAAAAACAACCTGAGGGTTTTGAAGGGTCAGGGGTGGGAGGTTGGGGGAACAGGTGGTGGGTAATAGGGAGGGCATGTTTTGCATGGAGCACTGGGTGTTGTGCAAAAAGAATGAATACTGTTACGCTGAAAAAATAAATAAAATGGAAAAAAAAAAAAGAAAAGAGCTTAGTGGTGTCCTGATGGATGAGATGGGTGGGTGCAAGAGGAAGGGATTACTACAGGGTGTGAGGAACCTTTTGGGAGTGGTGGGTATTTAAACTATCTTAACTGCAGTGATGATATCATGGGTATTTTCATATATCAAAACATCAAATTATGCATTTCAACCATATGTTATTTACTGTATATCAGTCATGCATAATAAAAATCAAGGTTTAAAAATAATAAATATCAGTTATTTTTTAAAAAATCAGTGTACGGGATGCCTGGGTGGCTCAGAAGTTGAGCGTCTGCATTCGGTTCAGATCATGATCCCAGAGTCTGGGATCAAGCCACGCATCAGGCTCCTTGCTTAGCGGGAAACCTGCTTCTCCCTCTCCCACTCTCCCTGGTTGTGTTCCCTCTCTCAATGTTTCTCTGTCAAATAAATAAATAAAAATCTTTGAAAAAAAAATCAGTATTAGGCATCACCCATACTGTGTCTGACCTCACTCTCTGAAGCTGGGATTCTTGAGTCATCATAACGGTTAGTGCCCAGAACTCATAGTTCTTTTGTGCAGTTTGGTCTGTTCTCTTAAAGCCAAGACTTTGCAGACCATTCAGGGTGATAAGAATGGGTGAGGGGTCATAATGTTGAGCTTTTGTATTTCTCTCTTCAAGGCAGAAATTAAGGACCTTTGGGGTTCTCCAATCACAATTCCCTTATCTCATTCTAATCATTGCAGGCAGGTTTCTTTGTTTTGTTTCATAGAAACATAAAGAATGAGCATGATTCCTAAACAAAGTAGGATATTTGTAAATGTTCTTGTCCCTCAGTGAAGATATAAAGCCTATCTCATGAGAAAGGACACCAAGATTCCTGTGTGCCTTGCTTGAGAACAATAGATGCCTCAGCTTGTTAAGTCCATCTGCTTCCCAGGAGAACAAAGACTTTTTACAATGAGGCCTCAGAGGGTCTTCAGCTCCCAAAGAAGGGATTTTCCTAAGGGGATGCCTTAACAAGCTCTCTGTATCTTTAAGCCAATAAGCTCTACCTCCTAGGGTACTTTGCCTTGTCTCTAACCATGGAATAAAAAGCTTTGTTTTTATCAAGAGAATTTGAGGCATGGGGACAATGGAAAGTGTTTTGGTTAATGGGGGGTGAAGTCACATGGTGGCATTCTTCCCTGGCCAAATCAATTGTGTAGGGGAGAAACATCCAAGGTAAAGTACTGTCAGCTACCATATTCCAGAGATCATTAGCTTTCCTGAGACATTCAGTGACTGGAGCAGATAAACTGCTGGCAGAAGATAGTAAGGGCCATAAAAAGCAAACAGGTTCAACTTCTTAGCCCATATTTGTCCATTCTTTCTTTTCTGTGGATTCGTGGGGATATGTTTGCATAGCAAGGGGTACACTTCTCCCCCTTTCCCTAGCACAACTTCCCAAACCTTGGCTGCCACCCAGGCTCCAGGGCCTCTATCTCAGCAGGCTAAGAGGCAGGCCACTCTGCAATGTGATGTGTGGGTGTCCAAAGGGCTCCTACCCAAAAAACTTTCCCTTCCTTTAGGATGATTCTAGCATTCTTTCTAGTCTTCTGCACATGTGGAGCATGTGAGAGGAATCCTCGAGGGGGAGCTACTCAGGATTGCAGACTGTACTCCTGGCAAGTTTCCCTGACAGAGAACTGGGCTTTGGCTTCAATCAGCTGGATGTGGCTGGAATGCATTTTGCATGCCTGGGTTCCCAGGATATGGGTTCCTGCTTCATGAGAGCAAGGAACTGAGGGTCAGCTCTATGGCTGGGGACATGTGTGAAAATATTATCTGGGTATTTTGTGTGAAAATTACTATGCAACTCTAGGGAGACCCTCAATAATGAAGAAAAAGACCATTCAGTCTTTTAGTAAATTTAAGCTCTCCTCATAGGAAGTACCTCAGAAAATATTTTCAAAGGTAAGATCTGAATAAAATGATAAGTGTTACTTTTATCCCTATTACTTGAAAGGCTACATTAAGTTATTCTATTCTTTAAGGCCTAATCATCAGTCCCAGAAATCTTCTGAGTACAGGAAAACTTTGGGTGGACATAAAACATTAAAATAAACTATATTGATCAAGCTTCAGTAAAACTCAACTCTATATTTTGTTCCCCCTCAAAAAGTACCTAGTGAAATATTTTGAACAAAAATGAACCCCAAATGTAATTCACTTGACAAATAAACACATAAACATGAAAAATATTCGATAATAAAAAAGGAGACTATAATAAAATTGGTTTCTCATCTGATCTCTGTCCCTTGTTCTCCTGTCCCTGCCATGGAGCACTGTTAACAATTATTCAATCTATACATAATCTGTACATGATGTTGATGTATACATTATGTGTATACAAATACACATACACCTATACAGAGCAGATAGATAAGTAGATAGATTATAGATCTCTCTCTCTTTTTTAAGATTTTAATTATTTATGGGGCACCTGGGTGTCTCATTTGGTTGGGCGTCTGCCTTCGGCTGGGGTCATGATCCCAGAGTCCTGGGACTGGCCCTGCATTGGGCTTCCTGCTCGGTAGGAGGCCTGCTTCTCCCTTTCCCACCCTCCCTGCTTGTGTTCCTTCTCTTGCTGTCTCTCTCTCTCAGTCAAATAAATAAAATCTTGAAAAATAAAAAGATTTTATTTATTAGAGAGAGAGAGCACATGCGCATGAGTGGGGAAGAGGGGTAAGACAGGGGAAGAGGGAAAAGCAGGCTCCCCGCTGAGCAGGGAGCCAGACCTGGGGCTCAATCCCAGGCCCCGGGGATCATAACTTGAGCCGAAGGCATTTGCTCAACAGACTGAACCACCCAGGCACCCCTAGAGATATCTCTTATATCCTTTTTGTTATTGTCAATTTCTTCATATTACAGAAGAATATAATGTATAGGGATGCCTGGGTGGCTCAGTTGGTTAAGCGGCTGCCTTCGGCTCAGGTTGTGATCCCAGCGTCCTGGGATCGAGTCCCACATCGGGCTCCTTGCTCTGCAGGGAGCCTGCTTCTCTCTTTGTCTCTGCCTGCCACTCTGTGTGCCTGTGCTCGCTCGCTCTCTCTCTCTCTCTGACAAGTAAATAAATAAAACCTTTAAAAAAAAAAAGAACATAATGTATAAATGGTAGACAAAGACTATGACTCACATGAACATTGTTGTATCAGTCATGGTACTGGAAACAGATGGCATGCTTAAATGGGGAAATTGAGTAGAGTTTCATAAAATGAGTAGAGTTTCATAAAATAATTATTTACAGAGTTGCAAGCCAGCTTAGGGAAACCATTAAGGGATAATGCAGTACTCAATGGTTTATCCAGGTTTTGTGGGGTCTAAGGCATACTCAATTTTTAAAACCCTCTTTAAGAAAAAGAATACAATGGGGGCACCTGGGTGGCTCAGTCATTAAGCATCTGCCTTCAGCTCGGGCCATGATCCCAGGGTTCTGGGATCGAGCTCTGCATCAGGATCCCTGCTCTGTGGGAATCTTGCTTCTCCCTCCCCCACTCCCCCTGCTTGTGTTCCCTCTCTTGCTGTCTCTCTCTCTCTGTCAAATAAATAAATAAAATCTTTTTTTTAAAAATCCACAAAATCAGGGGCGCCTGGGTGGCTCAGTGGGTTAAGCCGCTGCCTTCGGCTCAGGTCATGATCTCGGGGTCCTGGAATTGAGTCCCGCATCGGGCTCTCTGCTCAGCAGGGAGCCTGCTTCCCTCTCTCTCTCTCTCTGCCTGCCTCTCTATCTACTTGTGATCTCTCTCTGTCAAATAAATAAATAAAATCTTTAAAAAAATAATAAAAATAAAAATCCACAAAATCATTAATCCAAAAAAAATTAGAGGTTAAGATAAAAAGAAAGCATATCAAATCACAAATCTATAAAACTACAAATACTAATTGTCACAAAAACTAGATAATGCCATTTCATATCACTATGAAATGTATGACATCATTTTTAAATTAAACGTATCACATCTCTGTCACAGTTTTTGCCTACTTTTTTTTGCTTTTGTTTGGTTACAGGCTCTTAATCACCACTTCATATGGCATTGACATTATCCTCTGTGGAAAGAATAGAAAGCTTTCCTCTAACATCGTGTCTTTCTGGATTTTCTACTCTGTCCAACTGGTCGATGAGTTCCTCCCTGCAAGAGGATGAAAACAGTCTAGTGTCACAATTGGAAAAATAATTTATAGCATATGTCCTGCCAAGCATTGCTCAGAGACAGCTTTTTTTTTTTTTTAAGTGCGAAGGCCAAGGCATCTTACAAAGCTGAGGAAATGTAGTCCACCTTCCAAGCCTAAGAATGGTTTTGTCACTTACTTGTGCCAGTGGCTCCTTACCCCTTCAGAATAAAATCTAAACTTTTCTGCATGACAAATGAGGCTTTTCTTTTCTTTTAAGATTTTTATTTATTTATTTGATGGGCGGAGAGGGGTAGACAGAGGGAGAAGCAGACTCCCCGCTGAGCAGGGAGCCCGCCGCAGGGCTCTATCCCAAGACCCCGGAATCATGACCAGAGCTGAAGGAAGACGCTGAACCGACTGAGCCACCCAGATGTCCCCAAATGCGACTTTTCATCCTCCCATTGCTTCTTGCCAGCCTGGCCTCTTCCCAGACCACCTTCCTTCTACCACCTCTGCCTGTTCTGTACAGGTTATCCCGCAGTAACACAGATCTCTATAGCTCCAGAACATGCTATGCTCAGTCCCGTCTCTGAGCCTTTGCACGTGATGTTCTCTCTGCTTGGAATGCCCTCCCCAGCTTGTCCACCTGGCAAACCTACCCCATGCCTTCTGGCCACAGATGAAATGCTATTCCCTTGGTACAACTTTCTTTGACTCCCTCAGACAAATTTCAGGTTTTCTTCTCCTTCGTCACAATCCCACTGACATGACGATCTTATTCTCAAGCACAGCTTTCTGGAGATCACAGACTGAGACTTCTCAAATTCGTATCCAGGCAATCAGCACAGGGCCTGGCATGCAGTAGGCACTCAATGAGTGTGTTTTCAATGAATGAGCACTGAGCAAACTTCTTTATGCCTAGCACTGTGTTAAAATGTTATCTCGTTTTTTTGCTTTTAACAATCCTATGAAGAAGTATTATTACACTTACTTTACAGATGAAGAAACTGAAGTTCAATGAGTTTAAATAATTTGCCCATAGCTACTTCAACCCAATTCTAATGCCAAAAATGTATGTCGTTTCCTACATTGTGCTATTCCCCTCCCAGGTAAATTTGCAGTTTGGGTAGCACTTAAGCTAGCTGCATACAGCATGTTGATCCAAATTTTTCTGAAAGAATATACTATTGTTCTTCATTCCTTGAGAGATCAAAACCCTATTATATTTCTGAACAATCTACCCCTACTGCAATTGTTCTTTTTCAAGGTCACAAGTGATTTGCTTGCTGCTGAATTCAATAACCACGTTTGTCTTTTTGACTCCCAACAGTTTTAAAGTTGATTCTCTCTTCATTCTGGAAATAAGTTTCTCTCTTGGCTTTTGGGACAGACCATTCTGTTTTTTTCTTTGCCTCACTGGGCACTCTGTCTCAATTCCCTTTTCTGTCTCTTTTTCCTCTTACCTACCACTAAGGACTGGACTTTTTCAGAATGAGGTCTTGAATAGACTCTCTTCTGTGCCCACTCATTGCCCTAAGTGGACTCACGCAGTCCCAGGAAAGTAGATAGGATCCATTTGCTGCTTGCCAATAGAATAGTTCTAGCCCAGCTATCTGCTTACACTCGTATGTCCAACAAACTACCTAATGTCTCTCCTCAATTGCTTTACATTATGGCCTCAGTTTTCATTGGCATCTCTTAATTTCTCCCCTCACAGGTGTTCCTCTCCTAGTGGTCCAGTTACTGTTTTCTATATAACAAACCACCTCAAATCTTAATAGGTCAGGAATTCAGACAGTGCACAGCAGGAATGACTTATCTCTGCATCAGGATATCTTGGGACCTCAGCTGGGAAGACTCAGAGATGAGGGGTGACTTAACAATGCAGGGCTGGAGTCATCTGGAGACATCTTCATTCACACACCTGATTTGCAGATCCTGGCTGTCAACTAGGACCTTAGCTGGGGGTACTGACTGGAACATTTACACGTGTCCCCTTCATGTGCTGAGGCTCCTTCATAGCCTAGAGAAGCCTCAAGGTAGGTAGACTTCTTGTGAAAAGCTATGGCCTTTCATGGTCTAAATTCAGAAGTCTCAGGGTCAATTCCACTACTACTCTATTGGTAGTAGTAGTCACAAACTCAAGGGGAAGGGATGTAGATCCCACTTCTCAGTGGGATAAATAGATACCCTGGGCACAAGTCACCATTACCTTGCATTTCCTAACTGGTCTCACTGTTTCCATGTTTGTTCTGTTCCAATATACCTTCAACAGAACAGTAAAGTGATTTACTAAAATGTCAAATCTTTTTCATCTGCTTCAAAGCCATCAATGATTTTCCAGGACACTCAGAATAAGATCCTAATTCCGCATTTCTCTAACTTCATCTAATGTCACTCTGCCCTTAACACATATACCACACTAGATGTATGTTCCTTCTTTTCTACTTTATGGCCTTTGTACTTGGTATTACCTCTGCCTGAAATATTCCTTCCTTCCCTGTTGCTTCCAGAGGACGAGTTCTTTCTCATCCATCAGGACTTGGCTGTATGTGACCTGACCACTCATTATAGTGAACTTTATTCACTTTAGTGACCTTCTTATTCACTCTCTCATCACCCTGTCTATTTTCCTCAGAGCTCGTTTACAATCTATATTTGTGTACTTATTTATTCTGGGACTTCTCCATTAGAAGGTAAACTCCATGAGGGTCTCATTAACTCCTTTATCTTTAGCACCCACAGTGCCTGACACATAATAAATGCTGGAAACATATTTGTTGAATATAATACATAGGTAGATGTTGGATGGATCATCTCTTTATCCAGTGGCAGCAAAAGAAAACACATTTCCTTCTGAGTGCTTTTTTAGCCAAGAAGAAAAAATAATTTCCTTAAGAAGTCCTCCCCCATGAGAGCCCAGGTCCAGTTCCCAGACTTCACGAGATTCCCAGGCTTCTTGAGACTCTAGGCATCAGAGCCAGGTCCTAGAATGTACTTTGCATCTTGGATCACACAGTGTCCCTGAAGGGGGGGCATTCTTCTCAAATGATCAAAGCAATATATCACCTGCTCTCACTTAGAGGCAGTGACATCATTAAACCAATCTGGTTTCTAGAGCTCAGAGAGGTCTGTGATGGGTTTCCTAAAATCCCCATTTTCACTCAGAAAACCATGGTCATGGTCAGGCCTGACCATCCTCTTTTAGATCGTCATCTTTGCAAACATCTTGCATTCCAAAACGGCTTCCAAATACTCTGAACTCATCACAATAGCATATCTATGCATCGTAGTCCCTGCTCATCTAAGAGCTATAGGTATCTATTTGATTTTCCCAAACACAGAGAATCAGAATGAAGCAATTTTGAAAGTTTTTTTTTTTTGAGAATTTTTCTATTTCTTTAAGCTTAGTAAATAGCTTCAGGTGTCGAAAGACCAGTACTCCAGATCACCCACCTAAAGGCTTCTTGACAATCACACCAGTACTGAAGGTTGGCTTACCGTTTCATTTGGCCTTATCAAGATGTTATTTTTCCCCCCTTTTATTCACACTGGATCTTCAGCCAAGGAAATGTACCTCCAGTTTCCATTCAAGGAAGATTTTGCTTTTATTGTTTTCACTTCACTTCTTTTTTCTTTATTTTTTCTTACTCTATGATAGCTTGCCATGTTCCCTCTATGGTTTACCCTTAAAACAGTATTTAAGCTTTTTACAACTTGCTACCTTTATTGATAACAAAATGGAAGCTTATTTGTCTCTTCCTTTTCAAACTCAGGAAGGATTTGTCAAGTGTGATGTTTAAAAAAAAAAAAAAACCAACAAACCAACTGTATCTGTTTGGCAGATTCACTGCTGCATTTGTGATTCTCCTCTCTAGTACTTTTCCTGGGACTGACAGTTTTTTGGTCTATTTCACTGGCTGCCGTTAACATGTTCCCTTACACTGTCTCATTCCCAATGGTTTGGTAGCAAGTCTGCGATGAATGAGTCTGGTGAGCTGGAAAATAGGATTAACACCTGGAGCCCTCCACACTCTCCCTCCACCCCTATATAGGTCACTTCTCATCCTTTACCTGTTGCAAAGAGCCAGGCAACTACTCTGATACCTATTCAACTATCTACAAGTAGAGAGATGAAGCCTTTATGAGTGCAAAACATGGCTGCCATATGTGGGAATTTCTCTGCTATGTTTCCCCTCGGAGAGTTTAACTTTTCTGATATTTAAAGGATAGGCTTATGGCAAGAAAAAAGAGAGTGAACGTTAACGAGCAACATTTTTATCAATTCTCTCAGGCTTTCCCCAAACCATTCAACTATTTATTTCTAAGAAGAATTCTACAAAGTCTTTTCAAATGGAAATTCTTTGGACTGGTGCCTTACAGACCAACCTTGAGAACAATTTAATGTGACTGGGCTTTTATTGTTTTTAGTTCCTTCAAAGAAAGGCAAATATTTACTACACTTGATACTTTGTCTCTAGTCAACTGATTTTCTAAAAAGACGGGGTCTTTTTGAGCACTTTTATTTTCTTCTAAGTACTCTGAAAAGTATTCTATTTTTCAGTGCTCTTCGTAATGTTCCATCTGTTCTGATTTTTCAGAGGCTTTTTTTTAATCTCCTCAGAAAATTCAATGAAAAAAGGTAAAGGCTTTACTGCCAGTAAATTTTTGTTTCTCTTCTTTCTGGGAAAGAGCCAGTTTGAGTTTAAAAATAGACCTGAGAAATGTCTACAGCTTGAGGTTCATTCAATCCACTAATATTTGCTCTAGAATAATAAGGAGATTTGATACATCTGAACTAAAATGATCCCCATATTTGTCACCTTTCCATTTCACATCAAATACAACACCATGGCAGCCTTCTGTCAAAGCAAATTCCATTATGTTAACCACCCCGTCTCTCTTATTTTTAATTTATCCTAAAAAATGTGAAGTTGGCAGTATAGGTCATTTTAGTGTCCTATGTTAAACATTCATCAGCTGATGCTATTTATTATTACTTTCCAAGGACAATTACTGTGGTCCTAGTATTAGATATCCACTGGGATAAAAATATTGGGGCAATAAAAAGAATGACTTAATTTTATAAAGTTAAAAAAAAATCAGCACCATTGAGGTATAATTGACTACAGTAAAATTCACAAAATTTAAGTGTACAATCAATGAATTCTCATAAGTGCATATATTTAACAACCCTCACAACTGGAACATCGGTGTGGTTCAGTCGGTTGAGCATCTGACTCTTGGTTTGGGCTCGGATGATGCTCTCAGGGTCATGGGATCAAGCCCTGCATGGAGCTCCACCCTCGGTACAAGTCTCCTTGGTATTCTCTCCCTCTCCCTCTGCCCCACCCCCCAATCTCTCTCTCAAATAAATAAATCTTAAAAAAAAAAAAAAAAACAACACCTCTCACAATTAAGGCATAGAACATTTCCATCAAGCCTCAAAGATTCCCTCCTGCCCTTTGCAATTCTCTTCCTATCTTTGGCACCAGGCCACCACTAATCTGCTTTTAGTAACCTTAAGTTTTGACTTATCCAGTATGTTACATAAATGAAATTACAGTGTGTGATCTTTCGTGTCTGCCTTCTTTTTCTTAGCATAACACTTTTGGGATTCATCCATGTTGTTGTGTGTGTGAGTAGTATGTTCCTTTTTATTTCTGAGTTGAATTCCACTGTACAGACATAGCACACATTGCCTATTCCTTCATCAGTTGGTGGACATTTGGGTGATTCCAGTTTTTGATGATTATAAACAAAGTTGTTAGGAATACTCAAGTACAAGTCTTTGAGTGAAGTATGTTTTCATTTCTCTCTGGTAAATATCTAGAAGTAGGATTGCTAGATCAGATGGTAAGTGTTTGTTTAATTTTGTAAGAAACAGTCACATTGCTTTCCATAGTGGATGTACAATTTTGCATTCCTACCAGCAATGTACAGACATTGTGGCCATTCCACACTCTTGCCAACTCTTGGTATTAGCAGTGTTTTTAAAATTCTAGCCATCTTAGTGCCTGGGTAATGGTATTTTATTGCCATTTAAATTTTCATTTCCCAATGACTTATGGTATTAAACATTTTTTGATGCATTTATTTGCTATGTTCTTCTTTGGTGACATGTCCTCCTATCTTTTACCTTTAAAAAAAAATCATGTTGGGCGCCTGGGTGGCTCAGTTGGTTAAGCAACTGCCTTCAGCTCAGGTCATGATCCTGGAGTCCAGGGATGGAGTCCCACATCGGGGCGTGGGGGGAGGGGGGGGGTCCCTGCTCAGCAGGGAGTCTGCTTCTCCTGCTGACTTCTCTCCTCTCATGCTCTCTCTCATTCTCTCTCTCTCTCTCAAATAAATAAACAAAATCTTTAAAAAAAGAAAAGCACCTAAAAACCTAAAAAAATCATGTTATATTCTTATTATTGAGGTTTAAGAGTTCTTTATTCTGGATACAAGCACTTTATCAAATTTATACTTTGGAAATACTTTCTTCCAAAATAATGATGTAATTGAGCTAAAAACCAGAGGATTTCTGATAAGCTGGTAAATCTAAAATTGTGGTTTCTTGAATTTCTAATTTCAAATTGGAGTTCTAGGTATTAATACACTAGTACTTTGATATAGACTTAGGAACAATGTCAAAAAAACTTCTATAATAAGATGATTTGGATTTTTTGCCCTATACGTGGTTCTTCTATGCTTGTAAAGTTAATTCTAAAGTTGCTGTGGGTAAATTCCATATAAAATGTTTCCCCCACAGTTGGGATAGATTTAAATAACTGACAACTTTAATGCTTACAGGAAAAGCAGAGCGTACTCTAGGAAGAGCGGCAGATAAAGGATGCTTAGGCAAGCTCCTGTATGTCCCCTTCTGGTTTTTGTCTTACTCTCCTTAAAATACACGTTTCTTCTTTTTCTTAGTAAGTTTTAATTTTTATAATTTCAAAATTACAGAAAAGATATAAGAATAATACAAGGAACTCCTAAATACTCTTTTCCAAATTCACTAATTTTTATATTTTGCTCTAATTTAAATAAATTTACATTTAATTTTTTCAAATAGTTCATAAAAAATTAAGGCCTGGGTCTTTTTGAAGTTTTTATTTCCATTTATCTTTGGCCTAAGTGGTAGAAAAAGTAGTAATTAACACTCCAATGTTATACTCTGGAAGACAGACATAATGAATCCTGTCACAGAGCTCTAGAAACCCAGCACTTTTCTGCAGGCACCATAATGAAGCCAACTACCATTCAGCTTTGTAGTCTAGCTTTCCAGCGCATTTGCTGACCTCTTACTGGTATCACTGGTGCCCACCTAAAGCCCTTGTACTTGACTCTTAGTCTTGATAACTGATACTGCTTTTATTAACCTAATCTCTGACGTGTCCTCTATTGTTGGTAATTCTGGGAAACAGCCAACCAAATTCAACCCATCAGGACCTTAAACTGGTACCCTGCTTGGCCTAAGCCCTAGTAGCCCGCAACTTGACAAGCAGTAGTATTTTCAAGTATGTAAAACTAATGATACTAGGTATCCCAGCACTGACATTCAGAGAACCAAGACATCTTAGCACTGAAAGGACCTTAAGATCATTCAGTACAACTCTTTCATCTTCAGGTGAGGACACTGAGACCCCAAGAAATTCAATATTTTATTCAAGGTCACAAGTAAGTTGGTAGCAAAGGCTTAACTAAAATTCCAGTTTCAAGCTTTTTTTCTACAATATAATGCTGTCTCAAATAGTTATTATTACTAATAATTAATTTTCAGGAGCAAAAATTCACTTACTTACTCATGGAGTTGACATATATTTATTGAACATTTATAACATGCTACATACTACATATACAAGAGACTTAATCTGCCTTCCTGGAGCTTACTTTCTAGACAGTGAAATTGATGATTAAAATGTAATTACACCTGGCACCTACATGGCTCAGTTGGTTGAGCATCCAACTCTTTTTTTCTTCAATTGTTATGTTAGTCACCATAAAATATATCATTAGTTTTTGATGCAGCATTCCATAATTTGTTGTTTACATATGTAACACCCAGTGCTCCATGCAATACATGCCCTCCTTAATACCCATCACCAGGCTCACCCAACCCTCAATCCCCTCCCTCCTAAAACCCTCAGTTTGTTTCCCAGAGTCCAGAGTCTCTCATGATTTATCTCCCACTCTGATTCCTCCCCTCCTTTCATTTTTCTCTTCCTTCTCCTAACGTCCTACATGCTATTCCTTATGTTCCACAAGTGAAACCATATGATAATTTACTTTCTCTGCTTAACTTATTTCACTTAGCATAATCCTTCAGTCTCATCCATGTTGATGCACAAGTTGGTATTCATCCTTTCTGATGACTGTGTAATATTCCATTGCGTATATGGACAACATCTTCTTTATCCATTCGTCTGTTGAAGGGCATCTCAGCTCCTTCCACAATTTGGCTATTGTGGACACTGCTGCTATGCACATTGGTGAGCATCCAACTCTTAATTTGGGCTCAGGTCATGATCTTGGAGTTGCGGTATAAACCCCATGTCAGGTTCCACACTCAATGCAAAGTCTGTTTGTCCCTCTCTCTCTTCCCCAGCTCACACACTCTCTCTCTTAAATATATATATATACATATACATGTATATATATATATTATATATATTATATATATATATATAATATATATTATTATGTGTGTGTGTGTATATATATATAATGCCACCCAGGCGCCCCTACACCAATGTTCATAGCAGCATAGCCAAAAGATGGAAACAATCCAAATATCCACTGACAGATGAATGGATAATAAAAAGTGGTATATACCTACAATGGACTATTATTCAGCCTTCAAGAAGACAGAAATTCTGGGGCTTCTGGGTGGCTCAGTTGGGTAAGCATCTGCCTTCGGTTCAGGTCATAATCCCAGAGTCCTGGGATGGAGCCCTGTATTAGGCTTCCTACTCAGTGGGGAGTCTGCTTCTCCTCCCTCCCCTTGTGCTTTCTCTTGCTCTCTCTCCTGCTCTCTGTCAAATAAATAAATAAAATCTTAAAAAAAAAAAAGAAGAAGAAGAAGACAGAAATTCTGACACATGCTACAACATGGATAAGCCTTGAGGATATTACACTAAGTGAGATAAAGGGCATCTAGGTGGCTCAGTCAGTTAAACATCTGACTTTGGTTCAGGCCATAATCTCAGGGTCCTGGGATCGAGCCCCACCTCAGGCTCCATGCTTAGCTGGGTGTCTGCTTTCCCTCTCTCCCTACCCCTCTCCCCACTTGTGTTCTCTCTATTACATAAATAAATCTTTACACTAAGTGAAATAAGCCAGACACAAAAGGATAGATATCATGATTTCACATACGTAAGTTACCTAGAGTAGTCAGATTCATGGAGACAGAACAGAACACTGGTTTTCAAAGGCTGAGGAGAAGAGAAAATGGGAAGTTATTGTTTGATGGGTACTGGGTTTCAGTTTGATATGATGCATATTGGGTTTCAGTGGTGATGGTTTACACAACAATGTAAATGCTCTTAATGCCACTGAACTGTACACTTCAAATGGTTAAATGTAAGTTTTATGATATGTGTATTTTACCACAATGAAACAAAAAAATAATTTTGACTTCAGTATGTGGCCATAATACTGAGAAACTGGATTTACTCTTTCCACTTAAAATCGGGAAACAAGTACTCACTTTGGTGGCAAATATACTAAAATTGGAATGATGCAGAAATTAGCATGGCCCTGGTACAAGGATGACAGGCAGATTTGTGAAATGTTCCATTTAAAAAAAATTGAGAAAAAAAACAAAATAAGGAGTAATGATTTTCAGCCGTTGGACACATGAAACCTAGGGCAGTAGTCCCTCAGAAAAAAGAAATAAAAGAGTTGAGCCCTGTGATAGCCCTAGTTTAGTCCTAGAGAGTTTCCAGGCTATAGCATAGGGAGGAAAATCCCAGACAGAACCTGGTAATCTCCCTGAGTTGAGTAGCCAGAGTTGTGAGTTCAGAGGAAGCAAGGTAGACAGAATTCACAGGGTAGAGTACCAGAGAGGAGAGAGCTGCACAGAGACAAAGCAAGGACCCCCCAAACCATGGTTCCTTTTCAGTCTTCAGGTAAGTAGCTGCTGGATCCGTGGTATTTGTTATGACAACTGTAGAAGGCCAATATAATAGTTTGGAGTGTTCCCATTTTTTAGCCATCCACTCACTTGAACCGGACATCCAGTTTCCCTTATCATAAACATCTTACAATAGTATGGTATATTTGTTACAATTAATGAACTCATATTGATACACTATTATCAGCTAAAGTCCATAGTTTATTCAGATTTAATCTTTCCTTAATATGCTTTTTTTCCTCAGGATTCTTCTAGTATACCAAGTTACATTTATTTGTCATGTCTCCTTAGGTTCCTCTTGGCTGTGATGATTTCTCAGAATTTCCTTGTTTTTGATGAACATGAAATCTTCAGGGGCACTGGTTTGGTTATAATAGGATGCCCCACTATTGGATTTTATCTGGTTTATTTTCATGATTAGATTAGGGTTATGAGTTTGGCCATACCAAAACAATAGCCTTCTGAGCATTCTTCTTGATAACCAATGTAGCACAAGGTTTTTCCACTCTGGGTGAGAGGACCATAAATTAATCCTGACCCTGTGTGAGTCTGAAGACTGTGGGCTCCTTTCCAGTGGGTATTTTCCCTTGCTTGGGTAGGTTCCTCATTCACATATCCAGTTGCTACTTACTATGAGAAACTAATTTTCTCTCAGTTCTGGAGGTGGGAAGCCCAAGATCATCATGCCTTCAGGGTTGTTTCTAGTAATATCTCTCTTCTGGACTTGCTGACAGCTGCTTTCTCACTGTGTCCTCACTTGGCCTTTCCTCTGTGCATGTGTGTAGAAAGAGATTCATCTCTGGTGTCTCTTCCTCTTCTTACAAGGACGCATGCCAGAACCTCACCCTTACAACATCACTGAACCTTAATTACCTTCATAAATGCCCTCTTTCCAACTACAGTCACATCGGGGGTTAGAGCTTCAACATATGAATTTTGAAGGGACAAAATTCAGGCCATAACAGAGAAGAAAGAGATGGGAGGACAAAACATTTTGAAGAAATGATGGCTGAAAAATTTCTAAATTTAATGAAAATCCTAGGCCCACAGATCTAACAAGCTCAATAAATCCAAGCATAAGCAACAAGAAGAGAACCACACCAAAGTACACATCAGAATCAAGTTGTTCAAAACCAGTGAAAAGAGGAAAATCTTACAAACTGCCAGAAGAACAGAGATAAGAATGGTAACAGACCAGTAAATTTCTTGTCTGGAAAAATGCAAACCAGAAGAGAATGAAGCAGTGTCTTTAAGGTACGGACAGAAAAAAAACAAACCAAGCCAAACAACAACTGTCATCCTAGAATTTTATACCCAGTGAAAACATCTTTCAAAGCAAAAGGACAAATAAAGACTTCTTCAGACATACAAAAGCTGAAAAGATTTGCACCAGTGGATCTGCACTATAAGAAATGCTAAAGGACATTCAGGAAGAAGGAAAATTATACCACACGGAAATGTGGATTGCACAGAGGAAACAAGAGCACCAGTAATGGTCACTCTATGGGTGGATATAAAAGACCTTTTTTTGGTGGTATTTTCTTTTTTTTCTTTTTCTTTTTATTTTTTTTAAAGATTTTATTTATTTATTTGACAGAGAGAGAGGTCACAAGTAGGCAGAGAGGCAGGCAGAGAGAGAGGAGGAAGCAGGCCCCCCGCAGAGCAGAGAGCCCGACGTGGGGCTCGATCCCAGGACCCCGAGATCATGACCCGAGCTGAAGGCAGCGGCCCAATCCACTGAGCCACCCAGGCGCCCCATCTCTTTAAAATATAATTGGTTATTTAAAGTAAAAAATAATAATAATATATTGTGGGGTTGTGGTAAATAATTATAATAATAGTGAGTTCAGAGTGATGCTATGGCAATGACCTGAAGCTATGAAATAGGGAGAGCTGTAGGAGTTTTAACTAAAATTGCTTGCTTATTCCCTCAGAGAGCTTTAAAAAGCAGCCATTTTGAAGCTCTTTCAGCATCAGTTTGTTCACAAAGCAGATGATTACATTTCATCGGATCTTTTTACCCTTAGTATAGTGATCCCTAGGCTCATAACTCCTCTGGAAACAAGACTCCATTTTTAATAATGTCTGTCTGGGAAAGCTGGAGCGGCTCCGAGTCCTGTCTTTACTGATTTCAAGCAAGAGTCATTTAAAATAAACTTAGGCTTAGCCCCTGGTACAAACATACTCTTTTTTTTTTTTTTTAAATAATTTAGAAAGGTGAGGTAGAAGTATCTCTTTAAAAGTTAGAGGCAGACATTTGGTTAGGGACATTGTACCTGGCACAGCTAATTATACCCTTTGTAAAAAAAACTTGAGATTAGTGGAGGAATTGAGAGGAAAATTGGACATAATAGGCTGGGTTAAAGATGGGATAGTGCGTTTGGATTTGTAAAATGTTCTGCATGTTTCCTTATTCCCACATATATCCTCATTGGTAGCACCACTTTGCATCACTTTCTTATAATCTAGTCTTTTGGTGTTTTTCTGAAGAATATGGATCTTGCTGCCTCAAGTAGAAGGCAGAGTCTTTGATGGTAGGGACCCCACTTTGGCCTTTCAAAGTACAGCACTTCTCCATGATAGGTGTGGCAAAATGAATAAGGAGAAAAAAATGCTTCATATTTATGTAAAAATAAATGCTTTAAAAGTGATTGTCTATAGGTATCAGCCCTGTGGGTTGGCAGGGGGTTGGGAAGAAATCAGTTACGATTTGGTATCCATTTGTTTTTTTCCAGGTTTTTTGAGGTGTTATTCACATATAAAATTGTAGGATATTTCAAGTGTACATTGTGATGATTTGCTATATGTGTACATTATGAAAGGATGTAATATGCTATTAATAAAATACGCAGGTAACAAAATAGTGTATAGTGTCAAAAGATAAATATTCATCAAGCTGCGTGGTGTGATCTTAGATGTTTTTTTCCTCGTTTGCTCATTTGTATGTTCTGCTTTCTTTTTTTTTTTTTTAAAGATGATTTTATTTATTTATTTATTTGACAGAGAGAGACCACAAGTAGATAGAGAGGCAGGCAGAGAGAGAGGAGGAAGCAGACTCCCTGCTGAGCAGAGAGCCCAATGCGGGGATCCATCCCAGGACCCTGGGACCATGAACTGAGCCGAAGGCAGCGGCTTAACCCACTGAGCCACCTAGGCGCCCTGCTTTCTTTTTTTTTTTTTTAAGATTTTATTTATTTATTTGACAGACAGAGATCACAAGTAGGCAGAGAGGCAGGCAGAGAGAGAGAGGGGGGAAGCAGGCTCCCCGCTGAGCAGAGAGCCCAGTGTGGGGCTCGATCCCAGGACCCTGGGATCATGACCTGACCTGAAGGCAGAATCTTTAACACACTGAGCCACCCAGGTGCCCCTCTACTTTCTTTATAAGACATATGTTTTATTTACAAAATTGGGAAAAATTACAAGGTTTCTTCTTTAGTTGAATGGAATTCTAGATTGTCATTGAGAATTTGGACACTCAAGGAGAATTTTCTGAATTATCTGTTTTCAATGGTACAGGGGTGTTTTTACCTGGTGAGAGGTATGTGAGCACATTCTCTTCAATAGAAAATAAGCTGCTCTCCAATAGCCTAGGGAGCTCTTGAAATTATGAAGCTAAGGAATCCTCAAGAAACCAAAAGAGAAGTCTCAGGAACGTTGGAAACAACCAACAGTCCAGTGTTAGGAGATTTTAAAAGTAAATTTTGATACCTCCAGATAATTGGAATATTTGCAGCCATTAAAATGTATGTTCAAAAGAACATTTAATATCATGGGAAGATGCTCAAATTTTAACATTAAATTTAAAAATTTGTATGTAGTGTTATATATTTGAAAAGAGAATTATATATGTAATTTAATTTCTAAAAGGAAATAGACCCAAGTATTAAGAAACCTTATTTCTGGGTGATAAAAATATGGAAAATTTCAGCTTCTTTACTCCTCAGTTTCAAAAATTTCTACCATGGGGGAACCTGGGTGGCTCAGTCATTAAGTGTCTGCCTTCAGCTCAGGTCATGATCCCAGGGTCCTGGATTCAAGCCCCACATCGGCTGCCTGCTCAGCCGGAAGCCTGTTTTTCCCTCTCCCACTCCCCCTGCTTGTGTTCCCTCTCTTGCTGTGTCTCTCTTTGTCTAATAAATAAATAAAATCTAAAAAAAAAATTCCTATCATGACTTACTTTTATAATTAGAACACACACACAATGTTATTATTATAATTATTTTTGAAGAAGTTGGCTTCTACACTCTGGAAAATAGCAAGGAGGTTCCTCAAAAAGTTGAAAATAGAACCACCCTATGACTCAGCAATTGCACTACTGGGTATTTACCCTAAAGATACAAATGTAGTGATCTGAAGGGGCACGTGCACCTGAATGTTTATAGCAGCAATGTCCACAATAGCCAAACTATGGAAAGAACCTAGATGTCCATCAACAGATGAATGGATAAAGAAGATGTGGTATATATATATACGATGGAATACTACGCAACCATCAAAAGGGATGAAACCTTGCCATTTGCGACAATGTGGATGGAACTAGAAGGTATTATGTTGAGCGAAATAAGTCAATCGGAGAAAGACAACTATCATATGCTCTCCCTGATATAAGGAAGTGGAGATGCAACATGGGGGGTTTGGGGGGGGGTAGGAAAAGAATAAATGAAACAAGATGGGATCAGGAGGAAAACAAACCATAAAAGACTCTTAATCTCACAAAACAAACTGAGGGTTGCCAGGGGGAGAAGGGTAGGGAGAGGGTGGTGGGGTTATGGACATTGGGGAGGGTATGTGCTATGGTGAGTGCTGTGAAGTGTGTAAACCTGGTGATTCACAGACCTGTACCCCTGGGGCTAATAATACATTATATGTTTATAAAAAAATTAAAAAATTATTAAAAAAAAAAAGAAGTTGGCTTCTGAAACAAAAAAGTTGGCTTATAGAGCTGGAGATTGGTTCATCTTACCAGGCTTGAAGCAGCATAAATCTAAATGCCAGTTCTGCCAGGTAGGCAAGCCACTATCCCTTTCTGTGCCTCAATTTCCTTTTTCTTTTTTAAAAATAAATTTATTTATTTATTTTAAAGATTTTATTTATTTGTGAGAGACAATGAGAGAGAAAGTGTGTGCAGAAGATGGGGGGAGGGTCAGAGGGAGAAGTAGACTGCCTGCTGAGCAGGGAGCCTGATGCAGGACTTGATCCTGGAACTCCAGAGTCACAACCTGAGTTGAAGGCAGTTGCTTAACCAACTGTGCCACCCAGGTGCCCCGCCCCGTTTTAATGATTATTTAGTTTAGAGAGAGAGCAAAAGAAGTACGTGTGTGGGCACATAGGGGGGTGGGGCAGAGGGAGAGGTATAGACAGTCTTAAGCAGACACCATGCTGAGCACAGCACCAGATGCAGGGCTCCATCTTATAACCCCGAGATCACGACCTGAGCCAAAACCAAGAGTCAGTTGCTCAACAAACTGAGCCACCTAGGTACCCTGTCTGTGTCTCAACTTCCTTATCTTAAGATAGAGATAAATGATAGCACCTACATTACAGGGTGGTTGTAAGGTTAAAAAAGTTCATTCATAATAAAGTGCTTAACACAGTGCCTGATGTATAGTAAGCACCCTCAAATTAATCTATTTTTTTTAAAGATTTTATTTATTCATTTGACAGAGAGAGAGATCACAAGTAGGCAGAGAGGCAGGCAGAGAGAGAGGAGGAAGCAGGCTCCCTGCGGAGCAGAGAGCCCGATGCAGGGCTCGATCCCAGGACCCTGAGATCATGACCTGAGCCGAAGGCAGCGGCTTTAATCCACTGAGCCACCCAGGCGCCCCAAATTAATCTATTATAATTGTTGTTGTTGTTGTTGTTGTTATACGTTAAAAGTTCTAACCTCCTACCTATTCACAAGTTCTGTTGTTTCAAAAAAGGCCACTTTCCGAGTATAATCACAGACCTCCAAGACTCAGTGGGGCCTTTGGACAATATTTATTGCAAAAAAACCCTAACAATTTTCTTGAGTATCAGGTATTTAGCTTGCTGAATTAGGCAATTGAGAGCAAACTAGTTAGAGGCCAGCCTCTGGCTGCTTTTCCTCTTTCTTGATGGCTTTAATGCTGCAGGTGTGATCACTGAATTACACTTGTTTATTCAAAGAATAGAAGGATAAAGGAGCCCTCCCTGAGTTTTTTCATGGTGGGTTCCAAATTGAGAACTGTATCTCCACTTCTCTGAGTTTTATTCGATCCTGTGATACAAATTTGGGACAAGAGATTCCATGCCCAAAGTCACCCAGATAACAAAGGGCAGACAGAGGATTTGAACTTACGTGTATCTGGATCTACACTTCTGTGTCCAACTTGCAATACTTTCCATATGAAAGAAGAAAAGCTTAAAGAAGTCCATTTTATCCATCAAAACCCAATAGTGGGACATGAAGAAGATCAGTTTGCTTCCCATTTCTTATTCTTAAATGTCATCGACATAAAATAAATCAAGATCCACACGGTATCAATGCAAAAATCAGCTCCTGACTCTAAAACAGAACACAGAGCAGAAGAGACCTATTTCCTTCATAAAACGGAGCATGAATTAAAAAAAGGCTCCATGTGCACGATGAATTGGGCTAGAAATCTGTGTCTCAGTGTCATTATCTCAAGGAAATCAATTTTCTCAGTTGAGGCAACAACCCTAGGTGAATGCATAGGAAGGGAGCAGTACCTTGGTGATCTGAGAGCCTGGAGTTCTTTAGCTCCTGCAGCACTTACAGTCTGGGCTGTCCACCGCTATCTGTCTGCCCCGTCTGTATCCCTGCCTGCCCAGTAGTATCTCTTTGACATGTCTTATTCCTGCTTTAAAACTAGAACACCATCACTTCTGTGAAGCCTGATTATACTCTCTGGGGACAGTTAACTGTGCTCCCCTCTACTGAGCTTCCCAGCTTTGGGCCTGTTCCTTCTCACACTGTGTACGGTTGTTTTCCATGCTGTCATACCCTAATTAACTCTCTGAGTTCAAAGTTTACAACTTTATATTTAGGGTTGATGGGAGAGTAAATTAAGTGAGGTAAGTAAAGTGATAGTGTTGGTACATTACAGGTGTTCAATAAATGTTCTGTTTTGTTGGTTCTCCCAGTTGAAGAACCAGGACCTAGTGCAATCCTTCAAGGCCATGGTTACTAAACAGAGTTTTCTTTTTTCTTCTCTCTCTCTCTTTTTTAAAGATTTTATTTATTTATTTGACACAGAGAGAGAGAGCACAAGCAAGGGGAGTGGCAGGCAGAGGGAGAGGGAGAAACAGGCTCCCCACTGAGCAGAGAGCCCGATGCAGAGCTTGATCCCATAACCCCGGGATCATGACCTGAACTGAAGGCAGACACTTAAGCGACTGATATACCAGGCATCTCTTCTTTTTTCTTTTTTTAAAGACAGATGATTTATTTGAGAGGGAGAGAGAAAGAGCTGGCGGGAGGAGCAGAGGGAGAGGGAGAAAGAGTCTTTTTTTTTGGGGGGGGGGGGAGAAAGAGACTCTTAAGCAGATTCCCCACAGAGTGGGAAACGTGATACAGGGTTTGATCCTATGACCCTGAGATTATGACCTGAGCCAAAATCAAGAGTTGAACGTTTAACTGACTGACTTACCCAGGAGCCCATAAACAGATTTTTCTTGAATGAATAAATGAGTAAATTAACAAACGCATACCACCTCCTGCTTCCAGGGCAGGCATCGTATCTTACACTGATACAGACCACTTCAATATCTTCTTTCTTTCATTTACAGCCTCCGAAATATCCATTAGCACACTGGCCACATTGCTGGGCACAGTGAATAATTTGATTGATTTTCTCTATTGTAAAGGGTATTGATAGATTGACTATTTACCTCTGGGGCAGCTATAGGCAGCTATATGTCTTATATTGTCTGTTTGGTCTTAAATAGAGTAAAATTGCCAGGGGTCTTACAGACTTAGTTTCAGTCTTAAAACTTAGCTTAACACACTTGCCAAGGTCTGTTTTCCTTTCTTTCTTATTTTTTTTTCTAAACAGTTAATAGCCAATATAAACTCTAGAGGAATAAGCCCTCCAAAGTAAGAACCCTGCTGAAATCCAAGTATTTATTGTTTAAATAATTTATTGATTGATTCTAAATAAGGATTGGAGAGTCTCCTTTATTTCTCTAAGATTTATGTATTAGAGAGAGAATCTCAAGCAGACTCTGCGCTAAGCGTGGAGCCAGGTGCAGGGCTTGATCTCACGACCCAGCAATCATGAGCCGATCCTAAAGTAAGTCAGACGCTCAACCGACTGTGCCACTCAGGTGCCCTGAGTCTCATTTATTTCTATATCCCCAGTGCCAGCCTAGTAGTTAGTACATAGTAGGTACTCAAAAAGCATTTCTTTAATAAATGAAGTCCCCTTTAAAGAAATGAAGAGAAGTTACAAACTCTATAGTGTAATTTTGTGAAGTCTGTGGTCTTAAAGCCATACAGCACAGAGGAGAGATGAAAAAATAATAATTCACATACCTGGATAGCATTATCCACTTGCAAAAGCATTTTCCCATGTTATATAATATTACTTACATAACATGAATTGAACTATTGTACAATAGGTGATTTAAATACCATTGTGTCTAATCCTGACAAATCTTGAATTATGACAATGCCCATTTTATAGCTGGAAAAATAAACTGAGATGAACTAAATGATTCGCTAAGGCTATGCCCAATTAAAATGTGAGCTTCACAAGGGCAGCCTCTCTAGCACTGAGCACAGTATCTGGCATATAGTAGATGCTAAATCGAAACCTGTTGAGATTGGGCGACCCCAAAGCCTTTTCTCTTTCCATAACATCACCTGCTACTCTGTAAAATGCCTTTTGAAGCATCCAGAGAAAACAGTACCTCTTTTTGCACACATGAGGAACTGAGGTCCTAGGAGATGAAGTTAACTTGCCTACCGCTCACAAGGGTGGCTGGGCCAGCACTAGAACTCAAGGTTCTGGTTTCTTGGCAGTATTTTCAGTTGGCCAGTCTGCAGAGAGACCATAAGGCAGAGACAAGTTGTGGCCCACTTCCCTCCCCCAGGAAAATCCAGGGATCCTGGCCCAGAGTTACATCCAAGACTTTCTGCCTAGAAACCAAAAGGCATCCTGAAGCTAGAAGGAAGTTGTGTCCCCCAGTAGATGAGTGGGCATTTTGGGGTTCAGTTTTTAATTACACCAGAATCTGATGTTTTGTTTTAATTACACCAGAATCTAAGTCTTGTGATGATGTCCACCAGGCAGCCGAGATCTGACAATAGCTACTTCATCACACGATTCTTTACTCTTAATTTCAACATTTTATTTTATTTTTTAAGATTTTATTGCTAAGTAATCTCTATACCCAGCATGGGCTTGAACTCACGATTCCAAGATCGGGAGTCACATGCTCTACTGACTGAGCCAGTGAGGTGTCCCAATCATATCATCTTTTTTTTTTTTTTAAGATTTTTATTTATTCATTTGACAGACGGAGATCACAAGTAGGCAGAGAGGCAGGCAGAGAATGAGGAGGAAGCAGGCTCCCTGTAGAGCAGAGAGCCCGATGTGGGGTTCAATCCCAAGACCCTGGGATCATGACCTGAGCCGAAGGCAGAGGCTTTAATCCACTGAGCCACCCAGGCGCCCCCCCCCAATCATATCATCTTAAATAGTCAAGGGCGAAGTTTTTAAGTAAAAGATATGTGCTCAATTAAACATCTTAAGGTTAAATGTATCTCTCGTATATATATTTTTGCCAAACAGATCTTTTCTTCTCTTTTTTCATTTTATTTTCTGTACCAAAGAAAATGCCTATGTACATTCTACTATGGCAACTCCTTTTTCTATTTGCTAAGTACCCAACTCTTACGTTCCTACACTGGGTACAGTAAAAAGTATGTAAGTAAATATATACATAAACGAGTAAAAGTACATAATATTCCAGATAGCGTTAAAGGGGCCATGTAAAAATAGGCAAACATATACAAATCCCTTCATAATCAAATAAACCTATTGTTATCTCATCTAACGGGACAATGAAGTTTTTATAGCTATTGTCAAGGGACAAGCCCATCTCAAGTGTCATTTCCCCTTTGCTTTCAGTCTGTCTTTCCTCTTTCCTTCTGCTGCTGCTTCTTGTTTTAGTCTCCGAGTATGTTGCCCATTAATCTTTTCAGAGGATCAAATCCTTGGAGCCAAACCAGAGCGTATTCGGGTGACATTGACCTCTGGAATCCCCAAACTTAAGTTTCTGGTCAGAGCTTGCTGAAGGGCCATACAGACTATTCCTGGTGGGGAAAGAAGTCCTTGACCTCCCCAGCAGCTCATATGCTGACAAAACCGCCAAAAGAGAGATTATGTGTGGTTATTATAACATGGCTATGCCCTTTGTAGCTGACGTATCGGTCCCTGTATTCTCACACTGTTTTTGTTGTACGCCCTGGCAAAGCTTACTCGGAGGACGCCATAGAGAACCGCAGCCATGTTTTCTTTGGCTATTGTTCCTTTCCTCATCTCCGCACTTAATAACGCCACATTGTGCAGTGAGACACTTGGCAAAGTAAGAAAGAAATCAAGCCTGGATGCCAGGGGCAGCTCTTGTCATCGGAAAGGATCTGTGACTATCTCTTGCCCTTCTGTCTCCTCCTCTGTGCACTTTTGCTCTCCTCTAATTTTTCCATCTTATACATCTTTTATTGTTTTCTAAATATAGACATGCTAAAACCTCAGTGGAAAGACCATCTATTGAAACCAGAGTGGTAGCAAGTAATGTGCCCAGCAGGCAAATCGCAAAACAAATAGAGGGTGCACTCAGCGTTTTTGCTTCTGCTGCACAAAAGAACCCAAATAAGGCTCCTGGAAACATGGGGTGAGTAATCAAGTCCTTTTCCTGGATGTACAACAGCACAGCTTTGGGAGATAACGAATTCAGCTCATGTAACTGTACACCCGTCTAGAAGAGCAAAAGGAAGCACAAAAAGAGAAAAAAGGCGAGTGGGCCAAACTTTTAACTGCTTGCCCTCCTTCTGCACCTGCCATGACTTGCACGCATAATATCGTGTCCCAGCTGGCCACTTGTCCTGAATTCTGAGACCCCAAGACACCCATTACCCTTGGAATTAAAGAATTACAAATGGAATTTTTGCACCTGCAGATTAAAAAAAAAGATAGTGAGAGAACTTAGAAAAGATCCTTTGAAACATTTCTATCACCCTTGTCGGGCTGTTTTCTGCCCCTGGTGAATACTAACCAGACATATGAGTAAGGACTCCAGAGGACCATTTGGCTGTTTCACTGAAATTAATTTTGGTTCCTACAGATTAACCATAAAGACACGCACTGGCTGCAGGTGTGCCAAAGCCAGCATCGGGAGCAAACCCAGCAAATTTTGCAAAGATGGTTAATGACTCTTGCAAAATTAATTTAAATTGAAATAGGATAAGAACATATGGAAAAATCAATCATTCCTCATTTTGAGTGAATATTATTTTAGCATGCATAGATTTGATATAATTTTCTTTCTTTCCCTTAAGGGTCAGGATATACTCATACACTAAGTCTTTTTGCAAAAGAGAAAGCTTTTGTATGTTTTTTTTTTTTTCCTCCCCAGGAAAGAAGAGATATGTGTTTCATAAATCTTTCTCCTTGTCTGATGCTGGAACATACATCTGGGGCTCCACAGACTCTGATAAAAGCCCTTCCAGAAAACATAACTCTGTTCTTCGGGTAATTATGCTTTCCTAGTGTCTGGACCCTGGTTCTGGCTTCCATTTGGAATAAGATCGGGGCCACTTATTATGCATGTCCACATTAACTGGACGGTTTATAGAATTTAAATGTGAAATGAGGGAAAAGCACAGAGGCAATGGCAATAGAATGGAAAATATAAAAGGAAAATATTTTTCAAGTGTTTGGAAGGAAATGACTACATTAACAAAAACCCTGCAGCCACAGGTTCACACTCTTATACTCCCATTTCAAATCCATCTCCAAATTTTGTCTCCAGTTTCTCTCGAGGGAAAAGAAACAGAAGTAGGCACACCCATTCTAAGGGAAGGGTTCCCAGAGCAGGAGTCACACCACACCAGCGCAGTCTCTTCTCCACAGACATTCTTTTAATACTATTTATAGTCTGTTTACCTAGGCTCCTTATACCTTGTTCCAGGAACTGGTCAAAGGAATATTATTGATATAAATCCTCATCTCTGTCATCCACAGATATTTAATGATATTTATTTAATGATATTTATTCATTCTTCATTCAACAGGATAAACTAATATTTGTTCTGTACCAAATACTATGTTAGGCACAGGGTAGTGGATAATACAAAGAAGGACAAAGACTAGTCCCTATTCCTGAGGACCAGGATAATTTAGGAACAAAACCTATATGTAACCCCCTAAATTTAAGTATAGCAACAGTGTTCACGCAAAAATGATCTACCAATTTTTTTCTCTCTTTTCACTATGGATTTATTTTCACATACACTTACTGGACTTCTATTATGTGCCAGGCAATATGCAAGGAATTGAGGATATAAATTTGGATACAAAAATCCAAAGAAGAATTTCAAAACAACATTCCACAATTCTAGGGACAGCAGAAAAGAAGTCAGAAGACATCTATCTGTAAATATCTGTGCCAATGGAAGTGGAACAGAGAACTATGAAAATACCAAAAAAAAAAAAAAAAAAAAAAAAATCATTCCTATGTGGCTTTGGAAGAGATCCTAAATTTTGTAGGGAGTGGTGAAGAATTAATGACTGTCTAATTCAGCTTTCCTCAGGCTAATGTTACCATGAATCCCTGTTTGTTGAGCCTTCGTTAGCTGGGGATGAGGGGAGGAGGGAGAGCTGAGGGGGAAGATTAAATCCAGATTTCAGTAGTCAGGGTTCAAATGTTGACTGTACAAAATACACAGAAGAGAACATCTCGAATAAGCTGTAATTATTTATAAATCATACAACATCTGCAAAGAAAGGGGACATGAGACCCCTAGAGAAGGAAGTCCCCAAGGGAAAAGGAAAGCTGGAGGAGAGTAAGATAAAAGAATCAGATAGTAACAGACCAAAAGAATTGGAGTCTTCTTCCAGAATTACTGATTAGAATCCTGATGTCTGCACTTAACCAATCAGTGTAATCGGTTTATGTGCTTCATCTGCTAATCCCCATGGGGCTGTGACTGAGCTCTGGTCATGGTATTGCCAAACCTTAGCACAGTACCTGGCCTGGAGGTGGCCTTCAGTAAGTGTTGGTTAAGTAGATAAGACAGTAAATCAAGTGAGGAAGACAGAAATAAACAAACACATGTATTCTGTACGTAGGAGGCTTTAGCTGCATCCCGTAAATTTCAGCGTGTTCTATCTTTATTTTCATCATCTCATTTCAGATTTTTTTCTTTGACCCATTGGTTATTTAGGCATGTGTTGTTTAATTTCTGCACATTTGTGAGTTTCCCAGATTTTCCATAGGGAAATGATAACGTTAAATTTGCGTCAGTTTGGGAGACCCAAGATGAACACGATTTAGAGAGGACATGTATACAGAGAGTAGCATCAACACAAGGTTTCCTAGTGACCTCTGCTTAGAACTGAACTCATCCATATAAACCAGGTGCCCTCCAGCTCTCCATCCAGAGGACACAGATGCCCTCAGTAAATGTATCTTCTTCCAAATTACAGTTTATATATGTCCAATTACACATGGTGGCAGGCATGGTGAGGTGGGGCACAGGGCAGAATCGGGATTCCAGCGTGGGCCACAAAGCAGCATGGCTAGGAGCTTCGGTCCAAATTCCTATTTTACAATTTTTAGGCTGTATGATCTTTGGAAAGGTACTTACTCTCTCGAGGTTTCAATTTTCTTATTTATAAAGTGGGGATAATAGTAGTATCTATCTTATAAGGTTATTGTAATAATAATAATTCGTATAAAACACTCACCATAGGAAGCTTTCACGAAATGTTAGCCAGTATTATTGGTAGCACTTTGGACTCTGAAATCTGAAGACTTTAATATCAACTGTGCTGCTGTACCTCTGGGTCCCCAGTGGGTAAAAGTACGGGAGCAAGACGTCCTGGTTTGAATCCTGGCTCTCCCATGTAATAGCTACGTGACCTTTATCAGATTCTTCATCTCTCAGTCTCAGAGTCTTCATCTCTACAAGGGGGTTCACAAAGACCCTCACAAGGATATTATGATCAGGTGAACTGATACAGGTAAACGTCTTTACAATAATGCCCCACTCATGCCAAGCAGGGACCCAAACCCAGCAACAATGAGATTGCAATTTTTGTTAAGGAAACAGACAAAAATCAGTGAGGAGCCAATGAGACAAAACAGTTACAATGAAATAGGGCTGAAATAGAGAATGGGGAGGGGAATCTAATTAAGATATTAGGCGACTGGTGAAACCTTTCCTGAGGAGGAAACATTCGAGCTGAGAGCTAAAGGAGAAAAAGATGAAAAGGACTGAGAAATATCCTAATCTCAGCCTTGCCGAGAACTGAAGGAATCATCTTCCAGGCATAGGGAATGGGAGATGCAAATGGCCAGCAGTGCATTTCAAATGGAATTCCCTAACACTACGTACAACTGCATAATTCTTTAGCATAAATAGATCATGTTTACAGAAACATGATATAAAGTGATATAACATGACTCGACATGAGAGTGCAGGCAGATACACATGCTTGAAACTTGCCAGGCATTTCGCTGAGCTGTGCACACGTGCTACCGTGGTCTCCTAATGCGTATAAATTTCTGAAAGTGGACACATATGGACTTGAATTTTCATAGAAGACTAATGCAGATGGAAACCCTCCTAACTAGTGATCCATTTAAGACCTTCAAATAAAAGTACAGAAGAGGCAGGGGGACTCTTATTTTTAGGCTTGCACAAAACCAAATTTACCCACAGCACAAGCTGATGGTGACGTATTTCCCAAGTTTTAAAAATGTTGATCTATATAACACAATTGGGTGTACATGTTCTGTCTAACAGAGCATTTTGATGATTATATACATATACAGATGTATGATACAAGAAGAAAATGGCTGCGGTACTCCTACTAAAGTAATTTCACTGAACTCCTAGTGTCACAGAATAGTTTGAAAAGCACCACTGCAAAAAGATCCCAGGTGGAAAATATTATCACTGTCCTCATTGGCTAGTTTTATCTCATTCGGTCATTTAACTTTTATTGAGTCTTGTGTTGGTTATTCTTTATCGCCTGCCCTCTTCTTGCTGTGATCAATTCTCAAGTCTTCTCTGCACTGCCTAGGGCCTTGGAAGGTGGGAGGTGACCTCTAAGGATGGCGTCATTCAGGATCCCCCATCCTTGGGCTTTGAATTCTCTACAGCTAGTGGGGAGCACAGCAGAGGTTAAAGGCAAGTTGTGTCCCTGCTCGGTTCCATGGTTCTGGCAGTGACTGGGTCCCTCTATAACTGGAGCTCCTGATCCTCTAATGTACCTCCCATGCTCACCAACTCTAGTGACATCACCTTCTCCCTTTGTTCAGGCTGAGTGTTAACTGCTTCCCACTGTTGCTAGTCTCTTGATGCTTCAGCATCCTTTGTGGATTTCCTGCCCACACTTCTGGAAATCGTCTCTTCATTAACATTTCTTCAAAATCCAAACGCAGTAGATTTTCTTTTTGCTGCTAAGACCCTGACTTGAACAAGCCTCTGCTAGGTTCTAAACTAGTCCTGTCCAGTAAAAGATATAATGGGAGTCACATATATAATTTTAAACTTTCTAGTCGTAAAAGAAAATTTTGATATATTTTATTTAACTCAATGTATCCAAAATATAGATCATTTTGATGTATTACCAATATAAAATTTATTAATAACATTTTACATTCTCTTACTGGTATGTGAAACTCTGTATTTTGCACTCAAAGCTTGTCTCAATTAGAATTAGTCACATTTCAAATTCTCAGTAGCCACAGTTTCAGCTACTGTGTTGGGACTGAAGACACAGAGATAAAGGATACTGTCCCCACAATCACAGAGCTGATGGTCCAGTAAGAATGATGGACGAGAAAATCATCACAAAATAATACAGTAAATGCATAATTAGTACTGTGAACAAGATCATTTGGAAATAGAGCCCCTTCTAAAGACCAGTGGTGCTTAGAGAGGCCATAATAGGTAATACTTGTGTGGATCCTGAATGCTGATTAGGATTCCACCAAAAGTGAGAGTGAAGAGGGCAACGCAAGCAGGTAAGAAGCCCCGCCTTTGCATCTGCTCTAGCCACATCTGCTCTTCTTTGACTCTACACCTAAGCAGGATATGCTGACCACCGAGGCTACACTTGGATCTCCCCAGTTACCCTGGTCCAGTTTTGGGTAGATCTTCGCAGTCTTAGCACAGGCTCTGGAATGAGACGTTTTCAAAGGAAACTCAACCAGGAAACAATGGAGAGAGAGGGTGCTGGTGACGTATGTGTGTGAGGAAAATGCCGACTAACAGACACGTTGATAAAACCTGGATCCATTTTCCTACAGCAATGTAGATCCGACGGCTGATTGGTTAGCTGGCTCAGGTTCCTGGGCACAAAGCTCAGCTTTATTTACCTCCTTTCATGTTTCCTTTGCTATTCAATAAGCATTGTCACTGGACTGATATTAAAACGTATTTGTTCCAAACCTTTGGAGATGCTTCTGTTGTTGTTGTTGTTTTTCATCTATTGTCCTTACATGAACCTTATTTCTCTAGTGGTTCCGAGTTCTTAAGGACCAAAGTTGACATTCCCAAAGTCTGTCTCTCTTATATTAAAATCCTACTGCCTTTAGCCACATGGGTCTGTCTTTTCCCGTTTCAAAACACAGACTCTCAATAGGACAGTTCAAGAACTTCTTTCTTCTTGTCCGAGGGACACTGACAGTTCTCTGCCCTTTGAAGGGAGGATATAACTTAAGTGACAGTAAGGAATGGTCATATCTTTCCTTCCTCAACTTTCCTTCTCAGTATACTTTGTTGGAGATTTTCAAAAGATTCACCTGGCTCTCCTTAGTCCCCCAACTTCTGTTTTCTAGTGTAACAGTATTTCACACAGATAACATTAACAAAATAGAGCTCCCACCTTTCAAGCCTAGGACCTCAAGTGAGGTTCCTTTGATGCTAGTAAAGTACCCTACTGCTCTCTATGGGAGACTGCACAATGCTCAGAAGCTGGTGATAACAGCTTAATAGATTGATTCTGAAGGACACCCAAACAGTAATGAGAGAAAAAAGGAGGATAAGGCACTATTCTTAGATACTAAAAAAGAAGTATGCACTTAACTCAGACAAACATTCTGGCGCCTTTCTGTAGGAGCAGACTCTGATTTCCAGGAGGCTGGAGAGCTATGACTGTTTACATCCTTTGTCTGCAACAGTCAGATGGTATACACTGTAGCCTTCTTTTCCTTGTCTCCTTAAATCAACCATAAATCATTTTCAGTGCTGAACTTTCCACAAGAATTCCCTGTGGTTTCTTTTGGTCTCTCACTCCAACTATCATATTGCGATTCCCATTGGCAATAATGTCAGCATCTGTTCTCCATACCAGCACTATTTGCAAATACTTTGAGACCAAGTCCTTGATTACCACTCAAAAGTTCAACTTCTGTTTTTTCAGAGCCAAAACACATACTGTATTATCCACTTTAAACAGTTTCCGATCCTCATCTGGGCAGTGGACTTCTTCAGTCCTCCCATTACTCATATTATTATTATTTTTTATTGCTCTTTATCCTTTTCCTTCAATTTGCTCACTGTATAGATGATAGAACATCACTAACCTTCCCATTCTCAGCTGCGCTTCCTTCCCTCCCTAAGGATCTCTTCCAACCATGATGTTGTGGAATCTAAGAGGCTCTTTTATTCCCAAAGGCAATTTATTTATTTATTTTCAAATTCCATTTAAGTATTCTCTACACCCAATGTAGGGCTCCAGCTCAGAACCCCAAGATCAAGAGCTGCATGTTCTTCTCACTGAGCCAGCCAGGCACTTCTCCCCCCATGGGAGGCAATTTATCGATGCCCCCTTTTTTGCTTTTCCTTTGAGTGGTCTAAGTTAGATCTCCCTATGCCAGGAATCAGGCAATAATGGCACACAAAGAATCAATTACACTTAAAGAGAAATTTCCATGGGGGCGCCTAGGTGGCTCAGTGGTTTAAGCCGCTGCCTTCGGCTCAGGTCATGATCTCAGGGTCCTGGGATCGAGTCCCACATCGGGCTCTCTGCTCCGCAGGGAGCCTGCTTCCTCCTCTCTCTCTGCCTGCCTCTCTGCCTGCTTGTGATCTCTGTCTGTCAAATAAATAAATAAAATCTTTAAAAAAAAAAAAAGAGAGAAATTTCCATGGCTTACATCTGCCTTTCTCCCATCTCTCTGGCTTAAAACAGCAATGGTTTTGTTTTTTTGTCATGTGCATGTATGTTCATGGTCTGGTTTTGGTTTGGGTTTTGTGAGTGAGTATATGTATGGGTTTGCTTTTGGTTTGTGTTTATTTGTTATTTTTGTAAATGACTTGGTTGGACAGTTCTTCAGCAGAGCTGGATGTGCCATTCTGAGAACGGTCTGCAGTTGGCATTTTTAGGGTTTGCCCTTTTTGCACTGGCACTGTCTTTCTGGACTTGTGAGAAAACACATACTCATACGCTCCTGTGTGTGCATATACACACATGCAGAACTCGTGGGCATTAAAACTGTGATCAGGGTGAATACTTTACCGAACCCAGCAGACCAAAGGAGTCACATCTATATTATATAAAGAACTCTTTTATGAAAGTTAGTCAAAGATATGTATGCATTTGCATAAGAACTGAAGAAATCATATAAATTATAAAGAAAATGACTACTATCCTGTTGCATAACTAATACCAATCCTACTACTAGCACTAATACTAGCATTTTTGAAGGCTCTCCACATGCCAGATACTATTCTATAGGCTTCACATTTAGAAATACGTTCAGTCCTTACAACAACTCTATAAACAGGAACTATTATCAACCTGTGTACAGATGAGAAAATGGAGCCACAGAGAGGGTAAGCAACTCATCTATGGTTACACAGCCAGAGAGATGGCAAAGGGCAAAATGAGCCAATTCACAGAAGGTAAATTGCAATCACAGATGGAAAAATATTCAAGATTGCCAGTAATCAAAGAAATGTGCATTAAGACGTGAAGTATAATTTCAGACCTCATCTTTAGTGAGGCTGTGATTAAGCTGTCGCTCTCAGATATGGTGGCAACAATGTAAATCGGTGCAAGCTTTTAGAAAAAGCCGTTTATCGGTACTTACAAACAACCATAAAGGGGCTCCCTTTAACTCAGTAATCATACACCTAGAAATTTATTCTTAGAAGTTATTCAAACAAAAGTCATACGAATAGAAAATGTGCCACAGCATTCTTTATGTTATCAAATATTGAAAGCAATTTAAATTTCCAAATACAAGAAATACTTGGGCAAACTTTGGTATGGGAATGAAACGGAATATCATACAGCCATCGAAGCTATCATTATGAGTGATAATGGTAATAAAAGAATGCTATATAATATCAAGTAAAATAAGTCACATATAAAATTTTACCAATTATGGTTACAGTTATGCAAAACTATGTATAGTTATGTTCAAAGACCAAAATCGAATATAAAAATGATAATACTTGAGATGTTAGCATGGCATCTTATATCCATTTTTTTTAAAGATTTTATTTATTTATTTGACAGACAGAGATCACAAGTAGGCAGAGAGGCAGCCAGAGAGAGAGAGGAGGAAGCAGGCTCCCCGCTGAGCAGAGGGCCCGATGCGGGGCTCAATCCCAGGACCCTGGGACCATGACCTGAGCCGAAGGCAGAGGCTTTAACCCACTGAGCCACCCAGGCGCTTCCTTATATCCATTTTTTAATCTAATTTTAACTGCCTTTATTTCAGTTGCTTTCCATATGTTGGCAAAACCAAAAGTGGGGAACAAATAGAAGACAATGTTTTGCCCTCTGATAATACATGATTTAGCTAAAAGAGGCGCCTGGGTGGCTCAGTGCGTTAAAGCCTCTGCCATCAGCTCGCGTCATGATCCCAGGACCCTGGGATCGAGCTCCACATCGGGCTCTCTGCTCAGCAGGGAGCCTGCTTCCCCTCCTCTCTCTGCCTGCCTCTCTGCCTACTTGTGATCTCTGTCAAATAAATAAATAAAATCTTAAAAAAAAAATAATTTAGCCAAGAATTCAAAGAATCATTGACTTTTAGAGCTGGAAGGGACCTTATCGAACTCTTGGTACAACTTCCTAATTTTGCAGCTAAATACCTGAGGCAGAAAAAGACTGACTTCCTCAATGACATATACTGAATTTAGAGCCAGGACTTACAATCCAAAAATGCAAATCAGCTTTGGGTACATTTAGGGTACACTTCTCAACAAGAAATTAAATTATTAGGACCCTATCTTCAAATATATCATGTCAATAAAAAGGACTATCTAATTCTACTCTCTTACTGCACTATCAGCTGCCGTCTTTCCCCACCTGAAATAAGCTTTATGCCAAAGCAAGAGCCCTGTTTAATTCTTGACTATATAGTACACATCATGCATATTTTTGGTGTTTAAGACATGTCAAAATATTTAAAGGAGATGAGCATTTTAGTAACAATGGGGAAGCTGCTAGTTATTTTCCTTGATAGTAGCAGCAGGAATTCAATCAAGACTTGATAAATCAATTAAGTTGAATTTCACTTTCAAACATTAAAAAAAAAAAAATGTTTCCCAACACTGGCTAAAAAAAAAAAATCTATCTAAACCTCTTAAAAATTAGTTTCTGGGATAGAAATTAAGAATATGGGTGAATATATAAATGTTTATTAAGCCTTGCTGGGAGGCCCTCATGTACTCACCTGTGACCACAGAAGAAAAGTATGTCTTCAGGAAGAGACCCATGTGGGAGGTGAAGCTCTCTACTCTTAAACCCATTTGGATTATGATAGATTTTGGCTGGGCTCTTTGAAAGGACACATGGAAAACGATAAACACAGGAAAAGGCTAAAGAAACGTTGAAGATGGCAGATTGGTGTGAGGATACTAAAGTTGTTCCAGCTTGGCGGGGGGTTGCAGTTTATAGCAAGCCTACAAGGCTGATTTGCAAGGAGTATATAAATACACAACTTGAGGCTATGGTGTGCTTCCAACTGGGATTCAAACCTGCTTGGGCAGAGTGGTATCAACCCACTAACACTAGCAACCAGTCTTAGTGATTGCTGCTCCCACCAGTAGTACCCTGTACCCGAGCCTTGTCAGCAGCAGGAAGTAGCACCGACTTTGGGCACTGGGAGAGGATGAAGGCCCTCTCATTGGGCTTGGTGGAAAACACCGGACGCCATTTAATAGAAGTTAAGAGAGCCGTTGAAGGACTTTAAGGACTAAAGAAATAGAAAATAAGACGAAAAATAAGGAATAAAATAGGAAGAATTTAAGAAGTTACTTACATAGATAATCCATAGTTTCAAGTTAATATTCATATATTTAGGTTAAGAAACCTATTCAAATTAAACAATCTTACTGGTTTTGTTTTGTTTTGTTTTTTACATCTCTAAAACAGTTTAAAATTCATGGAATTCTCTGGGATATTTTCCTTTAAGTTACACTCTAACTCTGTGTTTCTCAGCTGGGCTAAACAACAAATCTCTGAGTGAATGAAAACCAACCAACCAGGGGTGCCTGGCTGGCTCAGTCGGTGGAGTGAGCGACTTTTGATCTCTAGGTTGTGAGTTCCAGCCCCACATTGGGTGTAGTGATTACTTAAAAATAAAATCTTAGGGATGCCTGGGTGGCTCAGTGGGTTAAGCCTCTGCCTTTGGCTCAGGTCATGGTCTCAGGGTCCTGGGATCGAGTCCCATGTTGTGCTCTCTGCTCAGCGGGGAGCCTGCTTCCCCCTCTCTCTGCCTGTCTCTCTGCCTATTTGTGATCTCTCTGTTAAATAAATAAATAAAATCTTAAAAAAAAATAAAATAAAATCTTAAAAAAAAACAACAACAAGCCAACAACAACCAATTGATGCTCAGTGTCCTTGTAGATGAATGAAATCAGAATCTGGTGGTGGGACCCCAGCATCAGTAATTTTAAGAGCTTCCTAGATGTTTCTAATGAAGAGCTAAGGTAGCGATCCATTTGCTCCAGTGGGAGCAGTTAGACAATTTCTAGAACAGTTCTAGATTTAATGTGTATATAAATTACCAGGGAGATATTGTTAAAATGCAGATCTTGATTTGATAGGTCTGGCGTAGGGCTTGAGATTCTGTATTTCCTTCTTTTCCTTATTTCCTTTTCCTTTATTTGGGAGAGAGAATGCTTGAGCTGGAGGAGGTGCAGAAGGAGAGCGAAAGGGGAAGCAGACTCCCCACTGACCAGGGAGCCCAATGTGGGACTCTATCCCGGGAACCATGAGATCATGACCTGAGCTGAAATCAAGAGTCAGATGTCCAACTGACTGAGCCCCCCAGGCGCCCGGAGATTCCGTATTTCTAACAACCTCCCCTGGTGATGCTGACACTACTAGTTTGCAAACCACCACTGAGTACATAAAGGATTTAGGAAAATTAAGACAAGTGGTTAGTCACAGAATAGAATGGGCAATGGGGCGCCTGGGTGGCTCAGTGGGTTAAGCCTGTGCCTTCAGCTCAGGTCATGATCTCAGGGTCCTGGGATCGAGCCCCGCATGGGGCTCTCTGTTCAGCAGGGAGCCTGCTTCCCCTTCTTTCTCTGCCTGCCTCTCTGCCTACTTGTGATCTCTGTCAAATAAATAAATAAAATCTTAAAAAAAAAAAAAGAATAGAATGGGCAGAGATAAACAACCAACAAAATAATGATCTTTTTACAAAAAAGGGCAAACTAGGAAGTGTATCTGGTCTCTTTTATACAATCAAAACTTTTAGTTTGATCACCTGACCTAAATATTCTTTAAAGCCAGGGAAGTACTGAAATTGGTAGCATGGACCTTTTTATATTGCACCCTCCCTTCCTGGTTGGCCATCTGTGACTTCTGGTCATGTCATATCTGTTCAGAAGGGCCTGCTGGGAGTGGTAATCCCTGGAACCAAGCTGTCACTGATACAGCTGGAGGCGACATTTGGACTGAAATAGCAGGGAAACTGAGGTAAGAGAGAAGATAAGCATAAACTCAGAAAGAGGAAAATGAATCCTCTGGTCAGAAGGCATGAGGCTAGGAGCTAGAAGAAGTGTAGTGCCTGGAATTCCAAATTAAGGTCCCCAACAAATGCTAGGGTTCTTTTTATGTCATGCCAGCACACCATGTAGGGAAAGTCAAAAGTAACACCTTTGCTTCTGGCCCTTTTCCATCTACCCATCACTTCAACCATGAGGGCTTGTAAAAGGGCTGAAATTTTCCCAGGTTTTCTTGGTGAGGGATTTTAATGATCTGTACTTAGGGGAGGAAGGTTATGAGAAAATCCCAAGGAGGTGGAAGCCCAGGATCTCCTGTACTTAAGTCCTCTCTCCTGGGACCAGGAATGAGTGTGTATGGAAACTGCCAGGCCAAGTCCAAATAGGCTGGGCATGGTGAGGAATGGCAGGAGACAGGCTGGTGTGTGTGGAGGTGGGAAGTGCAGAGAGCTAGAGATAGAAGGCAGCAAGTTCAAGATTTTGGAAGACCAGGCTAAACATAAGGGCTAGTTTTCTTTTCCAGTTTAAAAATTGTGGTAAAATACATTGTACATAAAATTCACCATCTTAGGCATTTTTTGTGTACAGCTCAATGACGTTAAGTGCATTCAGTCACATTGTCCTGCTACCATCACTACCAGTCAGTCATCCACAGGACTCTTTCTATTTTGCAAAACTAAAACTCTACCCATTGCATAAGAACTCCCCATTTCTGGTACCCCAGCCCCTGGCAACCACAATTCTACTTTCTGTCTCTGTGAATTTTATTATTCTAGGTACCTCAAATGGAGGTGGAGTGGAACCATACTGTGCTTGTCCTTTTGTGACTTATTTCACTTAGCATAAAGTCCTCAAGTTTCACCCATGTGTCAGAATTTCCTTCCCTTTGAAGGCTGAATTATATTCCTTTATATGTATGTGCCTTGTTTTATTTACCCATTCATCTCCTGATGGACACTTGGGTTGCTTCCACCTTTTGGTTATTGTGAATAATGCTGCTATGAATATGGATGTACAAATATGTCTTAGGGTCTCAGCTTTCAATTATTTTGGATATATATCCAGAGATGGACTTTCTGGGTCATATGGTAACTCTATTTTAAATTTTTTGAGGCACCACCATGTTGTTTCCATAAATGCTGCACAATTTGTCCTTTCCACCAATAGTGTACAAGTATTGTAATTTCTCCATATCCTTGCCAACATTTGTTGTTACTACTGTGTCTCAGTGATAGTTAGGATAATAGGTGAGAGGTTCTATCCCACTGTGGTTTTAATTAATGGTGTCCAACATCTTTTCATATGTTTACTGGCCATCTGTGTACCTGCTCTGATAAAATGTTTAAGTTCTTTGTTCATTTTATAATTGGGCTTTTTGTTATTGTTGTTGTTATTCAGTTGTTGAAGTTCTTCATATATTCTGGATATTAACCCCTAATCAAATATGTAATTTGCAAATATTTTTTCCCATTTTGTGGGCTAGTCTTTTACTACATTGAGTGTGTTCGTGATGTACAAAAGTTTTTAATTTTGATGTAGTCTGATCAGTCTTTTTGGATTACAATAAGATTCTTTTGTTGCTTGTGTTTTTGGTGTCATATTCCAAGTAACACTGCTAAACTTGTATTATGAAGCTTTTCTTCTGTGTTTTCATTTAAGAGTTTCATAGTTTCAGGTGTTAAGATTTAGGTTTTTTAAACTCCATTTTGAGTTCATTTTTTATGTATTGTAAAGTAAGGGACCAACTTAATTACTTTGTAGGGAGATACTCAGTTTTCCAACACAATTTGAGAAGATTGTCCTTTCCCTATTGGTGTTGGCATCTTTTTCCTTTTTTTTAAAGATTTCTTCATCTATTTTAGAGAAAGAGCATGGGAGCAGGGGGAGCAGGGGGAGAGGAGCACAGATTCCCAGCTAAGTGTGGAGCCCTATGCTTGACTCCATATGGGGCTCAACCCCACAACTCCAAGATCATGACCCTGAATTCACAACCTGAGCTGAAATCAAGAGTCAGATGCTCAACAAACTGAGCCACTTAGGTGCACTGGTGTTTTGACCATATATGCAAAGTTTATTTCTGGGCTCTGCAAGGACACGTTTTTGAGATTATGTGAGGACTGGGTGACAACTGTAAAAAGACCAGGTTCTTGGTTTGGGTGACCAACTCTGGTGAATGGTGCATGGTGCAAGGAGTAGAGCTTTGTGGCACTATTAGTCTTGTAGATCTCTTGAAGGTAGCCCAGATTTCATCTCAGTTGTGACCAGTTAGATGAATTATGGTGATGCTGAATACAGCTGAGAGCCATTGTGAGTGGAATCCCTAAATGCTGTGAAGGAAGTGGTCTGTGTAGAGATGGCATTATTAGAAGTGACCAGAGGGCATGACACCAGAGGGCATAGGTGCAGGGGCTATATATATATATATATATTTTTTTTAATATTTTTAAAGATTCATTTATTTATTTATTTGACAGAGAGAGAGAGAGAGAGATCACAAGTAGGCAGAGAGGCAGGCAGAAAGAGGGGGAAGCAGGCTTCCTGCTGAGCATAGAGCCCCAGGCGGGCTCAATCCCAGGACCCTGAGATCATGACCTGAGCCAAAGGCAAAGGCCCAGTCCACTGAGCCATCCAGGTGCCCCTGCAGGGACTATATCTTGAGGACTTGTTCCACATGCTTTGTTTGGCTTTCACTGGGTAGTACATGACTAGATGTGTTCACACAGGGCCTTGGAAAGGGTCTTAAAAATGAGGATGCCATCCTAGCCTCAGCAATCAGACAACTAAAAGAAATTAAAGGCATCCAAATCAGCAAAGAAGAAGTCAAACTATCACTCTTTGCAGATGATATACTTTTTGTGGAAAGCCCAAAAGACTCCACTCCAAATCTGCTAGAACTTGTATAGGAATTCAGTAAAGTGTCAGGATATAAAATCAATCCACAGAAATCAGTTGCATTTCTATTCGCCAACAGCAAGACAGAAGAAAGAAATTAAGGAGTCGATCCTGTTTACAACTGCACCCAAAACCATAAGATACCTAGGAATAAACCTAACCAAAGAGGCAAAGAATCTGTACTCAGAAAACAATAAAGTACTCATGAAAGAAATTGAGGAAGACACAAAGAAATGGAAAAATGTTCCATGCTCATGGATTGGAAGAATAAATATTGTGAAAATGTCTATGCTACCTAAAGCAATCTACATGTTTAATGCAGTCCCTATCAAAATATCATTCACTTTCTCCAAAGAAATGGAACAAATAATCCTAAAATTTATATGGAACCAGAAAAGACCTCGAATAGCCAGAGAAATGTTGAAAAAGAAAGCCAAAGTTGGTGGCATCACAATTCCAGACTTCAAGCTCTATTACAAAGCTGTCATTATCAAGACAGTATGGTACTGGCACAAAAACAGACACGTAGATCAGTGGAACAAAATAGAGAGCCCAGAAACAGACCCTCAACTCTATGGTCAACTAATCTTCGACAAAGCAGGAAAGAATGTCCAATGGGGAAAAAAACCACAAAACAGTCTCTTCAACAAATGTTGTTGGGAAAACTGGACAGCCACATGCAGAAAAATGAAACTGGACCATATCCTTACACCACAAACAAAAATAGACTCCAAATGGATTAAAGACCTCAATGTGAGAAAAGAATCCATCAAAATCCTTGAGGAGAACACAGGCAGCAACCTCTTCAACCTCAGCTGCAGCAACTTTCTCCTAGAAACATCACCAAAGGCAAGGGAAGCAAGGGTAAAAATGAACTATTGGAACATCATCAAGATCAAAAGCTTTTGCACAGCAAAGGAAACAATCAATAAAACCGAAAGACAACTGATAGAATGGGAGAAGATATTTGCAAATGACATATCAGATAAAGGGCTAGTATCCAAAATCTATAAATAACCTACCAAACTCAACAACCAAAGAACAAATAATCCAACCAAGAAACAGGTAGAAGACATGGACAGACATTTCTGCAAAGAAGACATCCAAATGGCCAACAGACACATGAAAAAATGTTCAACCTTACTTAGCATCAGGGAAATATAAATCAAAACCACAATGAGATACCACCTCACACCAGTCAGAATGGCTAAAATTAACAAGTCAGGGAATGACAAATGCTGGTGAGGATGCAGAGAAAGGGGAACCCTCCTACACTGTTGGTGGGAATGCAAGCTGGTGCAACCACTCTGGAAAACAGCATGGAGGTTCCTCAAAAAGCTGAAAATAGAGCTACCCTATGACCCAGCAATCGCACTACTGGGTATTTACCCTAAAGATACAAATGTAGTGATCCGAAGGGGCATGTGCACCTGAATGCTTATAGCAGCAATGTCCACAACAGCCAAACTGTGGAAAGAACCTAAAGGCCCATCAACAGATGAATGGTTAAAGAAGATGTCATACACACACACACACACACACACACACACACACACACACACACAAATGGAATACTATGCAGCCATCAAAAGAAATGAAATCTTGCCATTTGTGATGACAGGGATGGAACTAGAAGGTATTATGCTGAGCGAAATAAGTCAATCAGAGAAAGACAATTATCACATGATCTCCCTGATATGAGGAAATTGAGAGGCAAAGTGAGGGGTTTGGGGGGTAGGGCAGGAAAAAAATGAAACAAGATGGGATCAGGAGGGAGACAAACCATAAGAGACTCTTAATCTGAGGAAACAAACTTAGGGTTGCTTGGGGGGGTGGGTAGGAAGAGGGTGGTTGCGTTATGGACATTGGGGAAGTTACGTGCTATGGTGAGTGCTGTGAAGTATGTAAGCCTGATGATTCACAGATCTGTACCCCTGGGGCTAATATGTTATATGTTAATAAAAAATTAAAAATTAAAAATATATAAAGACATGGAAGATCGAAAAGAAAAAAAAAATGAGGGGGTGCCTGGGTGGCTCAGTGGGTTAAGCCTCTGCCTTCGGCTCAGGTCATGATCTCAGGGTCCTGGGATCGAGCCCCGCATCAAGCCCCGCATTGGGCTCTCTGCTCAGCAGGGAGTCTGCTTCTCTCTCTCTGTCTGCCTCTCTGCCTACTTGTGATCTCTGTCTGTCAAATAAATAAAATCTTAAAAAAAAAAAAAAGAAAAGAAAAAAAAATGAGGATGCCAACAGTAGGGTAAGCTGTGGCAGTGCTGGCCAATGGACCCAAGAGGTCTAACTAAGTGGCCAGCTGGAGCCAGGCAATTCAAGTGGGAGATACTAACCACATTTCAGATAAATGGGCATCCATCCTTCATTGCAGGCATCTAAGGAGCAAGGACCAAATCTTATTCACTCCAGTATTGTCAGTGTCCAGCACACTTTCTGGCACACACTCCATGCTTAATTAATGTTTGAACAGAACTGAACATAAGCAAAGGAAACAGAATTTACCTACTAAAATTTTTTTAAAAACTTAATTCTTGGGGTAACTGAGTGACTCACTTAGTCGAGCATTCAACTCTTAGTTTTGGCTCAGGTCATAATCTCAGGATCATGAGACTGAGTCCAGCATTGGGCTCTGTAGTCAGTGAGGAGTCTGCTTGAGATTCTCTCCCTCTCTTCCTCTGCCCGCTCATCTGCATGCATACTCTCTCTCCATAAAAATAAATAAATAAATCTTAAAAAAATTAAAAAAAAAAACAACCCTCAACTCTTCATAGCTAGGAAGTTTCTTACGGCTAATTTAAATTATTTATACTGCAGGAGGAGTCCATTCTGCCCCTCCCTTCAAAAGAGACAAAGACTTGATCACCATCTTTTGTAAAATAAAATAAAATAAAATAATCTATTAGTGATAGATTAAATAATTACCACTTACTAAGCATCAGTCATCTCCAGGCACCAGCCTTACATTCAATGTGCTTTGTCTTTTGTCCTTGCAACAATCTTTAGGTAAGCAATATCATCTACAATTTATAGTTGAAGACACTGAGGCTCAGAGATGTTAAGTATTTTGCTTCAGTTTACACAACCAGCAGCAGCAGCAAAACTAGGCTTTATACCCAGTGGGTCCCCTGTTTCTTCTCTGAGGACCCTTTTTGCCTGTTTCTACCTGGGAGCAATCATTCCCATCTTCTAGTGTACTCTTCTTCTAGGGTAATTAACACATGTTCTTCAGCTTCTAATCATGGCCCTTACAAACAAATTATTAATAATCTTTTATCTATCTCTGGTCTTTCCCCAAGTTCTCCACATTCCTTGAGTTTGGCATCAACTCAGTCCTTAAAATACCATTCAATGGGGGAAAATCACAAGTCTTGACTTTAGTAAAAGAATAGAATCATCTCCCTTCCCATTTTAAATCAGCCTAGAAACTATTAAGCACCTATTCACAAAAAATCATTTTTTTAAAGATTTTTATTTATTCATTTGACAGAGATCACAAGTAGGCAGAGCAGCAGGCTCCCTGCTGAGCAGAGAACCCGATGCGGGGCTCGATTCCAGGACCCTGAGACCATGACCCGAGCTGAAGGCAGAGGCTTAACCCACTGAGCCACCCAGGCACCCCCCAAAAATCATTTTTTAAAAATATTTATTTATTTATTTGACAGAGAGAGGTCACAAGTAGGCAGAGAAGCAGGCAGAGAGAGAGGGAGAAACAGGCTCCCCACTGAGCAGAGAGCCCGATGCGGGACTCGATCCCAAGACCCTGAGATCATGACCTGAGCCGAAGGCAGAGGCTTAAACCACTGAGCCACCCAGGTGCCCCCCCAAAAATCATTTTTAAATCATTTTAAAAGTAAAAGGAATAATAGCCACCAGGAATCCTGGTGAAAGCCGGGTGACACGATGTAGTTTTGTGTGCTTCCCACAGCCAACTACATGAAAAGTTACCAGGAACAGCACAGAGCACTCCTGGACTAACCATTTTCCAGGTGCGAACACCCGCACCTGGCAGCGGATGCCCCATGGTGAAGAAAGACCACAGGGTTCAGGAGGTGAAGCCAACCAAATACTGTGATGTGGCGTTTTAGTCTCCCTATGGTCTAGAGTCGGCTAGCTCAGGTGGAGGCTGTGGGCAGGTGCTGGTCCATTTCATTCCTAGCTTGTGACATGCTAAGCAGAGTAACAAAATACATTTTCATCTCTCAAATCTAATAAAAATCTTGGGCTTATATATTGTCCATCTTTATATTTTTTGCTCATCCCTTCATTTCCAAACACCAGAGCAGGGCCTGACATGTAGCTGGTATGCACTGGCTGCCTGGGAGATCATAAGAGAATGTGGAGAGAGGGCAGAGACCAGGAAACACAATGCCAGCCAATGGAGGACATCTTTTTTTTCCCCCCCTAAAATTCATCTTTATAAAGCATTGGTCTATGACAGGTTGTAAATGTTCAGAACAAAACAAAAAGCAAGAACTGGTCCTTTACCTCAGGTAGTTAGAGAAGTGCTGGTCTAGCAAGTAAATGTGGAAGTGGTGCTTGGCAGAGTTGCTAGAACTCCCGGCCATTTATTTAGCAGTCTAGTAAAGATTTAGGTGTGGTAACGTTCCCAGAATAAGTCACCAGTAACCTTCGGACACTCACTTTTAGTTCCCCGTATTCCAACCATCTATGTGTATCAGCGCATTTCCTGAAGATTCCATCCATCCCTGAGGCAGATGCTTATGACCACAGGCTTACAGGGAAATGCCGAAGAACTACTGATGGGCTCTCTCTCTAAGCAGACTTCTGAGCGAGTCACAAAGGGCACAGGAGAGTCCACTGCACATTGCTCTAGCCCGCGTAAACGAGACGTAGGTTTCCTCAACTCTTAAAAAAGGTTTAGGTAATGTCCACTCCTGTTGTTTCTTGCCATGTGGTGGGACCCACCTGGTCTCTTCATTCCTGGGAGAAGCACCTTATAGAAGTACGTTTGGGAAATGAATTAGACGTGTTTAACCTAGTCCTTCTTCCCTCTTGGAAACTAGCTATTCCGTGTGAGGCTACACAGGGGCAGACCCCCGTGAGCAGAGTCCTGCGGCTGTTCAGCTGTGGGTGTTGATTCCTGGGTTCAGTCGTAGGAAGGGAATTGTTCCCATGTACCCTGAGCCAATTTCTCCAGTATCAGCTTCTCTCGTTTGGCTTATAGTTTGTGTAGGAATACAAAAGTATTATCTGGGGGGCTTCTCTCAAACCTCACCAAATGGCAGTGATTATACATTAAAGGCTTTTCTCATAGGCTTTGCTGGCCTATATTCTTCACTTGCCTTCCATTAGCCTTCTCGCAGAGGAGGGCAGATCCTCAATCACTCATTTGGTGACTATGTTGTATTGATACCTATTCTGAACCTTCTGCTGAGTAGAAGCCAGACCTTCCTCTGCCACATTGGTTAAGTGAGGGCAATCTCCTGGCTCAGTCAATGCCCCTTTCTGCCTGTACTTTTCTGGGTGCGTTTCTCCTTAAGCTGTGGCTCATCTTTCCAGGTTTTTGAAGATCAGTAAGAGCACACTCTGTGACCCATCACGATGGAAAACACAAGGGCTCTAGAATCAAAAGGAAGAATCAGATAAAAGTGAGTCTTTGCTCCTCTACAAAGTATCAAGAACAGAATGTCTTACCAGGCATTTCCACAGTTCACTTCGGGGAAACAGAGAAAAGCTCATGGCCTTTGCAGCCTTCCCATTTCCAAGACCCAGTTAGGACTCTTTCTTTGGCTCTTCCTGAGTTAGGCCAGGGAACATTAAAACTTACAGTCTATTTCTCTGAGATTCAGTTACAAGTCACTCTTGCTACAATTCTCTCTGACCTTGCATTTTTCTTTGGGTCACTGGAGTAGTTTTTGGCTGATCGCCTGTGAACACTGCCTACCTTTTCTAAGCCAGAATGTGGCTTGCTTCTTCTGGTAGCCCTTCCTCGTGATGACTGACTATGCCTGGCTGAGCTGGAGGAATGAATGACCCTAGATTCTTTGTCACTGCATTGACAGCATTATGTCTCCTCAACTAGACCTTGTCTATGCCAATAGCTTTGTCTGTATTTTCCCCACCCCCAAATATGGTATTATATTTGTGATATTACTTTATGTTACAGATAAAGTCCTTAAAGAAAGACAGTACCCACTCCCTTGATGTAGTTAAGAACTTCGTCAGTGCTTTTCATTCAACTTTGCTAGTTCAGGGGCGCCTGGGTGGCTAAATCTGTTAAGTGTCTGCCTTTGACTCAGGTCATGATCCAGGGGTCCTGGGATCAAGCACCACTTAGTATCTGGTAGCATGGCTCTGGGTTCCCTGCTCAGAGGGGTGTCTGCTTCTCCTTCTCCTCTGCACCCCCCAACTCATGCTCTTCTCTTGCTCACTCTCTCAAATAAATGAATAAAAATCTTAAGAAAAAAAAAAAAAAGAACAAACTTTGCTAGTCCAAACATACATTTTAATGTAAAAATGCACGAATATAGAAAAGTATAGGCTTCTGGTTTAGAAAGCCTGCCTCTTTGGAAAGTTACTGACCTCATAAGAAACTATGAATAAATTCCCCAAGGTAGGATGAACAGAAAGTAACTTATACTCACATACAAGCATAATTAAGCATAGATACAGTTGCATAACTAATGTAGATGTGCCAAAGAGAAGAAAGCACAAAAAATTTATAGAATTTATATGAAGTAGGGATGCTCAGTCTGTTAAACGACTGCTTTCTGCTCAGGTCATGATCCCAGAATCCTGGGATCAAGCTCCGCATCAGGCTCCTTGCTCAGCAGGGAGCCTGCTTCTCCCTCTGCCTGTCTCTCCCCCTGCTTGTACACACACTCTCTCTCTCTCTGACAAATAAATAAAAATCTTAAAAAAAAACAAAACCAGAAACAAAACTTTCATGAAGTAAGAAAATGTTCAACTGGGTAATAACCAAAACTTCATTAACTTAGCGGTCTTGGGGTCCCAGAAAGTGAGGTAGCACTGGCCAGATTCCTTTGGTGTTGCAGGTCCTTCTAGACCAGGCTGGGCAAGTGGCAGTGGATTTGGAGCTGGGGCAAGCCCACTCCATGTTGCACAGCACACTGCACTGCAGATAGAACCCAGCAAACAGGGAATCCATTATAGTTGAGAGTTGCCCTGTGCACACAACCAGCTTCTGCCAGCACTTGGAGGAGAGACAACCCTATTAAAATACCTTTTAAAAAGTTAAAGCTAAATGACTGAACATTAAAACTTTGAGGAATGGGGAGGGGGGGAACTATGAGGAAACGTCAGCTTGCTTATTATCCAGGGAATGAGCAGAACTTAATTCTCATTCCAGCATGGGGCTGTTGGGCACCCAGCTCCTTCCACTCTGGATAGAAAACAAATCCCCAAGTTGCTACTGAGCCAAACTTTAAAGGCCAGTCAGGAAATGAGCAGCACTCCCGCATAGGAAAGACTGGATCAATGTTTTTTTTCTAAAGTAAACAAAAGATCTGCAAAAGTGTTTCCTTGCACTATTTGGCAAGAGAAAGAAGCACCTGGAGAGTGAGTTGGGATGAGAAACCCTATAAGAAATGGGAGTAAAACAAGGATGGTTATAATGAAGCTTTGTCTCGCTAATCTCCAGAGCCCAAGTGTCCTATTAGGAAACAAAGCTGCAAACGAAGAGACAATCAGGAAGACTGTTAAGAATAAATTCATGGAAAGGATAAATAGAATAAATACTTTTCTGGATCCTGAATCTCATCTTTCATTTGGATTTTTAAAAAACTTTAAAAATACCTTCTTGGAGAGTCAAAGTGGAATATATACATTAAAATAAATGAGGGCCGTGGAGGAAGAAGTATGAGCAATGAGAAAAGCAATTATCCTTGGAGACAGAAATTTCTTTGCTTCAATGCAGCCTGTGATGCAGGCAATTTCAGCCATTCTCTTTCAGGTTGATTTTCCGTGCGAGTTCCAAATGCTGCTTGAGGGGACATGGTCTCAGCTCACCTGAGGGACTGGGGCATAACTAAAGATGTATGGAGAGCTATCAGATTCTTTAAGGCAAACATTCTGTTTCAGTAGGCCAGCCTCAGGAGGAAGTCACCCTTGGGAGACAGGTAAGAGAAATGAGGCAGCAACTGCATAGTGTTCTCTGTGTTAAATACATAACATTTAAACCACCCCCCCAAAACCAATGCAAAGGACTCAGCGGCATCTCCTCGTTCATTTTATGAAGTCACGAGTTTTAGTTCTTTTTCCCAATGAAAAAGGCTTAAAGACTTGAATGGTTAGAGCCATTCCTCAATGATTTTGAAACAACCAATAATCAATACATAAAGATTAACTGAGAAAGAAAATTCATTTCTGCTTTTTCTGCAATGAGTCTAGGGAGTGTCACATGAAGGAGCAAAAGACTGAGAAAACTGCCAAAGAATTTGCATAAGCAGAACAAAACTCATAGTTTCCCCGGACCAAACCCATCAGCCCAAGCAGGAGAGATGATGCTTGGGGGCTTTTTAGGAGGCGATCAATGGCTCACTTGATCTGGTAGGCAACATTTGATAAAAAAGCATATATTTTCCAGGGCCCAGGCTCTACTTAGTGCCTACCTGCTGGAGAAAATCAAAAATAATGATGCAGGGGCGCCTGGTTGGCTCAGCGGGTTAAAGCCTCTGCCTTCAGCTCAGGTCATGATCCCAGGGTCCTGGGATCGAGCCCCGCATCGGGCTCTCTGCTTGGCTGGGAGCCTGCTTCCTCCTCTCTCTCTCTTTGCCTGCCTCTCTGCCTACTTGTAATCTCTATCTGTCAAATAAATAAATCTTTAAAAAAAAAAAAATAATGATGCAAATCCCTGGGAAGCCAGGGACACAGCTAACTGGACGCCATTTCTGACTATTTGAAGTCCATGAGTTCCTCAAGTATTGATCTTTTTTTCTCCTTATGAAATGTTAACGTGTGTTTTTATTCATTCACCTGCCTCTGGCTGTTCCTTACTAAAGGTTAAGTGGTTGTGAAACCACATGCACTACAGAATCCAAAGAAGCTGTTTGAAACTCTTGAACAAGGAGTAGTGCCTTGTAGCTCCAGGGGCAGCTGAGGGTGGGCTCTCTCTGACCATCTGTAGGTTTTAATGTGCTCCGTCCATCTCGTGCCAGCGTGGCTTGCCAGAGTTGGAGTCACTGTGCTCGGAGACACTGCAGGAGGGGGCTCAAGGGGGTGTGCTCTGCAGCCTCCTGGGCCTCTCCAGCAGGTGCACTTACTTGCCTTTTCATTCTGAGGCTCTTTTTCTTAACCCTCCGCAAGCACTCATACACAGAACTGTTATTACTTGTTACTGCATGTTGCTGATTCATACTCAGAGGAAAAAGTAATTTTGTCTTCAACACCTCTTCCCTGTCATGTAAGGCATATGTTAATGAAAGACAGATTTTGGCATCCATTCTCCTCTGTAGCTTTGAAGCCACAATATAAGATTCATTATAAATGAAGATGCAACTGTTATTTTTCTTCTATTTATAACAACACCAAAGCCATCTTGCAGGTACCTTTGTGCCTCTCAAATCCCAAACCGTATTCCAAGAAATGCTCAACATTTTATGCTCGAATTGGCATTAATGTGGCATTAATGTACATATAATGTTTTTTAAAATAAAGATGTTTTCACTCATATTTTGTTACTGACAATCCCTGAATTCACATCTTTTAGATTATACTAAAGCTGAATCCCTTGGAAGACATTTTAAGGCTTTTTCAGACTGCTTTTCTTTTTTTTTCTTCCCTCCCTGTAAGTGAGGAGTATGCAGGCGATGGGTGCTCGGCTTGCTGGCTCTGCTCGGAGGGGAGACAAGTGGAAGCCAGAAGGGGGTGGGGCGGGAGCAGAAGTAAACATATGCAGAATGCTGAAAAGAACTGATTGAAAGCTTTTGCTTTGTCATTCCTCTTAGTTCCTTTCCTCCTTTTCCTTCCCCTTTTGTAATGTGGACCAGTGCAGCGTACTTATTTCATAGAATCACTGGATCTGGAATGAGCTGTCACCTTGTAGATTGTCTCATCCAAACTCCTACCCATTGCTATAATTCTCTGCTTGATTCAGGAGCTCTTTTTCTTCTCCAGCAGCTTTCCCAGCAGCATGTGAGCTATCGATTAAAAGTGTGCTTTTGAGACTAGAGTTTTTGGAATCAGACGGTTATGGGTCCAAACTGTGGCTCGCCACGGATTGGCAGTGACATCTGGGCAAGTCTCAGAGCCCCAGGCTTATCTGTTAAATGGTCAGGACAGAAATGAATTCATAGGAGTTTGAGGATGAAATGAAGTAATAATGTAATATATAAAAATATAGTATACAGAAGACTCAGCACTGGTTGCTAAATTAAGAGTAGTTAAGTGGTTCAAAAGGAACCAAGACCCATACTTTCTGTTTGACTGTGAGGCAATTCTTTTCCACCGCACCTTACTGTCTTTCTCACAAGGTCTCATAAAGCCACTGAAAAAGTTTCTGTTGCTGGAATACTCTCCGTATGTGGCCTTGTAGACTGTAAATGCTATTATTAATAACAATACCTCCCATATATTCAGTGCTTTAGAATTTACAACGCACTTTCACAAGTGCAGGGCGGGGAGGTGGGGAGGGGGCAGGGGAGTACCCACGCCGGCTCGATGTCTACTGGTGACTAAGAGAGGCCGGAAGCAGGAGCTGCGGAGGCTCTGAAAGAGGTCTATTAGTGATGCAAATGTGAAGTTATCTGCACTTGTGAGGAGCATAATAAACATTAAAACCAATTAGAAGTAACAATGAGTGATATATTCAGGCTTCAGAACTTGGCTTTGAGGAGTCGGCAAACCATAGGAATACAGCACAGGAGTTTGGGGGCCAGAAATTTACCTGAAGTGTAGCAGTCTAAATATGCGCGAGTTTCCCCATACAAACTAGAGTATAGTGACTATTTAGATTGCAGAATGGTAGAAACCTCCATGTGTTCATAGTTTAGAGACAAAGCATATGGAACTGAATCAGGCGAAGCAAGTAATTTCTCAGAAATCAACATTCACTGAGTGCTTCAATACAATAAATCTATCACACTGAATGCAAAACTTTTAATAATAGAAACTGTTACCTTGACGTTCTTACAAAATTCTGAAATAGTTCTTTGTGTGTGAGAGTTTTTACATTTGGAAAACGCTCAAAAGCGAATTTTTAGAAGTGGAGAGAAAAGAGGCTGCATTTTTTAATATAGAATATTTCATTGTTTCTGTATCGTAAGAAGATGAAGGAACATCTTTTTCTGTTAGAAAGAAAATGGTCCTTTTGAAATTCAGCTCCCTCAGAAGATGAATTTTTAAATCTCAAATTCTGTCTAACTAACTGGTCCTAGCTTTATGTTCATGCGGAAAAAATAAGAATTTCATGCAGCTATCAAATATTTTAAACTAATATCCAGGCAGATACTTTTGCAACACTTCATGTTTTTTTAATACCTATAGGCAATATTCCAAATCAGGTCTTTCTCCCTCCCCTCCCCCCCACCGCCGCCCAAAATCTGTATTTTGTCTAGCAGCAAACTTTAAGTAGGGGGCTGATTTAGGTGGGCTAAGCAAGAGAAAAGACTGACCAGACAAGTAGAAAGACACTTGCAGAAATGGCCCTACCGAGTAGCCATGTGGCACGGGAGGTCTATGCTAGACAGAGCCCAGAAGAGCCCGGTTTGTGTCTCACAGTCCAAATTTGGCTGATGTATTTTTGAAGTTTCTAAAGGTTAACTACATGCTATAATACATTACAGAAAGACACAAAGCTGAATTTTACTCTGCCAGTCAAAAGCCTCGCCTGAATCTGCTATTTAGGACTGAGAGAGAGAGTACAATTTACATGTGTGAGAATGTGAGAATGATTTTTACCTTCTGTTGTTTTTAAAACCACCTTAGGCCACGATTTTTAAATCACAAGAAGATCTGCTGGGGTTCCCATAGCAACATTAACTTGTTTAACCGCCCTTGTTGTATGTAATACTTTCAGGACTAGTTTGGCTTTTAAATGTATACTTTAATTATGAAAAACAACTGAGTGAAGAGTCTCAGGCACATTTTAACGTCTGCATTTATTGACTGATGCCATGTAAACAGAAAGCTTGAAATTGTACTTCTGAGGAATTGCCACCAAGGCAAGTGTATACAAAACCCTTTATGTGGTCTTCCTGCCCCAATGTCTGGCCTCACTGCATTCCATTCCATATGGGATGCCTCAATCTCTCTAAATGTATTTATAACATGAGTAGGATAAAACAGAAACAAACTAACCTCGGATTGCTCCAGACTAGAGACTAGAAGCCAAGGTGCCCTCTATTCAAGGCTGTCTAGCAGCTGACTCCTACCCCATCTTTTCTCCACAGTTCATCATCGGGAATGGCCCACACCAAACACACTTGTCTTCTCCCCATCAGGGACTAGGCTGACACCCACTGCCCCCCAGAACCTGATGCTTCCCCCTTCCTTCCTACCAACTAATCTTTCTCTTTGGAACCACTATTGCTGCCGCTAACACTACTCTGGAACATGCTGTTTGTGACCAGGCAGCATCTCTCCTTTTTTCTTTTGGTAACACGGTCTTCGTTTTCCTTTGAGGAACTTTCCTGCACTCCATACATTCAGGTGGCACCATCAATGAAGCTTCCCTGTCCCAAACTGTCAAGAGATGAATCCATGACCCAAGTTAGACCAATTCTTCCGAAAACTGAATTTTAAGTGCATTCAAAAAGGAAAAAGAGTGGGAACTGAATTTTTTTCAATGGTAGTCCTTCAAGAGATTTCCATTTCTTCCAGATTTCTGTGGCTCAAAGTCCACTAGCTGCTAAGTTCCCTATTTGAGTACCTGTTTATATATTATCTGAGATTGTGATTTAGAGGCTTGGGATGTGCATGTTTTGCTTTGACAGCCAGATCCTATCTATGCTCTCTGAAAACAGGGCTGGGTCTGTATTTATTGTATTAGTCCATATAATTTAACACAATGTAAAGTACTCAGTATATGTTGTATGACAAATGAAAAACCAATCTTAGAAACTCCATTTTTACAAAGTGCAATTTGCAAGCCAACTTATATCCTTTTTGAGGCAACGTGATAATAAGAATTTTGGGGGGTGTAACAGTTGACTTAAAGGTGTACAACAACTTGTACACCTAATAATAGCCTGAAAATAATGTTAGCATGGGTCATACTTCCCCAATTTTAGGAAACAGAAACTAAAATTCTATTTCAGACATTAGTCTCTGAATTAAAAAAAAAAAAAAAAAGAGTTTTGGGGTAAACAGAAAAGGAGAAAACAAAAAATTCACCTAGGCCTTGTGACTTGCGGGGGAAACAAGGAGTACTGTCTCTTTGCTATCAGATAAGAGAGGAAGAGAGCTTAACTATGTTAGACTAACACATAAACAAATGTTTTTTTTGCACTTCTAAAAAATAGCAGGGTATGGTTTCTCAGAATCATCTGACTTATAGCAGTAATTTAATTGAAAGCTTATAAATTTCAGAGAACAAACAAAATGGTTAGACATAAACACAAACAAGCGTGAGCACATTAAGCTTTGAAAACACGGAATATGTACACTCTTCCAAATCATTTACGAGTGCTTAAAAAAAAGAGCTCACCCATGATAAACAGCAAGATATACAAATTCTCTTTTCTTCTGGTTGTCCTTTCAAAAATGAAAGATCTACAGAAGTTTTTGTGCAGTGTAATCCTCATGATTCAGCCATGAGAAAGGAGTGAAAATCCCAATTGGGAGCTTTTTTGAGTCAAGTGTAATGGTTTCTGGAATTTGCCTTGAACCCACACTCGGTGCATTTTCACTTGTTTTTTCCTATTCACTTGTAAACGACGATCAACCAGATTTTGCTTCTCCTCTAACCCAGCCTTGCAGAACATATCGTGGACTTCCCCTGTGAGACAAAAATGGCAATCAAATGTATATGTGACCGGTGCATGGTGGTGGGAGACAGCGGGACAGTCAGGAACAATGGAATATTAATGGAATGACTGACCATCTAAATTTCAGTTATACTAAGAGACTCCCCAGTACAAACTGGTTAAGGAAACCTGTAAAACCAAGTGGATTTCTTCTACTTCACAGAAATACACCAAGTATGAACAGCTTAACATGGCAGGTATAAACAGATATACAATACTACTGGTTGCAGATTTCAATATTTTGAAAGGTGCCCTCTATTCTGAGTTTTTTTTGTTTCCAGAGACCCCAAATAGCACATTATAAAAGTACTCACGTAAGTTTGGAGAAAATCCTTGAGGGGAGAATTCATTTTAAACATTTTTTTTTAAAATATTTTATTTATTTGACAGAGAGAAATCACAAGCAGGCAGGGAGGCAGGCAGAGAGAGAAGAGGAAGCAGGCTCCCTGCGGAGCAGAGAGCCCGATGCGGGGCTCAATCACAGGACCCTGAGATCAGGACCCTGAGATCATGACCTGAGCCAAAGGCAGAGGCTTTAACCTACTGAGCCACCCAGGCGCCCCTAAACACTTTTTTTTTTAAATGAGAAATTGACAAGAGATAAGTAATTTTCTATGGACTCTTAAAATCAAGTTCCCTCCTCTGGCTGTGGTATGTCATCATTTTTTTCAAATCTGGGCTAACAGTATTTCCAAAATGGAACGACTACACCTTCACTTGGCTATAAGAATGAAACAAGTGATTCTTTAAAGCAGTTTCCACTGGAAAAACATTAAAAGACAAAAAGGCCATTTTCAAGCTTTCACAAAGAACAGTTACAGTGTGGTTACAGGGTAACCAAAGAGAGTTCTTACAGCTAATTACTTTCCCTTAGAGATAAGCATACCTTTTGTAAAGAAATATACTCTGGTACCATCTCCTCGAACATAAAAATTTTCAGATAAGCAATGTCCTAAAAAACATAATTGTGATCAGAGAAACTTAGTATTCCTTAAAACAAAACAGAAATGTGACATAAAATATAAACAAGGCATTTTAAAAACACATGAAAAGAATTCCAAACTGAATATACCCCTTTTAAAACGAAGCTGAGTCTTATCATATCTTCCATAGTCCCGAAATAACAGCACTCCTCCAGGTTTCAATAAGTTGGACAGTCGGTTTACAACGCCTTGCATCCTTTGAAAACAAAGCAAGATACTATCTGCAGAAGTCTTGCTTTACATGCCACATTTAACCTTTTTAAAGATAAAATAAGGAAAGTTCTATGGGGCCAAAACAATCTCACCACAAACCTAAGGGCGACAAAACCAAAAATATTTTGTACAGAAAGGAAAATGGATACCAAAACTTGCTAAACGATCAGATTCAGAAGACCTAGAGTATAAGGTAATCACCCAAATGACCGAGTGGTGTCTTCGTAGAGCTTGATGATGTCAAAGCTGCCCTACAAAACTATGTAGATGGTCCTGGTATTTCTATCAAGTTATGGTAGTCCCAAGGCAGATAAACACTGAAGTCACTTCATTTTCCTTGCAAGATAAAAAATATGATGGAGCCATCCCAAATTGCACATATCTAAGCAGAGATCATGTTTCCTCTAAAACTAGTCCCTTCTCCCTTTTAGTTCAAAAGTGCCATCATTCACTGAAGTGTTACACCTCAAAGGTATTTTTTTTTTAAAGATTTTATTTATTTATTTGACAGACAGAGATCACAAGTAGGCAGAGAGGCAGGCAGAGAGAGAGAGAGGAGGAAGCAGGCTCCCTGCTGAGCAGAGAGCCCGACGTGGGGCTCGATCCCAGAACCCTGGGATCATGACCTGAGCCGAAGGCAGAGGCTTTAACCCACTGAGCCACCCAGGCGCCCCCCTCAAAGGTATTTTTAACCCCTTTTCTTTTCCTCCTCTTTCACTAGTCTCTCCACAACCACGTGGTCATCCAATTCTAGGTCGTCTTTTTTTAAATGATGTTTTGTCTCCTTTTTGTTTCCCTTTTGCAGTCCTTTAGTACAAATTGCTACCTCCTTAGGCCTGGAAACAGAATACTTTTTAACATGCTTTATTATTCCCCTGTTAATTTTTCCTGCATATCAGTGAGGAATTATTCTACTTAAAATGATGGTTTTGTCAAATCATCCCTTTGCTCAAAAATGTTCATGATTTTAATCCATAGGATAAAATCTCAATTTCTCAGTTGGGCTCTTAAGATCTCCTTCAACTGGCCTCAATCTCTCCAAAACATCTATCCCACTACATCCTAATGTGAAGCATCAACTCTGCCCGAACTGTTCCAAGCTCGGCTCTGAAGCAATCCATGCCTTTGTTCACGTGGTTCCCCTCAAAGAATTCTCTTACTTTCTGCCTATTTAAATTCTATTCACACTTCAAGCCCCAGCTCAATACTGGGAAGCCTTTACTTACTTTCTTTTATTATTTATTCTTTTCATCTGATTCCCAATCAAATACAACCCCTTGTGACTGCTCTTGACTTAATGTTTTTGGTTAAATGTTCATGGTCTTATGTGTGATTATGGGTCAGTGATGGCAAAGATTTCAGATCTCATATCCATGCCGAGTGACTGACACTGGCTGCCCACGGAGCTCAGTGGGAATGACAATCAGGGTACAAAATCAGTTCTGAGTGTCTGCCCTGAGCAGAGAATGGTAAATGGAAGCCCGTGTGCTAAGTCCTAGCTATCTCTGCTTTATCCACACTACTTAAAGCTTCCAGATTTTCTTATTTTAAAAATGAGGAGTTTGCATCAGATAATCTGTAAATTCCTTCCCATTAAAACAATGTTCAGTGGAATAAAGGAGTGAAAAGCCAGATTTATGTCAGGTTATGGAGGAAGTAGATAGTGAGAAGAGGAAAGTCACTATGAAAACAAGACAGAAATATAACATAAAGAGGTGGCATAATTAGATGAAATGCTCTCTTAAAAAACTGGAACATAAGTACATGAAAGGGAAAAAAGAAAAGTCTTTTTCCTTGTTTATTTTGTTTGAGGTTATTTTCACACTGTGTTTATGGCCTTAGAGTTTGGCAATTAAAGAAAACCACATCTCGGGGCGCCTGGGTGGCTCAGTGGGTTAAAGCTGCTGCCTTCAGCTCAGGTCATGATCCCAGATTCCTGGGATGGAGCCCCGAATCGGGTTCTCTGCTTGATGGGGAGCCTGCTTCTCTTCCTCTCTCTCTCTGCCTGCCTCTGCCTACTTGTGATCTCTGTCTGTCAAGTAAATAAATAAAATCTTAAAAAAAAGAAAAGAAAAGAAAAGAAAACCATATCTCGACCTTAAAATATTCGCATTCAGGATAAATGTCTTACGTACAGAGAATACCTTTCTGCAATTACTACTAAAACAAAGTATGAAACATAAATGCAGAAAAATAAACAGCCAAATATTTCAAAATGCAGCCCTCTCCCTCTGCAAATCCTTTCTTCCCAACTATCCTTTAATATCTGGGGTTGCAGGTAAAGGCCACGGTGGAGGCTGCTTTTCTCCATCAGCCCACCTTGCTTGGCTCGGTACCAAATTCCAGAACCAGTTCCTGAGGACTGCAGGTAAGCGTGGGCTGGAGGAGATGGACAAGACAAGAATGGGAGAGGGCCCCTTTTCTTTTTTTATCTGCCTTGGGCCAACTCTGCTATCCTCATCTACCTCTAGATGGAGGGTGAGGAAAAGGAAAAGAAGAGATTTTAAAAAGGAGTATTTATTGATTGCATACTCTATGCTTGGATCTGTGGTAAACGTATTGTACTTTCTTTTATTTCAGTGGTAAGGACAGTTAGCTCTTCTTTTTTAGCCTCTTATGGTTTATTCCCATTTCAGCTGGATCCTCCAGTCTCAAGGTCTAGCAGAACTGCTTGCCATTCATTTGTGCATGGATTTTTCAAGCTGGTAGGAAGCCACTTTTCTAAAACTTTCACGGGCTGAATATACCACCACAGTCCCAAATGAACCTAAAGATATTGTCTTTTCACTTACTATTGGCTTCCTTCTACTCACTCACCTTATTTTCAGATCATTTCTATATAGGTAAGAAAGTGGCTAGGGACAGGATACATCTGAATTTATTTTATAATAAATAAATAGAATGAACATACTGTAGAATAACAGTAATCTTTCCAAGACATCTGCTTCCCCTTCTTTTTAACATTCAGTTCAAATCATGAGAAAATACATTATCTAAACTAATTTTAAGTAGAGTTTTTGTGGTCTTATTTGGAATTTAAACATTTCCTGTTATAGGTGTCAAATAGAAAATCTTGTTCTCTATCCACCTACTCCATCCTTTTAACTATTCATTCTTTTAACTATGAAACAAAATACATAGATGACATCTCTCTACCAGCACCTGAATGATGCCAATATTCTAAACAGATTAGCAGAAAGACACAGATTATAGAAAGTGGGAGGAAAAAGTGGCTTCATGGAATGTGATATCTCTCACCAGGTGCAAAAATATGTTTCATTTGGATTTATTTGGAAATTTGTCTTTCAACAAGCAATCAAAGTGCTCATCTCTAAATAAGAAGTAAAAAGACTATAAAGGGTCCTAGTGAGTTTGTAATTGCAAAGGGAAAAGCACACGTTAACTCGGTTTCTTTGGGAAAGGGTCACACTCATCAAACGAAGACTGGTTGATGTCAAGTCTCTATCTACCAGCAGAGGAAATTTTGGGGGTTGAATCTACTGCCACAGCAGAAAATCCAATTTTAAGAAAACTTACACATGCACAACCCTTGCCACCACATGTGTGCCTTAATACAAATGAGGTGGCAGAATTTTAAGAGAGGTGATCATTTTCACAGCTGGTAGTATCTCTTTCTGCTTCCTCTCTGGACAAAAGCTATGTCGACTGTTTCAAAACAATGTAAGAACAAAAAATTTAAGTCATAAACATTTAAATGATGGCAATGGCCAATCTTAGATGATAAAGGTCCAAGGTTAATCTAGCAAATCTTGAGTACCTCTAATTCCCTGAAGAACTTCTTTAACACAAATTTTTTAAAAAGCCTGTCGATAGACCGGTGTGAAACCAAACAGATTCACAGCCCACCTCTTCATGAACATTCGGTAAGATACTAAATCAAAGATGTTTGTTTCTGATCACCAAGTACAATTTCCCTCTTGGGAGTCTATTAGGCTGTTCTGAATTTGTAATTTCCTTGAAGCACCGTCACTTTTAATAGGTATGTGTCTAGCCAGAGAATGCTCACTTCTCTGACAGTGATAGAAAGCTCACTAATGAAGCAGTTTGGCCAGTTTCTTTCCCCAAGTCTGAAGAAAGGAAAAACTGCATTTAAAAGACTGCATGTTCTACACAGTGTAGTTCACTAAATCATAAATTCAAGAATTGTCACTTTTTTTTTTTTACATTTCTGAAAACTACAACTGATAAAGGGGCTTTACACATTGCATTGCCCTTCTGTCTTTGGTTACCTGTCAGGATGAATGGAAGAGAGCACAAAGACAAGGAGAATGACATCCAGTATCCCATCTGGAAAAGGGTAAGGTAAGCCCTCATCACAGACGTCATGAACAAAGGCACAACACTGGGCTGCTCTGTAGGATGAGTGCAACTATCATGATAAAGGAATAAAAAAGGGAAAAAAAGCAGTTAGCAGACTTCTAGCATTTTTCTTAAAATAAAAAGGTCAAACTTTATATTTCTCCTAGTGCCTTTTTCCTCTGTAAATCTGAAGGCACTTTATTTCAGATTCAGTATTCTGTAAGCTTATTTCAAGCTGCCATAAAAAATTAAGTCTTGTGCTTGGACTCATAGCATTCCTCACAATCCCTCTTTAGTTTAAAAAGAGGAATAGGGGGGCACCTGGGTGCCTCAGTCGGTTAAGCGCCTGCCTTAGGCTTGGGTCAGGATCCCAAGGTCCTGGGATTGAGCCCCACATTGGACTTCCTGCTAGTGGAGAATGTGCTTCTCCCTTTCCCTCTGCCTGGTGCTCCTCCTGCTTGTGCTTTCTCTCTCTGAGTGTCAAATAAATAAAATCCTTTAAAAAAAAAAAGGTCCAGAAACTTCAAAAAAATAAAAGATAAATAAAATAAATAAAAAGAGGAATAGAGCAGGCCTTTGAGTCAGTAGGCAACGTTGTTGAAGGACTACCGTATATTATTTCAGAGGCACTGAGATGGCCCTCAGCTCTCTCTCCTACTGCTTGTTCCATGCCTCCTTTGGCTTAAAATACAAATATCCTATACTACATAATCAAAAATTAGATAATGGTAATGATAGCACAACTTCGTACATATACTAAAATCAGTGAATTGTATAAAGTGGTGAATTCCATGGTGTGTGAACTGTATCTCAATAAAGGCTGTTATTTAAAAAAATTAGAACATACATACACACAAATTTGCCCATAAAACAATACCAGAAGGATATATACCAAAATACCTGTCTTCGATTCACCACAGGACTCTAAGAAGTGTAATTATAGGTGAATTTTATCTCTCTGTTTAGGCTTTTCAGTATCTTAGAAAATGTCTACCATGATTAACTACTACTCAATATCAGAAATTAAGTTCCACATACTGACTATACATTTCTGTTAGCAGAATTTCCACTCCTTTCCCGTCTCCTAAAAATACTTTTTGTTAAGATAATGCTTACTAGCTTTTGGGGATTGGTCAAACAAGTCCAGGCTCCCTAATGCTTTTCTAACAGTCTAGGACAGTTTACATTTGTATTATATGCCTTCTCAAATTTTTTTAACTTCATAATTTTTAATTTAGTGAGTACCTCTTATGTGTTAGACTGTGTGCGGGGATCTAGGGACATAAATAGGAATAAGATCATCTTGTAGGGGGCACCTGGGTAACTCGCGGTGAAGCATCTGACTCTTGGTTTCAGTTCAGGTGATGACTTCAGGGTTCTCAGATCAAGCCCCATACTGAGATCAAGCCCTGTGTTGGGCTCCACACAGGGCATGGAACCTACTTAATAGTCTCCCCCCAGGGCACCTGGGTGGCTCAGTTGGTTGTGTGTGACTCTTAGTTTCAGCTCAAGTCATGGTCTTACGGCTGATGAGCCCCACGCTGGGATTCACGGTCAGCAAGGAGTCTGCTCGAGATTCTCTCCCTCTCCCTCTGCCCCTCTTCCAGCTTCTGTGCATGCACTCTCTAATAAATAAATAAATAAGATTCTCGCTCTCTCGCTCTCTCCTTGCTCTTTAAAAAAAAAAAAAAAAAATCACCTTGTAGGAGCTGTTGACCTTTCTAGGTATACCAGTGCCTTCAACTTTATTTTAAATTCAAAACAACTTCTATCATTTTAAGGTGATACCTTAGGTATCAGCTGATGATATGATTCCCAGAAATAGTAAAAGCTCGGTTAAAAATGGTCACAGATAACATTTTAAATATTTCAAAAATATCACAGCAGCAGCAAATAAATTAGATCCTTACCTGGCTCTCCTTAAAGAAAATATGAGGCATACCTTTACTAGCTCCACAGCTCTGGAAGCAAAATCACAACAGTAAAGAAAGGACTCTGGAACATTCCTATGAAAATAGAACCAATATTTATTTTTATTTTTTTAATTTATTTTTCATTTTTTAAATAAACATATGATGTATTTTTATCCCCAGGGGTACAGGTCTGTGAATCGCCAGGTTTACACTTCACAGAACTCACCATAGCACATATCCTCCCCAATGTCCATAGCCCCCCTCTCCCCTTCTCGACCCCCCTCCCCCCAGCAACCCTCTGTTTTGTGAGATTAAGGGTCACTTATGGTTTGTCTCCCTCCCGATCCCATCATGTTTCATTTATTCTTTTCCTACCCCCCAAACCCCCCATGTTGCATCTCCACTTCCTCACATCAGGGAGATCATATGATAGTTGTCTTTCTCTGATTGACTTATTTCACTAATGGAACCAATATTTAAATCTAGAGTTAATCTATGCTCAGATTACAGAAGAAAGGAAACTGTAGGCTTGAACTTGTTAAAAAAAAGTATTTCTTAAATAGAATTTTGGATGACACCTGGGTTGTTGTTTCTTCCTTTTAGACATTATTCTCTATAATGGCATATGGGTGCCTTCATGTTGCTTCTGAAACAGCATTGTCTCAAATGCTTACCATTAATTACAGGGTAACTTTCAAATTCCTGTCCTGCTTTTGAAGTACTCCATTATGTAAGGCTACCTACCCTTACATCCCATCATACTCTCACATGGGAAACCTCCAAAGCTATCCATCATCTTGCTCCATCTTTCTCCTCCTTCCCAACCTCCCCACACTCTTTCTTCTGTGCCTCCAGCCAGTAAGGCCTGTAGCTCCTTCATAGCTTAGTCAAGTTCTACCCATGTGCAAGGACTCTCAGACCCCTGTGTCCTCGGTGCTTCAGTCCCCTTTCTCTGTGTACAACTCATTTGGTTCTTGACCCTCTCAGAGAGGCTCTGATGCCCCTAATGGAACAGAAACATATATATTTTAATATCATGTAAACACAACTTCTAAACATTTATTAGCCTCATGTATGTACGAAATATTAGAATACAAGGTAGTAAATGAAATTGTCTAATAAAATAGTAAAAGTATATATTTTGGAGCCAAATAGACCTGTGTTTAAATCCTGAATTTTCCATTTATTAACTCTGTGAATTTGACTTAACTTCTTTAATACTCAGTTATTTTATTTATAAATTTAAAGTCAGTCATTTTTTGGCAGGGGATGTTTATCCATATGAAAGTCTTGAGTAGTTTTAAGTGGCCTCCACTGAACTTGTAGACAAGTTCTATTTGGCCTTTACCTAAAATTCAGTTACAATGTCTGGACTGCGGTTACTCATGGACACACATATACTCTGAATTTTGTGGACCAGTACCCTTCCAGATCATTCCTAGTATGATGGTATCAAAAAGTCCTTGCATCATGTCACTTAATACCATGTCTGAATCACAGAAAGAGATTAGTTTGTCATTAAACAATAATTATAACTATGGTCCTGGCTCTTGTGGGTTTTATAGCCTACCTGAGGACATGATTGGTTTTATATAGCTTTTATAGGCTTGTGGATAGGGCAGAGTTCCAAAGGTTTAAGTCTTCAGAATTTTGTAGAAGGGGAATGGCATTGCTGAGTGGGGAGAAGGGTAAATGGTCTAAGGGCTTAGAGATGGGAATCCTATGCCAAGGATGAGAAGCAGAGTTGATCCTGAGAGCTCAAACCAGTATGTAGCAGGTTATATAAGTGGGCCTTAAAACACATAATTAGAACTTCTAATTTGGTTCAGGAGACATTTCAAGCAAGGAGAACTACTAAATAAATATGAAATACAAACACAAATATGTATTCCATAAATAAAATCCCACCCAGGCTCAGATTATACTCTTACATGCTACCCATTGATGGATACTACATTCATGTATAATGCATTAATTCTGTGGCATTGGGGATTTACATTCAATTTAAGATTAGTTAAAATATGATGAATAGGATTTGGTTATGACTTGTGCTGCTTGCCTTTTTCATCTGTCTCATATAAAAAACAGTGCTTTACTCCAGCTGATACCCCTACAAAATCCATATATTTGTGACCCCTAACTTCCTGTGGTCGGTCACATGTGTTTGAACTTCTCTCAGGAAGCACTCACATGCATATAGCCCTATTTGATATGATGGCTAAGGGCAAGGGCTCTGGAACCAAAGTTCCTATGGTTTGAATCCTGGCTATGCCACTCAGTTGTATGATCTTGGAATAGTTACTTAATTTGTCTGTAACTCCATTTCCTCATCTATAAAGCAGAGATAAATATGGCACCTAAGGCATCGTAAGGATTGGAGCAATTCATGTAAGTTTCCAAAAAGGTACCAAACTCAGAGTAAGCACCTGCTAAATGTTAGTCATTGTTATAACTGTTGTTGCTATTGCTATTATTTTTATTATAACTATCATATTATTATTTTTTTTAAAGATTTTATTTATTTATTTGACAGACAGAGATCACAGGTAGGCAGAGAGGCAGCCAGAGAGAGAGGAAGGGAAGCAGGCTCCCCGCTGAGCAGAGCCAGATGTGGGGCTCGATCCCAGGACCCTGGGATCATGATCTGAGCTGAAAGCAGAGGCTTTAACCCACTGAGCCACCCAGGGGCCCCTATTATTATAGGAAGACCTGTCTCTGCCTTCTAGGAACTTAAAAACTTAAGAACTTATCACAGTTCTGTAGAAACTTCCATATAACTCAAAATGCTTCTCTGGACACTAGCACATCTAGCTCCTTATAAAAGGTATGCAGTAATCCTTTGGGCACTGGTTACTAAACACTCACAAGATACAGAATAGTCTAGTAGCTAAAGGAAAGCATGTGCCATTTGCCATGTATCCTACCAGGGCAGCAGCATGACCTCTGAGACTGAATTCCCACTGTAATAGCAGCCCAAGCTGAGGTCTTGTGACCACCCAATGACTTTCCAGAGCTTTTCTGTAAAATCAGCTGACTGCCTTGGCCCTTCTCCCAGGAAGCAGGTGTAAATATCACTACTACCACCACAACACTCTCTTGGCAGGGGATTTAAGCATTAAATGATCCTTGGAGAATGATATGACCTCTCAATTCCAGAGGTCTAATTATGGTAAAATATTCAGAAAATTTAAAACATTAATCCTATACACTCCAAAAGTAATAAAACATAATTTTTGAGGTGGGGGGAAAAGTCTAATTCTCCCTTTGGAAGTTGAAAAAAAAAATCACTGGTTGCCTTTTAAAAATGAATTAATTATCTTGGGTTATCAAACTACAATGACTAAAACAAAATAAAACAGCCAAGAAGTATCAGGAAGTGAGGAAAAAAGTGCTTGCAATCATTCATTGGAGGGAGAAAAGGGAAAAATAGAACAACTAGGAATTCAGAGATATTATCCAATATGTATTGAGCTCTAACTATCTGTACTGCACTATTAGCTTACCTAGAAAATCAGATTAGGATAAAATATATTTTCTACTTCAAGGAATATATGCAGTGGTTGGGGAGACAAGACTTAAAGAAATGATATGCTAAATAATACCTTGAGATGAGTCATAAAGCAATTCATTATCAATTGCCAAAGTAGTTAATTTATCTGTATTGTAAGGTCAGAAGTTACTGGGGTGAAGGAAACTGAGTATGTGGTATAAAACAGCAGAAAATATTGGTCCAGAAAGGGGGAAAAGGGAAAACAAAGAAAATAAGTATGAAAAGAGAAAGTCCATTCAGAACTGCAAATTTGCCACTATCACTTCTGCCTGGCCACTTTAACTGGTAATCTAAAGGTATTAGGAAATTACTATTTATTATGTTAGGTTTAGAAGAGTAATGAAGAATGTACCGATTTTTTTTTTTTTTTTTTTGGAGCTACATCATAAGTATTTAAAAATAAAGTGTCATGATGTTGGCATTGTGTTAACTGTTAAATCAAGGTGGTGGGTATATGAGAATTCACTGTATTACTCTTTACTTTTCTGAATGCTTTCACATTTTCATAAGGAAAAGCTAAAAAAAACCATCATTAAAATTTAAAATACACATAGAGAAAAGACTGAAAGGAATTATAACAAAAATGCTGACAGTAGCTATGTTAGGATGATGGGGATGATGGGTGATTCCCACCCTCCTCTCCTCTAATGGAAATGTTCTGCAATGTGCTCATGTCAATTTTATAATGGAAAAATAATGTGAAAGCTATTGTGTAAACTTTAAAAAAAAAAAAAAAAAGACCAGACACAGGTACAAGTGCTAGAAAAATCTTTGTGAGGAATGTTGTCTTCATCATGGAAATACTACAACACATACGTGAGGCGGTGAACAGGAAGGATGCACTAGGAGAACACCTCCGTCCCTATTATCTACACCTGCTTTTTTTGTCTTAGGGTTAGTTGCTGTTACCTCTAAACAATTCCAAGTCTAGAGACAATCATTGGACAAAGGGAAGCCTTATACTTGGTGTGGCTCCAGAAGTGATAACCAAAAAAATGAGGGTAAAGTATAAGCTTTCAGTTCAATTCTCTCTGTGGGAAATGGCTCCTACAGGCCTGGAGGAGCAAACGGAACTCTGAAGTTTAGCAATTCACAGCTTCGTGGAATGGTCAGATCTCTGGTTCTTTTCTTGTTCTCTCATCCACACACACACAAGCTTAAAAAATTACTTCAACCCACAGCTGTGAAATACTCTTTTCAGAGTAATTCCTAGTTCACACAAAATTAGACACTAGGACTAAGACAATTCTTTTGAAAGTTGTTTAAGCCATTGTTTATACGTGAACAAGAATACTACTGGCATATAGATGACATTTTTTCAGAATTTCTTAACGCCCCATACATATGGAAAAATTTGCAAGAGAAAACTTTAAAACTCACTGTAAAGTGTTCAAAATTGGAAAAACACTATTTCCAGCTCCACAGCCAACCTAAAAAAATCAAAAGAATAAACAAATATCACGAAAACAATGTTAAATTTTCCTCACCAATGTTAGATTTTTTCTTTTAATTTATAAAAACTAGAAAAAAATGTACCTGATGTCTAGGTGTCGGGGGGTCTTTCTTTCTTTCTATTTTTTTAAAAGATTTTATTATTTATTTGACAGAGAGAGAGAGAGAGCGTGCACACAAGCAGGGGGAGGGGCAAAGGGAGAGGGAGAAGTAGACTCCTTGCTGAGCAAGGAGCCCATGGGATCATGCATGACCTGACCAGAAAGAGATGCTTAACTGACTGAGCCACCAAGGTGCCCCAGAGGAATCGGAGGGTTTTCTAAACTCGAATGCAATGGAATAAGTCACAAGAATAATACTGACAAATTTAACTGTGGGAATATTTAAAATTTTTACACACCAAAACTCGAACCAAATTAAAAGGTGACCAACACACTGTAAAAAAAATTGGCGGCGTGCCTGGGTGGCTCAGTGGGTTAAGCCTATGCCTTTGGCTTAGGTCATGATCTCAGGGTCCTGGGATGGAGCTCTCTGCTCAGCGGGGAGCCTGCTTCCCCCTCTCTCTCTGCCTGCCTCTCTGCCTACTTCTGATCTCTCTCTGTCAAATAAATAAATAAAATCTTTTTCAAAAATTGGCAATAAATACAGTAAAAGGATAGTATTCATTAAAAAATAACATAAATAAGCAAAGGAAATAAATAGAACACAAAAGAAGTGCAAATAGCTTCTAAACATTTGAAGAACGGTGTGACCTAGTTAACAATCAAAGAAATGCAAATTAAAACACAGTATAATTTTCATTTGTCAAAGAGGAAATCACTTAAAATAAGAACACGTTTTAAAAAAGATTTTATTTATTTATTTGACACAGAGTGAGCAAGAGCAAGGGGAGGGGCAGAGGGAGAGTAGCAAACTACCCACTGAGCAGGGAGCCCAATGCAGAACTTGATCCCAGAACCCTGGGATCATGACTTGATCTGAAGGCAGATGCTTAATCAACTGAGCCCCTAAAATAAGAATATTCTAACCAATGAGGGTATGATGAAACAGACATACATTGCCATGAATTGGTATTAATATAACTTCCTAAAAAGTGATTTGGCAATATATGCAAAGGGGATTAAAAATTTTTTTTAAAAGATTTTATTTATTTGACAGAAAGAGACACAGCAAGAGAGGGGAACACAAGCAGGGGGTGTGGAGAGGGAGAAGGGGCTTCTTGCCAAGTAGGGGGCCTGATGCGGGGCTCCTTCCTAGGACCCTGGGATCATGACCTGAGCAGAAGATAGATGCTTAACGACTGAGCCACCCAGGTGCCCCAAGGGCATTAAATTTTTAAAATAAATTATGAGCTAATAAATCTAACCCAAGATAATAAAAGAAAATGGAGAAAAGTCTATACCCAAAGATATTTTCTGTAGAAAATCTGAAAACAATTTAAATGCCTAGTATTGTGAAAACAGATAAGCAGAATTAAAGTACTTTCCATAGGAAAATATTTTGCAGCCATGAAAATATTTATAGAGAATTTTTAAGATAGAAAAACTGCTTATGCTGTTTATGTTATAATGTTAAATAAAAACAAAGCAAAACCCCAAAATACAGGTACAGTATAGCTCAACTGTATAAAACAGTATAAACAAAAGGAGAAAAGTTAGTAAAATGTTAAGTGTGGTTAACTCCCTTGTATGTGGGATGGTAGATACTTTTATGTATTCTTTTGCAAACTCTCTAATCAATATATATTACCTTTACAGCAGAAGGAAGAGATTTATTTTTAAAAATAGAAAGTCAGGGGCACCTGCGTGGCTCAGTGGGTTAAAGCCTCTGCCTTCAGCTCTGGTCATGATCCCAGGCTTCTAGGATAGAGCCCCGCATCCGGCTCTCTGCGTAGCCTGCTTCCTCCTCTCTCTCTGCCTGCCTCTCTGCCTACTTGTGATCTGTCTGCCAAATAAATAAATAAATAATCTTAAAAAAACAAAAAAAAAGATTAAAAAAAATAGAAAGTCAATGTCTATACTGGATTACAGTTAATTATATATCTCATTATTTCCAGTTCACTTAAAAAGGGTTAATAACAGGAAGAGATAGAAATTAAGGCCAAAACTTAATTGGAATTTAAAACTGCCTTCAAGTTAGAAATGAAAACAAATTAAAAAAAAACTAAAACCTAAACTTAGAACCTGATGATAGACATGAGTCCTTTAAATATTCTTTATGCACAGAAGTATACTGAACACTTATTTAGTTAGATTTTATAATTTTCCCCCTAAAAAATCTGGATTATTAAAAAAGTCATATGGAATGTACATTTCAAAGCTATTTGCCACCTCCCATCTTTGCCCCGGCCAGACAATACCTCTAGGATTCTGAAAGAGGCGTTGCTACCAGGAAACAATTCTGTCTTCAGAGGTCCTTTTCTGTTTTCTTTAGATTCTAGGTTGGAAAAATGTGATCCCCCTTTGCTTTGACTATCTGATGAACCATAACTTTTCTTATGATTGTTTTCTTCAGGCATAGTAGGGCAGTGCCTTCTTGAGAAACCATCTGCAGCACTAGTTTTTGCATGATCCCATGATAATTCCTGCAACTTCTGTTCAGTTTTTTGATCAACTGGAATAATTTCAGGAAATTCCCTCAACAGCCAATTACGATCCTTGAAAAACTTATTCTTATGAATCTTATAAAATGTGTTCCAATATTTACTAGCTTCATTCTCATACTTAACTAAAAGAAAAAAAAGGAAAAAAAGATTTATTTTACTATGAATTGTGTTTACTATTACTTATTATTTTAATAACTAAAGATATTTAATAAATATTGTTAAATATATTACAGACATTATGATTTATAATAATTATATTTACTATTGAGTAATTTTAATATTACAGTTTTTATTTATCTGATTTTTTTTGGGGGGGCCTCTTACAGGTTAACACTATAGAGTATTGATTCTCTCAAAATGTGTCAATGTGTGGGGTATTAGTTCCTATCCCCCAAAATCTGCTTCTGCTTCAAGAGTTTGGCCAATAAATTTTTGTGAGGAATATAATCATTGCAAACTACTTTCTATAGTCTGAATCTTGGATTCCTAATAATCACATTTTCATCAGTAACCTGTAGGGCTCTTTATCATCTTAAAGGAAGGACACCTCATTTTTTAATTTCTCTATAAATGGCAGTTTAACACAAGTGTCTTGTAATTGGTAATCAGTCAGGAAACTGCAGAATTATAAATGACATAATCTTAGAGCCAGAACAACCCATTGAAATAATCTACTCCAACTCCCTATTTTGCATTTGCAACTCCTGGAATCTAGGGGCCTCCCATTCTTCCTCCACCTCTAGAGGAATCTTCCTATTGACATCTCCTAGTATGAAGACTTAAGAGATACGCCTTTTTAAAAGAAATCAGCGTTTTAAAATTTTTTTTAAAAGGTTTTATTTATTTATTTGAGAGAGAGATAAAGAAAGAGCATGAGCAGGGGGAGAGGCAGAGGGACAGGAAAAGGGAGATAGAGAAGCAGACTCCCTGCTGAGCTGGGAGCCCAACATGGAGCTTGATCCCAATGACCTGAGCAGAAGACTCAACCATCTGAGCCACCAAGGTGCCCCAAGAAATTCACATTTTATGATGTTAACCCTTAGATTTCCCTCTGTCCCAGGGTCAGGTTAGGTCAATAGTCTCAGAACTTCAGACAATTCTTAGCTTTCTGCCTCTTTTTATTTGTACCTTAAATTAATAAAATAATAAATTCACTCACTTCTTCACCCCTTCACTCAAAAAACATTTCTTGAACGCTACTATGGACCATGTCTGATCCCTGGGTTAAGAATTACTCTCACCCACTCGGGGCGCCTGGGTGGCTCAGTTGGTTGAGCGGCTGCCTTCGGCTTGGGTCATGATGATTCCAGAGTCCTGGGATCGGGCCTGAGTCGGGCTCCCTGCTTATCCCTGCTTAGCGGAGAGCCTGCCTCTCTCTCTCCCTCTGCCTGTCGCTCTGCTTCCTTGTGCTCTCTCTCTATCTCTCTGTCAAATAAATAAATAAAATCTTAAAAAAAAAAAAAAATTACTCTCACCCAATATAGACACGTGACATTTTTAAAGTGCTTTCAAAGAATAAAAAAGACCATCTATTGATATAATTTAAAGATTTCATGTTAGATGAAAAAGCAAAGTGTAGAACAGCATATCTATGACACAGACATTTTCTAGGAAAAAAGAGAAGATAAAGAACACGTATGCATACACAGAAACACAATCCATGTACACACATATTTACTTGTATATGTACAGAATACTTTTGGAAGGAAAATCACGTAATTAGTAATACTGGCTGCCTCTAGGAAGGGGAACTGGGTGGCTGGGGGCCAAGGTTTACAAAAGAATTATTTGAATTTTGATCTTTATGAAGTGACTATCCTCCCCCAAATAAACTAAATTACAAATAAAATCAGTGGACTCAATACTTTCATAATTTTAAAGAAGCTCCAACCCTCAGAACAAGCAGTTGCCCATAGTCAGGTTCATCCTTGTTACTGAATCTTGTAGTTTTCCTTTTCTTTCCATGTTTTATCTTTATGGCCTTGTATATGGATCTCCACCCATCTGGCCACAAGACTTCCTTCCCATCAAGGCTGAATCGTATCCGGCAGCAGCACTGCTATAAAGACAGAAACTCCCATCTGTATTTAAGGTCTGAGAAATGAAAGTAGATCTCTGTAACAAAAGAACTATGTGAAGTTCAAGTCCAAAACATGCTCACATCTGCACCAATGGAAGGAAGCCCATTTATGGTTAATCTAAAAATGTCATATATTATCTTTAAAAGAGCTCTATCTCTACTTTTAAAAACTGGAGTATACCTGCTATACTGTGTGAGAAAATAAAACAACATTTTGAAATCAGATTCAGGAGGAATTAGCAAACTATCAAATTTCCCCAGGGTCTTCTCACACCTTCTTCTTTCTAACTTAAAAACTGTCTTTGTAACTCACTCTATGCTGGTAAAAAATATTTCTGTTTAATAAAAAAGCAACCAGGGGTGCCTCGGTGGCTCAGAGGGTTAAAGCCTCTGCTTTTGGCTCAGGTCATGATCCCAGGGTCCTGGAATCGAGCCCCGCATTGGGCTCTCTCCTTGACGGGTAGCCTGCTTCCTCCTCTCTCTCTCTGCCTGCCTCTCTGCCTACTTGTGATCTCTCTCTGTCAAATAAATAAATAAAATCTTTAAAAAAAATAAAAAATAAAAAATAAATAAAAAAGCAACCACCTAAGAAGAACTACAATTAGTCAAATCTCTAGTATCTGAGTTTTCAATACCAAGTTATTGTGAGGTGAATTTGAACCTATCAGTAACTAGCATGTATTATTACACCTTGATTAATTTGTGGAAATATTCCCCTAGGAATTAACTGCAGGGAAGGGCATAAATAGCAGGACCGCAACTTGAAAGAAAAGATGTTCATAGCAGTGCCATTTAAAATAGGAAGAAGTGGATGGGAGGTTGGGGAAACCAGGTGGTGGGTAATAGGGAGGGCACGTATTGCATGGAGCACTGGGTGTTGTGCAAAAACAATGAATACTGTTACGCTGAAAAAAAATAAATAAATTAAAAGAGAAAAGAAAAATAAATAAAATAAAATAAAATAGGAAGAAGTGGGGGGAAAACTTAAATACTCAACAACATAGGAATGACCAAGCAAGCCACGCAGGTCAAAACACAGTAATCTTCCATAGCAATTAAAATTTAAAGGATAATGATATGAACAGAAAACATTCACACAGACTGCTCTATACACTGCAACTCTAAAATTTATTTTATGCTGATTTATAATAATCCGATGAAAATTTAGAGCAACGGTAACAATATAATGATTATTAGGTAGTTCGTTCTCTTAGAAAGGTTTACTGCATCTTACACATAAAAACAGAATCTTAGTTGAACGCTTCATCTAACTTGCCTATGGAGTTTCCTCACTTGATGAGAGGTTGAATTAGAGTATCTCTAGGTTCAATGTCTAAGAAGTCTATGTACCTTCTTATTAAACCCCATGAATTTATGGAGAACATTAAACCGTGTCAGTTCTACAAACTACAAAATCTTGGCTCAGACTGTGACCTTAAGTATGAGCCTGTACTACTACATTGTAATTTTTCCAGTTTGTAAAGAAGTGAATGTGCAGCAAGGTGACTGGAATCTGGCTCAGATTCCAAATATATCAAGCAACTAAATTCAACCCTAGACGATGCAATCTTTAAAAAGGATCTGATTACTACGGGAAGACCACAGTGAAGGGCTGCTAACATGTACACTTCCAAGCCTTTTCCAAGTATTTCCCACACTTCAGGAATTAAGAGAAACAAACAAACAAACACAATCATTACACCAATAACAACAATAACACATATATTGTTTATTATGTACCAAGTACTATGTCAAATGCTTTACTTGGATTTTTCCCCCATTTCATCCTAATAATCTCTCTCAGACATATTACTGTTCCAATTTACAGACAAAGAAATTCAAGGTCAGAGGAGACAGAAAATTTCCCAAAGTCACCCAGCTAGAGCCAGGACCTGGATCATGTCTAATGGACTTAAAAACTCATGTTTTTAGGGTACTTGGGTGGCTGAGTCAGAAAAGCATATGACTCTTAATCTTAGGGTTTTTGAGTTTGAACTCCACACTGGGGGTAGAGATCACCAAAAAAAATAAATAAATAAACTTCAAAAAACTAAATAAATAAAGCTCATGCTGTAAACAATCACACTACATTGCCAACCTAACACAAAATCAAAATTAAACCTCTTCAAAATATCCCTGAAAATAACCTGTTTCTCTGATTTAGTACTTTCCTCTCATTATGAAGCATCAAACTGAAATTAAAACTCCAGTATGGGGGCGCCTGGGTGGCTCAGTGGGTTAAGCCGCTGCCTTCGGCTCGGGTCATGATCTCAGGGTCCTGGGATCGAGTCCCGCATCGGGCTCTCTGCTCAGCGGGGAGCCTGCTTCCCTCTCTCTCTCTCTCTCTGCCTGCCTCTCTGCCTACTTGTGATCTCTCTCTGTCAAATAAATAAAATCTTAAAAAAAAAAACAAAAAAAAAACTCCAGTATGACATAATCAGTATGACTGAACTGTAAAAATAATGCTGATTGAAGGGAACCTTCATAAAAACAGATCACAAATGCAGAATTAATTAAACACCATTTGATTTATATAAAATATAAAATATGCAAGATTATATGATGAAATTATGATGAGCAATGGGGAAACATAAAATGCTCCATGAGAATAGACTGGCTTGTGGGATAGATACAAAACAGAAACAGCACCCAGCATGGGTTGGGGTGAAGGCTAAAGGGCTGGAACTTTTTTGTTCTTTGCTTTTAAAGTTGTGCACTCAGCAGTTATCTCAATCAATGCTGGCAACTCGTAGTTCCCAGTAAGATGTGACAACTTCTGAGATGCCACAGAAGCTCAATCAGACTCACAATTATGGTTATGAGACAACGTAAACACCTTCAGCATATGAGTTAATTTCCTGAACTTTAAAGGTGTCTGTGATAACGGGAAGTAGAAGAGCTATTCTCCTGACCATAAGTGAAAAATTTAGTTTCGACCTGCTGTTAACTCATTTCAAGTTTAGGCCAATAAAGCTGAATATAGTGTGGACAAATCGGCCCTGTGTTAATCTTGTCCCAAAGATTTTCTATTTATTTATTTACTTATTAGCTTATTTTAAAGTAAACTCTACCCTCAACATGGGGCTCTAATTCATGACCATGTGATCAAGAGTCACATGCTTTACTGGACTGAGCAAGCCAGGAACTCCCAACCGATTTTTTTTTCTTTAGCAAGTGACTGATTTTCTTACCTTTTCTAATTATTATTCTTATTATGTTAGTCACCATACAGTATGTCATTAGTTTTTGATGTACTATTCCAAGATTCATTGTTTACATATAACACCCAATGCTCCATGCAATCCATGCCCTCCTAACCCATCACCAGGCTTACCCATCCTCCCACCAGTCTCCCCTCCAAAACCCTCAGTTTGATTCCCAGAGTCCATAGTCTCTCCTGGTTCGTCTCCCTCTCTGATTTCCCCCCCTTCCTTTTTCCCCTTCTTCTCCTAATGTCCTCTATGTTATTCCTTATGTTCCACAAGTAAGTTAAACCATATAATTGACTTTCTCTGCCTGACTTATTTCACTCAGCATAATATCCTCCAGACCCATCCATGTTGATGCAAAAGTCCAGCTGATTTTCTAAACAGGTGTAGCAATGATCAATTTTTCTTGGAGAAGCAGTTTTTTCCTTTAATTTTCCTAGGCTGTGGATTCAGAGTTAATTGGTTTTTGCCAATGGCAGTAAAAGGGTTGTAGTGATGTGTTTAACAACAGATAGATGAAGCAAATTCTCAATTATTCACTGATTAAATTCAATACTGCTGAGGGGAAGAGGGAATGTGACATATTAACTATACTTAAATATTCAGAATTCACCCTGAATCACACTGAATATCATAACTAAGAAACTGAATCAAACCATTTATGTATCTGCCATATATGATATGATTAATATTAATTATGAAAAATTATCCTGTTACAATGTAACAAAAAGCAATTTGGAGTTATTTTTGCACATCAATTACATCAAATACCTGAGCTCTTAAAGTTGGAAATTCCACATACCACTGATGAAAGTTCATTGTCTATACTTAAGAAAAAACTCTTGGGGCACCTGGGTAATTGGTTCTGGTGTGGATCATGATCTTGGGGTCATGAGATTAAGCCCCTGCCACACCCCTGCCAGGGCCTAGCCCATTTAGTCTATTTGACATTCCTTTCCCTCCCTCCCCCGTCCCCCTGCTCACTCTTGTGTAAGTAGATGTTCTCAATCTTTCTAAAGTAAATAATTAAATAAAACATTTTAAAAAAGAAAACTCTTATGAAAAGCATATATGTGTGTGTGTGTGTGTGTGTGTTGTGTTTGTGATATAAATATAATTTAAGATTTTATTTTTTAGTAATCTCTACACCCAGCATGGGGCTCAAACGTGGGGCTTACAACTTACAACCCTGAAATCAATAAAGCTGACTTTTCTGCTTGTCTCCCTCTCTGATTTCCCCCCCTTCCTTTTTCCCCCTGCTTTTAAGAGAAATATGAGCTATCATAAAATTTAAAGAAGATTACCAAAAGGAAATGTGGAATTAAAATGATTAATTTGGGCATTTAAGTGAAAGAAAAATTGCTCACGAGAGCTTGGATGTTATACATTTTAATCACAGGAATGAAATGTTAACAATCTCACATTAAAACACTGTACTATTGGTGATGCTTAAGCTCTTATTTTCAGAACTGTGAGGGTGTTTCCTGACTTCAGTTCTCACAACATGTGAGACAATAGGTGATAAATGAGAAATGGGAGCGACAGGAGAGAGTGACACACACACAGACCAAAAGGAGTGTGCTAGAGAGGAGGCTAGCATAGCTGAACCACCAGTATTTCCTCCCAGGGGCATTAAAATCGGCGAAATAAGATCAATAGACAGTGTTTATGCTGTATATCTGCAAACAGAAAGCTCTGTGATGGGAGAAAACACGCTCTTTCAAAGACTGAAGACTCTCCTGGATAAGAAGAGACGGTGGTTCCTAACAGGCACAGAATAAGAACAGGGTCAGAGCCTCCTTTGGGTTTTCACAAAGTTTGCTAGCTGAGCTTTTAACTGGATCCATTCACCTTGACCTGTATTCATCAGAGATGCTAAATATCAAACAGGAAGCCTCACCTAGGGCTTCCGCTGCCCATCAGGTCTCCGATGAATGGAGGAGCCAGGTAGGGTGGCTGGGAAGGTATTTACTCTCAGTTACGTCCTGTCACTCAATATAGTTCCTCAGGACAAAAGTTCCCTTTCTCTGCCATCCTCACAGCACCCTCGCTTACACGTGATCACAAAGTCACCGGCATGGTGGGGTCCTCTCCTTGTGCTGGTTCCCTGACATGTGTCAAGTTCACTGCACCGAGTCATGATCCAGGGCGGGGTGGGGCCCAGCAGAATCCTCCATCACTTTGAGCCATTTTAAAATGTCATCTTTAGTTCTGTGTCTCCAAGGCAGCTAGGAAACTTGCTTCAAAAGTGACTGGACATGCTAATAAGCAAACCAAATGCTTCAAAGCAGGATCATCAGTCCTCTCCAGCCTGCTTCTCCTGCTTCTGTAGAGAGAGGCCAGTCACCACCTTTCTATTTCAGTCACACTATGGTTCTGTGGGAACTGTCGTTTTCCTTTACTGCGGTTTCCAAGGCTCTAAAATAACCTTCTCATTAGCTTCACTCAAGTTCATTGTTAACATAAATAGGCCAAAATAGGCAGCCTCATACAGTACAGAGCACTTTAGAGGAACATTATCAGCACTGCTCATCTATTTATGTCCTAAACAAATATTCAAGAGAGCATGAAAAAATCCTTGGTTTTTCATATCAGGAAATATACTGGAGATAGTTCTTAACTTCCTGGAAATGGGGGCGCCTGGGTGGCTCAGTGGGTTAAGCCACTGCCTTCGGCTCAGGTCATGATCTCAGGGTCCTGGGATCGAGTCCCGCATCGGGCTCTCTGCTCAGCAGCGAGCCTGCTTCCCTCTCTCTCTCTCTGCCTGCCTCTCTGTCTACTTGTGATCTCTCTCTGTCAAATAAATAAATAAAATCTTAAAAAAAAAACAAAACTTCCTGGAAATGAATTAAGATGACTGATAACTTTTAATTCTGTTTAGGCCTGACGCTTTCTGTCACATCCAGGTGGCCACTAGCAGAAGCTTGAGTAATGTGGAAAATATGTCTGTGCAGCTGCTGGCAAAGAAGCAAAATTATACTTCCTCAGAAACAGTGTGACAGAGTTCCTGCAAAGGAATGCAATGTTGGCTGATTTGTAAGCAGAACAGCCACTGGTATGCACCCTCCAATCCTGTGCCAACACTCCCTGGCCATATCCCACTCTGGAACTGCACTGCAGGAGCTCATAAAAATAGAATGGTTCCATTGTGGCTCAGGTGCTTTTCTTTCCTGTCCACCCTCCAGGACACATTCATGCTTAGGATGAGGAAGGAGAACTAGCTCTAATGAAAAGCAAACAATGCTAGAGGAGAAAGTAAGTCATTGATGGTAGCAGAGGATAAGATAGGGCAGAAGTGCCCCCTTTGCTACCTAAGAGCTGTCCCTTTAGCTCAGTGTCCACAGCTACCTCTGCTTGCAAACCTTAGCCACAACCATAGACTGAAGTCACTAGGGTAATAGTTAACTATCAGTGAGATAAGTGATTTGCACTATGCTGGGCTTGCACAGAAGATTTCAAACATCTTTCCCAGGGGCGTTAAAGAACACAGGAACAATCTGGAAACAAAATTCTATTGCAGGGGTTGGCAAACTTTTCTGTAAATGGCCAGATAGTGAGTGGTCTTTGTGGGCTATGTATGGTCTGTGAATCACTACTCGACTGTGTAGATAGAGCTCAAAAGCAGCCACAGACAATATGTACACAAATGAGTATGTCTGTGTTCCAAAGAAACTTCATAAAAACAGGCAGTTGGCTGGATTTGGCTCCTGGCCATAGTTTTTGGACACTCGCTCTATCTAGTAGGTAGACTGATACTGCTACAAGAGTGATGAAGAAATTTATGAGGACCAGAACCAAGCTGTTCTGGTAAAACTAACCTAGGGTATTAGAAGCAGAATAATACTTGTTCTTCGTGGGGTCAGAGGGGTTGGGGGAAGTACTGTTGTTGGGACAGAAAATGAGGAAGTTTCTGGGTTAATAGTAATATTCTATTTCTTGATGTGGATGTTGGGAAAATTTATCGAGTTTTGTGACAATTTATTTAGGAGTTGTGAAAATTTCTCTGTGTTTGGTACTTCAGTAATTTTTTTTTTTTTAAGATTTATTTATTTGACAGATAGAGATTACAAGTAGGCAGAGAGGCAGGCAGAGAGAGAGAGGAGGAAGCAGGCTCCCAGCCAAGCAGAGAGCCCGATGCGGGGCTCGATCCCAGGACCCTGGGATCATGACCTGAGCTGAAGGCAGAGGCTTTAACCCGCTGAGCCAACCAGGCGCCCCTTTCTTTTTTTTTAAAGAAAAAAAAAAACCAATCTGTTTTAAGGAAGAAATCATTTTAAGAGAAACACGGTAGAAAAGCTTATCTCAAGAGTATACATGTTGGGGGTGCCTGGGTGGCTCAATGGTTAAGCCTCTGCCTTCCACTCAGGTCATGATCCCAGGGTCCTAGGATCGAGCCCTGCATCGGGCTCTCTGTTCAGCAGGGAGCCTGCCTCCCCCCGCCCCCACCTGCCTCTCTGCCTACTTCTGATCTCTGTCTGTCAAATAAATAGATAAAATCTTAAAAAAAAAAAAAAAAAGAGTGTACATGTTGGTCAAAGTGTACCTGGATTCCTAGCTATGGCAGCGAGAAGGACACAGACCAAATTTTTTTTATTGTGCTTTAAAAGAAAAAATGTGGTAAAAAACACATAACATAAAATTTGCCATCTTAACCATTTTTTAGTGTACAGTCCAGTAGTGTTAAGTATATTCACTTTTTTGTGAAACAGATGTCCAGAACTTTTTCATCTTGCAAATCTGAAACTATCTGCTAAACAACAACTGTGTTTCCTCCTCCCCGCAGCCCCTGGTAACCACCATTCTACTTTCTGTTTCTATGAATTTGACTACTTTAGATACCTCATATAAGTAGAATTGTATGGTTTTTTCCTTGTTTGTGACTGGCTTATTTCATTTAGCATAATATTCTCAAGGTTCATCCATGTTGTGACAGGATTTTCTTCCTCTTCAAGGCTAATACTCCATTTTGCATATATGCCATATTTTGTTTATCCATTTATTGTGAAAGGATATCTGGGTTGCTTCTACCTTTTGCCTATTGTGACTAGTGTTGCTATGAACATGTGTGTGAATACATCTTTAAGACCCTGTTTTCAATCCTTTTGGCTCTATATCCAGAGGTGGGATTGCTAGATCATATGGTAGCTCCATTTTTAATTTTCTGAGGCACTTCCATACTGTTTTCCATAGAGGTTACATCATCTTACAAGTTTACCAAGTCCGCAGTGCCAAAGGGTTCATTTCTCTACATCTTACCAAAGCTTGTGTGTGTGTGTGTGTGTTTGTGTGTGTGTGTGTGTGTGTGTGTGTGATAGTAGCATTAGCCCATTTTTTCAGAAGCCAGCTTTGAAGGTTGGCAAGGTCTTACCTCAATTAAACCCAGAGTATCAAAAGGCCTTTACGAAAAGTACTTTGAATCCTTATGAAACTTGAGGTTTATCCTAAAGGGTCACAACATTTTGATATGACTTAACCATTTTTGCTCAAAGTTTCTGAATTTGTTAAACACTCCTTACAACACACAACAGCAGACTAAAAGATGTATAGCAAGAGGAAAATTTTTAAGTTTCCTTGTGTGTATCTCCCAAAAAAAGGTAATACCATGATTACCAACAAAGCAACTAAAGAGTCATCTGTAACTTATTTCACTAACCTTGGTCCCACTACACTAGAATAATGGAATTCTCCAAATGGAGCAAGTGGATTGGCATAGGTAGAAGCAAAGAATACTCCAAAGTAATGACACAATTAGGAAGAGAACGTGTGAACTGAATCATTGGAAGGCCGAACAGAAGAACCAAGCTCCAGGAGCTACAATATGTAGTTGCCTACCTTGTTCTTCCAGAAGGACTCGCACAGCTGAGTTTTCCTCTACTTTTTTCCCAGCTTCTGCTTCTTCTTCTTCAGACCATTGCATGTGATCCCTATCAAAAAATGAAAAGGTTGTAAAACTTGCTTCATAACTGAAGGCAGAAAAAGTGAGACAAGGGATACATCTTTCTTTCTAGAATAATCAAAGACAAATGATACAGACTAATTCCATGTTGAATGACTATACTTTGTGTCAGATGTTTCTTCTGATAGTGCTGGTACAACCCTAGAACTCCTACAGATCTTCTGTTAAAATGTGACTGGGTTGTAAGCCCAGCCACCTTTTGGAAATGATTGCTGAAGCCATGTCCCAGGAGCACTATGGTGTGTGATTATTTGGGTGCTAGTATGATTTGCTGTATTTTACTCTCAGGCTATATTTATTTGCCTTTTGTTCATTTATGAATACATCATTCTTTTTAATAGTTTTAAAATCTCCTTTTACAATATTTATATTCTAATACTTCACTATCATAGAGATGAAAGTTTAAAATTTTGTACTTACCCTCATTTTTTTTATTATGTTCAGTTAGCTAACATATAGTACATCATTAGTTTTTGATGTAGTGTTCAATGATTCATATAATGCCTAGTGCTCATTACAACACGTGCCCTCTTTAATACCCATCACCCAGTTACCCCATTCCCACATCCCTTTCCCTCTGAAATCCTCAGTTTGTTTCCTGGAGTCTAGGGTCTTTCATGGTTTGCCTCCCTCTCTGATTTCTTCCCATTCAGTTTTCCCTCCCTTCTCCTATTGTTCTCTGTGCTATTCCATATGTTCCACATATAAGTGAAACCATATGTAATTGTCCTTCTCTGCTTGACTTACTTCACTTAGCATAATCCCTTCCAGTGCAAATGGTGAGTATTCATCCTTTCTGATGGCTGAGTAATATTCCATTGTATATATGAACCACATCATCTTTATTCATTTCATCTGTTGAAGGACATCTCAGCTCCTTCCACAGTTTGGCTATTATGGACATTGCTGCTATGAACATTGGGATGCATGTGTCCCTTCTTTTCTCTACATCTGTATCTTTGGGATAAATCCCTAGTAGTGCAATTGCTGGGTTGTAGGGTAGCTCTTTTGTTGTTGTTGTTTTTTAATTGGGGTATCTCTATTTTTAATGTCTTTCCATACTGTTTTCCAGAGTGACAGTACAGCTTGCATTCCCACCAACAATGTAAGAGGGTTCCCCTTTCTCCACATCCTTGCCAACATTTGTTGTTTCCTGTCTTGTTCATTTTTGCCATTCTAACTGGGATAAGGTGGTATCTCACTGTGGTTTTGATTTGTATTTCCCTGATGGCTAGAGATGCTGAACATTTTTTCATGTGTCTGTAAGCCATTTGTATGTCTTTGGAGAAGTGTCTGCTCATGTCTTCTGCCCACTTATTGGACTGGATTATTTTTTTGGTATCCTCAGTTTTTTAAGTAACTTTAGATTTTTCTTACTGGTCATCTTAATTTCTATAAATGGATTCTTTAACATTTAAATGATAGAATAGTTGATATAGTATATAAGAAGGTCAACTTTCCAAGATCTGGCACTTTCCGTAAGTATTTTCAGTTTCAGAATTTATACTTCCTATGCGAGAAGATATTATTTCCTGCTGCTAAAATGTCTTCAAGCAACATCTTTATACAAAAAAGGTGGGGTTTTGGGGGCTTTGTTTTTACAAAATTTGTATTTCCTTTTTTGCAATAGGTAAGGTTATAAATGAGTGATATAATTTTCTGGAATAAACTATTTTTCTAAACAACAAAGAAGCCACATATCCAAAATTCAAGCTCCACATTGCCTATTGATAACTGTAAGAAAAATCTCTCCCATTGTTATCTTCATATATTTGTAGCTATCTCACTGATGAAAAAAGGGTGAAATATCATATTCTTGACATGCATCATAATGGTAGCTAACAAACATTAATTGAGCACTTAGGATGATCATAATTGTTATAATGATAATCACTACTATTATTTATTTTGTTGCTAGGCATTGTGCTTACCATATGACACACATGTATGTCTTACTTAATCCTTTCAAAAACCCTATGGGGGGTTATAATCATGCTCATTTTCATAAGAGGAAACAGAAATTTAGTAACTTACTCAAGGTCATATAGCTATTAAGTGACAAGAACCAGAATTCAAACCCAGGTTTGTTTCACTTCAAAGTCCATCTTCTTGACCAGCAGTCTATTACTGTCTACTAAGACAGTGGGGGATCCTGAGAGATTTAAGGCTTAATCCCTGGTCATAATGGGTTTTACATGATCAAGATGCAGGCAGATTAACAATGTAATGATAATACACTAATATTATCAATGATAACATGCAAATGATAACACAATATAGCCTATTTGATTAGTGTCTAATGTATGCAAACATAGCCAATTAATGTTAGCTTGGGGCAGACAGGAAGGCTTGAGAGGGAGGTAAGTTTGGCCTCACCTTAGGGAGAAAAGAGGTGGGCAATTTGTATGTTTCATTATGAAGCTGACAGCTGGGTAATGGTTGGATTTCAAAGGATCTTAAGTGTCAACAGTTTAGTAATGTATGAGATAAAATGAAGTGGGGAGGGGCTGGTGGAAGGGAGACCAAAGAGAAGCCTATTGCAGTGGTCTAGGAGTAAGGAGTCCCAGGACTAAGGTGGTGGCGACGGCAAACAGAAAGGCAGAACAGAGGGGGAGCCACTGTGACAAAAATTGTATCTGTTACCTGGAGATTAACTAGCTACAGGGAGAAAGAAGAATAGAGTTAAGAACAATTCTAAGGTCTTAAAATGGATTTCAAGGAGTGTGTGTGTGTGTGTGTGTGTGTGTGTGTGTGGTGGATAACCAAGACAGAATAAGGAGTTGCTCTGGGTGGAATGATGATAAGCTTCATACTATTTTAAGGCATGTTTATGCAATCAGGATATCAGAGGGTGTATTCCAGTGGCACTGCTTTCTTTTAAGAAGGATCAAAATTGGGGCGCCTGGGTGGCTCTGTGGGTTAAAGCCTTCTGCCTTCGGCTCAGGTCATGATCTCAGGGTCCTGGGATAGAGCCCTGTTTCTATCAGTTTCCCTGCTTAGTAGGGAGTCTGCTTCTCCTCTGTGTCTCCCTGCCTCTGCTCATGCCCTCTCTCTCTCAAATAAATAAACTCTTGGGGTGCCTGTGTGGCTCAGTGGGTTAAATCTCTGCCTTCGGCTCAGGTCATGATCTCAGGGTCCTGGAATTGAGCCCCACATCGGGCTCTCTGCTCCGCAGGGAGCCTGCTTCCTCCTCTCTCTCTCTCTACCTGGCTCTCTGCCTACTTGTGATCTGTGTCTGTCAAATAAATAAATAAAATCTTTAAAAAAAAAAACTCTTAAAAACACACACAGATCTTTGTTTTGACTTATTTTAAGATATGTGAGCAATCACATATGTAACTTGGAGCTAGCAATTATATTTTATACTTTGTATATAGGAATACATAGAGTATTATTAAATGATAGTTATGGTATTAAAGGCAACAAGTAGTTTATTGAAAAAATAGGATTTCTAAGGCTGGGTGCAAGTTTCTCATCTATAAATTTCTACAGCATATAAGAAAGAAAATAGAACAATCCATTTCCCTGTAAAAAGAAAAATCAAGCTTTGAGACAATAAGAGAATATACGGTGTTTAGCTTTAAGCATTTGTTTTAAACTGTTAGTTTAACTTGCTTCTTCCTGAGTATTTAATAGATTTAGTTATTTCTTAAATTGCTGTAACTTCCTTACACTGTTCTTTATATTACTTCATTTTCTTAACTGCTAAGTGAGGGGAATATTATACCCTAAGCCCCCGAAGAACAGATTTTCCACTGTATAGTTACAGAATCCCCACAGAAACCTATAAAACGTTCCTACTGTATTTATGGGGACTTCCTTCAGACCTGCTGCTTTATGGCATTTCTTTATATTAGAAGAGTCTGATTCACATATACAAAAACCCAACAGACAGCAATAAGAATCATTTGCGTTTGTAAGTAATAAATACAATTTCAAAAGAATTTAAGCACAGAGACAAATAACCAACAGAAATAATCAGGTATTTAACAACCATTGCCATTACCACCAAGGAAGAAAATGGTTCATACTGTTTGACCTATGAGTTGTGCTTCTGGGAAATTATTTTAATGAAGTAACTCAAAAGAACAGAGAATTTCTGTATAGAAAAGTACCTATAAAATGATATTCACTAGAATACCAAATATAATAGCAAAAGTTTGGAAGCAATTTCAGTGATACGGTAATGAAAACATTATGGTAACTTAAAGGAATATTATGCAGAGACTTAAAATGATAATAGGAAGTTTATGTGGCAACATGGAAAAGTGTTTATGAGGTTAAAACAGCAGATCCCAAAATTGTATATGTATTATAATCACAACTAAATAAAATTATAGAGACACTGGGTGAAATAAAAACAAGTATGTTAGAATAGTAGAATTAAAAGGTAATAGTCTTAAAATTTCCTTAATATTATAAAGCTGCTTCAATCAAAGGTAATTTTTTTTGGTGGGTGGGGAGGGGACAGAGGGAGAGGGAGAGAATCTTAAGCAGGTTTTCCACCCAGAGTGGAGCCCAATGCAGGGCTTGATTTCACAACCCTGAGATCATGACCTAAGCCAAATCAAGAGTCAGATGCTTCATCAACTGAATCACCCAAGAACCCCTCAACTAGAGGTAACTTAAAAATATACCTAGTTACAAAAAAACTATATGTTTAAGATATATAACAATGGTCAATAAAATTTTTATGTCATCTTTTTTTTTTTTTTTTAAAGATTTTACTTATTTTCTGGGGCACCTAGGTGGCTCAGTGGGTTAAAGCCTCTGCCTTCGGCTCAGGTCATGATCCCAGGGTCCTGGGATCGAGCCCCAAATTGGGGTCTCTGCTTAGCAGGGAGCCTGCTTCCTCCCCGCTCTCTCTGCCTGCCTCTCTGCCTACTTGTGATCTCTGTCTGTCAAATAAATAAATAAAATCTTTAAAAAATTTTAAAATTTATTTTAGAGAGAGAGAGTGCGCGAGTGAGAGAGAGCATGAGAGAGGAGAAGATCAGAGGGAGAAGCAGACTCCCCGCAGAGCTGGGAGCCCAATGTGGGACTTAATCCCAGCACTCCAGGATCATGACCTGAGCCAAAGGCAGTGGCTTAACCAACTGAGCCACCCAGGCACCCTTATGTCATCCTTCTTTTTTTTTTTTTTTTTTATATTTTATTTATTTGACAGACAGAGACCACAAGTAGGCAGAGAGGCAGGCAGAGAGAGAGGAGGAGGAAGCAGGCTCCCTGCTGAGCAGAGAGCCCAATGCGGGGGCTCGATCCCAGGACCCCGGGATCATGACCTGAGCTGAAGGCAGAGGCTTTAACCCACTGAGCCACCCAGGCGCCCCTATGTCATCGTTCTTAATGGAAAATCCAGCAATACTTACAATAAAAAAGAAGATATGTTTTCTTAAAAAAAAAAAGAGAGAGGGGCGCCTGGGTGGCTCAGTGGTTTAAGCCTCCGCCTTCGGCTCAGGTCATGATCTCAGGGTCCTGGGATCGAGCCCCGCATCGGGTTCTCTGCTCAGTGGGGAGCCTACTTCTCCCTCTCTCTCTGCCTGCCTCTCTGCCTACTTATGACTTCTCTCTCTGTCAAATAAATAAATAAAATATTTAAAAAAAAAGAGAGAGAGAATTGAGCAGAAAATTCAAACCATACTTAATATTTTTTCTGAAAACATGAATTTGAGAAAAAGAAATCTAAAGAAAAATAAAAATAAAGAAAAAGAAAAAGATAGGATTTTTGAGTAAGAAATTTTTATAACATGGCTGATAGAATTTATCTTGTCCTTTTGCAGTAGTTGTCTTATGACCTCAGCTTGTGAATGTGCATATATATTTCCTATTCCTTGTATATATAAAGTATAACTCAATGATGATTCCTTGCTTTCACAGTTGATTGCAGTAACAGTCTAAATAATTTTGCATCTGGTTTAGTTTGGAAAAGTTAAAACACACACACACACCCCAATTGTTTAGCTTGGGTATTACCATTTTTGAGGATCGTACCTACCAGAAATTCTGCCAAATGTACCACTTACTATTGTAATTTTTAATAATCACATATAGACTGAAGTGCTCAATCCAAGCTATGTGGATAGAATGTTTTTCTGTCTTTGTCATCTACTGTGTATATATGAGTATCACTATAAAACAAAACTTAAAGACAAATTTAAAGACAAACTTAACAAATTTCAGGTCACTCGTGAATTAAAAATAAAATATTCTTGGGGATGACTGGGTGGCGCAGTTGGTTGGCTGGTTTCGGCTCAGGTTGTACTCTCAGGGTAGTGAGATTGAGCCCTGCTTCAGGCTCTATGCTCAGCATGGAATCTGCTTGGGACTCTCTCCCTCTCCTTTTGCCCCTCACTCATGTTCTCTCTCTCTTCCTCTCTAAAAAATAAATCGTTGGGGCACCTGGCTGGCTCAGTCAGTTAAGCATCTGCCTTCGGCTCAGGTCATGATCCCAGAGTCCTGGGATCAAGCCTGGCATGGGGTTCCCTGCTCAGCAGGAAGCCTGCTTCTCCCTCTCTTTCTGCCTGCTGTTCCCCTGCTTGTGCTCTCTCTCTCACCATGAAATACATAAATAAAATCTTTAAAAAAATTTTTTTTAAATCTTTAAAAAATTATAACTACGTAAAAGAAAGAAAAGAAAGAATTAGTTTCAGCTTAAAATTATTTCAATAATCCTTAATTCCATAGAAAAACCATATTTATTACACAGTTACAATTACAATAATAATGGAAAAATTTAAAGACAAAAAGTTTTACCTTTCATTTAAATATCCTAACAGACTAACCGTCCTTAATTTTTCAAGTTCCTTTCCTGTATGTGTGTACACACATATACACCAACATTTTTCTATATAGCTATAAAATCTTCATAATTATGACTTAGAACTGCTGAACAGGACTTACAATTTTGGCTATGATAGAGTATGGGTTTACCATCCTACCAAAAACAATGATAAAACGAAATAATATGTGAAGGAATTGTTTTTAGACGCTGGATTACACTTCTGACAGTGCAGGACTGTGATCCTTTAAAGAAGAGAAACACAAAAGGTCAGTCACCACATTCATCATGGTTTTCTGTCAGGATTATGTTCTAGACTACAGGGCAGAGGTAGAGCCCAAGCAAAGAGTGGCTGTCTTACTGAGTGGCACTTTTGTGAGTTGAGAAGGCAGAGATCAGGGTTCAGAGTTCCTGAGGTGTGAAACCTTATGCATTAGAATACTGAAGAAAAGGGGGCTGGACAGAGGTGCAGGCTCCTAAAGTCCGCAGGAGAGTTCTCCTAAGGCTTAACTAGTGCTGGCTATTCACCAACAAGACAGACTCTACAGGTCCTGATGGACAGAGAGGATTCTGGGAGTGAAGGTAGCAAAAAGAGAACTGACTGGACATAGGCAGTGCAGGACTTGGAAGATACTGGAATTCTGGCTAAGCCACAGTGGAGAAGACTCTCTGAACACCTCCATTATTCAGTTAAGACCCCAGATATGCCATACTATAGGAATAGAGGAAAGAGGAAAGCGGAAATAGGAAAGAGGAAATAGGAAATAGGAAAGAGCAACTGTAGACAAACTCTAGCTATTCAGACTTGGGTGTCTGGTATATCTCAAAAGTAAGTAAAATGAGGGGTGCCTGGGTGGCTCAGTGGGTTAGGTGTCCAACTCTTGATTTTGGCTCAGTTAATGATCTCAGAGTCGTGGGATTAAGCCCTGCATGAGGTTCTGCACTAGGTATGGAGCCTGCTTAAGATTCTTTCTCTCCCTCTCACTCTGCCCCTCTTGTTCCTCTCTCTCTCAAAAAAAAAAAGTAAATGAAATGAGCCTACACTTTAAGGAAAATAAATGACAATTTTTGCTGCCAAAGGTAAATTTTGTATTTTAAAGCAAAAATTAGAATTTTGAAAAGTTATGCCCACCACCATGAATTGACAGCTTCCCAATACGTAAGAGATTTTCCTGATGAGAAAAGTGGTAATATTACAAAAACGATTTTTAAATACTGTAAATAAAATGTGTCAACATTCAAAAGATTTACATAAAAGAGGGAATCAAACTCTTCCAAACTATCAATGCAAAATGAACATTTTTAAATGATGCAGAGGTAAAATATCCAATCAAAGTGCAAGATATATAAATGAAATATAATTGATATGATTTCACATTCCATATTGGAACTAAGAAACTACTGCTGCTGAGATGTAGTGTAATATCAGGAAATATACCTACAATTATCTTAAAATGCTATTAAAAAACTCCCTTACTAAGGGCACCTGGGTGGCTCAGTGGGTTAAGCCTCTGCCTTCAGCTCAGGTCATGGTGTCAGGGTCCTGGGATATAGCTCTGCATCAGGCTCTCTGCTGAGCAGGGAGCCTGCTTCCCTGTCCCCACCTACTTGTGATCTTTCTCTGTCAAATAAATAAATAAAATCTTAAAAACAAACAAACAAACAACAACAACAACCAAAACAAAACTCCTTTACCAGCGCATATCTGTGTGTGGCCAAATTTTCTTCATATAATTCAATCTAAACAACATATCACAACAGATGGAAGGAAGAAACAGATATTTGAATTTAACTTTTTCCATTAAGCCAGACATTAAAGATGGGGCACCTGGGTGGCTCAGTTAGGTGGCTGCCTTTGGCTCAGGTCCATTATTGCAGGGTCCTGGGAACCAAGCCCCACATCGGAGCCTGAGAAGCAGAGAGCCTACATCTCCCTCTCCGTCTGCCCCTTCCCCACACTGTGCTCTCTCGCTTGCTCTCTCTCCCTCTCTCAAATAAATAAAATCTTTAAAAAAAAAAGTCAGACATTAAAGAGACTTGCAATTATTTCAAACAATGGCACTATGGGGCACCTGGGTGGTTCAGTTATTAAGGACCTGCCTTCACCTCAGATCATGATCCCAGAGTCAAGGGACTGAGCCCTGCCCTGGGCTCCCTGTTCAGCGGGGAGCCCAATTCTTGCTTGCTCTCTGCCTGTTGTTCCCCCTGCTTGTGCTCTTTCTTCCTCTCTTTTGAAATAAATAAAATCTTAAAAAAAAAAAAAAAAAAAGCCATTCTTTTTGGGAAACAGATATTTTCGTTAAAATATATAATTTACATGAGATGTAATGGATAATTGTTGTTTTAAAAGGAATTAAATATTTTTAATGTCTCAGTTTTGATTTCTAATATGGGAAAAATCAATAAATACAATTTAGATAAATAAAAGTTTTTTCAGATCCTCAAAGAGTTGAGTGAAAGGGTTCTGAGACCACAATTTTGAAAATATTTTTCTAGAATAACATGTAAAAATAATGTAAAGATGTATAGCTAAAAAGCTAGTAGAGAAAATAACAGAACAAATGAGACAAATAAAAAATATAAAGATAACCAGGTTATATTAATTTACAATGCTAATCAGTATTGAGTGTTATCTGAAATTTCTCTCTTTTTCTTTTACCTTTCTATTTAGAGAGAAGGAGAAAGAGAACAGGGGAACGGTGGGGGGTGGGGAAGAATATTAGTTCGATGCTTAACTGACTGAGCCACCTAGGCCCTCCCTCTCTTTTTCTTTTTTTATATTATTTTGATAGATATAAAAAGGTAACTTATTGTTTAATTTGTACTCCTTTTACTGTTGTCTATTTCTGCATGTGTTTAATGTACTTCCTTCTGGATCAACTTTCTATGTCTACTGTCCATTTATCCACATAGCAACAGGCTTAAATGCTTTTCTAACAATGTAACAAATATTCTATATGTTAACTTTGATATAGCGTGGTGAAAAATCATTTACATTTTGTGTCTCTCAATTTTTCTATCAGTAAAACAACAATTCTCAAAATGGTATATAATTAAGTGCTTTGAAATTATAATTATCCTAGTTCTTCAAATCTAAGATACCATTATTTTCTGTACCAGTAAGAAAGGAAAAAAACACTCCAATTACAATTTTAAGATGTATCACGATTTCAGATATGTTAATTGTGATACAAATTTGAGTCTCGGATGACATACAGTTATTATAGGTATATCAGCTAATAATTTAATTTCAATTAAATCTTTTCTACTATCGACATTAACTTAAACTAATGACTCCTGGCTATCCACTTCTCTTTTCAGCTATAATAAATATTTCCATTGATTATTTTTGTTAGTATATCAGTTTCTTACTTAGGAATGAAAGACTTATAAAGGACACACAGAAAGAAACAATGGCTTCCCATTTCTGTATATAAGAATAGAGATCCTAGCTGCTGGAAGAAACCAATACCCATTTCTCTCATTAAACATTTATTGAGAACCTATATCTTTCAGGCACTGAGCTGTGAATTGGAGACATTAAGATGAAGAAGATTTGGTAGAACTCAAAACTGTTAATGAGATGAGGAGTTGTAATCAGTTATTAAAGAATAAAGAATTTATCAGGTAGACAGTGAGTTGAGAAAAGGTACATGGAGGGCATTCTTTAAAAAAAAATTCAAACACTACTAATGCATATAAAATATAAAGTTTAGTCCCTACTTTCTCTCATGCTCTTGCCCATTCCTAAGATAAACACTTATCAAGATGATGTGGACATTTTCAAACTTTTCTCCATGCATATAAAAACAAAGATTTGTATACACATGTAGCATGTGTACAAGAATTCCTTAAAAATAAGGCATACTAAAGATAGTTTGCTGCAACTTGCTCTTTTGGTTTAATGACATGTTATGGCCATCTCTTAATATCAATATACACGGATCTCTCTTATTTTTATTAACTGTACATTATTTTCAAATGTATGCATGTAACCATATTTTTCATGGTTTTATTGAGGTATAAATGACATACAGTAAACTGGACATATTTAAAGTACACAATTTGGTAAGTTCTGACATATGTAGACACTCATGAAACCATCATCACAACCAAGATAATGAATATATCCATCACCCTCAAAACTTTCTGCGTATACCTTTGTAATTCCTCCTTTCTAGTCCCCCCCCTTTTTTTAAGATATTATTTATTTATTTGACAGAGAGAGAAAGTACAAGCAGGCAGAGGAGCAAGCAGAGGGAGAAGCAGCAGCAGGGAGGGAGCCCTATGTGGGGCTCAATCCGAGGACTCTGGGATCATGACCTGAGCCAAAGGCAGATACTTAACGACTGAGCCACCCAGGCACCCTCCAGTCTCTCCTTTCTTATCACTACCCCCCAACTCCACTGACAACCACTGACCTGCTTCCTGTCTCTATTTTTAGTTTGCATTATCTAATATAGTACTAAGAGTGTAACATATACTCTTTATTTTTAATTTCTTTCACTCAGCATATTTTAAAATTCATCCATATTGTTGTATTTATCAATAGCTCACTTCTTTGTATTACTGAGTAGTATTCCGTAATATAGATAGTCCATTTACTTGTTCATGGGCATTTGGGTTGTTTCCAAATTTGGCTATTAAAAATAAAGTTGCTATAAATAATCATGTATAAATATTTGTATGGACATATGTTTTCTTTTCTCTTGGGTAAATATCCAGGAACAGAATGGCTGAATCATATTACATGCTTATGTTTAATTTTTTTAAGAAACTGCCAAGCTGTTTTCCAACATGGTTATACCATTTTACATTCCCATCAGTAGCGTATGAAAGTTCCAGTTCTTCTACCTCCTCTCCAACACTCAGTACAGTATTTTGCATTTTAGCTATTCTAAATAAGTTTGTAGTAGTATTTCACTGTGACTTTAATTTGCACTTCCCTCATGACTAATGATGTTGATTATCCTTTCATGTGCTTATTACCTGTGTATCTTCTTTGGTGACGTCTGTTCAAGTACTTTGCCCATTTTTACTGGGCTGTTGGTTTACTAAATTTTGAGAGCTTTTTAGATATTCTCAAGAGTTTTATATTAACAATAAAAATGAGCAAATTATTGATACATGCAACAACATGGATAAATCTCAAAATAATTACACTTAGTGAAAGAGGCCAGAGGAAAAAAAGAGAATACATATTGTGATTCCCTCTATACAAAATATTGGAAAATGCAAACTAATCTATAATGCATGCTATGTTCTTTCTCCCTCCTTCCTTCTTTCCTTTTGTTTTTCTGCGGATAAATTTTCTTGACACGCAACTTTTCTCAGAGACCTGTTTATCTTTCAGTGTAAACTCTAATTTGAAGGCTCAGTATTATGTATTTTCGTCACTTTCCTATATTCTTTTTTTTTTTTTTAAAGATTTTATTTATTTGAGAGAGAGAGAGCACAAGAGATGGGAGGGGCAGAGGAACAAACAGACTTCTCATTGAGTGGAAGCCCCACGCAGGCCCATCCCGGGGCTCTGAGATCTTGACCTGACCCAACGTCAGACACATAACTGACAGAGCTACCCAGGCGCCCCTCCACTCTCCTATAATCTGAGGGTGGAAGAGAAAGGAAGATTCCACGGGGTAGTGGACAACCTTTATAAAGACCTTTATAAAGGTCTGAATCTGCTCTTTTCCTCTTCCCACTTCCCTTCTTTCCTTCCTTTCTCTCTCTCTCTCTCTCTCTCTCCTTTTTTTAAAGAATCATTTAAGTTGGGGACACCTGGGTGGCTCAGAGGGTTAAAGCCTCTGCCTTTAGCTCTGGTCTTGGTCTCAGGGTCCTGGGATCGAGCCCCACATCGGGAGTCTCTGCTCAGCAGGGAGCCTGCTTCCCCCCCTCCCCACCATCTGCCTCTCTGCCTACTTGTGATCTTTCTCTCTGTGTCAAATAAATAAAATCTTAAAAAAAAAAAAAGATTCATTAAGTCCTATGTTTGGTTTCACTTATCTAGTTAAGATGTGTCCTACTCCTATTCCTTAGGCTTGAGATAGTTCTCTCAATTCAGCAAGAACATTAGAAAATGGGGAACCTCAGGACTTTTCTTGCTCTGCTGAGACCTTAAATTCTGCTGCCACAGGCAAGCCATTTATTTTCAAGGGTTCATAGCTCCCAACAGGTTCTTTCTCAACCTTTGCCTAGGCTGCTAATGAGTATTAGTAATGATATGTCGGCTGACCCCCTTTTCCTGGTACTGCTTCTGAGAGATGAAGATGAGGTTAGGGGAGCCACTCTGAGCCACACATGAATCTACAATTTCTTGCCTTGATAGTAATTTTCCATGTTTATGGACTTTTGTGGTTGCTGTTGGTATAGTTCTTGCTTGTTTTTACTACTTCTCATTCCTTTTCTTGGAGAAGGAACACTTTGTCTTTCAGATTCATCCCATCTTCTGTATCTGGAGGATTCAGGCTTCTTAGTAAAATGAGCTGGAGTTCCTTTGGAGCAGTAATCATTTCCTCTCTTAAGTCCTCCATGGAATTTAACCTAGTGATGGGTATATGTCAATATACAAAACATGCTGGAGATAAAAGATACCACTTCATGTTCAATTATGGTTAGTTCTAAGTATCCTGAACAACAGAGAGTGATTAGTTTTCCTAAAATAGTTCTTTTGTCACATCACTTATCCACTTTCCAAATAAGAAACCTCTCTTTCAATTGGGCTGGTCCATGTGCTTGCTTTGGAATATATCTCGTGTATTCTCAAATGCTCATGCTACCACTTGTCTAGAACAGTCTTCACTATTCAAATACTCCTCATCCTTTAGATTCCAGGTTAAATCCCACACTCTATGAAGTTTTACTAACTTTTCTTACAACCTCATCTCAGAAATCTTTTCCTGTTCTAAAGCTCATTCCTATGTTCTTCACCTCCTTCACTGTATGACCTTGCATACTCTATACTATTTATTTATTCATTGGTATATATTTCAATTCTCCATCTAATAATAACAAGAACACTTATTTCAGTGAACACGTACTATGACTAAGAGTCCTAAACATTTATTGCCTTTAATACTCATAATACCCATGAAGGAACTTGCTCAAGTTCACATAGCTGGAAAGGGACAGAGTCAGGATCTATATTCACATTATTTGGATTCTGAAGCCCATATTTAGCCATTATATTAACTCTTGGTTTAGCCGTACACTTCTAGTAAATATTCATTCACTCATTCAAATATACTTATTGGGTGGGTATTATATGGGGAATGTGCTATGAAACAGATATAAACTACTGACTCTCAAGGATCATACAATCCAATAATGACAATAAAACAGATACATAATAAGTAACTTAAGTACATGTTGGAAATGATAATATATGATAACTAATTCTTATGTGTTGCTTATTTACTATGTGCATACATTTTATATTATATATATTAATTTAATCATTACAGTAACGCTTTGAGGTAGATAATACTATTATTATCCCATTTTAAAGATGTAGAAACCAGGACACTTGGGTGGCTCAGTTGGTTGAGCATCTGCCATCGGCTCAGGTCATGACCCCAGGCTCCTGGGATCAAGTCCTGCATCAGGTTCCTTGCTCAGCAAGGAGTCTGCTTCTCTCTCTGCCTGCTTCTCCTCCAGTTTTGTGCTCTCTCTGATAAATAAAATAAATCTTTCAAAAAATAAATAAATAAAAATAAAGATGTAGAAACCAAGGGACAGATTAACTTCCCAACTAGTCAGACAACCAGTCAGTCTGTGCTCTCAACATCCAGACTACTACTCATGACAAATGTTATAACAGAGACAGATAAAGAAATTACTTATTAACTGTATTCAAGAACTATATATGAAACAAGATAAGAGGAATCACATAATACTATATAAGGAAAATTCAGATAATACATATATAAGGAAAATTCAGACCATATAATAAGAAAGATATCTTGGTAACTAAACTCTATTGGAATTCTGTAAACTAATATTTAAATGGGTTATATAATAGGAGGTTATGCTGCAGCATACAAGTCCTATCTTGGATCTATAGAGAATGGTTTAGCTCAGTATTTTTTAAACTATAGGTCACGATCCTTTTAGTAAGTCATGAAGTCAATTTCATTAATCTAACCAATTCTTAAAATGAGAAAGAAACAGAAATGGAGTAGAAAAGAACAAATGGAAACTATTAGTGCATGTCTCACATGGTAAAACCGTAAAAGAAGCTTTTGTTCCTGTTTCATATATGTGCATACGTTATGTGTACATGTACTGGTCCATGATATAAACTGTACTTCTTACTGTGGCTCATGCTAAAATGCTTGAAAGCCACTGGCCTAGCTGATTCGGTCATACAATTATATGTGTTTATTACTTCCTTATAAATTTCAGAGATCTTCTGAAAAATTACTAAACACTTAAACCAAGAACAGTGTGAAATAAGGAATGATTTTTCCAAGTAACTAGAATTTGCTCGAAATAGTTAGAACCCTGCCCACCCCACTCCCCCCCAAATTAAAAACTTTGCAAAGTATAATCAAAAGACTTAAAGCAGAATGTAGAATGTTTTGGTCACTGTGGAAAACAGCTTGGCAATCCCTCAAAAAGTTAACACAGATTTATCATATGACCCTGAAATTCCACTCCCAGGTATATACCTCAAAGAACTGAAAACAAGGACTCAAACAAGTACATGAACATGCATGTTCACAGCAGCTCTATTTACAAGAGCCAAAAGGTGGAAATAGCCCAAATGTTCATCAGTGGATAAATGGATAAACCAGTTGTGGTATATACATACAATGGGATACTATTCAGTCATAAAAAGAAATGAAGCAGTGACACATGCCACAATGTGGATGAACCTCCAAGACATTACGCTAAGTGAAGAAGCCACACACAAAAGATCACATATTGTATGATCCCTTTTACATGAAATATCCGGACGAGGTGAATCCATGGAGCTAGAACACAGACTGGTGATTGCCAGGGGCTGGGGAAAGGGAGTATGAAGATAAACCACTTAATGGGTAAAGAACTTTACGTGGGATTGACAGAAATGTTTTGGAACAAGAGAGAGGTGCTAGTTGCATAAAATCATGAATGTAATTAATGCCACTGAACTGTTCGCTTTAAAAGTTACTTTTATGCTATGTGAAATTCACTTTGCTAAATTATTAAAAAATAAGACTACAGGGAGATGTAAATACTGGTAACACAAATATACAGAATCTGGAGGCAACTCTTTCTCAAGATATTAGAAACTGAATAAAAAATGGGTATCTTAATTTTTTCCTCAAAAACATTTTTTATTAAAAAGAGGGTCATATATAAATAGTACTAACTAAACTAGAGGCTAAACGGAAAAATAAGTTGTAGACATTTCTACATCTCTGAGAGAAAACTGACAGGTACAGTAGTTTTCTAGAAACATCTTTTTAAAATCAAAATTCAACAAGAGAGGAAACATTACTATTAAATACAAAGGAGAAAATAAGGGTCAGAACTTTTGGACAGAACTCTGGACTTGAAGGAAGGGAAAAGTCAACCAGTCTTCTGGTTTTCAGTTTAACTTACAAATCTTCTTTTTAAAGAAAAACAAACAAGACCCCCAAAACCCCCTAAAAAACAAAAACTAAAACAACACAACAATAGGTGCCTAAGGAGATGATAGGAGGCAAATACTCTCCTCTTCGTTTGGAGGAAATTATTTTATTATTATGGTATGAATCTGCTTCTGGAGAGGGTCCACTACAAGTATCCTGGCACAGGCTGTATACCCTTTAAGGGGGTATGCTGTGGAGGAGTATAGCTATTGAGACTAGATCAAGGTTTTTCAAACTTTGATCAACAGAACCCAAATATCCTTGAAGCTGCTACACTGAGGGGGTGAGGGGAGATATGGGAGGTGGAGCTGTTGATGCCCCAGGCCTCTATACATGCTTCATTAAGATCCCAATCCACAATATTGGGATTCCACGTTAGGACTTCACTTGGAAAAAAATTCTACTGCTAAAGAAAAGTTTGAAAACCACTGGACTGAATCAAAGAGTCCTAAACTTGACGGCTCAACAGAATTACTAAAAGAGCTTTTTCAAATTACGAATTCCTAGGCCATACCTCTAGCCCAAGGGACTCTTGTGCAGCATCCCAAAGCTAGCCCACAGTGCTTGAGGGGCATTGACCCAGAGGACCCTTGCTTCCCTCAGAGCCTATGACAAAACAGAACTTAAATGGATAGGCAGGAACCTTAAACAAAAAAGTTGGTGGTAGCAGATAGAAAAAGAGAACACAGACAGCTAACTCACTAGACTCTAATGAAGAATAAAAAATTGGTAGACGAATAGCTTGTCTAGGACCAGAAGTTCCTGCGGAGGTTTAACTGCCTAGCAATGATCTCACAACCAACCTACTGTTAACTGTCCATACTGGTGATGGCAGGCAAAGTAGTTTAATTCAGGAACTGTCTGAGAAAGTACAATGTCAGCCACAGATGTAATTTAAGATTTTCTAGTATCCATGTTTAAAAATGCTAAAAGAAATGAAATTTTAATAACATATTTTAATTCAGTATTTCCAAAATAATATCAACATGCAAGTCAGTATAAAAAATGTTAATGATATATTTTACCTTTTCTTTTTGTACTGTTTTTTTCCTTCAGCTAAGACAGAAGAGATGATTTATCGTACATGTGTTATATTCAGCCACAAATGAAAACAGAATTAGTCTTTAAAGTCACAGGTCCAGGACAAAAGACCAAAAGGGTATGTTTTGGTATAAGCAAGATGGGTCTCTCAAAAGAGGTCCTTGAGATCAGATGGTGATGGATGTTCTAGAAAGTAGATATGCAGTTCAACAATTTGTACCAGTGTCCCTGGCTTTGGCTTTCCTTATTTCTGCTCCTGTGGCTTCCATGGGTGCACAGGCTAGTGGTTTACTTGAACCTCTGCCTCACCTTTCTTCTTTTACAGTTCGGTCTGCACATTTGCTTCTTCCTCCACTTGGCTCTCATGATACAGAGGTTTCCAAGAAGATGGGGCTAAGTCTTTAAAATGTTACACCATATCTCAATTCAGACTACTCAGGTTTCAAGTGCTTAATAACCACCTCTGGCTAGTGGCAACATATCGTATAATGTGGGACTAATTAATAAGTTTCTATTAGTCACCGAGGATCAAAACTTTATAGCCAAATATTTTGTTTTCCTTTACTCTACAAAAGCATCAAGTTCTATTCATTCTTCCTTCAAAATCTCTCTCATTGGCACTTCTCTGCTTCTAGTTCTACCTGTTGATCTGTCTAGTTAGCATAATGTTAACCAAATACATACGCAGTACTTAATAGCCCATGTATAATGTCATGTCTCTTCAGGGGCTTCTGTAATGTCTTCCACTTCAGCAGTGAATTCAAGAATTCATGCACTCTTGCCCCCCACCCCCGACTCCCATAACTGGCCTATATCATTCCAATACTTTATCATTTATAAATCTCCTAGGACAGTCTTTATTTTAGGCAATATCCTGTTCACGGTCTTCTGCATATGCCTCATACATCTTTATCTCTACATTTTATGACTTTCTACCCACCAAGAATGCCCTTATTCCAGCCTTAACTATCGAAGTCATTACTTCACAAATATTTGTGTGTCAGGCACTGTACTGTGTACTATATTCTGTATTACAGAATAATTTATTCTGATCTCAATTTCTCCACTTAAAGAAGTCTTCCTTTACATATCATTATATGTCAATAAAGTGGAAACTGAAAAAAGAAAAAAAAGAAATCCTCCTATGTCAAAACAGAAGTGTTTTTGCACAGTTGAGTTGTTCTTATAAGACAAACACTGTATATGCCTTATAAGAACACATTGGTCCCTTACAATTTGCTGCCCTGTATTGCTAATTATCCATTTTTCCTATAATTGTCTACCTTTCCAAATAGAGGACAGATTTCCTGAAAGCACGGAGTAGGGTCAAACCAGTGTGTTTCCCTTGGTCTCAGTAAGCGCAGGTGTGCAGGTACAGAATACACATTTGCTGATGGACAAGTACTTGTAAAGGTGGAAGGGCCTGCAGGGCAGGAGGAGGGCTCTACCTAGAAAAGAGCCTCGCTTCCCACAATATTCTAGCAAATCAGGACCAGAGGTGAGCAGGGAGGGTCTGCAAGAACCCCAAAGCTGAGGAAAGCACTTGGGAAGTGTCATTTTATCAATTCTATTTGCAAAGAAATTCAGAATTGGCAACAGTTAAGTTAGGATCTGTTACCCTGCCTTTCAGACCTCAACAACACTGATCAAGTTTAAAAATCTTTTCTTGGCTTTAAGTGAAAATACACCACTGCTGGGGAGCCCGGGTGGCTCAATAGATTAAGTATCTGTGTTTGGCTCAGGTCTTGATCCCAGGACCCTGGGATGGAGCCCCACATCAAGCTTCCTGCTCAGCAAGGAGTCTGCTTCTCCTCCCTCTGCCCCTTCCCACACTCGTGCTTTCTATCTCTCTCTCACTCTCTCTCGGTAAAACCAATAAATAAAATCTTAAAAAAAAAAAAGAAAAGAAAGAAAATATACCAATGTTTTATCTATCTATCTATCTATCTATCTATCTATAACGTCAGATGTCAAAAGATAACTCACCACATGTTGTGTTCAAAAACTTTGGCTGGGTCAGTTAAAATCCTTGATCCCAGAGGGACCACTGGGTGATTACCACTTTGGTATCTATGTGCCACCTTTTTTATCCTTAGACAGGAAACAGAATTTCTCCAAATCACATTCATCGTAATCAGTACCTGGGAAGTTACAAATGATTAATTAGTCAGTATGCATTATACAGTGTATTATTTATCTAATAGACAAAAAATGGTCCAAAAGGCTTACAACCTGAGAAAAGACATGAAAACTAAACATTTTTAAATGAAAAGTGGGCATGATAGCTTCTGTCCTAAAGTATTTTCAGGCCAAGAGAAGGAAAAAGAATATTTAGAGTGTGTACCATTGGTTGACATTCTTCAAAAGTCACAGCCTTGGCCAGCTTTGCTTTGTTTGGTATTTGTTCATTTGATTTTTAGCACACAGCCAAAGCATGTCAGCCTAGAATCTGAATTTTGTGTCTTAAAAGTTTAATTTAAGTGATTTTATTATTTTGGCTTGGGGATCCTAAGGGAACATATTTCTTGGGAATATTTTATGACCACTAGACCAAAAGCCCAAGTACAGTAGTAGCAGAATAAGAAAACAAACCTATTAAATCTTCTCTGAGCTGAGCTGAATAGTATGAAATTTAGTCAAATAATAAGTAAATACTGAAGATATGATCCCAGCAATTTTTTTAAAAGATTTTATTTATTTATTTGACAGAGAGAGATATCAAGAGAGGGAACACAAACCAGGGGAGAGCAAGAGGGAGAAGCAGGCTTCTTGCTGAGCAGGGAGCCCGAGGAGGGGCTCTATCCCAGGACCCTGGGATCATGACCTGAGCCAAAGGCAGACGCTTAATGACTGAGCCTCCCAGGCACCCCTACTCCCAGTGATTCTTAATTCTAACAACCCTGTATACATATATTTTTAAGAATAGTTAGTAATACATTTGTAAGAATAGATTTCCTGTACAAAAAAATATACACTCCTAGCTCAAGAAGAGAATCATCAATTGGCAAGTCAAGTCCATCCCCACTTTTGGAAGAACTTGAACATTTATAGAGAATGTTGCCTTAATTATGTACTGACAAATATGTTGGCTTACAATCTTTATGGAAAAGTATCAAAAAGAAGCTCTGAAGAGCTTACCTTTTTTTTTTTTTTTTAAATAAAAATCCATTGTAAGAGTGCTCAGCATTTCATCCCACTCGGTTGTTCATTGGCAACATTGAGCCTAATGCTGTAAGCTGCCTGGTAAAAACAGATGCTAAAAGGTGTGTATATCTTATACACACTAGAGACTACCTAAGGGACTATTCTGTGTAAAAATGACATGTATTGTACATCCTTTACCAACTTACTGAAAAGCAATGGGTTTTAAGATGGTGATTTCCAAAATGAACTGCAGAATGTAAAAAACATCTCATTGTGTTTTCAAACACAAAATTCAAGATTTTCCTTTTTGAGGAAAAAAAGGGCTTAGTTATACACCAAAAAGAACGTAATGGTTCCATTCAAATGTGACTAGCAGTGATGAGAAACGAAACACTCAATAGCTAGTGCAGATCTCCTGTTTGTTTTGTTTTTCTTTCTCTGCTAAATGCAAGCTCTTTGGTGGAGGCAAATGAGATGAAATGCTCTGCCCACCACTACATTTCCTCTGATGTGCCTTTGTTCTTATCTCCTGCCTGTGCTCCATGTAAGACTACAACAAAACCCTACCTGCACAGTTATTTTTAGAGCTCTTTCTGCACTGAATATTATTCATAAAATCTGTATGCTTAAGAGTAGAAACTGATTATACCTAGAAAGAGAGACAATTCATGCTCAAAAGTGTAAAATGAGGTAAATGTTTTCCACCCAGAAAAGCCAAATCAAAATGAAATTTTAATCTTCAAATAATCATGTGATACTTATCTATATTCATCTATATAGAGAATAGAAAGGGGAAAAGAAGATATGAGTTTCTCTCACTAGAAATGATGAAGAATCTTGATGGGCTGCTGTTTTTCTAATTAACTACAAAAACACCTTACTTTATTTATTATCTGTAACAGTCACACACAGCCTTGCATTGTTCTTTGTCTTTTTTATTATATAAAAATGATATTTATATAATAAACACAATACAGAAAAACACATAATAAAATTTTAAATATTTTAAATATAATTTTATTATATAAATGTCTTCTCAACTAAATTGCAAGCCTCTAAAGTTGCTTGTGAATTAATTGATTGATAATATAAAACTGATACTTGTCTGACATAAATTTAGTTTTTGGTGTTTTTTTTTAAAAGATTTTATTTATTTATTTGACAGAGATCACAAGTAGGCAGAGAGGCAGGCAGTGTGGTGGTGGTAAGCAGGCTCCCCGCTGAGCAGAGAGTCCAATGTGGGGCTCGATCCCAGGACCCTGAGATCACGACCTGAGCCAAAGGCAGAGGTTTAACCCACTGAGCCACCCAGGTGCCCCACTGTCTGACAAATTTAATTAGAAGGAAACTATATGAAAATATTCATATTTTCAGGGTGGCTCCCAAGATCCTTACAATGTGGAAGAAGGCAGTGCCAGGAAAGTATGACAGTGTATCAGCAGCAATCCAGTTACACCAGTAACAATGATTCAAAAAGTGTATGAGAAGAAACGAAACACTCAATAGCTGGTGCAGATCTCCTGTTTCTTGTTTGTTTTTCCTTCTCTGCTAAATGAAGGCTCTTTGGTGGAAGCAAATGAAATGTCATGACTATCATGTTAGCTGAATGCCTACTAGTTCGTGGTTCCATTTTGTGATGGGAAAAGAAAAGATGGGCAGGGTCAACCCCAAAAAGAATTCTGGTAGAGAAAGTTGATTTCTACCACCAGATTGTTCCACTCTCTTTATGTACCCTCTCTGAACTCTTTTGGCATACCCTAACTTGAACTGCAGTTTGACTAAGATATTATCTGCATAATGAAACTGTATGAAGAAGCAGTATTTTTATTTGAAATAAAACAAGTGTAACTAAAAATATTCCAATCACCCAAAAGAAGGCAGGAAAGGAAGCACAGAGGAACTAAAACCAAAAAAGGAGAGTAAGAAAACAAATACTAGGATGGGATATTTAAGCCCAACTATATTAATAATTACATTAAATGTGAATGGAGTCCAATTAAAAGACATAGATTATCAATTTGTATGAAAAGTCAAGACCCAACCATAAACTGTCTATAAGAGAAGCACTTTAAATATGAATTTACAAATATATTAAAATAAAGACAGATACTATATGAACACTGCATGAGAAAACCAGTGGAGCTATATTAATAATGGTAAAAACAAAACCACAGGCCCAAAATGGCTTCACTTAATTAAGGCCCCAAGTCAGTAAAACAAGAATTAATACCTAACATAACTGCAGTTTTAACCCCTCAGAAATGTAACCTTTTACCAGTCAACGCGAGAATTTCCTGGTCAGCACTAGGGACTTAATTGGGAGACCCCCCTTCAGTTCCCCTTCGGAAGGCAGTGTTGCCTAAAACATTGGATTCTTTGCTAATAATTTCCTTGTTTCCAGCCCCTCTTTACCTTTAAAAACCTTTTCCTTTCTGCAGTCCTTTGGAACTCCTCTCTGCGTGCTAGAAGGAATACTGCCCAATTTGTGAACTGGTTAATAAAGCCAACTAAATCTTTGTAAATCTAAGTAAATCTAAAATTTACTCAGGGGCGCCTGGTGGCTCAGTTGTTAAGCATCTGCCTTCAGCTCAGGTCATGATCCTGAGCCCCCTTATTGAGCTCCCCGCTCAGCAGGAAGTCTGTTTCTCCCTCTCCCACGGCCCCTGCTTGTGTTCCCTCTCTCACTGTCTTGCTCTCTGTCAAATAAATAAGTAAAATCTTTAAAAAAAAAAATTTATCCAGTTGAATTTTTGTTATTTAATAACAAAGTAGACTTAAAAAAAAACAACAAAAAGACTGTTACAGAGATAAAAGGGGACATTTAGTAATGATGAGCCAATCTGTCAAGATATAAAATCCTAAATGTGCATGTACATAATAAAAGAGCTTCAAAATATATGAAGCAAAATTGGACAGAACTTTTTAAAAGGAGAAATTAGTAAATTCACAGTTATTCTTGGAGATTTTAATACCTCTCTCTCAGTAATAAATAGAACATTAAGAAAACAATAGAAAAAATCAATTAGGATATGGAAGAATTAAACATTATCAACTTGACCTAAATGACATACAGAAAGAACACTATATCTAGTAATAGCCAAATGCCCATCTTTTTCAAGTGAACGTGAAACATTTGCCAAGGCACACCATACATACAGGGCTGTAAGACAAGTCTCAGTAAATTCCACAGTACTAAAATCCTACAGAGTATGCTTTCTGGCCATAACAATATTTAGTGTTAATATTTTTAATGAACTGATTCATTAATAAATATTCCTCCTTATCTCTGATAATACCTATTTTCTTCAAGTCTACTTTGTCTGATATTAACATAACTGTCTTATGTAGTGTTTTATATGTTACATATATATTTTAACTGCATTTATGTGTTTACATTTAAAGTGCTTCTCTTAAAAAATATACACAAATAAAGTGCTTCTCTTATAGGAGCATAATGTTGGCTCTTGCTTTTTTATTCAAACTTTAAATAATAATAAGATATCTAGAAAGTTCCCAAATATTTGGAAATTAAGCTTCACACTTTAAAAAAATATATTTTATTTATTTGAGAGAGAAAGAGAAAGTGAAAAAGAGCAAGAGCAGGGAGGAGAGGGAGAAGCAGGCTCTCCACTGAACAGAGAGCCCTATGTGGGGCTGGATCCCAGGACCCTGGGATCATGACCTAAGCCAAAGGCAGATGCCCAACCAACTGAGGCATCCAGGTGCCCCAAGCAACACACTTCTAAATAACCTATATGTCAGATTTACATGAGTTAGTAAGTCTTAAGGTAAATTAGAAAATACACTGAAATAACAATGCAATCTTAAAACATCAAAATTTATGGGATGCAGCTGGAGCAATGTTTAGAGGGAAATTGATAGTTTTAAACGTTTCTATTAGAAAGAAAGAGAGATCTCAAATCTATGATCCAGTTTCAATCTTAAAAAACTAGAAAGACAGTAAATAGGATACAAAGTAAGTAGAAAGAAGGAAGTAACAGAAACTAAACGCAGAAATCAATGAAACAGAAAGTGGATAAAACAGGGAAAATCAGAGTCAAAGCTGACTCTTTAATAAAACTAGTAAGCCTCTGGCAAGACTGATCTCAAGCACTTGTGTTTCAGAAAACACAGATTTCTAATAACAGGAATAAAAGAGAGGACATCACCACAGACCCTACAGACATTGAAAGCTAATAAGTAGGTATTATGAAAAATTTTATTCCATTTATAGATGGAATAAATGCCATCAAAACCACAATTTACCAATAATTACTTACCAAAACAGCACAAGAAAAAAAAATTTAAATAGCCCCAAATGTACTAAATGAATTAAATTTGTAATTAAAAGCAAAACAAACATCATGCCCATTAGGATGGCTATTATTTTAAAAAAAATGTATTTGTGAGGATGTGGAGCAGAACCTTCGTGTGTTGCTGGATGGAAAGTAAAATGGTGCAGATGCTAGATGCTGTGGGAAACAGTACAGCAATTCCTCGAAATATTAAACATGGAATTACCATGTGATCCAGCAATTCTACTTCTGGATATATACCCAAAGTAAGTGAAAACAGGGACTTGAAGAGATATTTGTATACCATGTTTATAGCAACATTATTCACAACTGACAAATGGTAGAAACAAGCTGAGTGTCCACCAAAAGATGAACAGATAAACAAAATGACATATACATAAAATGGAGTATTATTTAGCCTTTAAAAAGAAGGTAATTCTGATACATGCTGTAACATGGATGAGCCTTGAAGATATTATGCTAAGTGAAATAAGCCAATTATCATAAAAGGAGAAATGTTGTATCATTCCTCCTCTATGAAGTTCCTAGAGTAGGCAAAAATTCATAGAGGCAGAGAGTAGAATGGTGGTAGGCTGCCATGAGGGAATTAAATGTTTAATGGGTATAGGACTTCAGTTGGGGAAAATAAGAAGTTCTACAGATGGATAGTTGTGATACTTACACAACAATGTGAATATACTTAATGCCACTGGACTGTATATTTGCAAAAGATAAAAATGGTAAATCTTAGGTGTATTTTACCACAATAAACCCCAAATAAACAAAAAATCTGCCTACAAAGAAAACTACAAGCCTCTATGGCTTCACTAGTGAATGTCAAATACTTAGGGAAGAAATAACACTAATCTTACACTGAGTCTTTCAGAAAATAGAGGACAGAATACTTATCATTCTGTTTCATGAGGCCAACATAACCTGGGTAAGTAGTACACTTGTATGAAGTAAAGGTCTGAATATTAGCCAGATAGTTACAGTGCAGTTTTTCTAACAGACTTAGTGTTTCTCATTCTAGCTTCAAATTATCAAGTGTTTGTCAGAAACAAAACTTGAGACTATCTAAAAGGGAGAAACATAGGTAAGAATTTTCTAGGCATGTTTTAGTGTGCTTACTGCTAAGGCTGATATTTGAGTTCCTCCAGTTCGGAGCAGAGAAAAATAAAGGTAACAAAAATCTCCACAAATCTTTGTTTGGTGTTCAGAAAGTTTTTATGTACTACTGGAAGCACCTGATGATTTCTGAGGTCCTCATCCTTCATTTAACTTAGCTCAAACTAATTCTGCCATATCAAATTCTAGTCCATATAATCAAATGGTATTTCTTTTACTTACTTTGCCTATAGGTTCCCAATTGCAGCTCACCATCCCAGAGTGGTTCTTCCTATCAAGTCCTGTCAAGGTCAAAATGAAACAGAATGAGCATGACTTTAGGGTCAAAATGAAACAGAATGGGCCTTTAGGGCAAAGGCCCTCTGAGATTTCAATGCCATGACTCAGTCATGAGTAGTTAACTGTCTAGAGAAATCACAAAGGAACAGATCCAAAAAGGAACTGAAGCTCATACAAATATCAGAGTGACAGAATTTCATTATCAATAACATTACTATACTTATAAGTATACAGAAGTATGTCAAGAAATGCTGACAGACTTCCTGCCAGCTTAGATATAGCTAAGTGTGCACTTATATTAGAATGCACGGAAAAGCACAAATACACAAAATGACTCAGGTTCCACATACAGTATGACAAGCCAAGGAGAAGACAGTTCTAATACCACTCTTCTGGGCTCATCATTGCTACCACACTGTGTGTAGCAAAAGCAGCAGCCTTGGTATAGGCTGACTTATGAAGAAGAGATCTCTATCCTACCTCCAAATTTTGGCTAGATGCTTTACTCTCTACTAAAAATGGATCCCTTTTCACAATGATTCACCTGTCTTACCATACCAACAAACTATACCATATTCTACCAGAATATGTAATGTACAAGGATATTTCATGTTACGAACATGAAAAACTGTTTCTTAAGTAACTGCAAATTTAATTTTTATAGAATAATAGTTTTAAGTACTTTTTACATAAAAAGGATAATTTCAGTTGAAGGAAATACTCCATACTAAATTTTGAAAATTGAAAAAGTCTTCAAGGAAGTAAATGCCCAATCCCAGTTTATCTTTCATGTAAATCTCAATTAATAAAAAAGTCAAGTATTTGCCATGTGTGAGGCCCTATTTCTTTTTTCTTTTTCTTCTTTTTTTTTGAGAGAGAGCGAGAGAGCATGAGGGGGAGGGGACCTGCAGGGTGAGAGGGAGAGAGAGTCCTAAGCAGGCTTCATGTTCAGTGTGGAGCACCACATGGGGCTAGATCTCACAACCCTGAGATCATGACCTGAGCTGAAATCAAGAGTCCAATTCTTAAATGACTGAGCCACTGAGGTGCCCCTGTGAGGCCCTATTCTCAGTACTTTACATGTATTACCTTTTTTTTATATATGTATCTTTTTTTAAATTAACATATAATGTATTATTTGCCCCAGGGGTACAGGTCTGTGAATCGTCAGGCTTATACACTTCACAGCACTCACCACAGCACATAGCCTCTCAAATGTCCATAATCCAACCATCCTCCCCCTACCTCCCTACTCCCAGCAAACCTCTGTTTTGTGAGATTAAGAGTCTCTTATGGTTTGTCTCCCTCCCGATCCCATCTTGTTTCATTTTTTTCTACATGTATTATCTTAAAAAAAAAAAAAAAGATTTTATTTATTTATTTGACAGAAAGAGAGAGCACAAGCAGGGAGAACTGCAGGCAGAGGAAGAGGGAGAAGCAGGTTCCTGCCTAGCAGAGAGCCCGATGTGGGACTCAGTCCCAGGACCCTGGGATCATGACCTGAGCTGAAGGCAGCTACTAAACTGACTGAGCCACCCAGGGACCCCTACATGTATTATCTTATTTAACCTCTATTTCCCTATCAAGGGGTACTGCTTTTATACCCACATTATAGAGGAAAAGTCCATACAGGATGACATAAAAGAACATGTTTAAGGTCACCCAATCCATAACTGATGACACTTCAATTTGAACCCAGTCAGTCTAACTGGAGAGTCCAGGCTCTTTTTCCTTATTATTATTATTATTATTTTTTTTTACATCTTTGCTATTCACATACACACATACAGTTCACCCATTTGCTTTCTACTTTTGTACACCACACATGCAAGAAGGATCACAGCATTGATTCTCCAGTCTTTACTGAAGTTGTTAATTTGTTGTAACTAATTTAAGGAGACCCAGAATTCCTTCTCCCTCCTTACCCCCTTCATCTTTTGCAGTTCTGTTTCTTCTCTTGGGCCTTAATTAAATAGCAAGCAATGCCAATGGGAGACACTAGTGCCCACACTTAGGAAAGCATAGTTATTCTTTTTCCAGTATTCCAATCTCAAGATACAGACAAAGTGCTCTTGCATCACCCACATAATGGAACATTTTAATACTGGTCTTCTACTTTTACACAGCTGAGGAGTAGAGGCAAAGAAGGACTTACTTCCTTTCTATCTAAGCTTGATCCTATGACTGCCTTTTTACATCTCAATACTGCTAGAAGAGCACCAAAGAACTAGAGCAAACAGTACTGCTGTTTGTGTGAGTCTATAACAATTATCCTTGGAGCAGTCAGCTGGCTCTGAGCAAAAACTATTTGTTAGGCTCCCCAAGAATGATTCCCAGTTGTCTCAGCTCAGTGAAATCTCAGGGAAAGAAACCACTGTTAATCACACACTAAATGCCTGCCCTCCATTTAAAACTTAACTCCCCTTTGATGTTTCCTGGGTTCTGAACATCTTTTAAATAAATAAATTAGTGAGACATTTGTGTTTTTCTCTTTGTAACTGTTTAGCTTTTCTTCTCAGCTGGGAAGCTGGTACAAAGGTTTCATTCAGAGGAACAAACATCATCTAGATAAAACTGCAATAACATTACCTGAGAGGCTAGCATTAATGAGAGCAAATTAAAGTGCTATTGTTGTACTGTTTTTGGATAGTGAGAGCCTACAGGTAAGAAACACTTAAGTATCAACTACACTGCAGTGAAGACTGAAGCTTCAATTAACCCTAGCAATTTCGGAGAACTCCAAGGGTGACCATCTGTGAGGCAAACAGCTCAGAAAACTCATACATCTTGTTTTCATCTTTGTTTGGATGATTATAATTTCAGGGTATAAATAAGGCTATTAGCAAGAACAGAACAAAAACAATAATTACAATAAGTATTTGCAGAGCACTTTGATCACACTATGACATCAGTCACTCTGCAGCTTCAAAATGGAAAGCTCATGCTCAGTGTTTGCTCACCACGACCACCCTTAAAGGTGGCCACACCATGTACTTACTAGAGGCTACTGGGATTCACAAGTTATTTCTTTCATGGATTTCATGTCAATCCATCTCAAAGCAGCCTCAATCCATACCATTCAAATTACTCTGGAAGTTGTTTCCCAAATCATGATGCTGGATCAGAATGAAATCTATTTTAACTCATCCACCTGGCATTTCAAGATTGTGTGCATTGTAGTAACTTCTGGAGGCATTAATCAGATTTGGTGGGCTGAGAAAGGGTACTAAGTTACATATATACTTTATGTGCTATCAGTCCTTATAAATTCTAATAAAAAAATGTACAAGGATGAGATTAATGTAGTTTGTCCCTTAACGAGACTTCTGTTTTCCTGTTCATTGCAAAGGTCCCTATCTCTCGGTATACCAGATGGCAGGAGGTACATGTACCTGTACGTAGGGTTTACCCAGTCATGTTTTGGACTAATGTGTCAATAAGGCTGCCCTGTTATAAAATGGAATATTATAAAAAGATTAAAATCATAAATAGTTGTTAGATATAAAAAATCTGAAATACAGGGGCGCCTGGATGGCTCAGTGGGTTAAGCCGCTGCCTTCGGCTCAGGTCATGATCTCAGGGTCCTGGGATCAAGTCCCGCATCAGACTCTCTGCTCAGCAGGGAGCCTGCTTCCCCCTCCTCTCTGCCTACCTCTCTGCCTACTTGTAATCTCTCTCTCTGTCAAAAAATAAATAAAATCTTTAAAAAAAAAAAATCTGAAATACAGAATTAGTGAATAAAGGTGTCCAAATGACTGTATCTTCTTAATTTCAAAAGAACATAGAATTTAGGTAGGTAGAAGCCATGTTACTAGTTACAACTAGTTACAACTTGCAAAAAAGCAAGGCAAACTGTACCATGGACTGTCAGGAAACATTTTGACCGCAAAACCATAGGAGGCATGATACTTAGAAAAGGAGCCAAAGAACAAAAAGTTAAGCTAATAGGAACAATACGATTTCTACATGAGAAGACAAGCTGAAAGTTTCCAGAGCAATACAGAATTCTCTAAGATTTTAGAGTGGGTGGCCAGAGTATGTTAGATTCCTCAACAGATGAACCTGGGCTTTCTACCTGTAATGGTCAGGTACTACTCCCACTGGGATCATTCATTTTTTCCCTCTTGTCTTGAAGAGACTTCTTGGACTGGTCCTCTGTCGATCCTTAAGTCTTTTATCCAACAGGAAACAGATCCCTGATTTCCTTGTGGTCTTGTGACTACTTGGAGCATCTGTGATTATTCCAACATCTTGTTCTCATTCAAAAGATTAGTCTTCCTAAAAACTCAATTTTCTAATTTCTCTTGCAGTTGGAGGAGACATGGTACCAAGTTCTGGATGAAAAAAGTCTGCTAAGGGGCTAAAGTCTTTCTTCCCTATGGAGGGAAAGGGGCCAGAGGATAGCCTGCTGGCACAAACTCACCCTACCTCTTTCCTGAACTTAGATGCAATGCATCTAAGCTCAGGATGCAGTGCGCAGAGGAGAGAAGCGTTCTTCCTCTGCAGCGTGCAGAGGAGGAAAGGGGTCTGATTCTTGATGGCACCAATGAACAGGTAAACCAATGTCAGTTACCACCTTCCTCTGGACTTCGTTGTAGGTAAGAAAAATCCTTAAATATTTTAACCATGGTTAGATTTTCTGTTATTTTTCATCCAAGAGGATTTCTAACATACAATATATAACACAATAGTGTTAAGTCCTGGGAATCCAGGGACAAATCCATTTGGTTTCTGCCTTCAAGAAAGTACCATCAAGTGAAGCAGAATGAAATGCAAATAAAGAGTCCTGACACAGGTGTGGTAGAGGTGGGTATAAAGTGCTATCAGAACACAGAGGAATGAGTGACTGAAGTCTATTAGCAGTGGCCAGGGAAGGTTTCCTGGTACAGGCAAAAATCTGTGCTGGGTCTAGAAGAATGAGTGGCAATATTTCAAAGAGATAAGGACAAAAACCAGGGCATCTCAGGCAGAGAAATATTTGTAGATATGTATATACACAAGTTAGTACACAAACATATAGTTCCCTACTCTGCGGGATGAGAAGGCCTAGAAGCTACCACATCCCCAGTAGCAAAAAGCACATGAAGCACCCAGATCTTGGTTTCTAATACCATTCTCCAACAAAAGAAACTGGGGGTCTTTGGAGAAATGACTGATGCTAGCTAGGCCTAGGGCAGGGATTATACAAGATGAGCCTCATATATACAAGATGGCATCATTTAGTGCCAGAAAGTAAGGAAGTGCTCAAAAACAAAACAAAACAAACAAAACTCAAAACCCCACAATGACAGAGATACATCAAAGGGACATGTGAGCCAATCGAAAGAGCTCCTAATGACCAAAGTTGAAACACTTTAAGCAACAAAATAGTTTTGGGTTATGATCCCCAAAATAAAGTATCTGTATGTCCATATGAATATAAATGATTGAATAAATAATAAGTGCAGGAAAGGAGACAATCTCCCAGGCAGAAGAATTCCAAATAATTTATGTAGATACTCCACCCTCAAGGAGGTGGACCATAACTTCTCATTCTTTAAGTGTGTGCTACACATAGTGACTTCCTTCTAAAGAGTACAGTAGGAAAGAGGGGAAACTTGACTCTGCAGTGGAGAAACTTGACCAACACTACTCAGTCAGGTGATCAAAGTTAACATCAACGGTGGATGTCATGTTGACAGCATGTATTCTTGAAATAATGAGAATGGCACTTTGCCTCTGTGTTCTTCTTCCTCCCCCAAATCTATAACCCCAGTCTAATCATAAGAAAAACATCAGACAAAATCCAATTTAGGATCATTCTATAAAATACTGAACAGTATTCCTCAAAACTGTCAAGGTCATCAAAAAGCAAGTTAATCTGGGAAACTGTCAGGGCCAAGAGGAACTTAAGGAGACATGATGACTAAAATGCAATGTGGTGTTGGGGTACCTGGGTGGTGCAGTCAACTGAGTGTCCTTCGGCTCAGGTTGTGATCTCAGGGTTCTGGGATTGAGCACCCTCCCCCCAATCAGGCTCCATGCTCAGCATGGAGTCTGCTTGGGATTCTCTCTCCCTTTCCCTCTGCCCCTTCCTTCTATGCTCATGCTCTCTCTCCCTCTCTCTCTCTCTCAAATAAATAAATCTTCAAAAAAAAAAAAAAAAAAAAAAAGCAATGTGGTGTCCTTAGAGCCTAGAACAGAAAAAGGATATGTGAAAACTAAGGAAATCTGAGTAAACTACGTATTTTAGTGAACAGATAACAGAAATATATCAATATTGGTTCATTAACTGTGACCATACTAATGTAAGATGTTAATAGTTGGGGAAACTCAGTATGGAGTATATGGTAGTTATACACTTTTCACAATTTTTCTATAAAGCTAAAACTGTTCTAAAATTAAAAGTTTATATTAAAAAATTAACTTTGTATTCTTACAGCTTATGATTTGAGGGGCAGGTGAGGGTGGGGATGGGGAGGTATTTATAAGGTTGGAAATTTATGCCAAAGCCAGATAATGAGGAATCTTTATACCAGACTAGGGAGTCTGGCTGGCTTTCTTTCTTTTCCTCCCTCCTTACCTCCCTCTCTCCCTCCCGCCCTCCTTCCCTCCCTTCCTTCTTTCCTCTTTCTCTTTCTTTCTCTCTCTCTTTTTAAAGATTTATTTATTTACTTGAGAGACAGATTGAGAGAGCACATGGGAGGGAACGGCAGAGGATGAGAAAGAGAGAGACAGAGTCTCAAGTAGACTCCATGGTGAGCATAGGGCCTGAGCTGGGGCTCAATCCCACGACTCTGAGATCATGACCCCAGCCAAAACTAAGAGTCGGAAGCTCAACTGACTATACTACTCAGACACCCCTACGCAGTTTCTAACACTGACAACAACTGAAGAGTTTTAAACAGGTGAGCCACATGATTAGATCTGTATTTTATAAAGATTGTTATGATTGTTTTATACTACAAAACATGGGGTCCTATACCAGACTAGTGAAAATCAAAGCTCTGGGACTGTGGAAGTACAGCTTTTTAAATCTTCATGTGATCCTGGTGTACATGATTGACTGAGAACCACTCCTATATAGAATTAATTAAAGGAGAGCTCCAAATAACAAGAATCTGTCAGAAATTATGGGAGCCAGAGAAGACAACAGAATGAGAATCGAGGAAGGAGTTAAGTCAAGACACACTTTAGAAGCAGAATCAATAATCTTTTGAAATGATCAGATATGAAAGTAGGATGAAGCCAAATACACAGGATGAAGCCACGTATTTGGATATGGAACAAGATCTCTAGCTTTGGTAGCTGGGTAGAGGATGAGACTAATCAAGACAGAGTTTAGAAAAAAGGTAGGTAATGGTGGGATGGTGGTAGCGAAGAGAAGACAGAACGTTCATTTTGCACATGACAAGTTTTAAGGATCCCACAATATATTTATGTGGATATTGCCAACAGACAGTTGGAGATGAATTTAGGTAACTGGCAGGCACTGTTAGGGATGTCGATTTGTGAGGCAAATCACTGGTTTACACGTGGTAGATGAAGTCACAATGAACTGATTGAGAAAGAAAATGAGACTGATGGAACACATGGTAATACAACACTTAAGAGACAGGTAGAAGAAGAGGAGCCAGCTTATGTGATCAATACTAAAGAATACTAAAAAAGAGAAATTAAAAATAAATAATAGGTTTTGACCTTTATCAAAGTGTTTTAAACCTGGCTGTGCCAGCAGAAGGCAGAGTTGAGGAGTAAGTAGGTAAATGGGGTAGTGTAGGGAAGGTAGTAAATGTAAAGGACTATCATGGGCAGTAGAAAGGAACAGAGAGAAGCTGGGGCACATCTTGAGGTGTTGCCTGATCAAAGAAGAGTATTTGTTAAGTTGCAAAGATCTTAAGCATCTTTGTAGAAGAGAGAAAACCCAATGTTGAAAAATAGAATGAAAATAATGGAAGCGGCACCTGGGTGGCTCAGTGGGTTAAGCCTCTGCCTTCAGCTCAGGTCATGGTCTCAGGGTCCTGGGATCGAGCCCCCATCGAGCTCTCTGCTCAGCAGGAAGCCTGCTTCCTCCTCTCTCTCTCTGCCTACTTGTGATCTCTGTCTGTCAAATAAATAAATAAATAAAATCTAAAAAAAAAAATGGAAAGAGATAGATTGTTGACAAGCTTTAAGAAGTGGGAGGAAGGGAGGGGACACCAAAAATGTGTCAGTCACATAAGGTGTCTAGAACAATCTCATCCTCTCACGAGTGAGAATAGGTGAGTTTGTAGTGGAAGGAAAGATTGCTCAGTAAGTCCTTTCCCAATGTTATAATCCTTGTATAAAGTAAGAGACTGCAAGCTAGGGAACCTGAGGGAGAAACAGAGGGAAAAAATGGAAAAGAAAACTAACGACATTTGAGTAAAGGAATAACAGCTAACTGGCCCATCTGAAATTGCAACTCAAATTAGCAATCATTTACTGGTTGCCTCCTGACCACTCACTCTCCATTAATAGTTCATGGATTTGAGATATTTGAGTCTGTAGAGACATGGAGATATGACCGAAACCAGATTTTATTTTCTCACAGTACTGGTATCAAAGTTGGTTTCTGGTGAGGTATCACTTGCTGGCTTGTAGACAGCTGCGTCCTCATATGGCCTTTCCTCTTGCATGCTGTGGACAGAGATAATCTCTCTGGTATCTTGTTCTTTCTTGTAAGGACACAGTTTTATTGGATTAGGGGCTCATCATGATGACCTCACTTAACTTTTATTACCTTCATAAAGGCCCTATCTCCAAAAACAGTCACTCTGGGGGCTGGGACTTCGACATATGAATTGGGGTGGGGGTGGGTCACAGTTTAGTACACAACAAAAGCCATCTTAGAGACTTGAGTGGGCCTGGCCTCACAATGGTACAACTTTAGGATGAAACTAACTTTGAGGAAAGGAAATTGGAAAGATAAAAGGAGGTTCGGTGCCATTGTTAAGCAGCTGGGTTATGTTTCATTTGAAGCCCAACCCACCTCTGGCTTTTTCAGTTATTAAGCCAATACGTTCCCTCAATTACTTAAGCCAATCTGAGTTTTCTGTTATCTGCAACCAGAAGTAACCTGACAGACCCGTTACCTGATTTCCTCTGCCACCTGACAGTCTGGGGGCAATATATTTGTTTTTATCTGTATTAGGCCTGTCCAGGCTGGTAATACAAAAAAAAAAGTGGTGATTTAGGATGGTGGAACTGAGGGAGAATATAAATGATGACCATGAGGTAAGCCCAAAATCACCAGAAATAAAAAATAAAGAGGACAGAGGCGAAGGAGGGAGGAGGGTGAGGTGCAGCTGATGGACATGATGTGGCTTAAGTCTGGGTTACATAGAAATAAAGGGAAAGGAGGGGACGCCTGGCTGGCTCAGCCAGTGGAACATACAACTCTTGCTCTCAAGACTGTAAATCAGAGCACCATGTTGGGTGTACAGATTACTTAAAAATAAAAGCTAAAAAAAGAAAAGAGAAGAAATAAGGGGAAGAGAAGAGAGATAGAACCTACTGGTTAGTAATTAGGCCTTCTGAGTTGGATAACCCATGTCACCTAGTAACAAAAACTGTGACACTGTAACAATGAGAAGGAAATCCTGCTTTGAATGAGAAGCTCTTAAGTGTGGCTAGAAAGAACCACAAGGTTATAAACACTTATGAAATAAAAACACTTTAGAGTAGACAAAAGCTAAAATATGTACTGCCATTCACCACCTCACTTTAACCTTCTTAAGGTCATTATAATAGATTTCCATTCCTTGCTCTTCAGTAACAAATACATCTATTAAAACAGGGTTTGGGGCACCTGGCTGGCTCAGTCAGTAGAGCATGCAACTCATGATCTCGGGGTTGTAAGTTAGAGGCCCTTGCTGGGTGTAGAGATTCCTTAAAAATCTCTACACCCAGAGATTTTTAGGAGCAAATGTATCACTGCTACTTGATTTCAGCACCTATGTCTGCATTTATGATCTTGTTGGCAACAAGCAGTACAGATATATAATAAGGAGATGATGCATCTGAATATACCGTCAAAGATTCTGCAGTATTTCAAACTGAGAAAAGTGGTGAGGGAAATGAGAAGACACACAGCACACAATAGTAAAGATGGGCTAAAGTCAAAAGAACCTGTGTGGCGGAGGTCAGTACCTTGTTAATAATGAGAGCTACAACTGGGTTCTGGTAACACATCAGCAGTCACATTATGCTGTAAATTTGAATTTTATTGGCTTTGTGATATCTGCAGTTTTCTTTAAGGATTTCATTTACTTATTTGTCAGAGAGAGAGACCAAGCAGGGGGAGCAGAAGGCGGAAGGAAAGGGAGAAGCAGACTCCCCACTGAGCAAGGAGCTGGATGTGGGGCTCTATCCCTGGACCCTGGGATCATGACCTGAGCCGAGGACAGGTGGGCAGCTGCTTAAGTGACTGAGCCACCCAAAAGTCCCTCGTTTGTACTTTGATTTTATACTTGAACAAGAGTTCTGTGCACACAGAGCTAATACCTAGATTTGTGTAACAATATGTCAATTCAAGTCAACCCAGGGGCTTGAGAATTTTTTTTTCTTTTAAGTGGAGGTTTATACATTTTTCAATATTAAGAAATACTATATTAGGAGATTCTGTTCCAGAGAATTCTCCTCTTATTTCTCCTTAATAGCTGAAATACCCCCAAAGTAGGGCAGAATCACCTCAAGTCTTCTCAGAAAGCAATTTCAGGTGAAGAGGCAAAGGTTTTGGACTAAGTTGAATCCAGGCTCTGTGACTTGCTACCACACAACCTATGATATGATATTTAACTTTGTTAATGTCAATTTCCTCAAAATGTGGCTAATAAGATTATTTTAAGATTTAGGAAGGTCAGAGAAGGTGATCTATGTAACACATATATGTGACATAGTGCTGGGTACACGGTAAGTGCTCAATAAACTTCAGCTGATATTATTGTTGTTATCATTAGTCTGGTTCATCTTACAACTTCCACAGGGCTTCATGGACACCAAAGCACCAAGCCTTCCACGTGCTGCTTAGCTTAAACAGACTTAAAGTAGTCCCAGCTTCCCAAGAAGGTTAAAAAAAAAAACTAATTTACCAGTGAAGTAGGGAAGTAAGAGTAGAAAGTGCTGAACCCAGTATATAATAAGCCTCAAGTTCAAGTCCTCGTCCAACCCTCTCTTATCATGACTTTTAGAAAAGTCACTTACTTTGCCTGAACCTATTGGCTCATTTGTAAAATGAGGATAATTCTTAAGTTACAAAGTTCTTGCACAGAACATTATAAACTACATAGTACTTCACAAATGTAAAGTCAAGTTACTATTTGGTGAATTCCAGAAACATTTCTAAATGGCACCCCTTAGAGCCTGAAAAGGAAAAAAATGTATCACACAAAAAATTCCCACCTCCCACTGCCGAGCAATCAGGTTTTGAGGTGGGGAATGAGGACAACAAGCCAAACTGAAAGTAACAGTCAAGCCTTTACGTACTGCAACAGTGCAAACAAGAGGCAAAGAGAAGCACCAGCTCTGAGTCTTATATTTCTCCCTGTGGAACAGCAATGGGTGAGGACCACACAGATGCAGCACTGATGGGGGAAACTGTCTCCTGTCTTTCCATGGATCCATGGGCTAGAAGGGGGTTGGAGGTGGGGGTAGAAGAGCAAGGAATGGAAAGGTCCTGAGCCAAAGTGGAGAAAGTATCTCAGCAGTAGTCCCCATTATTGAGCATGACTGCCCAGAGGAGCCTTGACTACAAATCCCCCCAGAAAACTGCAATGCACTGGCTGTGAAAATGGCAGCTTCCTCCTGTGAGGCCTTCCAGGAAAAGTCTTGTAATTGCCTGTGGTCAGGTCTGAAATGCCATGCATAGGATTCTGACCTGCAGCCGGACTCTTCACCGAGAGAAATAAAAAATATGAACATTCCTTACCCAAACATATAAGAAGCCTTATTCCAAGAAATTTTATAAACTAAAAAAAAATCAGTAAATTTAAGAATGATTTTCTGAAGTCCATGAATAATAATGCCATAGCAAGTTGCTTAAAAATAATTGAGAATATTATATTCCTTTTTTTTAAAGACTTTAATCTCTACATCTAACATGGGGCTTGAACTCACAATCCTGCGATCAAGAGTTGCATGCTCTAGTGACTGAGCCAGACAGGCATCACAACAGAATATTATATTTTTAACCTTCAAGGATCACATCATGTAAAGAAACCTCAGTAATCTTCAACCTGAAAAGGTCTTATTTCTAACATCATCTGTAACTCAACTGCTAAGAGCTTAGCACCACATTTTCTATAGAAACTTTTAAAATGGTGATTAAGATAGAAGGTTAGCCCACACATGCTTTTTAAATCCATAATGTGGATGAAAAGAAATTTGTTTGTTTATTTTAAATGATCTTAGAAAACTGGCAAATTCCATTTTCCCAACAGTTGAAACACTGCCAATCCATACTGCCTGGGGCAACATGAATCTTATTTAATACAAAAACAGTATGATTAAATGATAATTCTTTTAAAACAACAACAACAAAACCACATAAAACCTGTCAGCCATTTCTTTGCCACCTGGTAACACAAAGCTTGTCTATAAAGTGATGCTGTTTAACTAAGAAGTAAACCTGTGCACCAAAATAAGTGTTGACCCTTCAAGTAAGTCACTTTGAGAGATTACTATTTATTAAAGTAATAAACATCACTGAAATTCTGTTTTCAGATAATATCCTCCTAGCAAGCTTATTGATTCTTTTTAATTTTTATTTTTTTAATTTAAACTCAATTAGCCAACATACAGTGCATTGTTAATTTCAGAGGTAGAGTTCAGCAATTCATCAATTGCATGTAACACCCAGTGCTCATCACATCACGTACCCTCCTTAATGCCTGTCACTCAGTTACCCCATCCCCCCTCTCCCCTCCCCTTCAGCAACTCTCAGTTTGTTTCCTATGATTAAGAGTCTCTTATGGTTTGTCTCCCTCTCTGATTTCTTCCCATTACGTTTTCCCTCCCTTCCCCTATGATCCTCTGTGCTGTTTCTTCTATTCCTCATATGAGTGGAACCAGATGATTACCGTCTTTCTCTGATTGGGGCTTATTGATTCTTTTTCATATCCTCAGTGGTGTCAAACCCTTTGCTTTAGGATAATACCTTTTTTTTTTTTTTTGAGTCAGTTGTTGTGGGGGTTTTTGCCAGAAATGTATAGACTCCCAATATAACCAGCTTGGAAAGATCATACTCATTGAGATATAGTTTCTGATATGTTCTGTTTCTTTAAGCAAAACCTCATACCTCATAAATCAAGTTCACACAGTACACATTGTACTACCACAAATGATAGTGCCCTTTGTGCTTACTGTTTTTTAAGAAGCCAAAACTATCTGGAAATAAGAGCTGAATTTTTTGGTAAGGTTTTTTTTTTTTTTAACAAATATCAATAGCAAAAATAGAAAATATATAAGGGAAAAGATTCCCCTTATGATTGCAACAAAAGTAATATGAAATACCTAGGAATAAACTTAGCCAGAAATATACAGGATTGATAGGAAGAAAGCTCTACAGCTCTACAGAGGGGCGTGGAAGATAATTTTAATGAATAGGAAGACAGTACATGGGTTTTTGAAGCTGAAGATTCAATATTGTAAAAATGCAAATTCTCAACAAAATCATCCATAAAATTAGAGAAAGGCCACTCAAAATTCCAAAAAATGTTTTTGAGGAACTTGAACAAAAAATTTAAAAGTTCATCTGGAAGAATAAACATGTAGGAAGTGCCTGGAAAATACTGGGAGGCAAACAGTGATGCTACTTGTGGTAGGACTGGGTTAAGGGGGGTAGAGAAGAGCTTACCCTTCCAGACATTATAATACACTATAAAGCAAGTATATCTTATGTCTACAGTGCCAGGATATACAATCAATGCAGTGAAACAGGATAGATAGTCCAGAAACTAGGATAAAATGTATGGAAGAATTCTTGTAATAAAGCTAGTATTTCAAAGCAGTGGTTAAAGGTGGACTAATCAAAAAAGTGTATTAAGAAAATGCACTACCAGGGAGCCTGGATGGCTCAGTCAAGAGAGCATATGACTCCAGATCTTGGGGTTGTGGGTTTGAGACCTACCTTACACATAGAACTAGGAAGGGAGGAAGGGAGGGAGGAAGGGAGGGAGGAAGGGAAGGAAGGAGAGAAGGAGCGAGGAAGGGAAGGAAGGAGAGAGGGAGGGAGGAAGGAAAGGAAGGGAAGAAAGAAAGGAAAGAAGAAGGAAAGGGGCACCTGGCTGGCTCAGTCGGTGGAGCATGGGACAGTTGATCTTGGGGTTGTAGGCTGGAGTCCCATTTTCGGTGTAGAGATTACTTAAAAAAAAAAAAAAACTTGAAAGAAAGAAAGAAAGAAAAAGGCTACTTATTTTGGAAAGAATAAAGTTACATGCCTATGTTACACCTAACACCAAAATAAATTCCAGGTAAGTTTAAGTTTTGAATATAAAAAATACTCAATAGGCCTAAAAATATACAGGTGAATACTTACTTAAAAGTGGGAGTAGAAAAGACTCTTTTTAATATGATACCAAAGCTATAAAGTAAAAAAGAAAGAAAAAGACTAATAGATTGCTTAAAAGATGTATGGGAGGATATGCTCTAGAAGACTCTGGTGAAGATACTTGCAAAACACTACAATGTATTACTAATATGTAAGGAATGCTTTAAAAATACTAAGGAATGCTTAGGAAATACTTAGAAATGACCTCAGCACAAAATACACCAATGCCACCAACAAACATTCACAAAAGAAATGGAAATGGCCACCAGACCCTTAAAAATATTTATCACACTAACAAAAAATGTTTTGGGGGATGCTTCCAATGGCAAGTAACAGAAGACCCTATCCAAACTGGCTTAAATAATAAGAGAATAATATCTCTCATAACTAGAAGTCCAGAGGTTGGGTAAGCTCTAGGTGTGGTTTTATCTTTAGTTCTATAATGTCAGCAAGGACCTAGGTTCTTGCATTTCTCTATCCTGCTCTTAGCAGGATCACTTTCCTCCCTAAGGCTGGTTCCCTTTGCCACAAAATGGCTGCAGCAGTTCCAGGTATCATAACTAATATGGTAACATCCAGAGGAAGAAAGGGACCATTTCTTCCTTATATCTTTGTAGGAATGGGGAAATTTTCTCACAAGCTCCTCAACATGTTTACTCTCAGATTTCACTGGCCAGAAATTGAGGGCACAAACTATTACTACACCAGTTTCTGGTAAGAGAATGGGTTCCTACAATTACCTTAGAGGTTCTTAGAGTGTGATCCGGGGATTCCTAGGGGCCCAAAACATATTAAGGGGGTCTTCAAAAGGTCAGAATTATTTTCATAATAATGTCAACATATTATATATCTTTTTTACAATGGTGGCAGTTGCACGATGGTGCCCAGGCAATGGTGGATAAAACTGCTGGCATCTTCATCTGAATCAAGGCAGTTGTACCAAACTATACTGCAGGTGACTATTTTCTTCACCAACCATGCAACGACAGGAGGGGGGAAAAAAAGCCAGTTTCACTTAAGCATCTCTTTGACGAAGCAATAAAAATTGTTTTCATGGAACACCATTTTTACTTTGGCATTTTCTCAAAAACAAAATAAGCCTGTCAGGAAAACACTAATACCACTTGTTGCCATTAATAAAATTCAAGCTTTTAAGAAAAAAATTAGAATTCTAGAAAACTTGTGCCTACCACAGTGAGCTTAACAGCTTTCTGACACTTAAACACTGTTCCGATGAGAAAAAGGTATTTTTGATACAGTATAATGAAATGTGTCAACTGCACAGCTCAGTGAACCAATACATTCCAGATGAGACACATGATATCACAAAATCATGCCTGGGAAAAGATCTATTTAAAGTGCAAGACAGTCAAAGGATTTTAATGTAACAGAGTATGAAAAGTTCACTGACATGGTTTCAAGTGTTATATTGTAATTAACCTTTACGAAACTACTGCCTATTGGAATTTGGTATAGTATCAAAGAATATTCTCATTCATCCTAAGAGACCTTTTAAGTACTCTTCCTCTTTCTAACTACTTACATTGTTCTAAATTTTATTTTTTAAGGTTCTTACTTATTTGAGACAGAGCAAGAGAGAAAGGGCATGAGAAGGGGGAAGGGGCAAAGGGACAGGGAAAAATAGATTCCCTGCTGAGCAGGGAGCCTGATGCAGGACTTGATCCCAGGACCCTGGGATCATGACCTGAGCCAAAAGCAGACGCTAAACCGACTGAGGCACCCAGGCATTCCTAACCACTTACATTTCTGCATGAGATCAGATTTTCTTCATGCATATAAACCAGAACAACATATCATAACAGACTCAATGAAGAAGCAAGCATAAGAATCCAGTGAAAGAGGTAGGAGGATTAAGAGGTGCAAACTTGTAGTCATAAAATAAGCTGCAGAGACAAAAAATACAGCATAAGAGATATAGTCAATAATACCATAATAACATTGCATGGTGACAGACAGTGAGTACACTTATCACAGTAAGCACTGAGTAATGTGTAGAATTGTTAAATCAATATCTTGTACACCTGAAACTAATAAAACACTGTATGTTAAACATACTTAAAAAAAAAAAAAGAAAAAGAATCCAGTCATCTTCTCTTAGGCCAAATATTGAGTAGATTTGCAAAAAAGTAAAACTATGCCACTCTTCTCATTAATCTTTTTTCTTTTGGAAAAGGATTTTGAAAAAAAAAAGTTGGAAAAAGAAAAAAGATTAAAAAAATACTTTTAATAAAAATGGTATTCACATAAATAAAAATTTTAAAAAATGGTATTCACGCTAACATGCAATGGATCTATTATTGTTATTTTAAAATTACTTAGTATTTACATTTTTTCTTAGGTTTAATTTCTAATACGTAAATATTGACAACTATGATCCATATAAATAAAAGCTCTTGGTATAATTTTTCAGTGACAAGGGATCCTGAGATCAAAAAGCTGGAAAACCACTGCCTTATACTAATTTTCTGGGGTGACATGGAGAAAGGAAAGTCCACTGATTCTTTTAAAAAAGAATATGATGGCTTACTTAAGTATCTGACTTATCATTTTGGCAAAGTGAAATGTTGTGATCAGTGATGTGCAAAAACAAGCAACCTCACACGTTGTCAGGGGAGACTGCACTGAAAGACCCTTCCTGAGGAAAGGCAATACCTATGAAAATTCTTTTTTTTAAGGGGGTAAAGGGGCAGGGGGAGAGAAAAAAATTTTAAGCAGGCTCCACACTCAGCACAGAGCCTCATGCAGGGCTTGATCTCACAACCCTGAGATCATGACCTGAGCCAAAATCAAGAGTCAGACACTTAACCAACTGAGTGATCCAGATGCCCTGTATATATATGCAAATTCTTAAGAATAAATTTGTTGGAAAATTCAATTTCTAGAAATATATCTTAAGAATATAATCAGAAGAGGGCGCCTGGGTGGCTCAGTTGGTTAAGCGACTGCCTTCAGCTCAGGTCATGATCCCAGAGTCCTGGGATCAAGTCCCACATCGGGCTCCCTGCTCCTTGGAGAGTCTGCTTCTCCCTCTGACTTTCTCCCCTCTCATGCTCTCTCTCTCAAATAAATAAAATCTTAAAAAAATATATATATAATCAGAAGAATATAAGGATTTGGTTTTTGGTTTGTTTTTTTTTTTAAGATTTTATTTATTTATTTGGCAGAGAGAGAGAGCACGAGCAGACAGACAAGGGAGAGGCAGGGGGAGAAGCAAGCTCCCCAATGAGCAGGGAAACCCACATGGGGCCCAATCCCAGGACCTTGGAATCACAACCCAAGCCAAAGGCAGATGCCTAACTGAGCCACCCAGGCAGACCAGTATATAAGAATTTGTTACAGCATTGTTGTACATTATCCTGAAAAACTGCAGGCCATCTAAATATTCATCTTTAGAAAACTGACTAAAAAAACTGACTAAATTACTATATATCCATTATATATATTATATATATATACACACATACATATATGAGAGAAAAACACATTGAATGAAGAAAAAGGGAATTTGAATTAGTATGGACTTAGATTTATAATAATGTAGTAGTATTGCCTTATTAATTATAACAAATTGTCATGATAATATAAGATTTTAATAATATAGAAACTATGTTAGTCGGGGTGATGAGATCAGGCCCCATGATGGACTGCAGGACCCAATCCTATATATTTAAATATACAATAATAATTATATATATTAAAATGTTGCTAATGATATGGAAAGAAGTCAATTATTTATTAGGTGGGGAAAAAAACAGGTACAGAATAGTACCTATAGTAAGATCTCATTTTAAAAAATATATATAAAAACAAATATACATATGCATAGAAAAAGTCTGGAAGAATTTACAGTTTTCTCTGATTGAAAGACTCAGGGAGATCCTTCTATTGTTTCAATATATCCCCAAAATGTTCTTTTCTTTTTCTTTGTAAGTAAATTCAAATAACCTTTATACTCAGGAAACATAAAAATATTTTTATAATCACTAAGTATATAAACTCTACACAATATCTATGGGTAAAGAATTCATGCTTGGAAAGGAAGGGGAAAAAAAGATGTTATGGGCAGTAGTGACAGTAAAACTCGAAAACTGTAAATTTTTTTTAGAGGTCACCCATTTACATGGAAGAAAAGATGCCATGGAATCTGTGAGAACCCGGTAAAGGGACCCAGGCAGGGTGCTGTGGCCAGTTGGATCCAGGACCCAAACACCCAAGAGCCAAAAAAGTTCAAAGACTAGTTTTTAAAAACTCCAATTTGTTAGACCACAAGGCCGACAACGGCAGATGCTCTGAAGGTGGGGGCAAAGAACCTTGAAAGGGAAAGCAATTATTGGAAAAGACAAAGAGTAGCATGAGGACATAGAAGACAAATAACCCATGCTACAATACCAAATTCCAGTTACCTAGAAACATCCTATTCACCAGCTACAGTGGGTAAGTACCACATTGTTATCTGATGTTATGGCTGTTCTCTCTTTCCATTTGGTAACTGTTTTTGGGTGCCAGAACCTTTTCATTTATAGTACTTGTTAATCATCAGACACCAGTCCTGTCTGCCCAGCTAGCCTTTGAGGCCAGCTCCTGGGAAAGCTCGTGCACCCTCTGCTGGTCAGCTTCACTCTAGGACAAGAGGGTCTATGTCCTAAGGAGACAACAAATCAGAGGGATATGCTCTTGTGTTCTCTATACAGCTAATTTCAGTGAAGAGTTTGAAGGCTAGTTCCTCAAACTGCTACCTGAAGGAAACAATTCCAGATAAAAACAATGCCTTCCTTTGTCACACCAAAGAAAAACATCATAAAAACTAAAGTGCTGTGAGAAAATTTCCTATCAGTGTTCGTATATATTTCAGGCAGAGAAGTAAAAGGCCTAAAACATGTTTTCATATACATTTTTAAAATAATACAATCCATTTTGTTTCAAATGTCACGAAAATTTTAGATGCTGACCCCTAAATCTGAGGGATTCGTACCGTAGGCAGTACCTTGCCCTAAAAGGGGAATGGACATTTCAATAGTAAATCTACTGAAAAACCAAATAAAGTTAACTTTAGAGTTTATGTATGTGGCATGTCTATGCCCATAAAAAAGTAGATCCTGCCAGGCTTTGTAGCGTCTGCATTCACTCGGTCAATACTATTTATACAGCATGAAACTGGGGGTGGCAATCCACCAGTTCTGGCCTTGCTTTCTCTTGAATCTTTATAATCTTAATAATCTCCCCCTATGAAAAAAGTATTACAGACACTGTACTGTTGGAGTGACCGGCTAAAAATCAGTACTCTAAAGAAGGGAGATTCAGTAAAATTCAGCTATAAACACAGAGCTCCCCCAAATTAAGATCAAAACAAAGTAGTAATGATAAATGGAATCAAATATTTCTTTAGTATCTGCTAAATGCCAGGCATTACCTCCAGTGCTTTACATATGATAACTCATTTAGACCTCCCAAGAACCCACTTAACAGATAAGGAAATGAGTGAGGCGCAGAGAGGTTAAAGTAATTCTAGTTACTTAGCACACCCAGGCTGGCACAACTAGCAGGTTGTGAGGCTGATATCTGAACCCAGGAAGGCCGCTGAGTTCCTCTTAACCACTAAATCTATGCTGCCTCTATACAGTGGCATCTACCATATTCCTATTGCATTTTTAAAGCAAACTTTTAATTTTAGAACAGTTTTAGATTTACAGAAAAGTTACAGATGGTACAGAGAGCTCCCATATTCTAACATCGTTTCCTTTCTTTCTTTTTTGAGAGAGGGGAAAGCAGGGGTGCACAATTGGGGGTGGGGGAGAGGGAGAGAGAGAATCTTAGGCTCCACATCCAGAGTGCAGCCCACTGTGGGGCTTCGATCTCACCACCCTGAGATGATGACAGGGTACCCCAATACTACTACATTATTATAAACCTAAGTCCATATTTTATTCAAATTCCCTTTGTTTTCATCTGATGTGTTTTTCTCTCACAGAATTCCATCCGGGCACCACATTATATTTTGTGATTAGGTCTCCTTAGGCTCCTCTTTGGTTCTAATAGTTTCTCAGAGTTTCTTTGTTTTTGAGGACCCTGACAATTTTGAGGAATACTGATCAAGTATCTTGTAGAATGTTCCTCAAATATTTTTGAGGTTATTTTTCTCATGACTGGATTGGGGTTTGGGTTTCAGAGAGAGAAAAAAAAACCCACAGAAGTAAAGTGCCATTCTTATCACATCATATCAAGGGTATTCAGGATATGAACATGACTTACCATGGGTTGATGTTAATCTTGATCACTGGCTGTGGAGTGACTGACAAGTTTCTCCACTGTGAAGTTATTCCCTTCCCTCTTTCCACAGTGTATTCTTAGAAGTCACTACAGGAAGCCCACACTTACGGAGTAGGGAGTCTTTAAGGGTAGAGTATATACACAAATTATTTGGAATTCTTTTGTGTGGGAGATTTGTTTCTTCTCCCCCACTTACTTATTTAATCATTTGTTTCTATCAGTATGGACTCATATTTATTTATTTAAAGATTTTATTTATTTGACAGACAGAGATCACAACTAGGCAGAGAGGCAGGCAGAGAGAGAGGAGGAAGCAGGCTCCCCGCTGAGCAGAGAGCCTGATGCAGGACCCGATCCAAGCACCCTGGGATCATGAACTGAGCTGAAGGCAGAGGCTTTAACCCACGGAGTCACCCAGCGCCCCCTCATATTTATTTTAAACTGTGGATTACTACCCAACACTACTTTATTTTATTGCTCAAACTCTCCCTGTTTTGGCCATGAAGCGCTCTTCCTCCTGTAGTTTCTTCTATAGTTAGCTCCTGTATCTTTTTGACATACTCCCATCATTGTGTTTTGTTTTTGAGCACTTCCTCACTTTCCGGTACAAGATATTGCACGCTCATATTGTATATTCCTTGACCCAGTCCTAGAAATCAGCTAGTTTTCCAAAGAGTACTGGGTCCTTTTTTTGGAGAACAGACAAGGTACTGGGTGTGCTCCTTGCTACTAGGCTGCTTATAGGCCCTCTCAATTGACAAAAGAAGGAAATATATGTAGGTATACTAAACCTTGGTTAAATACATGTCTTTATAAATGTTTCTATATGTATCCCTCTCTATCTACAGCAAGCTAGAGTTCATACTTTATCAACTGGAGTAGAGTGCTTATGTACAGTTCCTATTGCCTTTAGTTTTAGTCGTATTTTCAAAGTTACTTAGGTCAGCTTGGCCCCTTTCAGTGAGGTTATTGCATGTATCTGTAATAAAGTTAGATTCTTTTATCAGTCAGCCTTCTATCCAGAACCCTATTTCTCCTTATTTATTTTTAAAATTTTGCTTATGTCAAGATAATTTATTCTTTGTGGTGTAGCGCTCTATGGATTTTAACAAATGCAGTGTCATATAACCACCATTGCAAAACCATGGAATAGTTTCACCACCCTAAAAAAATCCTCTGTGCTACCAAATCAACCCTCTCCCTTCTCTAAACTCCGTTTCAATTACATTTCCCTAACACAGAATGTACTCAACATCATTGCATCTCATCCTTTCCCCTGACAACACGTTCACATTTATAAACCCATGTAATTCTCACTTCAATCCTGAGTATTTCCTCCTAGCGGATGGTTGAATGAAACTCCCTGAGAATAAGTAGCTTGGTTAAGATCTCACTAAGTGGCGGTGCTGACACTACAACTTGTGCCTTTTGACTTCTGGTGTGATGCTCTTTCTACTACACAACACTGCTGCCTTGTTTCCAGCTGGAAGGGGGATGGTTATGCAGAGAGACAAGAAGAGGAGAAGACAGAAATGGTGGTAGTGATCATATCTTACACTAATGGAAACTTTTACACTAAAAATACTGATGTGGAATTCTAGTTCTGGTAATTTGGTGAACTGACACCCTGAAAACCTTTCTGTTATAAAATACTCCCAAAAGCAGAATAGATAAAAAAATATGTGTATCTTATTAAAATACACTACTGAGCCAAAAACAAAGAAAAATGCTTGGAGATCAAAAGCTAGCAGAAGTCCAGGAAGCTGAGTGAGAACTGAAGTGACCAGAGGCCCAAATCCCACAATGTATAAAAAACAAACATAACACAAAAACTTATCGAAATAAACTAAACCTTATTTTAATATTAGAAAATATATTTAGGTAATTCACCACATTATCAGATTAAAGGAAAAATTATATTATAATTATCTTAGCAGATACAGAGAAAGTAGCTGATTGAATTCAACACCATTCATAATTAAAAAATCAAATATACAATACCTTTAACACATACAGAATGGACGAGAATTTCATTAACCTGATAAAGGGTAGTGACCAAAAACTTACAATGCTATCCTAATGGTGAAATATTAGAAATCTTGTTTATAAACAAGAATAAAACAACAATGTCCATTATCACTGGTTTTAATCAATACTGCATTCGAGGTTCTGGCCAGCACAGAAAAGTGCAATAAATAGAAGAAAAGTGTAATAAATTTGAGAAGGAAGCAATCAAACTGTCACAGTTTCCTGAGGACATGATTATCTATCTACATGGAAAAATCCTCCAAACTTTACAAATGACTTTTTTTTTTTAAACAAATACAATTATTACTACTAAAGATAAAGTCTGGCAAGGTTGCTAAATAAAAGACCAATATACAAAAAGAAAATTTGCATTTTTATGTACTTGCAAAAATATAGTTAGAAAATCTAATTTAAAAATTTACCATTTATAACACTAACCAAAAATATAATGTATTTAGGAAGTTTGAAATATGCAAATCCCTCAAGAAAAAAATTATAGAACTTCGTTGAAAGACACTACAGATCTAAATAAATGGAGAGGCATATGGTCTTCATAAGTAGGATAATTTGATATGGTAAAGATGTTAGTTCTCTTCAAGTTGATATACAGATTTAATGCTATAACAATCAAAATTTCAATAAGGCTTTTTGTGGAACTAAAGTTGATTTTAAAAGGTATATGAAAATGCAAATGGCAAAAAAGAAATAAAATACTCCTGAGAAAAAGGAATAAGGTAGAGGAGTTGTCCTACCAGCTCTCAAGCCTTACTACAAAAGTGGTCGGGTATTAGCCCAGGAATAGAAACAGACCAACAGAACAGAAAACAGGGCCTAGAAACATCATTCAGGGCTTAGCTCAATGTAAACTTGATATACAATAGAGTTAGCACTGCAGATTTGTGAAGAAATGAGGGCCCTTCAAAAAAATGGCTCTGGGACAAGTAGTTATTCATGTAGAAAAAAAAAAACTAGGGATAATAAATAGGTATTTATTTAAGCTGTTAAATTTGTGGTAATCTGTTACAAAGCAATAGAAATACACTCTTTACCAGGAGACAGGTTTAAGGATGTCTACAGCAATACCTTCCTAAGAATAAAAAACTTGAAAGAAACAAAATCCCGGTCAAAAGAAAATGGATAAATTATAGTAAATTCATACAATGAAATACTACATAGCAGTAAAATAAATGAAATGAGCTATAGGTACTTTGTCAAATGTTGAAAAAACGTTGAAGAAAAAATAGGCAAGAAAAGTAGAAGAATCTGTAAATATAGTATGATTCAATCTATATGATGTTCAATACACTCAAAGCAATATTTTGTTTTTTATTTCTTGTCTTTTTTAAAAGATCTTATTTATTTATTTGAGGGAGATAGTGAGCAAGAGAGAGCATAAGCCAGGGGAGGGGCAGAGGGAGAAGGAGGAGCAGACTCCCTGTGGATCAGGGAGCCTGATGTGGGACTGATCCCAGGATGCTGGGATCAGGAAATGAACCGAAGGCAGACACTTAACCAACTGAGCCACTCAGGCACACAATATTTTAGTTTAAAGAAAAAAGAAAGTTCTGGGAACCAGGAAAGACATAAAGAAGATGTCAAAGTTTTAGGTAATGTCCTGGGTCTTTCTTATAAGTTGATGATAAATATATGAGTATTCTTTTTATAATTATTATTTATATATTATGCTCTGTTATCTATGCATGTTTTTATTTGTTTGTTTTTTAAGATTTTTATTTATTTGAGACAGCGAGTAAGCTAGAACCTACAAGCAGGGGAGCAGCAGAGGAAGAAGGAGGAGCAGGCTCCCTGGAGCCCCATGCGGGGCTCGATCCCAGGACCCTAGGACCATGACCCTGGCCCAAGGCAGATGCCCAAATGATTGAGCCACCCAGGCCCCCCATACATGTTGTTTAAATAATAAGATAATTTAAAAATAAGAATAGTTCACAAACTTTACTACCAACCTTTAAACCTAAATCTTTCTGGATTTTACACATGCATGAGTGTACTTCATGTTCAAACAAATATGAATATAGAAAAAAGGAAACATAAGAACCAAACTTGTGGTCAAAAGCCTCAATAATTTAAAAACAAATTTCCAAAAGTGATTCTCACCTAAACTATACCAATTACCTGTTAAATGGTCTATTTCATTCTTGTTCCTAAAGGGAATGTCCTATCACTAGTGATTTTTCCATTAAATTACCATGGTCCCACATGCTCTGACTCCAGACCCACTGGGACCTGATTTTATTTCCTTCTTCCCACATGCCCTAACCACAGAACAGATCCTAACATTCCTTAGCATTAATGTCTAAAAAGCTGATGTGTAAGTTTACTAAAAGATAGGTATTGCTTCATAGACATCACATCGTAAGTAGTTCCCTGCTTTCCATTTATTCTGAGGAGTTTTGGGATGCTTATTTGTGGTTCTGCTTAATATGATTTCACTTGAATCTTTTCTTTTCTTCATTGTTAGTTTCTACTACATTAGAAGCCTTATCAATTCTACTTCCAAAATACATCTTGAATCTGTTCAGTTCTTTTCATTTCTCCTGCTACCATTCCAGCCCAAACACTATCATTGGTTACCTGAACCAAATGAACAGTCAGTCACCTGTTTCCTTGCTTCCATTCTTGTCTCCCCACAGTACATTCTCCACATTATAAAGATTTTATTACAACACAAATCAGATCATGTCACTCTCTTTCTTCAAGTCCTCCTTTGGCTTTCTATTACAACAGAATAAAATCCAAAATTCCTTCTAGCCTACTTCTCCAAGTTCATCTCTCTCATGCACACTAAAGCACCACACTGACCTGACAGTTTTAGAAAAAACCAAGGCTGTTATTGCCTTGCAGACACATTCAAGCGTCTTCCTGCCTGGACTACTCTAACCTCAGTTTTTTTGCAGACTGGCCCATCCTCATCATACAGGGCTTAGCTCAAAAGTCCATTCTCAAAAAAAAAAAAAAAAAAGTCCAATCTTCAAAGGCCTTCTGTGACTACTCTGGCTAATGCAAAGCTTCCAACCACACTCTATCAAACTCATCACCCTGTTTTATTTTCATTACAGCCCTTATCACTAACTGAAATCTTATTTTTAAAATCTATATATTTATTATCTATCTCCCTCCATATGTAGGGACCTTGTCCATCCCATTCACTGTTATACCCTACGCCAAAATAGTTCCCAGTAAAATGTACATGAAAATAATTACTTTCTGACTAAATGACCTCTTGTGGTTTTGGTTCAAATTTATCTCTGAACAAATGTTCAAGTTTAATAACCTGAATGCTTTATTCAGTTATACTATGCTTCTTCTTTTTATTTATTTATTTTAAGATTTTATTTATTTATTTGACAGAGAGATATCACAAGTAGGCAGAGAGGCAGGCAGAGAGAGATAGAGAAGCAGGCTCCCCACTGAGCAGAGAGCCTGATGCGGGGCTCATTCCCAGGACCCTGAGATCATGACCCAAGCCGAAGGCAGAGGCTTAACCCACTGAACCACCCAGGTGCCCCATTATGCTTCTTTAAACAAAGTATATGAACAAAAAGCATTTTACTAACTTCTGAATTCATATCTCTTCTTTTCTGTCTTTAAAATATGATGGTAGGGGAGCCTGGCTGGCTCAGTCGGTAGAGCATATGACTCTTGATCTTGGGGACATGAATTCAAGCCTCATGTTGGAAGTAGATTACTTAAAAAAATAAATTAAAAAATACATTTAAAAAATCATGATAAATATGGTTAAGTATTCTGTAAACACAAAGGCACAGACTGAAAAAGAAAAAACAAAAACAAAAAACAATGTTTGTTTTATGTCTGAAATTGAGAAGTTACTTTCAAATCCTAAACTAGGGATATCTGTGCAAGCCATTTTACCGTCAACAAATGGAAAAAATATCTACTTTGTAGGTAGGACTATTGGGGATTTAAATTTTTAAAAAGTTATTTCTTCTTATGAACATTGTGGTTTCCTACTGATTTAAAGAATAAAGGGATTCTATACATTGTCCTTAGAATAGCCATTTAATCAACGTACATATGCACCCTTCGTATACTGCCTAAAATTTGGTCAATGCATATGTATGTTGAATGAATGAATGGACTACTCTAAAAACAATATGTTGGGGGGCACCTGGCCAGGTCAGTCAGTAGAACAAGTAATTCTTGATCTTGGGATCATGAGTTCAAGGCCCACGTTGGGAATAGAGCCTCTGGGTTTTTTTGTTTTTGTTTTAAAGCTTTCATTTATTTATATGACAGAGAGAGAGATCACAAGTAGGAAGAGAGGGGCAGAGAGAAGGGGGGCAGCAGGCTCCCCGCTGAGGAGAGACCAATGCCAGGCTGGATCCCAGGACCCTGAGATCATGGCCTGAGCCGAAGGCAGAGGCTTAACCCACTGAGCCACCTAGGCACCCCTAGGGAATAGAGCCTCCTTTAAAAAGAAAAAGAGAGAGAGAGAAGAATAAAAACATATGTTGGGAAAACAGACAAACAACAATTCTAATATTGTGCAGCAAACAATATATGCAAAATAACATGTCAGAAGAGGCAAGACCATAACTAAAGTGAAGGGGTCAGGAAAAGTGTCTGAGTAGAGCTGTGATAGCTGGGATGAGTCATGAGATAAATAGGTAAGAGAAAGAAAGGAAGGAAGCATCAAAGATACAAAGATGTATCTTTGAGATGCAAAGATACACTGGCTTGAGCAGCAAGTGAGCAACATTCAGAACCACAAGAGCAAATGTTAAGGATGGACAAAGAAATAAGGCTGAAAGTGTGGGCAAGATGCAGATAACAATGCCGATACTACATTAAGGGATTCAGATTTTGTCTTATAAGGCACCTACACAGACCCCAGATGTAGCCCCAAGGCCATGTTTCTCTTAGAGAAACCTTTTATTTTCAGCTTGATAAAAATAAAAAACAAAAACGTTTTTTAAAAGGATATTCTGGATCATCTGAATGGCCACCTTTTAACTGATGACTGTCGTAAGATTTCAGTTCACATGTTTGTGTTCAGCAGTGCACTGGCAAACAACTGGTACCATTTGTCACTGGCAGAGGTTAATGAGAAAGAAATGGGAACTACTTTATGTAAATGATGGTGTTTGACAAGTGAAGGTCAAATAAAATCATGACACATTGAATAAAGGAAAGCTTTGCAGTGGTTTAAAGAAAGAAAAAGACCTTTTCTAAGGAAATTATGCTATGGAGGACAGTGAACATTTGCTTTTGAAGCTTATTAGGTCCAGCAAAAACAGTCTCATTGGTAACAAAGAATATGTATTCGTTTGAATTTATTTGTTTTATAATTGTGCTTCATTTAACTTATAACTGGGAGTTGCAGTCATATAAGATATACAACATAAGGAGTTTATATATAGTTTTATATTTGCATATATTTAACATACTGAAAATATTTTAAGTTAACAATAGAGAATCCTGGGTATCGACTCAGGCTTGAGAAATTCTGTTCTGGGAGCCACTGAAGATTTTACTGAAGAAATGACAAATTTGTGCTTTAGAAAAACCACTCTGGCAGCAGCATGGAGGGTTGGAATCGCAAGTACTTAAGCAAGGCAAGAAGGAGGATACTTAATATAATAACGTGATAAAATTGTGAGGCCCTAAATTACTGAGGTGATATAAAAAGGAGACGGATAGGAGTCAGAATCAAAAAGATTTGGTTGTGGGTGAGGAAAGGAAGGTATTCAGGAGGACAGCCCACTGGGTGAGTTAGTGGTAAGATAAAAACCACAGGAAGACAAAACAAGTGAGGGTGAAGGGAAATAAGAAGAGAAAGATGATGAATTTAAGTCAGCAATGATTTGAATTTCATTCCATCCAAAGAAAATCCAGTTCTCGTTTCTGGGTCCCAGTTTTCTCAGTGACAGCTGCATTCATGAATTACCAAATTAACTATTATAGCGCGCTCTAAAAATACACATAGCACTCCACAGTATGCTGTAAATAAGTCATGAAAAATCAGCAAAAGCCTAGGCCCTGAAGGAAATTCAGGAGGGTTAAAAAGAGATGTGACAAATTGTTACTGAACACTTAAATTGTGACCCAACGCACTCACCCATATGGTACTCTGCTGTCAGTCAGAGGCGATCGTTCTCTTGCCCAAGAAGGAACAAGAGGTAGCGAGCCGAGCCCACGTGGAAGATGCAAAGACACCACCCTCAAGGGGCTTGCAAAGCAATGGGGCACACATAGTGAACGATTACTGAAAATGTAATGTCGTAGGAACTTTGATCCTACAGGCAGGGGTCGTTGACAAAGTTACCTTTTACTCAGAGGAATCAACGTGGAATATCTTAGTCCGATAAGAATGTAAACATTTCATATTTTATTACCAAAAGGGGGGAAAAAAAAAAAGAGGCGAGAGTAAGGAAAATAATTATTGCAAAACCAGCCTGTGTCCCCGCAGGCCACGGAAGGGCGAGCTCTGGAAAAGAGTAATTCAACCCTAGTTTGGTGGGAATGCAAGCATCTTTCACCACTAACTCATCATTCAATAGCATAATGTTTATAGACCCAAAATGTTTAACCGTCAACCTCATCCACAACGTCCAACGTGCGACTGAAGGGAAAGCCGCGGGGCGTACCTTTAGCACGGACGCAGCTTTGGGGGAGGGGAGTCGCACTCGATATAGCCCTCTCGGCACCCGGCCAGGGCCTCCCAGAACGAAAGTCGGGGGAGTGAGGGTACCGGTGAGGCACGATTCGCACAGTAAACCGACACCAGGAGCCGGCAGTACAGCGCCCCCGGGGCTCTGGCCCGCGCCGCGTGCAGAGCCGGAAAGAGATGTCCGCCGCACAGCGCAGCCTCCAGGCCGCCGGGCTGGGCGGGGCCACGACTGGTTGGAGGCGGGGCCGACGCAAGCGCTCCCTTCGCGCCGCCTGATGGGAATTGTAGTTCTGGGAATTAGCCAGGCTTCCTCAAAGGGCTCTGGGAACTACACTTCTTGTTGAGGGAACGGTTCCCGCAGGCCGCGCGTTACGGGGGCGTCACACTGCCCGCACCGGGGTCCAGAGCGGCATAGTGTTTGAGGGGCTGGCCGGAAGGGGGTGTCTTTTCCTTCACTCTGCGCTCAGACGGTGCCGATCCGTGTTATCTTGCCTCGTTGCCGTGCGCTACTGGCCCGGCGCCCGGTGTCAGCTTTTCCTGGGCCCCTCAAGGAGTTGGGGCCTGGAGGTTCGGAGGTAACGGCCGCTGCCTGGCGCGGGAGCGAGGGGCGCTCCCCTCTTCAGCCCAGCCAACCCCGCACCTGGCCCTTGCCTCCATGGGCCCAACTCAGAAACCCAACGTGTGCCGCCAGCTGAGTCGCCGGGCGCTGGGCTTCTTCTCGCGGGACGCAGGCGTGGTGCAGAGGACGAACCTGGGCATCCTGAGGGTGCTGGTGTGCCAGGTGATCGCCGGCGGCTGGGAATGGGGCCAAGGGCAGCGGGGCGACTGGCGGCGAAGCCTCCTCCCGGGGTGCAGTTTTTACGCATTAGGGCCCCCTTTTAAGAAGATCACATGTCTTGAGCGGGGGAATCCAGGCCCCGAACCTGGGGAATTAGTAAATAGCTGTTAGAACCAGCAGATGCTTTCAGTTTTAAGCTTCTTATGTCTTCCTGCAAACGATGTTCCAGAAATTTGGTTACCCCGCTTAACACGTGAGGGCAGAGTGAGGAAGATAGGAACATAATGTTTTAAATAACGTACGTAGGGTTACTTTGAATATTGTAGATTTAACTATCCCACTTAAAATTGGTGCACGGTAGAGACTTATGAGTTATTCCTTAAACCAAAATTCCTTGTCTTTCAGGAAAGTACTAAATTTAAGAATGTGTGGACAACTCATTCCAAGTCACCTATAGCCTATGAGAGAGGAAGAATATATTTTGACAATTATCGGTGCTGTGTCAGCAGGTATCTTTTGGATGAACATTTTTGCTTTAATTCACCTCACTATTAATCTTTACTAATTTTTATAGAACCACATGCTATTTCAGTGCTTAATGAAATAGGGAGAATGAAAAAATTAGCCCAAAATAAGAGTAAGTGGTAAAAATGGGTTGTAATTTTAAAAATCTTGTTAAATCCGAAGTTAGAGATTTCATCTTTGCAAATACCAATTTAAAACGAATTTATAGTGCAGGCAAAATGATGGGTTGCTCAGGGTATGGTACAATGTTTTATTATGCTTAAAAGATATCAGAATTAAGGAAGCCAGATATCTAATAATTAGATACTGCTTTAGAGAGGAATTTTTTTTTTAAGATTTTTATTTATTTATTTGAGAGAGAGAGAGAGAGCAGGAGCGGGGAGAGATGAGAGAAGCAGGCTTCCTGCTGAGCAGGGAACTCAATCCTCAACCCCACAACCCTGGGATCATGCCCTGAGCCACCCAGGCACCCCTAGAGAATTTCCATGTTTTGTTTTGGAAGTACTTGCCTTTTTTTGTTTGTTTTAAGAGAAAAATTTAAACTTGCTTCAAAGAGAGTAGTATAAGTGAACCTCCATATACTCATTACCTAGATTCAAAAGTGATCCAGATTTTGCTGCATTTGCTTTTCTAACCCATTGCCACCTTTTTTTTTTTTTTTACGATTTTTTAATATGTTTATTTGACAGACAGAGATCACAAGTAGGCAGAGAGGCAGACAGAGAGGCAGGCAGCCGAGCAGAGAGCCCGATGTGGGACTCGATCCCAGGACCCCGAGATCATGACCCAAGCGGAAGGCAGTGGCTTAACCACTGAGCCACCCAGGCGCCCCACCATTGCCACCTTTTCCTTGACCTTTTTACTAAGTATTTTAAAGCATGTTCGAAACATCACACCACACTTAAGTTTACTTCTCTAAAAAATATGGACTTTTTTCTTTCTTTTAATAGCTTTATTAAGACATAATTCATATACTATACAGTTCACCTATTTAAAGTATACAATTTAATGGTTTTTGTCTGTTGAAATTCATATTCAATGATAGGAATTTTGATGAACCATTGTGGTTCATATAGGTAACCATCACTACAATTAACATTTTCATCACTTCAAGAAGAAACCCTATTCCATTAGCTGTAGCCCCTATCAACATTACCCATAAGCAACTGCTAGTATACTTTATGTTTCTGTAGATGCACCTGTTCTGAACATTTCATATAAATTGAATCACATAGTATGTGGTCTTTTGTGATTGACTTATTAGTAGATTACCAGTATATTATAAGAGAATATAACTCAAGAACAGCCAGATAGAAGAGATATGTGGATATGTGGGAAGGGGCATGGTATATCCATGCTTTTTGAGCATACTACTGTCCCTAAATCTGTATGTGTTCACGAACCCAGAATTTTCTCTCCTTTGGTAATATATACATTTAGTGCTATTCATTTCCCTCAAGCTCTGTTTTTGCTGCATCCCACAAATGTTCATATATTTTATTCATCTTCATTTTGTTAAAAATATTTTAAAATTTCTCATGAAACTTCTTTGACCCATGTGTTAATTAGAAGTCTGTTGTTTCATCTGCAAATCTTCTGGGATTTTCCAGCTTTCTGTTATTGACTTTTTTTTTTAAGATTTTATTTATTTATTTGACAGGCAGAGATCACAAGTAGGCAGAGAGGCAGGCAGAGAAAGAGGAGGAAGCAGGCTTCCTGCTGAGCAGAGAGCCTAATGCAGGGCTCCATCAGTCGATCAGTCGCAGGACCTTGGGATCATGACCTGAGCTGAAGGCAGAGGCTTTAATCCACTGAATCACCCAGGCGCCCCTCTGTTATTGACTTCTCATTTATTTCCACTGTGGTCTGAAAGTAATACTTTGTATTACTTCTGCTCTATTAAATTTGTAAAGGTGTGTTTTGTGGCCCAGATTGCGGTCTCTTGGTGAATTTCATGTGAGCTTGAGAAGAATGTTTATTCTGCAGTTATTGGATGAAATATTCTTTGGATGTCAGTCAGATCCAGTTGACTGATAGTACTGCTCATTTCAACTATATCCTTACAGACTTCCCGTTTGCTGGACTCACCAGTTATTGACAGACATGTTGAAGTCTCCCAACTATAATAGTAGATTTGTTTCTATTTGTGTCCTATCAGTTTTTGTCTCACATGTTTTGACGTTGTGTTGTTAGATGGTATACACATTAAGGATTTTTATGCCTTCTTGAAGAGGTGACCCCCTTTATCATTATGTAATGCCACCGTTTATCCCTCATAATTTTTTTGTGGAAGTCAACTTTGTCTAAAATTAATATAGCTATCCAGCTTTCTTTTGATTAGTATCCACATGGTATATCTTTATCCATTCCTTTACTATAATCTGTTTCTTTATATTTGAAATGGGTTTCTTGTAGACAACATGTATTCGAGTCCTGTTTTTTGATCCACTCTGACAGTCTCTGCCTTTTAATAGGTATAGACCATTTACATTTAAAGTGATTATTAATACAGTTGGTTTAATATACTCCCATGTAACTATTTTCTATTCATTGCTTTTTGTTCTGTTCTTGTCTTTCATTCTTTTTTTGTGTTCTCTGCTTTTAATTGAGCATTTTATATGATTCCATTTTCTCTCTACTTTAGCATATCCATTATACTTTTAAAAAAATTTTTAATGGTTGCCTTAGAACTTGCAATGCATATTTACAACTAATTTAAGTCACTTTCAAGTAGCACTATAGCTGTATATGGTTAGCATAGTTACTTTATATTAGAGTATTTCTAATTGCTCCCTCCTGCCTTTTATAACGTTGCTGCCATTCTTTTTATCCATAAGCTATATTCCCTGAATACCTTATTGCTGATATTATTATGACAATAATATTATTATGTTATTATGCTATTATTATGACAGATAAATTTTTCTCTGTTAAATCAGTTAAGAATAAGAAAAATAAAGGATTTTATTTTACCTTTATTTATTCCTTTTATTTATTTATTTTATTTGAGAGAGAGAGAGAAAGAGAGCATCATGCACATACATGCACATGAGCAGGGGGAAGGGCAGAGGGAGAGAGAGAATCTCAAGCAGACACCCTGCTGAGTGTGGAGCCAGATTTGCGGCACGATCCTGAGCCACTTAACTGACTGAGCCACCCAAGTGCCTGTATTTATTCCTTTTCTAACATTCTTCCTTTCTGACCTATATAATTTTTCTTCTCTTTGAAGGACTTTTTTGAACATTTCTTATAAAGCAGATCCGCCAGCAACACATTCCCTCAGTTTTTGTTTATCTGAGAAAACCTGATTTCTTTTTGACTTTTGAGGGATAACTTCTCAGGATACAAAATTCTGGATTGGTTGAGTGTGATATAAGGATTTATAAGAAATATATATTTAGACGTGATGTGATGAGCACTAGGTGTTATACGTAATGAATCATTGAACATTATATCAAAAACTAATGATGTACTATATGTTGGCTAATTGAATTTAAATTAAAAAAATCTATATTTGGTCATTCAGATCACCAAAATATTTTTCTCAGATATATTTGCTTTTTAATCTATAGTTACTGAAAATACATCAGACTGTAAAGGTGAAGGTTGATATCTTGTTATTAATGAAGGTAACTTTCAGACCCCACCCAAGTGTAACAACCTATTGCCTGGAGGGCCAACTGTGTGATTAGGGGGTTGGGACTGACCCCTGACCTCCAGGCAGGCAACAGAGGGAGCTGAAGATTGAATCAGCTAGTGGCCAATGACTTAAGTCAATCACAGTAAAGCCTCCAGAAAACTTCAAGAGGACTGGGTTTGAAGAGCTCTGGGTTGGTGAACACTTGGAGATGCAGGGAGAGTGGCTTTCCTGGAGAGGGCATGGAAGTTCCATGCCCTCTTCCCATACCTCTTCCTATGTATTTCTTCATCTAGGTGTTGATTGTGTTCTTTATCATATCCTTTAATAAACTGGTAAACATAAGTAAATGCTTCCCTGAGTTCTATGAGCCACTATCAAAGAAACTAAAGAGAAGGTCATTGGAAGCCCAATTTGTAGCCCATGGGTCAGAAACACAGGTAACAGCCTGGGGGCTTTGTAACTGGCATCTGAAGGTTGGGGTGGGGTTGGTGGAGGGCAGTCTTACTGGATTGAATCCTTAACCTGTGGAATCTGATGCTGTCTCCTAGCAGACAGTGTAAGAATTGAGTCGAATTCTTGGACACTCTTCTGGTATCTGGGTGTTGTGTGTAGGAGATTTCCACTCCCCTCATATTAGAATTGGGTGCAGGTGGACTGCGGGTAGGGGTTGTTTCATCACTTTAAATATTTTATGTCACTCCCTACTTGGCTTGCATGTTTTCTAAAGAAGTCCAATCTAGGGCACCTGGGTGGCTCAGTCCGTTGGGTAGCTGTCTTTGGCCCAGGTTGTGGTCCCGGGGTCCTGGAGTCGAGTCCCACGTGGGGCTCCCTGTGCAGCACGGTGTCTGCTTCTCCCTCTGCCTCCACTCCTCCTCCCTGCTTGTGTGCACTCTCTCCCTCTCTCTGACAAATAAATAAATAAAATATTAAAAAAAAAAGAGAGAGAAGTCCAATGTAATTCTTATCCTGTTCTTTTTTAGAGAAGGTGCTTTTTTTCCTTTGGCTTCTTTCAAGATATTTTCTTTGTTTTTTATTTTCTATAGTTGGAATAATACATACCTAAGTATAGGTTTTTTGATATTTTTCCCTTTTGGTGTTCTGTAAGATTTTGGATTTGTGATTTGGTGCCTGTGGTTAATTTTGGAAAATTCTCAGCCATTATTGATTTCAAGTATTTCTTCTGTTCTCCTTTTCTTATCCTTTTAGTATTCCCATTAGGTGTACATTACGCCTTTTCTAATTCTCTGTCAGGATGTTGTGTTCTGCTTTTATCATTTTTTTTTTCATTGTTTTAGTTTGGAAAGTTTCTGTTGACGTATCTTCAAGTTTACCAGTCTTTCCGTGGCTGTGTCCAGTCTACTGATGAGCCTGTCAAAGACATTCTTCATTTGTGTGAATTTTTTTATTTTTAGCATTTCCTTTTGATTTTGTTTTTAGGGTTTTTGTTTTTTGGTTTTGGGTTTTTTTTTTTTCTTAAGATTTTATTTATTTATTTGACACAAGAGAGAGTGAGTACAAGCAGGGGAGTGGCAGGCAGAGGGAGAGGGAGAAGCAGGCTCCCCGTCCCCCCCATCAGCCTCCCTTAGCAAGGAGGTTCTGATGTTTGCTTTGTCTCTTCGATCTTTGCATTTTGCATTTTGAAAATTGCAGTTTGCTTTGTATTTTTTTGTTGTAAGTTGTATGTGATGTAAAAGTGATTGCGGTAAATGGGTCTTTAGAGTGAGGTTTTATGTTGTGTTTGTTGTTTGCTGAAGCAGTAGGTGTCAGGACTAAAATTTCCTCTAGTGTCCTTGTTTTTGTTTGCCTGGTACTGATTCCATTGGCTTACTCCTGCTAAGCTGTGATTCTTGGTATTCACCTCTCTTTCTAGTTTTGGGTGCAGCAGTTTGCTCTGTGATCTTAATTCTCTGATGGAACTAGGAACAGTTGTTGATTTTGTTTATTCAGCTTTTTCCCCCGTAAGGACAGGAGTAATGACTTCTAAGCGCTTTACAGGATCAGAAACCAGAAGTTAGAGAAGATAGTTTGATATTTGTTCTGATCCGAGGAGGGATCCTGCCAACAATCTTATTCTGATTCTCTCTAACACATTAGTCAGCCTCCAATTTAGCGTGTATGACCAGTGAATCTACAAATTTCTTCCCATTTGCCTTTCACCACAAACTCCACTGGTTTTAAGAGTGCCTTTAGGCTAGAACTTCTCCGTACTCTGTTGCAAATGAAGTCAGTTCCTCTGGGAAGAGAATAGGGCTATATGCTTTAAGGCCTGCTTCTTCCCCCCAGGCAAAATCTTCAACCCAAGGCTTTAGAGTTGGTAGTATGAGGCAGGTTGAATCAATGGCATTCCTCTCTTTGAGTGATTCCCATGCTCTAAAAACTGAGCATCTACAGTTGAGGCAAACATTAGCCTCAGCTTTTCTTGCCTTTCTTAACGTGGAACCACTGCTTTATGAGGTAGGCTAAGGGTAATCAGAGCCTCTGTATTCTTAGGCATGCCACGCCCAAGGTAGAGTTGGACTAGGTGGAAGAAGGGAGCCCCACTTTTTGACTGCACTCACCCACGACTCAGCCCCAGCAACAAGCAGCTGGGAGCTACATGAGAAATGCTGTCACCCTGGTCCCCCAAGAAGGTGGCCCTCTGGGAGCTGGAGGTAAAGGGAGTCCTGCGCTCTTGGCTATACCAGTCTGGAGTAGTTTTCATCTTGCCGAGCTAAGAACAGTATGGAGAGAGCATATCCTAGTTCAACGTCATCGACTCACTGTTCTTAGTGAACTCTAGCAGATTTTTTTGAATAAATGTTTGTTTGCTATATGCCCCTAGGACCATTTCCAGAGACTTTAAATAGTTGTCCTTTTATAATTTTCACCAGTTTTCCTGGAGAGCATGCCTATAGAGCTCGTCATGCTATCACATTGGAAATGGATATCTGGACATTTCTTTATCTAATCATAATGTCATTACCACATCTAACAAAATTAGTAATAATTCGTTGGTATCATTTAATGCCTATTTCATAATTTCCCAATTGAGAGGTGAGAGGGTGGCATTGGTTGGTGATCTAATAATAAAACAGTTGGAGTTCTTTACTATGGCAGTCATGGGTGTTTTACCCAAAGTTTAGAATCACCTATAATTTAGAAGTTAAGGCTTGCTTTCAATCCTGTGAAATTCTTTTTGGTTTAAAACTTTGAATCAGAGAACATCAAAGGTGAATAAAATTGTCACTCAGAAAAAAAAAAAATTTAAGATTTTTATTTATTTGAGAGAGAGAAAGCACAAGCAGGGAGTGTTGGCGGAGGCAGAGAGAGAAGCAGGCTCCCCACTGAGCAGGGAGCTTGACAGGGGGCTTGATCCCAGAACCCTGGTACCATGACCTGAGTGGAAAGCCAAGGCTTAAATAACCGAGTCACCCAGGAGCCTCTGAAAATTGTTTCTAAACTGTAGTTTAATTTTAATGTTAATCAGTTAAAAAGGGGGAAAACATCTATGATCATATATTGATAGTAATCAGGTAAGTATAAACTAAAGATAAGGGACTATTTTTCACATAATAAATATAGTGTTTACTACTGGTAGAGGTACAAACTTGTTTAACTTTTCTGAACGGGAATTTGGGAGTAGAAAAACCCCTAAAGACATTTCCTTTTTTACCTACTAATTTTCATCCTAAAATAAAGGGACTCCTTATCTAATTTTCATTTTATAATATTAGAATAACATTTTATGAACCCCATGGAACTCAGCAGACATATTCATAGTAAATGTCCAAGGGTAAAGAAAGAATTCAATGTGATCCAATTTTGGAAAACAATCTGCAGGTAAGTATATGTATATACAGAAAAACCAGAAGGAAATGAACCAAAATGTTAATAATGGTTATTTTTGTAATCATATAGTATTATGATCTATTTTATTTTTCAGATTTTCTGTTTTTTTATTTTTTATTTTTATTTTTTAATTTTATTGTGAATTTTGTGATCAGAAAAACAATGTTAACATTTAGTTAGGAAAAAGAAAGCAAAATAACAAGTTATATCTTGGTATTCCAAGTCTCTGGAAAAAAGTCGCTCAGAGCTGAGCAAACACTGTCTCACTTATCAAGAAGAATAATCGTTTATTTTTCTTTTTTTCCCAGTGTTGCCTCAGAGCCAAGAAAACTTTATGAAATGCCAAAATGTTCCAAATCAGAAAAAATCGAGGATGCATTATTATGGGAATGCCCGGTGGTAAGATTTGTTTTTAGAGTATTTGTTTCTGACATATTTTTAGCCTAAAATAACTGATTATTGTTAATATATGAAAAAAATTTTAAATATCATAGTAATTTCTGACTCTTGAAAGGAGTCAAGAGAGTATATCCTTTGCTTACTTTTTCTCATGAAATAATTTTTATTTTTAAAAAATATACATTAATATTATAAAGGCATTTTAAAAACTTGATGTCATTTGTAAATCTTGAAAACTGGAAAATGTTATGAACTGGTTAAAAGTTTCATAAGCAATGTAAGGAAGTTATTCTCAGTGTTTAAGAGATCATTCTTCTCATTTAAGAGATCATTCTGTCAAAATAAAATATTAATTTAGGCAACAGTTATATTACATGGCTCTTTGAAAGTAGAGTCTTTTTTTTTTTTTAGGGCTTAATCAACTCTCTATGTTATCAGTTAAGGCTTCCAGTTGACAGGTGACTATTGGTAGTTCAGTTTTGGGGGAGTTAAAAGTTATACACAGATTTTTGACCTTGAGAGTCACAGAAAATTGACCAGGATACTTCCTTCTTTCTTTCTCTTTCTTTTTTCCTTCCTTCCTTCTTCCTTCCTTCCCTTCCTTTCTCCCTCCCTCCCTCCCTTCCTTAATTCCTTCCTTCCTTCATTTCCTTCCTTTTTTTTTTTTTTTTTAAGATTTTATTTATTTGACACAGAGAGAGAGATCACAAGTAGGCAGAGAGGAAGGCAGAGAGAATGGGAAACAGGCTCCCCACTGAGCAGAGAGCACAACTCAGGACTCGATCCCAGGACCCTGAGATCACTACCCGAGCAGAAGGCAGAGGCTTAACCCACTGAGCCACCCAGGCTTCTTTCTTTCCTTTCCTTTCCTTTCCTTTCTTTCTTTCTTTCTTTCTTTCTGAAAGTAGATTTTTATGAGTTTACTCCATGAATCTTGTTAGGAAAATAACAAGTCAAAAATAAAAAATAATAAAAAAATAAAATAAAATAATAGGCTAACTCATTTCATGAGACAGACCAGCATTCTCCTGATGTGTATTTTTTAGAAGACTGTTTTAATAAAATGATAGCACCTTATATTTGCTAGAGGAGTTGAGAGAATTGAGTTGTAGACAAAGTAAGTGGGATATTCTGAGCTTAAAAGGTTTAACAAATTTTATAAAATTACTTTTTAAAGCCTTTAATAATACTATACAATAGTAATAATATTCTTGGTGATTTTGACAACCATTTTCTGAAACTCTCTTGATCATAGAACTTCCTTTTTTGAGGTATATTTCTACATATTGGTTTTCCATAGGATCAGTGTTTTAAAAACAGCACTTAAGAAATGCTGCAGCGGGGTGCCTGGGTGGTTCAGTTCAGAAGCATTTGCCTTCGGCTCAGGTCATGATCCCTGGGTCCTGGGTCTCTCTTTTTTAAATACTGTTGTTTTTACATAAAACTAGTTTTTCAGAGCTGCTGCTTTTTCTCTAGACACTCTTTTTTTTTTAAGATTTTATTTATTTATTTGACAGATCACAAGCAGGCAGAGAGGCAGGCAGAGAAAGAGGAGGAAGCAGGCTCCCTGCTGAGCAGAGAGCCTGATGCGGGGCTCCATCCCAGAACCCTGAGATCATGACCTGAGCCGAAGGCAGAGGCTTAACCCACTGAGCCACCCAGGCGCCCCTCTAGACACTCTTTTTAAAAAGAGACACCTTTTTAAAAATCAGAAAGCTTTAAATCTATGTTTTCTCCCTTAATTACTTTTTTTTAAGATTTTATTTATTTGACACAGAGAGAGAGATCACAAGTAGGCAGAGAGGCAGGCAGAGAGAGAAGGGGAAGCAGGCTCCCCGCTGAGCAGAGAGCCCAATGCAGAGCTCTATCCCAGGACCCTGAGATCATGACCTGAGCTGAAGGCAGAGGCTTACCCCACTGAGCCACCAGGCGCCCCTCTCCCTTAATTTCTTATTGAAAGCTGAAAATAACTGTTGTGCCTCCAACATCTAAAGCCTTTTATTTATTTTTAATTATTTTTTAAAGTATTTATTTATTTGGGAGAGAGAGAGCATGAGCCAGGGGAGGGGCAGAGAAGCAGGCTCCCACAGAGCAGAGAGTGGGGCATGGGACTTGATCCCAGGACCCTGGAATCATGACCTGAGCTGAAGGCAGACGCTTAACCGACTGAGCCATCCCGGAGCCCTCTAAAGCCTTTTAATCCATTTTCATTTGTTGAGGAAGGAGGATGACAGATTTCTTAATTGAGAAGAGTTTTCAAGATACCAGTACAATAACACCAAAAATTTAGAGCAGTCCTTAAAAAATAAAGTTTGTAGTAACCTAATTCCCTTTTTTTCTTTTTAAGATGGTATTTATTCATTTATTTGAGAGAGAAAGAGATAATGAGAGAGAGAGAGCGTGAGTGGGGTGGAGAGTGAAAAGCAGGCTCCCCGTGAGCAGGGAGCCCAATGAGGGTCTGGATCCCAGGACCCTGAGATCATGACCTGAGCCAAAGGCAGACACTTAACAGACTGAGCCACCCAGGTGCCCTCTAGTAACCTAATTCCTGTTCTCACTTATTTTTACCATTCTCTTCTCATTTGAAGTTAAGGAAGATTTTCTATTAAGAAAAACTAAGAAGCATATCGTATTGTTGTTAACATTCTGATGTGAAACCACGTTTAAATCAGCACCTTGTTTTTCTGAGACAATGTGTGAAACACAACTTTTGGTTTAGGAAAATAGCTCAAACCTATTACATAGGCTATTTCTTTCTTTCTTTCTTTTTTTTACATACGCTATTTCAAATTCTTCTTTAATAAGCAAGGTATAAATAGTGTATTTTTTAAAATTAAAAGTCTCCAGGAGATGATACATAAGACGCCATAGAATAAAAATATTTGCATCATTGCATGTAATTTTAATGTAAGACCTCTAGTAGTTAATAAGCTTCCCTCCTCCTATACACGCAACCAAAAAATAAACACAAGAACCTTGGTTCTTTCCCTAACATTTGAAAGGGAAGACAAATCTTTAAAAGCATATATAAAATAACTATGCCTTCATTCTTTTCTATTCACTTTTCAGCCTGAGTGAATACTAGATTAATTCCAACTTTTCTATTTTTAACGTTCCTCTACAACTTTTTTAGGGGTGCCAGGGTGGCTCAGTTGGTTGAGCATCTGACTCTTGGTTTCAGCTCAGGTCATGATCTCAGGGTGGTGAGATCAAGTCCCAAGTGGGGCTCTGCACCCAATGAGGGGTCTGCTGGGGATTCTCCCTATGACCCTCCCTGCACTACACTCTCTCTCTCAAATATTTTTTTTTTTAAGGGAGAGAACTTCCTTTTTATTTTACAAATCAAAGGAGAACTCCTTGTTTCTCTTTCTTTTCCTGCCTTAGATTTCCACCTTGTGGCAGCTGCTCAGTTGCAGGTATGCCCAAGTAGCTATTCTCTCCCTTTTTGGGGGGTAATTCATTGGTTACAGAGAATATCTTTAAAACCTGGCCGTCTTCTGTTTTTCTTTGGCTGCCTCGAATCTGCATTCTAGCTTTGCATTTAGAGTTACAGTAGAGGCCCAGTGAATCATGGAACAATTTGTCCTTTGCCATTTGACTTCTATCAAAAGGAAAACAAGTCTTGGAATAATATTGGAATAAATATTCCTTGAGGGGGCGGGCAGAAAGAAAGGGAGAATCTTGAGTAGCTAAAAAGTAGCTAAAAAGCTGTTTTCTTTGGATGTAGATTTCTGCAGATTTATGACCAACCAGTTTCATTTTTACACCTTGTATTTTTTAGGGAGAAATACTTCCCAATTCATCAGATTATAAATCTTCACTCATAGCACTGACTGCTCATAATTGGCTATTTCGCATATCAGCAACTACTGGAAAAGTCCTCGAGAAAATATATCTTGCTTCATATTGCAAATTCAGGTATTAACTGTGATTCTGATACTCAAATTTTATTAAAATATATAAAATATAAATATATATACAAATTTGAGACTTGTGGCCCAGGAAATTTCAAGGTTTTGTTTGTTTGTTTTTAAGTTTCCCATTGTATATCTGGATCTCAATTTATAAACCTTTCCTCTTTTTCTTTTATTATTACATTTGAAGATCTGAGGATATAGACCCTTTATCATTTTTTTTGTATCACTCATAAGTAACTAACCTTAGCAGATATCGCTCACCCCCCCTTTTCAAATTTCCCTTCTACATATAGTATTTTATATGTTCTGCAAATAGTATTTTATATGTTCTGCAAATATTATTTTATATGTAGGTTACATTTCATGATAGGTTTTCCTGAAGGCTAGTCTGTTTCAGTTAAATCACCTGCGTAGTATAGTCTAAGAACAGTTGTTTTTTCTTTAAGTTATCTCTATACCCGATGTGAGGTTCAAACTCATGACCCCAAGATCAAGAATTTGATTCTGTCTGAGCCAGCTGGGTATCCCTAAAAACTCTTATTTTAATTTAGTAGTTTTATATATTATATATAGACATATTGGGAGTGAATATGTATATGTAGACTATGAAAAATAACATTTTTAATGCTTTTTGTAATATTAATGTCCATTTTAAAGTAGGAATGATCTTTTGTTTTCTAAGTTTTGAATACTGTTTCATCAAACACAATTTTTATTTACTGACACTCTAGAAGGATTAAAATTAAATATATATGCATTTTTAATAGGAATATATCCATATAAGCATGTAAAAGGAATTTTTAAGTTATTTGTTTTTTAAAATAAATGACTTTACTTTTATAATTTAAATAAAGAACTGTTTATTTATGAAATATCTATTTTATCTTGATTATAAGGAAACTTAACCAGATGAATAACCTTCTCTTCATTATTTTACAAGATACCTGAGCTGGGACACTCCTCAAGAAGTCATCGCAGTCAAGTCAGCTCAAAACAAGGGCTCAGTATTGTCCCGGCAGGTAAGACATATTTAAATATCAATAAATAAATATTTAAACATCAATAAGATGAGGAATTTGTTTCCAGAGGAAATTGGCTGCAAATTTGTTAGAAAAGAACTAATCATCTTGGATTCTTGAAGAATGGTATAAAAGTTAAGAAATGGTATAAACTTAAGAAATACCCTTTAAGGGGCGCCTGGATGGCTCAGTGGGTTAAGCCGCTGCCTTCGGCTCAGGTCATGATCTCAGGGTCCTGGGATCGAGTCCCGCATCGGCCTCTCTGCTCAGCAGGGAGCCTGCTTCCCTCTCTCTCTCTCTCTGCCTGCCTCTCTATCTACTTGTGATCTCTCTCTGTCAAATAAATAAATAAAATATTAAAAAAAAAAAAAAAAAAGAAAGAAATACCCTTTAAGCCACTTTGGGGAAGTATAACAGATTATTTTACACTTCATAGTGGAAAGAAATTGATGGAACCTGTTCTTCAAAGTAAGGGAGCTTTTTCAGGCGGAGAAATCACTCAAGCTTTAACTATTGATAATTTTTTCTCATTTCATATAGACATGTCAGTGTAATTTTATTTTCAGATGATGTGGCTATGATAACTGTGTCTTTTGATTAGGCTCTTTATTATTAGAATTCCAATTTATTTTATTTTATTTTTTTTAAAGACTTTATTTATTTATTTGACAGAGAGAGATCACAAGTAGGCAGAGAGGCAGGCAGAGGGGGAGGGGGAAGCAGGCTCCCTGCAGAGCAGAGAGCACGATGTGGGGCTCAATCCCATGACCCTGGGATCATGACCTGAGCCGAAGGCAGAGGCTTTAACCCACTGAGCCACCCAGGCACCCCTAGAATTCCAATTTATAATATAACTTATATTACATTAATATAGCAATGTATAATAAAACAAGATATGATATATATCAGAAACATATATTTATTTATAACATAGAAATATTTTAGGGGCGCCTGGGTGGCTCAGTGGGTTAAAGCCTCTGCCTTCAGCTCAGGTCATGATCCCAGGATCCTGGGATCAAGCCCCGCACTGGGCTTTCTGCTCAGCGGGGAACCTGCTTCCCCCTCTCTCTCTGCCTGCCTCTCTGCCTACTTGTGATCTCTCTCTCTCTGTGTCAAATAAATAAATAAATCTTTAGAAAAAAAAGAAACGTTTTATTATGCATTTAAATGGTTTGTTGTATAGTATAGTATATATGTTTTGTTGCTAAGAAATGTTTACTGTTAATGTTCATTTATTTTTATTTTTGTATTTTTGTATTTTTTAAGTAGGCTCCACAGGGTGTGGAACCTAATGTGAGCCTTAAACTTATGACCCTGAATTCAAGACCTGAGCTGAAATCAGGAGTCAGACACTTAACTGACTGAGCCACCCAGATGCCTCTATGTTTACTTATGGATTTTTGTGTGTATGTGCATGTGCGTCAAAGGGCTGAAGGTTTAATGGACATATTTTGAACATGTATGCTTTCCTGTTTAAGTAACTTTGTAATGTAGATAAATGTTTTCAATTCATGCAAACATCCACATAACTGTATGCTAGGACAGATGGATGTTTTCAACTCATGAAAAGAGTGTTTCTAAAATTCTTTTGAGAGCTGCCTGTAATTTAATCTTTCCTTTTAGGCAAGCATTCAACAGCCTGTTTTGCTGTACCTTGCAGTGTTCCATGTTTTACCTTTTAAACTCATAGGGATTCTGGAGATCAACAAGAAGGTAAGAACTTACTTCTTATTTGATTGAAATATTAATTTCTTGATAAAAGATGGGATGTCGGTATATGTTTGTTTATTAGGTGTTTTGATTGCAAATATTCCCCTGACTGTAAAAAGCTTTCTGAACTAGTTTGTTTCATAGCAAAATTCATGAGAATGTTTCATTTAGGAAGAAAGCCTAATCATCCTTTCATCTTTCTGCATGTTCTTATGCTTTTCAAATGGATAGTATTGAATACCTTTGGTATCATTAACAAACCACTACTTTATAAAATTATGAAATAAGTAAGGTGTTTTTTTTTTTCCGAGGGATATTCCAAAGCTTGTTAAAATGACCATTAGGAAGATGAAAAGCTAGAACAAAATGAATCATTTTAATTGCAAAGTATAGATCTAAAATTTGTTTTATGATACATAAATAAGACCTGTAATTAAATACATGAGTTTTCCAACTTGTTCAGTTATAGGTTTTATTCTTGACATTTCTCTTGATTTATGGCATGTTATATGGGAAGAAGGAAAGGACATAGTTCCTTTGAGTAAAAGAATCAATAGCCTCCTAAAATTGTTACTTAGTCTAGGTGGAGAGTTATTTATTGGTCTATTCTACTAGTTTGTTGTTTTGTTGTTTTTTTTTAAAGAGTATGTGCATGAGCAGGGCAGGGCACAGAGGGAGAGGGAGAGAGACAATCTTTTTTTTTTTTTTTTAAAGATTTTATTTTATTTATTTGACAGAGAGAGATCACAAGTAGGCAGAGAGGCAGGCAGAGAGAGAGGAGGAAGCAGGCCCCCTGCAGAGCAGAGAGCCAGACACGGGCTCGATCCCAGGACCCTGAGATCAGGACCTGAGCTGAAGGCAGCGGCTTAATCCACTGAGCCACCCAGGCGCCCCTATTCTACTAGTCTTTAATTAAGCACCTCAGGTATTACTGAGGTCAGATCTTCATGGTCTACTGAGAGTCGTTAGCAAATAAGATGAAGGCATTAAAAAGAAATTTGTATAAGCATAGTATACTAAGCTACATGAAGGTGAATGAGTAGTATCAATTGCTTATTCATTGTATTATGCCAGGCTCTTTGAGTAGTTCATAACTTTGTAACATATAGTGGGTTCAGTTAGGAAGGTAAGCAGCTTCCCAAATCCTAAGTAAATGGAGAAGCTGAAATTAGAACCTAGATTTGACTCCAAAGTATGAACCAAATTTTAAAATAGAGTGGCTACTTTATTAGAGCACTCATTATTTGAAAACATGTTTGAATTATACAAGTCCTCCTTTTCAAAGTGGGAAACAAAGATCAGCAAATAAAAAATCATGAATTAGTCAAGATGGAAGCAAAGCATAATTATCTAAGAGATGACAAGAAACACAACTTATGAATTTAACTATTTTCTTTTTGCTTGCGGATTGAATAGTTATGTATGCTTATTACAGTCTACAACAGGAATGAACACTTAACTAAGTCATAAATTGTTTTTATTTATTCCTAGATGCCTATGATAATCACTGGAGGGATTTGGTTTTGATAGGGTTAGTTGGAATTGAAGCGTATCTTCCACTTCCCATGTATAGAAGACTACCCAGGGACCAAGCTCAATATGTACTTTAAGCTAGTTATTGGGGTAGTAAATCTTCACTAAATAATTTGTGTTGAGTAGAAACAGAAACAGATTTCCACTTAATTTCCACTTGTCCTTTCATTGCCATGAATATTTGTCTGTATTGGGTTTTGTTAAATATTAAAATGGGTACAGAATCAAGTTATTTTATCAGAGTTCTGTGGAGGACTATGGCAGGATCCAGTGCATAGAACAAAAACAGAAAGGAAGCAAAGAGCCAAAGCCTTACTCAAGGTTAGCCAGGGTAAATGTCTCTATAGGTGCTTGCTTGGGCTTTAACACGTTTGGTTTTTATATGACCAAAAAATTAAGCGGTATTAGATATTTAAAGAACAAAGTAGTGATAAAAATCTGGAGTTGGCTGTTTTTCATTTTAAGTACTTTATTAGAACCAATCTTTTCACTTTTAGGTAAAAAATAAGTCTCTTTATGAAGAACATTTTAGCGTGAAGAATGGGTCCCTACGTTTACTCTACCGCATATATCCTGCAGGGTAGAATTAGATGGTCTCAGTGTATACCGATATCCACGGGGAATAGACTATGTTATTAAAAGATATTGACAAAACTGTAAAGCGAATGGATGAAGCAAGTGAATGCTGCTGAATCATTTTGAGGGTTAAGTGCTGCACCCCCATTAGTGCCACTCCCATTAGTGTTCCTGTTCGAGACTCTAGTGGCCTACTACCCTAATGACATCTAAACTTCAAGTCTCTAAATTATAATTAAGTTATAATGATAGGAGCAGTGTTGTGGTGGTGACCCGAATATTAAGCAACTGCCCAAACCACTGTGAACACTCAGAGGATTGGCCTTCTGGTCTTTTCTCAGGTGATATCTACCTTTCCCCTCAGATTTTCGGGAACGTTACAGATGCTACCTTGTCACATGGAATACTGATTGTGATGTACAGCTCAGGACTGGTCAGACTCTATAGCTTCCAAGCCATCACTGAACAGGTAGAGAAGACTGAAATTTGCCATATTATAATATCTCGAGGTTTGGACTGAGGTATGATTTTTTTCTTTTAATGAAATGCTTTTAGACTAAGACAGTTGTATAGGTTTCAACTCTGCAAAACTGTACAAATGCAGAAAGACAAAGTAACCTTTAAAAGAGGGGAGGGAAGATAAACAGAGAGGCCCTCGAGGCAGTGAGATATTTTCTCATATACATGTGAATTTTACTTTTTCTCTCTTCAGACAGCAAATAAGTAGGTGCTAAAGCCACCGTTTTTGTTTTGTTTTGTTTTTAGTTCATGCAACAGAAACTTGACTTAGGGTGTGCATGCAGATGGGGTGGGACTGCTGGAACTGTAGGAGAGGCTCCTTTTGGCATTCCTTGTAATATTAAAATCACAGGTATGGCTACTATGTAGCATTTTTTTCACCTTAAAAAATAAGTGGTCATATAAATATTTATTGTAATCATCCAAATGTTTTCTCATAATTTAATTATAAACTCAATTCATTTTATTCTCTACAGCATATTCCTTGCTATTGAATAGGTATTAACAAAATCTATCAGTTATTCATTGAACGAAGGCCTGGGGATACTGAATCTCGTTTGGCTTTTAATTAGAGGAAGGCGAAACCCAACATCAATGATAAGATAAATGCAGATTAAAATTATCGTAGGATAGATCTTTTCAGATTCTCAAATATCAAAAAGTTACATAACAGGGTTGTTAAAAGTATAGATGTATATAAGTATCTAACAGTATATTCATTTATTGTTGGGGTCCTTTGTGGAGGACAGTTTGTCATTGTGTACCAAAGCTTTAAATGTATATACTCCTTGAACAATTCCATGCCTAGGAATTTATACCAGATATATTCACATGTGTACAAAATGACAGATGTACAAGTACAACATTCTTTCTAATAGCGAATGATTGGAAATGTGTACATTGATAGGTGACACTAATACTATTTCATTGTTTCACTGTATCGTAAATATAATTGTTTTATATTCATTTTTTTCATAAATCTAATTGTTAAAAATTTTTTTTTGCATTGGTATAGAGCAGTTCTTAATATATATTACTAAGTGATAAAAAGGGGTATAAAATTGTATATAAATAGCTTCGTTTGTATAAAGAATTCATATTCACATGTTAAAAGTGTACATATAAGCATATGTGTTTAGATTTGCTTGAAATATATGAAAGGGCACCCAAAAACCTGATAAACAGTAGTTACCTCTGAGGGATAAAAATGAAAGGAAGACTTAGTTTTCATTATCTTGTGATATTTTTGAATGTGGTGCTTACGTTGTGATTCCTTGTGTATGCAAGTATACACATAGCTTCTTGAAATTTTAAGAACTTGACATATACCATTTTATTGATGAACTCTAAATTTGTTGAGCCAGTTCACTGCTTTGGACATGTCGATTGTTTTTAATTTTCCGTGATTACAGATAATATGAGAATATTCCTGTAACTATTAATGATTCTTGCCTGAACCAGTTATGTCTTTGAGGTGGCAGAATAGCCATTTGAAGGATTCTGTCATTCCTTCTACCTTTAATAACTGACATTTTTCTATAAAGAAAAATTTTCATTTGTCACCTAGGGATGAACTATAATTCCTCCTAAAAAGTCAAAGTAAATAATTATTCCTTCTCTTTAATTATCAATATTTGAACAAGGAGTTGGTGTTATAGTTACTCCCAATGGTGGCAAAATTTTTTAAAGATCGGCACACATTCATAATCACAAAAGACTTATTTTTTTAATTCAAAATTATATTTTTTATTTTTATTTATTTATTTATTCAAATAAATATTTATTTTAAATAAATAATTTTTAATTTTATTTATTCAAAATTATATAGTTACAGCCATTATTCTTTTTATTTATTTATTTATTTTATTTATTCAAAATTATATAGTTACAGTCATTTTCTTTTTTTTTTTTTAAGATTTTATTTATTTATTTGACTGACAGAGATCACAAGCAGGCAGAGAGGCAGGCAGAGAGAAAGGAAGAGAGAGAGAGGAGGAAGCAGGCTCCCCGCTGAGCAGAGAGCCCAATGCAGGGCTCGATCATGACCTGAGCCAAAGGCAGAGGCTTTAACCCACTGAGCCACCCAGGCACCCCTACAGTCAAATTCTTAATGATGTTCAAATTGCCCCAAATTTGGCCAATGAGAACTCCATGTTGACTTACCCCAATAGTTTTTGAGAATTTCCTTGCTTTCTGGAACAATAATATATCCCAGGTTTATCTTTTACTTTCCTTGTCCTAGTTCTGACAAGAAGCCATTTTAGTAGAGAACATTATCATTGAATGTGTTAGTTTCCTAGGGCTGCTATTTACACCACAGACTAATAGCTTTAAAATTTAATCTCTTATGGTTTCGGAGGTTAGAAGTCTGAAAATAAGTTGTTAACAGAGACAACCTCCCATACTCTAGGAAAGAATCCTTCTTTGCCTCTTTAGCTTCTAGTTTGTTGCCTACAATCCTTGGCATTTCTTGGTTTGTGGCAGTGTAACTCCCATTTCTGCTGGTCCTTATAAGGCCTTCTTTACTCTGGGGTTTAGGACCCACCCTTATCCAGTATCACCTGTGCAAAGACCCTGTTTCCAAATAAGTCACATTCACAGATACTAGGGGTTAGGATTTAGGGTTAGGGTTAGGGACACAGTTCAACCCGCAACACAGACCAAGATCTAATTGTGCTCAATGCAATTGGTTGTCTTTATTTTTGGTGAACAGAGCTGGGAAATATAGTAAAAGAAAAATTCATTCATTTATTCTCATATTGCCAATTTAATTGTTCTTTTTTTTTTTTTTTTTTTTTTTTTTTTTTTTTTTTTTGTTTTCTATTTATTTATTTTTTTTTCAGCGTAACAGTATTCATTCTTTTTGCACAACACCCAGTGCTCCATGCAAAACGTGCCCTCCCCATCACCCACCACCTGTTCCCCCAACCTCCCACCCCTGACCCTTCAAAACCCTCAGGTTGTTTTTCAGAGTCCATAGTCTCTTATGGTTCGCCTCCCCTCCCCAATGTCCATAGCCCCCTCCCCCTCTCCCAATCCCACCTCCCCCCAGCAACCCCCAGTTTGTTTTGTGAGATTAAGAGTCATTTATGGTTTGTCTCCCTCCCAATCCCATCTTGTTTCATTTATTCTTCTCCTATCCCCCTACCCCCCCATGTTGCTTCTCCATGTCCTCATATCAGGGAGATCATATGATAGTTGTCTTTCTCCGATTGACTTATTTCACTAAGCATGATACGCTCTAGTTCCATCCACGTCGTCGCAAATGGCAAGATTTCATTTCTTTTGATGGCTGCATAGTATTCCATTGTGTATATATACCACATCTTCTTGATCCATTCATCTGTTGATGGACATCTAGGTTCTTTCCATAGTCTGGCTATTGTAGACATTGCTGCTATAAACATTCGGGTACACGTGCCCCTTCGGATCACTATGTTTGTATCTTTAGGGTAAATACCCAGTAGTGCAATTGCTGGGTCATAGGGTAGTTCTATTTTCAACATTTTGAGGAACCTCCATGCTGTTTTCCAGAGTGGTTGCACCAGCTTGCATTCCCACCAACAGTGGAGGAGGGTTCCCCTTTCTCCACATCCTCGCCAGCATCTGTCATTTCCTGACTTGTTAATTTTAGCCATTCTGACTGGTGTGAGGTGATATCTCATTGTGGTTTTGATTTGTATTTCCCTGATGCCGAGTGACGTGGAGCACTTTTTCATGTGTCTGTTGGCCATCTGGATGTCTTCTTTGCAGAAATGTCTGTTCATGTCCTCTGCCCATTTCTTGATTGGATTGTTTGTTCTTTGGGTGTTGAGTTTGCTAAGTTCCTTATAGATTTTGGATATTTGCAAACGACATATCAGATAAAGGGCTAGTATCCAAAATCTATAATTGTTCTTTGATTTTATATTTGTATTTCTTTTGGCTCCCACTGAACTTCTTGATTCCTAATAAAATTTTATCCTAGTATGTATGTGATAATCTTAAAATTGCCATACCAGTGCTACTACTAAAAACTATAGTGTGAAGGTTAAGATTTCTGTACCACTGCTTTTGTCCTTCATATACAGCCCAATAAGTGTACTACAGAGTAATGCGTTCAAAGATTATTTGAAATTATTTTTCTATATGATTAGATTACCAATTTTATGTAATTAGATTCATTTGTTTTAGTTTGTTTTTAATTTTAGGTTTGTTTTTCCCTTTCGATTTTATTCTTAAAGGTGTAAATATGTATATTTCAAAGGTTAAAACTGTATAAAAAGACATTGTCTGAGAAATTTTGCTTCCATACATAGTCCTTTTATTCTCTTACTTCCATCCCCCTACCCAACTCTGCCCTTATAAGTAATCATTGTTTTTGGTTTCAAGGTATCCTTCTATTGTTTGTTTTATAAAAATAAGCAAATGTATGTATGTATTCTTTAAATGTTACCTTCTTTCTTATACCAAGTGTAGTATATCATATACTCTGTTATGTACCTTGTATTTTCACTTAACATGTATCTAAGTTTTTTAAACTTTTTTTTTAAGATTTTTATTTATTTGACAGAGACAGCAAGAGAGGGAACATAAGTAGGGGGAGTGGGAGAGGGAGAAGCAAGGGAGCAGGAAGCCCAATGTGGAGCTCAATCCCAGGACCCTGGGATCATGACCTGAGCTGGAGGCAAATCCTTAATGACTGAGCCACCCAGCTGCCCCTAAACATTTTTTTAGTAGACGAAATATATAAGATTAACTACTTGTTTTTCTTATTGAAATAAAATTGATACGTATATATAACGTTTGATTAGTTTCCAGTGTACAGCATAATAATTCAGTTTTTCCCAGGACAAGTCATCTCCCACTTGCCAGTGAGTCTTCATAATTAGGGTATTACTAAGGCTAGACATCAGGCAAGGAGGGATTCTTTTTTTTTTTTTTAAGATTTTATTTATTTATTTGACAGAAAGAAATCACAACTAGGCAGAGAGGCAGGCAGAGAGAGAAGAGGAAGCAGGCTCCCTGCTGAGCAGAGAGCCCGATGCAGGACTTGATCCCAGGACCCTGAGATCATACCTGAGCTGAAGGCAGTGGGTTAACCCACTGAGCCACCCAGACGCCCCAGGCAAGGAGGGATTCTTGATGGCTTTATCCCTTAGCCATATTTGTCCCAGAAGCTTCTTCTATAGCTGTAAAATTACAAATAGAGGCTTTCGCCAATGGCCACCTTACCCAAACCCAACATGCAGTCACCCACAAATTTGAAAGGTGGCCCTCCAAAACCAGATGGGCTTTGACATCCTGACTGTAACTCAAGAAAAAACTTATTCTAATATTGAGACTAAATATTTTGTATATATCCCTGATGACTCTAACATATCCATAGTTTTAGCAGATATACACACACAAATTAAAGCAGTGTCTGTCTCTTCTAATTCTCTCAGTGATTGGATTTCTTCCTGGTTTAGCGGAAATGGATAGTCTTGGTAGAAAACACTTCTTTTCCTAGCTATGATAATAATTATGCTAGGTTTTTTTTCTTTATTGAGGGAGCTGTTGTTATTACATGCTCTGCATAAGTATCAGATAAATTATCTCACTGGAAACTGTAGGAGGCATCTCATTCTTATGATGAGATCTCATGAGTGCCTCCAATGCAAACAATTTGCCACTAGGGGCCCTTCATTTAATGAGATAGCTCAAGATTTTTATGCCTCTTAGTAGGTTGGATATATAATCTTTTTCAGCCTGAAGAAGCTACAGAACATGAGACCTTCACTCTTCAAAACCCCTTAAGAATTAAGAGGATAAAAATCTTATAGTAGGGAATGAGAGAGAAACTGAAGGGGACCCAAGGAGAAAAGGCTGTTTTTTCCTTTGCTTCTTTTCCAGTTTCTATTCGTGCTAGGACCTGCACGGCTACCCCACTTTACACATGCCTTATAATGCAAATCGTGCATGTCCTCCTTGTAAGGGACAAAGAGTTAATGATTCTCTAGAAAAAATAACATCTAAGGAAGGACCGCTGAAAATGAAAATGAATATGATGAAGCTATCATATGTGTATTCCAGACCAGTGGAGCTAGATAGCTCCATGCCAAGACCCCTGGACTCCAAGGAATAACACCTGAGCCCTCTTCTTTGTTCTAAATGGTTCCTGGATGCCAGAGAGGACACATACACCTGACCACCATTGTCAGTAAAAAACCCCAGACCCCAAACAAAGATGAGACTCATGCTCCTTTCCTTTCCAAGTCCCGTGGAGTGTCTGTCTATATCTGCTCGCTCCATATCTTCAATAAACTCTGCTTTCGCCACAAAAAATGTTATTTTTGTATACACTACTAAGTGATAAGTAGTGTAAATCTGCGTAAATCCACAGTAAATCTAGTTACCATTTATCACCGTACAGTTGACCCCCTTCATTCATTTCACACACCCTTTAGCCCCTTCCCCTCTGACAACTGTCAGTCTGTTCTCTGACTCTATGAACGCCTGTAAATAATGCTGCAGTGAACATAGGGGTGCATATTATCTTTCCAAATTAGTGTTTTCATTTTCTTTGGGTAAATACCCAGTAGTGGAATTGCTAGACCATCTGATAGTTCTATTTTTCATTTTGGGGGAAAGATTTTATTTATTTGACAGAGCACAAGGTGGGGGGAGTGGCAGGCAGAGGGAAAAGCAGGTTCCATGCTGAGCAAGGAGCCCGGTACGTGGCTGGACCCTGGGATCATGACCTGCACCAAAGACAGATACTTAACCAACTGAGCCACCCAGGTGTCCCCAATTTTTAATTTTTTGAGAAACTTCCATCCTGCTTTCCATAGTGCCTGCACCAATTTGCATTCCTAACAGCAGTGCCTGAGGATTCCCTTTCCTCTACATCCTGTTGTCATTCTTTTTCTTTTTGATAATAGACATTCTAATAGGTGCGAGGCAATATCTCACTGTGGTTTAAATTTGCATTTGTCTGATATATCCCTATATTTTAAAATTATAGAAAAATCATATCCTATTATAGCCATTCTTTTATAAACCATACAACATTTTGTACAATTTATATTAGAACTCTGAAGTATCATTGCTTGACCTTTCACAGACTCAGAGCATTATAATAATTATTATTTTCTTTTTAGTGCCTCTCTTTCCACAGTCTAGCCAGTAGGAGCCCCTTTTATTGGTTCTCTTATTCTTTTAACACTACACTGACATCTTTGTAAATATCCTTCATAGCAATACTGGATGGTTCAGACCTATCCTAAAATTTCCTCACTACAAAACATGGAATCAACTACTCTCAGAATTTCTAGGACCCTCTCATCACTTCTTGGCCTTTTGGCTAAGATCAAGTGTAGAATTTCTAGGACTCTTTAATTGAAAATAGTATTAAAGATTAAAATTTGGGCTCTTGAGGTTAGTGGGGACCCATTAGAATTGTGATGAACAGAGTCCTGCTGTTACTTTGGGGCCATTTTTAGTAATTGCTGAGAAAAGCCTTTCTTTATAAATACATCTTTTTGGATTGACTTATTTTTCCTATTGTTCATTACTTTTATATTCTTTACAACATACCTACTTGAAACTAACTGCAAATTCAAACTCTAATTATATTTTTTATTTATATATATTTTTTCCTCATTCACCATCATTTGATAGCTACCATATTATCACATATGATGTTTGTACTTCTTTCATAATTTACTTACTGTTTTTGTTTTTTTTTTGCCCAGTTTTCTGTTGGGCTCATATTTTTCTTATTAAAAAGACTTCTTTATATATTGAGAATATTACTCTTCTCCTGTCATAGTGAAAAATTTTTAAAAAAAAAAGGTTTTTAAGAAAAAGCACTTTTTAAATATGCTTAATATGCTTATACTTAATCTCTTTCTCAGGACTGTCCATTTGTGAATTCACTTTTCATTATTTTTCTATGTATAGCACCAAGTAGTAAATTGTCCTTATGAAGAAGCCTAAGAGAATAAACACTTCTGTTTGTAACATGTGACTCTTGAGTGAATGGTCTTCCCATTGCAAGCCTCTTTACTGACAGTGATGGCCTCATAACCAAAGAGTATACTCTTAAGGTAGAGGGATAAAAAAAAGAGTCATAGATTAACACCTACTGAAAGACTGTGTGCTTTGTGGTGTTTCCCAAGTACTGCCCAAATGGTATTCTGGCTTTCTAAAGCTATAGTACCTTCCACTTCTGCATTTCTGTAAGAGTACATCTGTTTCACTCTACTTAAACTTAGTTGTCATCAAGAAGACTAAGAAGCACCAACAGATACCTCTTTTATGGTGTCAGTCTTTAAATGACAGTAACTGACTAGATGTATCTAAACTAGTTAACTTGTCTAAAGATGATACTAGTAGTAGTGGCTACCTTTTAATAAAGCTTTCACTATGACAGGACCTGTCCTAAGTGGTTACATTCATTATGACTAATATCACTTCTATACTGGAAATCTTAAGACTTCTCTGATAAAGTTTGCTAAGTATAACCTGCTAGTCTGGAAGATGGAAGATCTCTCCTCATATCTGAGGGAATTATTAGACTTAATTACCTATTAGAATTATTATGAGTGTTGCAAATAGTATCTAACCCTGAGTCTGAGACATACATGCCTAGTAAATAGCAGCTCCTTTTATAAGGTGTACTTTGCCATTTTTTTCCCATCATGGGCACCTTCAGCCCACTTTTTATCTCCATTTAGTTGCAGGTCACACATACTATGAAAACAGATGTCTAGATTTTGACCTCATAACAACATTTGTTTCCTCCCACCTTTCTCTTTTCTTAGCAATCAGCCTCTTTCCTGGTTATATTTTATTTCCTGAACATAGTAATTTTTCATTAATGTAAATTCACTGATGGTGCATGCAAAAAAGGGTTGAATTCAGTTCATGAATGTTCCAAGGCTACCAGAACAGAGAAAATAATAAATTCCTTTTGCCAATCTCTGCAGACACACCACCACTGCTCTTTGAAGTGTCCTCCCTGGAGAATGCTTTTCAAATTGGAGGCCATCCTTGGCACTACATCATCACACCTAATAAGAAGAAACAGAAAGGAGTTTTCCATATTTGTGCCCTGAAAGATAACTCCTTGGTAAATCATAAGTAATCAAAAATTTTAGTAGTAAATTTGTATCAGAAATTCTTTATTTTCTACTTCTTTAATAAGAATTCCTAAGAATTAGTTTTTGTTTGTATTAATAATTGGTAAACAGTGTTAGATACAGAAGAATACAAAGAATATAACAAACACTTGTGTGTACTACCAAGAACTTAAAAGCATTGAGATTCGAAAATTTTTAGTAACCAAAGATTTCTTATGGGATCTCTGCAAAACATTTCTGAAGCTCCATAGTGGAAATTATTGATGGAATATGTTCAGGCTGCTTCTGAAATTGCTGGTGCAATGTGTGGTTGGTTCTGTTTTGTCATTGTTTGGTAGTATTAGCTTTCCAGAGCAGAACCAGGTAGAACCCTGTTGGTCACAATGTAAGCACTGAAACATTGAATTTTCAAGAAGATTGTTAAGTTACTTATGGCAGAATAGGAAGAAATGGTACCTGGTAAGACAATAGAAATTTCTACCCCTTGAATTAATTTTCTTTATTTTCTTTTTGAAAATGATTTACATATGATTTTTAATTTAAATTAATTAATTTAATTTAATTTAATTCAGTTCAATTCATTGAGGGCCTAATGTGTGCCAGGCATGGCTGTGTACATATTTTCTTCCCTCAAGTTGCTTATACTCTTAAAAACACACATGTAGTTAAATAAGATACAGTCTGTTAAGCACAGTGATTACGATTAAGCGCAAAAGAACAAGTACACTGGGAGTGATGGAGGGGTTCCCCTTTGCTTTGTATTGCTGAGTTCATGTAATTTATTTCTGGAATATCAAATATATAGGTTCAGCTAATTCCACACCCATCTCTTCCAGGATCATGCTCAGTCACTGTTGGACTCAGTGGCTTTTAGTCACGGGCCACCTTTCACCACACCAAAGATCAACACAATCTTGGGTCCAGTTATCTATTTCCTTTGATGTCACTACCAGGGAACACTGTGTATAGTGTCTTATAGTTTTCTTTTGTGGGGACATTGTCCCCTTTCATTTTTTCATTTACCCATCACATGTAGCAGCTCCTGTTTGCCCCAGCCCAGTGACATCTTCTTTTAGAGTGGCCTCTCTTGGGACTGTTTCCCATCATGACAAGTCTGTGATTTGATTGTTCACCTCTCAGCCAGTGAACATTCTTCAGCCACCAGGACCTGTCACATCTCTCTTTCACTTAACTTTTCTATCCAGTCAAACCCTGTACGATTCACATTCTGGATATTTAGTACATATTCTTTTTATAATAGAACTGATGATACATATTAGTGTGTGTGTGTATGTGTGTGTGTAAAATGGCCTCTGACATTTATATCAAGCATGCCTGTCAAGTACTCACCTTCTGTAATAACTGATAACATCAAGTCATATCTATATTTCAACATATCCACGAGTAATTGCCGAATCCGGAGGAAGTTTTCAATCCTTTTGCCAGACAGCTTAGAGGCAGTCACATTAACTTAAGGATGCGTATGCCCATTACTTCCCCACCTGTCAGTCAGAAGAGTAGGTAACCCACAAACACATGCAGCCAAACTGAAGAATTCAAAAAACATTTCGTAGCTTTCCATTAAACTGAGGTTTAAAATCTAGCATTCCAGCACATAACAAAAACTACAGAGGCTGGTAATAATGCTGCCTTATATTCAACACAAAAAGAGACAATATTTCTTTTGCATGTTATAATAATTACAATAAAGGGAATTGTCTAAGGAAAGATGTGTATAGTATGTACATGTTTTATTTTAAACAAAGGGGCATCCAGAGCTAATACCATCTTGGACACATTAATTTCAGTGGTTTCAACCATGGTGTTTAAATTGATTTCCTTATATATACAATGTAATAATTACCACCATTCCTATTAGAAATTATTAGAATACTTATAAAAATTCCCGAAAAATTAAAACTCACTAATAGAGAAAATGTGTTAAAATCCATTTTTTTAAGAAAGTGTGGCATACAAAGCACTTAGTGACATAGCCCTCACCTACTTCTCTAGTCATATTCCTTTTGCAGGAGCCAAAATTAAAATTTGTATTTATCTGTACACATGCACATGTTACATGGATTAACATTTCTGTGTTTCGTGTTTTGGCATCTCTTCTTTTTAGCCATTTTCTGCTCATCCTTTAAGGCTTAGTTTAAGTTCTGTTTTTTCTTCTGATATTCTGCTCACCTGAGCTGGACGCTTGAAAATATCCTGTGCATGGCTTTTATACCATCTTTTTATTTGTTCGCTTTTGTTTTTGTTTTTTACATTGTCTTATTTCTGTTATGTTTCTGCCTCCCTTCTTGATTATGAGCTTTTTGAAGGCAAGAGTTATGTTTAGTTCATGTGAGGTACAAACACCTACTGTGATAATTAAAACATGTCCTGTCAGTATATGCTAATGAAATTAATAAGTTAATATATGAAAAATTTGTATCTAATAGGAAAGGTGGTGTCACTTCATTTTACATTGGAGAAATTAAAGAAATTAAATGAAATCAGTGTATCCATGCTGGTGTTAGTTCCCAGTGCTCCTATGTGTAAGGTAAAACATTTATGTACATATGTGATCATATAGCCTGGAGGTATCTTTTTCTTTATTTTAATGTCTAAATTTCCTACCATGAAATAAATCTCTACTTCCCTAAAAGGCTGAGCAGTATTAGACCATTTCTTCATTATTAGAGATTTATATCTGACTTATCCAAAGAGATTATATGACCTGTTTCTGATATTTAGGGTTGGGGTGCCTGTTTATCTTTGTGTTAACCACTCCTTTTGGCAGTTTATTGGGGATGGGCAAGGGAGGAAGTTAAAGGGAACTGTGTGTGCAATATTTGTACAGAGCTATATCATGGAACAAGTCCTTGGACCTCAGAATCAGAGCAGCTGTTTAGCACGTGTAAAACATCGAGCAAATGATTCATGCTTTTTGTATATCAGTTTCCTCATCAAAGTGGGGATCATAATATGTGCTTTGAGTGTTATTAAATGAGATGACTCTAAAACATTTACTGCAGTGCCTGACGCAAATTAAATGCTTGAGATATGATTACTGTTAAGTTATTATTTGTGAGGCAGATTGTATGGTACAGGGTAAATGTTCTGGATTTCTCAAGTAAGAATGGCTTTATTCAATTCTCATACATATCCCAGTCCAACTGTGGATATTTTCTCTTCCCTGTACCTTTGATTTACTTATCTGTGAGTGAAGTTAGGTTTGAAAACTTATTTTCCTCTAATCTCTATTTTCAATATTTTTACCCAACTTCAGGCAAAAAATGGGATCCAAGAAATGGAATGTTGTTCTCTAGAATCTGACTGGATCTATTTTCATCCTGATGCTTCTGGTAGAATAATACATGTCGGCCCAAATCAGGTCAAGTGAGTATTTTTATTCATTACTTTAAAGTGAAAGGTAGCTTTTGGAAGCATTTATTGGCATGTTTATTTTTGCCAGCCAACTGTTGACTCAATTATAGAAATCATTAGCTTGTTATACGTTGTTTCCTCGGAGACTGGCATCTAGAAAACTATTCTTTCAGCCTCATCATTACTCTTTGTAGACATTAAATTTAAATAAATTCTTTGATGGATGATGTATGGGTAAAAGGAGATTCAGACTGGCTTGTCCTCATCATGTTTTGATTCTCCAGGATTAAGGAGAGAAGTGATTTGTCTTTGTTCTAAAAGACGGCTTTAGAACAGGAGTTGTTTGAAGTAAACCTTGTTTTGCTTTGTTGACACACATCTTGCATACAGTTGACCTTCCCTTCCTTGAAACACTCTTCATTTGGCTTCCCTGACACCACAGTTCTGAATATTTTCCTCCTTAATACCCTTTTTTGTTATTTTTCTTCTACCCAGCCTTTAATTATTGGATGTCCTCAGGATTTAGACCCTATTTTCTTCTCACTCTTCATTCCCTTTCTGCATGATTCTGTTTACTGATTCTTATTCCCTTGGCTTCATAAATCATGTATACACCAAAACTCCAAAATTTATCCTAGCCGAAACCTCTCATCTAAGCTCATGCCAGAAATCTGGAATTATTCTGAGCACTTTGTTATACTTTTTGTCTTTCATCCATACATATACATATACATATACTCGTGTGCATTTTCTTTCTCTCTCTCACACACACACCCACATATCTTTTGAGTCCTTTTTTTTTTTCCTTTTTGTTGTTGTTGTTACAAAATATTGCTTAAATCAGCCTCTTTCTGCCCTTGGCCTGTTACCATGTTGGTCAGACCATTGCCATCACTAGCCTGGACAATAGTAATAGCCTACTTACAGAACTCCCGAGAATCCATTTTTGTACTCTTTAAGTCTGTTTTTCTTCTCAGCAGTGAGAGTGATTTTTAGAACTATTAACAAACACAAAAACCTAAACAAGTGGATTCTGCTTTAAGCTTTTTATGGCTTCTTGTTCCTGAGATAAAGATCATCATACACTTAGCATGGTCTAAAAGACCCTCCTCCCACTCAGTTTATTTTAGTCATGCTATCTTTTCAGACAGTCAGGGACCTCTTTCCTCCATTTGGAGTGTGTTTCCCCTTCCTGTTCTCTTAATCTTAATTAATCCCTGTTAATCCCTATTCTCTTAATCCCTGTTCTCCTGATTTCTATTCATATTTTGTCCCCAGCTTAAATATTCCCTTTTCACAGAGTCTTTCCCTGATACCCCTCATTAGATTAGCGCCCCCATCTTATTTTCAGACCAGCCACTGTGTTATCTTCCTCTAACACAGCAATTTTAATTAATTATTTGTTTGATTATCTGTTTAAATATCTAGCTTTGGAGTCATCAGCTCCATGATGACAGGGAAAGAGTCTGTTTTGCTGACTATAACCCCAGCACTGAGCATAGCACTTAGTAGCACAGAGTAGGTGCTAGTAAGTTGGTTGAATAAGAAAGACGTTATCTTCCTTCTCTATTCCTTATGTTTCATTTTAATTAGTTTACTTCTCTGGAAAGAAGATAAAGAAGATAAAGGGATTTAATTAAATAAGGTTATGAACTTTTCTAAAAAGTTTTAAAAACTGTAGTTCAGCTTTAGTAAAGCTTGTTTTTAATGCTTATTGCCTACTCACGTTTTCTTTTTTTTTTTCCATTTTATTTATTTTTTCAGCGTAACAGTATTCATTCTTTTTGCACAACACCCAGTGCTCCATGCAAAACGTGCCCTCCCCATTACCCACCACCTGTTCCCCCAACCTCCCACCCTTGACCCTTCAAAACCCTCAGGTTGCCCCAACCTCCCACCCCTGACCCTTCAAAACCCTCAGGTTGTTTTTCAGAGTCCATAGTCTCTTATGGTTCGCCTCCCCTCCCCAATGTCCATAGCCCGCTCCCCCTCTCCCAATCCCACCTCCCCCCAGGAACCCCCAGTTTGTTTTGTGAGATTAAGAGTCATTTATGGTTTGTCTCCCTCCCAATCCCATCTTGTTTCATTTATTCTTCTCCTATCCCCCTACCCCCCCATGTTGCTTCTCCATGTCCTCATATCAGGGAGATCATATGATAGTTGTCTTTCTCCGATTGACTTATTTCACTAAGCATGATACGCTCTAGTTCCATCCACGTCGTCGCAAATGGCAAGATTTCATTTCTTTTGATGGCTGCATAGTATTCCATTGTGTATATATACCACATCTTCTTTATCCATTCATCTGTTGGTGGACATCTAGGTTCTTTCCATAGTCTGGCTATTGTAGACATTGCTGCTATAAACATTCGGGTACACGTGCCCCTTCGGATCACTATGTTTGTATCTTTAGGGTAACTATTGGGATTTCATCAAGATCAAAAGCTTTTGCACAGCAAAGGAAACAGTTAACAAAACCAAAAGACAACTGACAGAATGGGAGAAGATATTTGCAAACGACATATCAGATAAAGGGCTAGTATCCAAAATCTATAAGGAACTTAGCAAACTCAACACCCAAAGAACAAACAATCCAATCAAGAAATGGGCAGAGGACATGAACAGACATTTCTGCAAAGAAGACATCCAGATGGCCAACAGACACATGAAAAAGTGCTCCACGTCACTCGGCATCAGGGAAATACAAATCAAAACCACAATGAGATATCACCTCACACCAGTCAGAATGGCTAAAATTAACAAGTCAGGAAATGACAGATGCTGGAGAGGATGTGGAGAAAGGGGAACCCTCCTCCACTGTTGGTGGGAATGCAAGCTGGTGCAACCACTCTGGAAAACAACATGGAGGTTCCTCAAAATGTTGAAAATAGAACTACCCTATGACCCAGCAATTGCACTACTGGGTATTTACCCACGTTTTCTTTTTTTTTTTCTTTTCTTTTCTTTTTTTTTTTTAAGAGAGAGAGGAAGGGATGGGCAAAGGGAGAGTGAGATCTTAAGCAGGGTCTACTCCCAGTGTGGAGCCTGATGCAGGGCTTGATCTCACAACTGTGAGATCATAACTTGAGCCGAAATCAAGCGTTGGGTGCTTAACTGACTGAGCCACCCCAGTGCCCCATAACCCATTTTTTTTAAAGATTTTATTTATTTATTTGACAGAGAGAGAGATCACAAGGAAGCAGAGAGCCAGGGGGGCGGGGGGTGGGGGAGCAGGCCCCCTGCTGAGCAAAGAGCCGGATGTGGGGCTTGATGCCAGGACCCTGAGATCATGTCCTGAGCCGAAGGCAGAGGCTCAACCCACTGAGCCACCCAGGCACCTCGCATAACCCACCTTTTTTAATAAGGTCCAAAAAAAAAAAAGAAAAAAAAAGAAAAGACGGTCCAAATATACTGTGCCCTTTTGAGAGGTTCTAGAGGATAGGCACTTTTAAACATTGTCACAAATTAAGATAACAAATTGAATAATTTAAAATCTAATCTGATTTCTTTGCCTCTGGCAAACTCTTAAGACTTCTGGCTCTTCCTGGGTGCCTGGGTGGCTCAGTTGGTTAAGCGACTGCATTCAGCTCAGGTCATGATCCTGGAGTCCCGGAATCGAGTCCCACATCGGGCTCCCTACTCAGCAGGAAGCCTGCTTCCCCCTCCCCCTCTGCCTGCCTCTCTGCCTACTCGTGATCCCTTTCTCTCTGTGTGTCAAATAAATAAATAAAATCTTTAAAAAAAAAAAAAGACTTCTGGCTCTTCCTAGCCACGGTATCTACTCCTCCCTGCTATTCTCTTTACCTGTGTCTGAGACTTTAAGCTTTGGGAACGTTGTGCTTTTGAAGCTTGTTAATGCTGTGAACAGATTTGTGTGGGCGGTAGACAAATTATGTTCTTTTCTCTTGCTTAGTAAGCTTGATCCACTAAGCCATTTGTACTCAGAAAACCCAAATCTTTAAATATAATCCTACAATAAAAGTATTAAGTAAATTGGAGTTTTTAAATATTACTCTTTTATGAAAACTCTTAGTTTAGGTTCAGTTGCTTCCAATCTGCCTTATAGTTAACTCTGAGTGTTGTTCATTGATATCTCATTCTATCTTCAGAAGTAGAAAATGCCAACATCTACTCTAATGCCACTGTTAAAGCTGAAACCTTAAAGACCTATTGCAGGATGACAAAGATGAGGTCCTTTAGGGGAACTTTCATTAAGCCAGCTTGGAAGATGGCTTAAGCTTGAGGAAGTGGCTTCATTATCTACATCAGGAATACCTATTGTCACAGGTTTTTCTGTTTAACAAAATCTGAATTTGAAGTTTATGGACACTAAAGTGATCAGACATTACTATTTCAGATTCCACAGGAGACAAGAACTAATAGTTTTTCCTGTAATTTACATTTGTTGAGTTTCATTTCAGTAGTTCAACTCTGGTACTTTGATGATCTGTTGAGGTCTTAGTTCTTTTTTCCCTTTTCAGAGTTCTAAAGCTAAATGAAGTAGAAAATAATAGTGCCCAGCATCAGATCTCTGAAGATTTTGTCATTTTGGCCAACAGGGAGAAGAACAAAGTAAGCCAGGTGTACTTTAAAATTCTTTGTGTATCACTGTCTTTCTATTTGAGAATATAATATATAAATGTGTTTGTCTTTTATTGTGCTGAAAAGAATAGCACAATAAAAACCTGGGCTTTTTGTCTGTGCGGGTAGCTGGTCTTAGCCCCATGCACAACTGAGAATTGAAGAGCTGATTATATTGAGCTTAACTTTTGCTGATATCTGTTCCCTTTCTGAGATTCTCTTTAAGTTTTTTTTTGATGAATTTTCCACCTTTGGGTTTAATTAATTGTGCAAACATACAGTAAGTTGGGGTAGATACGAATCTTTAAAAATCACATGCCATGCTTTAACTCCTAATAGTTCTTTTCCTTTAGTGTGCAAATTAAGAACATGAAGAGAATTATGCAGAGGGAAATTTCCAAAAGCAGATCCACTGTAGCATTGCTGTACTTATACTAAAGCAAAAATCAGAAGGGCGAGTGTATTTATTGTTTGTCTATTTTGGTATTTTATCCATTAATTTATTATGGTCAAGTATTTTTGCTAATTGGAGGATCAGAAATTTGATTTAGAATTTTCTCAGTAGAGGAAAGAATTGTAATGTTCGATAAGGGTTAGTTGTTTAATGAAATTTGGTACAGTTTTGCTATTTATTGCACATAAAAGGATTCATCATATCTTTTTATTTCTCTCCATATGATAGAATGAAAACTTACCCACTGTTACAGCTTCTGGACGGGTGGTGAAAAGAAATTTTAACCTTCTGGATGATGACCCAGAACAAGAGGTATTACTTTAGCCGGAGATAACAAACCAAACTACTGTGTACTAGCCCTGTGATTTTTAAATTTTGCTTCCCAGACTCTGGGATAGGGGTTGGGGGTGAGTAGTTCCATGCAGACTTCATTGGTAGGATTGTGCATGGTATTTCAACCAGTGCATCCGCATCATCCTATCTTCTCATAGTGGAATTATTCATAAGATTATGTTTGCAAAAAGGTTCTTAGGACTGAATTAATTTGAAAAAACTACTAGCTTATTGTTTTGTTAATGTGCACATTTATAGGGAAATTTCTTAATAGAAAATACTTGAATTACATCCTGATGACTTTATGGCTTTTGCTTTATTTTTTACTTACAAGACATGGATATGTTTGTTAATGATTGTGGGCCAGGGAAGAAGGGTGCGAGGGTGTGAGACATTCAATCAGCCTCAAGCCTGAACTTGACATTGCCAGTCACTAAGCTATTACATTTTTATCCTTTACTTTTATAGAGGAATTGAAAGTTCTTACAAAATCAACTGACAGTGATCATGCTTCAAATATATAACCACTGCATGAATTCTGATCTGTTTGGAGCAGAAAACTGTTTGCTTGTGTGACCATTTCTAGGTAGAAACATTAGAGTAGGCTTCTAAGGATAGTTTTTGAAACTTTTTTTAAAAGGTTGGAGGTGGGGCACCTGGGTGGCTCAGTGGGTTAAAGCCTCTGCCTTCGGCTCAGGTCATGACCCCAGAGTGCTGGGATCAAGCCCCACATCGGGCTCTCTGCTCAGCAGGGAACATACTTCCCTGTCTTTCTCTCTCTCTGCCTGCCTCTCTGCCTACTTGTGATCTCTGTCTGTCAGATAAATAAATAAAATCTTTTAAAAAAATAAAAAGGTTGGAGGTGACTCAGTATGTTGCTACTCTCAAAAAGAAATATACGTACATTTGTGAATTATATATTGTACTATATGTACATATTTTATAAAATATGTCATGTAAAATATATAATATAAAAAATATAAAATAAATACATGTCTATTTTTTGAATCATAGAAATCTATTGAGAACAATGCAGAAAGCTCCCTGTAGATAAACCATATTCAAGAAAGACATACTAAAATTACTAAAAGATAGCAAAAATAATTAACAAGGAGAAGGTGGTAGTGAAGAGAGAGATACTCTACATCGAGAGATTAGAAAACAAAAACATTTAGCCTGTTAAAGAGAAGCTGAAAGGAGTTGGAACTAAAGACTATAAAAATCACTAGACCCAGGCAAGAAGTCTACTCTCTGAAGTTTGACCAAGGTAATATTGAGGCAAAAAAGTAAATAGAAAGGAACCATGTGTAATAAATCTCTGTAAATTTTTATACCATGGGTAGTAAAGGCAGAAGATATAAATAGATGAAAAAGAAGTTTGACCAAATGTGAGTGAAGGTTTAGTATGTGGTGGTTCAAAGAAACTTGTTGTGCCTGCCAAAATGTCCCTTCCTGTGGTCCATCCCTGGATGGCTGCCATGGATCTGCTGCCCCTGTGAGTCCCAGGTTTACTTCCTTAAACAGTTTGAGGTCAGATTTTTTCTTCCTTAAGACTTTACCATCATGAATCATTTCCAACTAACATCTCTCAACCCAGTTCTATTCTGTGGGTTGGATTTCAGTTCCCAAATAATATTCTGTCTCAAATATAAGTGGCCATTTTTGCTTTCTTTTCTTTTTTTTTTTTTAAAGATTTTATTAATTTATTTGACAGACAAAGTGAGAGAGGGAACACAAGCAGGGGGAGGGGCAGAAAGAAAGAAAGAAGCAGGCTCCCTGTGGAGCAAGGAGCCTTATGCAGGGCCCAATGCGGGACTCAATGCAGGGCTCCATCCCAGGACCCTGGGATCATGCCCTGAGCCAAAGGCAGACGCTTAATGACTGAGCCACGCAGGTGCCCCATCATTTTTGGTTTCCTAAAGAAAGGGGAAAAAAAAAAAGATGGCAAATAGAGTCTTAAATAGTATGTGCTAGGCTATCAGTTCTTCTTAAAATGACTTGTGTTTTTCTGAGGAAAGATCCTTCTGACAAGGTGGGTCATTTTTAGGTTTCAGAATGGAACTTCATATTTGTTTTTTCTGAACTTCATATATTTAGTCCTCTCTGGAAGCTAGTGAACACGCATGTCAGAGGCAGCAGTCGAATACCTCTTTGAATTTGGTGAAGTTCTAGTTTGCTGTCATAATAGAGAATTTCCATAACACTTTCGCTGAGAGCTACATAGACTTCGTTCTGTTAAAATCTGTAGGTTACTGCTGCAGTCTTCAGAATCTTGGGACTTCACCAGGCATAAAAGTAGAGACCCGTTTCTCCTTATGCTCTGACCCATTCATGCCTCTTTCTTCATTTTAAAAATAAATAATAGAATAGTTAAACTACAAATAGAAATAATCCTAACTGGATAACTGGATTTTGCCCTCTTTTCCTGTGTCTTATCCATCTATTCACTGAGACTTTTAAAATTGTGGACTATGAAGATGAGCTGGATTTGCTTTCTGTGGTAGCTGTTACCCAAATAGATGCTGAAGGAAAAGCTCACCTGGATTTCCACTGTAATGAATATGGAACTTTACTGAAAAGCATTCCACTAGTGGAGTCATGGGATGTGGTGAGTAGAGCCCATGGAATGCAAAATTGTAAGGATTTTCTTTGTAGGTGACATTTATTGGAACAGATGTTACTGTGTTCTTGTCAGTCCATGGTCACCTGTACCAGTGACCACATCAAAGAGGATATCATCCTGCAGGACAAAATGAGTACTTCTTAAGCCTTCCTTTCCTAGGAATTAGAGGATGCCTCCTTTCTAGAGGCCTTAAAGATAAAATTTTATGTTTTATTCTGAGACATGGTGTCTATTTCCTTACCATAGTCTTTGGTTTTCTCACATTTTATAAGTTCGGTAACATTTTTAAAAATAGAAGTATACTGTATTGAATGCCCCCAGCTACTTAATAGAGATGATATCTAAACATGTAGGGTTTGCAGGCACTCTTGGACATATTTGTCTACTTTTTTGATTATTACAGAATATAAAAACTATAAGGAAGAGCCACTATTATTTTAATCTAGTCCTTTGTTTTATCGGTGGAATACCTAGGAGGTTTAGCAATTTGACCACTGTCACACAGTGAAATAGCAGTATAGGCAATAGAATCTGGGTGTTCAGATTCCTATGACCCAGCGCTCTTTCCATTTTCAACGTTTTATGTGATGCTTTTCTTATAAATAATCTGCATATTCATAAATAATGAAAATAAACTATTTTTAGCAATTGTTTTGTTACCAAGTATATTTTTGAAGAGCCCGAGCATAGGAGCTATGACATTATAGTGATACAATTGCAAACTTGGTTGTTTGAAAAGGAGATTTCATTTCACTGTGTTTTTGTTCCAGACATACAGCCATGAAGTCTACTTTGACAGAGACTTGGTACTACACATAGAACAGAAACCAAGCAGGGTCTTCAGCTGCTATGTTTACCAGATGGTATGTGACCCTGGTGAAGAAGAAACAACAAACAGAAGTTGTGAAAAAGAATGAGATAATTTTAAATTTTGAGTTGTGACTTATGAGACTTTTAGCCACATAACCCCAGCAGCTATGTTCAGTCCTCCTTTTTGTTATCTGCATAGCAAGTTCTCTGGTATTTTCTAGAAAAGGTCTTGTGTTGTCTTCAGATGACTGTGACTTCTTTTTTAAATTCTTGCCATACAAGGGGGTGGTAAGGAGCATTTTAGAGCTTTTCACTGGTGGTGGCACAAATATTAAGTGTTGGGGAGAACAAAATACAAGTTAATTTCAGTTGTTGGGAGAGGGTTATTGATGGAGAAGTATTTAACATGGTTCTTAAACGATGGTATGGAATTTTGATAGGTAAGACTAGATAGGAGAGACAGACAGACGTAGAAGATACAGAAAGAAATCCTCTATCCTCTACGCCAAACTTTGCCTAAGGGTGAGAAAGAAGATCTATAATGTGAAAGAATACTTTTGAGCCATAAATATGTCATCACATTTTTTAAAATAATATATATGTATATGTATGTTTTATATTTATATATAGCATTAGGAATTGGCTCTAGTTCCCAGATGATCTTTTATTCCATGGTTTTATTCTCTTGGCTTGGTGTTCCCATTGATTATTTTTCCATCATAGACTAATGTAAAAGATTCCAAGAAAACAAATTTTTTTCTGATACATAGCCTGTTCAGCTCTTACTACATCTAAGAATGTTGTACTCATCTCACCATTCTATTTATTTGGTGAGTTTTCCAATTCTGCTTAGGCAGTATTTTCATACCTATGCAATAAGATAAAGGTATCCTGGATCCCACCAGTTCTGCTCCTTGTAGAAGAGTAGATAAAGTCTCAATTCCTACTAGCTTGGGAATTGACTGATTAGCTAGAAAAGGCTTTGGGCTCTATCTTAGTTGTGAAATGAGTATTTTTTTCTTCTTTGTTAGGACCAATCTAAGTATAATCCTTGAACTCAGATAATCATTCTACAGATTGTTAAATAAAAGCAACCTAAGGGAGAAAATTGTTTCTTTTTGCTTCCTGTTTGAGAAATCCAGTTGCTGCAATCCACATGTTCAGCACATTTCTCTGATTCAGTCTCAAAAGAATAGTAAAAATAGAAGGGGAGGAAACAGAGTAAAAATCATTGCTAATTCAAATTTAAGGTTATAATACAGGATTTTAGCTTAGATAATTTACATTAAAATTCAGTTTTGGGGGGGCACCTGGGTGGTTCAGTTAGTTAAGTGTCCTAACTCTTGATCTCACAGTCATGAATTCAAGCCCTGCATTGGGGTAAAAAAAAAAAAAAAAAAAAAATTTAAATCCTTCCGTTTTTCCTTCGGTTTTGGCTTCATCCCATGTTAAGAATGATGTGACTCTTCCCTTTTCTGCCCTTGAATTTTGCAGATAAATTTCAAACTTACTAGAATCAACAGGGCTGAGGAGAAAAGGTGTTAACCCATTCCAGACATCAAGAAATTAGTAGCACAGTCCTTAAATTTAAAAAGAAATAAAGGGAGCAAACCTAAAACTGTCTTTTGCGCAGTAGAAAAGAAGATTGCTAACATTTTAGAGTAGGAGAAAATATTTATATGTGGGCTAAAGATAAATCTTTCTGAATCTGATCCAAAGTGTAATAACCATTTGGGAAAGTAGAAGTGATTACCTCATGAGCAAGTAATAACTATCTTCATGTATTAAATTCTATACTTTTATATTTACTAATTGAAAAATCCACTCTTGTTTTCTATACCTTTAATAGTACTATTTAATATAATATTTGAAGCTTTCAGAGCCTTTTAGAGACATGATTGTGGTTACAGCAGTTGAATAGGTATGATGTGCTGGATATTGCCCCAAACTCCCAACTAGACACTAACGGTATCTAAACAGTCATACCCAGTGAATTTACACCTTGGAAAACAGGTTCTGGATAAGAGGTAATAGATTATAAATACCAAAGAAAAGAAAGAAACCAGCATTATATGGGTTTCAAAGAGATGCAATGCTATATAAAAGCTGAAAGCCTACTCTCCAAGAATGTTTCAAAAAAGGATGTCCTAAGACTTCAATCCTGTCTGGATTTTTAAAGAAGGAGCTCGTTGAGTTTCCCCTTCTCCTCTAAGTCATTATCTTCTTTTGATAAAATCATAGGAACTCATCAGCTCAGAAAGGCATCTGAGAACTAGCTGAGATTCCTAGCTGCTTTTTAGGCTGGGGGCAGGTATGAGTGGGTGGGTAGAATATTTCAAGGCTAGGTATGAACTGACCACTGAGAAACTCCTAATGTTTCACCACTGCCAAAATCAAACCAGACTAGGATCCACATGCCCTATGAGCCAGGCAGGAAATGCACCTGAGGTGAAAGTCCATAGGGAGTTGTGGGGAGCGTAACAAACAGAAGGGTTATGCCCTAAGTAAGAGGACAGGCTGCTCCTACATAGTTTCAGCCAATCGTAACAGTATGGGGGAATGTGAGCTACATGATTGTTAACAGGATGGTTGATAAAAACATGCCAAAAGGTAGAAGATTCTAAAGAATGCGGGAAGTGTATGGATAATGCACACAGCAGGAGACAGTACAGCATGCTTCCCAAACAAGTATGGGCTTCCCAGCTTCCCATAGGGCTACTGCAGCTGTTCATTCATTGCAGGCATGACACTGCAATTCTGGGGTGGAGGGAAGTGGCAGTTAATATTCTCCCGGCCCCACCTTAACCCCCATTGTCTGCCTGACTGTTTGAGTCTTTAACTGTGTGCCCACCTACTTAAAAGCACTAGTGATAAGCATAAAATATTACGGGTGACGTTTCTGAATGTTTAATGCAAAACCAAGGGAAGCAGTATAGCTTCTTTCAGCAAGTGTATTTCTGCATTTCACTACTTGCAATTCTGTATCCTCGCAGTATCAGTGCAGCAGGGTTATCCTTCTTTGACTTTCTAAAACATTTCTCACAATTTGAGGGGTTTGAATTACCTAGCGAGGAGAAGATGTTCTATTTAAACAAATTAAGATACTCCACATTCTTCCACTAATTGAATGTTTTGTTTTTTGTACGTACTTTTTTAAAAAAATGATAACTTACATATATTGAGTGCTTTCTATCTACCAATCACTGTGATACATGTAAAACGAATTGGCTCACTCAACTTTCAGAATAATCATATAACGTACGAACTACCATTATCCTTCCACATTTTGTAAATGAGGAAAGGGGGGCTTATAGAAGTTAATTTGCTCAAGGTCCTACAACTAGTAAGTACAGAGTTAGGAAACATCCAGATTTGTTTGACACATTCTTATGCCAGATTTCCTCCAGAGCTCTCAAAAGCAAATGATGTTATTTTATCTCATATAGCACACTGATAATGATAATACTGGGTATAGGAAAATGCTTAGTGTTTTTTAAATGATGATTGGATATCCAAATTTTGGACAAAGTTTGAATGAGATACAGTTGGCCTATTCACATATATAACCGGATACAAAAGATGATTCTTCTATTCAGTGGTTAAAAGTAATTAAAAAAAAAAATACGAAAATGGTGCTCTCATCCTGTTTGTGGATGATAATAAACACCAATATTAGTAATTACTCTTAAGGTAACTTGGCTTCCTTTTCAATAATTTTTATAGTTTCTTACCTTTCTTACCATGTTTATGTATGTTATCTAACTTAGAATTTCAATTTCAGGGAAAATTCTGGGGCTAATTTCTGGCCCCTGTGTTGCTATAGAACCTACCTCTGTCTTACAGAAGGAATAATTTATTACAGGCATAGAATATATATTAGAAAAATAGGACCAACTGAGGGTTTTCTCTATCATTTTATTATGAAAAATTTCAAACATACAGCAAAGTTGATGGAATTTTACAGTAAATACCCAATTGCCAACTTCATGGATCCTAAATTTTACGTCTATATTTTATTACTCATCTATCCATGTTACTTTTATGATGCATTTCAAAGTAAATTGCAGACATCAGTATACTTCCCCCCTAATACTTCAGCATGCATATAAGTAAGCAGAGTTTAATGTTTAGTTTTTAAATTTTTTGATGTACACTTAACATGCAGTGAAATGCACAAATGTTAAATATAAACTTGCTGAGTTTTTGCAAATGCATTCATCTGTGTAACCCAAACCCTTTTCAACATTTCGAACACAGTAGTCATTCCAGAGAGTTTCCTTATGTTCCCTCCCAGTCAATTCCCACCCCACCTATCAGGTGTTATCTACTGTTTTGATTATTTTGCCTCACAGATTAAATTTACCCATTCTAAAACTTTATATGAATGAACTCATACAAAACATAATGATTCCTTGGTCAGCATGTTTTTGAGGTTAATTCATGTCGCATGTACCACTGATTCATTCCTTTTTATTGCTGAGTAGTCTTTTGTATGACTGTCAGTTTGTTTTTTCCATTTTCCTGTTGATGGACACCTGGGCCGTTTCTGCTTTTTCTTTTTCTTTTTCTTTTGCTATTATGAATAAAGTGCTCTGAACATGTATACACTTTTTGTGAACATATGTCTTTATTCCTCTTGGGTAAACATCTAAGAATGGAATTGTTGAGTCCTAGGCTGGGTGTATGTTTAGTTTAATAAGCAACTGGCAAACCTTTTTTCCAAAGGATTGTACCATTTTACATGCCTGCAGCAATGTATGAAATTTCCAGTTGCTCCACATTTTCTCCAGTACTTGTGGTTGTTAGTCTTTTTTATCTTAGCATTTATGGTGGGTGTAAAATGTTTCCTAGTTGTTAATTAAATTGTACTTGCCCCTTGCAGCCCTCCCAGCAGGTTACCCTCTTTATATTTTTTAACCCCATCTCCATCAGGAACTGCTGAAAACATTCTTTCTTTGTGATAATAATCAAGATAACTTAGGACTCAGCAAAGCAGAGGAATCAGTGTCACCAAGGAACCCTGTCTCCTTTTGTGGAGACTCACAGAGAGCAAACCCGGGTTGCTAATGGTACATTAGACTGTTCCACATGACTACTGGAGCTGGACAGGATGACACCAGAGCAGAGGCTCCATGAAACATTGTAATAATAGCAGAAAATGACCTTTTCCTTTAAAGAATAGGAGTTCATGTTATTTGTAAATGAGATGAATTTTTTTAAAAGATTTATTTATTTCAGAGAGAGAGCGCGTGTGTGCACCCACTCAACGGGGTGGGTGGGGAGAGAGGGAGAGAATCCTCAAGCAGACTCCTCACTGAGCACAGAGACATGGGCTCAATCCCAGGACCCTGAGATCATGACCCAAGCTGAAACCAAGAGCCAGACACTTAACTGAGCCACCCAGGTACCCCAATGAAATGAATTTTTGCTATAATATGAAACCATATTAATGTTAAAACAAACTTTATCCTTTTTCCAATACCTATATTGGATCTCAATATGGTTTTAATTTATATTTCCTTATTAACTAATGATGATAAGCACACCATGCGTAAACTTAATTATTTTTAAGTCATAAAAACTGTGTTCATCCTACATAAAAATATGTGCTGTGTTCTGGGGGGAATGGAGAACTGTAGCACAGGCCTCCTCTGAACTGGTAATATGTAAATTTTAAATTTTTTTAACAGATTTTTTTGAGGCATAATGGACATAAATAAACTGCACATATTTAAATTGTACAATATGATAAGTTTCGACATGTATACACACATGAAACCATCACCACAATCAAGATATTAAACATGTCCATCACCCCGAAAAGCTTATTCTTGGTTCTCTGTAATACCCCTTGTTTCTCTTTCCTGTCTTCCCAAAGTAGCCACTAATCTGTTTTTGTTGCTTTACATTAGTTTGCATTTTCTAGAATTTTATATAAATGGAGTCACATAGGAAGTACTCTTTTTTTTCCTGGCTTCTTTCACTCCATATAGCTATTTTGAGGTCCATCTGTATTACATGTATCATAGTTCATTCCTTTTTATTGCTTAATAGTACTTCATTGTGTGGTTATAACACAGAATTCATTTATACATTTACCTGCTGCTGTACATTTAGGTAGTTTCCAATTTTGGCTACTACAAACAAAGCTACTACAAACATGCAGTACATATGCTTTATTCCTGTTGGGAAATACCAAGTAGGAAATGGCTGGATTGTATGTTAGAAATATGCTTAACATTTTTGTTGTTGTTTAAGATTTTATTTATTTATTTATTTGAGAGAGAAAGAGTGTGTGTGTGAGCAGCGGGAGGGACAGAAGAAGAGAGGTAGAGAACCTGAAGCAGACTCCGAGATGAGATTGATGCAGGGCTCAATCCTGTGACCCATGAGATCATGACCTAAACCAAAACCAAAATTCAGACACTTAACACTCAGGCACACCTATGCATAAGAAACTTCCAAACTGTTTTTCCAATATGGCTGTGCCATTTTATATTCCCATCACCCCATCATCAGTATATGAGAATTCCAGGTGCCCCATATCCTTGCTAACACTTGTTATGGTCAGTGTTAATTTCAGACATTTAGTTTAGGTTTTACATTTAGACCTATAATCTATTTTTTGTTTATTTTTGTATGTGGTGTAAGATGGATCAAAGTTCTTTTTTTTCTATATGGATATCCATTGCATAGAGGATGGCATTCCGTCTTTCACCATTAAGTATGATATTAACTGTAGGTTGTTCATAGATGCTTCTTATCAATTTGAAGAAGTTCCCTATTATTACTAGTTTTCTGATGTTTTATTGGATATAGATGTTGGAGTCTGTCAGATAATCATTCTGCATCATCTTGAGATGAACAGTTTTTAGTCTGTTAATATGGTAAGTTACATTGATTTTTTTTTTTAACGTTAAGCCATTCTTGAATTCCTGGGATAAATCCACTTGATACCTCTAAATTTCTTTTTCTTTTTTTTTTTTTTTAAGATTTTATATATTCACTTAAAGAGAGAGCACAAGCAGGGGGAATAGTGCACAGAGGGAGAGGGAGAAGCAGGCTTCCCCACTGAGAAGGGACCCTGGTGCAGGGCTCAATCCTAGGACCCCAGGATCATGACCTGAGCCAAAGGCAGACGCTTAACCAACTGAGCCACCCAGGCACCCCTCTAAGTTTTTCATCATATTTTAAGTCAGATAGTTTCTGCATTTCCACCTTCTCACATGTGTCATTTCCACAATAGTGAATTCATAAAATTTACCATTACATTTGTATTATGGTACACATTAATCATTTCAAGTTCATTACATTTAGATAACTTTCTTCCTTTACAAATGATTGCCAGACATTTTTGGACCTTTTGCCAAATATTTCATTCTCATATAAACAGAATTTAGCAAGTTAGGACTTACAACCTTGGAGAAGCTCTGGGCATATTGCCAGCCTCTCCCCGTCTTATCACAGCCCAGAGAGTTCATATACTAAATAAAATTACATCTGAAGTAGAAAAGTCAGTTTACAGCTGCTGTAACACCAGTGAATGCTTTGAACCCATTTTAGTTCAATACACTTTGAAACCGTGAACTGCTGTGGAAGTGATGAAATTGAATAACTAAATTCGTAAGGATGACAACCAGTGAAATGGGTCATGTGTAGGACACTCTACCTGCTCAGGTAATATGTATCCATAAACTGATCTCCCAAATGGAATTTTCAAAAGAAAATGATTTATTTACCAACAAATTATTAATTCTTTTCTCCAGTAAAAGTTTTAAGGCTCAATTAAAGATTTTAAATTTTCGGGCGCCTTGGTGGCTCAGTTGGTTAAGTGACTGCCTTCGGCTCGGGTCAGAGTCCTGGGATCAAGTCCCACATCGGGCTCCCAGCTCCATGGGGAGCCTACTTCTCCCTCTGACCTCCCCTCTCATGCTCTCTCACTCTGTCTCTCTCTCTCTCAAATCAATAAATAAAATCTAAAAAAAAAAAAAAAAGATTTTAAATTTTCTTTTAGGAGGGCATCTGCTCAAGTAGATAATCATTTCTGAAGCCTATTGTGAACCTCCTTTTCTCTTTGAAAAATCACAAGCTCCAAGGGCACAGCTTTTCGAGGTTTATCTGTAAAAGTAACAAGACTTGTTTAAAATATGTTTAAAGAATTATAGTTTAAAAACCATTCTAACATATAATTTTCCTGTCTGTAATCTGTCTTTCTATAGAGAGCAAAGTCAGAGTTAAAGCATTTCCAGCTCCAACCTCTCCCACATCTAAAACCACAGTTATTACACAGTATCTGCTTGAAGATATGCTGCCTTACACTGTATGGTGAACTTAAAGAGGTCCTTGAGACCACTACAACATCTAATATACAGTCCCAGATGTCACTTTTCTAGAGTGTGTCTTGGTTTCCCTTACCAGCTGGACTCCTGATCCAATGGCTTCCATTTCAATTTTGCCAGAAAGTCTTGGTTGCTTCTGCCACTTCTGCTATAGTCAGAGTGCTCTTACATTTTTTGTGCATATACAGACACCTTTTATTTTTAAATTCAAGTTAGCAAACACATAGTGTATTATTAATTGGGGGGTGCAATTTAGTGATTCATCAGTTACATATAACACACGGTGCTCATGACATCAAGTGCCCTCCGTAATGCCCATCACCCTATTAACCCATCCCCCTGCCCCTGTCCCCTCCAGCAACCTTGAATTCGTTTTCTATAATTAAGACTCTCTTATGATTTATCTCCCTCTGTGTCTTTATTTTTTTTCCCTTCCCTTCCCCTATGTTCATGAGTTTTCATTTCTTAAATTTCACATATGAGTGAAATCATATAGAAATTGTCTTTCTCTGACTGACTTATTTTGCTTAGCATAACACACTCTAGTTCCATCCATGTCATTGCAAATGGTTAGATTTCATTCTTTTTGTTGGCTCAGTAATATCCCATTTTGTGTGTGTGTTCCATCTGGTCTCTTCCCATATTTCAGCTATTGTGGATATTGCTGCTGTAAATATTGGGGTGCAGGTGCCCCTTTTAATCATTATTTTTGTATCCTTTAGTTAAGTACAATTGCTGGGTCATAGGGTAGTTCTATTTTTAACTTTTTGAGGAAACTCCATGCTGTTTACCAGAGTGGCTATACCAGTTTACATTCCCACCAACAGTATAGGGAGGTTCCCCTTTCTTCACATCCTCACCAACATCTGTTCTTTCCTGAGTTGTTACTTTTAGTCATTCTGACCTGTGTGAGGTGGTATCTCATTGTGGTTTTGATTTGTATTTCCCTGATGCTGAGTGATGTTGAGAGCATCTTTTCATGTGTCTGTTGGGCCATTTGTATGTCTTCTCTGGAGAAATATCTGTTCATGTCTTCTCACATGTGATATATATATATATATATATATATATATATATGCCTTTATGATTATAGTTTTATTCCCCCCCCCCGAGATATTACCTTTATCCTGATTTTTGGTAATTTTCCCATTTTTCTTCATAAATGTACTACTTCTGTATGTATATGTAAACCAAAGGGTTTATTTTTGCCTCTTTATAAACTTTAAATATGTAACTACATTGTATGTATCATTTTGTGTCCTGCTTTCTTACTCAACATTAGGTACATAAGGTTCATTTATGTTGCTTTATGTATCTCTAGCTACTGTGTAACATTCAGTTTTATAAAAATTTATTTATTGATTCTACTGTTGGTAGGCACTTGGGTTGTTTCCAGTTTGATCCAATTATTAACAACACCACCATGAACACTCTTGTACATACATCTATATGCACATATGTGTGTATTTCTCGAAGGTATCTAAAATTCTTGGATCAGGGTGTGTGTGTGTGTTCAACTTTATTGCATGCCACACAGTTTTTCAGAAAGATTATGCTAGTTTACGATCCCACCAGCAGTGTTTGAGGGTGACTATTGATCCATTTTCTCCCCAAAACTTAATATTACCAGACTTTTAATTTTCTTCCAATCTGATAGCGGTGTATCCCATTGTAGTTTTAATTTGTACTTCCCTAATTACTAAAGGTAGAGCTTCTTTTTTTCTGCTTATTGATCATTTGGATATCAAATTTTGTATAGTATCTATTAACGTATTTTACCCATTTTTCTATTTGGCTGTTTGTCCCATCAGTTTGTAATAGTAATGCTTACTAGGTTTTGCTAATTATATGTACATCTTTTCCTATCCATTTTTTCTTTTTTTACTCTAATAATGCCTGGTAATAATGGAGTCTTTTGAGGAATAGAAGTTCTTTGTTTTAACATGGTTAAATTTATCAATCTTTTATTTTATGGTTGATACAATTTTCATCTTCTTTCATAGATTCTTTACTGTCCTGGATATGAAGGTACTCTCCTACATTATTTCCTAGAAGCATTATAGTTTTAACTTTCTTATCTAGATCTACCTAAAATGGATTTTTGTTTCTTTGTTTCATTGCTTTTCCATATTTTATTATTTATGCTGACTCTCACTAATGGTGGCTTGGGTGGCCTTGGGTTCTCCTGAGCTTAATAATCTTTGATTGTGTACTTATTTTAATCTGTGAGATTCCTATAGCCCTGAACTGGGAAAACTCTCCTCCAGAGAGGATTTATTTCTACTTCTGCCTGTAGCTAAAGTTGCCAACATCCTGGGACAACTCCAGAATCTTGGCTCAGTTCATCCTTCCCAACCTATGTTTGGTGCAAGCATCTATCTCTTGATAGCAGTATCACTACTATCATCATTTCTCTCATGACAACTCTGGTTTTGTTTTTGCTTTTGGAGGGGAAAGGTCTGTAGAAACCTCCTCTACCTCTTGAGAGACCAACAATGCCTCAAAGAAATGGGTTCTACTCAAGGTCTACTTGTTCCTAAGTGGATGGGGGCCTCTGTGCACCTTATTAGCCATTAGCACCGTACCTGGAAGTCCTTAATAATACATGTTGCATAGTGTTACAGATCAGTGCATATAGAGCCTCATCATTCTTTTATAAGACTGCAGAATCATCTCTTGTATAAAATTCTTTAACCAGTTCCCCAGTGATGAACTCACAGATTCTGTCTAGTCATTTACTATTACAATATTGCAGTGTCATTTCACACCTATATGAGTATTTCTGTATTATAAATTCCTAGAGATAGAATTACTGGATCATATCCCCCCCATACAAATTGTATCAATTTATATTCCCACCAGAAATGTAGGAGCATGCCTATATTCTCATCAAATATATTATAAAACTGTTTGATATTTATCCATCTAATGGGTGAAAATGATATTTCTTAATTTTGATTTGCATTTTTTAATGTGGGTAAGATTGAGTATTTTTTACACATCTAAGGGAAATTTATATTTCCTTTTCTGTGAACTGTTATGTTTCTAGTCTTTGCCTTTTTTTCTGTAAGGTTTTACAGGTAATTCTTTTTTTTTTTTTAATTTTTATGTTTTAAAGATTTTATTTATTTATTTGACAGGCAGAGATTACAAGTAGGCAGAGAGGCAGACAGAGAGAGGAGGGGATAGCAGGCTCCCCGCTGAGCAGAGAGCCCGATGTGGGGCTCGATCCCAGGACCCTGGGATCATGACCTGAGCCAAAGGCAGAGGCTTTAAACCACTGCGCCAAGAATCATAGAGTTTGCAATATTTTGTTTCTTTACTACTGTGTTTCTCTCTTCAAAAGAACATTGCTTAAGAATACTAAAATATATGTAGATTATTTCCTTTATGCAATTTTAGAGAAATATACCACAATGCCTTTTGACAAAGTATATGTTAGTGTTGAAATTTTAGTATTTCATTAAACTCATTAAAAAGGAGATTTTATGGGATTTGGAGAAAAAAATAGAACTTTCAAAGTACTCAGGAATATTAAGCAAAACTGATCAAATGCTGGACCATAAAGCAAGTCTCAAGTGTCCCAAGTGTTATTCTTTACATATGGAAGAATATCTTTTCTTTCTTTTTCTACCTAGAACCAAGTTTACAAATATTTACTACTGCTGAACTTTTAATCTAGTCAGTGAGTTGTGCATCATTTATCTCAAATTTAAATAAGCGTGTAAGTCTAAAGTCCTATAATAGATATCATGGAATTGAAAGTACAAAGCTAAAATAGGCAACAGACTCTCTTATCTTAATTCCTTTGCACCAATGATATTTTTATGGTAGGAAATTAGCTCAGCTTCCTCCACACTAATGAACTTAAATATAGTAAACCTTAAGAATATAAACACTAATCAGTAACTTAGTACTTTGTTAATTGAACTGAACCCTATATCTTGTTTTAAAATTATAGTAGTAAATTCCTTTGGAAGTCTGGGTGTCTCAGTCAGTTAAGTGTCTGACTCTTAATTGGGTTCAGGTCATGATCTCAGGGTCATGAGATCAAGCCCCACATCATGACTGCATTCAGCAGGGAAATCTGCTTCTCCCCTTCTCCCTCTGCTCCTCCCCCCATTCACACACTCTCTCTCTAAAACAAATAAATAAATCTTTTTAAAAAATTCCTTTGGAAGCAAACAAAGGAAAGGATTTTCATAGCATCCAGGTTTTCCAGTTTAGGACACCAGGATATCTAATGCCGAATATCTTCAAAGTAAAGCAAATTCCCACTCACATTACCTTCAAGGTCTTTGATGTCTTTGGAGACGTAATAACTCGTATGTTTTTGACCAGCAGAATATATTTTTATACTTGCTATGCTTGAGCCATAATTATATTTTATTAAACTGCACAAGGATTTGACATTTCCCCTTCAGAATATCTAGACTAAGTAGATAGCTCTAACACTATGGTTTGAAAAGCTGACAGTTTATCCAAATTGCTAATTTTGCATTGCATGTACTCTTTCGCACTTGCCCTTGGAAAACTCTGACATTTTAAACTTTTGGGCCATAGGGTAAGTACCATTTTTTAGAGATCAAATTGTCTTAGGATTAGAAGAATTGTAAAGAATATCTGGATTGGGGCGCCTGGGTGGCTCAGTCGTTAAGCGTCTGCCTTTGGCTCAGGTCCTGATTCCAGAGTCCTGGGATCGAGCCCACATCGGGTTCCCTGGTTGGTGGGGAGTCTGCTTCCCCCTTTCCCATGCCCTCTGCATGTGTTTCCTCTCTTGCTGTGTCTCTCTCTGTCAAATAAATAAATTAAAAATCTTCAAAAAAAATTTTAAAGAATATCTGGATTATTCCCCTACTTAACTGTAGGTGAAAAGTGTAGCATAGAGAGATTGTGCCTTGCCCAACAGATGAAAGCAGTTCAAATACACAGACTTTCTCTGTCAGTCTGCTTCCAGCATATTAATAGAATTATTCTGTTCTAAGTTTCACTTTTGATGCACAATAGTTGCCACTAATGGAGACCATCCGAGGAAAATAATCTCTCATTCTTTGGAGCTGGATTTCAGTAATAAAGAGGACATAGCACTTAAAAGGCTCCCACCAGAAATGTAAAGCTGATGGCAAATATCCTTATGCCCCAAATCATAGCAGTCTAGAATCAGTGCAAAGTGTTCTAAATTTAATCTTGAAAAAAAATTTAAGGTCAGAGTATATGAATATATTCTTCTCAACTTCAGTGTCTATGCCAAACCGCAGAGCCAAGGGTGGACTTTCAGATCATCAAACATTTCCATAAAAGGCCTTCCTGTGAGTTTAACATGGGTGAATCATGCAAATTCTCTGACAGAATAAATTCTAAAGTTAACTTTTCTGAAGGATACCAAATAAAATTGTATTTTGAGGGGCGCCTGGGTGGCTCAGTGGGTTAAGCCGCTGCCTTCGGCTCAGGTCATGATCTCAGGGTCCTGGGATAGAGCCCCACATCGGACTCTCTGCTCGGCAGGAAGCCTGCTTCCTCCTCTCTCTCTGCCTGCCTCTCTGCCTACTTGTGATCTCTCTCTGTGTGTCAAATAAATAAATAAAATCTTTTTTTTAAAAAATTGTATTTTGATTATACATATTCATTGTACTCATCCAGTGTACATTTGCTGAGGTAATGGAAAATTTATTTTGAGGATATGTACATAATATATGCAAAGAGACATCAAAAAATGTCTGGAAAGATATATAGCAAAATGTTAGTAGTTATTTATGGAGGGTGGGTTATAGGTGAGTGTCTTCTTTATTGGCTCTTTTAATTTACCAGGTTTGTTTGTTTGTTTCAAAATAAGTATTACTTGGGTAATTTTAAAAATTAAAAATACAGAAAGCAAGCAAGGAAAAAAATACATCACCCAGGTTTATACGATAGTGATGCTAACCATCTTATCATCTGGATTCATACACCTTGTCTCATATTAAGTCCTGTCAGAGAGCCGGGGCTAAAAGTATGGGTATAACTTACTGCAGCCGGCCCAGGGTCCTCACTCTCTAGTCTTTAGTCTGCCTGCATATGGAGAATGCTATCTTGGGACCCCCTGAATGGGAGCTCAACTCTGAACATGATGTCTTTGAATATGTCATTGACTGCTTGGGACCACCTTACAACTCCAACCCTGGGTTCCATCCTGAGAGACTGACTTCCTTTCCAGGTATTTGGCAGGAATCTGGAGATTAATGTAGCATTTTACTCTTCAGGCAAAGCCTGCATTCCCTCAATCCCCATGCGCTGGGTGCTCTGCATGGGTAGATGCTTTTGTGATTTGTCTCACAGAACTGACCACCTGGGCCTGCATGTACATAGGCAGCCTAAGGAATGTTGTTTGTAAGACTTATGCCCTGCGATTAACCTTAGGAGCCAACTTGTTTATATTATCTGGGGGCACCTGGGTGGCTCCGTCGGTTACACATCTGTCTTTGGCTTAGTCATCATCCCAGAGTCCTTGGATTGGAAGGCTCTGCGCTCAGCAGGGAGTTTCCCTGACATTCTCTCTTTGGCTCTGCGTACAGCAGAGGAATTTGGCTTGAGATTCCCTCTCTCCCTCTCCCTCTGCTCCTCCACCAGCTTGTACACGCCTGCATGCTCGCTCGTGCTTTCTCTCTCTCTCTTTCTGCCTCTCTCTTGCCTACACTCTCAAATAAATAAAATCGTTTAAAAAAAAAAAAAAGAAATGTATTATCAGGTCAGAGCTGGCCCTTCTGTTGTGGATGCCAAAGCTACAAATCTTGTCTCACGCCCCCTCCTGCTCCAGGCTGCTCCCCCCCCCCCACCCCCCGCGCCCACCCCAGTGGAATCCAGAAGGGGAGGCAGACACACAGAGCCCAAACTCCTTGGAAATATAGAAACTTGATAACATGGAAATGCAGCTCCCTCCAAGCGGCACATAGACAAACAACTGTTTAATTTGAAACCTATTACTTGCCCTGTAAATATGGCCCTTAGGGCGATGGTCAGTTGGAAATCTCACCCGAGGGGAGGGCCTGCACCCAGGCCTCTCCAGCCTGGCTGTTTCCACGGGGCTTCCCTGGCTAATGAGGTTGGATGTTGTTAAGAACACGATTTGGTGTAACTTTTGCCTTATTCTCATTTATTGCCTGCTATTACCTTCATCTATGTGTAGATTCCTTCCCTCTTCTGTTTCTATTAGGTTTCTATAATAATAATAAACTTGTCTCTCCTTTTCAAAGCTGAAGCACGGTTTGGCAAATCTTTTGCAGGACACTAGGATGAAAGCTTTAAGAGAGCACTGGTCTTTGTTTTGTTCACTGCTGTGTCCCAAGAGCCTGGAAGAATGCCTGACACATAATAGATTCAAGACATTGAAATAATTTTGAAATAATTGAAATAATTTCTTCTGTACAGGAGGAAATGGCATAGTCTTTTATAGACCACACAAAATAATAATCTATGTTCTAGGACAAGGTATTTCCTTTGCTTTCTCCCTCGTTCTCCACTCACACTTACGCATCTCCTGAAAGAGGAATACTGATTAGTTTGTCAGAAACTTGGACAATGACAGAGTTTTCTAGAGATAGAGTGTTCAAAGAAGTTAAAGCTCAGTAAAAGGTCGCGGTTTTTGAGTGAATGGCCTCCCCTCAAGTTATCTGCCTTCCACATTCTCTCTCACTCTGGGGCTCCATTCCCCTTAGACGTAGGGGGTACCAGTACCTCCAGTACCTACTTCCTGCTTAGAAGTAGGTACTGGATCTACTTTTCCTCATATTTGAACTGATTACAGGTCCAGGACTCAGGTTTAGTATTTGGAGGGGACTGGGAGGGAGTTCTAGGAGGACAGAGATCTTGTCAGTTTCTGCTCTCAGTTATGTTCTCAGTGCCTAGCATAGTGCCTGGCCCCTCTCTCTCGGTCTCTCTCTCTCTCTTTCTCTGTCTCTTGTCTCTGTCTCTCTGTCTCTCTGATCTATTCAGGTGGTTTTAAACAAACGAATGTGGTTGGGACACCTGGGTGGCTCAGTCATTAACCATCTGCCTTCGGCTTAGGTCATGATCCCAGGGTTCTGGGATCGAACCCCATGTCAGGCTCCCTGCTCAACAGGAGATCTGCTTCTTCCTCTCCCACTTCCCCTGCTTGTGTTCCCTCTCTCACTGTCTCTCTCTCTCTCTATCAAATAAATAAAATCTTTAAAAATAATAATAATAAATAAGTGAATGAATGTGGAGAGGTAGAGCTCAAACCATGCTTTGGATAATTTAGGAGAAAGGAGACTTCCACATGATCTAGCTTAGCGGATCAGATTACTACCTTGAAGTATGGGGTCAAAATCCGCTCATTGATAAATAAATGTCACTTTACCTTCTCGTGTTGGTCATTGAACTGGACATACATTTCCATCAAGAACCTTGAAGTTCTGGGGTGCCTGGGTGGCTCAGTGGTTAAAGCCTCTGCCTTCGGCTCAGGGTCCTGGGATTGAGCCCTGCATTGGGCTCTCTGCTCAGCAGAGCAGAGCCTCCTCTCTCTCTCTCTCTCTCTCTGCCTACTTGTGATCTGTCTGTCAAATAATAAATAAAAAATCTTTAAGAATCTTGAAATTTTACTGGGTTCTCTGATCATAGCATCATTTAAGTGCCTCAAATCTCATCCTATTTTCCAACATGAGTCATTTTTTTTACAAAGTTATAGCATCTATGCAGGATTTATGGTCAGGCTTCTTAAAGGAGACCTATCAGGACAGATTGTAGCCTTTGAAAAAGCTTACTGATTTGAGATACGGAGCCTTGGAAAATTATAGACCCCTGTCCCTGGCACTAGCTAAGCATCTGAAAGGTTCGCAGCTGGCCAGGCTGTGATGGTTAAGTTGTGATTGCCAGGTGCTAGGCTCCTTGAGGTGGAGCTTCCCAAACTTTAATATGCTTTTTAATCCCCTGCAAGTGTATTAAAATGCAAATTCTGAGTTAGTAGGACTGCAGTGGAGCCTGAAGTCCTGCATTTTATTTTTAAGATTTTATTTATTTGACACACAGAGATCACAAGTATGGAGGGAGAGAGAGAGGAGGAAGCAGGCTCCCTGCTAAGCAGAGAGCCCAATGCAGGGCTTGATCCCAGGACCCTGGGATCATGACCTGAGCCGAAGGCAGAGGCTTTAAACCACTGAGCCACCCAGGAACCCCGAAGTCCTGCATTTCTAACAAGCTTGTCCATAGACCATCCTTTGAGTAGCAAGCACCTAGAACACTGACTCCCTCTTCTTCCCGTATGCCCGAGTTGCTTTTGCCCCACACGAGTAGAGCAAAAATAATTTTTGGAAGTGACAAACTAAGTTTATGTCTCTGTTTAATTACTTTTTTTGATAAAACTATTATTTGGGTAAAGTCCTTTTCTTCAATATATGTTTAAGCAATCACCCAGGAACAGAGTAAATTTTTTTTTTAAGATTTATTATTTGTTTTAGAGAAAGCACATGAAAGCAGGAGCAAGAGGGGCAGAGGAAAAGGGAGAGAGAATCTCAAACGGTCTCTACACTGAGCACAGAGCCTGGGGCGGGGCTCATCCCGGGATACTGAGCTCATGACCTGAGCCAAAACCGAGAGTTGGATGCTTGACAGACTGAGCCACCAAGGCTCCCACAGAGTGAATTTAAAAAAAATAATAAAATTATCTGTCCTTTCTCCTGCAGAGGATTGATTTTGAAATCTTAGTCTACTTAAATATCCCACAGTATGATCAGTGTAAATGTAACCTAATCCAAAGCTGTGAGAAGCTGGGATATTATTTCTTTGTTTCCAGCATAGTTTAGGGTGAACACATTGCATATTAAGTGAGGAATCTGATCTGAGATTAAAGGACTTCTTTCTCTTGGCACAATTTTGATCATGCCTATTAATTTCCTTTTTCCCAGCATTATCTCATCATTCCTTTTTTTTTTTTAAGATTTTTAAAATTTATTTGACAGACAGAGATCACAAGTACGCAGAGAGGCAGGCAGAGAGAGAGAGGAGGAAGCAGGCTCCTCGCTGAGCAGAGAGCCCGATGCAATGTGGGGCTCGATCCCAAGACCCTGGGATCATGACCTGAGCTGAAGGCAGAGGCTTTAACCCACTGAGCCACCCAGGTGCCCTATCTCATCATTCTTATGATTTTTTTTTTATTTTGCTATGTCAAATTGACTGCTATATGGCCAAAAAAAAAAAAACTCATAATTCATTTCACAGTCTTTTCCTTGGTTATTTTACTATAGGCCTAAGAACTATATAACTGTTGAGAGTATGGTTATATTTGCAAAGGACCCATGAGTCAATCTTAGTTGCTTCTGATTTGTAACTACTTAAACAGACTGAAAAGAGTCGTCAGGCAGAAGAGGGCTCATGGGGCCACTAGATTCTAACCTACAACAACGATGTGTGCAAAGTAAAGGTCAGAAATAAGAGCATGACATTTGGGGGGACACTACAAATAATTCAAGATGGTGGCATCCAAGATTGCTGGAGGACGGCAGAGAGAGATGAGGTTCATTCAGAAAGGCCTTGCATGCCATGCCAAGGAAGTTTTCTTGAAACCTGAGGGCACAGGAAGATTTAATCAAGGGAATGTGCTCAGGTTTGTATTTTTGGATTATCTTTTGATGTAGTGCGGGAAATGTGTGGCCTGGGGAAGGAGTGGCGGGAATAGAAGCAGAAAACCTATTGGGGGTTGTTTGCTAATCTGGTTTGAAAATAGAGTTGCTGGAATTAAAGTAGCAGAAAAGATGGAGAGAAATGAATGGATTTCTCAGGGGGTAGAATGGACCCATTAACTGGATGTAGGGACTAACAAGGGGAGGCAACCTTGAAAGACACATAGTTCTCCCTCTCCCTAGTGATCTGCGAAGAACACTGAAAATAGAACCTCATGTTGTACAAATTTGAGGTGCCGAAGGAGAGTAATTTAAGGTAGGATGGGTAATAGTAATCCACATTTATACTAAAAAATGTGACATCTATAAAGGAGAGTTGAGAGGAGAAACATGTTTAGTAGGGAATTGTTTTAGAATTTTTTGAAAAGCAGCTTGAGAACCTCAAGAACAAGATATGGGAACAGAAAGTGATCCCTGGTCCAAACCAAGGCATTGCTGACTTAAAGCAACCCCAATATGTTCCCAGGTCTCATGACACTGGAACATTGTAAGACATTGTGAAACCTCAGTCTTGTCCTGCTTAGCGAAGAACTAACATTTATTATTTCCAGTTAAATCATTCCAAAGCTCGATGTTAAGAATTTATTGGGGAGTAAAGATTACACAAATTTATTATATACATAATTTTGTGTAATATATATATTAGGTATATGTTACACAAAATTATGTATATGTACATAATATATATATAATTTTGTGTATATATATAATTTTGTGTGTGTGTGTATATATATACACACATACATATATATTTATTTTATTTATTTTTTTAAAAGATTTTATTTATTTATTTGTCAGAGAGAGAGAGAGCACAAGCAGGCAAAGTGGCAGGCAGAGGCAGAGAAAGAAGCAGGCTCCCCACTGAGCAAGGAGCCCGATGCGGGACTCGATCCCAAGAGCCTGGGATCATGACCTGAGCCGAAGGCAGCGGCTTAACCGACTGAGCCACCCAGGCATCCCTAATATTTATTTAGGAGCAAGAGCACACAAGCAGAGGGAGGCACAGAGGGACAAGCAGACTCTTTGCTGAGCACAGAATGCACCCCGGGACTGATTATAGGAAACTGAGATCACAACCCAGGCCAAAACCAAGAGCGGGAGGCTTAACCAAGTAGCCACCCAGGCGCCCCTACACAAAATTTTATTTAAATGGTCAAAGAGAGGAACAAGTAATCACAAAACACATACAAGTGACCAATTAATACATGAGAAATACTACACTGTATAACACAAATTATAATGAGATACCATGTGATGTCCATCAGATTGCCAAGCATTTTGGAGAGAGGGGAAGAGGGAGAGGAAGAGAGAGAATCCTAGGCAGGCTCCATGCCCAATATGGAGCCCCATGCAGAGCTCAGTCTCACGACCCTGAGATCATGATCTGAACCAAAATCAAGAGTCAGACAGTTAACGGAGACCCCCCAAACATTTTAAAATACAGAACAATAATACCCTTTATTGGCAATGATGTGAAGGGCCACGATCATACAGTCTGGTCAAATTGCTGCAATCTTTTGTAAAATAATTAAGCAATTTGTTTAAAATATTTTAACCTGGTAGTTTCACTTTTAGGAATTTGCCCTAAAGAAACAACCAGAAGTGTAAAATTATTTATGTATGAAGACATCCATAAAGGCAATTTTCTAGTACTGAAAAGCTGTAAACAACATAAATGTCAACTCAACAAAGAGGGAATTTGTTACATAAGTCATGGCAGTTTAGCATAGTATCTACAAGTATAGGAATGGAGCCAAACTACTTGAGTTTGAATCCCACCCCCACCACCTCCTTGCTGTGGGAACTTGGGCAAGTTGACTACCTTCTGGGTAGCTCAGTTTCCCCATCTGTAAAATGGGATTGTTGTAAGAATCAAATTATTTAATACACAGATAATTTATAGAACTGTGCTTAGGGTATACTCAATTGTCAATAAGCATATGTAATGCTCATGGTGTTAGTATGACCACCAATACTCAGCATGAAAGAGACCTGCAATCACTCGATATTAATAGATCGTGAAAGAAGGTTTAATCTCTATCCGGGGACCTTGATGGTAGCAGGAAGATCTGAGTGTTGGGGGTTCTTGTACAAAATGGGGGTGTTGGGAAGAACAGCCAGGGGAGGGAGAGGAAGGTATCAAAAGAGGGAGCAACAGGATACCCATGACAAACAAATAATGTTTGATACTCTTGCCTGGCTCAGCTATGCTTGTAGAACACTTCTATCAAACCATTGGTAAATAAAGATTAAGCAATCAAGGGACAGACTTTTTTTTTTTTTTAAGATTTTATTTATTTACTTGACAGACAGAGATCAGAAGTAGGCAGAGAGGCAGGCAGAGAAAGAGGAACGGAAGCAGGCTCCCTGCCAAGCAGAAAGCCCGATGCGGGGCTCGATCCCAGGACCCTGGGATCATGACCTGAGCCGAAGGCAGAGGCTTTAACCCACTGAGCCACCCAGGCGCCCCAAGGGACAGACTTTTATTCTTGAGAAAGTATGACACTCAGGACAACTCAGCATTTAACAATAGCTCTGGATTAAGAGGATACAAGGTTTTTCTAGGTTGGCTTTCCAAGAGGTGTATCAAGTTCTTCAAGTATTGTTTTTTACATTCGTACACAGTAGAATGGTGACCGTACTTTGTAAGATGTGAGTTGGATTGAGTTGATAGCCTTCCCCTGGATTTCTGGGTTAAAAAAGCAAAAATAAGCCTTAGAGGGTTCTCAAGCTTTATGGACTTCTTTGGCAGACTAAAGAAAACCTATGGACCTCTCCACTGAATTGTTTTAAAATGCATAAAATTCAGGGGCACCTGGGTGGCCCAGTGCATTAAAGCCTCTACCTTGGGCTCAGGTCACGATCCCAGGGTCCTGAGATGGACCCGCATTGGGTTTCCTGCTCGGCGTGGAGCCTCCTTCTTCTTCTCGGGCTCCCCCTGCTTGTGCTTGCTCTTTCTTTCTCTCTCTCTGTCAAATAAAGAAATAAAATCTTTTTAAAAATAATAAAAAATAAAATGCATGAAATTTTTAAAAATAGGATTACAAAGAAAACAAATTACATTAAAAAAGGAGTTATCACAGTTTAAAAGGAAATTATGATATACTAGTATATGTGATTTGTTATTGATGCATTAACAAGATCCGCAGGTCTAATAACAGCTGTTGACCCTGAAAAGTGCTGAGTATAAATGATACACTGAGGTATCCGTAACAACTCTTAGTGAGACATAAAAATATCTCTGATTTCTATTGGTGACAGGGTCATAGCCACTGCAAATACTAGTGGGGTTTGTTGTCTGCATTCATAATTCAAGAAATTGCTAAATTTCAGTTATAACGTAAGGAAAGTAACGTTGTAGTTTTCCCCCCACCAGATCCTATCCACAGACCCTGATCTAGTTCCAAGCGTCCTGTCACAGATTAGCAAACCGCAGGCCAGTTTTGGGCCCCTGTAAATTGTCTGATTATAGAGCAAGCGAGTAGCAGATTGAAGCCCCAGAGCAACGACTGCTTCCTCATTCCAAACTGCCTCCTGTTGACTGGAGCTCAAGGATCTAGTCTTGGAGGCAACATACAAATGACAGAGGCCGAGCTAAATTATTCTGGAACAAAAATAAAATTTGAACTTATACCATTTGGTTTTCTCTTTAAAAAGAACTTCTAAGAGGGGCATGCAGGTGGCTCAGTGGATTGATCTCAGGGTTGGGGGATTCAGAGCCCCAAGTCCAGTTCCGTGGATTTTCTCCCTCTCCCCTCTCCACCCTCCCCCTCTCCCAGGATTGTTCGCTCTTTCTCTCTCAAATGGACTAATAGATCTTTTTTTTTTTTTTAAAGAACTTCTTATAGAAATTATAATCTCTTCCTGAGATCCAGTGCGGTCAGTTTAAACTGTTTGCAGATAAAAGTTACGTAGCCAAATATTTGATCAAGTAAGAGAGCCTCTGGGTTCTACTTACAGAGTTCTTTTTTGGACATGCATGATTCTTTCAAATTTCAATATGATCCTGAGATCCATGAGTCAAAATTCTAGAAATACATTTCTGAATCTGTGAACTCCCTTAAAAAATTGGGTAACTTAACTCCTGTAATTTCAGTGCCAAACAAGGAAACATCCAATAAAGTTCTCCAAAGGTAAAATGATGTTTGGCTACTCAATAATACTATAACCCAATTTTTAACATACTTTGATATCCCACCTGAATAGTCCAATGCACTTATAAAATCTGGTTGAGATGGAAGAAAGATATTCTAGAATATTCCTTCTCTTGCAAATTCTCTGACTTGATCTTAGACTCTCCAATCTAACCCTATAGTCAGGCAGTCCACAAACATGTTCTTAAGTGCCTATTCCCTGTCAACAATTGTCCTAGGCTGTATTAACTGTCTTTTCTTCTTTTCCATATTCTTGATGCTCTGGCATCTGGGGCCCTGTGCACCTGGGGACTGCCCCTCTAAGGGTTAACTCCTAAAGGTAACAATTGGCCTGCTAGCACACCTCTGATATGTAGATCAACCACTTCAGAATCCATTCCCCTACCCAGCTCTTTTAGCAAATTCTATTTCCTGGGCACCATCCCCTGGCCTTAATCACCACAGGACCAGGAAAGAGACTACTGGGAACCTCTTCAAACCAGAACCAGGGAAATTATTCCAACTATCCAATCCTGAGTTTGTTCCACTTGCCTACCTTGCCTCACCCATTCCTTCCCTTAAAAACCGCAATAAAGTCTCCAGCCTGTGGTTCCCCTTTCTGCCTACTCATCTGGTTTTGGCCCTTCCCTGGGTGGCCCTGCAGGGGCATGCCGTACTTCCAGTGCTTCCTGTTCCATGGGGACTATGAATATAAAAAAGTAACTTCTTCGTTCACCGCAGTCCTTTCCGCGTCTGTGTGTCCAACGCACCCCATCACAACTCTCAGCACAGTTTTAAAACACAGACCCTAAAAGAGCAGCAGCAAATAAGGTAGACCAAATCCTCACCTTGAAGTTTACATTTTAGTCTAGGGTTTTTAAGTTTGTGTGGGGAGGAGGGCTGTAAAGTAAATTGAACCTAGGTATGACCAAGCCCCATTCTGTTCTTCTTCAACTGGTTATTTCCTGCTAATGTATGGAATAAAGGTGGTCGATGAGATTCGGAGAATCAGAGAATGGAATCCTATTTCTCTTCTGCCTGGGCAAATGCCAGACTCTGCTTGGACAAGGCTCCGCCTACTAATGTCTGGGCTGAGGAGTTAGTGCCAGAAGAGGAACATTGTAATTTTACTTTGCCAGATGGTTAGGAGAGGGCAAGATGATTAGGAAGAACTACTAGTCCATTTCCCAAGGGCTTCCTGCCTCACCAAACTCCCCAAACTCTCATGGGATGATGACGGACGCCATTTTAAAAATTAAATGAAGGGTCAGTTAGATCTTACAGAGCAGTAAAAGAGTGGGCGAACAAAAACAACACCTCGATCTGACCACACCGCCCCCCCAACTCCACCGACCCTCCAGGGGGAAGAGGCCCTTATTGAGTTAGGCCTTTTGCTTGGGCACCTCTTAAAGTGCTTTCCTCACTTCCTCTGTCCTCCCCCACATCTTCCTCTTCTTGTGTCTGCTTCCCAGGCTGGTGGCCCATTTTGCTTTCTCAGGAAGAGAGCTACTTTCTGCCTATCCCCAAACTGGGATTCCTGAAATGAAATCTATCTTTGTTCCAGCTCTGCGTTCTTGGGGGCCCGTAGATTCTGAGAGCCTCTAGAGTTAGAGAAATAAGAGAGGCTGATTCTACAGCCGGTCTCCCCACAGCCAGAGCTGGAGCTAATCTCCTCACCAGTTTTCCCTTTAGAGGAGAAACATCTCAGCAAAGCAGACATTTGTTTTTTTTTCTACAAAGACAACAGTCTAGCCTCACATGGGGAAGTATATTCCTCTTATTAACATGGGCTTTTGTTCTTTTCAAAGTCATAATCCTTGCTTTATTTTGCTAAGGAGCCTTGGACTACTGTCTGAGCTTGGTTACATCTTGGGTCAGGGTGTCAGCTGTGAGTCACTGAGACAGCTTTCTGATCCCCAGATCTCTTTCCAATAGAAGGGAGAACAAGATGTTTGAGTTCATTCCTCCTGCTTGTGGTTTGTTTCTTGGTTCATATATTCGTCTTTTCATAATATGTCCTAAAAAGGCATAGACAATTAGGTGGGGCTAAGGGAAAAGTAGTACTGGTGAGATAATTTTTCTACTTTTCTGTCAGGATCCTGCAGGAAACAGCTGGTGTGCGCCAAGTTTCATTAAAGACAGTGTAATAAAGGGAGTATTTACAGAGGTGCAAAAGGACTTAAGAAAAACCAACAAGGAATAGTGAAGACAAGGGACAAGCAAGGGGGCGCTTACACTGCACATGGGCCTGTATAAGTAAGTGGGCATGGTGTTACCTGACCGTGAGAGAGTTCCAGATGTCGAAGAGGGGTCACTCAAACCTTGCTGTGGCAACGGAATGTACCATTGCAAAAACCATGGCCTGGGAAGGAGGCAGAGAAAGATAAAAAGGAGGACCTCTCTTTCTTCCTGCCCTCCAATCTCCATCTTCAGCACATTGGCCAAAGCCCATTGGAAGCCAATTGTCAAGGAGCCTACCAGGGCAGAAGGCAAGGCAACGAAGGATGGAGAATGGTGGGGCAAATAGAGTAACCAACACACAGTCAATATTTGAAAATTTAAATAATGGTCCACTTATCCCATAAAGCAAACCACTAGGCACAATTTATTACACTTTACATTAGAATAGTGGACTTTTGGGGCCCCTGGGTGGCTCAGTGGGTTAAGCCTCTGCCTTCCGCTCAGGTCATGATCTCAGGGTCCTGGAATCGAGCCCAGCATCAGGCTCTCTGCTCAGCAGGGAGCCTGCTTCTCTCTCTCTCTCTCTGCCTGCCTGTGATTTCTGTCAAATAAATAAACAAAATCTTAAAAAAAAAAAAAAAGAATAGTGCACTTCTGTATGCACCAAAAGAAAGGTAACAATACCTCATGCATCTAGGACACCTGGTTCCTGATCTCATGATGGGTGGAGTTTGGATTTTCTTTCCCTATCCTTTCCTGTCCTATCTCTTTACTCTGCATTCTATGTCTGTCAGGGACAAAAGAAAAGAAAAGAAAACAAAACAAAACCTATACTGACCTGTGCGTGCTTGAAGCATCCCAGGGTTTTAGGAAGGCTAGTCTGTTGTGTGCACTGCCCACCCCCCACCACCCATCTTCCCCCACAGACATCAGGAATCCGTTTGATAGCATTGCTGACAGATGATCTGTCTGACTTTGGTGACAAATTGTTTACCATCTCCCAAGGGAAACCTCTGCTATTGAACAACTCTTGTTTTAAAAAGTTGTTAATACTAAGCCACAACAATATTTATTAAAAATGTTCCTCTTTTGGAGCGCCTGGGTGGCTCAGTGGGTTAAAGCCTCTGCCTTCAGCTCAGGTCATGATCCCAGGGTCCTGGGATCGAGCCCCACGTCGGGCTCTCTGCTCCACGGGGAGCCTGCATTCTTTTCTCTCTCTGCCTGCTTGTGATCTCTGTCTGTGAAATAAATAAATAAATAAATACATAAATACATAAATACATAATCTTTTAAAAAAAAAGTTCCTCTTTCAAGTGACAAGTTTTATCAAAGTTAGGTCCTTCAAGGATATTAAGAAACAAATGGAGACCAGGCTTGAAAATTGCCTGAACAGAGAATACGAGTTTAGCCATACAAGCAAAGCTTAATTTAGCTCACTTTGTAAGATTAATTTGACAAAGGTCATTTTGGGCTAAGCCTCTGGAAATCATAACCAAAACTTGGAGTGTTTCACAAGATTGATATGAGATAACCACTGATCAATTCCCAATCTTTTGCGAAAATCTAATATTAAAACCAGCCACTGCGAGGGGCGCCGGGGTGGCTCAGTCCTTAAGCGTCTGTCTTCAGCTCAGGTCGGTTCAGGTCCTGATCCTACGATCCTGGGATGGAGCATCAGGCTCCCTGCTCAGTGGGAAGGCTGCTTCTCCCTCTCCCACTCCCCCTTCTTGTGTTCCTTCTCTCACTGTGTCACTCTCTGTCAAATAAATAAATAAAATCATAAATAATAAATTAATTAATTTAATTAAATAAAGAAGAAAATCTAATATTAAAATCAGTCACAGTGAGGGGTGCCTGGGTGGCTCAGTTAGTTGAGCATCTGCCTTTAGTTCTGGTCATGATCTTGGGGGTCCTGGGATCCAGCCCTACATCAGACTCCCTGCTTGGTGGGGTGCCCATTTCTCTCTCTCCCTCTGCCTGCCTCTCCCCTTGCTTGTGCAATCTCTCTCTCTCTGTCAGATAAATAAATTAAAAAAAAAAAAAACTTTGAAAAAAAATCACTGTGAAAAACTAATAGTCACCGATTTCTCACTACATAAGCTGCTTTATAACAATATACCTGTACCCCTGAACTTCATTCCATGTTTTGGTTTGAATGCTCATAGTCTGCACACTGTCTTTTTGCTGTGTGCCCAATAAATAAACTTTTACTAGTAACTACTTCCATGATTTATTGGCTTTCTGTTCTTTCTGAACTTTTGACAAGAACAACTTAAAAGTTGAAATCCTCTCAGTTTAGCTTGTAAGTGCAAGATAATTCAACACCATCCGTACCATTTGGCCATTTTTTCATTCTCCTAAGATGTTTTGTTAAATGGAATGGAATCCATTAACTGGATTGAATGGAATCTGGAATCCCAGAGATTCTTATTTGCTGCTACTGTGGAGCAAAATAAACTCAAGAGTAGAGTACAGATGTTGAGTAAAGGAGGTGAAGAAGTTAACTGGGGACAAGGAATAGCTACGTTAAGGGAAAAGAATACGGACACAATGACATTGTTAAAGAATTCCTAGTTGAAGATCACAAAGGAAGAGAAACAGCATAAAATTAAACAGGGAATGTCTGTGGCACTCAGGAGCCAAAAAAGTAAAATAATAAAACTGGAAGATTTGGTGATAGTTTCTGTTCATTCCTATGGGTTTGCTTGTACCCTTTTTTACTCTGCTGTGTGTCCTGGAAGGCTGACCTGTATAGACTACATCAGCTACCCTCTGGCTTCTGGTAAGGGTCAGCCATTTGGGACCCTGGACAGGAGATTGGAGGGGAAGAGAGTCAGACTGGAATATTCATCCTGCCTCTCATTCTTCCTGCCTGTGAGTTCGGTGCAGGCTCAGCTCAAGGCCAGAACCTCAATGAGACGGCCCTCTTTACACAGTTCTCTCTTGATTCCAGTAACCCTCTTCCCTTCAGGCCTGGGCACTGCCAAACCCTTGTGGTTTCCTATGCCCTGCCCACAACTTTGCAAATAGTCCCGCTCATTATTAAATTGCCCAGTTGGAATGTGCCATCTATTTCTGGCCAAGATCCTTATATGCTCAGTCCGATTCATTTACTGAGTAACTACTAGATGCCAAGGAAGAATAAAATGATAAATCAGACAGTTCATACTCTCAAGGGGACTGGGTCTGGGGAGTGGAGACAGCCCCAGGAACCGATGATTACATCACAGTTTGAAAATGAAACACAAAGGCACTGGATGGGGAGGTGGGTGAGTGGAGGCATAAAGCAGAGGCAAGGGCAGATTTGGAGAAGGTGTGTCGGTAGAGATGGGGGTCAGGAAAATTCAAAGGCAAGGATGTGAGTAGAGGGGTCAGGAGCTGGGAGAGAAGTTATGGACATCAGGGTCAGTCAGGGTGTGAAAGGATGAGAGCGGAGGGTGAGGCTGGACCAGACCACAGAAAGCCTTATACTGCAGACACGGGTCCTTCCTTCCCATGTATTCTCCCTCTTTTTCTCCACTAAGGGAAAAATAATGACACAGGTGAAGTGTGCAGCCTCCTCTTAACCCTTAATCCTGCCCTACCACCAGGGCTTGACACTCCTACTTCCTTGGTCTTTTCTGTTGAAAATCACTTCCACACACGGCCTGCACATCCAAAGATCTTTCAAAATGGCGACAAGGCAATATGGTAAACCAGTCAGTCCTTGGAGATGAGCTACAGGAGAAGGCTAGAAGTGAATGTTCCCAAATGCATTCTAGAAGCCCTAACTAGAAGCTCCCAAATGCATTCTAGAAGCCCATTCTAGAAGCCAGAGCCACGTTTTTTCAGGTTTTTTGTTTGTTTGGTGGTTGTTGTTGTTTTAAGATTTTACTTATTTGACAGAGAGAGAGCACAGGCAGGGGGAGTCGCAGGCAGAGGAAGAGGGAGAAGCAGGCTCCCTACTGAGTAAGGATCTGGAGGTGGAGCTCCATCCCAGGACAAAGGCAGACATGCTTAACAGACTGAGCCACCCAGGGCCCCCGAGAGCCACGTTTTCTTTCATAGCAACAGACAACAGGCAACAGACAGTCTAATGGAGACGGTAACAGGAATGCTGGAAAGAGGGGAAAGAGTGAAGTTTCATTTTCATCCAAGTGGGGCTCTGGCCCAGATTAGTTTGTGTAGGTGGGCACTTTTACGATCCATTATTTATCGCACTGTATAGGCAAATCCAGGGCCCAGGAGATGTCTGTCTTCCCTCTCTAAAGCGCAAACTGCAGGAATTTCCTTGTTAGGTAGGGCCTCCTGGGCACATTCCTGGCATCTATTGAAGACAGCCAGTCCTCAGGGCTGGGGCTCAGCAGGCTTCGTTAATCAAAATCAATACACAGTCCCATCCTCTCTTCTCAAAACCTAGCGGTAGCCCTACTCCCTTAGTCATCTCACAAACAAGGGACACGGCAGTGGGTATGGAATCCTTCCAGCTCTCGCCGCAACAACGAACTGGATGGGTTACTGGATGCCGGGCCAGGGGGCGGCCCCGAGATTCCAGCGGCCGGCGGGGAAGCCCTTCCTCCCGGGCGGAGGCAGCTCCCAGGAGTAGAAGCCCGCGTCCCGCCCCGGAGCCAGAACCTTAAGGCCGCCGCCGCCGCCACCCGGCAGAGTTCTTGCGGCTGGCTATGGGGCTCTGATGGCCATGGACGGCTACAAGGGCTTTCTGGGGCTGCTGGTGTCGTCGCTGCTCGTCGGCTTCCTGTCCGTGATCTTCACCCTCATCTGGGTCCTCCACTACCGGGAGGGACTCGGCTGGGATGGGACCACGCTCGAGTTTAACTGGCACCCGGTGCTCATGGTCACTGGCTTCGTCTTCATCCAGGGCATCGGTACTGGGCATCTCCTGGAGGCAGCGGGGAGGGACGCAGCGGCCGGGGCCCAGGACGGATCGCTCTCAGCCGAGTGGGGCCGACGTGGGCGAGCGAGGGGGTGAGGGGGGCGCGCGGGGCGCGAGCGGAGGGTGTCCTGGCGCCGAGACGGCGGGGCGCGGCGGCGGGACCGAGTCGGGGCTCGCGGGCGCGCAGACCCGTGACTCGGCCGACGTGGGCTAGCGGGCAGCGGCGGCCTTGGGGCGGCGCGCGGGGCCGGGGAGCGCGGCCAGACGCCTCGGGGTGGGGGGAGGCCGAGCACAGCTGCAGCCGGGCGGGTGGCCCGCTCCGCCGGCCCCACTTGGTTAACTCTTTGCTGCGAGTGGCGGGGGCGCGCTGGAAGCACCCCGTGGCCCCCGAAGCCGGGACGCAGGAGCGAGGCTGGAGAGCCGTGCCTCCCTAGAGCAGTGGCCCCGAAAATCGCCCCCCGTGGACAGAGCCTGCGCGCTCCCTGGCGCAGAGAGGCTCTTTAGGCGAGGCCTTTCTCGGAACTTTCTTCAGGGGGGCAGACTGGGGGAGAAACGCAACCGGGGAAGTGGTGGGGGCGAGAACTTGTCGGTTCCGGTCCCAGCCTCGGTCCTGAGTGAAGGGGCCGGCCGGTCAGCCGGTGGCCAGGGTGAGGAGAGCATCAACTTAGGTCTCACTCCACGTAGAGCGTTCAGTTCAGTCCAGTCCGGAAAGCCTCCGGGACTCAAAAGGGTGTTAGGCTGCCCTGCCTGGTCATGGGACAGACTTGAGCCCAACTTGTTTTTGTGGCTGCCGACCAGCGAAATTTCCCCTGCGGGCCTTCCCGTTGGGCGCTGGCCCCGAATCGGGCAAGACATGCCAGGTGAGGGCCTGCGGCCGGCCGCCTGGCTCCCAGACCGGCTTGTGCCCGAGACATCCCTGGGGTTTGCCGTGGCCACGTTTGGCCCCACACGAGCCAGCTCCGGGCCTGCACTCCGTGGGATGAGGCTGACCGAGAGGGAGGGTTCCGTGGACGGCAGATTTTGTTTTGGGGTATAATTGACACATATGTTTCATGTGTGTAACATGGCCAGGTGTATGATTATATTTAGGATTTATAAATCGGAATGGTCACTACAGTAAGTCTAGTTAACCTGCACCCGCCCACATAGCTACACAGTTTTTTTCCTTGTGATAAAAACTTTGAAGATGTGCTGTCTTCCCTACCTTTAAGATCTACTTTCTCCGGGCGCCTGGGTGGCTCAGGGGGTTAAAGCCTCTGCCATCAGCTCAGGTCATGGTCCCAGGGTCCTGGGATCGAGTCCCGCATCGGGCTCTCTGCTCAGCAGGGAGCCTGCTTCCTTCTCTCTCTCTCTCTCTCTGCCTGCCTCTCTGCCTACTTGTGATCTCTGTCTGTCAAATAAATAAAATCTTAAAAAAAAAAAAGATCTACTTTCTCAGCCACGGCTCAAATATACAATGTAATATTATTCTTGTAGTCATCATGCTGTACTTATTTTATACCTGTAAGTTTGTAAATTTTGATCACCTTCACCCATTTCGTCTCTGCACCCCGGCTTTCCCCCATCCACGGCGGTTTTTACTGTGGCTGTGTAGTGCCTGCCGCTCAGTGTCTTGACAGTTTCCTTCCTCTGCTGCTTGGCTGGAAAGGAAGCTTTAGCTAGTGGTGCAAGCCCCATTTATTTGTAGACACTTTTCAAAAAGTGGAGTCAAGGCCTGGTTGATAAAGTATTTAGAAGAAGGTAGAAAGCGGTGCGGGGGGTGGGTGGTTATAGCTCGGAAAACAACAGATAGAAGCATAAAGGTTTCAGAAAGAGGTTGAAACCTCTAAGCCTTGTCTTTGAGCAGGCCGCCGTTTCTCCACCAGTATCTGGCTCTCCAAAACAAACAAGTGAAGAAAAGAGCTCTGATCTCTTTCGCAAAGCAAAGATTTTTGTTTCCGTGTAAAACGTTGGCTGCCGCCTTCCACGGGTGTGGCCAGCACCATCCCACCCTGGGATGCAGTGGTAGGTGTTGTTCAGGCTTAGTTCACCTGGGTTGCCACAGGCAAGGGGGTGCGAGGCCCATCAGGCAGCCAAGTTATTTCCTTACGTAAGTCTCCGTGATTTTGCTACTTACGGAAAATGAGAAAAACATACTCCAGTTCCAAAATCGCTGTCATCAGAAACACTCTTTCCTTTGAGGTGGAGCCCTGAAGTGTGGCCAGAGCTGTCAACATCCTCTGTTTGCTCAAAGTAGGAGAAACAGTCTCTTCATCTCTTCCAACCAGCACTTCAGAGCAGCTCCTGATACCAGGAAATTTGCCAGAGTCTTCTCATAATTGTGAGGATAAGGGAAACACAGATGATACTAGTTGTTTTCTGACTGACCAAAGAGGAGATGGTCACAAAAACAGTCACTAACATTTATTGAGTGCTTTCTGTATGCCCACTAAGTGCTTTCTTTCACAGGTATTTAAGAATAAACCAAGGCACAGAGCAGCTAAATACCTTACCCTTATTTTCAGGGTTCATTTCTCTGCCTTTATGGTAATATGCTCACTTTCTGCAAAATAATCTTTTTTTTTCTTTTTTTAAAGACTTTATTGATTTGACAGACAGAGATCACAAGTAGGCGGAGAGGCAGGCAGAGAGGGAGAGAGAGAGAGAGGAGGAAGCAGGCTCCCTGCAGAGCAGAGAGCCCGATGCGGGACTCGATCCCAGGACCCTGAGATCATGACCTGAGCCGAAGGCAGAGGCTTAACCCACTAAGCCACCCAGGCGCCCCTGCAAAATATTCTTAAGAGGAGCAAACACTTCATCTAAAATACACCTTGAAATTCTTTATTCCTGTTAGAGTCCACTAGAGTTTTCCTAAAAGGGTTTCTAGTTTCTCTAAACTATGAGCTTTTCTTAATCTGTCCATACTCACTTTGGGGCAAAAACATGTAAATGGAGGGGCGCCTGGGTACCTCACCCCGTTAAGCTTGATTATGGCTCAGGTTGTGATCTTAGGGTTGTGACATCAAGCCCCACCTAGGGGAGTCTCTCACTCTCTCTTTAAAAAGACCAAAAACCAAAACAACAACAACAACAAAAAACCGAAAACACATAAATGGATATTTTGGGAATTTTCATCTGTTTATTTTATGCAGACTTTGTTTTCTTAAAGCTTAGTTACGGTATTTGTATCGGTTTTGGAATGTCTGTCCTGTTTACTATTTGGATTCCAGATTTGCAAAGCACTTAAAGCAGATAATGCATTTAATCAACATAAACATAAGCTTCTTCCTGCAGACAGGCACATGCGTAGTACTCCTGAGTTTTTACAAATCTCAGTGGGCCAGTATCTCCTCGGGTCCAGTAGTGGAAGGATAAGTGTTCAGTAATCAACATTGTAGGCCAGGAGGGAAACACACATTACAGACCAGTCGTGCTAGAACAGGGCTTTTTTACTGTGTGTAATTGTTTCAGGGAGGAAATTTTTAGGTTTTGCTCTTTCAGATCTCTAGTAATGAACAGGAACAAGACAACTGAATTTGTCTATGATGCACAAATATTTAGAGATGAGGAAGGGAAGGCTAAATTACAGTTATTATTCTAAGCATAAAATGCCTTACAAATACAATACACAAACAGTGAGCAATACTTAAAACCATTTGAGAACAAGCAAGAGTTTTGTGAAACACCTTTAAAAAGCAAGCTCTGGGGTAAGCAGAAAAGTTACAAAATAAATGTGTACCCATGGAGGCTCGCAGACACATAGTCCAGATATACTTTGGGAAATACATGTGTTCTAAACGAGAGTATAACCGACAATGGGATATCTAAAACTGAAATAAAATTTTAAACGAGTGGGATATCTAGTAAATATCTAGTGATTGAGGAAGAGTTTCAAAGAGAACTTAGAAGAGGCTTTGTGCTTCTCTGAAAGGAATGTTTCCCATGAAGTAAATACACTGCCAGGAAACCAGAGAAGCAACCCTCGAAAAGAAGGCCGCAGAAAAGACAGAAACAAATAAACCCTCTCAAAGTGGCAACTGACCTTTTAAAAGGTTCAGCAAGGTGGAATGTGCTATTGGGTAAAAGGTAGAAAATTCAAGTATTTAAATTTGCGGAATAGAAGTCTCAGCAATTCTATCCTCCTCCCATTTCCACATGTAGAACTCCGTTTACTGTATAAACTGAGGGGAGAGAAACTGAATTGTGTAATGATCTCAAGTTGGCTTTGTGAGAAAATGTAACTACGTTTCAGTAACATTTAAAAGACTAACAAAAAGAAACTGAGTACTTCTTAAAAGGCAGTTGGCATATCCGATTAATGCCTCTAGAAGTGACCACATTCCAAATCCCCTTAAGTGTATTTGAAAAGGCTCTTGGGGGTAGAGCCTGGCCAAGAAGACAATGGAGAGAATGCCCCAGATACCTACCCCAAAACCAGCCTTGGGAGCACCACTGAGAACAAAATCTACCAATTTTAGGGAAAGGAAGCTTGCTACAAAGCATAAGGACACAATGCAAGGCAACCCAAAACAGAATTTTTTGGTTATAAATAAATACATGCAGATCTCTTTATAATGTAACTAATAAAAATGTTATAGAAATGATTATTTTGCTCACTTTTTTGTATATCTGGCTCTAAAATAACACCTAGAACCGACAGACAGTAGGCCAATAAGGACGAAGGAGTGATTAGTTCTGTACCTTCATTAAATTGTTAGTAACAAAATGCAATTTTATTCATTTGGGATGATAATGATAGCATCTAAAGTAGAAGTGCCCTCCCTTGCCCCTCAGCGATTAGCCTGTTGAGCCAGTTTGGCTGCACAGCTTTATTTGGGAAGAACGAGCATCAGATTATATTGGAAATGCATCTTTCTTTGAAAGACCTCAGGTGCATTAGAATGTTGCCATCTAAGTGTGACCTGTGTCTCCTCTTGTCTACCAAAGACATCAATTCTCCCTGTTTCCTTTTGCATCATAAACTTTCTTCCCACCGTTGGATTATTTCCAACATGTCATAATGTCTGTCCTCATAAAACCAGCAGCACTCTGAACGCCATATTCCCCCTTCAGCTACTGTTTCAGTTCTCTGCTTGCCTTACCACAGAACATTTTTGGAAATTTTTGTCAACACCTGAAGTATAGACAAAAAAGTATCTCCTATTCCTCTCCCTTGTCCTGTTTTGAAGCCACTTCAGTCAGGCTTTTACTCCACTGCTCAGTCAAAATTGCTCGTAACATTAGCTAGTGGCAAGCACGTAGCTAATTCAGTGGTGTCTTCTCAGCCCTCATCTTGCCTGATCAGAAAGCAGCATATGGTGTAACTGACCTCCTTGGGACACTTCCTTCACTTGGCTTCCAAGACACTTGGTGCACTTGGCTCTACTCTCTTCACTGGCTATGCCTTTCAGTGTCCTTTGCTTGTTCCTCTTCGTCTCCTTGATCCTTTAAATTTACAGTGTCCAAAACCCAGTCTTTTGAGCACTTCTCCTTTCTTGGTGATCTCATCCAGTCTCGTGGCTTTCAACACTGTCTATTCGCGGAATCCGATATTTATGTCTTTGGCTTGGACCTCTCCCCGGAACTCCAGACCCACCTATCCATCTGTCTACTCAGAATCTCTGTTTGGATGTCAACTAGACATGTCCAAACCTCAGCTCTCCATCTTCTTCATACCTCCAAAACCACTCATCACACAGATTCCCCATCTCAGTAAATGGTAGCTTCATCCTTTCTGGACGTTTATATGGTCATCCTGGATTCCTCTTTTCCTGCCATACTTCTCATCCAATCCTTCAGAAAATTATATAGACTCCAAACTCAAAATACAATATTATCCAGACTCTGACCATTGACTATTTTAGTTATTTATTCACTCATTGTCTGTCTTCTATTAGAATGTAAGCTCCCTTGTCTGTTTTCTTCCCTGCTGTATCCATTGTGTGTGGAACGCTACTGAACATACAGTCCGCATTTGATAAATATTTACTAAATTAATGAAAGTTTGGTCAGTCGTCTAAACCAGGGGCCATACTTACAAGGATGGCTTATAAAGTGAATATGAGAAATGGTATAGCACCCACTCTGTGTCTTCCTCTGTTTAACTAAACATTCAGATACACAAGACTGCCACGACCACACTGAGCACCAGAGCTTGCTGCCAGGACAGCATTTGGTATTCTTTTGTAATGGGCACCCTTTCTGCAGTTGTTCATGTAGCAGCCATATATGCACCCATAAACCAGTCTCTCTCCGGGAGACCGTTCAGACACCAGGAGACAAGATCTGCATTGGTGGGATCAGAGCTCAAGGTCCTCATACCCCACAGGAGCCAATATGTTTTTTTATTTTACTTTAGTTTATTTTTTATTAACATATAGTGTATTTTTAGCCCCCGGGGAGGAGCCAGTATCTTTTGTAATACTCTACAGTCCTGGTTGCCAGTGTCCCTGAAGGGGATATACAGTGAGTTGAACAATGGCCCGCAAAAGACACGTCTAACTCCTAATCTTACAGACCTGTGAATGTGACTGTAGTATCTTTGCAGATGTAAAGTTAAGAATCTCAAAATGAGATCATCCTTATTTAGAGTGGGGCCTAAATCCAATGACCTGTGACCTTAAAAAAGACTGGGACACAGACACAGAGGGTAAAGGCGATGTGAAGATGGAGGCAGAGATTGAAATGATGTGTCTACAAGCCAGGGCACACCAAGAGTTGCCAGCAGCCACCAGAAGTAGAGAAGGAGAAGAGAAGGAGAGAAGGAGAGAAAGAGTAGAGCTGCCAGAAGGAGAGAAGTATGGACTGGATTCTGCCTCATAGCCTCCAGAAGGAACCAGTCTTGCCAAACACCTTGATTTTGGACTGTTGGCCTTCAGAACTCTGGGAGAAGACATTTCTGTTGTTTGAAGCCACTCCGTTTGTGCTAATTTATTATGGTAGCTCTAGGAAACCATCACAGGTTTTAACAGTTATTGTACTCTGGGAAGCCCAACGTTTGGCTTTATTGGGTATTTATAGTATTTTTATTGTTTCTCCCAGTCCGTCAGGGGGTCATTTTTATTATAAATGGACGTTCCTAATAACATTGGTGTCAAGCCCCTGGTATCTGTTTATTAGGACAGTTAACCAAAGGTCAGATCCTCGTGCAACAAAAGGTAAATGCCGTGTGTGTGTGTATGTGTGTGTGTGTGTGTGTGTGTTGAGGGCGGAGGGAAGATTGTAAAGAATTAGAGAGTGCCTACTCTGGACAAAAAGGAAACTTCTTAACTGCAGTGAAATGTGGCTGTATGGGGATGCTAGCCCAAAGTGCCTAGAGCTTCCAATGATCTAGGAGAGCCCAGATTTTTAAAAACTGGTTCGATCTAGGGGTGCCTGGGTGGCTCAGTGGGTTAAAGCCTCTGCCTTTGGCTTAGGTTGTGATCTCAGGGTCCTGGGATGGAGCCCCACATCAGGCTTTCTGTTCAGCGGGGAGCCTGCTTCCTCCTCTCTCTCTGCCTGCCTCTCTGCCTACTTGTGATCTCTGTCTGTCAAGTAAATAAATAAAATCTTTAAAAAGAAAATAAAAAAACCTGGTTCAGTCTAAAAGTAAACCAGCCACAAAACCAAAACAAAACCCCCAAACATGATGCTGATCAAACAAAACACATCTATGGACCAAATCCAGTCCAGTTTACAAGTGACTCCTGCTAGAGCTTCTCATCTTGATTTTGTGGGATTTAAAATTTTTCCCTTAAGAAGTAGAACAATCTTCTCTTTTAAAAATTAGACCATAAATCTTTGTTATAACTTCTTTTCTTCCTGTGGAATCTTTCTTAAAAGGCCAAAATAGGCCTTGAAATAACGATCCGGACGTAGGCCATACTTTTCTAAGTTCATTCATTCATTCGGCTTTCATATCTCATGCTATTTAACTAGCATACATTAATTAAGCATTTACTGTATGCCAGACACTCTGTAAAACAAAGGAGTAAAATGTAGCCTTGCTTACAAGTTGTTACTATTTGAGTTTGCTAGAGCTGAATTATGGTTTCCTTTTGGAAGACCTGAGCCCTAGGATTTGAAGTTCAGTGCCTGATTTTAGAGATCAAATGCTTGACCTGGGTCAGACAAAGAGGTGATGTCAGAGCCAGTACTATTTCTAATCTGTTGTAATATTGATACAAGGCATAAGAAAATATAGCTGATGGTCTAACAATGCAGGATTTATGGATACTTATAAATGTCTAGCAATTAATTGGATTTTTCTCTCTTCACACACTATTTGTTACCAACTAGCTGCCTTTGTGATTTCAGTCACTTCAAAGAGATGTTTAAGTGCCAAGATACTAAAACAAATCTTCCAAATCATCCAAATCCCTTCCTGCATTTTGATTCTCTAAAGGTTTTCAGTTACATGATATTCATGTGGTGAGACAGTTTGAATACACAGGCATGTTTCAAAACTTAGATCCCCCCCCACCCCCAGTGGTAGGTGGATTTTATTGGACTGGGACACACCAGGGACCCTCACCCATGGCAGAGAGTGGGAGACAGGTTGAAGATAAAAATCTGATGGTCACTTGTGGTAGGACCACAAATTCTGGGGCTTTGATGGATGAAGGGGAGCTGAGAACCAGGTTGCCTGGTAACTGGGAAGCCCGACTTTACTGCTAGTTGCCTGTTCCCCAGAAGCTGGAGGGAGGCAAAGAGTCCAGAGGGTGCATGCAGAGCTTGGGGATATAGAGGGTGCAGGAAGAGTCAGAAAAACGAGTCTGCTGGTTTCATCTGCTTTTGTAAGGACAAGCTACCGCCAGGCTGGAGGAAACCTGTCTGGGTGGGCGGAAAGTGCACTGCGTAGAGCTGTGGCTGTGGCTGAGACAGGTACCGTGCTGCCCGAAACGCGGAAAGTGCTCTGAGCTGCCGACTGGGACTAAAGGCTGCCTAAGTGGGTCCATAGTGAGGCAGGCGGTTCCATAGGCACTGCTGGGACTGCCTTGGAATTGACGGCACTCTGGGCTCCCTGCGAAAGCAGCTGCTGAGCCCACGTAGTGCCGGGTTCCAAGTACTTGGCATCTGAACAGCTGCTTGGCCCTGTCAGCCCCCAGGAGGGTGCCTGGGGAACTGTGTCTTCAAGGCTCTTCTGCATGCGGAGTCCCTGTGTGAGCAGCCAGGCTCTGCTGGGGCTGATGTCAGAGCGGTCAGGTCCCTCTTCGCGCCCGTTTCTTGAGCTGCTAGGGCCCAAAGCTTCTCCTGCAACTTCTTGGGCTCCTGCGGTGACATTCTCACTTCCATCTCCTTTTTACTCCTCTGCTGCTCCTCCTTCATCTTCGGTTCCATCATCTTGTCCCCCTCTTCCTCCTAAGGGGGTTTGTGCGCAGGCTCCGTCTTGATGTTCTGGTGCAACACCCTGGGGGCCAGGAGGCTCCAGAAGGGCATGGTGCTGCCGGGGGCCCGGGGTGGGGGGCACCCGGCTGTCACTGCCAGACCTGCGACCAGCCCTGCCTGGAGGTGTGCACTCAGGGGGTCACAATGGGCGGTGCCCCGGGGAAAGCCCGCCGGCTTCTGCTGCTGCAGCGTTCACCCGGTCCCTGGCCCATCTAGCCCCCACTGCTCTGCCTGCCCAGGCCTGCCCAGTGCCTGCAGGCTGGGGGTCTCAGGCCTCTGCGCTTCAGAGTTCAGTTTCTCTTTGAGAGCCACTGCAGGAATCTAAGAAGATTATTTTATTTTATTTTAAGATTTTACTTACTTGTCAGAGCTCAAGCAGGGGAAGCGGCAGGCAGAGGGAGTAGCAGACTCCCCTCTGAGCGAGGAGTCCCGTGGGGGACTTGATCCCAAGACCCTGGGGATCATAACCTGAGTCAAAGATGCTTAACTGACTGAACCATCCAGGCGTCCCCCTAAGAAGATTATTTTAAAACGGTTCTCTGCTTTTACGTGTTTTGTTTTAAGATTTATTTATTTGAGAGAGAGAGAGAGAGAGAACATGAACAGGGTGAGGGGCAGAGGGAGAAGCAGGCTCTCCACTAAGCAGGGAGCCCAATGCGGACTTGATCCCAGGACTCCAGAACCATGCCCTGAGCCGCAGGCAGACGCCTGACTGACTGAGCCACCCAGTCACCCCTGCTTTTACGTTTAACCTTGAGGTCTTTGGATACATTCTGGTACATTTTTGGATGCACAGGGAAATTAGTTGATAATACTGCTTGGAGCCTATACCGAGGATGTCAAAACAATACTTTATTCGAAGAGTTAAGAAAAGTGTAATAGGTACCCCGTATTTAATTAGAATGTATAAGCATTTAAAATTAGCGTATTAATTACAGTGTACTTCAAAAATTACAGTGTACTTCAAACAATAACTTACTCTTATTTTATTTGGCGGCTCACTTAAAGCTAACGTAAAGCTGTTAAGTGGGCCCGAGTGTAGAGTACCTATTACTTACTTAAAAAGACCATTTGGTCTTATATGAACTAACACTCAGATCAGCAGTACAAATTGTCTTGAATTTTTGATTCATGCATTTTAAAAGAGGATCTGCTCATTTCCTGGGGAATACTGAATAAGTTACTGTACTTCATTAAATTTATTCATTCAACATACACTTAATGAGTTCTACGGTGTACCAAGCTGTGTGCTAAATGCTGAGATATGGCAGTGAACAAAACAGACATGCTCCTACCTCCATGAATCAAAAGATTTGAGCACAGAAGAGCTAGAATCAAATGGTTGTCTATGTTTGGGGACATTTCTCCTTCCAAGGGTCCCTCTCTCCTCATACCCTTTGACAGATTCCAAATTTGCATTGCCTGCATCAAACCAGAGATTACAGCTTTGAAAGTATATATTTTCACATATTCCTGAATTGACTAGGCAACAAAGAGCTGAGAAATTTTTTAATAAATAAATTCTATTCAAGTTACTACATTTTTCACCTTCGTTTGTCCAAAAAACAACTAAACACAGGTGTTGATTTCCTTTTTCCTTTCCTCCCTTGCTTTCTTTTTAAGTTTATCACAATAGCATATTCTACTACCAATAATTTTTCTTCTAAAAGATTTAACCTGTATTTCTCATAAATATATGTGTTCATGTTTTCCATCATTTTCTGGGGGAAAATGGTCTTGCCAATGAGGGCCTCTAACAGAAAACCCTTGTTTCAGTTACAAGTAGCTGTTTGATGCCATTTCCCCTCCTCATGGGCTTATGAGACCTTTTTCTTCCTTCTCGCTGAACCTCAGGAATGGTGTCTAAGTATATGCCAAGCCAAAGAAGCAAGAAATATTTAAATTCCGCTCTCCAGGAAGTTTTTATAGCTGTTGAGAGTAGCTTCTTGTTTAAGAAATGTGGTTTGATTTGTTAAGGTTGCCCTTTTCTCCTGAAGTCCACCATGGTTTGGTTATTTATACATTTTTAAAAACATGTAAACACCTTATGCAAATGTGGTATTTTGCAGTTATCCCTCATTTACCTAGCGAGCTTTTGAATGATAGCGAACTATGTAGCAGAACTAACATAGCCAGGACGGGCAGAAAACTCCATGCCTCACTCACATGAGAGCCTCTCCAATTTCCACAGGCAGCCGACTTAGTAGAGATTAATTCACTCTTAGGTTTGTGAGCTTACGAAAATATTGTTTTAACTTCAAAACTGTTAGAAACTATTTCAATCATACAGAAAATAACATAACCAATCCCCATGTGTTCATCACTCTGATTTAACAAATGTTCCGATTTTTGCCAACATAAAGATTTATAAACTAGAACTTAAAGGTGGTAGGAATAAAAGATAATACAGGATGATGGAGGGAGGGTAAGCACCCTAACCTGAGCACGATACTTAAAGAGGAGATTGAAGAACTCTAAACTAGACCCAGGGACTGAAAAACCATAATTGCCTGGGCTCATGTGAATCAGAGGCAAGCGCCTCTCCTGCTCAAAGCCACTAAGGGCTTTCTCTGGCAAGAGGACAATATGTTTCATTGGTAACCCCAAATCCACGGTAGAAGATTGAATTGTGTTCCTTTTGTGTTACTGCTGGAGAAGGAAAGCTAGTGTGCACCCCATCTAAAATCATTTGCGTAAATGTGAAAGGTTTAAAAATCCAGTTTTAACACTTAAAGGGGAAAGATTTTAGTTTTATCACACTCCTCTGTGATGCCTGTAGTATTTAGAAGAGTAAAAATTCTTTGCTGAACTTTTTTTTAGGTAAATATTTTACTGAAGAACCACATACATGCAGAAAAATACCTAAATCATAAGTTACATGTTTTCATAACGTGAACACACTCACGTACCCAAATCATGAAACAACATCCCAGGCATCTGAGGATTTTCCTCGTAACCATTGTAACGTCTCTCAGTCATGAAAACTACTCCTGACTTCTAACATCAGAGGTTAGTTTTGACTTTGGAAAAAATGCAATATAACAGGATCCAGATGGGGGAGAAAAAGCTGTTGTGATTTATTGTTCATAATTTGCTTTTCAAGCAAGCATATTCCAAGTATTTCCTTTTCATATGTAGATGTTCAAGTTTCCTCATCTAAAGTGAGGGCAGTGTCTGAGTGATAGGATGGCAATGAGGATGATGATGACAATAATAATATTAATTTTAGAACACTTATTAAGATTAAGCAAGCTACTTAACCTCTCTGTGCCTTAGTTTCCTCCTCTGTATAATGTTCATGGTAACGGTAATCATCCCTTCCTCACAGAGTCGAGGTAAGAATTATAATGTAAATGTAAACATGTGGAGCACTTAGCATGGTTCCTCCTATCTAGCAAGGGCTCATTTGTGTGTGTGTGCGTGTGTGTGTGTGTGTATGTGTGTGTATAATAAATGAGTTAACTCAGAAGAGGGTGAGATGATTATTAGATTTTCATATTAGCCACATTTTTATTTTACTACTGCCTGACCACACAGATTGCAAAATGCTCTCTACTGTGTGGATAAAAGGTCACAAAGACATTGGGACAAGAGGCATTTGTTTTTCTTGAGAACTAGAAAATCCTATATGGTGTGCCACTGAATCAGAGGAGAAAAAGCATAAGGAGGGGAGGCTGTGTGTTTGAGTTGACTTCAATTTTATTTCTAGACTTTGGTCAGCCTGCAGAGCGTTTTATATTTATTTTAAAAACACTTAATGGGTCACATACACAAATAAAACTAATGAAATCTTAATTAGATCAGGGGATTATATTGACATCAATTTCTTAGTTGTGATATTGTACTATGGTTATGTAAGATGTTACCATTGGTAACACCAGGTGTTGCTAGCTGTGTGAAGAGTATATGGGCTCCATCTGTATTATTTCTTTTCCTTTTTTTAAAATTTATTTGACAGAGAGAGAGAGATCACAAGTAGGAAGAGCAGCAGGCGGGGGGTGGGGTGGAGCAGGCTCCCTGCTGAGCAGAAGCCCAACCTGGGGCTCAATCCCAGGACTCCAAGATCACGACCCTAGCGCAGGGCAGAGGCGTTACCCACTGAGCCACCCAGGCGCCCCTCTCTGTATTATTTCTTACAGCTGCATGTAAATCTATAATTATCTCAAATAAGAGTTTAAAAAAAAATGCCTATGGAGCCACATACTTTGAGCCCAGGGCTGTCCTAGTCTCAGGGTACAAGGAGAAACAACAAAATACATTCTTGCAGTCAGAGAGGATGAGAAGGGCTCTGAACTAGATTTTTAAAGTATAGGGGTGCCTGGGTGGCTGAGTTGGTGAAGCATCTGCCTGCAGCTCAGGTCATGACCTCAGAGTCCTGGGATCCAGTTTCGAGTTTCGTGCTCCCTGCTCAGTGGGAAATCTGCTTCTCCCTCTCCCTCTGCCCCTCCACTTCGCTCATGCTCTCTCTCAAATAAATAAATACAGTCTTTTTTTTTTTAAAGACTTTATTTATTTGACAGAGATCACAAGTAGGCAGAGAGGCAGGCAGAGAGAGAGAGGAAGGGAAGCAGGCTCTCCGCTGAGCAGAGAGCCCAATGAGGGGCTCGATCCCAGGATCCTGGGATCATTATCTGAGCCGAAGGCAGAGGCTTTAACCCACTGAGCCACCCAGGTGCCCCAATAAATACAGTCTTAAAAGAGTTCCAGCTGACTCTAGAACAGCATGGGTTTGAACTGTAGTACAGGTCCACTTACAGGTCGATTTTTTTTTTCAATAAACACACTTTACAGTACTGTAAATGTTTCTCATGATTTTCTTAACATTTTCTTCTCTCTAGATCACTTCATTCTAAGAATGCAATATATAATACATAAAACATACAAAATATGTGTTAATCAACTGTTTATGTTATGAGTAAAGTTTCCAGTCAACAGTAGGCTATTAGTAGTTAGGTTTTGGGGAGTCTGAAGTTATATGCAGATTTTCTTTTTCTTTTTTTTTTTTTTTTTTAAGATTTTATTTATTTATTTATTTGACACTCAGAGATCACAAGTAAGCAGAGAGGCAGGCAAAGAGAGAGGGGAAGCAGGCCCCCCGCTGAGCAGAGAGTCCAATGCGGGGCTCAATCCCAGGACCCAGAGATCATGACCTGAGCCAAAGGCAGAAGCCCAACCCACTGAGCCACCCAGGCGCCCCAATATGCAGATTTTCAACTGTGTGGTGATCCTTACCCCTAACTTTGCTCAAGGATCAAGCGCTGTAACCTTGTTTAAGGCTCAGCTGGTCTACTGGTGCACTAAATGGCTTTAAAAGATTCACCAAATATAGAAATGATTATCTGAAAAGTCTCCATGTCCTCAAGGAAGTATAACCAATCATACTCATAAGATAACCATATATGCACTATTGGTAAGTAGCAATTCTTCTGACTTTGGATTAGATGAAAAGAATCCTGTCTTACTGGTGAGGGCTGTCAAGTGTTGTGGAATGGAATGAAAGGATAGGAAGATTGACATCTTGGGCTGAAAACTTTAAGGAAACTGAATTCACATCTGTCTTTATAGGTTTATATGTGTCTCTGCCCGAGAATGGATTAGATAATCTCACACATTTTTGTGATCCTATGAAATTCTTTATATTCAAATTATAAATGTCTTTAGTAGGAATGTGCCCCCTTTTTTTTCTTACTAGAACTAAGCAATATACAGGATTGTACAATATACAATATACAGTGGATATAATGGAATCTATCTTGCAAGGAAATATTCTTCAAACTTTTTCAACCTGCCCTACATTTTTAGATCCCTAAATTTTCCCTGACATGGACTGGAGGTGTGGGAATGAGGGTGGGTAGCAGCAGGATATAGTCTTCAGAACAAAAATTAATCACATGCTGGTTAAGGTGACCATATAATCTGTTGCTTAAACCAGGACACTTTATTTTTTTTTAAAGATTTTATTTTATTTATTTGACAGAGAGAGAGATCACAAGTAGGCAGAGAGACAGGCAGAGAGAGAGGAGGAAGCAGGCTCCCCGTGGAGCAGAGAGCCCAACGCGGGGCTCGATCCCAGGACCCTGAGATCATGACCCGAGCCGAAGGCAGCGGCTTAATCCACTGAGCCACCCAGGCGCCCCAACCAGGACACTTTAAAAAAAATGCTTTCAAAAATGTTTTTGTTAGAGGCTCCTGGGTGGCTCAGTGGGTTGGGCCTCTGCCTTCGGCTCAGTTCGTGGTCTCAGCGTCCTGGGATCGAGCCCCGCATCGGGCTCTCTGCTCAGCGGGGAGACTGCTCCCCCCCTCTCTCTGCCTGCCTCTCTGCCTCCTTGTGATCTCTGTCTGTCAAATAAATAAATAAATATTTTTTTAAAAAATGTTTTTGTTTAAGTTTAATCTACATGCAAGGAAGTGTACACTGAATCTTCCCTCAGTGAACACTTATGTAACCCGCACCCAGACGGAGAAACAATATTAGCAGGAAGCTAGAAATCCCTTGTATGTTCCTTTCCAGTTACTGCGCCCTTTCCTCACAAGGGTAACCAACATCCTGACTTTTCTTATTGCAGACATGAGTTTTTCTTGTTTTTATACTTTGTATAAATTGAATCCATACAGTACATACTTATTTATGTCTCATTACTTGGCATCAACATTATAGGTGGATTCATATTCTTGGGTGAAGTTCTAGTTATAGATTATTATATATATTATATATACGTTTTATATATAATACATATATATTATATAGTTATTATTCACTCTCTTTATTGTGTATTATTCTATGGTGTGAATATATCACAATTTTTTTTTAAAGATTTTATTTATTTGACAGAGATTACAAGTAGGCAGATAGGCAGGCAGAGAGAGAAGAGGAAGCAGCTTCCTGCTGAGCAGAGAGCCCGATGCAGGGCTCTATCCCAGGATCCTGAGATCATGACCTGAGCTGAAGGCAGAGGCTCAACCTACTGAGCCACCCAGGTGCCCATATCACAATTTATTTATTCATATTATTCATGATGGTCATTTGGGGGAGTTTCTAGTTTTGGGCCCCTACAAATGGTGCTGCTAATAATATTCTAGTGCATGTCTTTTGGTGAACATACATACATACTTCTTTGAAGAATACACCTAGGAGTAGAATTGCTGGATCGTAAGTTATGCTCAAGTTTAGCTTCAATAAATACTGCTGGCTTTCCAAAGTGTTTGTTCTCATATATCTCCTACTGTGGAACATGGGAGCTCTGATTGCTTTCTATCCTCTCCAATACTTGGCATTTTTCATGTTTAGCCATTCAGATATATGGTAGACATAGTCTTATTTGATTTTAATTTGCATTTCTCTGTTGACTAATAAAGTTGATATTTTACTTATGTCTATTTTTGGATGTAGTTTTTGGTAAAATACTGGGATATATTCTTTTGTCTATTTAGATCTTGGTGCATATTTTTCTCTTCCTTAGTCTATCTTTTCTCATCAAACTAAGATGCACACACACACACACACAGAAACGGTCATAAGATTAATAATCTAGTTTTGGATTTGTTAAGCTTGAGATACATGGAGGCATCTACATAGAGACGTCAAGAAGCTGTTGCATTATGTGGGTCTGGAGTTCAGAAGGAAGTTCTGGGCTGGAGATAAGAATTTTGGAGTCCCTGCCATGTAGGTGCCATCTCAGTGAAAGAGAGAATGAGGTCACCCACAGAGAAAAAGTCCTAGAACTGAGCCTGAGAGCCACCAGGGTTTGTTCATACATTGGGAGTAAAGAAGATGCTGGCAAAAGAGCCCAAAAAGGAATTCTTGAAAGGCAGGGAAGAGGGGAGAAGCAGAAGCCATGTGAAAATGGACTTTCATGCAAGGGAGTGTTAAGTGCATCAAAGTGTTCAACTTGTGTTGATTAAAAAAAGCAACACCTCATTCTGTCCCCCTTCGTCTCTTTCTAGCCATCATCGTCTACAGACTGCCATGGACCTGGAAATGCAGCAAGCTCCTAATGAAGTCCATCCACGCAGGGTTACACACCGTTGCCGCCATTCTCGTGATTATCTCTCTGGTGTCTGTTTTTGATTTCCACAATGCCCTGAGTATCCCCAACATGTACAGTCTACACAGCTGGGTCGGACTGACGGTTGTCATACTCTACATCTTACAGGTCAGTGTCTTGGTGTGTTTATAAACACGTTATAAAAAGTAAAACTGTTCAGATACCAGAGATGTTTTCTATACATTCGTATTTCTTGGAAATCGTCTGGTCATTCCCCCACTAGACTCTGCTCTGTTTTCTTTCCATCGTCAGTATTGTTCCCTGAGGGGCCACCAGAACTGCAGAATTCACAGTCTTGAGTGTGAGATTTTAGATACGGGCATATCTATGTAGGGAAACTTCCATCTCCATAACACAGAGGCTGCCATTATGTAGACTTCAAGTTCCATGTGCCAAATAAACAAGCATAGGTAAGAGCTACAGATTTCTTCCGCATATTTACTATCACTTCTATTTTCTCACTTTATGAATGAAGATGTAAATTTTACTTCTCTGTTAGATTTTGTAGGCTCAGTGATTAGTTTAGTTTTCCCCTTTCTTCACTTAGTAAAAACACGTAAAAGCACATTTGGAGAGCACTGCATTTAAACGTAAGTTAATGGAGTATGATAGGGATGTGGCTGTTCTAGGTCACTGAAGGGAAAGGTTAATTTTAGAAGTCTTCTTGGTGTTAACCACCTTGATGAAAAATCGTTATCAACTATGTCAACTCATTTCCCTTGCCTTGTACAGTATATATCCAGCTACCTAATTGGGATATCAATGTAAACTTCAGTTTTCTGGGAATATAGGAGAAGAAACTGAATCTACAAAACCCCAAGGCATATCTTTTTTTTTTTTTTAAGATTTATTTATTTATTTGAGAGAGAGAGAGAGAGAAAACATGGGAGTAAAGGGCAGAAGAAAATGGAGAGAGGATCTTAAGCAGACTCTGTGCTGAGCACAAAGCTCAACATGGGGCTCAATCTCATGATCCTGAGATCATGACCCGAGATCCTGAGCTGAAACCAAGAATCTGACTCTCAGCCAACTGTACCACCCAGGCACCTCCCGCACCAAGGCATATCTTAAAATATATGAATGTATGACCGCTTAGAAAAAGACCTCTTACCAGGAATCTGTCATTTTTCTTTTTAAAGAAAGGCTTTTAAAGCCTTAAAGCTTCTTGAATTTTAATTAAATAAAAGTGAAAGTATATATGGACTGTATTGATTATTTAAGTTTGCATTACCATGACTGGAGGTAGGGATCAGAGGATGAAAAGGGGCCAGACAGGATGGGAGCACAGAGAAAACCCTGGATAAGATATGATCTTACTGAGGGGCGCCTGGGTGGCTCAGTGGGTTAAAGCCTCTGCCTTCGGCTCAGGTCATGATCCCAGGGTTCTGGGATCGAGCCCCGCATCGGGCTTTCTGCTCAGTGGGGAGCCTGCTTCCTCCTCTCTCTCTCTGCCTACCTCTTTGCCTACTTTGATCTCTGTCTGTCAAATAAATAAAATCTAAAAAAAAAAAAAAAAGATATGATCTTCCTGATAAGAAGGAAAAAGAAAAGTATCTCTAATTGGATAGCTGAGCTTAGCTCAGACCTCCTGTCCTCAAGGTTAATTATCCCTCTGTGTTCTCGTCTGGGAGTCAGCTTCTTTTCTCCCCCCAGCAGCTGGTGGATCCTCCCGGTTCAGAGAATAGGAGGCAAGAACAAAGACCATTGAGATGCTGCCAGTTGCTTTAGGGTCTCCCTTGGCTTCCTGGTGTCTCTTCAGAACTTTCCTCAGCTCCATGTTCTGTTCTCAACTGTCCAACTTTGTCTCACTTCTTCTGCACCACTTCAGAATGCCAAACACAGGAGCCAGAGCGCTGTGTGAAGCATTCTACTTCTCTCTCCTGGTCCTTCATGGGAGATGGCCCTTGCCGGGGCTGAGGAGGCATGAGTTACACAGCCGGTGGTAGAGCTGGGACTCAGGCCCAAGTCCGGGGCCCTCCCCACGAGCACTTAGTTCTGCCCTTCCCATGATGCCCTCATGATCACTCAGCTAGCCCTCGAGCATCCTCATCTGGAGGGTGTATCTCTGAGGAACAGAATGGAAACCACCCCAAAGCTATGTAGCTTTCCTGTGAGAGAGTTCTGTGGTTCTGAGTGCAGTAATTAAATCAGACTAGATAAAATACCTTAACTGAGTCATGTGGTTGTTTAGAGCTGTCCAGGTAATTCAAGATTATCTCCCAATCATAAGATCCATAAACTAATTACATTTACAAAGTGTCTTTTGCCATGTAACATAACATATTCACAGCTTTCAGGGATTAAGGTGTAAATATCTTTGCAAGTGTTGGGAGGCAGCATGATTCAGCCTACTATAACTATGAATAAAAAAATAGAAGAAATTCTAAATGAAATGAAAAGCTGATTCTTTAAAAAATAGACAAACCGTGCAAACCTGATTGAGAAAAAAACAAAATATACAAACTTCAGAATAAGAAAGAAATATAATCATAGTTACAAATAATATTTTGAAATTAGGACAGGTTATTAAATTTTAATACACAGTAATATACTTAAAAACCTTAAAGAAAAAAGGACTATTTTCTTGCTAAATATAAACTACCAGATTTGATCCAAGAGGAATTAGAAAACATAAACTGGCTAATAATATTAGGCAAAATTGGTAAGTTTGTTTGTAATCTATCACTAAAAAAGGCATTGGGTCCTTACTGTTTTATACCTTTGACCTTCTAGGAACATGTACTTTCAACTATTCCAGGACATCGAGAGAAAACAAATTTTCTTAGATATGGCCCCATTGTGCATTACATACCACACCCAAGATGGTGGCTCCAATGAGAAACACCTTTACTAATACCCAACATCAAACACCAGCTTAAACTGTGAAACTTGTCAAATTGTCATTCAACTTTACCATAGAGATTTTAGCTACAAGATAATGAAAAAAATCAGTATAAATAATAACTTATGACCTTTTTTTGATTTGTGGATCATGTAATGTACATCTAGTAACCCAAGAGATGGCTAAAGTAATACGAGCATTTGGAAAGGTGGCTGGATATAAGATAGTCATTCATAATTCATTAACTTTTGCCTAAACTGGAAATAATCACTTAGAATAAAAAGTAGAATTCATTTAAAATGTAGATATAAAATTATAAAATACCTAGGGATAATTTGAAAAATGAGGGTATAAAATCTATATGCAGAATATGTAAAATACTACAAAATCTTATTGAGAAAACATGGTATAATTAGAGAGATACCATGTTACTAAAAGAGAAAAATTAATATGGAAATATCTGTCCCTCTTCAATCATATTTATGTTTAATATCATTCTCGTTTTAAGCCCAATGGGAGTCTTAAGCTTGCAGAGCAAATACCAAGGATAATAAAAAAATTTTTGAAAAAGAAGTGAAGGGATACTTGCCTTATTCAAAACAAGTTATTAACACAAAAGTAAACAAAATATAGTCACGGAAAGACCAGAGAGGACACAAATGGTCCAAGCATGTAGGAGAGCTTTTTTTCATGACACTATGGTATTTCAATTTAGTGGGAAAGAATGCTTATTTAATAAATGTTACCATAAGGGGCACCCGGGTGGCTCAATCCATTGGGCATCTGTCTGCCTTCCACTTGGGTCATGATCCTGGGCTCCTGGGATTGAGCCCGGCACTGGGCTTCCTGCTCAGCTGGCAGTCTGCATATCCCTCTCCCTCTGCACCCCCCTTGTGCATGTGCACACGCACACGCTCTCTCTCTCTCTCCCAAATAAATAATATCTTTTTTTTAAAAAGTTATCATCATAATTGGTTACCCATTTGGAAGAAACCAAATAAATAAGCAAAACAACTCTGCATATAAAACAAAAGAAAATAGATTCCAGATAGATTAAAGTCCTAAATATTAAAAAAAAAAAAAAGCCAATGAAAAGAGAAGAAGAAAATTAAGAAGCATATAATCTGATTTTGGGGAGTCCATAAGGTTGATTAGAAATCCAGAAGTCGTAAAGGAAAAGAAAGACCTATTTGATTACATAAAATTTTTAAAAAATTATATGGGACGAAAGATACCAAGGTCAACAGAAACTGTACCAGGGGATATGGGGAATAATCATGTCGTGTGTTAAGGGTTAATGCATTTAACATATAAAACAATTCTCTTTTTTTTGTTTTAAGATTTTATTTATTTGTCAGAGAGAAAGTGCACAAGCAGGGGGAGCGGCAGGCAGAGGGAGAAGCAGGCTCCCCGCTGAGCAGGGGCTGTAGGACTCCATTCTAGGACCCTGGGATCATGACCTGAGCTGAAGGCAGACGCTTAACTGACTGAGCCACCCAGGTGCCCCTAATATATAAAACAACTCCCAAAAATTAGTGATAAAAAGGCAACCTCATAGAAAAATAAACAGAAAATTTGAATAGGCAAGTCAAAGAAGAAAAATCTAAAGTACCAGTAAGCATATGTCCAACCTCACTAAGAAGTTAGGAAAATGGAAGTGAGGACAATAAAATGGTCATTTTCCCCCACAAGATTATCACAACAATAGTGGTGATGTTCCTTGCTGCCAAGGGTGTGAGGTAAAGAGTGCTCTCTTCTGCTTTTCCACTGCTGGCAGGAAAATACATTGTTACCAAATTTTAGGGAAGTAGTTTGTTAATAGCTACTAATTTTTTTTTTTTTTAATTTGGTTACCCTTAACCTAACAATCCCACATTTGGAGAGAGTGGAAATTTAAAAATACTGTAACATAAGGAACTCTGAAAAGGATTTTTAGTGGGGCACTGTTTATGCAGTCAGGAAACAAGCAGCAACTGAAATAGGAATGGTTAAATAATCTGGGGTAAATCAGTGGTGGATATTAAAAAGCTATTACAAGGAACGTAGCTCTGTCTACTGACCAAAGTAAAATCATGATACATTCTTCAGTATAAAAAATACTGAAGAGGGATGCTTGGGTGGCTCAATCACTTAAGCGGCTGCCTTCGGCTCAAGTCATAATCCCAGGAACTTGGGATCAACTCCTGCTTTGGGCTTCCTGCTCAGTGAGGCGTCTGCTTCTCCCTATGCCTGCTGCTCCCCCTGCTTGTGCTCTCTCTCTGGCAAATAAGTAAAATCCTTAAAAAAAAATACTGAAGAGTAAAATGCACAGTAAAATGTCATAGTAAAATGTCATCTAAAAAAAAAAAGGAGGAGCACCTGGGTGGCTCAGTCAGTTAAACATCTGCCTTTGGCTCAGGTCATGATCCCAGGTCCTGGGTTCAAGCCCCATGTCAGGCTCCCTTCTCTGCCTGAAGCCTGCTTCTCCCTCTCCCTCTGCCCCTCTCCACTGCTCATGCTTGCTCAATATCTCTCCCTCTCAAATAAATAAATAAAATCTTTTTTAAAAATAAAATAAAATAAAAATAAAGGAAAGAGAGAAAGAAAAAAAGCATATATGTGTTGATGTGTAAAGAAAGGTATGGGAGAATATACCACACTACTACATTGTGGGAGTGGGTAGGATTGGTTGGGGGAATATTCTTAAACATGTCTTGTTTGAACATGTGGCTCTTTTGTTTTAAATATAAGTAAATCATATGTTACATAAAAATTATATATATGTAGTTTTTTTTTAAAGATTTTATTTATTATCTGAGAGGGAGAGAGCACAAGCTGGAGGAGGGGCAGAGGGAGAGAGAGAAGCAGACGCCCTGCTTCTGCTCAGTGAGCCGGACTCAGGGCTCGATCCCAGGACCCTGGGATCATGACCTGAGCCCAAGGCAGATACCTAACCGACTGAGCCACCTGCTTTGGGTGTGAGGTACCCCTACGTAGTTTCTAAAACTAAACAAGCAAATGGGTGCCCCTCACCACTGTTGTGAGTACTCACGTTGTGCTTGGTGCCTGTGGTTGTTTAGGAACCAGGTGAACAGTGACCTGTCAGGGAAAGAGGACTCCATTCCAGCTTTATTCCTGGGTCGCATGACAGCTGTTTTCAAGTTATTTGCATTGCTTCTCCATGGAAGGGCCAGAACCGAACACCCAGGTGTGCTCAGGAAATGATTACATGGAAGAACATTTCCTTTCCCAGAGGAAAGAAACCAATTGTCAGCTTGCTTTCTTCACTTTAAGCGCCCTCCTTACTATGATTTACAAAGATTCCTGTCTGCAAAGTCTTAGTTGTAAAAATTGATGAGCCACAAAAATACGCTTCACCAGAGACCTGCTTCTGTCAGATTTCTGAAGTCAAAAGTACGAAAGGGAAGCAGTGGCTCTGAACCAAGTTGAGTTCTAGGCGGAGGTTCTTGGAGCTGCCACTTGTGGATGGAGAGCAGGAAGCCCCAGTTTCCTGGAGCAGCAACAGCTGCCGTCTTTCTGCCGGCTTCCATGGCCCCAGCAGCCTGCACTAAAGTCCCAGAGTTTAACTGTGTGTGGACCATTCACATAGTTTGTGAGGTTGGTTTGCACTCCCTGCTCCCACCAAAGAACACTTCAGGAAACAATCCTACCACAGAGTATGAAGATCGCAGAAGAGATGGTCAAGTTCAGATCCTCTTACCGTAGCGCTCTTGGGGGTGGCTTAGCTTCCCTGTCAGGATTTATCCACCAAGCGAAGCCAGTGTCAGGTGATTTCAGTAAGTAAAGGAACGAAGGAGGCAAGGAACAAAGGCCACAACCAGAAAAGACTGAAAGGTCTTCCTCCTTCCTCAAGTTTCGCTATGGATTGTAAAGCGTTTCAGGTGTAGAATTCTTTTCAACTTGTGACATCTAGCCTCTGGGGCATTTTTAAACAATAACAAACTATCAGAGGTCCAAACTGTACTCTCAGTGGGCTGTGTTGTTGCATATCTGACCTCTGCTCCCCTCAGCCTGTTGCCAGGGTGGAAATAGGTGGATCCTACGATCCTTGAGCCTACCCCCAAAAAGAGAGGGCCCGTCTTTCCTAAGTCCATAGATTAAATTCCATAAAAATGTGTTTGGGTCTACTTGTCTGTAGATGTTTTCTTGACTGAGGCACTTGGGCCCAGGGTTGGACCAGCCTGGATCATCTAATCTGCTGCCTGCCCCCTGCCCAATTCCACAGCCCCGAAAACAAACACAGGAATGATTCCCCTGCCAAGCAGAGATCCTTCGTTTACCCTTTCAAGGAGGAAATTAAGCTGAAATTTTTTGAGAGTCTTCTCCCAGATTTTGCTTACACATATTTTCTTTTTTTTAAGATTTTATATATTTATTTGACAGAAATCACAAGTAGGCAGAGAGACAGGCAGAGAGAGGGGGAAGCAGGCTCCCTGCCGAGCAGAGAGCCCGATGCGGGGCTCAATCCTAGGACCCTGAGATCATGTCCTGAGCCAAAGGCAGAGGCTCAACCCACTGAGCCACCCAGGTGCCCATATTTTCTTTTCCTTTTCATCTCTCTGAGGTATTCCTTCTCTCTGCTTCCAAGGCATCCTCTTAGAGTAGTTCTCAAAGTCTGGTCCAAGGAACCCTGGGCGAGTGGAACCAAGATTTTTCAGGTGCTCTTTCTGTTCAAGTTCTTTTCCAGTTATTTGCATTGCTCTTTTCATAGTACTTTTCATAAGACTAAGATGGTATTTGTTTTTGTCGCAGTTTCTCACAAGAGTTCAGAGGACTTTTCCAGAGGCTGCATAATATATGCTATCCCATAAGACTGAATGCAGAGACAAATAGAGGAAACCAATTACCCATTATTGAACCAGACCTTAAAATGATTTGCCAACGCACCACTCAGTTCACTATTTTTTTGTTTCACATAAGATAGTTATTTTCCCACAAGACATGTTATTTGTGTAAATATATAGAGAATTTATTATCACTGTTAAATGAATAAGTATTTTTAGAAGTTTCAGCTTTGATTTCTAATATGGTAAATGTCAATACACACAATCCATATAAATGAAAGCTCTTTGGGGTTCTGAATTTTAAAAAACCCTATTGTATGTATTTAGAAATTACAGATCTTGATAAAGTTACAAGATCATGATAAAATTAACTGGTGCTTCCACCATGCAACCTAATTTAGAAAACATAGAACCTCTACCCACTCCTACCTCGATCCCATATCTCTCTACCTATCCCAACCCCCAGTGATAACATTCCCAGAAGGTTTTTTTGTCATTCCCTGTTTTTCTCTATAATTTTACGTCATACTGTGAATCCCCAAGTAATACGTTGTTTAGTTTTGCTTTTTTACTATTTAAAAACGTCTTGTAATATTTGTATCCTATTGCAACTTTTTAAAATTCTGCTGATTCAGCTATATTGATTCCTCTAGCTATATTCATTTTTATTTTTGTGTCCCATTGTACAAATATATCATGAATTTACTTATCCATTCTTTGCTATTAGATGTTTGGGCCCCTCTCAGTTGTTTTTTGTTCCAAACAATGCTATATTGAACATTTATATACAATAGCTTTCATAGGCAAAGGTTACTCTGGGCGTATATTTATGAGTAAAATTATATACTCAGCCTAAAAAAGAAATGCCAAATTGTTTTCCACACTGGTTGATCCCAGTGTGTTCCTGCCATCAGCATTTAAGAGTTCCCGTATGGTACCTCCTTGCCGACACGTATCCTCTTCAAACTTTTTAATGATTGCCAAACTAGTGGGTATAAAATAAAGCCTTCTTGTGGTTTTAATGTTTATTTCACTGATTACTCATGTTTCTCTTCTCAGAAATACCTGTTTGTATCTTTCATCCGTTTGAAAAATGAGGTTTTTTTTTCTTTTCCTTGAAGATATGTAGGAGTTCTGTGTCAGATTCCTTTTCATTTATATGTATTGCTTATCTATATCTTCCAGTTTGAAGCTTTTATTTTCTCTTTTATTAGTATTTTCTGATAAATAGAAATTCTCAATTTTAATGAAACAAATCTATTAATTTTTTTCTTTAAGACTATTTTTTTTTATTTCATTTTGATAATCTGTTGGCGAGATTTTCCTTTCCCCTGAGGTCAAAATAAGCCAGAAAATCAGGTTCCACTCCAGATGGCTGGATCAGAAACTGTGGTGAGGGCCCAGCAATATGTGCTCATAGGCCCGCCTGGGGGTTCAGAAGCATGCTGTTTGAGACCAATTAAAAGCTCGTCTTCTTTAATCTATTAATATAATCAATTCAGTAGATTTTTCTAATGTTAAACTTGGGTGAATTAAAAATATTTTAAATGTCTCAAGATTCTTTCGCTCTCTGAAATACTCAAACTCTTATCTTTTGTTGTTTTATTTGTGTGCTAACTAGGCTTCTCAGAAAGGTCATTTCACAACTTTATGACTTCTGTTAGCAGGAGGAAATCTAACCCCTTGCTTCTTTCTCACTCAGATCCAGAGAGCAAGTAGTGTTTAAGAACATGGGATTTGCTGGGGCGCCTGGGGGTCTCAGTGGGTTAAAGCCTCTCTTCAGCTCAGGTCATGATCTCAGGGTCCTGGAATCGAGCCCCACATCAGACTCTCTGCTCAGCGGGGAGCCTGCCCACCACCGCCCCCCCCCCATCGCCCTTTCCTCCCCCCCGCCCCGCCTGCCTGCTTGTGATCTCTCTCTGTCAAATAAATAAATAAAATCTTAAAAAAAAAAAAAAGAACATGGGATTTGCAATCAAGGAGGCCTCAGTTTGAATCAGGTTCATCCATTTGTCACTGGTGACCTTAAGACAAATTATTGAATCTTTCTGAACCTAGTTTGCTCAACTATAAATTAAGGCTTTTGATATATCCTTCACAACATCATAATCAAAGCCAAATAATACATGGAAATGCCCAACCTAGGGCTTAGCATACTAGATTGGCACAAGTCAATTATTGTTATTAGAACTTTAAGTCTTACGGAAGGGTCCTTTCTGACCCGAAGAGGGCATTTTAAATTTTATTTCTACTATAGATCCTAAGCACCTTCGTGGTTGAGAACATATATTTTGTGTCAATGAAATTTTGTTCATGAGTCCATCCATTTATTCAACAAAACTAAATTACCTACTATGTATTAGATTCCTTGCTAGGCTATAGGGTATGTGTTGTTCCACAAGACAAGCATGGATACAAAGAAACATGCTTTCTGCCCTCATGCAACTTACAAGGGAGACTGGTCTTTCCCTATTTGGTAGATAAGGTGGATATGGAGTGTTCTGAGAGAGCTCTCATATGATATAGGGGATAAAGGAAATCAAACCAAAACGTGAAGTCATGAGGTTGGTGGTGAAAAGGACATATTATAGGGGAATGGGACCGTATGTGGGTAAAAGTTTGTTTTGTTTGAGGAACAAGGAGGTCAGACTACCTGGAGTGGAGTACGGTAGATGAATTGGAGGCTGATTACTCATGTTTCTCTTCTCAGAAATACCTGTTTGTAATTTTTGTCCATTTGAAAAATGAGGGTTTCTTTTTCTTTTCCTTGAAGATATGTAGGAGTTCTGTGTCAGATTCCTTTTCATTCCTTTCAGGTAGATAGACGAGCTTGAAAGTATTTACAGAGTTTCAAATGAGAAAGGATGGTGGCCTGGAATGTAGCAGTAGCAGTGACCAAAGTGGATAGTTTCAAAAGATAGTTCAGAGATGAAATTAACGAGATTTGGAAAGTTAGCATAAATATGGGATGAAAGTCACTTGCAGGCTTGAGCAAGTAGGGGATGAGAAAGGGAACATTAGAGGGGAAGCAGAGGGCTTGAGGAGTGTCAGATGCTCTAAAAAGTCAACGAAAATAAGGTCTGAAAACTGTTCTTTGGATTGAGTGACCTGGAAGTCGCTGATCACCCTGGAGAGCAATTTTCTTGGAGGACAGAATCCGGATTTCAGCAGATTGAAGAAGAGTGGAAGGTGAAAATTAGGCAGCTCAGGAGGTTTGGCTAAGAAGGCAAGGAGCGAGAGAGGATGGCAACTGGACAAGGATGAGAGTCAAAGCAGGTGTTTGTTTTTTCGTTTTCTTTCTTTCTTTCTTTCTTTCTTTTTTTTTTTTTTTTTTTACTTTTTTTCGTTGTAAGAAGCTCTGGTGTGTCAAAATGCTCCCAGGATGGCCCCAGTAGAGAAGGAGAGGTTGTAAATGCTAGAGTGAATCTATAGCTATGTCTTCAGGAAGCAGGTTGCCAAGCCCAGCTGGAAAATTGAATAGCAACTGTACTGTAATTGAAGAAAGTAGGAATTGTTGGCTTGGGGTGCTTTTTTGGTTTGTTTGATTTGGTGGCAGAAAAGTGAGACTCTGTTTTTCCCATGAGATGGTAATAAAATCATCTGCCGATAGAAGGCACACAGGACAGCGAATAGTTTGAGGAAGAGGAAACTTGGAGCACGAGCTGAGAAATCGGACCATTGAAGGATTATTGAACAGTGTTGAAGTGCTCATAGCTGTGAGCATCATAACCATGATTTATAGTGACGTCATTCGCTGTGTGATTTACTTCAGTAGTACCTAGCAGACCAGAGGTAGTCTTGGAGATGGCTGAGCCAGTGCTGGGGTATCACCACGTGGTCGTGATGCCAGACAGCGCAGCAAGGAGATGTGCAATACTGACAGGGAGAACGTAGTGTTCACTTTGTGTGTTATCTCTCTTTATAAAAAACTGTGAACATATTTTAGTTGGTGCTGACTATATTTTTTAATCCCTGGAAGAAACATGCTTTTATATTTGAAGAATGCAACTTGGAAATGGCCCAAGACAGAGCTTCTCAAAGTTGTGGTCCCTAGAACAGCATCATTAACATCACCAGGGAAATTAGAAATACAGATTCTGAAGTTCCACTCCAGACCTGCTGAATCAGAAACTCTAGGGATGGGCCCCAGGAATATGTGCTTTCAATCCAGGATTGAGTGAGTACGTAAATAGAGAAACGGAGAGGACCTCCATCTGTCAATCACTTGATTGCTCATTAAATCCACCTCTACAGTTAAAAGAAAAAGGAAATCATACCGAATACAGAAGCTAGCTAGGCAGATATTTCCTGGTTTCATCAATGATGTTGGCAAATAAAAGCTTTTATTAGCTCTCAAAGTTCACATGTATCTTTTTTTAAAAACTCATTTGTTTCATATGTGAGATAAAACTGGAGTAGCAAATTACATTTGTGAGCGAATAATAATTAATAATTAACTGAGAAAGCCTAGGTATTTGGTATAGGAACTTTAAAAGTAAACTTTTGTTGTCTATTTCCAATTATAAAAGGACTACATATTAACTTTAAAATTTATAAAATGTAGAAAAAAAAAGAACCAAAGTCATTGATAATGCCATAATCTAGAGGTATCATTATATTTTGGCTTATTTCCTTTAGGAAATTAGGGTCATACTACACTTTCACTTTAATATCTAAATAATAATTTTTTAATGAGATTTTATTCTTCTTTAGCTCTCTTAAGAACTCCAGTGTGGTGCAGAACAGTTTTCTGCAGGTGATGGTTTCTAAACCCTGGAGCACTTTGTTTGCCCATAGTTGGCTCTTAATACGTGTTTGAGACTGAAGGTAATGGAAGATTCCACCGCCTTCACTGTTAGGGATTTTCCAGACTGCAGTTAACCCATATTTCTGAACCAATGTAAGTGAATCAAAAACAGTGATCTTCAGACTTTCACATGTATTAGGAATCACCTGGGCATTCTGTTAAAATGCAGATTGCTGAGCCCAACTCCCAGGAGTTCTTATTTAGCAGCTCTGGATGTGTCCCAAGTATCTCGTTAAAGAAAGGCACAAGCATTTCTGATTCAGGTCTTCAAGAACCACTGACTTAAAAGGACAGAGGGATTTTGTTTCAGTCTGCTGGGTTTCAAGCTACCATAGTACTTGTAAGATGGGAAGGCAAAAAGGAAATAAAGAATGATTATTCTAAATTATAAATTTTTATAAGTTATTATAAACTTGCATCATTTGGAACACTTTTAATCAAAGTGAAGCATTCTGCAGTTTTTTCCTTTTCCTCTTAAAAGCAATTTTCTTGGGGTGCCTGGGTGGCTCAGTCGTTAAGCGTCTGCCTTTGGCTCAGGTCATGATCCCAGAGTCCTGGGATGGAGCCCCACATCAGGCTCCCTGCTCAGCAGGAAGCCTTCTTCTCCCTCTCCAACTCCCAGACTTGTGTTCCCTCTCTCCCTGTGTCTCTCCCTGTCAAATAAATAAATAAAATCTTTTTTAAAAGGTAATTTTCTTTTGCCAAAAAAATATATATATACATATATATATGTATATATATATTTTTTAATGGTGAAAGTAACATTTAAGGGGAGTTAAATCCCCTGGGGTCCTGTAAGCCTATTTCTGGTACCCCACTGTCTTTGATCATTGAGCCCTACAGGATTATAAGAGATACACATGGTAAGTCCTGAAAGAAAGAAGAGAATATACAATCTTAGGGATGAAGAGTCAGGAGAACAGGAATATGGAAAATACCTATTCCCACGCACAGAAAAGGTGTGGTGACTTTACTCACACAAGTGTAGATGCGCTAAATCCTTGGTGGCCACTTACTTGAGCTCTCTTTTCATATGAAGGCACAACCTGTACATCAGGATGCTTGCCCTTTGATACTAATACAATCACTAAACTTCACTGAAGGAGAATTAGCAGCATTCTGAACCGCCTCAGAGGGAAGGGGACCCTCTGTACCATTTCTCGTACAGCGAGGCATTTGTGGCCTTAAGTGGACAACAACATAGACACACCAGACGATCGCATGCATTTTTTAACTTCCGTTCATTACCATGTCCCAGAAGCTGATCCTCAATGTGTTTTAGGGTCTCAGACTCCTTCTGCCATTATTCTTCTGGTGTGCCCCCCGCATTAGTCCTTTGATCTCGGGAAAGATGAACAGTGATGTTGTGTTCTTCCTGTTCTCCCCTCTTATACTTGTTTTCTTTGGGTGGTGGGTCCAAAGTAGGCACCTGAAAAAATGCCCTTTAAATTCAGCAGCTCGGTGGTCATCTTCATTCTCCTGGGGAGAGGAGAATAGTTAATCCTTGATCTAGGCAACAAAACAGAACAAACTGGAAGTGTCACCTGAATTCATTTCCATAAGAATCTTGCTATCCTCTGCAGAGAAACATCCTACTAGGGCTTTAATTGTCAAGCAAATGGACTCTGCAGGATTCATTTTTTCCTCATAAAACAAAATTGTCAACTTCTCAGCACATACTGTTTTAGGCTGAACTGAATGTGTCCTATTGTATCTGCTTTTAGTGACTTGAAAATCTTTTATTTCCTTTTCTACTTGGCAACCATAAGCAAATAGATAAAAACAAACAAGAAGATACCAGAATGTTCACTGTAGCTTTGTTAATGATCAGAAAAATCTAGAAACAGGAACATTCATAGAGAGAGAATTGAGTAAATTACTAGAACAGTAGCCATGAAAAAGAACAAACCAGATGCACATGAGTTGACATGAAAAGATCTCCAAGATATGCTATTAAGGGAAAAAAGCAAGATGCAGAACAAGTATGTAGAGTAATATGCCATTTATACTTTTTTTTTTAAGAGTTTATATATTTATTTGATAGGCAGGGATCACAAGTAGGCAGAGAGGCAGGCGGGGAGAGGAAGGGAAGCAGGCTCCCTGCTGAGCGGAGAGCCCAATGTGGGGCTCCATCCCAGAACCCTGTGACCACGACCTGAGCCAAAGGCAGAGCCTTTAACCCAATGAGCCACCCAGCTGTCCCACCATTTATACTTTAAAAAGTCTCTCTCTGTCTTCACACACACACACACACACACACACACACACACACACAGGCTTGTACAGGCATAAAGATTTTCTGGAAGGTTACTTGAGAAAGTGGTAAGAGGTGTTGCCTTTGAGTAGTGGAACTGGAGTGTGGAAATGTACCTTTCATCTTATGCCCTTGGCTCTGTAGGAGGGTTCTTCCTTTTGCACATAATTGCTTTTACAGTACTAATTTTAAAATTCGTTAAAACATAGAATTAAATGATAACCTTTGTACTTGTTGATGTTCAGCTTCTCATAGGGGTTTTCATCTTTCTGCTTCCTTGGGCTCCGCTTTCCCTCCGAGCACTTGTCATGCCCATGCATGTCTACTCTGGGCTCCTCATCTTTGGAACGGTGATTGCTGCAGCGCTTATGGGAGTGACTGAGAAACTGTTATTTGCCCTGTAAGTTGCATAGTTCTCCTAATTATATTATTTGAGCTATAAAATGTTAAATACTTGTTCCTTGGAAAAGCATAATTTAAAGTAACAAAATTTTTAAAATTAAAAATGTATTACACATGTGATATAGCATTAATAATGCTTGGAAGAAGGATCAAAAAGTCCAAAAAACCTGTATCACTCTTACAAAACAACTACTGAAGTTAGGCATGCCCTTTTAATCTTTTTGATGTGCATGTTTTTAAATTCATTATGATTATGGTATACATACATTTTTATATCATGCTTTTTCCAATTTTTAAGTGCTCTAGGTGTTCCAGGTTGCTATAGTATTTTCATACTTACCATTTTTAACAGTTTCATGCTATTTCAATTGAGTTATTTTGGCACAACTTAAGTTTCTCCTTAACGTCAAACTTTAAGGAAATTTATAGAAGGGGTACCAGTGTGCATTTTTGAGCAGATAAATTCAAGACTGTTTGACATGTGGCTGGATCGCCCTATTTGTAATTGAACACACTCTCTCTTTTTTGTAGGAATAGTTCTGGATACAGTAAGTTCCCACCAGAAGGTGTTTTCACAAATACCCTCGGCCTCTTGATTGTACTCTATGGGGCGCTCATTTTTTGGATAGTCACCAGACCGCAATGGCAACGTCCTAAAGAACCAAATTCTGTCCTGCTTCAGCCAAACGGAGGTGCTCAAGAGGGAGCGGAAGGCTTAACCGTCAACTTTAGCAATGTGGACACACCAGATTCAAAATTAAACCACGAAGCCTCAGCAAAGAAAAGAAACTTCACTGCTGATGAGGTTGGACAGAGGTCCACCATGTAAAATGTTGTAGATATGTGGCCCGATAACTTCACTTTTAAAAACCACCTCTCCAGTTTAACTTCTCCTGTTTAGCCCCAAGATGATTGAGCTCTGCAGTCGATATTCATTTTAATCATAAAGTAGGATTCCTTGGAAGAGTTTGTATGGATTGAGGCCTATGATCTTACCTGAATTGGAAAGGAGACGATCTGTATAAATAGTAGAAGATATCAATGGTGGTTATGTTACTTCTTTCTTGTCATGGACCAAAACATTTAGCACAGTGCCTTACATAGAACGGATAATCAAAATGTGTCTCTCCAAAACAAACAAACAAAAAACTTAAAAAAAACAAAACCAAAAATGTGTCTCAGTTGGTAAATGTCATCAGTTGGCAGCATCTCTGGCCTCTTGTCATGAAGTCATTTCCTGTTAATTCCAGGAACCCAATCCTAACGTTTTGGAATCAGATCTGGGGCAGGGTTTATGCTACACAGATAAGGAGTAGAGTGCAGAAAAATTCAGGAAAGTGACTGGTTCCCTTCTCCCAGTGACTACCCCCTGCTATCTATCCCCCTTACTCATTTGGGCTCAGATTGGCCCTGGAGACCAGCATTTGTATTAGAGCATTTTGGAGCAGTGGTAGCTAAAGAAATCTCTTGTCAGATCTGAAAGTTTTTTCCAAAACTCCACTTCATCCCAAAGCTTCCTTGGGTTTGTTGTACTTTCTAACCCAGACTCCAAAACCTAATTAGTAGGGACCATGCCTGAAAGTGTACGTAGCATAAACTGTTCTCCACACCTCAAAGGGCACTTTTCCCAAGTTTCTGGGTTTTTTTGTTTTTTATTTACTCATTTATTTGACACAGAGAGATCACAAGTAGGCAGAGAGACAGGTAGAGAGAGAGGGAAGCAGGCTCCCTGCTCAGCCCAATACCGGGGCTCGATCCCAGGACTCTGAGACCATGACCTGAGCTGAAGGCAAAGGCTTAACCCTCTGAGTTAAGCACTCCCCAAGTTGCTGTTTTTATTTTAAAAAGTACTTACGTGGCACTTACTACATGCCAGACACTCTTTTAAGTACTTTGCAAATATTAACTTGTTCAGTCCTCAAACTTTATACTATCATTATCTCTATTTTAACCACTGGGAGATCTGGAGGTGAGAAAGGTTATTAACTCTCCCCAAGGTCATACAGCTCATCAGTAGCAGAACTGAGGTTTGACACGTGACTGTCTGACTCCTCAGTCCGTGACCCTAATCACTTCACTCTGCTACATTTTCTGTTTGATACTAGTTTGTGCCTACTCTGACTCACCCCTGGATACCCCCAAGTTGCTGGAGTGCAATGGTGTTGTTAAAGTGTAACTTCTGGCTCTCTCCTCCAAGGCAGATTCCTCAAACAACCAAGAAAAGAGGTCCACCTGTACCTGAAAATAGATCATGGCACCCCACCGTTGCCGACCAGCCGTGGCCCACCTGGAGACCTCTTTGATCTTAAAATTGTGTCTTGGTAACAAAGAAAGATTTGGGCAAAAACAGCTGTAACTTTCAAGATTAATCAATCACAATTTTTGTTCTTCAGCATCTTAGCTGCTGAATAGCTTTGGGTTTGCGTATTAGGGAGACTCACCTCATGGTCTGCCCTTCCCAGTGGCAACAGCTAAGGTCCTTCCTGATGTTGGTGGAGTTTTTGGGGACATCTGGAGCTTTGGGTTCTCAGTATGAATTGAGACTCATAGGTGACCTCGTTCGAGCGTGGAGACCGCTGTCTAGACTCGGGGTCGACTTAAATTAAAACCTAGAGTTGGGGCACCTGGGTGGCTCAGTCAGTTGAGTGTCTGACTCTTGATTTCCGCTCAGGTTGTGATCTCATGGGTCGTGGAATGGAGCACCCCCTTGGGCTCTGTGCTCAACGGGGAGCTGCATGAAGATTCTCTCCCTCCGCCCCTCCCCCAACTCACGTGTATGCGCATGTGCGTGCTCTCTCTCTAAAATAAATACATAAATCTTAAAAAACAAAACAACCCCCCACCCCCCCGCAGAGTAGTACCTATGCTGAAATGATGCTTTTCATTTGGGTTTTTTGTTTGTTTGTTTGTTTGTTTCCCTGTGATTTTAAACTGGAGCATTTTAATGTGGGTAAAAAACGTTACAGTTTACACCAAACACATTTAACCTTTTTGGTGCTTAGTGGAGTTCCTTTTAAGTTAAGTGGTAATTACCTCCATAGACTGAATATGAGCTTCACTCCATCATATCGGTTAAACTTGACGGCTAACCATTGAAGATTCCCTTGCCAAAATACTCTTTTCTTCCTATTTAATTCTATTTCAAAAATTGGTAATGGTGTCATAAGTATGCTCAGTGCCCAGCCCAGTACCTGGCATGTAGTAGGCACAATTCAATATGGGTAGATCATGCTACAATTTTGGTGTCAGGTGAAAGTAATAATTGCACTGTCATACACAAACATATTTTTGATTAATGGATGTTTCTTTTTATAAAGGTGCCCCAAATTCCGGAGTTTTTGGAAGGGGAAGGGGTCAGTGACAGTATCAATGATTGAAGCCAAGGAAGAGGTTACTAGTGAAAAGTTAATTATGGATTTGGCATGAGAATATTCTATTCCATTGCAAAGTATTTGAGCACCCATCATCTCAGCCCTTTATTTTCTCTCTCTTGTGGGCTAATGTGAGAGCAATCTTACAGATATTATAGGAACTTCTTTCTCTCTCAACCTTTATGAAAACAATGCATAGTAAAATATATCTAGAAAACCTTTCCGAGACTCTTCTTTTAATGGGCTTTTTATTCTAATGGTAATTGTACCTTTATCTTTCAAAAGCTGGTATTTCCTACCTAAAGCCATCTCTCCCCAAAATATCTCATTAAAAAGTCCACAAAAAGAAAGAAGGGAGAAGAAAGCCTTAGGTATCATTTCCAAAACAGTGATTGAAATCTTCCCAAGTAATTATAGCTTTTATCATCAAGAGAGGTAGTCTGGCTTGGCTTACCCCATAATCTAATTTCAGGGGTTGGGGGTGCGCGGAGCTTTATTTTAACACTCATCTAAATCAACACTAAAGCCTTTTCTCTGGAAGGATTTATTGAGAAACTCAAATGAATATGCTTTTTGAATTAATGTTCTCAAAGGCATACAGTTTCCTGTGCTTCTATGTCAGACTGAATTCACCCTCAGAAACTCTCCTTCCCTTGACTTGTGTGGTTTCATGTAAGCCGCTAGTTCGAAACAGCATCTCAGACCTTACAATCAAATGACAAAGAAGGCAATTGGACTTTCTCAGGAATACTGACAAGTGGTTTCTGTTTTCTTAAAGGACAAAATAAAGAGAATGTCTTGTTTTTAATTAGGCTCTTTTCCCTGCTGAGTCGAAAATTGCAGTACCATACCGGTTGACCACAACTGCCAGATCTAAAAGCTCAAAGAAAGGAGTAAAGTGTTATGCTAATTTTATTGCCGTGTGATAGAATATTTTTATCTTGTTATGCCCTTTCGTAGAGAACTCTGACAGAACACTGTAACTGCTATGTCTCAGAGCTGCACATAAGGAAAGTACAGTAAAAAAAAACACAACTATTATTTTTTATCCCTTAGGAGATAGCTGAAAACTCTGAAGTGGAAAAGATTACTGTGTTTAAATTTGCCTTCTTCTGGAAAAATATGAAGTAGCCCAAATATTTTATAATTTTGTAGAAAAAAATACGCATCTATTTTTCTTGACTTGTTTTTATATAGTAATAAAAGTTATTTTGGAAGCTATTTGTGTGTGTTAACCATTTGTCTCGCTGCAAGGTGTACTTTATTCTTCAGCAAGTTTCTGTCCCATGTTTTTTGTTTGTTTGGGGGGAAAATTCTTTTTTTAAGTTTCTTTATTGAAAATGCTGTCAGATTTTTTTTTAAAAAAGATTTTATTTATTCATTTGACAGAGAGAGAGAGCGAGAGAGGGAACACAAGCAGGGGTGTGGGAGAGGGAGAAGCAGACTCCCCACTGAGCAGGGAGACAGATGCAGGGCTCCATTCCAGTACCCTGGGATCATGACCAGAACCAAAGGCAGACGCTTAATGACTGGGCCACCCGGGTACCTTGCTTTCAGATTTTTTTCAAGTGTACTCTGAGTACCATACTTTTTCCATTGCTGGAAGGATGAGAGGATTGTTTCAAAACTGCCAGGGTATCCTCCTCTGTGTGGGAGCGGAACTTGAGCCACAGTCCAGGGCAGAAGGGAGCCATAGGTTTACGCAGCCAAAGCAGATACGGTTTAAGTTGGGAAAAGCATGAAAGGCGGGCCCTATTAAGAGAGCTGATTATCACAGGACTCTGCGTACAGTCACTCATCCTTGAGAAAGTACATAACTCATTATGGATGAATTGTTGGATTTTTTTTTCCAAATAAAAAAGGATTAGTCACACCTAAGTAGTGCCGATGCTCCTTGCATCTTAATTTTAACTGCTCATGTAGCTTTTTTTCACCTACTTTTTATCTCCTGAGAAATGTTAATGGCATTTTATATTGCATACCTATAATAACACCATAATATTACGTATACTATTATGCAATAGAGCAATAATATTGGGTGTGAACTAATTTTTATACTACATCATATTTTGTCTTTGATTTATATTATTAACTTCAGGGGTACTGTATTTTATTTCAAGTTGACTTTAATAGACAAGTACTTTTGATACTTTATAAACACAGGACTCAAACACAGTAACATGTAATTTTACATATGTTAGCTCATTTAATTTAATTTGCAGTTGTACTGGACAATTACTGTCCTGTCCACCATGCCCAGCCTTACTGACTAGTGACTATAGGTGATAGATAACCTGTTTCCTTAGCCGCAGCTAATTGGTACCACATGCCGCCTCTCCATAACTGGCCAAAGCACTGTGAAGTAGCCTGGTATGAAATGAAAATGTCCTCTTTCATTTCATTTCAGATTGAGGAATGAGCATTTCAGAGGATTTTGGTTCTCTCCCTTCTAGGAATTTGAATAGGGAAATATTTCAAGAGTAAGTCAGGGAGAACAGAAGCTAAATGAATACCTAGAGACAGGAGCCCTGAGGAGATCTAGACCAGGGGTCAAGAAATTGTCTATGAAGAGCCAAATAGGTTTTGTGGACCACATGGTTTCTGTGCAACTACTCAGCTCTGCCATTATAGCCAAAAGGGGCCACACACAATAGTAAATGAACATTTACTATTATTTATGAACATTAGAACATTAGAAATGAACATTTAATATTATTACTATAATAAAGCTTTATTTATAAAAACAGTGGCAGGCTACATTTGTCCCACAGGCCAAAGCTTGCCAATCTCTGGTCTGGACCATGAGGTAAGTCCATGACCGTTCATGAGAGGCTGAAATGATGAGAAATCAAGAACTATGTGATAAAAAGAAAATACCTACGTGGTAGAGAGGAGGAATTGGCAGGTAGCAATAGGAAACATAAGCGGGCAGTGGAGTAGTTGTGGGGAGGGTGGCCAGCACAAATTAATGGCAGGTACCAGAGTGAAGAGCCAAGAAATCCTGCTGAGGGTTTCTCAGGACGGCAATAGATTCAGTTCCATTGAAACTGCCCCTCTGGGAATTATGGGAGATTCCAGTCTCTTTGTTGGTCCTAAATAAAATTCAGTGAGTTAAATACCATGAATCCTGTCATGAATGTGAGTTCTCTTACGGTGTGGGCTCAGATTCTCAGAATGTCACTTCCGCATTCCGTTGACTAAAGCAAGCCAAAAGGTCAGCCCAGATTGAGGGAAGCGGCAATTGACTTCATCTCCTGTTATAAGGAGCAGTGTGTACATACAGGAGATGAGGAACTGATGGCGGTCATCTCTGGAGATGATCTCTTAGGGTGGCGTACCAGAATGTCTACTTTGCCTTGTTAAAGATACTTACACTTTATAAAGGAATAGGTGTTGGTTTATCTTACAATACCAGACTTTGTTTTCTAGATTATAGAGTTTGGTCAGGTAACTTTTGAGTGCACCGAAGTGTTGGTTCAAGAGTGTAGTGAAAAGCATTCTAAATTTAAGAGTCAGAAGACCCGTGTGTGTGTTTTGATTGTTGCTCACCAGCTGGGGGACTTGGGCAAACACTTAATCTTTCTGAACCTAAGTGTCCTTGTTTGTAAAACATGATTCATGGTATTCAATTCGCTGAATTTCTCCGGAAAGGAAGGAAGGAAGGTAGGAAGGAAAGAAGGAAGGAAGGAAGGAAGGAGGGAAGGAGAAGGTAAAAAAAAAAATAGCCTTTTCCATGTATTTACCATTTCCAATGTTCTTCACCCTTCCTGAAGTCTACATTTCCAATAAGCATCACTTACCCTCCTATTGAAGAACTTCCCTTGGTATTCCTTTAGCACAGATCTGCTATTGATGAATTCTTCTTGTTTTCATTTTTCTAAAAATATCCATATAATTTTCATTTTTGAAAATATAGTCCCTAGATACAGAATTCAGGGTTGGCAGACTTTTTGTTGCAGCACTGTAAAGATGTCCTTCTACCGTGTTCTGGCCTCAATAATTTATGATCCTAAAACAGTAGTCTTTTATATCATTGTTCCCTTGTATATAGTGTGTCTTTTGTTCCTGGCTGATTTTAAGATTTTCCCTTTGTTTTTGGCTTGCAGCAGTTTAATTATGATATATCTGGGTGTAGGCTTTTTTTTTTTTTTAAATCATACTTTGAGTTCATTGAACTTCTTAAATCTATACGTTGAGGTCTTTTATCAAATTGGGGATATTTTTTAACTATGATGTCTTCAAATATTTTTCTGCCCCATTCTCTCTTCTCATTTTAGAATTCCATTTATAATGTGTTTGACTTTTTTTTTTAAGATTTATTTACTTATTTATTTGACACAGAGAGAGAGAAAGTGATCACAAGTAGTCAGAGAGGCAGGCAGAGAGAGAGAAGCAAGCAGGCTCCCTGCCGAGCAGAGAGCCTGATGCAGGTCTTGATCCCGGGACTCCAGGATCACGACCTGAGCCAAAGGCAGAGGCTTCAACCCACTGAGCCACCCAGGTGCCCATGTTTGACTTTTTTTATATTGTTCCTACATCATTGAGACTTACTTTTTTTAATTATATACATTTTTAACTATATGAAAGCTCCAGTCATTTTACATTTCTTTAGATATTTTATATTCCCTTTTCTTTACTTTAAAAGAAAACTTTTGATTTTGAAATAATTACAGATTCACGGAAAGATGCCAAGATAGTACAGCGATGTCTTGTCTATTCCTGACCCAGTTTTCACCAATGATTATATCTTACCTAAGTATAACACAATATAAAATTGATGTTGGTATAATGCATGTATATAATTCTATGATAGTTTATCATGTGTGGGTTTGCAAAACCACTATCACAACCAAGATACAGAATTCTTTAAAAAAAAAAAAAAGTGACAGAATTCTCGCATCACCACAAAGATCTGCCTCATGTTATTCCTTTATATTCATACCCACCACCTCTCCCCCAACACCATTTACATCCTTTTACCCTCTCCATTTATAACATTGTTGTCTTAAATATTTCCTCTATCAACTGAGAATCATATCAAACTGTGTTATAATTTTTGCTTCAACCATCAAAAAAAAATTAGAAAACCCATTAAGGAAGAAATTTATGGTGTTTGTCCCATATATTTACTTTCTCCATTGTTCTTTCTTCTTTCCAGATGTTCCAAGATTCCTTTCTGTTTAGAGAACTTCTGTTAGCTATCCTTTTCAGTTAGGTCTGCTGGCAACAAATTCTCTTAGTTTTCTTTCATCTAAGAATGACTTTATTTCCTCTTCATTCCTGAATGATGTTTTCAGTGAACATGGAATTATGGATTGACAGTTTTTCTTTCAGCACTTGAAAAATGCAATGCCACTCCTTTCGGCCTCCACAGTTTCTGATAAAAAATCTGTGTTAATTTATACTGTTTTTCCTTTATAAGGAGGGTGTTTACTCTTGTTGCTTTCAAGATTTTGGTCTTTTTTTCTTTTGGAAATTTGATTATGATGTGCCTTGTTATGGATTTCTTGGTCAACTCATTTCAAGCATATTTTTCATTTATATCCCTGAGCATACTTATAGTAGCTGCTTTATAATCTTTGTCTATTAATACCAGTGCCTGGATCATTTTGAGATGCCTTCCTATTCTCTTGAATTTGGACTACATTTAGCTATTTCTTTGTATACAATTTTTATTGTATCCTAGACATTGAGAATGGTAGAAGAGACTCTGGCTATGTTATGAAGACTATTGGTTCTTTTTCTTTTTTTTTAAGATTTATTTATTTACTTTGAGAGAAAACCTGTGCAGGTGAGTGGGGGGAGGGCCAAAGGGAGAGAACCTTTCAAACAGACTCCCCTCTGAGTGAGGAAACTGCCAGAGGGCTCAATCCCACAACTTTTCTGAGATTATCACCTGGACTGAAACCAAGAGTCAGACTCTCAACAGACTCAGCCACCCAGGCGCCCCTGACTTTTTGTTTTAATAAGCAAGCAGTTAAGTTGGTTAATATTCAATCTGCAAACTCTATCTACCCTGAAGCAAGCAGCAGCTAAAACCTCTCCTCTGTTCTTTTAGCCTTAGATGGGTAGCTTAGTCTACACTATGTTATGTATAGTTCCAGGTTAGCCAGAGATATGAGTAGAGTTAATGTGCAGAATTTAAGGCTCTTCTTAGAGGTTCTCTTCTTTCCAGGACTCTCCCCTTAGTTTCAAGCTGCTGTGGTCACACTGAATTTTGTTCTCTTGTTCTTCAAGCTGTTAAACCTGATCTGAGTTTTATAGGAGGTGCTGAATTTAGCAAGGCAGACAAGGCAGGGTGATGTTTGGGTATGTTTTACCAGATCCTGACCATCTCGTAAGATATTTTAGGGCAGAGATTAGTCCTAAACCTAGCAGGGAACCAACCACTCCTCAGGATAGACCCTCCCTGGCTCTTGCTGCTTGGCTTTCTCCGTTGCTTGGTCTGAGTGAAGTGTTTCTCCTCACAGCGTTGAAAGAACCCTGTTCTCTCCCCTAACTCTTTTTTTTTTTTTAAATGCAGATTTTTTAATTTAATTTAATTTAATTTATTTATTTGACAGAGAGAGATCACAAGTAGATAGAGAGGCAGGCAGAGAGAGAGAGAGAGAGGGAAGCAGGCTCCCTGCTGAGCAGGGAGCCCGATGTGGGACTCGATCTCAGGACCCTGAGATCATGACCTGAGCCGAAGGCAGCGGCTTAACCCACTGAGCCACCCAGGCGCCCCTCCCCTAACTCTTTTTATCAAACTGTATCTATAGGTCATTATTTCTTCCTCCCTCATTTCTGTAGGTGTTGGGGCATTGGGCTTATGGTAGGGCCAGAGAGACATATCTTCAATGTTTATGAAAAGTTGATCAACCAGGTAAATAGGCTATGACAGCAAGAGAGGTGGTCAGTGGTGGGTAAGAGAAAGGAGCATGGGGAGCAGAACTGGTGAGGGCCGCTGCCCCTTTGTGGCTGGACAGGAGGGATTGTTGGTTGGCCCTAGGCTGAATTAAATCTCCCTTCCTGGATCACTGGCATTTTTTCTTAATTTCTTCACTCGCTAGTGTCTCAGAGCCTTTACCTTACTATTTTTCTCTCTTTGAAGGCCATTCGCATTAATGTGCATGGCAAGACGGAAATGAGGGAGGACACCTCTGATTTGAAGGAATTTTCTTGGGACCACTTGGAGAGCTTGATATGTGCCCACAGTGGACTAGTGTCTGCCTCCACCTGGAAAACAGGTAGAGAGACACTCCCCCCTCCCACAAAAAAGGGTGAAGAAATAGGCTAGCTAGCTGTTCAAATGGGGATGGGGCAGGCGGATAGAGAGGTTACTGCTGCGGTGGATTAGACCTGCAGATCCAGAAGCTGTTGGGCAAAAAGGGCATCTCCTCTGTCACTTACTTACTCTGTCCTTAGCCAGAACCTAGAAATCTGGTGATACCTATGGAATTTCTTCTTTAAGAGGGTCTTTTGCCTTTTTAGGTAGTCCTCTTAGTCAAGAGCTAAGATGACTTCTCATTGTGTACCTCTCCTGGGTCCATATCTCTTCTTACAGAGATGTGCACCTTCTTCCATGATAATTTGATTCATGGAGGACATTCTTGGACCCCAGAGAATAAATCTTTAATTATAGAATGTTAGGCTTTAGGCAGCTAGAAAAGAGGAGAAGAGAGTATAAGTTAAAACAGGTCTTCCTCACTCACCAGGGAGGCATGACCTATAAAGCTACCCATTTTAAGGATGGGAAAATTTGGATGGAGAAGATGCTGTGTAAATGAGGTGTATTAGTTCCCACACTCTGCCAATCTCTGTTCTTGTCGGAGGTAGCCCAACATGCTAACGTGTACTACAAATCTGGATAAGAGGGTATGCATTAAAAAAAAAAAAAGACAAAGAAACCCTGTGAAATTATCTAAGTTTTCTTATTTAGATCTTAATATAGCTAGAGAGTCAGCTACCATCACTTTCCTCTTGTGAAGGAAGAGTGAGGTTTTACGGATTGAAAAGGGGACATTCATGAGTGATTGATGAGTGCTCCATTAGGGTAGGAATTTTGGAAGTGGAAGAGGTTTTCTGATTGACTTTCAAGTACATCTTTGATTGGTTTGGTATCTACTGGTACATAACTGGGATATTTCCAGGCTGAGTGGAGTCATATGGGTTTTCAGTCTCAACTAGAAGGACATCTGGCCCTCAGCCTCAGGGTCAGAATCTTACCTAAGCATTTTCTCCATTTGGGCAATGTTATGGTTGAAATTGAACCTGAAGCCCAGTCCAAATAAATATTGCATGTACTTCTATCTATTCATATGAATCTATCACATTGAGGTTAGACTGAGACTTGTTACCAATTTCCTTCTTGTAGCATGAAAGTGAAAAGGCAGAATGGAAGCAACCGTTGAATGTTGCATAAGGTCTGGGATTCCTCTGAAGTTAAGATTCAGAGGTAATTTTCCCTAATCTGTGTCCCAGGGGCTGGAGGGCCAGCCCCCAGTTCAACACCTGCACGCACAGATAACCAGACTGGAGTCCAGGAGCCACTCACTGTTTTTCCTTCTCCCCTGTGGCCCAGCTGGGGGAACATGGAGAGACGCGGAAGCATCCTTGTCTCTCCCAGCTCAACCCAGCTTCCTCCCTCTTCTATCAGAACTTCTATCAGAACTCCTGTCTCCCCTCGTGTGTCTAGCAGACTATGGAGGATTCTGGGTCCAGTGAACTCACCTCAAATGGAGGAAGGAAAGCAAAAGAAAGTGAAGTAACAACTTTTTTTTTTTTTAAGATTTTATTTATTTGTTTGACAGAGAGAGAGAGAGATCACAAGTAGGCAGAGAGGCAAAGGGGCAGGGGAACAGGCTCCCCACTGAGCAGAGAGCCCAATGCGGGGCTTGATCCCAGGACCCTGGGATCATGACCTGAGCCAAAGGCAGAGGCTTAACCCACTGAGCCACCCAGGTGCCCCGGGAAGTAACAACTTTTAAGTATGACTTTATTCACCATAGAGGGAACAAAAGTACAAGTATAATTCAAGAGTGTGCAGAAGTATGGAGCGGTGATCATGATTCAGGTCCCGTGGGATGGAAAATCATCTCTTCCTCACCTGGCCTTCCAGCTCCATGCCCATTCTCTCTTTTTCCCTGAATCAATCTCTCTCTCTCTCTCTCTCTCTCTCTCTCACACACACACATACACACATCTATCCCTCCCTAACATGTGATTTATCAGTTTAAACCAGCATGCAAAACTGGATACACGTTTCTTTACTTCATTAAAAAGATTTTTTTCAATTCTACTTCTACCCTGCAAGATTTTACTAAATTTATAAAGTTGTTCTCCTCACCCCCGTTCAATTCCCTGGTTCCTGACCTTACCAAGCACAAATATTTGATTGATTTGGAGAAGGAGACCCACAAGATCTGTGAAAATCTTTGTTCCTTCAAGGAAGACTAGGGAAAGGGCACTGAGGTTAGATGGTCAAATTCTGTTTTCCTCCAAAGCTCTGGTGGAGCCTTGTTCCCAGAGGCAGCCCAAAGTACATAGCCATGCTCTCTTTCTCTTATTCCCAGAGCACTGGATTGTGGGTGAGATGCAACAGGAGACTGAGTATCACTACGTCAGTGATTATCTGTATGGCAAATCATCTTTAAAGATTTCTTGTCTTTGGAAACAGTGTCCAGTAGAAAGAAAATGGACAAATACAATGTCAAACTATTTAAAAAAAAAAAAAACTCTATTACCAAAAATCACACTATAGGTGAGTATTTATCAGTATGGAAAACTGTTCACAAAGTATTAATAAAGAAAATAAGCAGCATATAAACAACTTGTAAATGTTAATGTGCATAATATATATGGGTATATTGTTCTCATTGAGACAGAGTAAGATAATGGACATTTAAAATATCCCTTTTTGTTTTATCTGCATTTTCTATTACCAACATGTGTTACTTCTACACTGAGAAAATATCACAAATACTTTAAAATATGTATTATCAGATATCCGTGGGGTGCCTAGGTGGCTCAGTCTGGTTAAGCCTTCAGCTCAGGTTATGATCCTGGGGTCCTGGGATCAAGCCCCCCATTGGGATCCCTGCTCAGCGGGGAGTCTGCTTCTTCTTCTTCTTCCCAGCTTGTGCTCCCCCCTCCCCGCCATCAAATAAATAAATCTTTTTTTTTTTTTTTAAAGGAAATCCATCTGCCTGGTTGACATCATCCAAATCTTTATTTTGCCTAACTGAGCAAGAAATAAAAGATGATATTTTTAAAACCAAAATAAATGCTTTATCAACACCAGAAAAGTAGAACCAAAGCATCAGCCGGAGCCCAACCTGGTCAGACACCAGACCGGACTGGGGACCCACTTGCTTTGCAGCACTGATGATCCTCAGGTCCCCATAGCCATCAATAACCCCAAGTCTTCCAAAGGTAATGTAAGTTACTGGACACGGGTCAATGTTGAATCATCCAAACTGGATAAAACAGGAAGCTGTGGATTCTTGTAAGAACTCTGTCATGGTCCAGGAGTGTAACCTTGGACAAGCCCCTTGATCTCTCCATCCTCTCCTAACCCAGGTCCTTCTTACTCACTCACCAGTGATTCATGGAGATGCTCCTGGGTGCACAGGCACTCTTCACTGGCACTGCCCTAGGCTCCTGATACAAATCTATGTTATTTTATAGACTTGCCCCCAATTAAATTTATACCACCATTGCCATACTTCAGCACAGAAATATCCAGAATTTTCAAGGCTTAAGAGTGGAGCAGAACTACTGTAATCTAAGTATTGAGTCTTCCAGAAATAAGAAAATTAGTGTGGACTTTTTAAAGGTGACAAAGAAGGCAAGACTAAGGTAAGGGATAAACTGAATGAAGAGTTAGAGATGGACCAGATCATAATCCACTTGGCTTAGAACAACTTGGAGGAAAGGGGCAAAGGGGAGAATCCTGGGCAAAAGCAACGGGGAACATTATAGATCTTGGTGGTAAATTCCCAAGCATAGTAGTCTAAAAGCCTTATTTTCCCTCAATGTACAATTCATTATTCTTTTTAGCAAGAACCATCTGAACCAAACAATGTTCCTGTGTTTTCTATTATTGCAAGAGAGGGAGAGATCAAGCCAAACATCTTTGTCCTTGAATATTTAATACTGTACATAATGGTAAGATCATGGATTTTGACAAATATGGGAAGCATGGGCCAAAATCAATAGAGACTGGTGTTTTGTTCCAGAAAAACTACAGGGAATAAACATGGCCATAAAGGACATAACAGTGGCAGGAAAAGTTATTTTTATACTTCTCAGAAGATTTCTAGATACATTGCTAGGCACGGCAGTTTGGGTTTTGGTATATTATAATTTGATTTTTTCTCCTCGTTGCACAACAACATGCTTATCAAGAAAATTCAAAGGGGCACCAGTAGTTAACAACTAGAAAACAAACTAGTTGAAAAATGCTCACATAAGGACATGTACTCACACTCAGATGCAAACACATACAGACAGAGGTAAATGTCACATAAGAAAAAGAAATAAGGACACCTGGGTGTCTCAGTCAGTTAAGCATCCAACTCTTTTTTTTTTTTTAAGATTTTATTTATTTATTTGACAGACACAGATCACAAGTAGGCAGAGAGGCAGGCAGAGAGAGAGAGGGAAGCAGGCTCCCTGCTGAGCAGAGAGCCCGACGCGGGACTCGATCCCAGGACACCGAGATCATGACCTGAGCCGAAGGCAGCGGCTTAACCCACTGAGCCACCCAGGCGCCCCAGCATCCAACTCTTGATTTTGGCTCAGGTCAGGATCTCAGGATGGTGAGATTGAGCCCTCCACTGGGTTCTGCACTGCGTGTGGATTCTGCTTGAGATTCTCTCTCTCCTTCTCCCTCTGCCCCTCCCCCACTCTCTCTCTTTCTCTCTCTCCCTCTCAAATAAATAAATCTTAAAAAAAAAAAGAAAGAAAGAAATATGAGGTATTCAATAAAGAAAACTGACTACTAACCAGAAATTTAATTATGAGAACAAAAATTCCTTTGAGCAAAAGTTGGTGAGCACACTCCCTCCACTCCCCCTTTATGGGGTTCTGAGGAGCCCACCAAATGTCATGGGGAACAAACTAGTTGAAACAACATCATGTCATTTTAAAGAACTCTGCCATGTTCAGTTATCTTAGCCAAATATGGGGGTAGTAAAATAAAAGTGCATTGTGTGTCAGAATAGACAGTGCTTGATGGGAAAATCAAACCTATTTAGATGCTCTAAGATCAGGACTGAAGATGTTCCTGGCCAGTATGACAGTTGGATTCATTAAATGAATACAAACAGCAAAATAACTCGTTTTTCATTATATAATAATAATAATAATAATGTTCCATGATTCATAACTCTACAGTTCCTATACTTGTGTTAGGGAGCTAAGAAAGCTCAATTGAGATTACTAATGTTTACTCTCTGGAGTCCAGAAATGTGCCATTTGGGGATTTTTGTAACTATTACATGTGTGCCAGGTGTTCTATATAGATTCTAACATTAAAGGAGTATTTTGTATGTGCAAAGACCTGCTAGAAAACTTCTGCCCTTGCCTCCTTCTCCTTCACACATACACATCTCTGCTTTCCTAAGTGAAATGCTGTAGCATTATAATGCTTTATGGAGTGTACATGAATTATTATGTAATGAGATATATGACGTACACTTGATCCTGAGCCTTATCCCTCAGCAAGTCCATTTCTGAATTAGTTTCTACATCTGTAGAATGGAGCTAAGAATACCTTTTTATTGGTGGTTTTATAAACAGGTTCTCAAATTTTTTGACACCCCTCCCATGGAGATGTGGAATCCAATTCCCTTCCCTTAAACACACCCCAGACTTGGTGACTCATGTCTAAAGAATGGAATGTGGCAGAAATAATACCATGTGACTTCTGAGACTAAGTTTCCCCTGGCTCTCTCCCTCGGAATGATTGCTCTTGGAACCCAACCACTTCACCATTTGGTGGAAAAGCCAAGCTGCCACAAAGAAAGGTCACACATGCAAGTGTTCCAACAACAGATCCAGAGGAACTCCCGGATGACAACCAACATTAGCTCCCAGACACGTGAATGAGTTTTCAGATTATTCTAGCCCCCAATCTTTGAGCCACCCCAGCTGACACTGCACAGCAGAGAGAAACTGTCTCCTCCAAATTCTCCCAAAATTACAGAGTAATGAGCAAATAGATATCGTTACTATTTTAAGCCATTATGTTTTGGGGCAGTTTGTTGTGCAACAACAAATAATTGGAACAGATTTGGTACCACGACAAAACAGAAAACATGTAGCAATGACTTCAGGACCGGTCAGACTGCTGCAGAATTTGGAAAGGTCTTCAAGAAATTGCAAGTGGAAGCTTCATGGCCTTTTTTCCTTTAAAAAAAAAAAGATTTATTTATTTATTTTAGAGAGTAGTGGGGGAAGGGGCAGAAGAAGAGGGAGAGAGAGAATCTCAAGCAGGCTCCACACCCCGCACAGAGCCCCACATGGGGCTCCATCTCACCTCCATGAAATCATGACCTGAGCTGAAATCAAGAGTCAGACGCTTAACTGACCGAGCCACCCAGGCGCCCCAGCTTCAGGGGTTTTGAAGAGGTTATCGGTGAGGGTTGACAGGAAAGTGAGAGTTTCCGTAATGTAGTGGTTATCACATTCGCCTAACAAGAAAGTGAGGAAAATGTTACTGCAGCTGTCACAAAGTGGTAGATAGTTCAGCAATGCTGTTACTTGTGGTAATATGGAAAATAGAAAATATACAAATTAACTGAATGACCTAAGGAGACTTTCCGGAAGAGTACTACAGGGGCTGCCTGGTTTTTCTCTGGCTACGGGAAAATGCAAGAGGTGAGAGAGAAGAAAGAAAATAAGTTTCTCTTTCCCCACCTTGCCAAATGGCAGTTGAAATGACTTCCACGCGAAGATCAGATTCAGAATGCTCTCAGGAAAACACAGCTCAAAGGTGACTCCACCAGCGTGGTTCTAACACGGGCGAGCCCTGGCAAAGATTTCAGGGGTTGCTTTGTCGACGGTTACAAGCCACGGAAGGCCCAGAGGCGGAAAGGGTGTTTGCAGACAGCAGCTTTGCAGAATCTAAGGTAGAGAAAGGCTAAGCGAGAATTATGGGAGTGGCTTTTGCCTGAGTTGGTAATAAATTGATTCATATGAAACCCACAACTTTTTTTTTTTTTTTTTAAAGAATTACAATCAGCTTAGACTGAGAAGGACAGTCTGGCTGTTGGAGCCCCAGGCTTGGAAGGGCTGAGAGCCACCTAGAGAACTACTAGCGGCAAGCATGGGCTGCTTAGTGGAGAAGGCAGACTGGCTCCAGCGATGGAACCACGGGCACAGTGGGCGGAGCCAAAAGCTACTTCTGTCCTGAGTGAGGAGCAGCGGCATGAGCTCGGGTGAAATCAGGGCTGCTGTGTACCAGTGACAGCTGTATGTCTCCCATTTTTCTTTTTTGTAATTTATTTTATTTTTTTAAAGATTTTATTTATTTATTTGACAGAGATCACAAGTAGGCAGAGCAGCAGGGAGAGAGAGAGGGGGGGGAAGCAGGCTCCCTGCCGAGCAGGGAGCCCGATGTGGGGCTCGATCCCAGGACCCGAGTGGAAGGCAGAGGCTCAACACACTGAGCCACCCAGGCGCCCCCCATTTTTCTCTTTTGAATCGATATATGTACAGTGCTTATCCTGGGCATGTCCCACCACTGTATATTAGATGTGGTTGGCAGATGGCTTGTCTCTTGATTCATTGTCCTTCAGACTGAAAGAACAGTACCCAAGGAGCCTCTGCTCCACCTGGACCTGATTTATGTGTCCACATCATGACCCTCAAGCTTGAATATGAGGTTACAGCAGGTGCAATGTAGGTACGGGGTGTGTGTGTGTGTGTGTGTGTGTGTGTGTGTGTGTGTGTGTTGGGTGATGAGTGTATTTTGCATGTAGGGAAAAATGTAAATAATTTATGTATAGTGGGTGAGTTGTGATCATCTTAAAACATGTCCACAAATTATTTCAAATTCTTCCCAACAAAAAGTAGAGCCTAATTCCCCTTTCTTCAAATCATGGTTGGCTGCAGGGACTTGCTTCTAACAAACAGAATATGGCAGAAGTGATACTGTGTTACTTCTCAGATGAGATCACAAAATGAGAGGCAGCTTTCACCTTGTTTTCTTTTTCTTGGGTTGTTTGCCTTAGAGCCTAGCCGCCATTTTGGTAGGAAGATAATAGCCACATGAAAAATATATAGGTGTTTGGCTCCAGTTTCAGCTGAGGTACTGGCTCACAGTCAGCATGAACCAGCAAACTGTGAGTAAATGAGTTTTCTGATGGCCTCAACCAATAGTTTCAAGCCACCCCAGGTGACAGGGTGCCATAACCCTATAGGGAGTGAAGGGAGCAAAGGCCATAGGGAGCAAAGACAAACTGCCTTGCTCAGTGCTGGTCAAATTACAAATTCACGTGAAAAGTAAATGCAGTCATTGTTTTAAGGCACTAAGTTCTGGGGTGGTTTGTTAAGGAGCAGATAACCAGGTACTGATCTGCAAATATTTACTAGAAATACCCACATATCTAAACAAAACCTTGTAACAGTTACATTTTATACATCATAAGTTACAGTTGCTTTATGGTCCCTAGCTTTATCACTTCCCAACTCTGTGGCCTTCAGTAGGCCAGTCTTCCTGAGCTTTATTTTCTACAACTGCAAGAGATAAAAATACTTGTCTTTTAAAAAACGATTTATGAAGATTACATAGTGACAAAGAAAATGATGATATATTGTAGGTTATAAAACTAGATTCAAGCAATTACAACTGTAAAAATGTTCAGATGAGAAACAGATTAGATTAGTGGGCTTAAAAGTACTTTTCCAAATTTCTGTAAGGTTATTTACTTTAGTAATCAAAAAAACATAAAAGTGTTTAAAAAAATCCCATCGTGCATTCCCAGCCCAAACCTGGGGAATGGGTTTGGTTATTTCTTCTCACTGACGTCCCTGCTGGTTAAATCATGTAAAGTGGCTTGGCAGAAAAATGGGGACAACACAGCATCCTGCTACTTGGAGTTTGGAGGTCACTCAAGGGTAGACTCCAAAACTCAGACTTCCTGCTTCCCCAGCCAGTGCACCATTCCTTCATACTGTAGCCTCTTAATAGTGATCTATATGGGCTAAGCATGAAAACCAGTGCCATAGTAAATGCTCATCTTTTAAATAGCCAGCAGTCCCAGCTATCTGAGCTCAGAGGCCATGGAATCCAATGGTCAGGGGCGTTGGTCAAAATGCATGGGTTACAAAACTGCCTCCCTCACATATTATCTGGGGTTTTTGCAAATATAAGTAAGGATCTTGACTGGAGATCATCTTGGATTACACAGATGGGCCCTAAATCCAATGATAAGTGTTCTTATAAAAGAGGAAGATACAGAGAGCAGAAGACCGTGTGAAAACGGAAGTAGAGATTGGGGTTACATCGCCACAAACCGAGGAATGTCTGGAGCCATCAGAAGACAGAATAGGCAAAGAAGGGTTTCTCCCTTAGGGCTCCAGAGAGAACACAGCCCTGTGGACACCTTGATTTCAGGCATCTAGCCCTCAGAACTCTGAGAGAATACACTCCTGTTGTCTTAAGCCACCCAGTGTGGGCTAATTTGTTATGGCAGCCCTAGCGGACTAGTGGAACGGGTGAGTCTCACAACCATAACACTGAACGAAAAAAATACTCAGTACAGGGAGAATAATGATACTTAAATCAAGTTCGAATAACATGAAAACTGGTACTTTGATTATATTAAAATACGATATATTTATAAAAACATAAAGAAACACATGGGAATTATAAACACCAAATTCAGGGAGTGGGAGCTGTGAAGGGAAAGATGGGAACACCATGGGGGTACACAAAGGGCTCCAGCTGTATTGATAATACTGTTTCTTTTTTCTTTTGTTTTAAATTAATATATAATGTATTATTTGCCCCAGGGGTACAGGTCTGTGAATCGTCGGGCTTACACATTTCACAGCACTCACCATAGCACATGCCCTCCCCAATGTCCATAACCCAACCACCCTATCCCTACCCTCCACCCCCCAGCAAACCTTAGTTTGTTTCATGAGATTAAAAGTCTCTTATGGTTTGTCTCCCTCCTGATCCCATCTTGGGGGGACCACCAGGTTGCCTAAGGAGGGGGGAACAAGCCCAGTTCAGAAATGGAGCAGGTCAAAACTCCTGTGCTGATCTTTTCTTTTTAAGATCTTATTTATTTATTTGACAAAGAGAGCAAGCAAGCACAAGCATGGGGAGTAGCAGAAGGAGAGGGAGAAGCAGGCTCACCACTGAGCAGGGAGTGGGTCGTAGCACCATCCCAGATCTCTGGGATCATGACCCGAGTCAAAGGCAGATGCTTAACCAACTGAGCCACCCAGGCGCCCCTTAATACTGTGTTTAAGGTGAGTGGTGAGGTCAAACATGACCAATATCATATTTTTAATACGTTGTGTAGGACTAAACTATTTCATAATAATTAAAACAGCATTTAAAAGGAAAAAAAGAGAAGGACAAGAAGGAAGGTTGATAACACCTTGAGAGCGGGTGCCTCTTCCTTGGATAATGCGTGACCTTTCAAATGTCAGCCAGAACAACATGATTTGGTGCGTGTGTTATCTCCTGACACTTAACAAGCAGATGAAAATCACTTTGTTAATATTCAGAGTTCTGATGCCGTTTATAAATAATTCCAATAGTAACCTTTTTCATTGGAAAAACACCTGTATAGTGCTGACTCTGATTACTCCCTGTGGATATTGCTTAGCTAAAAATTAATATATCATACTTTCTAGAATGACAGACTGTGGGCTGGAATAAGAGAAAACAGTAATTTATAAGATGGAGTAATTACCGGACCATCCAGGTCCTATTTACTGACTTTCTTCTTTGTTCTCAAGCCAACAAAATTATTGAGTCCACAATCCCAGAGTCTTTTATTAGCCTTAATCTTAGGCTGTCTATCAAAAACAATACTGTCGTGGATTAATAAACACCACCAACCCATAATAAGCGGCACAGGCCCTTCGTCCTCCGCAGTAGTAAGTGAGCTCAGCTGAAGCATTACCCAAGTGTGACTGACTAGCTGGGCTGCTTAGCCCTTGTTCCCTTACTATGGCTGAAGCCGCCTCCCCGGCTGCGCTATCTGAAATATCCACGAGGTGGCAGCAACTCCTCGGCAGCCAACCAGGGGCTCCATGGCCAACTGAGGCCGCCTTTGACTTCTTTCTCACCAACAGGGTGGTTGTGGTTTCAGTCAGATTTGGTTGTTTCTTTTGAGCTGGGATTTAGAAAACCATTGTGACCATTTTCAGTTAGAAATCATTCTGATTGAATCACAACTAACATAAACCACAATTTGATACCTGCTATAAGCAGTCTCATATTTTTTCCTTTTTTTTTTCAATACACTTGGTGAAATACTTTGTTTTTAAAACATGTCTGTTTTCCAAAATGCACTAGGCATATGAATAATTCTAACTAATAAGACCTTTATATTGTGAAGGTACAGGGGAAGTCAACATCTACAATAATCAAAGAAACAGATAATCTTCCAAACAATTTGCATTTTATAAAGGGCAGAATCATGATAGCAGGTAAAACATGGCTGGAACCAGTGGTCTCTTCTTGTAGGGCACTGTCGCTAAAATCCAGACCCAGCTGGGAAATGTCACACCAAGTTTCTAGTTTGCTTACTCTGTCTTATAATGCCCAGATTCAGAAGATCTGAACCCTTGAGCATCTCGGTCCCTAACAGGATGATTAGATAGTGGTTCTCAGAAATTTCTGGACTGACACTGCAAAAAAAAAAAAAAATTTTTTTAAAGTAGGCTCCACACCCAGCATGGAGCCCCAACACAGAGCCTGAACTCGAGACCCGGATATAAGACTTGAGCTGAGATCAAGAGTCAGATGGCCAACTCACTGAGCCACCCAGGTACCCCACCTAATTTTCAATAAAAGGAAGACTCTCATGCATCCCCCAGATGTAAACATTCTAAGGGTGCTTGGGATGTTTAAAGAAAAAGAAGGATGAAAAAAAAAAAGAAAAAGAACCATGAACTAGAAAAATGCCTTCTCTCAAATGTAGAACACTAGAAACAATGTGGTGAGAGAAAGAACACTGCCTTCAGCATCTGGGAACACAGATTTGAGCCCTTTCCCTAAGGAACTGTGGGATCTGGGATATCTCTTCTATGCAATGGATTTAATAACTTCTCTCCTCCTGATCTCCTGGGTCTGTGAAACTCACACAAAATGAGTTATCTAGCTCAATAAGTGTTTGTTGAATATTGCTAAAATCAGTATAAATGATGGTGACAGGACTTTAAGAAATGTACTTTAATAAACAACCCGAAATATATAACTGTAGGGTTTTATAACTAAAACATAATGTAGTCACGGCTTTGAGAAATGAACAATGAGTATCCTTCCACCCATACTGAGTAGTGGTTTTCAATCCTGGGAAGCTTTTCAAAATTCCCAGTGCCCAGGGTTTTTGTGTTGTTTGGTTGGCTAGTTGTTTGTTGGTTAAGCCCTCTGGGTGATAATCACAAGCAGCCAGGATTGAGAACCACTGTTCTAATGCAAAAGTTAGTACCATTATCGAATGTTGGTTATAATTGAATCAGAGCAGAAATGAGTTACTAGTTGAAAAAAATGTCTAGTGTTTCTGGCCAGATACAGGGCTATGTCTGGATCACTTTTCTTTGTTATGACACTCTTCTTTTTCTCTTTGTACAAAAGAAAAATTGCTTGATGCAGAAAATGTGAAAAACACAATGCAGATATAACAAAAAAAGCACTCTATATCTGTAGCCCCCCGACACATTGGGGCATGCCCTTGCAGTTTCTTTTTTTCTTGTATATATATGTTTCTTTCTTTCTTTCTTTTTTTTTTTAAGATTTTATTTATTCATTTGACAGGGAGAACACAAGTAGGGGGAGTGGCAGGCAGAGGCAGAGGGAGAAGCATGCTCCCCGCCGAGCAGGGAACTCGATGTGGGGCTCAATCCCATGCCCCTTCGCCTGGGTGGCTCAGTGGGTTAAAGCCTCCGCCTTCAGCTCACGTCACGATCTCAGCGTCGTGGGATCGAGCCCCGCATCGGGCTTTATGCTCCGCAGGGAGCCTGCTTCCTCCTCTCTCTCTGCCTGCCTCTCTGCCTAGTTGTGATTTCTCTCTGTCAAATAAATAAAATCTTAAAAAAAAAAAAAAAAAAAAGTCCCAGGCCCCTTGATCATGACCTGAGCTGAGGGCAGACGCTTCACTGACTGAGCCACCCAGGCACCCTATATGAATATTTCTAAAATGAAAATGGAATCAGGCCACGTTTTGTAGCCAGATTGTTTACTTGGGAATATGACATGGACATCTTCCCATACCAATGAACGTTCTTCCAGGACATGGCTTTTAATGGCTACTTTGTAGCTATTAGATCCATCATCATTTCTTTAATTTCTTGTTATTCAACATTAGATTGTTTTCAGTTATTCCATTATAAAGATATTACAATAAATTTCTGTAATAGTTTTTGCACAAAGCTCTGAGAATTTCTTTGAATAGTGATCCCACCTTTTATATTTACTCCTGATCCGGTTTGAGCAGGCTTTAGATGACTCAGCAAACAGGAGGATGAACTTCTCAGAAGTCCTAATACCAGTGACCTACCTCCACATTCCAGAAGTAGCTCCAAAACACCCGGATCTCTTAGCTCATACCGTCAAGGAGGAAAGCTCAAAATTAGCCAAATAGTCACTAGAATAGTGGTGGTCGAAGTTCAGTGTACATACTTACCTCATCAAATGCAGAGCTTGTCAAAATGCTGATCTGGGGGCCCCTGGGTGGCTCAGTGGGTTAAAGCCTCTGCCTTAGGCTCGGGTCATGATCAGAGTCCTGGGATCGAGCCCCATATCTGGCTCTCTGCTCAGCGGGGAGCCTGCTTTCCCCACCCCCTTCTGCCTGCCTCTCTGCCTACTTGAGATTTCTGTCAAAAAAATGAATAAAATCTTTTTAAAAAAATGCTGATTTGGGGTGGAGGCTGAGCTTCCGGTCATCCTCCAGGCTCCCAGGTGATGCTGATGCTGCTGGTCAGTGGACCACACTTGGGAAGCGAGGACAAGATTATATTCCTCTTAGACTGAGTATACCCTGTCTCATCTTTGGGTTTCCCAATTGTATAAAACACAAGGACGTCCAACAAATAAAGGGGCAGAGTTAAGATGAATATCTACTTTCAACAATGTGTTTGTTTATTCAAGCCAGTTCATTTGGACCTTGCTTTTGGAAGAAAAAATTTTACTCTTTATTTTTGGCATTTTCTCTAATTTCCAGAAGACCATAGGCAACTTTTCTTTCCATTGTGGTAATTCTGTAAAAGAGAAAAATCAAGGTTTTATATCTGAGACCGATGCTTTATCATGGATTCCCAAAGGTGAATGAAGAAGCTTGTCCTTTCCTCCATCCGTCACTGGACTCCCTCAACTTTCATGGGTGGCCTATTAGAAATCTGAACTGTGAAGAACATACTTCGTGACTGGTGGGATTTTCCAGGAAATATCACATTTTTTTTCTAACCAGGAAAAGAAAAATACTTCACAGTTTTTGTTTTAACAAGGTAAGGTATCTCACCATATACTTCAAATATTGACAGCATTTAAACAATTTTTATTACAAAAGAACAATGCGTGTTTATTGTAGGACCTTGGGACACATTCAGAGGTAGAAAAAAGAATTAAATTCCACCATCCAGAGATAATTATCATTGTTAATAATCTACTATAGGGATGCCTGGTTGGCACAGTCAGTTAAGCATCCAACTCTTGGTTTTGGCTCAGTCCCTGATCTCAGGATCATGAGATCTAGCCTTGTGTCAGGCTCTGTGCTCAGGGAAGAGTCTACTTAGGATTCTCTCCCCCTCTCCCCACCCCTCCTGCTCATCCATGCATGTGCTGGCTCTCAAATAAATAAATAAATCTTCAAAAAAATCTATTACAAGCATCCCGATGTACCTCAGCAACTTAGGAAAACCCTCATTTGTTCTTTGGTTCATAAAATCCACTTCCAGAGACAAATCTTGTGCAATTTTTTCTGCTCTTTATCCTAGGAAGTCGGCATAGTAAATCCAAGACACTCTTAAGAACTATTTCTTTTTCACACCCTTTATCAGTCCTATTAAATTGTTTTATTGGGGGAAAATTATTATTAAATCACCTAAACTTTTATAATATTTATTCTCCTCAGTAAAATTATTCCAGTTTTGTTTTTTTTTTTATTTGACAGAGAGAAATCACAACTAGGCAGAGAGGCAGAGAGGCAGGCAGAGAGAGAAGGGGAAGCAGGCTCCCTGCGGAGCAGAGAGCCCGATGCGGGGCTTGATCCCAGGACCCTGGGATCGTGACCTGAGCTGAAGGCAGAGGCTTTAACCCACTGAGCCACCCAGGCGCCCCTCCAGTTGTTTTTATAAGTGAATATTTAATTGTTTAATGGTTTCTAGGTTGTTTTTTTTTTTAACATCAGTGTAGCAACCCTTCCTTACAGAGTCAGCAGCCCAGAGTATGACAAGCTAATTAAATTAATTAACCCCTGCATGTCAGCTCACATACTGTGTTCAGTCAGTTAAAATACCATAGATACTGCATAATTATTAGACCCATGATTTGATCAGTGTTTCAGACTTTACAATAGGTCTACATAGAGCTATTTCGTATGTACTTTGTTATGTTGCCACCACAGCAACTCTGTGAAGTTTTAGTTTTATCTCTGTTTTATAAGTGACAGAACTGAGGTGCAAAGATGTTAAGTGGTTTACTAAAAATCTCACATTCAGGGAGTGACAGAACAGTGAAAATAGTCCCTTCTTAAATTTTCTACTACTGACTCATTTTGTTCTTAATTTCCCCGTTAAAATGTTCAGAATAAAAATGACTTCATTTAGGGGCACCTAAGTGGCTAAGCTGGTTAAGCCTATGCCTTTGGCTCAGGTCATGATTGAGCCCCTCGTCATGATCTCAGGGTCCTGGGATCAAGCCCCTACCCGGCTCTATGCTCAGCAGGGAGCCTGCTTCCTCCTTTCTCTCTGCCTGCTTCTCTGCCTACTTGTGATCTCTCTGTGTGTCAAATAAATAAAATCTTAAAAAAAAGACTTCATAGCATGGTACTGGCATAAAAATAGACACATAGACCAGTGGAACAGAGTAGAGAGCCCAGATATGGACCCTCAACTGTATGGTCAAATAATCTTCGACAAAACAGGAAAAAATATACAGTGGAAAAAAGACAGTCTCTTCAATAAATGGTGCTGGGAAAACTGGACAGCTATATGTAGAAGAATGAAACTTGACCATTCTTACAGTGTACACAAAGATAAAGTCGAAATGGATAAAAGATCTCAACGTGAGACAGGAATCCATCAGAATTCTAGAGGAGAACATAGGCAGTAACCTCTTCGATATCAGCCACAGCAACTTCTTTCAAGATATGTCTCCAAAGGCCAAGGAAACAAAAGCAAAAATGAACTTTTGGGACTTCATCAAGATCAAAAGCTTCTGCACAGCAAAGGAAACAGTCAACAAAACAAAAAGGCAACCCACGGAATGGGAGAAGATATTTGCAAATGACACTACAGACAAAAGGTTGATATCCAGGATCTATAAAGAACTTCTCAAACTCGACACACACAAAACAGATAATCATATCAAAAAATGGGCAGAAGATATGAACAGATACTTTTCCAATGAAGACATACAAATGGCTATCAGACACATGAAAAAATGTTCATCATCACTAGCCATCAGGGAGATTCAAATTAAAACCACATTGAGATACCACCTGACACCAGTTAGAATGGCCAAAGTTAGCAAGACAAGAAACAACGTGTGTTGGAGAGGATGTGGAGAAAGGGGAACCCTCTTACACTGTTGGTGGGAATGCAAGTTGGTGCAGCCACTTTAGAGAACAGTGTGGAGATTCCTCAAGAAATTAAAAATAGAGCTTCCCTATGACCCTGCAATTGCACTGCTGGGTATTTACCCCAAAGATATAGATGTAGTGAAAAGAAGGGCCATCTGTACCCCAATGTTTATAGCAGCAATGGCCACGGTTGCCTAACTGTGGAAAGAACCAAGATGCCCTTCAATGGATGAATGGATAAGGAAGATGTGGTCCATATACACGATGGAGTATTATGCCTCCATCAGAAAGGATGAATACCCAACTTTTGTAGCAACATGGACGGGACTGGAAGAGATTATGCTGAGTGAAATAAGTCAAGCAGAGAGAGTCAAGTATCATATGGTCTCACTTATTTGTGGAGCATAACAAATAACATGGAGGACATGGGGAGATGGAGAGGAGAAGGGAGTTGAGGGAAACTGGAAGGGGAGATGAACCATGAGAGACTATGGACTCTGAAAAAGAACCTGAGGGTTTTGAAGGGGCAGGGGGTGGGAGGTTGGGGGAACCAGGTGGTGGGTAATAGGGAGGGCATGTATTGCATGAAGCACTGGGTGTTGTGCAAAAACAATAAATACTGTTACACTGAAAAAATAAATAAATAAAAATTTAAAAAATAAGGTACAAAGATGCAGATGTTTATGCTTCTTGCTATGCTGTAAAAATTTCTTTATCTTTGGAAATAAAAGTAAAAGATACATATGGGAACCTTGCACTATCTTTTCAGTTTTTCTGTAAATCTTAAACCATTCTTAAAAAGTTTATTTAAATGGCGGCACCTGGGTGGCTGGGCTCAGTCAGTTAAATGTCTGCTTTCAGTTCAGGTCATGATCTCAGGGTCGGTTAGGTCCTGATCTTGGAGTCCTGGGATCAAGTACCAAGTAAGGGCTCCCTGCTTGGTGGGGAGTCTGCTCCTCTCTCTGCCCCTTCCCCCTCATTTTCTCTCTTCTGTCTCTCTTTCTCTCAAATAAATAAATGAAATCTTTTTTTTAAAGTTTATTTAAAATGTAAAAAAAGATAATCTTATAAAATCATATATATCAAAATAATTCACATATATCATGTCAAAATATCTCTTATGTAAATAGTTCTTAACCAATTTCTACTTCTGCCTTCACAGCCTTATCATTCTGTGGTGTCCTACAACCACAGACCTCCGGTCCTCTTGATATTCAAGACTAGACTGCTAAGATCGTCCTGCCAAGAGACACACCCTACAAAATCCAGAGTCTCTTAGTACAATGAAGCATCTTCTCTAGTGTGGCCAAAGACACATTTCCCATCTAGATTTCTAATTCTTTCAGTCCCAGAAATATGCTGGCATCCATAAGTTAAATGTCACCCTTTGGAAGATGAGCATTGCTTGGGATGATTGCCTCAGGACCCTGGCTGCCCTTCAGGGCCCAGTTCAACATGAATGTGTCCCCTCGCCATCCAGGAGCCCACAACACTGCCACAGGCCTATCTGGAACCGCACAACCGTGACTGGCTGGCAAGTCTTCTGGAAGAGTAGTAGCACGAGATCAGGTCAGTTTGCCTGCCTGATGGTATTACACTAAAAGTCCCCTTTCTTTTAGGAGCAAACAGAATTGAAGTGTTAATCAACTCCTTAGGGTTAAAAATGACCTGTCCTTGCCTACTCTTCTCCTTTCCATCTTGTCTTCCAACAATGGATCTGCCAGATAGGTTCTTGGAGCATTTGGGAAATTGAATTTGGAGGAAAGACTGAGGACAAGAAGTGCTTAGGCTGGTGGTGATCAAAAAATTTCTCAGACAGAACCTCTGATTTTTCTGTGGGCATACAGCCTTCCAGAACCTCTAGTTTCCTTGCAGCTAGACATGGCCCTCTGGTGTGGCCATATGACTGAATCCTGGCCAATAGGCTGTGAGCCAAAATAATGTGGGCAGTTTCTGGGTTATGCCTCCAAGAGGAACGGGTATGTCTTCCCTTCTCTACCTCTTTCTGCTAGCAGGAATATGGGTATGGGAATGGACCATTCTGGTCATGAAGATGAGGGCTATATTCAAGAGATAATAGAGCAAAAAGAGAAAAAAAAAAAAACAAAAAAAAAAAAACAAAACACAACACAACAACCTGGGCCCTTGACTACTTGCCAAAGGAAAGCCACCCAGCTTTCATGAGAGAAAAATAATCTTCCAACTGATTAGAGCCATTGCATGCCATTCTTACTTATTTGAGTAGATTTCCTCCCAATGTCAGTATCTGTGTCAGCCCCTGGAGTACCTTTCAGGCACCGGGCCCTCCCAGCACCCTCTACTGCACTATGATTAACAAAGCCAGGTTCAGGATATTACAGAATCTTATTTGTTATGTGCTTTTTCTAATCTCTCTTTCTCCTGTGGTTCATAGATATGTTCTCTGCGAAAAGCATTACAGAGTGTTCTTTTCCTCTCTGTTCTTTGCTCTAAGCTTGCAATGCATCAACCTTTCTTACTCTAAGGCTCTGTTATTAAGCACCCCACTTTGGTGCTGTTGGGATCTACGAAGGCTGCACATTCCGTGGTTTGCTGCTCATTCCCAGCTGACTTGTTGCACAACAGAGTGGAGCAATTTATTGCCTTCAGAAAATTTTATCTGCACGTACATAGGAAAAAGACAGGCTCTCTCACATAAAAACCACTGGGAAGATTACTTTCCCAAGGAAAACAAACACATTCTTGCTGTCTTATCAGATGACCCAGCCACTCTTGCAAGAGCTGGATTTCGACCAGATTCAGAGACTGAAATCAACCCCACCCCATCTCTGCAGGAAAGCAAGCAACTGCGGGGGATGGAGGCAGGTCATTCACACCAGCCAGAGAAAACTACATCGTGAAACAGAAAAACTGGTAGTCAGGCAAGCTGTTGGTGCCGGAAGGATGTTGCAAGAATTACAGTGGCCTCTTCGTTCGAATGCAAAATGCGGCACTGAGAAATCCAGGAGCAAGTTCTATTTGGAGAGCTAGGCTGGTAGTTGGTAATAGAGAGGTCCAGCAGCAGAGAGCAGGACTCTAAGCATCAGGCAGAAGCTTCATGACAGGACTTTGGGCCCTGGAGTAGTGATTCCCAATTAGAGGTGATCTGGCCTCTGCAGAACGTGTGGCTATGTCTGGAGACTTTTGTAGTTGTTATAATTGAGGGATGTTAATAGCATTTAATGAAGAGAGGGCAGGGGTGGTGATAAGCCTTCCACAATGCATAGAGCAGCCCTTGCAAACGGACGCACACAATACAAAACTGTCCAGCACAAAGTGTCAATTGTGCCAATGCTGAGACACCCTGTCCTAGACAGACTAATATTAAAAGAGCAGGACCTCCATCTCCAGGATGTTGGGGGTCCTGAACAGCCTGCCAAGGGCAAGCTCAAGAACAGAAAAGTAAGACATGGCCTGGATACCAAAGTCAGGCTGTAGGTCAGACAGGCAGGACTGAATCCCATTTATCAGAACAGACATACAATGTCAGGGCCAGACTAGGAGCAAAGCAAATTCACACCAAATCCCTAGGGGATCCCACCAGAACAGCTTAAAGCCCTCTAGAAAAGTGGGAGGATTGTTTTACAGTAGGATTCTTAACCTAGTTCCACAAATCTTCTGGAGGCAGGGGAAGATCCCTGCACATAGATAAGGGGATCTTGACCTTCCTCAAATTAGACGCAAAATTGTGTGGTTTTGCATTTTCCTGGGACAAGGATGCAAAGCTTCCTTCAGGATCTAAATGTGGGCAGAAGACCCAGTAAAGGAAAACCCACTGTTGATGGCCTGGGGCACCAGCTTGAGCCCACAGGAGAGGAACACAAGGTCTTAAGGAAAAGGAAAGATGAAAAACTAGTGAAGACAGCTAGCAGTAATTAAACACTGCATGCCAGCAGACTGGCTCATTTAATCTTTGTAACAATCTTATGAAGCATGTATCTTTTCAATCCCATTTCATAGATGAAGAAACTAAGGCTAGACTTTCTCTAAGACAATGCTTCCTAACTTTCCTCACAGCATGGCACGTGCACACACACACACACACACACACACACACACACATACACACACGCAAGCTATTCTATAGAAAAACTGTTAGAATTAATAAGAGACTTTAGCAAGCTGGCCATAAATAAGATCAATAAATTACAATTGCAAATCTATAGCAACAAATATTTAGAAAACACAATTAGAAGAAAATGCCAATTGCAGCGATGACAAATTACAAGGCACCTTGGAATAAATCCAATAAAACATATACAAGAGCGGGACGCCTGGGTGGCTCAGTGGGTTAAGCCGCTGCCTTCAGCTCGGGTCATGATCCCAGGGTCCTGGGATCGAGTCCCGCATGGTCTCCTTGCTCGGCAGGGAGCCTGCTTCTCTCTCCACCTCTGCCTGCCTGTGTGCTCTCTCTCTCTCTCCTTCTCTCTGACAAATAAATAAAATAAAATATTAAAAAAAATATACAAGAGCTTTATGGAGAAATCAAAAACTATAGTAATATCTGTCAAAGGCAGATATTTACAGTGGGGTAAAAGGAAAAGGATGCTTATGACCAGAGGCAACTTGACCAGGGGATCCTGCAGCCCCAGGTCCATTCCTCATCTGCCTGCCTTGGACTCTTCAGGGCTGAGGGCTTCAAATCTCTAAAACCCGGGGCGCCTGGGTGGCTCAGTGGGTTAAAGCCTCTGCCTTCGGCTCAGGTCATGATTCCAGGGTTCTGGGGTCGAGCCCCGCATCAGGCTCTCTGCTCTGCGGACAGCCTGCTTCCTCCTCTCTCTCTCTGCCTGCCTCTCTGCCTACTTGCGATCTCTGTCTGTCAAATAAATAAATAAAATCTTAAAAAAAAAATCTCTAAAACCCATTCAGAACACACCAGTTTGCTTCCATGGCACAGCAGATAGAAAACTCCGCTATTGCCATTAAAAAAAAATTGAATTATAAATCTTCCAACAAAGAAAACAGTAGGCCTCGCTATTTCTAATGGCAAGAACAGCCAAACACTCAAGAGACAATTTCAATCATACATGAAATCTTGCAGAATAGAAAAAGCAGGAATAGTGTCCAACTCATTATCTGAGCTAGTGTAGCCTTCATACTAAAACCAGGCAAGAACTGGGGAAAGAAACTTTCAGGCCAATCTAAGGTCAATAGACAAAACATAATCTCAAGTCTACATGTCAGCGACACATATACTGAAAGAAATGACACTAATTACAGTGGCAACAAAAAATATAAGGCTCTTGGAATGGATCTAACAAAAGTTGTGCAAGTCTGATGGAATAAATCACAAAACTTCAGTAAAAATGGGTGCCTAGATGGCTCAGTTGGTTAAGCTAAGCATCTGTCTTTGGCTTAGCTCGTGATCTCTGGGTCCTGGGATCAAGCAGGAGTGGGGGGCTCCCTGCTCAATGGGGAACTTGCTTCTCCCTCTCCCTTTCCCCGCTGTTACCCCCACCCCCACCCCCGCTCGGGCTCTCTCTCTTTCAAATAAGTAAATAAAATCTTTAAAAACAACCTTCAGTAAAGGACATTAAAGACAATGTAAACAATATTTCCCTAAAATGACCTATAGACTTAATGATATTCTATTCACGGAAGTTGATGCTGGTCCTAAAATACAGGCAAACAAAGAGCCACAAATGACCAAAACAATCCTGGAGGTGGACGAATAGAAGCAACGACCCAACTACCAGCTATTAAGATTTATTGTAAGGTCTTTAGTAATTTGGAATGTGTTATCCGTTCAGAGATAGATGGATGGACCAAAACAGAGTCCAGAGTCAGACCCATGAATAATAGATGAATATATAGAAAACTTATCTATAGCATTGCAGGTTAGGAGGAGGAGGAAAGACCCTTCGGTATTAATTGATGAGTCATAAGAGGGAAAGATTAAGTGAACTCCTACCTCACACCAGACACAAAAATCAAATCTGGATGGATGAAAGACTTAAAGACAAAACTTTAAAATTTTAGAAGAATACATAGACTATTATCTTTCTAATTATGAGGTAACAGAGGATTTGTTGACACCGAACTGGCAACATAAATTCAGCTACATTAAAATAATAAAACAGCTGGCCCTCAAAAGATACTGAGAGTGAAAACAGAAGCCAAAAACTGGAGGAAGAGACTCACTCAGGTTTAGTAACCAGACATCAGCGCTCCTTTCAATTGATAAGAAAAAGATAACAACCTACTCCACCGATGAACGAAGGGGAACAGACTTGAACAGAAAAACACATCTAGGTAGTAAATAAACGTATGAAAATACGCTCACCCTCGGTAATTATTAGAGGATTACAATGAGCTCCTGTTTTATACGCATCAGATTGGCAAAAATAAAGAAGTCTGACGTCAGCAAGTGTTGGTGAGAATTTGTAATAACGGTAACTATCATATACTGTTAGATGGCCATCTGGAACGCTCCAGGAAAGCTGACCACCTGCATTAACCCTCCCACCAAGCAGCAGGCTTTCGGGATGGCCCTTAAGGAACTCCAGCTCTCAGTTTCCCTGCCCATGGGTATTTCCGTGGGTAATTCCCGCCCCCGTGAGGTGGGCTCCACCAATAGAAGACAGCGGAAGTGACGCGAGCCGCCCCCGAGACAAGGGTTCAAAACGCTGACTTCCGCCCAGCTCTGCTTCTGGCACTTCTCGCTTACCTGTGAGGAGCGAGCTGTAGCTGTGCAGAGACCCACATAGTCTTGAGTGAGGACCAGAAACGACAAGCAGAGAGAACTGAAGCCTCCAGCCTAGTGGCCGGGGAGGAAGTGACTCTTGCCAGCAACCAAGTACGTGAGCTTGGAGCAGGTTCTTTCCTGAAGATGACTCTAGCGCCTGCCCGCGTCTTCACTGCAGCCTTGGTAGAGCTCAGAGTCGGAGGACCCGGCGGGGCTGCATCTAGATTCCGGAGGCAGGATCCCAGAAACTGTGAGATAGTAACTGTGTAATAGTTACGGTTATTACAAATTCTCACCAACACTGTGTAATTTTAAGCTGTTAAATTTGGGGGTGATTTTTTACGCAGCAGTGAAAAATTAGTATGTGTGTGCACAAGCACATGGGTACGTGGAGTCCAGAGAGCGGGGGAGCCCAGGATGTTGCTCCTTCGATCCCTGGGGCTGCCAAGACCAAGTAGGTCAAGGTGGGGCTGGGATAAGCAGAGTTCAAGGCAGACTAGCCCCAGCCAAGAGCAGCCTCGTCTGTTTACCCGAGTGCCCCATACAATATTATGGGGTTTTTCTGTATGTGTGCCATTATCTGAAAAAAGCAGGAAAGCATTAGGCTATGAAATACTCTTCCTGGTGAAGAGTGTTTGGTAATTGATGTTTTCTGGGACAATGTCCTCAATGCTTCACCACCTGGGAATGGGCTAAAAATGCAAGCTTTCAGACTCTTATCTCAGATCTATGAAATCGGGCACTCTCTTGGGACTGGGGGCAGCAATCTGTGTTTTTAAAGACTTTCCAGATGATCCGGGTACAGGTGAAAGTTTGAGAAACATTGTTCTAAGAATCTGTGCATCTCATCTGTTTTCAAATTTATTGGCAAAGGTGTTCAAGATGCTAACTCCTTTTAGCATCTAAGTTATGTACTCATGCTATGTTGTAGGTGTTTTCTCCTCGGTCTTGGTCAAGGTCTCTGAGGGTTTGTCATTACTCTTAATCCTTTCGAAAGAGGTACTTTGCTGTTTATTTTCTGTTTCATTAATTCTTTCGCTTATTTTTCCATCCTTCTACTTCATTTAGGTTTATTCCCTTATTCTGTTCCTGTTAACCAAATATTTGTCTTAGATTTATTAGGAAGTAGGTAACACAGATAGTATAAATTCTGGCCCCAAACACGTGTTGTAACAAATTTGTGGTTAGATATTCTCCAAGTGTTTTTCCCCATTTTTTTCTTTTTATTTAGATCTAAGACGACAGGTAAATTCCCCTCACTGTTTCTGTCTCTTGAGGGTATCCCATCCTCACCACCACGCTCCATTCAGCCATCTAATGTACCTAATACAACGTTTCTGGAATTCTGGCTTCATGTGGAAAATTTCCAGGCCATCCCCTCAGCATTTACGGGCCTTGTATTTTTGTCTATCCTCTTTGGCATATGGCCACCAAAGTTAGCTAGAAACCTCTGTGGCAAACACCAGCATCCGATAGACCGACCTCTCAGGATTTTTACTTTTTTATTATGTATGGCAGGAGTATTCTTCCTTTTCCCAATAGCCAGCCAAGTATTTTACAAAATATTTAAAATTATGTTTCAGGGTGCCTGGGTGGGTCTGTCAGTTAAGTGTCTGCCTTTGGCTTAGGTCATGATCTCAGGGTCCTGGGGTAGAGCCCCACGTCCAGCTCCTTGCTCATGGGGAGCCTGCGTCTCCCTCTCCCTTTGCTGCTGCTTCCCCTGCTTGTGCTCTCTCTCTGTCAACTGAATAAAATAAATAAATAAATGTATGTTTCATCCAGAATTTTAAATTCCATATTGGAAGGCATTCTCTGGACATCTAGTCTTCCACAGAACTAGAAATAGAAGTTAATCCTATTTATAACATAGACATCTTCTTTGTCTTTTTCTTACTTTCTAAGTTGAATGTTCATTTCATTTTTAAAGCTTATTTTTTTATATTTTAAGCTATAAATTTCCCTCTGAATGCCTTTCTACCTACAGTAATCAAGATAAAATACATTACTTACTATGCAATATTACCATTGCATAGGTGCAAGACAAAATGATCTTTATGTATTTTCACAACAAACTTCACCAAAACCCAGTGAGATATGTACCATTATCATTTATCATTTTATCAATGAGGGAAATGAAGTAAAGAAAAATTAAGTAATTTCCCTAGGATCATCAAAGATAGGTAGCATGTAGGAAAGCTAAGATTCCAACCCAGATTTGCCTGAATTCAAAATGAGTTCTTGCAGGCAATTTAGTTTATTTTCTCAGGGCGGGGGGAGGATGGGGAATATTTGAGATGAGAGTGAAAAGGGAAAAAAATGACATCATTTAGGTTTAGTGTTAGAGTAAAAAGTACCTCACAATTTGAACTAAGGGAAGCTGCAGGTTGTTAAGGAAATAGTAACAATCCAACCCAAAGTCAGAGAACGTGTTGCAAATTGAGGAAGTGTCTCAGGCAGTAACAGGTGTGCACAAACACCGCCTGGGCTCCCAGGTGCTCTGACAGAAATGTGTCTTTCCCAACAATTCAAATTGTTATTAATTTGCACTTTCTTGGCAATATCTCAGTTTATGAAAAAAACAATTTGTAATCCAAATGGCCATATTTGTAATGTGTGGAACCATCACTGACCAACATATTTTTAGCCCAAAACAAAATAGTCTCTTCTGCTAATCCCAGACCTTGGCTCCAAGCCAACTGGCTTCTTGCTTTTATTATTTGCAACAGAATCCAGGATTCAGAGTGAATAAAAGAGCTGAACAAGAATATAACTCCCAGTAATATTGTCTCTGCGCCTCATGCACTTATCCTTTTTGTCTCTCCCCAGGGGAAAAGCGGTTATTCTTACTTATGCTAAATCTAGTTGTTCCCCACAGCGGCCATGTAAATCTTGGCACCGAGCACGCAGCAGAATAAAAAGTCGAGGCAGTGGGAAGTGCTCACATGAGAGCAACAGGCAGCCGCAAAGCCCCAAACGGTTCCATCCATTTTCTGCTAAAAATAAAGGGTTCTATTCATCAAAAACTTTTATATATTCTTATGATTTTTCTTACAAAAAAAGCCAACATGATATGCAGGCAAAGAATAACAACTCCTGGTTCACCAACCGTGCCATCCTTTCATTTCCCGGAGTAAGCAAATAATCCAGAGAGAAGACAAGTGGGAGAGGCTTGGCATTTGCTGTATTCGCCAGACAAAAACCGTCTACTGCTATAAGGGACCTGACCTCAAATTAGACATCGAAATTGTTCAGTTTGGGGAAAACGGTCTCCTTTCTGCACACCTATTTAACCAAATGAATTACCCAAAACCTCCATGGGAGAGATGTTATAGCTTTGTTTTAATGTGACTTCTACTTACTATAGGTTTCTTATCATTTCTTCCCAGCCAAGGAGAACTGATAGTTAGAATTTGCCAAAATTGTAAGATTATTTAGACCTTATTCTTTTACTGTCTCCCATTTCCTCTCAATCTTTTAGAACGATCTTTCTGTTTTAGGTCCAAATTATTGTATGCTTTAGAAAGTTTTCTCTACTGGGGCGCCTGGGTGGCTCAGTGGGTTAAGCCGCTGCCTTCAGCTCAGGTCATGATCTCAGGGTCCTGGGATCGAGTCCCACATCCAGCTCTCTGCTCAGCGGCGAGCCTGCTTCCCTCTCTCTCTCTCTGCCTGCTTCTCTGTCTACTTGTGATCTCTCTCTGTCAAATAAATAAATTAAAAAAAAAGTTTTCTCTACTTATCAACACAATAGTACTAAAATTTAAAAAAAATATTTATTTATTTGACACACAGAGAGAACACAAGCAGAGGGAGCAGCAAGCAGAGGGAGGGAGAGAAGCAGGCTCCCTGCTTAGCAGGGAGCCTGATGTGGAACTCAGTCCCAGGGTGCTGGGATCAAGACCTGAGCTAAAGGTAGCCACTTAAGTGACTGAGCCTCCCAGGCATCCCAATAACTAAAATTTTTGAAGAATTAAAAAAAAAATCCCAATGCCACCCCACTAAAAAATCAGCTGGTTTCCATTTTCTAGGCTTCCTCTCTTCCCTAAATTTGCATGCCTTCCTTGTACATACATACATACATATATACATTGTTGCAATCCTAGCATAGATGGGATTTTAAAATTCCCTAACATTTTATCGTGTCCTTTTTTCTGTTTCTTTCTTCCTTTTGTGTTTGCAGTTCAGTTTGCCTAGAGAAGGAATCACACTGGCCCCGGAGGGCTACTCCTTCTTTGTAATTATTCCACACGAGTAAATCCTACCTCTTTAACAAGACCAGAAACACCTCCTCCCCCCAATATTCTTATGGGCTTTCCACAGACTCTGGGAGAGTGTTCAGTGCATAGAAAGTGCTTCAGTGGTAGAATGTTTTCAGTTACTCATTTGCTTTGCTAGGTATTCCCTTAAGTAAACTGAGAGTTTATTGAATTGGATTTATTGAACTGACTTAAATTTATCATTCATAAGACTGGCATTACTGAAAAGACTCGGGAATTTTACTAACCAACACCACCAGAGCAGCCAGTCACTGTGCCTGGTCTCCCAAACATACCAGCTGCTTCCATGCCTATCTGTCCTTGCTTCTGCTGTCAACCTGGAAAGCACATTTTCATTCTTCTAAACTGTTGTGCAAAGTCTGCCTTGTTTAATGAAGCCTTTCTCTAACCCCACCCCAAGATAGAAATCACCAATCTCTTCTTCAGGCCACTCTAAACTTTGTGCCTCCTTTATTATAGTAATTATTTATTATATGACTGCCTCCCCATGAGAGTGTAAGCTCCCTAAAGTCAAGAACTGTATTTTATTCATCTTTGTACTTCCAGCATTTTCCATGGTCCTTTGGTTGTCAAGATCACTTTTGAATGTACATTGAGTGTCAGATGGCTAGTGGGCACCTCCCTAGTGGTCTTACAGCTAATGTAATGAGAAAGCAAGTTTAGGTAATGTCACAGCATGAGAAGCGGGTCGGAGAGCAATGCGGCACACTGTGATGCCACCATTTCTATTTTTCAAATGTTCCAACAGGGAGAATAAAAAACATGCAACAGCAAAAAAAATGCCAAATGGATTCAGACCTATTCTATGAATCTAAAAGACAAGCCAGTCATTTTAAAAATGTTTCTTTTTCTTTTTCTTTCCTTTTTTTTTTTTTTTTTTTTTTTTTTTAAGAAAGGGAGAGAGAGAGGGGTGGGCTACGGGCAGAGGGAGTGGAAGAGAGAGAATCTTAAGCAGACTCCAACCCTGATATCATGACCTGAGCTGAAATCAAGAGTCAGACGCTTAACCAACTGAGCCACCCAGGTGCCCCTAAAATGCTTCTTATGGAAAACTTCAGACATACACAAAAACAAGAATAGTTTAATGGAATGTCCAACATCAAGAATTGTCAATATACAGCACATCTTACTCTATTTATGCCCTGATCCATTTTCTTTCCCTACTGGATTACTTTAAAGCTAAATTTAGATATCAAATCATACTTTTGTAAACAGTTAGGATATATCTTTATAAGATAAGAGATCTTTCATTAGACATAACCAAAGTATCACTATTCTTTAAAAAAAATACTATCTTCATATCATCAAGTATCATCAATATTTAAAATTTTGCCTCATTAATAGTTTTCAGAGTTTTACCATCAAGATTCAAAGGGCTCATTCTTTACATTTAGTTCTTTTTCTTAAATTTCTTTTAAACTATCCGTTCCGCCTTCCTCCTTTTTTCCTCTTATAATGTATTCGTTGAAAGAGCTGGATCATTTGTCTTGTAGCGTTTCCCATACCCTAGATTTAGTGATTGAATCCTTATGCTGTGTGAATCATGTTCTTCAGTTCCCTGTACTTCCTACAAACCAGTGGTTGGATTTTCAGTCCTGTCCAGTGGACTTTTCTGTGATGATGGAAATTTTCTATATCTACATGTGTGGCTGTTGTGCTAGTGTGACTGAGGGACAGAATTATTTTATTTTGTTATAATTAATTTATATTCACATAACCACGAATAGGTAGTGCCTGCCTTATTGGACAGTACATACAGGTTAAGTCAGAGAAATTGAAATTGAATAGACACAGGTTGTTGACACCTATATTGGATTCAGGTTTGCTTGTTTATCAAGAATACTTCATAATCCTGACTTTCCACTAGGGGGCGGAAAATGTCTGGTTGCTTCTGTGATGTTAGCAGCCCCTTGATGATCATTGTCTGATGATAATTGTCTATATCCATAAATTCATTAGAAGGTGGCAAAATAATCATATTCTATTTTTATCATTCTTCTTCACTTATTAGCTTAATTCTGTCAAGAAAACTTCCTTTCATCTACAATTTTATGGTCCTGAGATATAATTTATATGGGAACGGCAGAATAAATGCTTGATTCTTTTTTTTTTTTTTTTTTTGAGAAAAATAATTTGGTTTCCTAGCATTCTCCAAAGATGATCAATATTTTTTTGCTTGCTTAGCTTTATTATAAACTCACAGATTTTAATGTGTTTCATTCCATTGCAGTTACTATTCATCTTGATGCTTAAATTTGTTCCCATTTTTGGCCCATGGGAGCCTCGTTAAATTGGCCTCTGAATCCTTTTATCATGACCCCCATAGTTTTTCATAGATTCCTTGTTTTCTAATATGACAAGATATTCCAAGCCCATTAGAATCATTTTTGACCCAGTTAATTAGCCATTTCCCAGAGAGACCAACCAATTCCTTTTGGTGAGAAGTTGTATTTAGAAACTATAGTCTGGATGCTGTGGTAGACGAGCTGGGTTTCATCGTTGTCCCTAGGCTTTTCTAGTACATAGAACCAGGAAATATTTTTTAATAGAAAATGCATTATGCATTTACATTTCTAAATCAAATTTAGGATTACATGGCTTTTATTTAACTTCTCTGATTTTATATTTGTAACTTTTTTATGTTGAAAATCTTGGCTCCCCTTGAGTTAACATAATTACTTATTTGCTTTATCCTATTACATACATAATAGTTTAGAATAAACTATATCAGTGTTATTGGTACTAACAGTATGACTACTGGAAAAAAATTTGTTCGTTTTTGTAGTTCTTTTTGTCTTAGAGTACATCCTGGTCAAGTTACTGTGTTTTTAAAAATACCTTGAAATAGTTCTTCTCTGTGCAGTTAAGCTACCCACTCAATGTTAGGTTTACTAACTGCATTTTTAAATTTCCATAGTTATTCCATTTTATTTTAATCATGCATCACAGTCACATCATTCCAAAGTCATATCTCTAAGTAAAATAATTTGAGAAATGTCTGGCTTCTGGTAGTATTCCCTCCTTTTGTCCTTCTACCTCTCAGGGAAATTTATTTTAAATTGGATGTTGGTTTATCTTCCATTTAAGCTAGTAAATTTGGAACTTTAAAAAACTACCGTGTACCTTGAGCCACAAGCATTCCTGTCTTATTTCGCCGGGGCTCGTCCCATCCCTCATTCTTTCTGTTTCATTTGCCCAAAGTGAAGATGATAGCAGCAATGACTCCCGTGACGGTTTGCATAAGTGTGGCTCTGGTCAGCAGTTGAAAATACCAAGTTGTTTCGTCCTACTTTTATGTTTGTTAGGGTCACAAAGTAGATCTGAAACCATTTCGTATTTTCTGCTGACATAGCCTTTGCTCTCTCAGAAGCAGACTGGTTGCAGCATTGAAATAGCGGCATCAAAACTCATATACCCTCAGTGAGAAAATCAGGACCATGCATTTACTGAATCCTGGAAAAGAAAATCATTTGGGGGAAATAATTTAGCCCATTACTCTGCTCAGAGCTGCACTTAATGCATTTTAGGTAACTATTATGATCAACACCAAAAATACACTTGTAATAGGTCTTCGTGTGTGGCCGCCATGAAAAGGCACCTTCCAGATCTGCAACGGCAGGGAGTGTAATTGACTGAGGCTCCTGTACTGATGGGCTCTGCTATCCATTGTGGCATTTTTGAAAAACAGCATCTTCCTTGAGATAATATGCACATCCCATAAAACTCACTTTGAATGTATACAGTTCAATAGTTTTTACTGTATGCACAAAGTCACGGGACTGTCCCCATTATCTGATTCCATAGCATTTTTTAAAAAGATTTTATTTATTTGAGAGAGAGAGAGAGAGAATGAGAGGGGAGACGGTCAGAGGGAGAAGCAGACTCCCCGTGGAGCTGGGAGGCCGATGTGGGATTCGATCCTGGGACTCCAGTATCGTGACCCGAGCCGAGGGCAGTCACCCAACCAACTGAGCCACCCAGGCACCCGATTCCATAGCATTTTGATCACTCCAAAAGGAAACTCTGTTCCAGTGACCAGTTGCTCCTCATTCTCTACTCTCACCACCTATGGCAATCACTAACATACTTTTTGTCTCCAGGGGTTTGCCTGTCTTGACTGTTCTGTGTATATGGGGCCATACAACCTGTGGCCTTTTATGTCTGGCTTTTTTGGCTTCCACAATGTTTTTGAGGTTCACCCATGTCACAGTATATATCGGTACTTCATTCCTTTTTTTCCCCCCACTTTGTTTTGCACTTTTTGAATTGTGGTATGATACATATAATATGAAATTTACCATTTTAACCATTTCAAGTGTACAGTTCAGTAATGTAAAGTACATTTACATTGTTGTGCAACCAATCTCCAGAACTCTTTTTGTCTTTTAAAACTGAAATTCTGTGTCCATAAAATGACTCTTCACTCCCTCCCTACCCCTAGCAGCCACCATTCTACTTTCTGTCTCTATGAGTTTGACTACTCTAGGTGTCTCACACAGGTGGAATCATATATTATTTGTCTTTGTCTACCTGGCTTATTTCACCTAGTATAATGTCTTCTAGGTTCATCATGTTGTAACATAAGACAGAATTCCCTTCCTTTTTAAGGTTGAATAATATTCTGTTATTCATTCCTTTTTATGGCCTAGTAATAATCCATTTTATGGATAGACCACATTACTTCCCGTAAGCTTTACTAAGTCTTCCTGAGACTGCGTAGTGGTCCAGGAACCTTCCATCCAATCTTCTTTCCCTTTCTTCTTCACCAGGATCGACTTGCTTTGTAGTCTGACAACTCTCAGCCTTTTCCCATCCCTGCCCCATCTTAGTCACATCAACATTTCCCCTAATAAAATTTCTCCACATCTAATTCTTCCTTGGGGTCTGTGTCTTGAAGGACCTGGGCTAACACACCATGGGATGGCAATGTCTATAGTAAAGATGAGTTGAAAAGGTCAAGGCCAAAGTCCTTCTGTAATGGGTAGCAGCAGTGACCAGAAGCAAAAACAAAAGTGGAGATTGAACTCTCTAGTTTGCCATGGTGTTTCTACTCAGTCAAAGGAGCAATGATTTTCAAGCCAGGTAAATCCTACAAACTCTGCCACTTGCTAATTTTGTGATTTTGATGAGTTATTTAACCTTCCTATGCTTTAGTTTCCTCCTCTGCAAAATGTGCACAATAGCGCTGTCTCCAGCACTGTTTAGAAGATTAAACAAAATAATGTAAAAAGCATCAGCAAAGTGCTAGGACATAGTGGGCGCTTGCCAAATGTTAGCTTCCTTCCCATATCCTCTCATTCAGGACTTAGCAACATATCACATTTGGCTATTTGGCTTTTTTCCTCCCTTGGCCTTATATTCTTTCTTAATTTTTTTAAATTTAAATTTTAGTGAGTGAACATACAGTGTGATATTTGTTTCTGGAGTAGAAGTCAGTGATTCATCAATTACATACAACACCCAGTGCTCATTACAACAAATACCCTCCTTAATACCCATCATTGTCTAGCCCATCCCCCACCTCAACGTTCAGATTTGTTCTCTCTTCTTAAGTGCCTCTTATGGCTTGTTTCGCTCTCTTCTTCTTTTCTTTTCCCTCTTCCCATATGTTCATCTCTTTTCTTTCTTACATTCCACATATGAGTGAGATCATTTGGTATTTGTCTTTCTCACTGACTTATTTCACTTAGCATAATAAACTCTTGTTGCAGAAGGCAGGATTTCAATTTTTGATAGCTGAGTAATAGTCTATTGCATATATGCCACATCTCCTTTATCCATTTGTCAGTTAATGGACATTTGGGCGCACTCCATAGTTTGGCTATTGCTGATAAGGCTGCTATAAGCATTGGAGTGTGTATACCTCTTTGAATCTGAATTTTTGTATCCTTTGGGCAAATATCTAGTAGTGCAATTGCTAGATCATCGGGTAGCTCTGTTTTTAGCTTTTTGAGGAACCTCCATACTGTTTTCCAGAGTGGCTATACCAGTTTGTGTTCCCACCAACAGTGTAAGAGGGTTCTTCTTTCCCCAAATCCTTTCCAGAATCTGTTGTTTCTTGGGTTGTTGATTTTAGACATTCTGACTGGTGTAAGTGGCATCTCATTGTGGTTTTGAGTTGCATTTCCCTAGTGATATTGAGCATTTTTTCATGTGTCTGTTAGCCATCTGGGTATCTTCTTTGGAAAACTATTCATGTCTTCTGCCCATTTCTTAACTGGTTTACTTGTTTTTTGGTATTGAGTTTGGTAAGTTCTTAATTTGTTTAAGATTTTATTTATTTATTTATTTATTTGAGAGAGAGTGAGCACAAGTGCAGGAGCAGAGGGGCAGAGGGAGAGGGAGAAGCAGAAGCAGACTCCCCACAGATTATATGGTTTTTGGTGTTGAGTTTGGTAAGTTCTTTAGAGACTTTGAATATTAACCCTTTATCAGATATGTCATTGGCAAATATTTTTCCCACTCATAGACTGCCTTTTAGTTTTGTTGATTGTTTCCTTCAATGGGCAGAAGCTTTTATCTTGATGAAGTCCCAATAGTTCATTTTTGCTTTTGTTTCCCTTGACTCTGGAGATGTATCTAGTAAGAAGTTGCTACAGCTAGGTCAAAGAGATCACACTTGGCTATTTGAAGGCAAGTAGTAATTTCTCTCTAGGATGAAGTTGCACACACTTTTTAGGAGTAAGCAGAATGTTAAATATCAATTTTTCTCGGGGCACCTGGGTGGCTCAGTGGGTTAAAGCCTCTGCCTTCAGCTCGGGTCATGATCATAGGGTCCTGGGATCGAGCCCCGCATTGGGCCCTCTGCTCATCGGGGAGCCTGCTTCCTCCTCTCTCTCTGCCTGCCTCTCCGCCTACTTGTAATCTCTGTCTGTCAAATAAATAAATAAAATCTTTAAAAAAAATAAATACCAATTTTTCTCTTGCCTCTTTTTCAGGCTCTCTTTCTTTAATCTACTCTGGCCCAGCCATTGCCCTCTTGGGTTCCTGGACACTGGATGGATGAGCCTTTCTCAGCGGGGTTGCAATATTTGTACCAGACTCAGGCGCCTGGGTGGCTCAGTTGGTTGGGCAACTGCCTTCAGCTCAGGTCACGATCTCGGAGTCTCAGGATTGAGTCCCACATCAGGCTTCCAACTCCATGGGGAGTCTGCTTCTTGCTCTGAACTTCTCCCCTCTCATGCTCTCTCTCACTGTCTGTCTCTCAAATAAATAAATAAAATCTTTGAAAAAAAAACTAGTCCCAGGCTCAGAGCTGCACACCAGAACAACCCAGCACCTGCGCTGGCAAACCCTCTCTTTCTCCTCCTCACCTCACATTCATGTGGACTCTGACATTCATGTGGAACAGTCATGTGGCTCTGAAATGCTTCTCTTTGCCTCCAGCGCCTATTACTATTCAAAATTCTATGCCCCTTACCCCCGGTATTAACCAGCTTACATCTTTGTTTTTTAAAAAAAATTAAACAGGAGTCTGCTCCTTTCTAATGTTTTAACATGCTTCATCTTAGCATCTCCCCATTCTCTTCCCTTCCACAGACACTCTATTTTCAAAGGGTCTTTGTGTAAGGATGAGTTTTGAAGCAAGTCTGTAGTCGTTCCAGCATATCCCTACCCCAGCAAAACCATGTTGTGGTTGAAAGTGTGGATTATGGGTATATACGGCTGTGTGGCAAAGATTACAGAGTTATTTTTTACCTGTTAAAATACGTAGAAAATAAAAATCTAAGTTTAATTCTGTAAGTTTATATTTTAAAACTTTAAATCCTATAAATCCATTGTTAGCTAGAAATGTTCTAGAAAGCATTATATAAGAGCTGGGATAATATCCAGAGAAAAACTACTTTTACTGCCATGTTAAGTAAAGACATCTGATAAGGCATGGGATTCTATTAAAAAAAAAAAAAGTAGGGTGACCCTGCAGGGCAGATGGGACTCCAAACCTGGACCAGTAGTCAAATAATTCGTTTCTTAATACAATACTGTTTTTCTGGTCCACGCTTGATAAGTAAATAAAAATCTCTGCAAGCAGCCTTATAGACTTGAATAAGTGTTCCCACATTCCATCCATTTTCCAACCAATCCCTGGGCTCTTGGTCCCTGATCTCAGCCACACCCTGGGCCCAACAGGCCACTCCCCAGCCTCCACACCTCCCCTGACTCATCTCCTCTCTTCCTTCATCCTCATCCTCAGATTTGAGAGGTAGGAGGGGAAGAGGGAGAAAATAAAATGATTTGTTAGAGAGCCACAGGGCTCTCTTTCTCTCTCTCTTTTTCCTTTGATTTTTCCTGACTTACTTCAGGGTATGATGGTCTGCTATGGAGAACAAATGAATTTTAATTAATGGATTGGACTTCTATTCAAAACTAACTCAGTTGTTTGCTCTTATTTTATCTACCATCTCACATGCACAAATACATGTTCACAACTATCTTGCAATTACAGTGGTTTAGAGTTTGTAAATAATAAATGCTCATTAAAACAAAATCAAATGCAGAAAATTACAACATTCTCAAACAACAGCAACAACAACCAAAAAAGTATAAAAGTAAAAACCATCCAAAATCCCACCATCCAGAGATAGCCACTGTTTCTCTTTTGGCATACATCCTTTCTGGTATTTCTATATACAACCTATGTACTTTAATAGTCTTCAAATAAATCTTGACTAGAAAAAACAAAGGGAGGGATGCTACTTATTTGGGACACATACATAACACTTGTGTTGGCTCAGAGTGAACATTCTCAGAGGAGAGAAACACAACACAGAACTTTCCAGGAACTTGAGTTGCCTCTGTCAGATTCCCTAGAATTTCTCTCTGTTCCTTTGTTCCCCCAGCACCCCCTGGGGCCACCTCCTCATAGGCACTGGTGTCACTCTCAGAAAACATGTCAGGGCTTGTTTCTTTCTCTTGGGACCATGTTGTGTTTCAGGGGCTCAAAGGCCACCTTCGTGTTTTCCTTTACATCAGTGTTTTTTTGGGTACCTCTTCTGTTCCTAGGCCAAGAATTTCACAACTTGGTCATTTCAGGGAAGCTGGAAAGTTAAAACAGGTCAGCTTTGAGTTTATGGAACTATTTGAACACCTGTTGTTTTTCTTGAGAGCCTTTACCCTCTTGTGGAAATTGTGCATACTATTGTACACAGAAGGAGGGCTTCCTGCATTTTTTCACTTCTATAAACATATACAATAATTATTTGGAAGACCAAAGTGGTTTTAAGCTAAATTATCTTTCCTTACCATTTTAAATTATGAAAAGCAAAACCGTTAAACATATCAATGGTTCTTAAAGTTTAGGTGACTAATATTCATGAGAAGAGCTTGTTAAATAAGCAGAGTCTCATTTAGAATAAGAAATCTGCTTATTTAATTGCAAATTCTGCTTATTTAATTGCTTATAAAATGCAAATTCCAGGTTGTCCCCTGGAATTTGCATCTTTAATAAGCACAACAGGGATTCTGAGGAAGTAGCCCTCTGTTGTGGGTTGAACTGTGTCACCTAAAAGGTGAGTTGAAGTCCTAACTCCTGCTACCTATGAACATGGACTTATGTGGAAATAGGGTCTTTGCAGATGTAATCAAGTCAGGATGAGGTCATATTGATTAGGATGGGCTAATCTGAGGATGGGCTCTAAATCCCAGACTGGTGTCCTTAGAAGGAGAAAGAGCCAACAGAGACACAGAGGGAGTAAGGCCATGTGAAGATGGAGGCCAAGGTTGGAGTTATGCTCCCATGAACCAGAAGCTGGAGGAGCCAAAGAAAGAATCTTTCTAAGAGCCTTCAGAGGGAGTCTGTCCCTACTGACACTTTCCTTTTAGACTTCTAGCCTCCAGAACTATGAGAAAATAAATACCTCTTGTTTTAAGCCACCCCAGTTTGTTACAGCAGCCCTAGGAAATCAATACACCCTCACACTACACTTTAAGAAACACTGATCCACAACAAACACAAACATGGAAAATGCATATCAATATAATGTACCTGATGATTGGTACTATGATATTTCAAGTGAATTAAAAACTGGCAGCCTTACCCATGGATACTGTTATGCCCCAAACATGGGTCCGTGATTAAAGGAGCGAGACTGATATAAAGCGAAGGTCAAGCAAAGCTTTATTTCATGCTAAGCATGTAGAATCAAACTGACCGGTCAGGGCCGTGCCTCTTACAGAGAGGGCGACCCTTCTGTTTCTCAGACTAGCCTTTAAGGGCAAAGGCCATGTGGTCGGGCCTGGACACACACAGGTGGCCAATGAGATTGTAATACACACAGGAAACTCCACAGTGATACTAGGTGACCAATTGAATTGCAATTTACCCTAGTAGACATTTGAACCAGCCTATCACACCTTGGTTAGGATTGGTGCCAAAAGGTTCCCAAAGGACGGGGGTCCATACTCCTTGGTAGCTAGTGAGACAGTATGCATCCCCCTACTGATGGGATGTCTCCACCTGGCCTGACCCACCCTAGTATCTGGGCTTTGTTATCTGGAGCTGGTTTCCGGGACTTGTTTTTAAGTAAATCCCTGGGGGAAGAGGAGCAGGGAGAGTTTAAGGGTTAAACAAGGTTTTTGTTTAACTTTAATGAAAGCCTCTTGCTAAATAGGTCCTTACAGATACCTTAGTTTGTATACCAAACATCCGATTATGGTTAGTAATCTAGAGAGACCCATCTTTTGTTCTAGGGTGTTAATGACCAGTGCCATCTAAAACATTTTAACACAATTGTATTAATTTTTTATGGGTGCTCTAACAGATTACTACAAGTTCAGTGGCTTATAACAGCACAAATTGATTATCTTACCATTCTGCAAGTGCGAAATCCAAAGTGGGTCTCACTGGGCTAAAATCAAAGTATTGGCACGGCTGTGTTCCTTCTGGGAGCTCTGGAGAATTTGTTTCCTTTTCCAGCTGGAGGCCACCTGCATTCCTTGGCTTGGGTCCTCTTCTATCTTTAAAGCCAGCAATGGCTGGTTGAATCTTTCTCACATCACATTACTTTGACACTAATTCTGCCTCCCTCTTCCACATTTAAAAACCCTTGTGATTACATTAGGCCCACGCAGATAATCCTGGATAACCCTATATTAAAGTTAGCTAATTTGCAACCTTTATTCCACTTGCAATTGGAATTCTTCTTTACTATACAATGTAACAAATTCACAGGTCAGGAGAGTAAGACAGGGTAGCTTTAGGAGGCCATTATTCTGTTGCCTACAATAACCAATCCTTGTATTCATTCAAAATTTTTTTCATTTCCTCCTTTTAAAAATCTTCACAGTGATTCTCTGAGAGAAGTTGGGCAGATACCACAATTACCATTGCTGTTTTGCAAACGAAGTGAGATGTAGTAAGAGGTAATGATAAACTCCACATCACTGAGGCAGTTTGCTTCTTCATTCAACACATATTTATAAACCATAGCAAAGTTGGGCTTAAAACTCAGATGCCTGACTCTGCCCAGTTCTCTCTCCACCATTTGACTCAGTTCTGCTGTTTTCTAGAAATGAATAAAAGTCCTAGCCAGGGCAATTGTTGGAGATATTTAAGTCTATATTGTCTCACAGTTGTAGGAGATTAAAAAAAAAAAAGTCATTCTTTTCTCTTCCTGCCTTCTGCAAGGAGAGCCAAACCCTTGGATTCTTGGGGCCAGCCTCTTTTTTTCCAACCCCCAAACCCCACAGTCTCATACCCCATCACTCCCAGCCTTCACAGTCTCATGAGTCAGTTTCTTAAAATCTTTCTCTTTCTGTCTGTACCACACAGAGGAAACAGAACTGTCACTCACTTATTAAAGAACTCATTGTAAAGGGATAAATGAAAAAAGAATACTGATCTACTATTAGATTAGAAGACACTAGAGGGGCACCTGGGTGGCTCAGTGGGTTAAAGCCTCTGCTTTCGGCTCAGGTCATGATCCCAGGGTCCTGGGATCGAGCCCCACGTCGGGCTCTCTGCTCCGTGGAGAGCCTGCTTCCTCCTCTCTCTCTGCCTGCCTCTCTGCCTAGTTGTGATTTCTCTCTGTCGAATAAATAAAATATTAAAAAAAAAAAAAAAAAGAAGACACTAGAAACCAGGAGCTGTCACCTGTTCTACTGAATTGTAAAGTCACATGATTTTTGAAAATCCTAAAATGGGGACGCCAGGGTGGCTTAGTCAGTTAAGCTACTGTCTTCGGCTCAGGCCTGCTTCTCTCTCTGCCTCTGCCTGCTTGTGCGTGCTCTCTCTCGCTCTCTGTCTCTCTCTCTCTGACAAATAAATAAATAAAATCTTAAAAAAAAAAAAAGAAAATCCTAAAATGGCTATTTAGGCTGGTCCTCATCCTGATTTTACTTTATGCTATCTATGCCCTATGGCAAGTCTCCATCCTGCCCCCACACAATTTAAAACTGCTTAGGCAAAAGGGGAGATGTAGAGCATAGACAAAATGGTCTGCCACCTGGACTCCTACTTCTTGGTCTTGTCTCTAATTTCCATGCAGATCTGCCTTAGTCTCTTCTACTCTACATTGATTTTCTCCATTTGTGGAGGAACATGGCTTCTGGTAGCTCTAGGCTTTCATCTGTCCACCTCCCCCACTTTAAACCAGGGTCAGCACACTTTCTGTAAAGGTCAAGATTGTAAATATTCTAGACTTTGCAGACTTCTAGTGGTGTCTAGTGTTTCTCATATGGTCTCCCTTGCACCTTACTCAATTCTGCCAGTGTAGCATGGAAGTGGCCATATACAATGTGTAAATAAACAAGTAAGTTTATGTCCCAATAAAAACTTTGTTTATAAAACTAAAACAGAGGGGGTGCCTGGGTGGCTCAGTGGGTTAAAGCCTCTACCTTCGGCTCGGGTCATGGTCCCGAGGTGCTGGGATCGAGCCCCGCATTCGGCTCTCTGCCCGGCCGGGAGCCTGCTTCCCCCTCTCTCTCTGCCTGCCTCTCTACCTACTTGTGATCTCTCTCTGTGTCAAATAAATAAATAAAATCTTAAAAAAAAAAGTAAAACAGAGTCACAATAAACATTTATTTACAAAAAAGGAATTTTTCTTTATTTACAAAAAATTGAATAAAAGATTTTGCAAATCATGTATCTTACAAAGAATCCATATCTAAAAAGTATAAACAGGGGTGCCTGGGTAGCTCAGTGGGTTAAGCGTCTGCCTTCAGCTCAGGTCATGATCTCAGGGTCCTGGAATCGAGCCCCGCATCGGGCTCTCTGCTCAGCAGGGAGCCTGCTTCCCCCTCTCTCCCTGCCTGCCTGCTTGTGATTTCTCTGTCAAATAAATAAAATCTAAAAAAAAAAAAAAGTAAAATGTATAAACAATTCTCTAAACTCAACAGTAAGAAAACTAATGAATCAGTTAGAAAATAGGTGTAAGACTTGAATAGATATTTTCCCAAAGAAGATGTATAGGTAGTAACGAAGCGCATGAAAAATGGTGAAAATTGTTAGCCATAGGGAAATGCAAATTAAAACAATGAGATACTATTACAAACCTATTGGAATGATTAAAATAAAAATACTGACTGTACTGGAGCACCTGGGTGGCTCAGTTGGTTAAATGTCTGCCTTCAACTCAGGTCATGATCTCAGGGACCAGGGATTGAGCTCTGCATGCCGCTGGTTGCTCAGTGGGGAGTCTGCTTCTGCCCCTCCCTCCACTCCTGCTCCCTTTCTCTCTCTCTCTCAAAAATAAATATTATCTTTAAAAAAAAGTACTGACAGTACTGATTAGTTGCAAGGACACAAAGAAGCTAGATCTCCTGTAATGCTGATGAGAATGTAAAATGATACAACCACTCTGGAAATCACTCAGGAAATTTCTTAAAAAGTTCAGTGTATACTTGACATAGCAGTATACTGCTGAGCATTTATCCTAGGAAATGAAGACTTTTAACATAAGAACTGTATGTGAATATTTATAATAGCCAGAAACTGAAAACAACCTAAATATCCTTCAGAAGGTGAATACTTAAACTGTCAGTGGTATATCCATACAATGGAATATTACTCAGCTATAAAAAGGAACAGACTATAGCTACAACAACTTGAATGGCTCTCAAGGTATTACGCTGAGTGATCAAGTCAAATTTCAAAAGATTATGTGCTGTTTGATCCCACTTATATAACATTCTTGAAATGACAAAATTATAGAGATGGAGAAGAGATTAGTAATTGCCAAGTATGGAGCAGGAAATGGGGAGTATATTATTAAAAATAAAGTTCCTTTGTGGTGATGGGACAGTTCTGTATCTTATCGTGGTGATAGTTGTAGGTCTGTACACATGATAAAATGCCATAGAACTATATATAAAAACATAAAGTGAACAGCTGGTAAAATCTGAATAAGGTCTGCAGTCTAGTTAATAATGTGCCAGTGTTAATTTCATGGTATTAATAATATATGATAATTACATAAGATGTCATTGGGTGAAGGGTATTGGGATCTCCCTACTGTTTTTGAAATTTCCTGTGGGTCCATAATTATTTCAAAAAACAAAGACAAAACGGGCAGTAGACTGAATTTGGCCAGGACATAGTTTGGCTGATTCCCCTTCTTTGGAGAAAAGAGCTTCTTTCTTCCATTTCCATCTCGAAAACATCCCAGAAGACTGATTGTCTTGCCTTTGGTCATGTGCTATCTCCCTACGATCAGTCACTGTGGATAAAAAAGCAAGGTCATGTGATTGGAAGTGGTATGGGATGGAGGAGGAATTGATCCCCCAAACAAAGGAAAGGGTGCAGGTTAGACAAAAGCATATATGTCCACTATAATGGGTACCTTAAAAGTCTCAAAGTTAGAAAGTATGGTTTGGCCTGGTGCAGAATGAAAACCAAGAACCCAAATAACCATTAGGAGCTAAAGAAGCTATGCTCTTCTTGGAGCCACATGGCCTCTTGTCTCTTCTCTGTGCATCTGTTTCATCTTTCACTTACTCTTCAGTGTGATTTCCTCTGCTTCCTCTAACTGTGGTTGCCCCACAGCCACTGTGTTCATATATTTTACCAACTAAAATGCTAATACTATTATTTTGCTTGCATTTTACATTGTGTTGAAGACTAATGAAAGTTAGAGACCTTTTGCCTTTCCACTTTGTGGAAAGTGTTTTTTATTTTCATGGTGTTATATTCCTAGCCTAGCCTAATAAGCTATGTGTATTATTTTAAAAGGCCCAGCAATATGTAACGTTTGGAATAGATTTAGAACAAAATGTGGCCTCTAGTGAGAGTCTGTATATATCACTTTAATTAAAAAGCTTAGTAAATGAAGAACACTTTAAAAAAAAGAGCGAACTATGGACATTGGGGAGGGTAAGTGCTATGGTGAGTGCTGTGAAGTGTGTAAACCTGGCGATTCACAGACCTGTACCCCTGGGGATAAAAATACATTATATGTTTATTAAAAAAAAAAAAATTTGGAAGCGGAGGGGAACCATAAGAGACTATGGACTCTGAAAAACAACCTGAGGGTTTTGAAGGGTCAGGGGTGGGAGGTTGGGGGAACAGGTGGTGGGTAATGGGGAGGGCACGTTTTGCATGGAGCACTGGGTGTTGTGCAAAAAGAATGAATACTGTTACGCTGAAAAAAATAAATAAAATGGAAAAAAAATAATAATAAAAAAAACTAAAAAAAAAAAGAGCGAAAGCCTATCATCCCTTAGTTTGTGATCAAAATTTCTGGAAAGATCTTTAGAGCCAATGTCCTCCTTTAATTCAATAATGATGTATAACAAGTGGAGGCATTAGATAGTAAAGACATGGCCAAAGGGCCCGCCCCCTGGAAAGCTACAGTTCTCAGAGATGGGGGCCATTTACTGAGCAGATACCTGCCAAATGTGTCTACCGCACACTGTAAGAAACAAACAGGTTCTGACTACTGGTAGTGTAGACAGCTAGCTATCCATCAGAATCATGATCCCACTTCCTTATGGTAGAATTTTCACTGGGAATCTGCTGCTCAGGACTTCCCCTCCCTACTGTAAATATTTTATGTTCTGTAAGCCATATAGTCGCTGTTGAAACTTCTCTGATCATTTTACAATATATACAAATATCAAGTCATTATGTTGTATACCTGAAATTAATATAATCTTGTCGGTCAATTATACCTCAATTAAAAAATAAGTAACTAATGGGTCTTATTCCCATGCTTTAATAAAACCACCTTTTGCACCAAAAAAGAAGTAGGGGCACTGGGTGGCTCAGTGGGTGAAGCCTCTGCCTTCGTCTCAGGTCATGATCCCAGGGTCCTGGGATAGAGCCCCACATCGGGCTCTCTGCTCAGCAGGGAGCCTGCTTCCCCCACTCTCTGCCTGCCTCTGCCTACTTGTGATTTCTGTCTGTCAAATAAATAAATTAAATACTTAATATAATAATTAAAAAAGTAAACAGAATTTGAAACAAAACAAAAACAAGCCATTCATTTCTGACACTGTGGCAAAAATGCATCCAGAGGCAATAAAACAAGTGGGTGTGACTGTGTTGCAGTAAAACTTTATTTCCACAAATAGGCAGTGGTGGGCTGGATTTGGGCCTCAGGAGGTCTAGATTTTCATGCTGCTTTTGTCATGTGACCTTGGGTACATCATGTAAACTCTGAACCTCAGTTTCTTCATCTGTGAGATGAAGAATTTGAACTTGATCTCAATATCTCTGACAACTACATGACCCTACCATTGGTCCATCAGCTATTATTTCTCCTCAAATTCTAGCCAGAATGTATTTCATGTGCACCCGCGTGTGCACACGTGTGTGTGCATTTTAAGAAATGTGTGAAATACCTATAACCTTCATAGTATCTTTTAAAGCTCACAGAGTTTACTAAAAAATATATAGCGGTTAACCCTTTTTTCCAAGTTTGGGGGTAAGGAGAGGAGAAAATTGTCTAGAGGAGAAGAAAAGCATCGGGTACCTCTACAGTTAATAGAACTTAACAGATTAGACAACAAGCAAGGTAGTGAGTGAGTTTCCAGTATACATTCTCATTGAACAAGACTGCAGGTGTTGGAGCTTGATCATAGCCATCACACAAGAGGAAAATTGAAAGTCTTTCTTTGGGAACTGCACAGCATCGTTTATTAAATAAGCACCCTGGGAGCTGAAGAATTGTTTAGTTCAGCAGCAACGAGACACATCAAGAAGAGAGGAATGACAACATGAGTCCTCCAAACAACTGAGCAGTTTGTTCAGCAGAGGGAAGTTAATGTGTTAAAAAAGAAATATCAGCTATAATGATAGTAGTAATAACTAAGATTTATAGATGTGTTTGGGAAACAACCAACTTTCAGGGAACTCTAAGCACATCAACCATCTCAACTTCACATCGGTGAACACTAGCCAAAGTTATACGATTATTCTATTAAACAGATGAAAAAAAGCTGGAAAGGCACTTGTTCATGTCACATTTATGTATTCAAGTTTCAATGTACCTAATACAACTTTAGGGGACACACTGCATTGACTATTGTATAGAAGTTATCTGCACCAAAAACAATGGTGGTAACTATTTTGGTATGATCAATAATAAAGGAACAAAAAACTCATTTTTCAAATATTAGGTTCCATGTTATTTTAATCCTCATAATTCAATGAAGTAGGCTGAATTCATGGTATGAATCCCTTAGTTAGCTGAGGAAGTCAAGGCTAAATGGTATGTCCATTTAGCCACTCACCTACATAGCTACAAACAGTAAATGCCAGAATCCAGGTCTCCTGACTTAGAAAGCACTTCCTGGCATTATTCATGGTTAATATGCAGAAGTTTCCTCTTGGATAACTGAAGTGAAATAGAACCAGTAATGTCTTTTCAGAAATGGCATCGTAAGTCATATGTTCTGATGCCCACGTTTCCTTATATTGACATCTGAAGAAGTGTTCACCTGTGGTAACTAGGGTACTGCTACTCATGGGAAGTGTGCCATTATGGTCACAAGAGGAGCCAGAATGACTGAGGAGGTGAGAGGGAGGCACTACTCATGTTTTTCTTCAACTCTGCCAAAAAGGATGCCAACCAATCTTTCAGTCCAACTCTACAATCATTAATCTCAACATAGACAAGAAGTATTGGTTGGTTCCTTCATCTTGAATACTCTCCCCCCACTCAGTTAAATCCAACCCAGACTTCAGCTTTCATTTCAAGCACCACTTCCGTAGGGAAGGAAGCCTTCACTGACCTCTAGTCCTTTGTAATGTGCTCTCCTTTCCTCCAGCACACGTAACTCACCAAGTAATTATTTATCTGCCTTGGTGATTATATGATTATTGTCACTCTCATGGGTTGAAAATCCCATGAGAGCAGGAATCTATGTTTTTGCTCATCACTTTGTCCCCTGCGCCTAGCAGAATGTCTGGTCCCACAGCAGGTGCCCAGTTAGTATCTGTTTGAATAAATCTATGAATTGATGGGTGGATAGACGGACAGGTGGACAAACAAATGAATGAGGAAATTAATAAACTTAAGGTCTAGGATTAGGTTGGCCAAGTAAAATGCAGGATGCCCAGTTAAATTTGAATTTCAGATAAACAGTGAGCACTTTTTAGTGTAAGTATGTCCCATAAAATATTTGGTACATACTTACACTGAAAAGATGCTCGTTGGGGTGCCTGGGTGGCTCAGTGGGTTAAAGTCTCTGCCTTCGGCTCCGGTCATGATCCCAGGGTCCTGGGATCGAGCCCCACATCGAGCCCCACATTGGCCTTTCTGCTCAGCAGGGAGCCTGCTTCCCCCTCTCTGCCTGCCTCTCTGTGTACTTATGATCTCTGTCTGTCAAATAAATAAATCTTAAAAAAAAATAAGAAGAAAAGTTAGCATTGTTTATCTGAAATTCAAATTTACTGTATTTTTTTAAAGCAATTTCTTTTTTTTTTAAGATTTTATTTATTTATTTGACAGACAGAGATCACAAGTAGGCAGAGAGGCAGTCAGAGAGAGAGGAGGAAGCAGGCTCCCCACTGAGCAGAGAGCCCGATGCAGGGCTCCATGCAGGGCTCGATCCCAGGACTCTGGGATCATGACCGGAGCCGAAGGCAGAGGCTTTAACCCACTGAGCCACCCAGGCGCCCCCTGTATTTTTATTTGTATATCTAAATGTTGAAGGTAGGGGAAAACTTAGAAGTGATAGCTCAGGTGCCTTAAAATTTAATTTTATCTTTTTTAAATTCCAGTATAATTAACATGAAATGTTATATTAGTTTCAGGTATACAGTCTAACGATTCAACAATTCCATACATTACTCTGAGCTCATCATGGTGAGTGTACTCTTAACATCCTTCACCTATTTCACCCATTCCCTTACCTACCTCCCCTCTGGCAACAACCAGTTCTCTATATTTATGAGTCTGGTTTTTGTCTCTTTTTTTTCTTTCTTTGTTTCGCCTTTAAAGTTCCATACATGAGTGACATTGTCTTTCTCCGATTGACTTATTTCACTTAGCATCATACCCTCTAGATCCATCCATCCATGTTGTTGCAAATGGTAACATTTCAGTCTTTTTATAGCTGAGTAATATTCCATTATCTATATCTATATATGTGTGTGTGTATATCACATCTTCTTTATCTGTTCATCAATTAGTGGATGCTTGGGTTGCTTCCACATCTTGGCTTCCATAGCTTGGCTATTATAATTAATGTATCAATAAACATAGGGGTGCATAGATCTGTTCAAATTAGTGTTTTCATTTTCCTTGGGTAAATAACCAGTAGTGTAATTACTGGATCATATAGTGATTCTATTTTTAATGTTTTGAGGAAGTTCCTTACTGTTTTCCTCAGTGGCTGCACCAGTTTGCATTTCTACCAACCGTGTGAGAGGGTTCTTTTTTCTCCATATCTTTGCCAGTGCTTGTTGTTTCTTGTGTTTTTGATTTTAGCCATTCTGACAGGTGTGAGGTGGTTTCTCATTGGGGTTTTGCTCAAATCTTTCATTTTAAAGTCAGAGAGTGAGGCCAAGAGAAATGAGTCTCAAGGGAGATTTTCCTTAATGGTGATTGTATATATGATCTTAAAGTCTTTAAACTGTGGGTTTCCTTTCTAGCTCATCTAAATCTTTTCAAGGAAGGTAGAGCTAAGAGATAAAGAGATAAGACGTTAAGACAGACCTAGGATCCAGCAATACCTAAAGCAATTCTTGAACTTTTCAGCAAAATGAGCCAATAAATTCTCTTTATCACTTGAGCTGGTTTGAATGGTATTTCATTCCCTTTTAACCCTGAGAGTCCTCACAAACATTGTAAGTGCTTCTACATTTTCTTACTCAGGTTGTTAAGCTAAACATGATAGTGCCATGGATGTAGCAGAAGCTCAATAAATATTTATTAAATAAATCGTAGCCTTGGTTTAGGTTACCACTTTCACATTACTATTTAAACATTTTCTTTTTAAAAATATTTATGTATCTGATAGAGAGAAAGAGTGCACAAGCAGAGGGAGCAGCAGAGGAAGAGGGAGAAGCGGGCTCCCCGCTGAGCAGAGAGCCTGATGTGGCGCTCGAACCCAGAACCCTGAGATCATGACCTGAGCCCAAGGCAGATGCTTAACAACTGAGCCACCCAGGTGCCCTTGTTTAAACACTTTCTTGGGGCATCTGGCTGGCTAGTTGGTAGAGACTCTTAATTTCAGGGTCATGAGTTCAAGCCCCCATGCTTAAGATTTAAAAAAAAATTTTTTTTTTTTAAAGATTTTATTTATTTATTTGACAGAGAGAGATCACAAGTAGGCAGAGAGGCAGGCAGAGAGAGTGAGAGGAAGCAGGCTCCCTGCTGAGCAGCGAGCCCGATGCGGGACTCATCCCAGGACCTGAGATCATGACCTGAGCCGAAGGCAGCGGCTTAAACCACTGAGCCACCCAGGCGCCCCCCAAAAAAATTTTTTTTAAATAGAAAATTTCTTTACCCATACAATGTGTTATTGAGGGACTAAAACCTCAACAATACAGATGGATTATTTGAGCATATTTGCTTATTCACACCCAGATGTAAACATTTAACCCCATACCTGAAAAGCCATTTGAACAGCTGAGTTGTTTGCCCTTCTTTCCCTAATTTTCCAAAGTACTCACATTCCTGAATGCAGATTCTGTAGTCTTTGTTCAAGCAGCAGACCATTTATTGCCAAGCTTCTGGGACATCTGAGGGCCACGATCCAAGATATTCGTGTGAGTATCTATTTCTGGATTGGGAATGGACTCACATATATACCTAAGCACAGTCTTCTAAACAATGTTGTGTTCAAACATGACATTCTGACCCCTCCAACTCCCACATAAAATGAATTCATTGCTTTGGATCAAATTCCAGATCATTCCATCTATAGGCAGTTCTACATCTTTACACTGACATCTAGTTTTGGGTGTTGAGGCAAATTTCCTAGTAAAATTAACACCTGGAAAATGTGTTAGACACAAAATTTAAAATCCTTATATGCTTTTGTCTTGTTTTATATCCAAACCCTAAATCTCAATATTATTACAATTGAATTTTCTTAACACCATGCTAACAAATAAGATTTTCATTCTAGTCAAACCGTGACCATTTGAATATAGTCAGTAACTGTAATACAGAAGGAACTTCAGTGGTTTTCCCAAAAAGTTATGTATCCCTCTTTCTCATGCCTCATTGTACATTGACCAGGCTTTTCTTTGACCTTCAAAAATAAAACCCTTGAGATTCGTTTTCGTGTTAGCTCCTGTAATATTTACATTAAACATAATGGAGTTCATTTGTTCGTTTTGGTTTGGGGTTTGTCTGTTTTTGGAATCTGAATTGTCTTTATGTCTCTTTAGGCTGCTAGAAGCCACAGCAGAGTTTGGTCATGTTCCTTGTGGTTGGAGTTTGGGCGGAGTCATTATACCAAAAGTTTCTACGGTTCTCACAGTCTAATGCCACTGGGCAGACCTGTAAGCTTCGCACTGGGGTTGGAAACACATATTTGTTGCTTCATATCTGATTCCTTCAGTCTTTTATTGGACTATGGGTTTCATTAACTCTTGCTAATTTGGAGTTTTTTCACGAAACTGCTCTTTGTCTCCACCTCTTGTTCCTGCTCCTTGGATCACAGGTTAAACCTTTCTCCAGACGTGAAGGACTCAAGGTCTTACCCATGTATGGCTTTGGCCTTTGTCCATCCATGTTGTATGGAGAGTAGCATAGGGAATGAAATAAAATCTGAAACCAAGAGCTGGAAGGGGGATTTCCTAGAAAGGCCATAACATAACACCTTTCAGAATATGACTCTTAAAGAGTAAGGTCCGTATAAGTCTTTCTTTTTTGCAAGGTTGAACTTGTTCAAATGGCCTGGAACTTAACTCTCTCCTCCAAAAATTGTGGGATGAAGAATCAGGATGATATCCACAGAGAATCTCAATTTAAATGTTGTTTCTAACATTTACTGACTCTTGCAGCAAGGAGAAAAATGTTATGTATGTTCTTTTAAAAGCTATGTTTTTGAAATTGCATCTTTTGATCCCTGTTCTTGGTTGCTGTTACTGACTAGGATGACCTATTTGCCAGTTCCAGCAAATGACAGCAGTTTCCCAGGCTGAGACTACTCTATAAGCTTATGGGGAGAAAAGAAAAAAAAATTAAAAGCAATTCAGTTGAGGTAGGCTTGTAAAACAATGAATTAAAAATCCAAAGGGAGCAGAGAATGTAATAATTTCTCTGCCATGGCAGTTTCTCTTTGTTAAAATGTCCTTATTTTTAACATGAGTTTCCAGGGTGCTAAACCAATTAAACTGAGGCTATGCTTAAATATTCCCTCTTACGCCTATTTTAAAACATAAAGTGAAGCTTGACTTGAAATTAACCTTTCTGAAATAAATAGTTCTGACTTTTTGCTAAGGAATGGAAGAGTTAGCTACTGTCAAACAGGCATTTTCTCACAAAATGTACAATTAGAGTTCTTCAAAATCTGAACAGAGAAGATAAAAGCAACTTGGTTTCAAAAGCATAAAAATTCAAGGTTTAAGGTGGCTTTGCATTGATTTTCAAGGAGAATGTAATATTTTCATCAACTGCCCCTTAGATATATTTATTTCTTTGGTGTCAAATCTTTGTTGACTTTTTGTCATTAAATTTAAAATTCAATGACATGAGCCCAGGGGTAACTAATCTGAGCCATTTATGGCTCTTCAAAGCTTGTCCAATCTTGTATGTGTATTTTGAAAGATTTGGACTTGCTTCTGCTGCTTAAAAATGCCATTACTAATTATATCACACTGTGAATGTAAATATTACATTCTTTGAAAGGCTTAAAATGGCATTGCAAGGCAGAGACACATGAGGGCACTGTAACCAACCCCAGCAATCTGAGAGGTGTTTTTGTAACAACCTTTGTGAGGGTGGTGGGGAGAAATGGGCAGAAGAGAGGGTGGGCCTTTATCAATTGACACTGGTAAATTCTGACTTTTAAACTTGGCCAAGACTTGTATTAGCTTTTTTTTTCCCCCCAGTTAAATTGTGGCGTCTGGTTTGGTTTTTTTTTTTTTCCTTTTTTGGTTACTTGTTTATGTATTTATTTATCATAGTTGACATATGTTAGTTTCAGGTACACAACATAGTGATTTGACAATTATATACATTATAAAATGCTCACCATGATAGGCCTAGTTACCACCAGTCACCATATAAAGTTATTAAATATTATTGACTATATTCTCTATGATATACTTTTCATCCCCATAACTTACTTCCTTTGTAACTAAAAGTTTGTACCTTCTAATCTCTTTTACATATTTCCCCCACCCATCCATCACCTCCCCTCAGGCAACCATGAGCTTGTTCTCTATATTTATGAGTGTTTCTCTTTTTGTTGTTTGTTTATTTGTTTCTTAGATTTTGCATGAAATGAAATCATATGGTATTTGTCTTTCTCTGGCTGACTTACTTTACTTAGCATCAGCTTTTTTTATACCAACTTAATGTTATTTTTTAAAATATCACTTTGCTGATATTTGCACCCTTAAGTGTAGCCACCTTCTTTGGAAAAGAAAAAGAAGCAATGGTGATTATTTTTAATACAAAGCAGATAAGAGCAGTGATTGTGAAAGGTCAGCAACTCAGTATAAATCACAGATTGGATAAGGTCAACTTAGACAAAAATGACCTGGAATCCGAAGTGGGCACTTTTAGACTTACCAGGAAGGAAGCCTGTCCTCTCGTCCTAGATTGCAGTTCTGTGAGTTGTCGGCACTGGTGCTGGAAAAAGTGCGGAGAGCGGAAACGGAAAGGAGTGTGCTGGCCCACGTGGTCTCTGGTTCTTAGTGCTTCGGTTCATGGGTTTGTTGGATGATGTTTTCATCTTTTGCCCCCGAATCTGTAGGGCCTTCATGTTCATACTCACCTGGATTGTAGTATTTGCCTGTCTGGACCATAGATTGTAGACACATGTTCATCTGGACTGTGAATGTAGTATCCTAGAGCCTCCAAGTGGCCCAGGTGCCGCATTTGAATTGTGGCCTTTTCCAGGGTATGCACATCGATTCTGTCTGTTCACTCCTGCTGCTGTGCAGGAAAATGAGACCACAGTAGCTGGCCGAGAACCACAGGAATGAATGTTGGCTACCACGACTGACATTATGGTAAATATAGCAATTATTTGCTAACTGTTCCAAAGTAGCCCAGGCTTTTGCTAACGGGACAAACATTTTCTGCCTTCAGGGTGAGTTGGTGAGGTGGGTCGTTACCAAAACAATAGTACCTCACCGAAGCCTACATGGTTCAGGTAGATGTTTATTCTTGCCAAATGCATTTAAGCTTTGCATAGTTTTATTGGACCTAATTTTTTTTTAAAATGAGGCTTGTTTTAGGCTCCAGTTCTCTTTTTACACTTAAAGTTGGGCACATTTTCTCACTAATCATTCATCTACATTTCCAGATACTATTTTTACCTAGTCTGAGGACCAGAGTTTCTGGAAAAATTGGAAAAGCACCCAAAAGTGGCTTTGCAAAATTTATTCTGAAGGAACTCATTGAAAAACATTTTTGGGTACAATTGTAAATGGGATTGACTCCTTAATTTCTCTTTCTTCAGTCTTGTTGTTGGTGTACAGAAATGCAACTGATTTCTGTGCATTGATTTTATATCCTGACACTTTACTGAATTCCTGAACAAGTTCTAGCAGTTTTGGAGTGGAGTCTTTTGGGTTTTCCACATATAGTATCATATCATCTGCGAAGAGTGATAGTTTGACTTCTTCTTTACCAATTTGGATGCCTTTAATTTCTTTTTGTTGTCTGATTGCTGAGGCTAGGACTTCTAGTACTATGTTGAATAGCAGTGGTGATAATGGACATCCCTGCCGTGTTCCTGACCTTAACGGAAAAGCTTTCAGTTTTTCTCCATTGAGAATGATATTTGCGGTGGGTTTTTCATAGATGGCTTTGATAATATTGAGGTATATGCCCTCTATCCCTACACTTTGAAGAGTTTTGATCAGGAAGGGATGCTGTACTTTGTCAAATGCTTTTTCAGCATCTATTGAGAGTATCATATGGTTCTTGTTCTTTCTTTTATTAATGTGTTCTATCACATTGATTGATTTGTGGATATTGAACCAACCCTGCAGCCCTGGAATAAATCCCACTTGATCGTGGGGAATAATCCTTTTAATGTACTGTTGAATCCTATTGGCTAGTATTTTGGCGAGAATTTTTGCGTCTGTGTTCATCAAGGATATTGGTCTGTAGTTCTCTTTTTTGGTGGGATCCTTGTCTGGTTTTGGGATCAAGGTGATGCTGGCCTCATAAAATGAGTTTGGAAGTTTTCCTTCCATTTCTATTTTTTGGAACAGTTTCAGGAGAATAGGAATGAGTTCTTCTTTAAATGTTTGGTAGAATTCCCCTGGGAAGCCGTCTGGCCCTGGGCTTTTGTTTGTTTGGAGATTTTTGATGACTGTTTCAATCTCCTTACTGGTTATGGGCCTGTTCAGGTTTTCTATTTCTTCCTGGTTCAGTTGTGGTAGTTTATATGTCTCTAGGAAAGCATCCATTTCTTCCAGATTGTCCAATTTGTTGGCGTAGAGTTGCTCATAGTATGTTCTTATAATTGTCTGTATTTCTTTGGTGTTAGTTGTGATCTCTCCTCTTTCATTCATGATTTTATTGATTTGGGTCCTTTCTCTTTTCTTTTTGATGAGTCTGGCCAGGGGTTTATCAATCTTATTGATTCTTACCAAAACTATAAGATACCTAGGAATAAACCTAACCAAAGAGACTAAGAATCTATACACAGAAAATTATAAAGTACTCATGAAAGAAATTGAGGAAGACACAAAAAAATGGAAAAATGTTCCATGCTCCTGGATTGGAAGAATAAATATTGTGAAAATGTCTATGCTACCTAAAGCAATCTACACATTTAATGCAATCCCTATCAAAATACCATCCATTTTTTTCAAAGAAATGGAACAAATAATCCTAAAATTTATATGGAACCAGAAAAGACCTCGAATAGCCAAAGGAATATTGAAGAACAAAGCCAAAGTTGGTGGCATTACAATTCCGGACTTTAAGCTCTATTACAAAGCTGTCATCATCAAGACAGCATGGTACTGGCACAAAAACAGACACATAGATCAGTGGAACAGAATAGAGAGCCCAGAAATCGACCCTCAACTCTATGGTCAACTAATCTTCGACAAAGCAGGAAAGAATGTCCAATGGAAAAAAGACAGCCTCTTCAATAAATGGTGCTGGGAAAATTGGACAGCCACATGCAGAAAAATGAAATTGGACCACTTCCTTACACCACACACAAAAATAGACTCCAAATGGATGAAGGACCTCAATGTGAGAAAGGAATCCATCAAAATCCTTGAGGAGAATGCAGGCAGCAACCTCTTCGACCTCAGCCGTAGCAACATCTTCCTAGGAACAACAGCAAAGGCAAGGGAAGCAAGGGCAAAAATGAACTGTTGGGATTTCATCAAGATCAAAAGCTTTTGCACAGCAAAGGAAACAGTTAACAAAACCAAAAGACAACTGACAGAATGGGAGAAGATATTTGCAAACGACATATCAGATAAAGGGCTAGTATCCAAAATCTATAAGGAACTTAGCAAACTCAACACCCAAAGAACAAACAATCCAATCAAGAAATGGGCAGAGGACATGAACAGACATTTCTGCAAAGAAGACATCCAGATGGCCAACAGACACATGAAAAAGTGCTCCACGTCACTCGCCATCAGGGAAATACAAATCAAAACCACAATGAGATATCACCTCACACCAGTCAGAATGGCTAAAATGAACAAGTCAGGAAATGACAGATGCTGGAGAGGATGTGGAGAAAGGGGAACCCTCCTCCACTGTTGGTGGGAATGCAAGCTGGTGCAACCACTCTGGAAAACAGCATGGAGGTTCCTCAAAATGTTGAAAATAGAACTACCCTATGACCCAGCAATTGCACTACTGGGTATTTACCCTAAAGATACAAACATAGTGATCCGAAGGGGCACGTGTACCCGAATGTTTATAGCAGCAATGTCTACAATAGCCAGACTATGGAAAGAACCTAGATGTCCATCAACAGATGAATGGATCAAGAAGATGTGGTATATATACACAATGGAATACTATGCAGCCATCAAAAGAAATGAAATCTTGCCATTTGCGACGACGTGGATGGAACTAGAGCGTATCATGCTTAGTGAAATAAGTCAATCGGAGAAAGACAACTATCATATGATCTCCCTGATATGAGGACATGGAGAAGCAACATGGGGGGGTAGGAGATAGGAGAAGAATAAATGAAACAAGATGGGATTGGGAGGGAGACAAACCATAAATGACTCTTAATCTCACAAAACAAACTGGGGGTTGCTGCGGGGAGGTGGGATTGGGGGAGGGGGAGCGGGCTATGGACATTGGGGAGGGGAAGCGAACCATAAGAGACTATGGACTCTGAAAAACAACCTGAGGGTTTTGAAGGGTCAGGGGTGGGAGGTTGGGGCAACCTGAGGGTTTTGAAGGGTCAGGGGTGGGAGGTTGGGGGAACAGGTGGTGGGTAATGGAGAAGGCACGTTTTGCATGGAGCACTGGGTGTTGTGCAAAAAGAATGAATACTGTTACGCTGAAAAAATAAATAAAATGAGAAAAAAAAAAAAAGAAATACAAATATAAGCAAAAACATATAAAATCCTTGAAGAAGGACCTCATGAAGTGAACGGCTTGGTGGTTGAGATCAGATAAAGAAAAGATAAATAAAAAATAAATAAAAGATAAAATTCTTTTAAAAAAAAAAACAAAAACAAAAACATTTTTTTCTTGCAGCCTTTAAACTTTTATGTATGAGTGAATTAACTTTGAGGGCAGCCAAGTGCAAACCCAGATGCCAATTTTCCCTTCATATCGAAGTAGATTTATATGCTTTGCCTACACAATATAAGACTATTTTCTCTGTCATTGGTTTGTTAATGGGTCAGTTGCTGGTAATTTAATGACGTGGTTCAAAGGGAAAATATCTCAGACCATTTTAAGATAAGCCCATATTAGAAGCAGTCCAAGTGTCCATTGATAGATGAATAGATAAAGGAGATGGGGTATATATATATATATATATATATATATATATATATACACACACACACATATGTGTATATATATATATATGGAATAATATATATAATAATAGAATATTATTCCATTATTCCATAAAAAGAATGAAATCTTACCATTTGCAACAACATGAATGGATGTAGACAGTATAATAAGCCAGTCAGATTAAGACAAATACCATATGATTTCATTCATATATGGAATTTAAGAAACAAAACAAATGAACAAAGGAAAAGAGAGAGACAAACCTTTAACAGACTCTTGGTTATAGAGAACAAACTGGTGGTTACCAGAGAGGGGGTGGGGGGTGGTGGTGAAATGGGTGAAGAGGATTAAGAGTATACTTATCTTGGGGCCTCTGGGTGGCTCAGTTGGTTGAGCAGCCGACTCTTGATTTTGGCTGGGGTGGTGACCCCAGGGTCCTGGGATGAGCCCAGCATTGGGCTCTGCACTCAGCAATGAGTCTGCTGGAGATTCTCTCTCCCTCAACCTCTGCCCTCACCACCACCCCTGCCTTGTACTCTCGCGCTCTCTCTTTCTCAAATAAATTTGTGGGGGGGGGGAGTATACTTATCTTGATGAGCACTGAGTATTATATGGAAATGTTGAATCACTGTATTGTATACCTAAGCTAATATAACACTGCATGTTAATTACAATGGAATTATCATTTAAAAAAAAATAAGATTGGCCCATATTCTATGGTGTTTAAACATACCCAAAAGGAGTTGGTTTGCAGACCATTTAGATTTTACTATACCCTTCTGTGTGACCTACATAATAGTAAAGCAGACTCCATTGTACAGATAGTTCAGGTCAGTACTGATTTAAAACCCCTACATTCCTAGGCCTTCCTTTTATAGGCATTGAACTAGAATCTCTAGAGATTGGACTAGAATTCACATGGCGCTCCCCATGCCACGTGGAGAATGGGTGGAGAATGGAGAATGCGTAGTACCACCTGGTTCAGCCTCAGGCAGCCAGCCTTTCCTACTGTCCCTCCCAGAGTAAAAGGGAGTACTGCAGCTTGTCTTCGTGCACCTGAACACGCAAGTTCAGAGACACTAAAAGCCACGCAGTGAGAGAAGGACTGAGATTCTTGTGCAAGCAATCAGCCCCAGTGCCAGGCTCTCCCCACTTTCTTGCAGGGGGAGAAGAGGTTGCAGAAGAAAACTAGAGGCACAACATCATGAAGCAGTGGCCTGGAGTCCCATGAGATTCCTAACCTCTTGGCAATGACCTTCTGCCCCAGCTGTTTCTGAGAGATTCCAGAGGGATATTTTCCAGTTGCTTCTAAACCAGTCTGCAAGCTCTAGTTATTCATCGTGTCCCCTCCATTTCCAATCCCTTGCTGGTTTGTGCCCTCCCATGGATGCTGGGGAGCAGTATCCTCACCAAGGCTGAGATGCTCAGGGGCCCAGGGGGCTCCTTCCAGGCAGAGCTGGGAGAGAAGCCCCCCTCCAAACCCTCCTACCTCTGGACCCGGGCATCACACCTCCAACAATGTCCCAGGAACAGCTGTCAGCTCTTGGTCTCCGGGCAGGGTGGCTCTGCACCGTGCTCAGGACATCTCTGTGCCTACACTAAATCTTGCGCCCAGAAGCTTCAAAAGCTGCCATCACACAAATGACATTTTATTTTTAAAAAGACAAATTAGCACTTAAAAATACATACATCGTCCACATTTCTATTTTATTCTCTAAAAATTTTAATTCCAAAACTGGCCATAATGTAAATGGATGCAAAGGACCACAGTGACCAGCAGAAAGCAAATGAGAGGAACTGACCTACTGGAGATTTTTATCCTAGAATCTAGATTTTAATCCTAGAATCACTGCCAGATACAGGCTGTGAGCTTTGCTCACACACACATATATATCTAAACTATAATTAGTGATAATCTAGTTACCAGTTAAAATGCTAAGTGATTCATACCTTCCAATCTCAACTACACAAATATCTTAGTATGGCAAAGTTCTCTAATTCAGTCTCGATTTCCAGATGTACAGATAGTGGTCTTTCCCATCTCCCAGTGTTGCTTGTCGAGAAGGTGAAATGAGAAATTACTCAAGACAGCATTGATGTCTTCTAAATGCTCGGTTAGCATCAGTTGCTTCTTCATGTTTGTGAATAAAGTAGACCTGTGATGTCTCTGACTCGGACAGTGGCTTCCAAAGTGGGGGAATGAAGAGCGAGGGCTCTGCACTGAGATCATGTGGTGGCTGATGCAGAGCTTTGCTGGGTGTGGCAAGACGGTTTCTGGGTTGAACTTTCCAAGGATCTGGGAAGGAGTGATGAATGCATTTCGTTGAAGGGACAGATGTCTGAAGATTCTGAGCTCAGCTATATGATCTGCCTTGATAGGAGAATACAATACAAAATCAAGTGCTTCTGAAACATTTTCTAAAGAGGGTGAAATGTAAAGTTCTGGCAAAATGCGTGGCAGTTTTGAAAAAGCAGAAATATCTGACAATGAAGAATTAAAATGTTCCCTAATGCATATAATAAAAATATTAATTGGCATCATCTTATGGAATCAATTTTAAATATATATATGTCATGTCTCCCTTTAAGGATACTAATGATTGAGTGATAGTGTGGAAATCTAAGAAGTGTTGGATAATGTGTCAGCAATTAAAGTCAGTCTCACAGTTTCTTAGACATCTTTATGTGATTCCTCTTAGTGGATCTTGAGCGGACTGAGATATTCACCAGGGCAGCAAAGAATCAATCAGATGATTACAGCTGTTGAAGGAGAACATGTGATTCTTTGCATCCATGAAAACAGAATTTTCCAGAGACCAAACAGTCTCCATGGGAAATTAAACACCACATATCTGTTCTTTTTGTTTGATCCAAGCTCTGGTTGGTTGAAGGGGGTATTCCAGCACATTGATAATCCATAGATGATTTTGGAAAGTTCATTGATTCAGAAATTCTTTTCATCTCATGTCAAGCATTATCTGGTGCTTAGTTTTCGTCTTCTCTGTCCCTACAGGTTCTCTTTCCTCACCTCCTTCAGCCTCAGCCAGAAGCTGACAGTGTCCTCACTGTCCGACACATGCACATAAACCAGAGCTTGGACTGAAGAAAAAGAGCACATCGGTGGTGTTTAATTTCCCATGGAGACTGTTTGGTCTCTGGAAAATTCTGTTTTCGTGGATGCAAAGAATCACATGTTCTCCTTTGACAGCTAAAATCAACCTGAGAGATTCTTTGCTGTCCTGGTGAATCATGAAAAAATGTATACAAAATATTTTAAACCGCAAAATAGGTGAATTTAAAATGCCATAATATGTCTTTTGGGAAAGTGTGCCAAATATATGTGTCTTTTGGAAAAATGAGAAGCTAATTTGATGTACAGGAAGTGTTTAAAGTTCATTGTTAGTTTACTTTTGTGACAATACATTAAAAAATACCACTTTGGGTGAATATATACAGCAACCTCTATTTCATTTAATAGTAACTTGATAGTCAAGTAGCATTCATATTTGCTCTGTAGTATAAAGGATGAAAAACCACATATACAAGCATGTGAGTAGAGAGATATTGGATCTTAGTCCAGTAACATGGCAAGCCATTGTTGGTCCAGGAGTAAGTTGTTGTTGTTTTTTTTTTAAAGATTTTATTTATTTGACAGATAGAGATCAAAGTAGGGAGAGAGGCAGGCAGAGAGAGAGAGAGGAGGAAGCAGGCTCCCTGCCAAGCAGAGAGCCCGATGCGGGGCTCGATCCCAGGACCCTGGGATCATGACCTGAGCTGAAGGCAGAGGCTTTAACCCACTGAGCCACCCAGGCGCCCCCAGGAGTAAGTTTTGAAATAGATTTTTAAAAAGTTTTAATTTAAAACTCTCAGTTGTTTGAAACATGGATACAAAGTGTAATGCAAAATGCATCTATTTGTTGAGGTACATGAAAATTTATGTTATATAGTACAACATGATATTTTATTGGTGATTAATTGATCAAAACAGTCTCACTGAAATTCTGTTTAACAGTTTTATTTCCTGTGCTCGCTTCGGCAGCACATATACTAAAATTGGAACAATACAAAGAAGATTAGCATGGCCCCTGTGCAAGGATGACATGCAAAAGAAGGGCCTTCAGTACCCCAATGTTCATAGCAGCAATGGCCACAGTCACCAAACCGTGGAAAGAACCAAGATGCCCTTCAACAGACGAATGGATAAGGAAGATGTGTTCCATATACACTATGAAGTATTATGCCTCCATCAGAAAGGATGAATACCCAACTTCTGTATCAACATAGATAGGACTGGAGGAGATTATGCTGAGTGAAATAAGTCAAGCAGAGAGAGTCAATTATCATATGGTTTCACTTACTTGTGGAGCATAAGAAATAACACGGAGGACATGGGGAGATGGAGAGGAGAAGGGAATTGGGGGAAATTGGAGGGGGAGATGAACCATGAGAGACTATGGACTCTGAAAAACAACCAGAGGGTTTTGAAGGGGCGAGGGGTGGGAAGTTGGGTGAGCCTGGTGGTGGGTATTCTGGAGGGCATATATTGCATGGAGCACTGGGTGTGGTGCATAAAGGATGAATTCTGGTACACTGAAAAGAAGTTAAAAGAGTAAAAAATTAAAATAAAAAATAAATAAGATAAAATAATTGATAATAACTACCACCAAAATGCAAAAAAAAAAGTCTGCATATTAAAAGATTGCCACCACTTTCCTCTCACTAAGCTTGATGGCGTTATGGCTTGTCCTTCAGATTTTATGTTGGGCTTAGTTTCTAGACCATTATTCAGCAGCTTAGCCCATAAAACTTTCTAACTTCAAAGGAAAAGAGATTCCGGAAAGCAACACCTGCCATTTTCCTTGCAAATGGACATCCTGTAACAGAATTTCAGACATTTAGTATAGGGATTATGGAGTTTTAGCCAAGATTCAAGATCATGTCCAACCTTCTGAAATCATACTACATATAAAGGAATCTTGTAGTCCCACCTTGGGTAGATGTTAGATTTCTGTAGTTTTCCATCACCATTTTATAACAATATCCATAATAGATGTACCCACAGAGTCAATGGAGTATGTATTGAAATAGTGATAATCTGTTTTCCCTTTCTTCTTTTTTTCAGGCTTAGGTCTATCTTGGACAAAACCATCCCTTTCTTCCCCAGCGCCTGATTTCTAGTCCCCTTCACCTCTGCTCTCTCCTTCTACCTATTCCTTCCCCAGCCGGAAGTTTTCACACCCACCTGCTTGGGCGCTCTTCCTTTCCTGCCATACCTACTTCCCTAGTTTACCTGACCCTAACTTTCAACCTTTCCAGGTCCAAGGTCTCAACTAACTAATATAATCAATCAGTGTTAAAATGTGTTAGTGTCTCAGGTATTTAAATTGGTTCATTGTTCAAAAAATCAATGTGATATATCACTTCAGCAAAAATCACATGGTCATATCCATAGATGCAGAAAAAGCATTTGATAAAATCCAATACTATTCATGGTAAAAACTCTCAATAAACTATGGATAGAGGGGAACACCTCAACTCAATGAAGAATATCTATAAAAACCTATAGCTAGCATCATACTTATTAGTGAGAAATGTGAAGCTTTCCTACTAAGATCAGGCAAGGATGTCTCTTCTCACCACAGATGACATAATTGTCAATGTAGAAAATCTGAAAAAAATTGGAAAAAATACTCCTGGAATAATAAGCAATTTATAGCAAGGTTGAAGGATATAGGATAATATTCAAAAGTCAATCACCTTCCTATATACCAGTGACGAACAAGTAGAATTTGAAAATGTAAACATAATACCACTTGCATTAACACCCCAAAAGTAACCAGGTACCTGGGTGGCTCAGTAGTTTAAGCCGCTGCCTTCGGCTCAGGTCATGATCTCAGGGTCCTGGGATCGAGTTCCGCATCGGGCTCTCTGCTCGGCAGGGAGCCTGCTTCCCTCTCACTCTCTCTGCCTGCCTCTTTGCCTACTTGTGATCTCTCTCTGTCAAATAAATAAATAAAATCTTTAAAAAAAAAAAACACCCCAAAAGTGAAAATTTAGATGTAAAACTAACAAAATATGTACAAGTTCTATATGAGGGAAATCACAAAATTCTGATGAATAAAATCAAAGAACTAAATACATGGAGAGATATTCCATGTTCATGGGTAAGAAGACCCAATATTGTCAAGATGCCAGTTCTTCCCAACTTGATCTGTAGATTTAATGCAATTCCAACAAAAATCCCAGAAAGTGATTCTATAGATATCAACAAATTGATTCTAAAGTTTATGTGAAAAGGCAAAAGGCCCAGAATAACTGACACAATGTTGAAGGAGAAGAACAAAGTTGGAGGACTGACGCTACACAGCTTCAAGATTTATTATGAAGCTACAGTAATCAAGACAGTTTGTATTGGTGGAAGAATACACAAATAGATCCACAGATTAGAATAGAGAGCCTAGAAATAGACCCACATAAATATAGTCAACTGATCTTTGTCAAAAAGTAGAGACAATACAATGGATCAAAGATAATCTTTTCAACAGTGGTACTTGGGCAAGTGGACATCTACATGCAAAAAGAAATCTGGACGCAGACCTTATACCCATCATAAAAATTAAAATAAATCAAAAACTTATATTTAAAAATGCAAAACTGTGAAAATGCTAGAAGATAACATAGGAGAATACCTAGATAATCTTGAGTATGGCAATGACTTTTTTTTTTTTTTTTTGAGATTGGGTTAGCGCGTTTAGAGTGTCTATCATTTACTGATTATTTTTTATATGCCAGACGGATTATCCTACAACGTAGAGAAGTGAGACAGAGTTAGTGAACTGCCCAAAGCTTCAGGGCTGTGAAGAGACAGAAACAGGATCAAAGCCCAACACTGGTCTCAGACCCCGTATCTTTCCACCATTCCCTGGGGCCTCTAGATTACTGGTTTATCATGAAAGGTTACAGGGGTAGCCAAATGGAAGAGATGCATAGGGTAAGATGTGTGAAAAGTGGGGAGAAGCTTCCATGTCCTGTCCAGTTGTACCACCTCCCAGAATCTCCATGTCCTCACCAATTCAGAAGCCTGGCAATGACTTTTTAGACATGAAAAAGGCACAATTCATGAAAGAAATAATTAATAAACTAGAGTTCATTAAAATGAAAAATTTCTGCTATTTGAAGTGTCAAGAAAATGAGAAAACCACAAGGAAAATATTTGCAAAAGCCATATCTGACAAAGGACTGTTATCCAAAATACATGAAAAACTGTTAAAACTCAGCAAGAAAACAAACAGCCTGATTAAAAAGTGGTTAAAAGATCCTAATAGACCTCTCACCAAAAAAGATGTACAGGTGATAAGTAAGCACATGGAAAGATGCTCCACATTATATGTCATCAGGGAAATGCAAATGAAAACAACAATGAAATACCACTAAACCCCTATTAGAATGGCCAAAATCTGGAACACTGACAACACCAAATGCTGACAAGGATGTGGAAAAACAGACACTCTTCTTCACTGATGGTGAGAAGGCAAAATGGTACAGACACTGTGGAAGACAGTTTAGTGGTTTACAAAACAAAACACACTCTTACAAGATGATCCAGCAGTTGAATCCTTGGCATTTACCCAAAGAAGTTGAAAACTTATGTACACACAGAAACCTGCACATGGACGTTTATAGCAACTTCATTCATAATTGCCCAAAGTCAGAAGCAACCAAGACATTCTCCAGTAGGTAAATGGATAAATAAACCTATAACAGCACTTAAAAAAATACTGTATTTTTTAAAAAATGTGCTAATCAAAGATGACTATGGGTTCTGCCAGGTAGTCAGTGTTTTCTATCTGATTTCCAGAGACAAGACACCAAGCAGATGTTTTCTTTCTGCATTACAGAATGTGAATTGATGATGTCTCTAGGGCATTCTTTTTTAGCAGATTGGTTAAAGAGGTGGTGATTAGATTTTTAAAACACCAAAACGTATTTCTAAACCTATCCTACCTGGAAGTTTCTTCTTTCCTATTCTCTCTCTTTCTTCCCATCATTTTAATTTCTAACTTCCTCTTTCTTGTGGTTATTTCCTTTTCCCTCAGGTTACTAATATCAGCACGTCACAAATGGATTACTCTGATAAGTAAGGACCTCACTTGACCCATTTGTAAAATCAGACTTATTTTAGTTCTAGGAATGTAGCTGAGGTGGTGTTGACTTCCTCTCTTTGAAATGTTTCACAAACTAAAAATACATGTATATTTTATCTAAAAAAATAAAATGAACTCCCATGTACCCACATTTGCCCATTATTTGCCTCTCCCTAGTCCTGCCCTCCACTCCAAAGAGAATCATTATCCTGAAATTATGCTTACGATTCTCTTGTTTTAACTTTATTGCTTTACCACGGGGAGTTGCAGTGCTAAAAGATATGTGGTTTAGTTTTGCATGTTTTGGGCTTCATATAATGTACTTTTTATTTCTGCAGCTAGCTCTACATCTCAACTTCATCTGAGTATCATGTTTATAAGACTCAGCTCTTGATCTGAGTAGTCATAGTTCATTTATATTGTTCCATGAGAGTCCAAAGGATAAACATACTGCCATTTTGTATCCTTTCTTTTTTTTTTGTATCCATTCTTTTGTTGAAGGACATTTGAGTTGTTTCCAATTCTTGAGTAATATGAATATCATTGTTTTTGATGAACATATGAATGTATTTCTTCTGGGTATACATACAGGGAATGGAATCAGAGGATGCCCATCTTTATTTTTATGAGATAATGGCAAACTCTTTTGCAAAACAGCTATATCAGTTTATATTTTTACCAATAGTATATGAGAGTTCTTTTTGCATCATATCCTAACTAGCATTTGATATTTTCCAACTTTGAAATGTTTGCCAATATGGAGGATGAAAACTGATAACTTCTTATGATCTTACTTTGTGTTTCCCTGATTACTACTAAGATTAGCATGTTTTTCATACATTTTTGGGGCAGTCATATTATATGTCTGTGAAATGCCTGCTCATGCTTTCTGCTCATTTTTCTTTTGGGTTGTTATTATCTTTTTATATTGATTTCTTAACATTTTTATATGTTCTGGATGCCAATATATTCATTATGTGTGTTACAAATATCGTCTTCCAGATTATGACTTGTCTTTTCATTTTTTATTGAGGTATGCTTGACATTCAATGTCATATTAGTTTCAGGTATAGTGATTTGACATTTGTATACATTGATAAATGGTCACCACAATTAGTACATTACAATCTGTAAATTAATACAATATTATTGACTATATTTCCCATGTTGTACATTAAATACCTACAACTTAGTTATTTTTCTTGCAAGTTATTGGGGCCTTTTTTTTTTTAGTTTAAATTCAGTTAGCCAACATAATACATACTTAGTTTCAGATGTAGTATTCAATAATTTATCAGTTGTGTATAACACTCAGTGCTTAGTTATTTTATAACTGGAAATTCTTAATCCTTTTCACCTCCACAACCCCCCTCTGGCAACCACAAATCTCTTCTATCTATAAGTCTGAGTTTTGTTTTGTTTTGTTTGTTTTGTTTTTTAGATTTCATATACAAATGAAATCATGCAGTATTTGTCTTTGTCACACACACACACAGATATATATATATATATATATATCTGTATGTCATATATATCTATATCTATCTATCTATCTAATCTTATTTATCCACTTATGTATAAGTGGATACTTGGGTTGTTTGCATATCTTAGCTGTTGTAAATAAGGTTGCAATGAACATAAGGGATGCATATATCTTTTGGAATTAGTGTTTCCTTTTCTTCAGATAAATGCTCACTAGAGGAATTGCCAGATCATATGGTACCTCTATTTTTAATTTTTGGAGGAACCTCCATACTGTTTTCCATAGTAGCTTACCAATTTACATTCTAGTACAGTTCCTCCTTTTCCACATCCTTACCAACATTAATTATTTCTTGTGTTTTTTATTTTAGCTAATAGGTATAAGGTGATACCTCATTGTGATTTTGATTTGCATTCCCCTGATGATTAGTAATATTGAGCATCTTTTCATGTGCCTATTGGCTTATTAATGGTGGCTCTTTGATAATCAAGGGTTCTTAATTTTAATGTACTAAAATTCATCAAACTTCCTCTGTTAGAACTTTGTGAATCTAGTTTAAGAAACTGGGGCCATAAAATATTTCTTCCATAATTTTTTCTTTTTTCTTTTTTTTTAAAGATTTTATTTATTTATTTGACAGAGATCACAAGTAGGCAGAGAGGCAGGCAGAGAGAGAGAGGAGGAAGCAGGCTGTCCGCAGAGCAGAGAGTCCGATGCGGGGCTCTATCCCAGAACCCTGGGATCATGACCTGAGCCGAAGGCAGAGGCTTTAACCCACTGAGCCACCCAGGCGCCCCCCATAATTTTTTCTAAAAAACAAAAAAATTTACTTTTCACATTTGAATCTTTAGCGCAAACTGAAACTGAAATTTGGGGTATGGTGTAGGGTATAGATTCCAATTTCATTTTTTTTCCATATAGTTTTCTAGTACCATTAATTGACAAACTCTCCTTTTCTGAGTGGTCTATAATACCACTTCTGTGCTAGAGCAAGTTTCCACATATGTGTGGGTCAACTTCTAGACTCTACATTCTATTTACCCCTATACCAATCCCATAGTGGCATAATTACTATAGCTTTATATTAAGTTTTAATATCAGGGAAGAGCAGATTTCCTCATTTTGTTATCCTTCTAGAGTGTCTTGGTATTTCTTTTCTTTTTCTTTTTTTTTTTGTGTGTGTGTGTGTGCATGTGTGTCTGGGTATTTCTTGACCTTTGCTATTCCACACCTGATTTTAGAATTAGCTTGCCAAGCTCTGTTGGGATTTTAGTTGGAATTACATTGATTTTTAGATCAATTTGGAGAATATTTATACCATTATGATACTGGTTCTCTCTTCCTATTATTATTTCTCTTCTTTTTGCTTAAGTCTCATTTAATATTTTCATTTACTATCTTCCTTTAATATCTATTCATAGGTATTAAATTTTTTTTTAAAGATTATTTATTTATTTATTTGACAAAGGTAACAAGTAGGCAGAGAGAGGAAGGGAAGCAGGCTCTCCGCTGAGCAGAGAGCCCAATGTGGGGCTCGATCCCAGGACTCTAGGATCACGACCCGAGCCAGAGGCTGAGGCTTTAACCCACTGAGCCACCCAGGTGCCCCTAGTCATAGGTATTTTTAATACAATATTTAGATGATGAATATTTTTAGAATTATATTTTCTGTTTGTGGATTCTAGAAATGTGTTGACTGGGGCAATCTGGATTTGTAATAATTTGTGTGTTCTTTTAGATTTTCTGTGTAAACAAACATATTCCCTGAAAATATTGGCAATTTTACTTCTTATTCTCCTTTCCTTCTCCCATTATATCTCCAATACAATACTGAACTGGAAGTAGTAATAACAGTGGGCATCCTTGTCTCATTCATGACTTTAAAAAGAGGGACTTCAGAGAGGAGAGGAAATATTTCACATTTAATGTTTATTCTATGTAATTGGTAGCTGCTTTTTATCAGAATGAAAGTTCTTCCCATTCCTGGTTTGCTAAGCATTGCTTAAAATCATGAATTCTTGTTGCTATATGTCAAACATTTTTTCTACATTGGTCAAAACATTCTTGTGCTCTTTCTCCTTTATTTGGTTAATATGGCAATGATAAAAGATTTTCTATGTTGAACTAATTCTGCTTTCCTGAAATAAGCTTAATTGCATCATGGTTTATTACCTTTTTTATACATTGCTAAACTCAGGCTGCCAACATTTTATCTGTGATTTGTACATCCATGTTCATGAGAAAAATTACCCTGTAAATGTTTATCCTTAGAGGGCCCATATCTGCCCTTTGGTATTATGGCAATACTTGCTTTCCAAAATGAGTTAGGTAGTGTTCTCTGATTTTCTATTATCTAGAAGAGTTTAAGACTGGAAATCTCTTCTTTGAATGCTTGTCCCATTTGTTTCTGTGCTTTTTAATTTGATTCCTTTCATCCCACTCCCAAGTCTTCCTTACCCACACCTCTTCCTCCTGTCTCTTTATTTGTTCCCTCCTGCTCTATTCACTTTCTTCTTCCTTAGAGAGCTTCTTGGACTTAAAAGCATCAAGGAAATTGTACTGAAGCCCAAGTTTCAAGATATTTTAACTGATGTTTTTAACATTTCCAAATATAACATTTCTTTGTGTTCAGTGTGACCAATTAGTACTGCCTAGATGTGAAAAAAAAATCTTGCAGTCATTTAAAATAATACTGATTGTTAAATGAGAATTTCAGTCCTCTGTTAATAACTACTTATTTTGAAATATTTTTGAAATCAATTCAGTCACATTCATAACACGGTAATTTTAGACCTCTCTGCCTTGTGACACTCAACAATGAAGGGAAACAATTCAGTTATGAAAAGAACACATCAAAATTTCATGAGGGCAAGAGCCTTTTCACAAATAAGCTATGATGATTTTCCAGGTTTTTCTATGAACCTTTAGTTCTATGCTTTATATTTCATAGACATATATCCTCTCTTCTTTCAGATAGCACAAATGCAATTTTCTTGATGGATCATTATTTCTGAATGGTAATGATTACTTTAATTCTCTGTAAGAAAAATCTGGGACCTTTTTTTCCTTTATTTTAGTTGAAATGTAAATATTTTAAAACCCTCTATGTCAATTTGATATTTTTTTAGTAACTTTGTAGCTAAATACCAAATGCTCTTACAAAAAAATGCAAATCTCTTATTCAAAATATAATTAAATTATACCATACACAGTTTATAAGCAATTACAGACACATAATGTGTATAATTTGGCTTTTTAAATAAAAAGGCTATAAATGCACAGCTACCATATTAGAACAAGAAATATTTCTTTGGAAATAAGGCATACTATAGCAAAAATACCATTTCAAGGTAAGAATGAATGTAAAGTAGGTCTCTCTGAGAGACTACCAAGTAAGCCTCCCTCTTTAGGAATTCTACAAGGTCCTGCTGTCAATTAGGCCATTTTATGCTGAGAGCAGATAACCAGCCTCAGAATCTATGTGACCTTAATGATTGTTAGGATTGTCAGTGTCTGTTTTGTATCACTTCTTGTGAGCAGGCCCTTCCCAAAAAACCTTAATTGAATTGGAATATTCCAAAGAATTTCTGAGTTTCCATAGATTTTAACCAGAAATGCCATTTTTCTCAATCCCAGTGTTGGTGGACACTGTGATGAGTTACCCAAATACCCATTCAGGAAGAAGGACTTAGTGTTGGTTTTCTAGGAATGATGGGGGGAAAAGCCATAAACTGGGTAGCTTCAAACGACAGAAACTTATTTTCTCCCAGTTCTGGAGACCAGAAGTCTGAAATCCAAGTGAAGTAGGACCTCACTCCTTCCAAAGACTCGACAGTAGAATCCTTGTTTCTTCTAATGTCTTGTGGCTCTAGGTGTTTCTTGGCTTTGGGTTGGAGAACTCCAGCCTCTGTCCTCTCCTGGCCTTCTTTTCTGTGTCTCTTTGTCTTCTCTTCTGTCTCTTAGGGGGACACTTGTCATGGATTTAGGGGCCATTTGGGTAGGCCAGGATGATCTCATCATGAGATCTTCAACTTAATTACATCTGCAAAGGCTCCTTTTTTCAAAGGAGGTCACATTCACAGGTTGTGGGAGTTAGGATGTGGATATCTCTTTCTGGTGATCACTATTCAATCTGCTGCAGACTTATTTCTCTAACTACTGCTATGGCTACCAGAAGGCAGTCTCTCCTGCCAGTCTTCTTTGGGCATTGCCTCTTTGGGGATCTGCTTTGCCTAAGGCTTCCTTCTATGGACAGCCCATAAGAAAGTGGATATAGGGGCATCTGGGTGGCTCCATGGGTTAAGCTTCTGCCTTTGTTTCAGGTCATGATCTCAGAGTCCTGGGATGGAGCCCTACATCAGGCTCTCTGCTCAGCGGGGAGCCTGCTTCCCCCCCCCCCCCTTTGCCTGCCTCTCTGCCTACTTGTGATCTTTCTCTCTCTATTAAGTAAATGAATAAAATCCTTAAAAAAAAAAAAAAGAAAGAAAGTATATATAAAGTGGATCAAAGTGATCAAAGGGGCTGTAGAGACCAGGCCTTCTTGGGCCAGCTTGGAACAGCACTGCAAAAACACTCCAGTTTCAGAGCCTCACTGTGAGGTGAGGTGAGGTCTTCATTTCAGACTATACCAGAGCTCAACTTTTCTGTCTGATCATCCTCCTCTTCCTCGTCCTCTTCCTTCTCTCTCTCTCTTTTTTTTTTCTTCTTCCTTCTCTTTCTGTTCCATTTTCCCTTCCTCCTCCTCTTCTTCCTCCTCCTCTACCCACATTCCCTTCTCCCTCCTACTTCTATTTCTCCTCAGTCTGCTTAACAGGGAACCCAGCCTGAAACACTTTGATGAAAATCATTCGTTCATTTATCCACTCATTTATCGTTTCACTCACTCAATTTATTCAGTTACATCAATATTTACTGATCACCTACTGCATGCCTGGTGCTTTCTTTCTTAAGTATGTCACAGTGAACATATTTGAATCTTTCTTTGGTAGATCAGGATCTCTCAGTGCCTAAAGCTGACCATCCTGGGGCCTCATTTGTTAGTTGCAGATACTAAGGGCTTAGGAGAAGACCTCACAACTTGACCTGGAAAGTCTCTTCTGTTTTGAATAAATCCCAACATGACATAAGCTGCTTTTGCTGTGATTTTCACTTTTCCCCCAGCAAAAGCACCCGCAAAATCCATCAACTGAACGTCCTGATCTCGCAGAGTCTGTGTTGATTCTAGACTAGTCTGTTTGTTTCTCTAGACTTTCCATACTGTTTTAGGTCCATCTCTTGACCTTTTTAAATCTCAATATAGAGACATGGAAAGAGGAAATAATGACAGATTAACAGTGTTAGAAGCATCGTAAGATTATAGAATGTTAAGGCACTGTCAGAACAAAACATTATATGCAGCTCAACATCCTTTCACTGCCAACAGGAGAAGTGAGAGCTCATGCCACAGTTGCCTGAATCATGTAGTGTATGTGACTTCGATTGTTTTAGGTAGGGCTTGTTGTCTCCCCATCCAGTTTGTAAAGTTCTTTAGGACAGAATCTGAACTCGTACTTTCCTCCCCTGCTCAGTGTCTAGAAAAATAAAAGGTGTTTTTTTTTTAAAGGTTTATTTATTTGAGAGAGAGGGAGTGAGAAAGAGCACAAATGGAGGTGAGTGCAGAGGGAGAGGGAGAAGCAGATGCCCTCCCAATCAGGGAACCCGACTTGATCCCAGGACCATGGGACCATGACCTGAGCTGAAGGCAGACACTTAACTGACTGAGCCACCCAGGTGGCCCAAGAGATGGGTTTGAATAAATAATTGACTAATTGAGCCCTCTTCATCCAGCAAAACTGCTCCATCCAGAGATGTAGGGTTTTAATCTTATATATACGCAGAGACCTCTAGAGATGTCAGATCCTAGGCTTAGCAATGATCACTATCAGGGAGTTCCTCCTAAAAACATAACCCAGCTTTGCAGAATAGTCCAGAAATTTCATATGTATGCATATAATTTGTACTAGCCCTGTTCCATTAAAGAAGTTTACAGATAACGAAACAGGTTAGTTTGCAATATTTTTAAATTTAAGTGTTGAAGTAGCTAATCATTACTGGTTTTACTCCACCTCATTCTAAAAAAGATTTGTGTCATTTATAATAAAACACATATTTCAATATTTTTTTAAAGATTTTATTTATTTATTTATTTGACAGCGAGAGAGAGAGATCACAGGTAGACAGAGAGGCAGGCAGAGAGAGAGAGAGAGAGAGGGAAGCAGGCTCCCTGCCGAGCAGAGAGCCCGATGTGGGACTCGATCCCAGGACCCTGAGATCATGACCTAAGCCGAAGGCAGCGGCTTAACCCACTGAGCCACCCAGGCGCCCCATATTTCAATATTTTAAAAAAGCTAAGAAGGTGAGAAAACTGAGATAGAAAATAAGCTAAAGCTTGTGGGTAGTGCTAATATCTAAAGTTCATGACCTTGCTAATGGTAGGTCTAAAATTTGTCTGTGAGTCCAATTAATTAATAACAGTTACGGTAGAGTGGTCCAAGCTCCCAAGATATCAGAATCTGTTTAACCCCAGAGGGTGAATCTATCGTAATCCTATTCCTCGTCTCAGAAAGTAGTTGAAGACTGTAGATGTGACCTATTCTTGGTAAAACAGACATGAGAGAAATTCTAGGGGAGGAGGAGCTTTTCAGGAAAGTTCTCCTCATTTTATTCTCAAAAGAGAGACAAAAAAATATACAGTCCATCTCTTCTCTGGATGTTGTTGTATCTGGATATGATGCCTGGACTCATGAGCCATCGGGGGATCAGCCTGGGAATGAGGCCAAAACATAGGAGGTGAGGGTGGGCAGAGCCAAGAGAATCTCTGTAAAGACGAACTGGGCCCCAGGGGAGTTACATTCCCTCTGACCTCTGGTTATGTTAGTTATGGCATTTTTTGTTTACTGTTGAGGGCAACTGGAGTTGGGGTTTTTCTGTGTCTTAGGGCCAAAAGCATCCTAAATGGTTTAAAAGTAGCAGTTAAGGATAGAGTTCTGAAATAAGACATACCTGGATCCATCATTTAACTATGTCCTATGTAAACATGAAAAAGAATTCAAATCATAAAACATCAGTTCTTTGACCTGTGCTTTGGGGGATGTAAGACCTACCATACAGAGTCATTGTACAAACTTAGTGGAGAAACAAAGCGTGTGAAATGTTTAGCACAGAACCTAATGCATCGTAAGTGCTTAATAAAGAGTAGATTTTAACACTGAAGAGAAACACAGGTAATCAATACCTAAGTGACTGGCTCTTTGAAATGGCAATTGAACTTTCTCAGGCTGTAATTCAGGCTCTCAGCCTGCCTTTAGTGAAGATGGAGGGCAATTGACCACTTCTTGGTTGTAAAGCAATCCATTACATGCTGGACAGCCATTATTAGGGGTCTCATTTGCTAATCTCAACTAAATATCTAAACCCCAAACCATGAACTAAGCAACCTGTATCCAATTAAGTTGTGCTCTCACTGAAAGGACACAGTAGTGTGACAAGGATAGGACTCAAATGTAACTGCCAGGTGCCCAACAGACTGTTACCAGGATGGTCTTTACTCTGTCAGGTCTTCTGGACTTCAGTCTGCTTGTCTCTGTAGCCCTTTTGAGTCTGGTGGGTGCTGTCAATATTAGGGACCTTTGGTATAAAGGTTCCTTCCTCCTTCAGGTCTTACAGAAACAAATCCTTTGGAGCCAGCCACCAAGAAACAACATAGGATTATTTGGTTTGTTTTCAAGGAGCTGTTCATGGTCAGTCACTAAGCCAACTGCAGCCAGTTGATCTCCTAGCTGTCCAGTGATCTCCTAGCATTAAGTCTGGTCCATTCAGCTGGAGAAGGATTTCAATCTAATGTTGTTTGGTCCAACTGATGACCAGAATGCCCAGCATTGCATTAGTGGCAAGGGTTGGAGAGGGTGGATATGGGAGGTGGTGGGAGCTGAGGGAGACATGTAGCAAGACTACCCTGAGCAAATCTCTCCTGTCTATAGACCTGCTTTTCACCTTTCTCCAAGAAGCAGTAAAAAATAGCTAATTTAATTGTTTCTTGGGGATAAGGATTGTACTTTCATTGGTACCATTTATTGCCTGAAACTATTAAGAATAGTTTGTTGTAGTTCTTATAAATTTTTAAATAATGTTTAAATGTCAATAGCTTCAAAAAAAGGCATCAAGCACACTTTTGAAAACAAAAGGCATAACAAGGTAATTTACTTTAAAAAAAAAAAAAAAAGGAACATGCTACATTGGTGAGGAGAATCAGGAGAACCAACCACAATGAACTCCACAGCAGAGGCCCTTCTCCAATGTCCTGGGGGTTCTTTTATAATCTCAAGAAAAGGGAAGGGGTCAGAGAATTACTGATTGGATTCCCTTGTTTTTTTTTTTAAGATTTTATTTATTTATTTGACAGAGAGAGATCACAAGTAGGCAGAGAGGCAGGCAGAGAGAGAGAGAGAGGGAAGCAGGCTCCCTGCGGAGCAGAGAGCCCGACGCGGGACTCGATCCCAGGACCCCGAGACCATGACCCGAGCCGAAGGCAGCGGCCCAACCCACTGAGCCACCCAGGCGCCCCGGATTCCCTTGGTTTTAAGAGGATAATGTCAAAGCCAGCTTTAATTGTGGCTGGAATAATACACAATGCTTCTGGCACTATGGAGCAATTCGTTTCTGTTGTGATTTTTTAAATGTGCAAATCAAAAAAGAGAAACAAAATGAAAATAAAAAAGCACACATAACCCACCACTTAGAAATCACACTTTATCTTGGTGGCTACTTTTCCCGAAAATACACACATATGCATCCATACGTATATTCACGTATGTGGGACCATACATATATACTCTTGTATAAACTGCATTTTTTTAAGGCAGTATAACATTACACATATATTTCCATATCAATAATTCTGCAATTATATTTCTATAATGTAATTTTAATAGCTACATAGTATTCTATTATGTAGGCTCTATATGCTTTATATTAAATGCGCATAATTAAACCATTAGTGTGAGATTGTTGGACTTTTCCAATGTTTTTGTTTTTATAATTAACAGCACTATAGGGCACCTGGGTGGCTCAGTTGGTTAAAGCCTCTGCCTTGGGCTCAGGTCATGATCCCGGGGTCCTGGGATCGAGCCCCGCATCAGGCTCTCTGCTCTGCAGGGAGCCTGCTTCCTCCTTTCTCTCTGTCTGCCTCTCTGCCTAGTTGTGATTTCTCTCTGTCAAATAAATAAAATTTAAAAAATAATAATTAACAGCACTATAATAATTGTAACTAAATTCCTTTATACCTCCTTTTTAAATTCCTAATCTCCTTAGTATAGTTTTTGAAAAGTGGAATCACTGGTTCAAAGTGCTTGTACAATGGTAAGTTTTTAAACATAGGTTGTATAATTCAGCAGGCACATTTAAATATTTTTATGAATTGGGGTGCTTGGGTGGCTCAGTGGGTTAAAGCCTCTGCCTTCAGCTCAGGTCATGATCCCAGAGTTCTGGGATCGAGCCCCACATCAGGCTCTCTGCTCAGCGGGGAGCCTGCTCCCCCGCCCCAACTCTCTCTGCCTGCTTGTGGTCTCTGCCTGTCAAATAAATAAAATCTTTTAAAAAAATAAATAAATATTTTATGAATTAATTTTCTACTTAGAGAAAATAGTTGGCCTACTAAATTATCATACCAAAATTTTTACTTTTTTCTCCATATTTAACAGATTCATAACCAATTGTCATATGTCTTATTTTTACTCAAAGTTAAAATTCTTTTATTTACTAATGGATCATTTTCTTGAATTTCTTCTATACTCAGAATCCCAATAACTGGGTTTGTAGCCCAATCTTTTGGTCTGTTTATATAGGCAAACCTCTCTAGTAATTCTATTCATTTTTTGATTAAATTGATCATATTGCATAGAACAGTAAGCTGTCACTATTTAAATTGAGTGAATTTAAAAGGGAATATGCTAGGCCTTTTTGATGTGCAAATTTACTTGTAAAATCCATGCCCACATAGCAGTTAAATGCTTAATCTTTTGATGTTAGCTCCAGCATGAAAAGCAACAATTTTTATATTTTGGTGGTAAACATTTACCGTAAAAACATGTATACACACACACACACACACACACACATACACACACACACACAATGTATGCAACATATATGTATATGCATATGCATACCTGCACACACATATCTAACATTTACTCTAGAAATATGCTTTATTGCTCATTTACTCTAGAAATATGCTTTATTGCTTACTAAATTAATTCCCAAGCCAAATATTTGCAAGTGTGTTTTGTTATTGCTTGTAATCTGTATAGAAGACAACTAGCTGGATGCTCTCTTTTCTGCTATTTCAACCTTAGCAAATAAGAATACAGTTTAGCACTTTGCTTGGTAATTAACTCAGTTCAAAGGCTCAGGAGTCGCTAATGGTTAAACAATAAACATAGTGTTTTAACTTTAAATTTTAGCCTAAGTTCACAGCATGAGCTACTTCAAATAAAACTAAGAAAAATCTAGAAAAATATGACCCTTTTAGGGACAACTGTTATGACATACATGAGTTTCCTTAAGTAAATTAATTTGAACATAGAAGATGCATTTTAGAGACAGTGTACTAATTCTCTATATTTGGGAGCATTGTGGACATGGGAAGTGGTAAGTCATTTTGATAGGAAAATCTGATTTTTAGAAACACAACAAACTGAGCAGCAGTTATGACTTTAATCGTCTGAATGAAACAATGAGCTAATTATATATAATGACTCGCTGCTGTACTTTGAACACCTTTGGGGATCAATTTCATCCCAAAGCGAACAGAGCCAGCACCACGTGGTCTGCTATCAAGCACTGACCTCTCTGATTCAAATGCAAAATGCTATTGCAGATGAAATTCACTGGGACAAAATGTTCAATAGAAAGATTACATTTCCAGTGGGGCAGAAAGATATTTGCCAGCATCTCATTAAGGCTTTGATACCAAGTCTTGGATTTCAATCAGCATTGAGATAGAATGGCAATAATCCAGTAGCAAGAATGTGTCTAGGGCTTTGTTTCCTGTAGCATTATGCATTTTTCCCATCTACAATAAAATCTTGAAAAAATTTCCAAGGGAATAGATATGGAAAGAAATAACCTTGTAGTCATTTTAATGTCAGCCACACAACGCATTCAGTGAAGCTTCTGCAGCCTGATAACTTTGCCTCTCGCTAGGGGAGGAGAAGGTGACATCATTTACATTTAGCCCAGCACGTGAAAGAGCCTGAAATTCTCTGCACCGTAAATGTAGCATCAATTCTTCTACCTTTGCAGCCCCACCTCCCATCATTAATATAGTCCAGCCATTTTATCGTTGGCATTTTATCCTCTTCCCCTGGAAGTAATTTACTGACTTAATGGAAATGTGAGAGATTTGCTTTAACAGAGTTTATGAATTTAAGCAAAAGGTCCCACTGAACATATCCCTTTGGAGAGAGGTTATTCTTTGGCCAGAAGGCATTTGTAAGAGTTCAGTAATCAAAAAAGATTTGCCTCGGACTTGCTAATTTGCTCAGTCTCTTAAGTAACAAAAGGGTCTAAACTCTGCCTCTCAATTTAAAGTGAGCCTATAAAAGCTTCCAGCTTAGCAAGAAATCTAAGAATCCACAATCTGAGCTTTTAACCCCATTTCAATTTGTGCAAGTGTAATATCATTAGGGACTGATTTCTACTACAGAGTAGCTGTGGCTTTTCATGGAATCTAGTTCTTTCCCCAGGAGGTGGTAGGGTGGGCGAACAGTCTGAAGAAGACGAACTCCAGCGGAAATGAAGCTCGTTTCCCCTAAGGCATCAGAAGCTGGGAACACTGCAGACTTCACGGGAAAGCCTGTTTCCCATGAAACTTGCGGTCAAATGCAGCCAGGTAAGAACTCTGGGTTGGATCTTTATTAGGGGATAGAAATTTTAACTGTATTCTTTTCCATTTGCAGGGCTGCATCTGAAAAAGATTCAATCGGGCAGAATTGTGACAGTGCAGATGTGGCCCCAGCAGCAAGAATAGTGCCAGGCACAGCGGTGCTCAGTAAGTACTGGCTGAATGAATGAACTGTAGTAGGATGGAGCCACTGTCATTGTTTGGCCCGGGATGCTGTTGCTTTGCCTCAGGCTGCCTCCACAGCTTCCTTTGCCTGGCTTGCTTGGGCTGATTGCTCCAGTTCTGACCAGCTAATCAAACCCCAATTAGTGGGAAAATGTGTAACAAAGTTTAGGGACTCTTAATTAACCCAGAAAACAAGTAGAAGAAAACTAACCTGTAAATCTAGTATCTTGCCCAACAACCTTGGTACCTAAGAAAAAAATTCACACAATCAAGAAGCTGGGATAACCGTATTTGCTAAATTCCTGAGACAGTTCTAATTTCCAAAATCTTGTTTCACTGCTGCTTAAATTGTTGGCCAGCCAATGCTTATCATAATTAGATTGGAAGGTGGAGAGATGAAAAAAATAAGATACCAGAACAAAGGGAGGAAGTTTTGCTAAAGCTGAATTGAACTGAATTATCTCCTCCAAATAGGTCATTCTGAGAATTATTAAACTGCACCTGGGGGGACGCCTGGGTGGCTCAATGGGTTGGGCCCCTGCCCTCCGCTCAGGTCATGATCCCAGGGTCCTGGGATGGAGTCCCGCCTTGGGCTCTCTGCTTGGCAGGGATCCTGCTTCCCTCTCTCTCTCTCTGCCTGCCTCTCTGCCTACTTGTGATCTCTGTCAAATAAATAAAAAAAAAAAAAAAAAAAAAAACCCGCACCAGGTAAGCATGACAGTCTCCACACATAAGGTAAAAGGGTTCATAATACATGCATTGGTCCTCAGCATCTTCTGATATGTAAGATAATATCAGCAGTGATGAAACTAGTTATGGTTGGTTCATAAATGCATGTGAAGAACTGACTAGAGAGAAAACATGGCACACTCAGGCAATTGAGAACAGTTCTGTTTGACGGAAACATAAGCAAGACTTTTTCCTTGTCGATACCATCTTCATCTCTGTTAAATTCTTCCTAAAGTATCCTGCCATCCCAGTCCAGTCTTACTCATCACTCTGTTCGGACACCACCAGGACCTTTAACCTGGCCTATCTCATTGCTTTGTTAATTGGCTAAATCATTCTGGAGTGTTTAGAATCAAGAAACAAAACAAATATCACTTTGGTGATATTTGCTTTGTTAATTGGCTAAATCATTCTGGAGTGTTTAGAATCAAGAAACAAAACAAATATCACTTTGATTAGAATGAATGTTCTGTTCTGTGGACTACTACTTGCCATAGGTGAGAGAGACAAGAGAGAGACATATATAGAGATTTTTGCCTTTGTAAATGATGCCTGCAATTGTTTTTTTAGTTTTTCAAAATGTGGATAAATTTTTTTTTTTTTAAAGATTTTATTTATTTATTTGACAGAGAGAAATCACAATTAGGCAGAGAGGCAGGCAGAGAGAGAGGAGGAAGCAGGCTCCCTGCCGAGCAGAGAGCCCGATGCGGGACTCGATCCCAGGACCCTGAGATCATGACCCGAGCCGAAGGCAGCGGCTTAACCCACTGAGCCACACAGGCGCCCCTGTGGATAAATTTTTGTTTTAATTTTTGTTTTTTAAAGTTTTATTTATTTATTTATTTATTTGACAGCGAGAGAGAGAGAGAGAGAGAGATTACAAGTAGGCAAAGAGGCAGGCAGAGAGAGAGAGAGAGGGAAGCAGGCTCCCTGCCGAGCAGAGAGCCTGATATGGGACTGGATCCCAGGACCCTGAGATCATGACCTGAGCCGAAGGCAGCAGCTTAACACACTGAGCCACCCAGGCGCCCCTGTTTTAATTTTTAATTAATGTACATATGTAATTTAAACAGTCAAATAATAGTATAAAGGCTGTGCCACAAATTTCTCCACTGATAATATCTGTTCTTTTACCTGTTTATCTTTCTTTCTTTTTTGTTTTTGTTTTTAAAATTTTTGAGAAAGAGATAGTGCACACACATGAGCTGGGAAAGGTAAAGGGAGAGGGAGAGAGAGAATCCTAAGTAGGCTTCACATTCAGCACCGAGCCCAATGCGGGGCTCGATCTCACGACCCCGAGATAATGACCTGAGCTGAAATCAAGAGTTGGACCCTTAACTGACTGAGCCACCCAGTGCCCCTATTTATCCTTGTTTGAAATAATACTCTTGGGCTACTATTTCTTCAGTTTTAGATTTTATCTATCTGCTATGGAAAATGAGAATTTGTTTCTTACCATCATAGTCTCTCTTTCGTCTCTTCTTCATCTTCCTATGGAGTTATAATTTCATTCAATCAGTATTCAATGTTTACATTATTATCATGCTGTTAACACTATTCACAGCAGGCTACACAGTATACCATAAATACATTTGCTTTATGGTACATTATTTGTTTTTTTCTGGCAATAATTGCCTCCGATTTTCATTTGTGTAAGTTTTGGGGAAGTATAAGCATCCTTCCAGTTCATTTAGAGGCATCAAGTAATCTAGCAGTTCCATTTTAATTGTTTTACTGATATCCTACTGGAGTCCCACGTTGGCCAGCTCCCATCTGGTTTGGTTGTGTTAAGTGCCTGTTAAATGCTGAGAATTCCCTTCTCCCGCATCCTATATTGCCTTCTCTGTTTCACAGGCCCTGTGTCTTTTTTCTTGGCTTACTCACTTGTTTTTGCAGACGCTGTCACAAAATTTCTTTTCTTCTTTTTTTTTTCAAATATTATAAACTTGTACAGGCAATGGAAATTATTTCTTTGGGTTTTTTTAACTCCCTATTTTTCATACTTGAATTTTAATGCAACTGGCATAATATCTGAACATCAAAGACCACCAAAACTCCATAGATCACCCTTTGACACTTTTACTGTGTTCAATAACCAACCAAAACACAATCTATACTTAGACCTATTCTTGTTGCTGTGAGAAATAGAAAAATGTGACACCAAGGAGTTTACCGTCTGACTGAGAGGTGTGGTAGTCACAGTAATGGCCTTCCAAAGATTTTCACATCCTAACTATCGGAGTTCATGAATATATTGCTCATGACAAAAGGGAATTAAGGTGCAGATGGAATTAAGGTTGCTCCTCAGCTGGCCTTAAAAGAAGGAGATGATGGTGATGATGATGATGATAATGCTTTAGATGGGTTCAGTGAAATCACAAGGGCCCTTAAATGTGGAAGAGGCAGAAAGAATGTCAGAATGATACAGTGTGAGAAGATTTGGCTGGCCATTGTTAATTTTGAAGGTGAAAGGTGGCTGTGATCAAAGGGATACAGGTAGTCTCAAGAATTTGGAAAAGACAGAAGAACAGATTTCCCCCTACCACCCCCAGAAAGGACTACAGTCTTGCCAATCGTTTTCACCCAGTGAGACCCATTTCAGACCCCTGAACTATGAAACAGTAAAATAATAAATTTATCTTTTTCTTTTTTTAAACAGCTTATTTTTTTACGATTTTATTTATTTATTTATTTGACAGATAGAAATCACAAGTAGGCAGAGAGGCAGGCAGAGAGAGAGAGGAGGAAGCAGGCTTCCCGCCGAGCAGAGAGCCCAGTGTGGGGCTCGATCCCAGGACCCTGGGATCATGACCTGAGCCAAAGGCAGAGGCTTTCACCCACTAAGCCACCCAGGCACCCCAATTTATCTTTTTCTAAGCCACTAAGTTTGTGGCAATTTGTTACACCAGCCATGAAAAACTAATACAAAGAGATAAGGTAACACAAATAGCAGTTTCATCAGGTAGGATTATGTCATTATTACAAGCTTAAATTGTGTAGTTTGTATAAAAGACTAAAGGAAATCCAGAGACATGAACATGTGGTAACAAACATTCACTGAATACGTACAAGATGCAAGGCACATGTAAGATGCCTTAAGTCTGATGTCTGGATGGGTTAATTTCAATGATCTGATAGTGTAAAGGAAAGATGGAAAAAAGAGAAAGACAGTTGCCTCTTCATAAGAGCCTTACATATTCATCAGATGTGAATTAAAATGGAATTTAGGGTGTGTGCTCTGTTTTAATTGTTTTGCAGAATATTCCATTTAAAGTAGCAATCACTTTTTAAAGTATGGCTGAGCATGGACCTCAACCTTTTAAGTTGAAAGCAAATGACTCAACTCCATCCATTCCTCCACACCACTGAACATGCAGGGACACAAAGACACACACCTGGACTGACCTAGCCAGCCTACTGGAGTGCTGGGTAGAAGTTTGGACACTGAAAGTATCTGGCATGATGCACATTAGCCTGGTTGAGTTTTATTTATTTATTTGACAGAGAGAGAATACAAGCAGGGGGAGCAGGAGAAGGAGAAGCAGGCTCCCTGTTGAGCAGGGAGACCAATGTGGGGCTCCATCCCAGGACCCTGGAGTCATGACTGAGCTGAAGGCAGATGCTTAACCAACTGAGCCACCCAGGGACACCCGCATCCCCCCGGTTGAGTTTTAATTATGTGAACAAGTATGTTCAAATCTCTTCATGAAAACATGTTCTCTCTGAGCCATTGATACATGCCACCTGAAAGCTAAACAGAGACAGAACAATTGTTCTAGTCCCCTAAAGTAATCTGTTGAGTCAGATATTTGATTTCCTCTCATTAAGTAGAGTTTGGTCTAGGAGCTCTAGAAATTACGTATTTGGATGCAAACTTACACCAAAGAGCAGAACTGAGTATTGACTCCTCCCTATTAAACAAGATTAACCCTTCCCATGAGGATAAGGCAAGACTTTCAAAGTCACCTTGATTAAATCCTCCTAAAACAATTCTACCTCAAAAGCAATGAAAAAAAAAAAAATGCTCACCTGTGCATCCCTTTTCCATGCTAAGGATAGATCTTGCTATGTTTTTGCTTTTCTTTGCAATAAGCATCTCCAGTTGTCTTGCCTGCGAGTATTCACCAGACATATAATCTTTCCTCTGAGAATCTGAACTATTGTTAGTGATTAGAATTCCAAGGCAAACATGCCAAGAAATGACTACAAGGGCATGATTATCCTATAAGAATGTTCTTCAGTTGTTAACTATTTCTCACATTTGGCCTTAGCATCAACAAAAGCTTCTTCCCTTCCCTCTGTAGGAAGTTGCAGTAGTGTTTTCACTGGCTCCAGTTGCCAGGGCTAGTAGGTACCCTCAGTGCCAGGAGTCCTACTACAGTGCCAAGAGTATGGAGTTTTTTTAAAAAGAGGAGTGTGGGTTTTTAAAAATGACATTAAACAATGACATTGTAAAATTTACAAACTCCACTATGTAAATCAAGACATTCCTTGTATGGCCTTTCCCTGGTTGCAAGTTCTTCTGGTTTACAGTAAATAGAGGAGAAAGAAAAATGAATCCTTCATCCTGACTGCTTTGTCTCATATGCCATTTGAAGAGACATGTCATGCATTGACAGAACAACCTTTTTTTCCCTTTGCATACTCCAGACTTGAAAAGAGAAACTACGCCAAAATCCAAGGAAATAGGAGAAAAAAATCAGAAGATGACAGAGGTCAGTAAATGTATTAAAGGATTAAGGGCCAAGGAGGAAAGAAAAGAATTCTAAAAGACACTCAGTTCATTAGATTAGATTGTTTAAGCAAGTCAGCAAAGCAATGGGCTTGGGGAGCTCTAGGGTTTTTGTTTTGTAATTTTTTAAGTTATTAGCCTCTTATGATTAACCCATAGAGCATATACAGTTTCAACTTCTTAAAATGAAAAAGACTCAAGGTCAGGAAATATTATATAAGGTCAGGAAATATTATATAAGGGAATACTTTGGTTAAGACAGTCAGGACTTGAATAATATCTCCCTCTGTTTCTCAGGATAACAAATCTACCTTGGATACAGGGTTTTAATTATACTCTATAGTATTTCTTTCGGGATACTTGAAGGGGAAAAATGTTGAAAAAAAATTTTTAAGTAACTTTGCTGGAGTGAACTAAATGAATGGCAATAAACCTTTAGGAGAATTTTCCAGAAAAAAGAAATTTTTAAGAAAGAAATTTTCGGGATGCCTGGGTGGCTCAGTTGGTTGAACAGCTGCCTTTGCCTCAGATCATGATCCCAGGGTCCTGGGATGGAGCCTCCTGCCAGGCTCCTTGCTCAGCAGGGAGCCTGCTGTTCCTTTTGCCTGCAGCTCCCTCTGCTTGTGTTGTCTCTGTCAGATATAAACAAAATCTTAAAAAAAAAAAAAGGAAATTTTAAAGATTAAATTCTGAACTAAGAAAGCAGTATAATCTATTTTAAATTAGCATTTCATAATAAAGTAAGTATAAAAAGCAAGGATTTTATATTGTTTTCCTAGCTGCTGAAGATCCTGTTCAGTTCACTGAAATACTAAGGAGTAAAGGAGCTAATGTTATAGAGTCCCTACTGTGTGATTGACAGAGTTTGTACTATGTTGTGGGCACTGTGTGGTCATTTACAGTGTGTATAAACTTCAACTAGGTACTAATACCCTCATTTTTCAGATGAGAAAACTGTGGTTCAGAGAGGTGAAGCAATTTTGTCTGAGAGCATATAATTTGTAACTGACAGGACCCAAAAAAAAAAAAAAAAATCCAGATCTATCTTAGTCCAAAGCATATCATAATCCCCTCTCCCCTGCACTGTGCCCTCAGAGAGTTAGCTGTCTAATGGTAGATAGGACAAATCCTCAAAAACATATAACCAAATTAATACTATTTTTAAATGATTTTATTTTTATTTATTGACAGAGAAAGCACAAGCAGGGGGAGCAGAGAGGGAGTGAGAAGCAGACTCCTTGCTGAGCAGGGTGGCCCAACACGGGAGTCAATCCCAGGACCCTGGGAACATGACCCAAGCCAAAGGCAGATGCGTAACCATCTGAGCCACCCAGGCACCCCCAAATTAATACTATTAATACCTTTAGAGATGACTGCCTGGGTACTTCAAAGGAGAGACAGAGAGATCATTGGGTTGGAAATGGCAAGCCTAGCCTCAGCCTTGTGAGTAGAGTGTGGTTGGAATAACTTGTACAGCAGAGTGGCAACTTCCCCACCAAAACCCTTCAACCCTCCCTTAGGGTCCTGCTGACCGGTAGACACACATCTGATTAGGACACGAGAGCTAGTTACATCTCCCTGAAAAAAGGCTACGTCTGGCACTTTCCTGACTTCTACTATGGATACCTCCCTGCTCTGGTTCTTGACTGGCTCCCCGGCTGTCTCCATCTTCTCTGCTTGTGACCTTTCTCACTAGTGCCAACCTCTTCAGTTTATTCTCAGTTCCTCAAACACTCCAAGCTCTTTCTCACCCGCCCTCCCATTTTCAGGCTTTTATACATGCCTGTACTTGCAATGTTCTTCAGCACTGCAGTGTGCTCCCATACATTCTCTCCACCCCTCTCCTCTATCCGTCGGGATACTTAGATGGACTCCCCAGAAATGGACCCTGTCTGGTTTAAACCTAAGAGAAATGCACTGGAGTATATTGAGTGGTTCATAGAATTTCCAGGAAGGCTGGAGTACCAGGTTGGAGAACAAGAAACAAAGCAAAGGTAGACAAACAGACCTGCAGGCAGTGTCATGCCCAGAACTAGTCTGAAGAGGACTCTGTTGCCTTTGCCTCTGAAGGCAAAGCTCTCTTACACAAAGGAATTCTGGAGTCATGGCTCCAGAAACTGCATGTTGCTACTATAGACATTGCCACCAAAAGAAATTCTTGGCTCTGCTTCAATGGTATCAATGGCTCCTGATCACTGCCTTGGGCAGGTAACCCTGTTTGTCAAAGCCTGGGTCATGCATCTAAACTGAAATGCAAGGAAGACTAGGAAAGTGAGTTAGTGGGGCTTTGGAGAAGTCTGCTTCTCACCAAGACTCACATAGTGAGAAGGTCTTAAAAGGGGTTCAGGTGCCTACTAGCCAAAAAATTCCACTCCTTTCCTGATTGCCTTTTCAAGGCTGGCCACATTACAGTTCTGGTCTTTGTACTAACCCCTCAAAGGCTTTCCCTTGACCACCTTATCCTAAAAGATCTTCAGTCTGTTGTTATCTACACCAGGTTTGTTCCTTCATAGAACTTATCACAGTTGATCATTACTTATTCAGACTATATTGTTCAGGAGTACAGGGACCTTGACTGTATTGTTGACAATGTTTCCTGGTACCCAAGGACCATGCCTGACACAGAGCACTCTTAGTAAATAGTTGTTGAGTGAATGAATAAATGCGTTAATACTTAGAAGGCAGAGACTTTGGCTGCTTAATTTTCTTTAGATTAAATGTAGCTTATGTGCTATTATAGGCCAAGTGTTTTCCTTCTTTTTAAAAAAAGATTTTACTTATTTATTTGGGCAGGGGGAGAGATGGCAAGAGAGAGGGGAGCCCAACGTGGGGCTCGATCCCAGGACCCTGGGATTGTGACCTGAGCTAAAGGCAGATGCTTAACTGACTGAGCCACCCAGGTGCCCCCCCAAGTGTTTTCTTATACAGAATTTTGTAATTGGTATCTGGAAATGGCATTAGTAACTAATGGCTTTCCAGCTGTGTCATTATACCTTTCTGGAATGTCTTCCCCGCCATTATTACATTGTTGTTGAGCCCCTTAATGGCGCCTTACTTGATGCTTTTATCAGTTGCAGCAGCTCAGTCAATATGTCTTTAATTCACCATTAGCTTTAGAATAATGAGTGTAGCCACTGAGGCGCCACTTCCAACAAGCTGGCTCCTGGCCTGTGCCTCTGAACTTCGAACATCAGCTAATACTTCTCCACCACAGAATCTGAGACCTTGACTTCTAGGGTCTTGTCTGATAGATTTTTGCATTTTCCATAATGTTCAACATAGGTCTGGACATGACACACAGTTTTACTCGGTGAATGTTGACTGCATGGGGCTAGCGGCTATTTTAAAATTCTAAATGTGTGTGGGTTCTATCACCACATTTACTGTACTGCCCTGCAGACACTGTCTACAGGAACTGCAGCTCCCTCCCTATCCCACCTGGGACCCCAGGAAGTCTAGAGCTTACACCAAAGGGGCTTTAAAGGATCCTTTTCCCATTCACAAAATTGTGTGCAATATTTTGTGTGTAGGTGACTTTATCCAAGGAGAGGTTGCATTTTCCATCCATTTTTCTTTCTTTTTTTTTTTTTTTATTTATTTGACAGAGAGAGATCACAAGTAGGCAGAGAGGCAGGCAGAGAGAGTGAGAGGGAAGCAGGCTCCCTGCCGAGCAGAGAGCCCGATGCGGGACTCGATCCCAGGACCCTGAGATCATGACCTGAGCCGAAGGCAGCGGCTTAAACCACTGAGCCACCCAGGCGCCCCTCCATCCATTTTTCTAATGAGTTAAAAAAGTTGAAGAATTACTGCTCCCAAAGGTTTCTAAATCTCAAATTGTCTGTTGGAAGTATGGGTAGAGAAAGATTCTCCCTACATGCATACTTCCTCTATTCCTGTATTCCCTGGAAAAGTCATCACGGTAGTAACAGTAATAATCATAAACATAAACATCATTGGACACTTACTCTGTGATAGTCACTTTTCTAAATACTTTTCATGTATTTCTTTTTTCTTTCCTTACTTCACCCTGAAACCCTATGAAATAGAGAAGTCAGCTACCAAAAATCTGTTTTAAAATATAAATTAGAACATGTAACACCTTGGGTTAAAAATGCATCACTGATTCTCTGTTGCCGTCAAGATAACTCCCAGACTCATTAGCATTCATAATGTGGGCCTTGACTCAGCATCTACCACTTTTGCACAGTGCACAGCTCCAAGAGGTGGACTATGGACCAGAGCCCTAGGGACCCAAATGGCAGTAGTTTCCACTTTTGTTTTTAAACAGCAGAACCTTTTATTTTTTTTCCCTAACAAAATTGTTATTAACCCCAATATGCAAGATAGGTAAGACCAGCATTTTCTCAGCATGGATTTATTTCACACATTCAGCTTTATAACATTTAACATTTACTTCTTATATAAGTTAATCAAACAGCACACTTTGGTAAACACAGACATTTGAAAGTGGGGTTAATGGGGTTAATTGTAGTTTTTATGGCAATGTAGACACCAAAGAAATTTGAATCAGAAGCTTATGGCCTTTCTAAAAATACTCATACAGAATTCAGGGATTCTATGGAACACAGTTTGACAAACACTGTCTCCGCATCAAGTTCTTCCCACAAGGCAAGGCTCTCTGAGACTTAACTGTCCAAAAGCTGCTAAAGATGCCATTTTCTTTGATGTCACATTTCCTATTATATGGATGATATCATGCTTTCTAAGAGTATTTGGATCTTTCTGAAGGGTTTTTATATCCACACCCATGTGAACACCTTTCTCTCTAGGACCATTTAACTCTTCTTTGCCAGCTTCTCCTCTGGGTCCTGCTGTCTCACCACCTAGAGCCATTCACTGTTGACTTATTAGCTAATTTCCCCTTAGTTTTTTCCCTCTGTAGAACTGTTGAAGTCACACCTTCTATGTAAACTTGTATTTTTATATTTTTCACTTGCCATTATAACAAGGGGTTTTCTCGCATCATCAGCTCTTCCAAAACATAATTTCAGCAGTGGTAAATGTTTCTGCCATGTTGCCTATGCCACAGTTGACTCCCATTATTCTCTATAGTTGGACATCCAGATTTCTTCTAAATTGTTCACAATTATTTTTAAAGGTCATGAAAATGTTTGTAAATATTCTTTTTAAAATTATTTTCTGTAAGATGTAATTATTTATAAATAATTTTATAATTATTTTTGCTCAAGGTGTTGAGCAAACTGTTAAATGATGCAAACATTTTTCAAGCACTGAAAATTATCCTAAAAGGTGCAACAACAGCATGTACACTTATTGAAAGCAGGTAAGAATATCTGTCCACCGGTTGAGGCCTAGAAGTTTTAAATAGTTTCTAATGTGAGAGCTACAAATTTAAATTTATTTAATTTATAAATAAATAAGTAATTAATTATTTATTATAAATAAATAATTTAATTGTTTAAATTTGCATAGGTTCACTACTAGGAATTGTTATTTTCACACATATTAACCATTTGTAGGTACTCTATTGCAAACTGTCTTTTTCTTTGCCTATTTGTTTCTGAGTATACTAATAATTTTTCTCTGATTTCCATTAGTTCTCTGAATGTCACAAAATGATTTATAAGTAGTACATTCACTGATTTTAATCCAAATGTTTTGCTACACAGCTGCATGAAAACAGTCTATCAGGGTCACTCCTAATCTTCCTTGTTTACTTTGTCCCAATGAGAAAAGCAAGATTCCAGATTGTGACATCTGAACTATTAGAATTGTAAACCTGTGAGGTCCAAGGTAGTAAGTACTACTATAATTACAATGTAATCCATCCAAACTTCAACGACTATTTCTTGAGAGCTCATCATGGGCTGGACATAGGTCTTAGGGCCGGGGACCCAACTGCACCAAGCACAGTAGGGGCCTGTGCCCCTGCAATTTATTGTCTCCACTCAGGTACCTTGATAGTCCAGGATACACCTGCAAGCAGCCAAACCGATGACACAAATACTGTTCTTTTAAAATTGTGCAGTTATTCAGAGAAAAGCTTCATAGGCAGTAAGTTAAAATGATGAGGGGGCAATTGGTGAGAGAGATACGGATGGCACCCAGTGATAGCTGATGTGATAACATCTCTGGGCCCAAAGTCCTAGAAACTGACAGTTGGGGTCATCTAACTCCACCTGTTCTTCATTTCTATTCCAGACTCTAAGGTTAATAGGGTCAGGGAAATATAAGGACTGGGGGACCCGTACCTCTTTGGCTCTGCCTAAAGTCACCTGTAATGCTGATCCAGTTCCCACCTTATATCTTCTAGCAACTTTGGTTAGGACATGTGTGACCAAGTCCCTGCCTGCCATCCCAATTCTGGGAACATACCTCTCATCTATGTTTCCACCCCTGGCTTCCTTCATCACTCCCTAATTTTCTCCCTATCCTCTTAGTTCTCTGGGCCCAGGGCTTGGTTGGACTTTGCCCTGTGGCTGGATTCTCATTTTCCTGTTGCAGAAGACCACCTGCCTGCACAGATGCTAGCTAGTTATGCCTGCTGGAGCCTGCTCACACAGCCTCAGAGATCCCTTTTCATGGCCTGCAGAAAATATTTAGGAAATGGAATCCAATGATGAGAGATGAAATCTGAAAAGGATGATTTGGCAGGATTGTGCTTGGATAACTGGAGGAATGATGGTTTCTTTCAGTGAGACTGGGCACAGGGGAGTTAGCAGGCTTACTGGGAAAAATGACAGCTCAGTTTTGAACATGTTGAATTTGAGGTGCCTGTAGGATCTCCAGAAGATATCCAGCTTCCAGAGAGTTGGATGTATGGCTGGAGAGCTCAGGAGAGTGTTATGTTGCCTAAATATTTCCTGGTATATAAATATCTATATTTGTATGTTATGTATTTATTATATTTATACATACACAGAGACATTTTTATTTATTTTATGAGAGAAAAAGAGAGTGCATGTGCAAGAGTTGGGGGAGGAGCAGAGGGAGAGGAAGAGACAGAATCCTAAACAGACTCCATACTCAGGGCAGAACCCGATGCAGGGCTCGATCTCAGGACCGCGAGATCATGACCTGAGCCAAAATCACGAGGCAGATGCTCATCCAACTGAGCCACCCAGGCGCCCCCACACAGACAACATTTTAAAAGCTAAGCTTCTGTCAGTGATCAAGATTTCTGGAAAGATCACTGAACAAACCAAAGTTCTTCTCTCATTATGCAAATCTGTACATGTTGTTAATCAACAGTTCTGTATAATTAGAAGCTCATTTCCATGTTAATGTAGAAAGTCATAACCATGCTGAAATTTGCCTAAAGTCAGTAAGGTCAAATGTTGAATAGATATTTATTCAAAGAGGAATGTTACAGGTCAAGACTTTGAACCTGAAAATTAATCAATCTGGGTCTGATTTGAACCTCACACAGGGTTTGTGGTTGTTTAACAATGTTTTGCCTGCCAACCAGTTATTGTTTTCCTTGCTTACATTAGAAAGACAACACATTGCATACCCAATAGTAACTTTAAAAGAATAATACAAGATCGATCCTACCACAAGAAACCAAATCAATACCAGAAATTCTGGGGGTGAAAGAGTATCTCCCTACCACACTTGGAGGGGTACATACTCCTTTAACGGGGTCCTCATAATTCCCATTACAGTTAATGGGAGTTGCATGTGTGTATCAGGAGGCATGCAAGCCTTGCTTTCTCTGTCAGAAAAATGATTCCTTTTGTGTTGATCTTCTAGCTGTGTTTTCATTCTACCTTTTAAAACCATTACACCTAACGGAGTTTTGAGTGCATTATAGGTAACTTTAAGAAGCCATCATTATCTCCTCTCTCTTAACCACATAATAGGGGGTAGAAAAGTGAGAGCACAGTATATACACCACGCTGAGGAGAAGGAACTTGCCTTGAATTTTTGAACCCTCAGCCTATTTTCTGTAATGCTCAGTGGTGAATCACTCTTAAGTGCTCCATAATTCACTAGGATATGTGCTTCCTGCCAAAGGTTACCAGATTACAAAAGTATCCTCAGCTCCGAAGGGACTCATAATTTACCATCACCTTATTTTGACACTAGGAAAGAAAATATGTGCATCAAGACAAGTAGAGGAAATAATGGGGGGAAAAAAAAAACCTGTATTAACAATGCAGCAAACACTCCAAAGGGAAAAATACAGACTAGAACAATAATAAGGATGGTAGTAAAATAATGCTGTTAAATTATGAGGAGAGATTTGCTGGCCACCTCATGAACACTCCCCTGAGTGAAGATAGCTTCTTAAAGAACTTCATTTAGGCATGAGCGGAAATGGGAAAGTTAAGATAGTTCCCAAAGTTGGAAGAAAATAAGTAGTTGTGCCAATGTCTGACAGACAAGGTCAACTACATTTCTTGAAGGTGAAGGAAGTATCTGGAACATTTTAAAAACACAAGTGACTTTGGAAGGAGCTGTTAACATATAAAAGATGAACAATGTAAGGTCACAGAAGCAGGGGTGTAGAACCCTCGTTGAACTTAGACAATCACAGTGAAATTTTAGCAGGTTAACATGTAGAAAAAAATAGAAGAGATACAGTATTTATGAAAAGGTCCTGAGAAATGCTGCATGCTCTTTGCCTGGTAAAAAGGCCATAGGAATGTAGATCTTAAATTTTAGCACATCTCATTTTAGCAAAGTTATAATCAAACAAGTGACATTTTACAGAAGAACACTAAAAATATAATTACCAGAGAGCCTCATGCATTGCTGATGCAGCTGCAATTTTCTTTTTTGTAACATAATTTCATCATAAACTTTGATGAAAATGCATGTCACAAGGTTGTCAACAAACATTTATAAATGCTATAGTTGACTGCCTGGGATAGACTTATTTAAGTCCCTACAAAATTTTGAGATGCTTGGATCACTGAATAGTTTAATACTTTTCTATTCCTTTCAAATTCCTTCCTCTCCTGATTTGGGTGTATCTATCTGTGTATCTTTCTGATGGTTTATATGTTTGTTGGTTGGCTGAAGTGGCACAGTTCAATATGCTACTTTTTTCTTAACTTCTTTTTATTAAATATAGATACAGTAAAGAAGATCCTTCATAAGGGTAGAATTTTTTTTACAGATTATATAAATACATAAAATTTACACACTTTTACAATGTACAATTGTACAATAAATTTTTATAGATTATATAAATTTATGTAACCTACACCCAAGCCAAGATATGTAACATTACCAGCACCCCACAAACCTCCCATGCCACTTTCCAGTCAGTACCCCCATACCTTCACAGCTACTGTTCTGACTTATAGCATTAGATGAGTTTTGCCTTCTTTAAAATTTTATATAAATAAAACGCTGCTGTATGTTCAATGTTACTTTTATAAACTTTCCATAAGTGGGCATATTGAGTTCAAGTATAATTCTGGATAGGAATATGTTCAAGAAATGCATTTTTCTTCTACTTCTACCCTCTTTTACAAACTGTTCTGAGAAGTTTTAAAGTGTAAATCTCCCCAACCATTCCCCTCAAACAAAAACCACTTCAGTACTAATGCTATGACTCTTTAGCTCTGCCAGCTTAAGTAGGGGTAACATAGTGGTTTGAACTAATATCTGGAATAGTGACCTTTTCTTAGCCATTACAGTCTTTCTCATCAATGTTGATAATGAGGTTTTTTTAAGTGTTAAAATGAAATAAACCAAAAACATACATAGGTGTTTTTTTGTGTGCTTTTCTTGTTTACAAATTTCATATTTTTAAAAATATTGAATGGGCCATAGGAGAGTCTTTATTTTACCCTAGGTCCCAAGACAACTAACCTTCTTTTCTAGAAACATTCATTATTAATTCACTTCTTGTGTATCTTTGTGAAAACAGTACACACATGGATATGTTTCTTCATTTTTATACACATGGAATAATACTCAGTAAACTCTCCTGTACTTTACTTTTTCCAATTATAAATTATATTAGAAGTCATTTGCCATCAGCACATAGAGAACCACCATGCTAATTTTAATGGCTTCATAGTATTGCGGTCTATGGCTATACCCTTAGTTACTTAACCAGATTTTAGGATTTGAAAAACAAGTAAGCATCCCTGTTTGGCCAGTGATTCTTTAATCACAATAAGATAGAAATTTTAGGACACTTAAGAGAAAGAGAAAGAGAAAATCCTAAAGAATCTACCAAAAAGCTGTTAAAGCAAATAAATGCAGCAAAGTTGCAGGATACAAGATGAACACACAAAACTTGGCTGGTTTTTTATATACTAGTAATGAACAATCCCAAAAGGAAATTAAGGAACCAATCACATTTATAGTAGCATTTTAAAAAGTAAATGCTTAGGTAAAATTTAACCAAGGAGGGCCAGATTTGTACACTGAAAACAAAACAAAACACTGCTGAAAGAAATCAAAGGGCTAAATAAATGGAAAAATAGTCTGATTATAGATTGGAAGACTTACTACTGTTAAGATAGCGATCTTCCCCAAACAGATCTACAGATTTAATACACTCTCCAGTAACATCCTAATGGCCCTTTCAGGCAAAATAGAAATATTCATCCTAAAATTCATATGGAATTTCAAGGTACCCCAAATAGCCAAAACAATCCTGAAAAAGAACAAAAAAATTGGAGGTCACACACTTCCTGATTGCAAGACTTAATACAAAGCCACAGTAACCAAAACACTTCCATCGTTCTAAAAGTTCCCTTATTGTATGCCCCCTTGGCAGTGAGCCATTCTCTATTTCAGCCCTAGGTGACCACTGATTTGCTTTTGTCATAGTTCTGCCTCGTTTAGGATTTCACAGAAATGCAGTCATACAGTATGTAGTCATTTCTGTCTGGCTTTGACTTTACGTGATGTTTTCAAGATTCATTCATGCCATTACACATATGAGTAGTTCATTCCTCTCTGTTGTTGAGTAGTTTTCCATTGTATGGATATATTACAATTTTATCCATTCACCAGCTGATGGGCATTTGGGTTATTTCCAGGGTTGGTTTTTATTGTTGTTGTTGTTTTGTTTTCCTTTCTTTTCTACAGTTTCATTCTGCAGTGTCAAGTTCTAGGTTTTATTTATCCCATTTATAACTAATTGGAATTCTTGAATTTGTGGATTGGTGATTTTTGCCACTTGTGAAAAAGTGCCTTTTTGGATATTGCCTCTTCTGTCTCCTCTCTCTCCTTCCCTTCTAGAACTTTATTAGATGTTTGTTAAACCTTCTCTTCCTATCCTCCATATTTCTAATATTTCTCCCATATTCCCTTTTTGTCTCTCTGTACTGCCATTCTGGATAATTTCTTTAGTACTACCTTCCAATACAAACATTTTCTCTTCTTGATCTACCCCTAATATTCCTAGGACCCTGGTAAAAAGTGCAAATGAAAGGCCACATCATATAGAAACACATTTAAAAGCCAGAAATTAAACTAACAAAAAATTAAATAAAATATATTCCCTCCTCCTATCTTGACAAAAACCAGGTTTGAATTTAAAATTCTTGGATACTTAGAGCTCTGTCCTATAATATGGTGGCACAGGGAATGCTGACTCCTAACTGCTAACTCCACACCCTTCTCTTTTTATCCTCAGCTCCATTCCATACTGCAACAACCATTGCATGTACATACTTAGACAGCCAACCTACAAATCCAGGTCCCATTATTGTCCCATGAGAGCCATTTCTTGGCCACCCCCTGAAAGTGCAGTTTACCCTCAGGAGGAGAGACCTGGAGAAGAGGTATGCATAAGGAACTGGAAGTAGGCTTGGGACTATTTGAGGTGGGAATTTTGGGGTCCCTGGTGTCAGAGGTATGATCTGTAAGGGGGCATATAGATTTCATACGACTGGCCATATCCTTAGCCATTCACATTCCGTGGGGCAGGATGAAGACCAGAGCAAACTCCAAAGTACAGGACCCAAGGTAAGGGTAGTACTGCTCTCTTTAGTTATGTTCAACTCATCTCTTGAGTCTTTTTTTTCATTTAGTATATTGTTAATTTTCAGATGATCTAGTTGGTTCTTTTAAAAATCTGTTGTTTTAGTCATATTTTTAGTTCTTTTATGTTTTACAATATTTAACCATATTTTTTCTATATCCTGTGTCTTATATCCTAAAATCAGAAGCTTTTGTGGATCTTTTTCTAGTATGTTGTTCTAGTTGGTTGGCTCTTGCTTTTGGTGCCTTCTTTCTTTGTGTGTTTTCTGATTTTTGAGCTCATATTTCTTAAAATTTATCTATGTAGAATTCTTCAAAGTGTTGAATTCTTCAAGGCTTGGAATAAGAGGAGCCCCTCCAAAAAGATTCATGTTTGCTTCTCCTAGGCACCTGAGTACCTGGTAAGTCTGGATAACTTTAAATCAAATTTTCAACCCATGTTTTCATGAACCATCCAGGTACTGAAATTTCAGGCTGAAAAGCCATGTGAGGGCCCACCTGTGATTGCACATTCTCAGAAATTTGCCTCCTCATTCCCATTCCATCAGTGCCAAAGTTGCTAGGCATTTCATCAGGAGAGGGGATAGATTTCTTCCATCAAGGATGTATTGGGAGGTTTCCTTTTGAAATAGCAGTCTAGAGTAGGCCTTGGGCTTTGTCTCTTGTGGTCTCCTGCCTACAAACTATGAAAATTCACCAAGTTAGGCATATGCCATCTGGGTTCCCACCTTCTTTTGTCCTAAGTTCTCTTTACTTTCTTGCCAGCTCATTGAAGCAAGAAGGAATATTTTATCCAGCATTTTAACTTATTTTCCAGAGGAAGATCAATTGGGATACCTAACCCGCTTTATTGCTCTAAAATTCTAGCACAACCTTGACATTTCTCCAGTCTATTTTTTCTAATTCCCACTGCAAATATATTGGCTCATACACAAGTGGTTTCTGGCTCCATCCAAAAGCCTTCCAACTATATTCCCTGCTTCTAGTCTCTACCCTGTCTCTTCTCTCCATCTCCCATCCGTTCAACCAAGCTGTATCAATTAGAATCTCAGCAAGAAACAGAATTCACCCAAAGAGTTCAAATAAAGATAATTTAATGAAAGGACCAGTTACAGAAAGGCTGACATAGGTAAGTGAGCAAATAAGAGTTGATGAGGCACTTGGTAACTAGCTACAGAGAGGATGCTAAGGAGACAAAATGAGAAAATAAAGTTTCTAGAGCCCAGTGAAAGGTAGAGCCATGGAGGAGGGGCCGCTTGCAAGAGCTGTAGCCAGGAATGAATGAAGCTACTTTTGGAGATAGAACATCAGCAGAGGGAACAAGTAGAGAAGAGATGCCAAATTTCACCTTCCGTCTGCCTTCTGATAACCTTGCTTAAGCCTCTCATTAGTTGAACACAACTACAAGGGAGTCATCAAAGAAGCCAAGGTCACTCCCCAGAGGCATAGAGGTTGGCTGGCGAAGAAGGGTAGGAAATGAGTCTGAGGGCCAAAAATACTATCATATCATACTTTCTTCAGACCACTTCCAAATGTCAAATGTCTAGTATGCTAAACTTATACCATCCTCCTATTTAAAATCTGTCAGTGGATTCACATCATCTTCAGGACTCTAAACTAGGATATGTGACTTTGACCCTACTTGTGACTTCATTCCCTGATTCCCTAACTCTTGCCTAGCCTACAGTCATTTCGAATTATTTCCAGATTTTCCAGTAGTCCATGCTGTCATATTATGTACGTTGGTCATATTCCTTCCTCTTCCTAAGGCAACTTTTTGCATCTTCTTTGTTTGGTAAACTTCTATTCAATCTTCTGAAATCAAAGATTGAGCTATGGAATCATCTCCTTCTGAAATTTTTCTTTTCCAGAATGTTTCCATCACTTCCCTACTGAATCTCATTGTAATACTTAGTTGAACTGAGTGTCCTGACAGAGATATGCATTTTAGATCTTACATACAGCACCTAGTACCATTCCTGGCACATGGTAGGCAACCAATAACAAATTTTCAAATTAATAAAAAACTAAATAAAAATTAAAAACAAAATATTACAAAGGAAAAATGTAGTACAGTTATAGGGCTCTTTGAACTTTCAGGTTATGGGGAAAAGTCTTGAAATTGAATTTTCTTTCTCAAATTTATTTCTGATATATTTATCTTTTATATAAGCAGGGTAAGATAAGGAAAAGACTAGGCACAGGCCCAAGGGCTTAGAATTTAAATCCTAAAGGTTAATCCTAGATTTGGGCAATGTCCCTCTAGAATATAAGAAAGACATTGCTTTGGTGTTAGCTTTCTTTCCAAATACTGCTTTATTTAAATAAGATAATTGAAAATGTGTATTGACCCTTAAATTTCTGGCAAATTTATATTCCAATAACTTTTCCTTTTTCGTATATTAAAAAACCTAACAGTTGTGGAAACCATTCTTGCTTCATTTCAATAGTGCAAAATGATTGATTTCAATAGTGTAAAATTCTCCCTTTTCAAAAATTCTTGAGAGAAAATCAAAATGCTACCTACTACACTGCAATGAAGTACTGGAGAATTATTTGCAGTGCTGATAAACATTTATTTATCTTTTTATTTATTCCAACAGTAATCACTTTATTTGTAGACTCAAATGAATATTCCATGTGTACACGATGAAACTTAAAAGATATGGGGATTAGAAGTCTTTATTGCTGGGGTGCGTGGGTGGCTTATTTGGTTGGACCACCTGACTCTAGACTTTAATTTTGACTCAGGTCTTGATCTCAGGGTGTTGAGTTCAGGCCCAGCATTGGGCTCCACGCCTACTTTAAAAAAAAAAAAAAAGTTTTTACTGCGAATTTTCGTAACTGTTAACACTCCAGCTAAGCAGGTTTACAACCGCTCAAGAATACTAGTAAAAACTGAGTAAAGACTTCCAAATCTTTTTTTTTTTCTTTTTTTAAAGATTTTATTTATTTGACAGAGATCACAAGTAGGCAGAGAGGAAGGCAGAGAGAGAGGAGGAAGCAGGCTCCCTGCTGAGCAGAGAGTCCGATGTGGGGCTCTATCCCAGGACCCTGGGATCATGACCTGAGCCGAAGGCAGAGGCTTAACCCACTGAGCCACCCAGGCACCCCCCAGATTTTTTTCTAATTAAACACAAATGGTTACATTTATGACAGAATGGGTTACATTACATTTTCAAAATTTAGTTTTATATTTTAGCTATTGCCGTAGATGCCACATGAAAGCTCTATAAGGCATTTTTTCCTAAAACTGGTGTATATATCCTAAAAAAAAAAAATGTTCTCCATGTGCAGTGAAATACGTTAAGTTCACCACTGGGAAAGAACCCTTCTTAAAATCTGGCCAATGTTGAGTCAAAGATCTTAACATAACACATACGATTTTGTGAGCACTGACCAACGGACTAGAATACGTTAAAGGGAAGTCCTAGAAGCTTCTCTCGGGAATTCTGAACATAGAAGGCCTTGAAGCGGGAAACCGCAAGCCTAGAAAAACACTACACGTCCCGCCATGCTTTGCGACTACCAGCGACCATAACTCCCAGAATGCATTGCTCGTAGCACGCAGGATTCCCTTGTCGCTGGGAATTGTAGTTCTCTCCGGTCGTCTGCATCCGTACAGGCGAGGGCGTATTCTTCCAGTTCTTGGAAAAGTGGAAACACTTAGAGACACTAGACTGAGTGGGTTCATTGTCTTATCTCTCGGTTTCTACTTTACAGAGGTAACTTACGGAGAGGCTGAAATTCACGCAGCAGGGCTCCACCCCTTCTGTCTGGGAGCGACCTAGTTCTGGTGAAGCTGTTTGTCCCTAAGCTCTCGCCGTAGTAGCCGCCGCCCATCCTTCTTTGTGTGCTTCGGGAAGCCGCGGAGCTAGTGGCTGCGACTCTTGGGAGTTGGGAGTGAAAGAGAGGGACGTTATCCGGACGTTGCCGGCGGGTGGACTCTTTATCCCATCGCGCTAGCTGACAGGTGAGTTGACTGTGCTAGCCTCAACGCTTTTCGGCGTTCTGTGTCTCATGTCCGGGCTCAAAGGGCGGTTTGGCAGTTCCTGCTGACAGCGCTGCCCGACCCGGCTCCCGAAGGAGAGGCGGGGAGAGCCAGGTGCGGTGACTCAGGAAGGCCAGGGGAGACGAGACCACTGGTTTCCCTTCTTGACTCACCGGGGAGGATGGCCCGCGGAGCTTCGAAGTTTTCCGGCGCCCAGTGGCTCCCCTCCTAGACGCCCTATCCTGGACCGCGCCCTCTTGGTGGTGACTTCAGGGGAAAAATGACTTCTTTCCACCTTGCCCTCATTTTATAAATAAAAGTCATTCGTACACGGCGTTGACAGCGCCTTCCCTTGCCGGGTATGTTGCAAAGTGCCCGAACGTGGAGGCTGTAGCACAAAATGACAGAGGCTTTCTCTTCCTTGTAGTTTTGAGAAAGTGAACTTGTCAGTCACGGAGCTTCCGGCCTGGGAGGATGAGCTGGTCAGACTTTGCTGTTGGGCTTTGACTAAATATATTTGAATATATTTGATAGTTAATCATGGTAAATTTTGTGTTTTGTGTTTTGCTTCTCCTGAATATTATTACTGTTACATGTCATTTACGGGAATTTTGTCTGACCGCATATTTTTTAAATCAAAAATTTAGGGATGAATGCAAAACTGGTAATAGATTTGCTCTATGTCGTATAACCTAAGAGTTACCTAATGCCAACCCATGTCCTCTGTTTTAAGAGTCTGAGACATGGGGGCGCCTGGGTGGCTCAGTGGGTTGAAGCCTCTGCCTTCAGCTCAGGTCATGGTCCCGGGGTCCTGGGATCGAGCCCCGCATCGGGCTCTCTGCTTGGCGGGGAGCCTGCTTCCCTTCCTCTCTCTCTGCCTGCTTCTCTGCCTACTTGTGATCTCTGTCAAATGAATAAATAAAAAATCTTAAAAAAAAAAAAAAGAGTCTGAGACATTGTGTTAAATCTGGGCATGTGAAGAGCTTACTTGGTGCTAGCTACTTTGTTCAGTTCTGAATATTTATGTACATTTCTTTATAATGTTTTTCAAGACTTAGTAATATATATGCTTCCATAATTAAAAGGTAGAGTTTATATGTTGTCTTTTGATAGCAGTGAACTACATGGCCTCTTGAGACAATTTTCTTCTTGAAGATGTATTTTTTTTTTAATTTTTTTTTTCTTTTTTACAGATAGAGAGAGAGAGAGAGAGAGAGAGAGATTACAAGTAGGCAGAGCAGCAGCCAGAGAGGGGAGGAAGCAGGCTCCCTGCCAAGCAGAGAGCCCGATACGGGGCTCGATCCCAGAGACCCTGAGATCATGACCTGAGCTGAAGGCAGAGGCTTAACCCACTGAGCCACCCAGGCGCCCCTTTTTTTTTTTTTTTTAATTTTTTTTTTCTTTTTTACAGATAGAGAGAGAGAGAGAGATGTATTTTTTAAAAGAGTGCTACTTTTACCAACGTAGTAATGATTGTAAATGATTATATGTTTTTTAAGGTCACAAACATGTCGGACAAAAGTGAATTAAAGGCAGAATTGGAACGAAAGAAGCAGCGGTTGGCCCAAATCAGAGAGGAAAAGAAGAGAAAAGAAGAAGAAAGGAAGAAAAAGGAAGTATGTTTTATTTTTTTAAGTAAACAATGTAAAATAATTGGATTTAATATCAAATACTTACACCTTTATGTAATACTTTCAGAATAGTTAAAAATCCAGCAGTTGTGACTGCAAATATGGCACTGTAGGTGAATTTTACTTTAAAGAAGCCAGGTATGTGAAAATGACAAAATTAATAAATTAAAATATAATTGTTTTACTGAATAAAAATATTTCGTATAGATTGATGCATTTTGAGGATTTGGTTTATAAAACTCAATCTACATATTTCTCTTTTAGGTGTGTGTTTGTTATATAAATTAAGGGACATCTGCCTTATAATAGCTCATAAAACATGGCATATATATCATAACTTAGTTTGGAATTTGAATTTCCTTATCTAAATGCTTTGCTAGTCTGCACTGCTAACAGTCTGTCAGAATAAATAATAGAAAAGAGAAATATATAATAGATTATTTAATTGATTAGGGAATTTGTTATCTCTTTCATTATGAAACATTTTCCTTGAAATATTTTTGCCAAGCAGTAGGTCTGATATTACCTTAAGGATAGACCAGATGGGTATGTCTTCTGATTTTTCACATCACCATTTTATCATGTATGGCAAATATACATTGACCCTGAGGTGGAGATATTTTACTTGTTGCTGTATAGATATGTACATTTTCCCCAACTATTTGGACAGATTTGCATACTTTTACCACAGGTATGTTTTAAATTAATATGTTTAAATGATCAGTGTAAGATAATTTGTCTTAAGTGTGACATTAGTACCAAGGTTTCTATTTGATAGCCAATAACCAAGATTTCTAGAAATCTGTTAAGGGAAAAGAAAAATCAGAAAAAGTAAAAGTACAATTAATGTGCATGCAGCATTTTTATGATGCTGTAAAGGCCTTTGAAGAATTTTCTAATTTATTCTGAACCTTTCTGTGATATATTATTGTAAGAAAGTTGGAGGTTTAAGTTAGCTCTTTGATTAAAAGTTAACTCCGGCACGTTTTGCATGGAGCACTGGGTGTTTTGCAAAAAGAATGAATACTGTTACGCTGAAAAAAAAATAAATAAAAAAAAAAAATAAAAAAAAAAAAAAATCAGTTAAAAACCAAAAAAAAAAAAAAAAAAAAAAAAAAAAAAGTTAACTCCGATAGAGCCATTCCAAAGTAATGTCTATAGCCTTAGACCCTTCAGTGCTGAGAGCATGTTTGATTTTTGTTTTCTAAGATGGCCATAATTGGCATAAATAGTCTAGGGATATCTACTATATGATTTATAGATGATTTAAAGGTTATAAAACATTACAAGAGATAATTTAATAGTATTAAACAATGAGTCTACTAATATATTGCTATATATACAGGTAAAGTGTCAACTTGATAATAGAGCCTGTTTGGCTATTGTGATGAAGTCCACTGATGACTTTTTTAAGTTAAAGTGGTATCATAGACTGGGCGCCTGGGTGGCTCAGTGGGTTGGGCCACTGCCTTCGGCTCAGGTCATGATCTCAGGGTCCTGGGATCAAGTCCCGCATCGGGCTCTCTGCTCAGCGGCGAGCCTGCTTCCCTCTCTCTCTGCCTGCCTCTCTGTCTACTTGTGATCTCTCTCTGTCAAATAAATAAATAAAATCTTTAAAAAAAAATAATAAAGTGGTATCATAGAATATTATGATTGCCAGAATTCACTGTGGATAATTGTATGAGTAATAGTTGTCTAGACAAAATAGGCATCTGAGGTGTATATAGAAAACTTTCCCTCGGAAGGCCTAAATTTCATTTGAGATGTTTTGGATGATCTGAGGTTATTGAGGCTTATCTAGTTTACCTGGGAGATTTTTGCTAAAACTATAAGTGACTGAAATAAAAGCTGGCAATAATTTTGATAACAAATGTTTTGTATTATGCAAAAGTGAATTTTAACTTTACCAAATTCAACCATGTTTTCATTGTCATAAAAATAAGACCTATAATTTAAAAAACAAAAATAAAAACCTTTTTCCAGGTGAATTTTTGACAAACATCTTCTACATAAAATTGCATAAATACAGTGAAGACTTCATACAGAAGTTTGAGGTATTCATACTTGATTTTCAACAAATCACTTTGTCCATTTACTTAAATTTTGTTACCTGTTAAGTAATTTTTTTTATAGTGTTGTGGCCTTTATATTTAAGCTTTTGTGCCACTGGGGGACGTTTCCACGATTCCTAACTCTGAATAGCAATTTCATACTGTAGATAATAGAAGTTGGCTGGATTTTTGAATTTACCTATTAGGTAAAAACTTTTGTGGAAACTCCTTGATTATATATCCTTTGGAGATTACTTACTAGAACTCTACTGGGAATGGTTTTCATGTAATGAGTGTAATGTGCATTCAAAACCAAGACATCCCCCCCAAGAGTAAACAGTGTTCATTATTTAAAATGTACCTTTTTTTGCAAGCAGAAATGTTACATAGCCTATGTAAATTTAAATTTTCAACTTTAAAAATAGACTGATCAGAAGAAGGAAGCAGTTGCTCCTGTGCAAGAAGAATCAGATCTTGAAAAAAAAAGAAGAGAAGCTGAAGCATTGCTTCAAAGCATGGGGCTAACTCCAGAATCTCCCATTGGTAAGGATAAGAATATATCCATTTATAAGAGCCAAGAATAGATGTTATTAAGCTCAGATATATCTAAGATGAATACATTGACTTTAATATATTTTGCATATTTTTCTTATTTGTGTCTCTTAAAAATAACTAATCTTATACTTTATTCAGAATTATCTTTTTTCACATGTGCCAATACATGGTTATTTTGTTTGTTTACGAGAGCTGCAAGATTAAGGGTACTTATTAACATACACTGAACAACCATTTGACTTCTCTTATTAAATCAGTAATTTATTTCAACATTTGTTGAACAAGTTTCTGTGCCATACTGTATTTAGCTTAAAAATGGCTCCTGATCTTAACTCTGTATTTTTTTCTGTAGGTTAAAGAGAGGTATAATGAATCAAAATTCTAAAAGTATGTCAGTGTTCAGAGATATAGGAGGGGAAGGAAAAGATAGCTTTCTGCTCTCGTTGCTAATAAGGGAAATAATATTGGTAGCCTATTATGCAGCAGTTTGACTTGTTCTTTTTTTGGGCCCTTCATTTTGATAAGAGTACTAAACCAAAAAGCTGAAATAGTAGAGGTACTGAAGACAATCTAGTTACATGTCAGAAAGCATTAAACACTTACTTAAAATAATTCTAACCTGGATGCTGTTATGTAATATTTTAGTTTGACATGGTCTTTGTCATTTAGGGTTAGTTTGTCGGCGGCTAATTCCATCTAGTTCGGGGAACAAATACTAGAAATAGTAACTGCTGTTTGCCTTCGTGAACTACAACATAACTTTCTAGAGCTGATATCTCTAAAAGGTTTTAAGATGAGAAAGCTGGTTACTCTCATGGTCTGCTTCTTGTTAACTTCTTTCAACTCATTTGCCTTTTCCATAATGATAGCATTTGAAGATTGAAATATATGTATATGTCTTTATTTAATGAGTTTACATTCATATTGCAATTTTAAAAGTAAATGAATGAGAACAGTATTGTTAATAAAATAGTAACTAAACCAAGTTTTCTCTTTAGTTGTATAGTCTTTGATCAGTCTTTCTGTTGCTGGCTTTGTTTTCCTCCTATGGGATTTTTTTTCCCTTTTCTATTTTTAGTGTTTCAGTTTTACTGAATTCACTTGTTCATATCTCTCAGTTCATGGCCCTCCTCCATTATCAAGTCTTGAAAGACCGTTCTTCGGAGGTGTGTTTGTGTGTGTGTGAGTGTGCGTGAGTGTGCGTGTTTTTCCCTTATTCCCCATCTCCACATCCCCCTTCCCAGTCTTGCTTAAGTACGCATTTTTGCATTTTTAACATATGTGCTTTTAATCTGTCCTACCTGTGTTTACATACTTCAAGGTTTCATGTATATATATATATATGTGTGTGCATGTATGTTTTATACACATAAACACATTGTGTTATATGTATTGTTCTGTTTGTATCTTTTTGTTAAGCAGCAGTTGAGACCTACCCATGTTGCTAAATACAGATCTAGTTACTTATTTTTGACTGATGCATGGTATTCCATTATATACGATATTTACTTATCTGTTCCCCAAGTGATAGGCACTTAGATTGCTTCCATCTCTTTGCTATCACAGTAAACACTGCAAAGAATACCTACTTTACTTTTGAGAACTGTGGAAGAGTTTCTCTGGGATGTATGCCTAAGAATTGACTTGCTGTGTTACTGTGTATAAGCTTACTTGACATTTATTAGAGTCTACATACCACTCTCAAGAATGACTACAAGTTTACCCTCCCAGTGCCAGTGAATGAGAAAGTAACTATTTTACCATATCCACATCATCACCTGGTGTTCTCTGACTTAGCAATTTTTGCCAACTTGAATGGGTATAAAGTAGTATACCAAAATGTTTTAATATAAATTTATCTGTTTATAGTGAGGTTAACCATTTCTCAAGTATCTATTATTTTCTCTCTATGAGTTGCATATTCATATAGTGAGCCCATTTACTATTAGAGTTCTTTATCTTGCTGCAGGAGTTCCTTGTATATTTTAGGGGAGGTCTTCTTTGTTGTAGTATTAAAAAAAAAACAACTTCCCAGTTTATTACCTGTTAACTCTGTTTATAGTATCTTTCATTGAACCTAATTCTTCATTTTAATGTGTTCAAATCCTTCATTTTGATTTTAGTTAGACCTGTCAATTATAACCCTTTTTTGTGCTTTTGGTCTTTTTTTTTTTTTTTTTTTTTAAAGAAATCCTTTCTTTGAAGACACAATATATATTTTCCTACATTTTTTCTGTTAGGCTTTATAATTTCAGCCTTTACCTTTAGATGTTTGGATTATATTTTTGAATATAGTATGAGGTAGGGATCCAGTCTAGTTCTTCTCTATATAGTTAGCTAATTTCCTCAGTTCCATTTATTAAATAGTCCTTCTTTCTCCATACTGATCCTGATGCCAACTTTGTCATACAATCACTTCCCATATATTCATGACATTTCTGGGCTCTGTATTTTCACTGTTGATCCACTTGGTTTGATTCTATACTATTAACCCAGTTTCGATTACTATGACTTAAGTATTCTGTATAATTTTCTTGTACTGCCCGTATTCATTGGCCATCGGGGTTATGATTTTAAAATAAATTGGACAGCTTTCCTTGTGATATTTTGTAGAATAGCTTTTAAAGGGTAGATGTTACCTGTTCCTTTAAAACTTGGTAGAATTCCACTGTAAAACTGCCTGGGATTACAACTTTTTTTTTCAGGGAGTAGTTGAGGCAGAGGTTATTCACTGTTTTAAGTCCCTTTTAAGGTTGTAGTCTATTCAAGTTTTCTATTTATTTCTGTATTTTTCTGGTTTGATTTTTTTAAAAAGCAATAATATTTATTATCCCTCATAGTTTCTGCCTATTAGGAATTTGGTAGTGGCTTAGCTGAGTGGTTGTGGCTCAGGGTATCTCATGGCATTGAAGTCAAGATGTCAGTCAGAGCTGTAGGCATCTGAAGGCTTGCCTGCTGCTAGGATATGGTTTCAAGGTGCCTCACTCACATAGCTGGCATGTTGGTGTTGGCTATTGTTGGTGAAAGACCTGAGTTCTTGTCCACATGGACCACTCCACAGAAATGCAGGAGTATCCTTGCAGAATGTCAGGTTCTCCAAAGTGAGCAATCCAAAGATAAAGCCAGGAAAAAGCTGTTATTTTTATGACTTACTCTTAGAAATGATCAGTTCCACTATATTCTTCTGTTGATTCCAATTCACAAAGAATTTGGACTTTCTTTAAAACTGCCAGAATACTTGCCACAGATTCATAGGTCTCTCATATTTTGACATGATCATATGCTTTTTTCCCCCTTTTAATATACTAATTTGATGATTTATAATGATAGCATTCTAAGGTAAAAGCATGCTTACATTCTGGAATAAACAACTTAGTTATGAGATGATTTTTTTGCCTTTTTTTTTTTTTTTAAAGATTTTATTTATGCGACACAGAAAGAGAGACAGCAAGAGAGGGAATACAAGTAGGGAGAGTGGGAGAGGGAGAAGCTGGCCTCCCGATGAGCAGGGAGCCTGATGCAGGGCTCAATCTCAGGACTCTGGGATCATGAACTGAGCTGAAGGCAGATGCTTAACGACTGAGCCACCCAGGTGCCCCGAGATGATTTTTTTCTTATGCATTGCTGAATGCATTTGCAAATATTTTATTTAGGAGTTCTGCATACATACTCAGAATCATGCCTGTAATTTTTCTTCCTTTTATTATATCTTGTCTGGCCATTATAATAGATACAATGGTTATATCTATAATGGTTATAGTAGCCATATTAAATGGGTTGTGTGGTTATCACCTTCTTCTATTCTCTGACAGATTCCTAAAGATCTTTCCAGTATTTATTTAAAATTAGGCTTGAAGAATACAGGATACAGATGAAGGCAGTGTCTACCAAACTTTTTTGACAGTAGCCCAAAATAAAAAGTACATCTTATGTCATGACTTAGGATGGATACTTGTTTCTCTTTTCACTACAGAATGTATTTAGTCAATATTTTTAAATTATAGAGGTATAAAAATACTGCTAGAATATTCAAGAGGATTTATTAAAAATATCACTTTTTTCGTAAAATGGACTTTTTTCTTTTTTTTTTAATTCTGAAAAGAATTTTTTTAAAAAGCTGTAGCTAATAAAATCTCTTTTAGCTTCTCATCATTGGTAGTTTCTTATTTATTTGGTGAGTTGACTGCTTTTTGTCAGAGATCCTTGAAAGCAGAGAATATAACATTTTTATCCCTGGTGTCCAGCACAGAAGAGACACTTAAATGTTTGTTAGATTTTTATTAGGTTATATGTGTTTCTTCTTGTAAGGCCAAATAAAAGCCATCTGCTTTATTTTTTTTTAAAGATTTTATTTATTTATTTGACAGAGAGAGATCTCAAGTACGCAGAGAGGCAGGAAGAGAGAGAGGAGAAAGCAGGCTCCCCCACTGAGCAGAGAACCCGATGTGGGGCTCGATCCCAGGACCCTGAGATCATGACCTGAGCCGAAGGCAGAGAGAAAGCCATCTGCTTTACAAAAAACAAAATCTGATTGTTTAAATTTCATAAAAAGGCATAATGGAAATTGAAATATGACCATTTCATAAAAGAAGCATGGCTTTTTTTTTTTTTTTTTAACTAAATTTACATGGCCAGTCTTAAGAAAGTTAATTTTAGGTACAACTTTTAAGACATGTTATATTCAATATGGAGTTACTAAGCATTGATGATTGAAAAAAATAAAGTGAATCTCTTTTGTATGTATAACTACTGTCCTAACCATCTTGTAAAGAGATGAAAACATATACTGCCAAGTATTCTATAGCCTGAGTCTGTATCAGTAGGCCACAGAACATTGATTCCTATGATAGTTTATTATCAGGATTTTCTTTTACTAGGAAAAAACAAAAGAACTTTGCTAATCAAAGACAAGAATCGCATCATTTATTTCCTTTGCACCCCTTGTAACTTTTGAATACCTTAAATCTCATTTTTTTCCACTGTGTTGAGAAATACTTGACATATGTCACTAAGTTTAAGATACGTTGTATGATGGTTTGATTTACATATATTATAAAATAATTACCACAGTAGGTTTAGTTAACATTCATCATCTCATACAGATACACTAAGCAGAAAAAAAAAATTTCTTCTGATGGCAACTTTTAGAATCTATTCTTTTAATAATTTTCTTCCATATCATATAACAGTATTAACTAGAGTCATCATGTTGTATAGTATATACCTAGTACTTATTTATCTGATTCTTAGATGGAATGAGTGCTTTCTATGTACCAACTCATTTCTTCAAGTTTAGCCTAATTTTAACAAATGACTCATTATAGTACTTTAATACCACAGGATTTTATTTTTATTAATTTCTTTAAAAAATTTATCTGATGCTCTGAATTACATTGAAGAGAATAAAGGAAACAAATAAATAATAAATAAAACAAAACATTTAGAGATAGTGGAGGATATTTAATCTTCATTATCAGGAGAAAAGGCTATAAAGAGGGAGAAATTAATATTTAGGAGAGGTAAGGTTTAAAGCAATACCTTTAAGGATGAAAAGAGGGAGGTACGAAAAAGTTAAATGTTATTATTCCAGGCTAAGAGTATCCACAAGGGGGTATTATTGTAGTGCAGGCTGTGTTTGAGTATTAAGTATCCTAGATTAGCTAGAGGAGGCCTTACAACTTTGGGGTTATCTCAGAAGGTCACTCCTTCCATTTTACTGTCTCATACCAGCTCGTACCCCCTACATTCACTTTCCTTGGCTGTTCACCTTTCCTAGGTTCTCCTTCCTGGCAAAAGCCCTTTCTTGCCAGAGGCTTTCTTCTACTCAAAAAATAATTGGGCTGTGCATCATCCTTTATCTGAGACGTTTGCATAGTTCTGAGTGGCCACCTCAAACTTAATCCTAATCATAAATCTAGGTGCATTCCTAGGGCTTTCTGGTTTTAAAATATCTAGGTGTTTCTTTGCAGGCTAAAAGGCAGCAGTGTATGATTTTATATCCTTGGAAGGCCAAGATCTAAACTGGTAGGAAAGGCCTTCTTGATTGGGTTTTGTTCTAGATAATTAAAGAGTCACAGTCTTTCAATATTACTTACATGATCGGTGAATGCTATGGTATAGATTTGTCTTTCAGTTTACTCCATATTTCTCCTCTGGTTCTCAAAGAAGGAAATAAGTATCTTTGCCCTAAACTTCTAATAAGCTTAAAATTGTTCAAATACGCACGTATGTTAATGTTAAATATTTATTTTGTGCTCTTTAAAGCCTTGTTTTAGGCCATATATATATATATGTACATATATATATATAGACACTCATATATAACATATAATGAGTATACATGTTATGTATATGTGTGTATATATACATATATGACTGGAATAAAAGTAATGTGACTTAATTGCTGTTCTTATTAAGCAGATTATATCTCAGATACTTGTTAAAAGCTACTTAGTAATGGCTTTTGTTATTTTCAAAGCTGGTTGGACTCTTAAACCATCTTTACAAATGAATTCTAAAATTGAGTCTTTTTTGAGATTTGAGGGACTATGATTTCAGAGGTTTTTTTTAACCTCCCTGAATTCATGCTGTTTGTTCTTAGGGGTTGTTTGTTGAATCTGAGAGTATGGTGGCATTGCCTTACTGTGTAATTACTGTAATCTTTGATTTTTCTAGACTAATTAGGTTTAAATATGGTAGTGACCAAACAACACTACCATTCCTTTTTTTTTCTGTTAATATTACTCCTTTTTCAATAATGGTAATTTTCTTTTTCTAGGTTTGTCTCTTCTGTAGTGTATGTTATTTATTATTGCAAGATGAAGTGGGTGAGCCAGATAATAACTTTGAGTCTTTAATGAGTTTTTCCATAAACTGGTTTGAAAACTATCTTTTGTGAGAAATGATACAGTTCTGGGATGGAGGTTTTTATTGAATTACAAATGTGATGCCATGGTGATTAATTTTGCTTCTGGCTGATAAGCTATGATAATTTGGTACATCACCCCTGTAATTTATTTTTTATCTTGGTAACTTTTATTTCTGACAATTTTATTGGCTAGGTTCATATATTTATGTACATATAATTACTGTTTAACCTGTTCCATAAAGAATTTGAGGTAACATTTTTTTATATTGTAGTTTTAACCAAGTAAGATACTATTTATTCCTATATCAGTTAGGACTTAGAGTAGGGTAAGCCTCACATTGAGAAACAGACAAAAAGATGAAGAATGTAGCCTAAATGAAGTTAAGAGACATTAATGTTCTTTTTTTTTTTTTTTTAAAGATTTTATTTATTTATTTGACAGAGAGAAATCACAACTAGGCAGAGAGGCAGGCAGAGAGAGAGAGAGAGGGAAGCAGGCTCCCTGCTGAGCAGAGAGCCTGATACGGGACTCAATCCCAGGACCCTGAGATCATGACCTGAGCCGAAGGCAGTGGCTTAACCCACTGAGCCACCCAGGCGCCCCAGTGTTCTTTTATTTTAGATGCAGATCATATTTAGCTACTTTGGGTTGTATACGCAGCACCTAGCACAGTGCCATCCACCTGTGAACTATGTGAAGGTGATCTGATTTTATCATTGTTTCTGAGAAATGTAGTCACAATATTAGAAACATTCAGTTTTTATAGTCTTTGGAATTTCAGCAAGACTTAATCACTGTATCTCAGGAAGCATTCTAGTTATGATTTTCTTTCCTCTGATCTTACTATTGACTACCAATAGAATTTGCCATTGGAAAAATAAGGATGATTAGTTTTGTGCCTGTGTTTAAGATGTAATTCATCATAGGGACACCTGGCTAGCTCCGTCAGTAGAGCATGTGACTCTTGAATCATCAGGTTGGATGTCGAGTTTACATTACCAAAAAAAAAAAAAAGGCAAAAGATGTAATTTATCATACTATACTTGTACATTTTGTTAGATTAGCAAACCCACCTTTTTTAATTGTATCATGTATAAACATTTAAATATAATTTTAAGGGTTCAGTGTGTGTGACTATCCCCCAAACATAGATTTTTAATTAAAGATGTAGTTCTTTAGATTAGTTCCTTTATAATTAGAAACTTACCTTCTTTTCAGTAGACTATTAAAAGAAGGGCTTGCAGCTCAACATAAAATGTTTTAGTCACTTAATATTATATACTGAAGAATTGTTTTAAAAAGATACTTGGGATTGGGGACATTTATGGTAAAATTTAACCAGAAGATGGCAGTGATGATCCTCCTATACTTCCTGCAATGGTAATCAAAATGTTTTACAAATGTAATAGCATGAAATGTGCACGTTTAACTGTTGATACAGAATGTTAAGAGTGCTGATTTAGGGGAAAGCATTTGCTATTTGTTTTATATACTATGAAAAATGTGTATTTTTTATAAGAAGGGATTAAGAATATTTTGGGTGTCTGTATCTTTGTCTGTACACTTCAGTTTTTTCTGAATACTGGGGTAAGGAAGTTACCATAAGTCTTGCCTTATTTAAGTTGCATGTATCACTTTATGTTATGCATCATGTCTAGAAGGCATGCTGTTTTATGGCCTGTTTGCATTTTTCACCCAAATTGTTGGAAACTAATGGACATTTTAAAGGAGCCATTCCTTTAGCTGTGGTCATTTTCCCTAAATTGGCCCCTTTTCTTGGTAAAGGAAAAATGAAATCATTTAAGGCATTAATTTCTGAAATAAAACTTGTTGGACAAAAATTAACATTTTAAAATAAATCTCAGAAAACTAAGGGTAAATGACTTTTGAGAATATTTCAGAGTTTTAATTTTGATAACAATTATCAGTAGTATTTATAATCTGGTGATCTTAAAAGTGAAAAGTTAGAAAGGGGGAAGGAATGCACTCCTTTGAAAATTAGTGCCCACATTTGGTGTTGGCTGGGACGAAGATGCATCCTTTCGTAATCTTGCTTTTTTTTTTTTTTTAATATATAAAACCCAAATGCATTTTGCCAGAGAAATTGCATGAGTTGTCAGCATGCATTGTTAACTTTATCTTTCTCCTCTTCTTTCTACTGTTCATTTTCATTCCTGTATTTTTGTTTTTTGGTTTGCCTTTTTTTTCTCTTTTGTTAATTACTTCATGTTAAATTACTTTTGAAACGTCATAAGCTGAGCAACCTCTCCGTGTAGTAACAGCGGATACCTGTCTATTTCACTATTTAGTCCCTCCTCCTATGTCTCCATCCTCCAAATCTGTGAGCACACCGAGTGAAGCCGGAAGCCAAGACTCTGGAGATGGCGCAGTGGGATCTAGGTACAGTAAATTTCCTTTAATAGCTTAATGATAGAATGCATTTAAAGCATACTGTTGATGCTTTAGAGGAACTCTAAATAGCTATGTTAAAACTAACATTTTGAAATCTAAGTGGCATAGACACTTATTTTAAATTAGGGGAAATTTTTTTAATAGTATTTTAGCTGTCCCTCTTGATTAATTTAGGCTGAATAGTTAACTGATTTTACACTAATTATTTTTATTAAAATAGAGATGTTAATTGATTTAATTTTTTTATGTCTAAGCATACATCATAGGCTATTGTGTGAATGTTTTGTATGTATAATATAAACAGTATAAATAGTGTATGATAGTATAAAATAGTATAAATATTATGGTATGACTAATTATGGTATTATTATAAAAATAATGTAAAATAGTTTATAAATAATGTGAAACCTCTGTTGTGCTTAGTTGTCCATTCAGTAATTGAAAATCTAAACAGTTTGGTTAAACACTTCAATTATGTTCTATTGAATCACTAGTTCTAATCAAGATAGAAAATAATACTGCATAAAATTATCAAATAGAGTTAACTGTTAAGGAAACAGGAGTGTTTACTGTCATGAGGACATTATGCTAAATGAAATAAGTTAGAGAAAGACAAATACTGAATTATGTCACTTATGTGTGAAATGTAAAAAAACAAAACAAAACCAAAGAAATCCAAGCTCATAGATACAGAGAACAGATTGGTGGTTGCCAGAGGTGAGGGATAAGGAATGGTCAAAATGGTTGAAGAGTTTCAAAAGGTACAAACTTCTAGTTATAAAATAAATAAGTCATGAGGACGTAATGTGCAGCGTGGTGATTACAGTTAACAACTAGGCAGAGAGGCAGGCAGAGAGAAAGGAAGGGAAACAGGCTCCCTGCTGAGCAGAGAGCCCAGTGCCGGTCTAGATCCCAGGTCCCTAAGATCATGACCTTAGCCGAGGGCAGAGGCTTTAACCCCCTGTAGTTATATAATGGGTTATATAGGCGCCCCTATAGTTAAAATCTTTATTCAGAATCCTTATTTTAGGCAGGAAGTTAAATGTCCTCCTCAGAAGAATCTTTTAACATACCTCTTAATAAGAAATAAACTTAAGTTTTATCTTCTTTGTGCCTGAGTTCCTCTGACTGAAGTTATAATGAGTACCTAAAAGGCAAGAAAAAAGAAGCAAGAGAGCTAGATAATAAATTCAATATTTTAATCAATTCTGGTTCAAATCAGGTTATCATTAACAATTAGAAGACAAAATGGTCTCACCAGTTTGAATTTGAGATGTGTTTTCCAAAACTGTTTTGTAAATAGAACCAAAATTGGAAATCTAAATTTTACTGTCATTGGAAATAAAAAATATAACCGTCATTTAAAAAAAAAAATCAAAACTTTTTTTTAGAAATAATAGTACCTTATAAAATAGTATATGTTATGTTATATGTTAAAGGCTAAATTTATTTAGTCTAAACTCATTTTTAAGACTAAATTTGTTTCATACCTCATACTTTTATGTTTTTGTACGAATATGTTAGTATTCCTTTGCTAATAAGCAAGTGGTATTTTCCCCCCTTTCTACAGCTTTACTGTAGTACAAATATTTACCCAGATAACTTTATGTTCATTAAGTTTACTTGTATTATAAGTTATTTTTATGTAGATATTATACTGTGTTCATTTTGAACTCTGTTCTTGATTTTGAATAGTAGAAAGATTACTTTAAATGTCACATTAGTAAGTTTGCTTTCAAAACTATGTAACATCTACTAGATTTTGTTCTTTTTTTTTTAAGATTGATTTATTTATTTGAGAGGGAGAGAGGGAGTGCGGGCAGGGGGAGGGTCAGAGGGAGAGAAACTGAAGCAGACCCCACTGAGTATGGAGCCCCAACATGAAGCTTGATCCCGTGACCCCTGAGGTCATGACCTAAGCCAAAACCAGTAGTTGGATGTCCAACCAACTCAGCCATGCAGGCATTCCCTGGTTTTTGAAATTAATGTAAAGTAGAACATGTCCTTCTGAGTTTCACTGGGAAACCTGGAGTTTATTGGAAACCCATTAGAATATTGTGAATTGGTACAGGGAGTAAATACTGTTAAGAAAAATATTTATTTGTTTATAGAACACATATTCCATCAAATTGCCAAGTTAATGTTCAATATTATATAGGTTACCACAGAAAATAAAATATTCATGGTCCTTGCCTTCATGGAACTTACATGCTAGTGATTACATCATTAATTTAAAGATATTACTCACTGTACTGAAAAGTTCCAAGCATAGTGTGTTGACTGTGTTTGTTTGAGTATAAATTTTTAATGATAAATTATGAAACAAAAAAACAGATATATACATACCTTTAGGGGTTTGTTCTTATTAGAGAATGAATATAAAATTTAGTTTCTTCTCAGTTTAACAGGAGAGCAAAAAAAAATTCCTCTTTTTGAATGAGATGACCTGATAATCTTACTACATACATTGTCTCCTTTGAGACCATAGATTAATTTTCAAGAGGGTTGCATATGTTCTTTTTTATGTATTATATGTATACATACAAGAGTAAAAACTATGAATTCTACTACATCATCTCCAGATTCCATAGTAGAGAGAGAATTAATCTTGTTGATTAATTGGTGCTATTGGCAGTGAAATAATAGCATTTCTAAATATATGACCCTTGAAAAGAATCCTAAGATCTGAGAATGAAACAGAATGAATTTGAATTGAGCAGGCATGTTGGTAATGAAAGAATAAAGAGAATAAGAAGTATCACAGGAAAATACATGAAGATGTGTGAGCTGTATGAACCCATACACTGAAATCTGTTAACTGGAAGGCAGTTCAAGATTAGTACACTCAAGGGGTAGGAAAAGATATATTAGACATTACCAAAAATGCTGTCAAGACATACCTGAATCACTATTTCCAAATGCCAGAAATTTCTGGCCTGGTTATAATTTATGAGTAAATGTAAAAGACCATGAAAAGTGATATCTCCCTAATTCTGCAGATTTGGAGTTGAATTCGTTAAGTTATCTCTAGAATGTGGCTGACAGTTACTTAATTGGGTAATCCATGTTTCTTGTTTCTTTCCCCATTCTTAATCAGTTTACCTTTCAGGCTTTGGATTATATTGGAATTTTACTTTATATGTCTACTGATGCCTGTAATAAACGTAATTCTGTATGTTGTGCAATGTATTTTCAGTACTGGGTATATTTTTAAGTAAAGTTTTGCTTAATTTTAGACTTAAATGACATCCTCAACAAGGAGCTGTAGGTAACTGGTAACAACTACACCTGTCATATTCCTTGGAGAGCACCTAATAGAACCCCTTCTGATTTAACAAAGTCTAAGTTTGTTGCTGTTCATTGCTTAGTACAAAGTAGATCTTCATAGTGACCTTTTCTTTGCATAGACATAATCCTGTTTAAACCCCCAAATCTTTCTTTACATTTTTATTTTAGATTTTTTTTTATTTTTTCAAGATTTTATTTATTTATTTGACAGACAAAGATCATAAGTGGGCAGAGAGGCAGGCAGAGAGAGAGGAGGAAGCAGGCTCCCTGTTGAGAAGAGAGCCCAATGCGGGACTTGATACTGGAACCTGGGATCATCACCTGAGCCGAAGGCAGTAATTTAATCCACTGAGCTGCCCCGGCGCCCCGTCTTTACATTTTTTAAAAAAATATTTTATTTATTTATTTGACAGAGATAGACATAGCAAGAGAGGAACACAAGCAGGGGGAGTGGGAGAGGGAGAAGCAGGCTCCCCACTGAGCAGGGAGCGCGATGCGGGACTCGATCCCAGAACCCTGGGATCATGACCTGAGCCGAAGGCAGACGCTTAACCAACTGAGCCACCCAGGTGCCCCCCGTCTTTACATTTTTAATATGAAGAATTTCTCTAGTTCAATTCATCTGAGTGTTTTTATTGATAAATTGTCTAGACAGGTAACATAGAAGTTACCTGTTGTATTTATTTATTTTTTATTTGTTGTATTTAAATATTGTAACTGTTTCAGTTGCTTGTTATAACTTATATACATGAATATATATATAGCCAAAAATGATAGTATTACATATATTGTGCTTAACTTTTAATTTTTTTAATTTTTTTTTAAAGATTTTATTTATTTATTTGACAGACAGAGATCACAATTAGGCAGAGAAGCAGGCAGAAAGAGAGAGAGGAGGAAGCAGGCTCCTGGCAGAGCAGAGAGCCCTATGCGGAGCTCGATCCCAGGACTCTGGGATTGTGACCTGAGCCGAAGGCAGAGGCTTTAACCCACTGAGCCACCCAGGCGCCCCTGTGCTTAACTTTTTAATAGGGACTATGAGTATCATACAGTACTGTACCTAAGTATCTTATATACTGGTAACTTGTAAGAATGCCCATGTGATAAAGTACCTTTTGTTCTAGTAGTATAAGATTTGGCGTAAGTGGAAAAGATCCCATGTAAGTCATTTACCCAGTAGGCAAGGCTAAAACACAACCAAATATTTATTTAGAATTGATACTCTCTAGAAGTTTAGTTAATTTAGGTAAGTCCTTTGAACATAAAATAATTTTCCTGGGAAAATTTTTTTTTTCCTAGAGCCAGAAATCCTTAGTTGTTTTCTAAAGCATATGACATGTAAGCTCAAGGCTGTGCTTAACCCATAAATTGCGCAGGGGTCACATTTTGGAAACTTTAGCTTTTTTGTATCCCAGTGGAATAGTCTTTGGTTTTCTTACCGAAAGGTTTATGTGTTGATTCATTTCTTTTAGTAATATGACAATTTTCTGCACACATTTAATGCTTTGGGCAATATTATAATATGTTAACTAAGATGTTTTTACTAATGCTTTTTTAATTAAGAAAATTAAAATTTTAACTTTTTATAGCCTAGCTTGTTATCCAAAAATAATATATTATTTGTGCTGTTGGATGCTTTGGCTGTTCTTGTCCATTAAAAGGCAATATTAGTTTCCTGTAATCTGAAAATACTGTCTTTTAACTATTCTGGATTATATGTTTGCATCTTTAACCAACTTATGCTTATGGTGTGCAGTAGAGCATTGAGTGATAACCTGGTATTTATTTCATACTAACCAGAACATGTGTTTAATTGTGAACAGTATTTTAGCTTTACCTGTTCATAGAATGTATTTGCTTGACTAACTTATGGCCTTTTTTGCTAACGCTTCATGGTTGTCCTACAACCATTTAGGACGCTGCATTGGGATACAGATCCATCAGTTCTTCAGCTTCACTCAGATTCCGATTTGGGGTATTGAATAGATTTTTTACCTTCCCTCTTCTATAATTAATTTGATTCTTTGTGAAACTCCTAATTTTATTTAAATTTCTAATGTACATTATACAGTTAGGAAGAGTTAATATTTTATTGTGACACTTCATTTATCCTCTGTCATTAGTGAAAGAAATATTTTATGTATCTGATTTTCTAGGTACCATAAGTCTACCATATAAGTGTCCAGAGTCCTTTGATTATTTTTGTATCTTTGATGTGAATTTTTCTAACCTGGATTTTAAACTTCCCAGACTTTTTCTGATATGTATTCTACATATAGTTGAACCTTTTCTGAGTTACCTGATACAAGTATTAATTTATTTTCCTGTATTAAAATTTCCTCATGATTTCTAAGATGTTAAGAGGAACAGAGCTGTTTGTCTTCTACACTATGGCCCTAGATTGCTATTGATTTATTCTTTAATTCATTTATTCACTCATTTATTTATTATAATCCCAATGTAAATTATATCTGGTGCTGCCATTGTGCCATACTCAGATAGTAATTTGATAATTTGCACCTTATAAAACACATGATCATACCTTTTGGAATTATGTCTAAAGTAAGAGTAAATAAGCCTTGAATTAGGGCATGTAAGAAAAGTATATGAGCTTCTTGTACATTAACTGGAAGCTTTTCTGTTGGCTGCCCTGAGACTCCCCCCAACCTGGCTTGCTTCTTTATTCTCAGGAAAGTGGCTTTTGGATAAGTGAGGTATTACCTCCCTACCCTTCTACTTCTAAATCTTAAGTATCTTGTTTGTTTGTTCTAATGTGATTTTTATCTAATTAGACTATATGCAGCCAAGTTGGTACCTTGTTCCTAATGTTGTTCTTGGCTTGGCCGTTTTTTCCCAGATATGTGAATGATTTACTTTTCAGGTAGTTTACATTTTAAAATTCAGAATACAGTGTTTTGTATTTCAAATTTTATTCTTAGAATATGAGATTACTTCAAATCTACTTAGGTTTTCGCACTTAATTCTTTGATGATACACTTTTTTTTCCCTTAAAGCTAAGATATTCCTAAAGTGGAAAACACATTAAAAAATTTATTGTAGCCCATATTTGGGATTTTTTTTTTTAAAGATTTTATTTATTTATTTGACACACAGAGAGAGATCACAAGTAGGCAGAGAGGCAGGCAGAGAGAGAGAGGAGAAAGCAGGCTTCCCGCTGAGCAGAGAGCCTGATGCGGGGCTCGATCCCAGGACCCTGAGATCATGACCTGAGCCAAAGGCAGCGGCTTAACCCACTGAGCCACCCAGGCGCCCTCCACATTTGGGATCTTAAAGAAAACTAACCCATTTAATGTACTAATTTTATTATACTTTTTTGTATAGGATTTTGAAATTTTTTTTTTTTTATGTATTTTTATCCCCAGGGGTACAGGTTTGTGAATCGCCAGGTTTACACACTTCACAGCACTCATGATAGCACATACCCTCCCCAATGTCCATAACCCCCTCCCCCTCTCCCAATCCCACCTCCCCCCAGCAACCCCCAGTTTGTTTTGTGAGATTAAGAGTCATTTATGATTTGTCTCCCTCCCAATCCCATAAATGTTTTATAAGAAAATAGTTATTATTACATAAATGTATATATTTCAGATACCCTGCTTGACATTCTGAAATTACATCAATACTTTTATTAGATATCCTTTTAAGACACTTGTATAATTGAGAACTTCTTGGGGAGCTTGTAAGCATACTGTATTATTTGATTTAGTATTTAGACATCTAATAAATCAAAAGATCCTCAATATATCTAATAAAAGATATCTTTCATTTGATCTGTATTCCTCAGCTACAGTTCTTTTCTTCTATTTGTCAAAAAATGTATTCCCTGTATTTAAGACAGAAGTGACTTTAACAGTTTTCTTGTATTCAGAGTATCTGTTGCTTTAATTCAGAAGTAGAATATCTGCATTGTAGTTTGTCCGTATATGAATCAAGGACAGTACTGACCATGCAGAGATTAGAGATTTAAAAGTTTAAATGTTTCATTTTGAAATCAAAATTGACTGTATAATTCTCAGTTTCTGCAAATTATAAGTGGAAAGAAGCTCTTCAACAGAAACTTATTTTTCATTCTTTTTTTTTTTTTAAAGATTTTATTTATTTATTTGACAGAGATCACAAGTAGGCAGAGAGGCAGGCAGAGAGAGAGGAGGAAGCAGGCTCCCTGCCGAGCAGAGAGCCCAATGTGGGGCTCGATCCCAGGACCCTGGGATCATGACCTGAGCCGAAGGCAGAGGCTTTAACCCACTGAGCCACCCAGGCGCCCCTTATTTTTCATTCTTAAAGCTTAAGTGTCCTAATGGTGAAGGAAACTAAACGTGGTCTGAGATCCATATATCTGCCTCTTCAAAAAAGTTGAATCATATCCCTTCTAAGAACATTTCTCGTAACCAACCATATTTAGTAGTCACTCCGAAATTCCTATCTTCCTACTCTATTATTACCCACACATTTGCTCTAAGAAACTAAATTATTTGCCTTTTTAAAGTGAAAAACAAACATCTTGAATGATTCAGAAATACGTTTGTTTTTTGCTACCTTCTAAATTCTTTTGTTAAAATAAAGCCAATTTACTGTTCATCTGATATTTCTTGAATAAAACAGGGATTTAAATTACAATGTTGGATATACAATGTTTAATTCTTAATTTTCCAAAATAGCATGGTTTGATGTAGTTTAAATGTTTCATTTGTCTTCACTTTATTTAGACGAGGACCTATTAAACTTGGAATGGCTAAAATTACACAAGTTGACTTTCCTCCTCGAGAAATTGTCACGTATACAAAGGAAACTCAGACTCCAGTTATGGCTCAACCCAAAGAAGGTGAGTGAATATCCTTAATTTGGTGATCATTAATTCCCATATTGAATAAATAGATTGTTTTTTCTCTTCCTCTTTTTTTTCTGGCATAATTTCTTAGGGAAACATTTAAAACTAATGCTTTTAGGTTTCTGTATTGATGTTTTTGTTTCTTAGAGTTTTAAACCTTTTTCTTTTAGAAGTTAAAGTATAAACTATGGTTTTTAATTTTGTTAACATAAACTTAAGTTTTTCCCTGGCAATTCACAGACCTGTACCCCTGGGGCTAATAATACATTATATGTTTATTAAAAAACAAAACAACAAAAAAAAACTTGCGTTCTTATTTTTTTAATTTATTTATTTATTTTAAAGATTTTATTTATTTATTCGATGGACAGAGATCACAAGTAAGCAGAGAGGCAGGCAGAGAGACAGGAGGAAGCAGGCTCCCCGCTGAGCAGAGAGCCCGATGCGGGGCTCTATCCCAGGATGCTGGGATCATGACCTGAGCCGAAGGCAGAGGCTTTAACCCACTGAGCCACCCAAGCACCCCAAAACCTTGAGTTTTTAGTCTTCATTTTTTCATTGATATATGATGCTTTAGAATCAAAAAAGCTTAGGAATGTTCTATTTCTCTGTCACTGAGGATAATCCTTTAAAAGAGTGTGTCACACAGTAAATGAAACAATGTAAATTATTTTTTGTAGAGCATATAATATTCTGGTATGCTGTCATTGTTATCTGTATTAATGAACAAATCTAGACCTAATTCTTAAACTTTTGGTTTTATGATCTAAGGGCTCTTATAATGTTGATTTCATATGCAGACTTTAATCTGTGTGTAATAGATGTATATGCAAGCATTATATTGAATTTCGAGTCTTTTGATTCTTTTTTTTATTTTAAAGATTTATTTATTTACTTTAGAGAGAGAGGGAGGGAGCAGGGGTAGAGGGCAGGGGAGAGAGAAGATCCTCAAGCTTTCCCCATTGAGTGCAGAGCCTGATGCAAGGCTCTGTTCCAGGACCCTGATATCATAACCTGAGCTGAGTTGGCCACTTAACAGACTGGGCCACTCAGGCGCCCCAGGAGTCTTTTGATTCTTAAACCAGAAGGAGTTAACATTTTTATACTGGGAACTAATTTTTAAAATCTCATCCGATAGTTAATGATTCAAACATAAAGTAAATATGATAGTTCTTGTTTTTTCCAGTTAGACTAATAAATTTATGTCACACATAAAAGGGATTTATATAATATCCCTAGTATAGGTCCACAGTTTCTTACCTGAAACCTTTGAAGCCACATATGTATTTGAATTCAGAATTCGCCAGATTATAGTAAAGTTACTCATAAAATATATGTACTGTAAGTAAACACTCTAGCAGCATCTTGGGCATTAATATTTTGACAGCAGAAGATATGAATATTCAAACCAAGTAAAATAAATAATGATTATAAATAGCTTTACCTCTGATCATATCAGGGTTTACCACCAAATGAGTTATGGATTTTTAGAGTTGTTGATATTTTGGATGGTGGTCCAAGAATAAATTTTCCTTTTAGCAGTCTGTGCATAAGGAACATTTTTTTCTCTTTGACTAGGAAAACTTACTCCTGTTTAATTGTGGAATATCAGACATTTAAAACCTTGTTTATCAGATATTTAAATTAATTTATTTTTAAAATTTCAGTTTCATTACCATGTTTCTCCATTAAGGAGAATCAAAAGTAATATTCACTTCAGAAAGCCCAGAAAATACAGGTAAACAAAATGGAGAAAAAAAATCTTTGGCGCACCTGGGTGGCTCAGTTGGTTAAGAATCCAACTCTTGATTTTGGCTTAAGTCATGAATTCAGGGTTGTGTGATCAAGCCCCGTGTCCCAGCATGAAGTCTGGTTAAGATTCTCATTCCCTCTCTTTCTGTCCCTCCGCCACCCGCCCCCCCTTAAAAAAAGTTCTTGTGGGGCACCTGGGTGGCTCAGTGGGTTAAAGCCTCTGCCTTCAGCTCAGGTCATGATCTCAGGGTCCTGGGATTGAGCCCTGCATCAAGCTCTCTGGTCAGCGGGGAGCCTGCTTCCCCCCCACTTGCCTGCCTCCCCCCACCCCCCACCTGTGTCTCTGCCTACTTGTGATCTCTCTCTTTGTCAAACAAATAAATAAAATCTTTAAAAAAAAAAAGTTCTTGAAACCTTTAGCTATTACCAAAGAAAATCTTTAAATTTACATGCTTATATGTACCTCAAAAGAAATTAGGATTATACCTGTTTACAATCTATGTACTTTTTTTTTTTTTTAAGATTTTTATTTATTTATTTGTCAGAGAGAGAGAGAGAGCAAGAGCGAGCACAGGCAGACAGAGTGGCAGGCAGAGACAGAGAGGGAAGCAGGCTCCCTGCGGAGCATGGAGCCCGATTTGGGACTCGATCCCAGGACGCTGGGATCATGACCCGAGCTGAAGGAAGCCGCTTAACCAACTGAGCCACCCAGGCGTCCCACAATCTATGTACTTTTTAACAGCTCTCCTTTCCCTGCCCAGTAAGGATGGAAGTGAAATAAATACCTTAAACTTTTCTGTTCACTTTCATCTTGTTCCCCAAAAAGGGTTGACATTGCCATACATACTATTACACTTCAAAAATTTGAGGAAATCAGGGTAATATTTTTATCCAGGTCCTTTTTTTTTTTTTTAATTTGATCATGTGAATGTTCATTTCTGTGGATACATTTTTTTCATTCCTACTGCTCCATTGAATGGTAAAATAGCTTTCACAGGAGAAAAATCCTCATCTTTCTAGAGAAAAAGCCACTGATGGTAATCCTGAGACTTAAGCAATTTAAAAGAAAAAAGGAAAGGTAAAGTATTGAACTAACAGTATGGAGAATACAAATACTGCAGGATTCCATAATTTCTGGAAAATAATATTTTATTAATTTGTATATTCAAGTATTTTTAATGTCTGTCTTTCTGAAGCTACATTAATATATATGTTAACTCAAAACAAGTGAGCAGAATAGCTCAAATGAGGGCACAGTGACTCATTTAAAAAGTATATTAGGCTGGTGCGCCTGGGTGGCTCAGTGGGTTAAAACCTCTGCCCTCGGCTCAGGTCATGATCCCAGCATCCTGGGATCGAGCCCCACATCGGGCTCTCTGCTCAGCGGGGAGCCTGCTTCCTCCTCTCTCTCTCTCTGCCTGCTTCTCTGCCTACTTGTGATCTCTGTCTGTCAAATAAATAAATGAAATCTTAAAAAAAAAAAAAGTATATTAGGCTGGGTTTCTTCATCTAATAATTTGGAGATTTATTTTTAGTTATTCCATCATACTTATGAAATGCATTTTGGATTGTTTGAAATGTAAAGCATTCTGAAGCTATTTTGGGTAATGCCTATCATATATACAGTTTAAGTGAAGAATTCCTTTTTTTTCAATAATTTTTCCTAATTATTAGAGTAGTGTATCATGGAGAATATAGAAAATACAGAGAATGAAACTAGGCCACTGTCTTCTATCATGTACAAAATAAATTCAAAATGGATGAAAGATTTCAATGTAAGACCTGAAACCATAAACCTCCTGGAAGAAAACATAAGCAGTAAGCTCTTTGACATCAGTCTTAACTGCACATAGTTTTTTAGACCAGTTTCCTCAGACTTTGGCACCAAAGGCTAAAATAAATAGATGGGATTACATTAAACTAAAAAGATTTTGTGAAACCATCAACCAAACTAACAGACAACCTGTTGAATGGGAGAAGAACTTGGCAAATCATACACCTGAGAAGGGGTTAATACCTAAAATATATAAAGAACTTAGACAATATAAAAAAAAAAATTTTAAAAATGGGCAGAGGACTTGAATATACATCTTTCCAAAAAAGACCTACAGATGGTCAATAGACGCATGAAGAGATGCTCAACGTCATTAGTCATCAGGGAAATGTAAATCAAAACTAAAGATACTACTTCATACCTGTCAGATTGGGTAGTAGCAAAAAGACAAAAAATAACAAGAGTTGGGGGCGCCTGGGTGGCTCAGCGGGTTAAAGCCTCTGCCTTCAGCTCAGGTCATGATCCCGGGGTGCTGGGATCGAGCCCCGCATCGGGCTCTCTGCTTGGCTGGGAGCCTGCTTCCTCCTCTCTCTCTGCCTGCCTCTCTGCCTACTTGTAATCTCTATCTGTCAAATAAATAAATCTTTAAAAAAAAAAAAAAAAGAATTAAAAAAAAAAATAACAAGAGTTGGTAATGATGTAGTTTTGGAAAAGTGAACCCTTGTACACTGTTGGTGGGAATGTAAATTGGTACAGATACCCTAGAGAAGAGTATTGAGTTTCCTCAAAAAATTAACGATAGAATCACCATACAATCTAGCAATTCCACTTCTAGGTATTTATCTGAAGAAAACGAGGACACGAATTTGAAGATATATATGCACCCCTCTGTTCAATGTAGCATTATTTCCAATAGTCAAAGATATGGAAGCAGCCTGAGTATCCATCAATAGATAAATGGGTAAAGGAGATGGAATATTACTCAGCCATAAAAAGAATGAAATATTGCCATGTGTGACAACATGGATGGATCTAGAGGGTATTATGCTAAGTGAAGTATGTCAGACAGAGAAAGACAAATACTGTGTTTTCACCTAAAAAACAACCAAAAACCCAAACAGAACAGAAAGAAGATTCATAGATACAGTAAACAAACTGTTGGTTGTTACCAGATCGGGGCAGACATTGGGGGTGGGTGAAATAGGTGAAGGGGATTAAGAGGTACAGACTTCCAGTTATAAAATAAATTAGTCATGGGGATATAATGTACAGCATAGGGAATATATTCAGTAATATTATAATTACTTTATATGGTGACAGATGATAGCTAGACATATTGTTAGGGTCATTTTGTTGTGTTTAAAAATACCAAATTGCTATGGTGTATACCTGAAACTAACAGGATATTTGTGACAGTTATACTTCAATTAAAAAATGCAGAAAGGATATAAAGAGGAAATGCCATGATTCCATTGTGTGATAACCACTGTTAATATTTTGTTTCCAGTTTTCTAGGATGTATTTTTTTCTAAAATTCTGTCTGTATATATACACACACATAAATATATATATACACACATATGATTTTATCCTATTTGAAATTTGCATTTTTAATTGCTTATTTTGAGATGTGTGTAAATTTTTAAATGTTAACATGTAACTTATTCCCTTTGAACTAATTTGAGTATTTAGCTGTATAAGACTGGCATTTTTAAAAAATTCTTTTTCCGGGGCACCTGGGTGGCTCAGTTGTTAAGTGTCTACCTTCTACTCAGGTCACGATCCAGGATCCTGGGATCGAGCCCGGCACCGGGCTCCTTGCTTGGTGGGAAGCCTACTTCTCCCTCTCCCACTTCCCCTGCTTTTGTTCCCCTTCTCGCTTTATCTCTCTCTGTCGAATAAATAAAAAAATTTTTTTTAATTCTTTTTCCTGTTTTTATTTTGTAAGTAATTAAAAATTTGAAAGGTCATGACTTGTTAGATAAGCTAATGATCCAGAAGCACAAGATAAACTGTATTCTTTTCCGTTTTAAATTATTTGGGGCAAGACTTTTAGCATCACCAAACTTTTTCTTTGTTGGATTTTCTGTGAGTATAGAGACTGTTTCTTCTTCGTTGCCGTAATGCCTGGTTGAATAGTGCCTGGCATGTGGTAAGAACATGGTGAAGGAATTAATTCAGGAGTATGATTTTGCTTACTTGCATTATTTATTTTCATGCATTTACTCTGGAAGTTACTACCAGGAAATAGGTTATTTTCAGGTGTTAATGCGGTAGTATAATTATTGATGAGTTTGGGTGAAAAGGTTTGATTAGTCTCAGTTCTTGCTTTTAATAGGACTATATCATATTCTAGTCTTTGTTTGCTCTTAGATCCATAAATGAAACTATTATAGATTCTCCTTAAAGCCTTTTTGAGTTCCATGGTGACAAACTGTGTAGATACAGATGTGCTGTTGTTTTGTGTTCTAGGTATCCCTCTGAATGCTTTGAACAAAATTGAACCAGTTAACTTCTTTCAAATATATTATTTTAGCTATTCATTTGTAATGTTCTTCAAATGTTATGTGTAAATTAATAGCTGAAAATTTTAAACACAAAGAGTGTTCACATACCAGGTACAGTGTGAAGCTCTTTACATTATCTCTAATCCTCTCACCAAAACTGTAAGAGTTAAGTATAGGTTTTATTTACACACGAAGAAGGTAAAACTGAAAGAGTTTATCAAGGCTCACAGAGCTAATAGCTAAGATTCTAAACCTTGTCTGATTTTAAGGTGAGCTTTCTCATGCTGCCACTGAAGCATTTTCATGCTTTTATGGTACTAACCTATGATAAAAATTCCAGTTTATAGTGTAATACAGTACAGGCATGGATACAAATGTATAACAGAAATAAAAGTTTTATTAAATAGCATCTCCCTTTCTCTTGTTATACTTCATTTTTTAAATGAAAAATGACCATAGGGGTGCCTGGGTGGCTCAGTGGGTTAAAACCTCTGCCTTCGGCTCAGGTCATGATTCTGGGGTCCTGGGATCAAGCCCCGCATTGGGCTCTCTGCTCAGCAGGGAGCCTGCTTCAACCTCTCTCTCTCTGCCTGCCTCTCTACCTACTTGTAATCTCTGCCTGTCAAATATATAAATAACATCTTTAAAAAAAGAAAAAAATGGGGGCGCCTGGGTGGCTCAGTGGGTTGGGCTGCGGCCTTCGGCTCGGGTCATGATCTCGGCATCCTGGGATCGAGTCCCGCGTCGGGCTCTCTGCTCAGCGGAGAGCCTGCTTCCCTTCCTCTCTCTCTGCCTGCCTCTCGTGATTTCTCTCTGTCAAATAAATAAATAAAATCTTAAAAAAAAAAAAAAAAGAACGAAAAAAAATGACCAGAATGTGCTCAATTTATTGGTTTATTTAGGCCTGTAGTTTGAAGAACACTTTGTTAAAGGATAGTGTGGTTTAATTAACTTTTATTGGTGTATCTGCATCAGGATAATATTTTATAGTAATTGTCTAGAGTAATGAATAAACAGCTTTGATCTTTCATAGTGCTAAATGTAATTTTTCTTATCTTTACTAATTGGAGGTGAAAGAGACAAGATAAGTGAACTCAGCCCTCTTTCTAGTAAGTATGTCTGCGTCAGCACCAGTGCCTTTAAAATTTTTCCTATGTGGACTAGATATTAATTTTCCTATGTGGACTTAGATATTAATTTTTTAAAGGTCCATGTTTATTCATTTGCAACCTAACAAGTATTCTTATTCTACAATTTTATTGAGTATACACTATATATGGAGGCATTAGGTCATCCTTTCTTTTTTTTTTTTAATTTAAGATTTTATTTATTTATTTGTCAGAGAGAGAAAGAGCAGCAGGCAGAGCAAGAAGCAGATGCCCTACTGAGCAGGGAGCCTCATGCAGGACTCGATCCCAGAACTCTGGGATCATGACCTGAGCAGAAAGCAGATGCTCAACCGACTGAGCCACCCAGGCATCCCTACTTTTTTTTTTCTTTTTTTTTTTTTTAAGTTATAGAAGTGAAGGAGAATGAGAAATTTATCCTATGGGGCCATCCTTGGCTTTTGGAACTATTTATAAAAATGAGATCAATTCCTTTCTATATTATTATAATTATTTTTGTGTCTAGGGCTCTTACCATTTTCTTTCCCCAATTTGTGGAAGTTTTAGAAAGAGGGAAAGAAAAAACCTGAAATTAAAGTTTTGTAATGAAAACACTTTGTGCGTAACACTGCTTGCACTTAATCTATTGCTTTAATACAGTGGTTCTCAAACTTAGCCTGGTTGGTTTCCATTTAAGAATTATGTAACAAATTCCAAAACTCACCGTGAGACAAAATTGCTGAAATTACAATTTGAGTGTAGCAGAGGAGTAAATTAAACTTGGGTAGTCAGTGTAATCAGTGCAGGAGTAATATGAGTTACTAAATTGAAGTTAAAAATTGGTCTTAGGCTTAGCTCTTATCTTTCTGCCATTTTTTTTTCAAATGGCTGAATCTATTCTTTTAAAAAGCAGTGGTTTTTATTCTGCCTTGTTTTTCTTTTTCTCCATTCTAGCCATCTTCTTGCTTTCAAGTTTACTCTGTAAGTTGGTAGTACTGTTTCTGAACTGAGGTGCTTTGCGGTCTTAAAGCACCTACTGTGAATGAAATTGACTTAGGAACATGTGACCTTAGTCAATTTTGCTCTCTGCAGGTAAAAAGCTTCTCATGGCGCCCACAGATAAACTCCTGGAAAAGTTACTTTTCTTCCCTTACCTTTTAAAAGTCTTTAACTCTTTTGAAAATGGCATTATTTTTTATCTACCTTTTCGGTATAGATTTTCGTTCTTGCTATTTTTAGACGGATCTTAGATAACATAGGATTTCTTGCTCTTTAAAGATCTATCTAAAGAGCAAGAAGTCCTATGTTATCTAATATTATCAGTTTATTTACACCTGAGGAAAGTGAGGCCTGAAGAAGTTAATTGATGAGCCTCTGGTCATCAATTGTAGGAATTGGTGGGTGACCATAGGGCTCAACCAGAACCTGGTTTTGATTTCCAGTCAAGTGCAGTTCTTAATACTATTCCAATTTTTTTAAATCTGTGTGAAGTTTTACAGTTACTTTTGGTATTGGTTTAGTAGCCAGATACTTCTCCTTAGGAAAATGTCAATTAGTATTTATAATATGTAGAAAAGTATTATATGTAAATAGCCTAAATTTGTTATCGCATGATCTTAACATCTGTCTGTAATCCATGCTTCCCAGATATACTAAATTTGTGGGGCCCCTGGTAAAAATTACCCTTGTCCAAAATTGAATTTTAAAAAATTCTGGAATAAATAAGATGTAATAAATGAATTTCAACCCTCAGGGAATCTCTGAGAATATAAATATAATTGAAAATTAAAGCATGTGTTCTTAATCCTAAAGACTGTTAATCAGCATATCTGAAATTATGGCATCAGAAAAATGTAGTACTTAGGAGATCACAGATATCAAGGTCTATGTCAGTGACGCCAATAGTGTCTAGATAAATCTGAATTTTGTATAAAAAAGACCCAGTTATAATTAAAATTTCACTTCTTTCTTATTTTTTCCCCAGGTTAGCATTAGATCTGTATTCAAAATATTTACTGATTTAAAAACTGCTGTATATTTTCCCTTGGTGAAGATCTAAATTATTAAGAAATCCAGGAGATTTTGCATATCATTTTAGATATTTAAAAATATAAAAGGAATGGATTCCATTGATCCATTCATGAAGCTTTGTTCCAGTATAAGGTTCTCATTATATGATTTTATTTTTATTTTTTTTTAAGATTTTATTTATTTATTTGACAGAGAGAGATCACAAGTAGGCAGAGAGGCAAGCAGGCAGGCAGAGAGAGAGGAGGAGGAAGCAGGCTCCCTGCAGAGCAGAGAGCCCGATGTGGGGCTCCATCCCAGGACCCTGGGATCATGACCCGAGCCGAAGGCAGAGGCTTTAACCCACTGAGCCACCCAGGCGCCCCTCATAATATGATTTTAAAGAGTAAGGTATAAATAGATGAAATTATGGACGACTGGATTGAAATGAAGCGATTCAAAATGATTTTGATCTAGAAAAGAGAGGATTCTTTTGAAAATATTGTAGAAAAACTGTTCGTATCTAACTTACATTTTAAAAACTAATAATTAAATCATTTTTCTCTAATCCCATTTTATGAGAGATTTTGTAAAGTTATTCACAAGTTGAATTTTTGAAAATTAAATCATTTTTATATGCAATATATTTTCTGATTTTTAGAATTTGATATACCATAAATAATAAGGCTACTTTGTAAATTAAGAATACTCTAGGGGCGCCTGGGTGGCTCAGTGGGTTGAAGCCTCTGCCTTCGGCTCAGGTCGTGATCCCAGGGTCCTGGGATCGAGCCCCGCATTGGGCTCTCTGCTCAGTGGGGAGCCTGCTTCCTCCTCTCTCTCTCTCTCTCTCTGCCTGCTTCTCTGCCTACTTGTGATCTCTGTCTGTAAAATGAGTGAATAAAATCTTAAAAAAAAAATTCTAAAAAGAATACTCTACAGGACATTAAACCTATCTTAAAATATGGCACACCAATATAATGAAACTACATAATACATTTATAGACAACAAACATATTTTCTGAACATTAATGCACCAATGAGGGGATTGTTTTTCACTTCATAGTAAGAATTAATCATGATAAGTGATAGATTTAAAAAGTATTAGTGTTTAGTGAGGATTTCCTAGGATGTTGCATATTACCTGTTAAATGTGTTGTAACATTTTAAAATAATTCAAAATGTACTTTGTGGCTTATTCTTAGCTTAGATGTCTCTTAAGTATAATGTGACATACAGATGAGAAAACTTGTTCTGAAGACTCCTTCCTTCAGCTTAACAAAAGCCACCCATTTTACAGATGATTTAACTTTGATTAACCTACTCCGTTGTAACAGATTATTCCGACAACTGGAATTTCATTCTTTGGTGTTATTTCTAGGTGCAGCTTAATTTACAGAGCAGCTTTTCTTTCCATCTCACCAAAATACATCACAATTTTGATGTTAACTCAAAGTAAAAATTCAATGGTTCATTAACCCTAGTCTTAGCATTCATTGACAAGAGATTTGTCATTTTAAAAGTAACTGCTACTTTTATGCATTCTTTACTGCTCAGTTTATAACCTTAGATTCCCTGTCAGAGAAAGCATGGAGTTAACCACTTAGCATATTGCAATGAATATTCATCAATAAATTGATGTGACATGGCAGTCCCATTTTTCAGTCTTCCTGCTCTGTTGCATTCTTTTTCTGTTTTAAATACATTATAGTTTATCAGGTAATAAAGACTAGCTTAGAAAATCTTCAGAATTATGATACTATATTTTTGATCATGTCAGTAGTCCTTTAGCAACTATCATATTAGTTTTTAAAAAGAGAAGTGTATTTGTTCAGAGAAACATTCTCTGATCTGATGTTACTGATGGGCATTTTTACGAAATATTTGATATATATAATTGTTTAAGACCAACTTCATAATAAAAATACGATGTTTTGTAGTTTGTTTGTTTTTTTTAAAGATTTTATTTATTTATTTGACAGAGAGAGATCACAAGTAGGCAGAGAGGCAGGCAGAGAGAGAGGAGGAAGCAGGCTCCCCATGGAGCAGAGAGCCTGATGCGGGGCTTGATCCCAGGACCCTGAGATCATGACCTGAGCCGAAGGCAGCGGCTTAATCCACTGAGCCACCCAGGCACCCCTGTTTTGTAGTTTTTAAGAAGACCAGATGATTTGGGTTTTTGTTCCTTGAAATTTTATTTAGCTTAATCTTTTGACCTGTCATAGTTTTTAAATCAGTTTTTCATCCATGTAGAATGGGAGTTATATACATTAACTCTAAAACAAAATCCTGAAAACATATATCTAAATAGTTGATATTTATTCATTATTCAGCCACAACTAAACCGATCTATGTGGGCAAATAGGCATAGCAAATGCCATGTAAGAGGCAGATATAGATCACTGTCTAGCATACTTCATCTACATTTTAAATTTTAGAAGGAAAAGATGGTCTATAAACAAGATCTTTTCTGTTAAATATGTAGATTATGAGGTCACTTAGCACTAAAGTACTGACCATATGCATTATGACAGGAATTTGACACCTGTCATTGGAAATAGTACTTAGAAGCCGTATAATGCAACAAAGTTGAGGGAGGAAAATACAATGTGGATAGGAGGCTGTAATTTATAATTCACAGTGCTCAAGAATGACCTGTCCAGGGTGTCTCAAAATCCTCTCTTTGATTTTAGGATTTACATACCATAAACCCTGCTAGTAAGCAAAATTGGTTAGGATAACTGATAGTCAGAAAATGGAAATATATATGTTACATATATAATGCATGTATATATATATATATATATACACACACACACTCAAACTTAATTTTTAATTCAAGTAAATACATCATTATTCTAAAAGTCAACTTCTGAGTTAAATGTAATTAAACTGTTTTATTACATTACACCTACAGGTGACTTTATGGTAGGATTTCATCATGTTTGAGCAGCACAGTATAGAATTGTCACCAGTTATACTGTTTTCAGATTAATAATCTGTTGTATATGAGAATTCATCTAAAAGGAGTACTGTCTTTCTGTTTCTCTGTGTGATTATTTTGCCCAAAAAAAAGCTTTCATTTTTTTAAGTAGCACAAAAGCTGTAATTGGCATGCTTTGTAAGGAAGTGTCAATGTGCAAGAGAGTGGCGATCACTAAGAATTCTTTTACGTGTTCTTTCCCCTTTGCACCACCGCCTCCTCAGCGGGGTCACTGAGATCACTAGCTTTTCTTGAAATGGCCATTTTCACTGGCAGGTGCATTATACCCTGTATTTTCAGATTGTTTTTCCATTCTGAATGTTTGGCAGGTTGATTGCTCTGGCTGCATTGACGGAGAAAGGGCTGACAAATGCGGTTGGGCTGGCTGAAAAGACAGTGATTACTGTTTTCCTTTGTGGCTGATTGAGGCCCTTGAAAGGAAAAATTTTAACCTTCACCATTTGGTTCAAAAGTATGAGCATATATTGAAATCATTCGTGCCATTTATCCTAGTTCTGTAAACTTGTCAGAACGTAAAAATCGCTCAATTTCAAGTAATGTAGGATTGGCATACGTCATTATCATTTTGATTAAGTTGGAGGTTGTATCATTGTGTGCATTATACAGTGTCATTTAAAGCTTTCTTTCCTACAGGTACAGTTATATTTTTATTGCTAATACTATAGACTTAGAAAGATTTTCATAGCTCTCCAAACCTAACACTATGTGTGTGGTTTGGCAGCTGGTGTGGCCTACAAGCTGCATTTTGTTTGCAGGGTAAAGGCTTATCTGTAGGCCTCCTGGAGTGTGGGTAATTGCACGGGCTCACCATTGGGGAGAGAGGATTGGAAGCAGCCGAGCAGAAGAATGTTGTGCCATCCCTTTGCCACCTTGTAGCAGGAAGACACAATCCCAGCAGTGCCATCTGGTTGTTGCTATCTAGTCAGCTGGCCTGGCTGCTGGGACCATGACTTGGCAGCTGGTTCCCATCCTTGACCATTCTTTTGTGTACGGAGCATGTATGTGTGCTTTAGATAATTTTGAACATGGGTCGGGGAAATGACTATAAATAACAAGTCCCCTTATTGAATAGGCCCTCATTACTTAAGATGCACTCTGCTGCAGACGCCTGCTGCCATTCCCTTATAGACAAATGACGCATCTGTTCAGGCAATAAAAAGAAGCATTTTCTTCCTAAAAATCTGTCTCAGTACATAGTAAGAGAGAAGGTATGCAGAGGTGTATGTTCTACAACATTTTAAAGTAAGTGATTTTAAGTTAGTTCTTGGTTTGGAGAGGAGATTTAGTAATAAAGTCTTATAAACACTGTATATTATCTCAATATATATTTTTGTTCCAAGTTAAGAAAACATGATTTTAAGTGCTTATTGCCACATCATGCAACAATAGATAATGAGACTTGCATTTAAAATGACAGAATAGAAAATGTGGTCTCATAGCTATTATCTTTAAAATCTGCCTCTCAAATAGCAACCTGAGAGTTAATGTAAGCCGTCTTTATGCCATATGAAGACCCATTAGACACTGATGGTTTCAGATCACAAGTAAGCAGCCAGCTCTGTAGGCTATTTTAGACATTTGATTTTCTTCATTCCACAGCATTAATGTGTCAGCGTGCTGCATAAAACTATGCAGGAGTTGCATGTTGTTCTGTCTGGAATGATAAATGCTTGCAAGCTTTTAGAGATTTCCATGAAGAATTTGTCCTAGTTGCTTATATATCTTATTTCAGTTTATGTACCAAACAAAATTTGGAATGACTGTTAGAGGTACCAAATAGATATGTAAAACACCAAGAAGTTCCACTGATTTCTTTAAAATTGTGTTGATGAAATTCATATTCTTACTTGTTCTGTCTTGTCAGTGGTTTACTTTTGCATTTATGTGTAGTTAGTTGTACACCTTCTGAACTCTTGCTTGAAAGTTCGCTTATTTTCATAAAAGTAACTTTTGTGTTTTTGTTTTTGTTTTTCAGATGAAGAGGAAGAAGATGACGTAGTGACTCCTAAACCACCTATTGAACCTGAAGAAGAGAAAACTGTAAAGAAAGATGAAGAAAATGATAGTAAAGGTACCTTAAAGAATTAACTTACAAAAATTTTGTTGATTCTTATTAAAATTTTTTTTTATTATTTATGTGTTAAAGTAGAATAGAATCCTCTAAATCAAAGAGGTGAATCTGGTTGAAAAAAATATGTGCCATTCATTGATCCAAACTGTGATAGTGAGTTGACATGATTTGACAGACATAAATTAGACTGACTTCAGGAAAATATTTGTTTTCCAGCTCCCCCTCATGAGCTGACTGAAGAAGAAAAGCAACAAATCTTACATTCGGAGGAATTTTTAAGTTTCTTTGACCATTCTACAAGAATTGTAGAGAGAGCGCTTTCTGAGCAGATTAATATCTTCTTTGACTACAGCGGAAGGGATTTGGAAGACAAAGAAGGGTAATGTTTAATGGCTAAAATTATGGCTTCAGCAATGTTACTTTAAGATTACTTAAATAACTTTCCGATCAAGAGTGATAAGTTATAACATCATTCTTTTTTTTGGATTTGGTCTTTTTCTGTAGAGAGATTCAAGCAGGTGCTAAACTGTCATTAAATCGACAATTTTTTGATGAACGTTGGTCAAAGCATCGTGTTGTTAGCTGTTTGGATTGGTCATCTCAGGTAAATTGTAACAAAATTGGCTACTCATTTTTTTTTTTAAGGTTTTTTATTTATTTATTTGACAGACAGAGATCACAAGTAGGCAGAGAGGCAGGAAGAGAGAGAGGGAAGCAGGCTCCCTGCTGAGCAGAGAGCCTGATGCGGGGCTTGATCCCAGGGCCCTGGGATCATGACCTGAGCTGAAGGCAGAAGCTCTAACCCACTGAACCACCCAGGCGCCCCACAGTTACTCATTTTTTAATTAAAATTAATAGGCACTCTTAATTTTGGAAACTTTGTGTAATTAAATCAGTATATATCATTTAGAGTAATAATGGATGATGGTTCTAATGTTATTGTATTCATTTTATATATTTGGAAGAAAGGATTGGAACCATCCTTTAATTTAAACTCAAGATTGAATTTATGCCACAACCAAGGTTCATTAATTTCAGTTGCTCACCATATCCTTTGGTTAAAATTGCAGCGTGTTTTAATTTTAAAACGTTTTAAATAATTAACTACAGTAACTACATCCCAATAATCATAACTCTTATGATACATTTCTTGTGGTGCATTTCTTGGGGAAATGTTCAATATTTATATTTTCAAATAATTTGGTAAAGACCGTTGAGTCACTGAGAATGTGAAACATTTCTTATGCATAGCAATTTTTTCCCTACTTGATTCTTATGAACAGTATCCAGAGCTACTCGTGGCTTCCTATAATAACAATGAAGATGCTCCTCATGAACCTGATGGTGTGGCCCTGGTATGGAATATGAAATACAAAAAAACTACCCCAGAATATGTGTTTCACTGCCAGGTAAGATGGTCTTTTAATAGTCTTCCCTAGGTTTAAGAATTCATTAATGAATTTAAACAAGTACCTTTTTTCTTTTCTTGTCAACATAATGATTTCATTGGATTGGCATTTACTAAACCACCTCATATTTGCAAACAGATGTTAACAGAAAACTGAAGACTTTTCAGTTCAACACAATCTGCCTTTTGTGGCTTTTCTGACATCTCTTATGTTTAATCACACCTAAAGTCCTTTGCATTTGTGATTTTCTGTTATTGTGATTGATTATATAAAAGGAATCTTTTGTAAAATGTCTTTTCTACAGGGAGTTTCTCATGAACTTATATGCTGAATATACAGTTAGACAGTTGGCCCACTGAATTACTTATACATGGCCTGAGGAGTTGGACCTAGATAGTTTTATTTTTTTTATTTTCATTTTTTTTTTTTTGGAACTAGATGGTTTTAAATAGAAACGTATGTTTGAAGAAGGAAACAGATGCAGATTTTTAAAGTGAATTTAGTGGAAGGTTAGAATTTGCAAGCTTTTTCTAGTTGTATAAGTTACAATCTTTTTATTAAAAGAGTCTCATAATTCTGAGAAAAATGCTTAACTGAATCAAAATTAGCTTATACTCTGTTGTCACATTACTGTTAGAGCCAGTTGTCTTTTGATTTAATACTGTAATCAAATGAAATAATTTTTTTACTTTCTTTATAAATGGTTCGAATACATTTATGTAAACATTACATTTGACTTAAGCAAAAACTATTCTAAAGGTATATTTTTACATTATGAAATAAAATGAAATTTTTAAACAAATTACTTTACTTCTTTTTATAACCTTTAATACCTTACACTGAAAGGGAAAATGTTTGCATATAGATTGTTTTTATAACTTATCAGGCTTCTTCCATTTGAACCTTAAATATAAAAATCTTACTTATTTACAGTCAGCTGTGATGTCTGCTACATTTGCAAAATTTCATCCAAATCTGGTTGTTGGTGGTACATATTCAGGCCAAATTGTCCTGTGGGATAACCGTAGCAATAAAAGAACTCCGGTGCAGAGAACTCCGCTGTCAGCTGCTGCACACACAGTAAGTAGTAAAGAGGTTATTTCCATTAGACTTCTGTGCTGGTTGACCATTAAATACTTAGCAGTGTCTGTCAGAATAGTCTCAGAATGTGTTTCCTTTGATGTATGAATTCTTCATCAGTTGGCCACCAAGAATGAAGACCATCTTTTGTTGTTTTTTAGAAATCTGTTTTATTAAAAATTCATCTATCTTCTAAGACAAGCTTTTATTAATCAACAGAATGGCATCAAACTTCACATTAAAAATACCATCAAGATATGAGAGTGTTTTGATGTGAAACAGAATACCTGTGATTATAGTGTAAAAGTGGTTCCATTTTTTTTGGCAAAATAATCCCAGAAAACTTCTTTTAACATCTCTTTCTTTAGCATCCTGTATATTGTGTAAATGTTGTTGGAACACAAAATGCTCACAATCTGATTAGCATATCTACTGATGGAAAAATTTGTTCATGGAGTCTGGACATGCTTTCCCATCCACAGGTAAGTTAAACTTGGAAAACTGAAATTTTGAGACAAATGTTATTTGTTAAGTCCATGTAAATCCCAGCTTATGTTTTTTCATAAATGTTTATAATAGTATTATAACAGCCTATGAGCCTAACCTGTTAGGTATACTTTGTCATGATATACTTTATTTTCAAACCTACTTCATTTAATCAAAGTAAATTTGTATAAGTATTATAATAAAATAATTGTTTATAAACCATTAAAACTGGAACTGTTTCTAAGAAAATTAAAAGTTGCAATTTTATAAAATAATTTCCTTAATTTTTTCTACATAGGATAGCATGGAATTGGTTCATAAACAGTCAAAGGCAGTAGCTGTGACATCTATGTCCTTCCCTGTTGGAGATGTCAACAACTTTGTTGTTGGAAGTGAAGAAGGTTCTGTGTACACAGCATGCCGCCATGGCAGGTAAATCTAAACTGGAATTTGCAATTACTTAAATTTCTCCCTTTAATAGTCTCATTAAAACAAATTGCCCCTTGTTTAAGTAGAAATTTGTCATGGAGCCACTCATTATTTTTTGACAAATTGTATTTGAGTTCAGGTATATAAAGTTAAAACTTAAATACTGTTTCAAATAAAAGGTTACTTTGGATCATGATATGTTCTGGATCTTACAGGTTGTGGTCCGTTATGGTTTTGTATGTATGCAGTTGCAAATATAATATGCGCATGCCACATATTGACCCTTAAAGTTGTAAATAAGATTTTCATTTTGATGTATTTGGACTTTGAGCTTTAGTTCATCCTCCTGATAATTTTGTAGTAATGGCACGTACACATTTTAAATTGACTAGTATTTCTCCTGCTGTTCAATCTGTTTTGAAATTGTCTAGCTGTACCTTATCAATTGCTTCCTTAAAAAAAAAAAAAAAAAAATGGAGTGTCCAGATTTCATCTCAAATACAGATCACCTTCATGTCAAAGCTTTTGATACAAAATTAGTAGCCCGAATTTTTTCTCTTACAGATAGCCTCCCTTTATCTCTATCCATCACCTCAGATTATTGGATTTGTGAGTTGTATTGTCAACACCATGTTTATAGTTCAAAATGTATTTGTTTCAGTAGTGTTATCAAATCTGGATTGAGCAACACTCAACATCAGTTACTCTGATGTGTTATGAGCAGAGTTAGGTTTGTTGAAATTATGTCAAAATCTGATATATATAATCCTTAATAAAATGTATTTATAAGCAGTCTACTTCCAAGAGAGTTCCCTAATATTTTCACTTTTATGAAATAGCAAAGCTGGAATCAGTGAGATGTTTGAGGGACATCAAGGACCAATCACTGGTATCCACTGTCATGCAGCTGTTGGAGCAGTGGACTTCTCACATCTTTTTGTCACTTCGTCATTTGACTGGACAGTAAAACTTTGGACAACTAAGGTATTTAAAAACAGATGTCTGCTCATTTTCTTGGGTTTCTGACACAAGGTGGTGCTCTAATTCTACACAGGAAATACAGCTTTTTTTTTTTTTTTAAGATTTTATTTATTTATTTGACAGAGAGATATCACAACTAGGCAGAGAGGCAGGCAGAGAGAGAGAGGGGGAAGCAGGCTCCCTGCTGAGCAGAGAGCCCGATGCGGGGCTCGATCCCAGGACCCTGAGATCATGACCTAAGCCGAAGGCAGTGGCTTAACTCACTGAGCCACCCAGGCGCCCCAAGACAGAAAGCTTCATAATAGCTTAGAATGATTCACTGACAGACCAAACCTGATAAGAAGTTATACTGAGTGAGTGAGCCACTGGGTGTTGTAGTTTTCACAAAAGTGTGCTGACAAATATGTTAACCTCACACATAACCGAAGACCAGTCTTCTCAGTTCAGGCTTTTCCAGCACAGAACTGTTTACTCTGAATTGAGTAGGGGAAAAAAAGCACACGAGTATCTCTCATAGCACCACTCATAGCTGTGTATAGTCCAGTACAAAAGCCATACATTTGCTCTTGGAAGAGCTTTTAGAGGCTGCAGTGGCTCACAGAGCTGGTGGAAAATGGAGAAAAGGCAGGTAACAGATGTACAATAAGTCCTATACAATAAGGCTATAATAACAAACTTAAATCAGTAAGGAAATATTGTATAAAGGCATATATATTTTTGTTTTATGCAATAAAAAATTTGGTTTGTTTGCCTTTTAATTAGCTTCAGTTATTTGAAAAACCCACTGTGTTATAAAGTGATTCCTGATCGTCCAGCAATTCCAGATAAATGTAACTTTGCCCTGCTCCATTGAAAGTCTCAAGGCCGATCTAAGTAGGGAACGTTACTTCTTGTGATAGGCCTTGTAATTTCGTTTGAGAGCATATTAAATTTTAGAAGCCTTGACTTTTCTGTCTGGTTTTTCTCCAGTATTACATTGTAGTTGGCAAAGCTACATGATCAGAACATCAGATTCTATTTAAACGAAGTTAAATTTTAAGCTATACATTTTCATTTTCATTTTTCACTTATTGTTTCTATTTGCCTTATTCTAAATGTTGACTTTTGAATAGTTTATCATGATACAGAATTTAGAGACTCTATTTATTTCTTCAACTTCTTTGAGGAAACCTAGCGGTCTTTAGAAATGTTCTTTACTGTTATACTGAACCTGTATTTATATATCAAAAGCTGGCCTCAGAAATCTGGAATGGACTTACTGTTCACTTTTTTCTTCATGGTGTCTTTTTTCAATGTAATATGAAGTGAGTTAGAAAACCTTGCCTCTAAAAGCTTGCCTTTTAAATTTGAACATTTTCATGTTTGGCATTAGTGAGCATAAAAATAGGACTTAAGGCTAATGAAGGAAATACATAGAAAAGTGCTTAACACAGTGTCTAACATGTAATAGGCACTTAGCAACGTTCAGTTCCTCTTTCATCGGGTTCTGACAGAACCCTGAATGCATTTAATTAATCATCTGTTTTCTTTCTTGGGTTGTTCTTGAATTTTTGTTTTTTTAAGGAGAGTTTTCAGTGGAAAAAGGTAGAGGAAGAAGATTCTTACAACCACAAGCAAAGAAATGTATAATCTAGCTAGTAAAACCAAAGCAAGGTGTAGAATAGGAGAGATGAAGCCAACTATTTCTGCATAGGCTGCAGGTAGCCACATATAAGTTGCTGTATTTCTTGATGTGCTACACCTTAGTAGTTCTTTATGTAAAAACACAGGAGACATATCTTTGTTAGGTTATTGGCCAGCTTCCTTTTCAGTATTTGGAAAGAATCTTTTATAAATTTGTAGATTTATTTTAATAGGGCTTCAGTTGCCAGTCTTTTAGCTTTAAATTTGAGGCTTCCACCCTTGCATATATTACCAGCAGGACTGGAAAATGAAGAATTCCTCTTCATTGCCTAAATAAGAACAGAACTTATGTCTGTGATAGCAGACTGATTGATGCTTGCTTTTGTGGTACTCACACAGCTGGTTGATTGGTGGTTGGTATTTTTTGTTCTTGTGTTTTGCTGTATTTCACCATAGAACTGCCTTCTGAATAAGAATGACAGCCAGGCATATCTCTTTCTTTGCTAATTGAGCTAGGCATTGCTTCCTTCTGTGAGCTTCATTTATTGATTCAACTGTGATACATATGTCTCCTGCCACACCCACATACACAAGTACATACCTCTCCAATGTTAGTGGTCAAAGGATGAGCCAACATAGAACAGAGTGTTTTTATACATGTTTAAGGGCCCTCTCAAATTTTATCAGAAGAACTGCCTTTTATTCTAACTTCTCTGCACATAAGTAATTCTCTGTGAAAGCTAGAACAGCAACAATCTGCTGAGTAAATATTTTTTTATTTGGTTATATCATGGCTTCCATGTTGGTGGTATTTATTTCCACTCTGCCGAAAAACTTGAGTCTCTGTGCTCTCCAACACAATGGTTATAGGTAATAGGCAAGGTGATTTTTTTTTTTTTTTTTTTGGTCTTTTTTGTGGGTTGTGTGTGTGTGTTTTATGCATGTGTTTTTAAAAAATATTTTATTTATTTATTTGACAGAGAGAGATCACAAGTAGGCAGGGAGACAGGCAGGGAGACAGGCAGAGAGAAGGGGAAGCAGGTTCCCTGCTGAGCAAAGAGCCCCATGCGGGGCTCAATCCCGGGACCCTGGGATCCTGACCTGAGCCAAAGGCAGAGGCTTTAACCCTCTGAGCCACCCAGGCGCCTCTGTGGTTTTTTTTTTGTTGTTGTTGTTTTTTTTTTTTAAGATTTATTGGAGAGAGAGAGAGCGGGGTAGGGGTGGTGGGCAGAAGGAGAAGAGAGAGAATCTCCAGCAGATTTCCTGCTGACCGTGGAGCCTGACACAGGGCTCCATCTCATGACGCTGACATCATGACCTGAGCTGAATCCAAGAGTCAGTGTTTCAACTGAGTGAGGCACCCAGGTGCCCCAGTAGACAAGTTTTTAAATAATCTCTTTAAAAACATTGTTTCAATTCCATTTTAAGCTTTTTTTTTTTTTTTTTCATTTTAAGCTTTTTAAACCAGTATCTTACATTCATGAATTTAACAGACTTTAAATGTTTTTCTTCTCAGTCTCTACTTTTTTTAAGGGTTTTCTGACTCTGGGAATTGAGTCCCCATAAAGTGGAAGGAATGAGTTACTAAAAATTGTTGTATCTTTGTGTCCTTTAATTTTAACAAGTTTTTTTTTTTTTTTAAAGATTTTTTTTATTTATTATTTATTTGACAGAGAGAGATCACAAGCAGGCAGAGAGAGAGGAGGAAGCAGGCTCCCTGCCAAGCAGAGAGCCTGATGTGGGACTCGATCCCAGGACCCTGAGATCATGACCTGAGCCGAAGGCAGCGGCTTAACCCACTGAGCCACCCAAGCGCCCTCTTTGTGTCCTTTAAGATCTGGCTCTTCCCTAATAGCAAAATAAGATTCCTCCTTTTTTCTCCTTTTTAATTAGTCCTCTAAAAAATCCCAGAATTCTCAATTTGACACTGCCTCAAATTTAAAATGATCTACTTCTATAGTCAGCTTCTAATTTTTGCCTAGTCAGGATTTATAATGCAGCAACAGAGTTCTGGGTCATCAAAATTGTTTTCAAGACTTTTAAAAACTCAGTTATTTTTAGTAAAGAGTATAAACAGAGGTAGAGGATTTTCCACATTTTTGTTAAGTTTATACTAACCAAGACATTACTTTTAATATATTTGGAAGACACTATTATCTTTTCAAAATGCCAAATTTGAAAGTCATGACAGAAGTACTTTAGCAGCCCTGAAAAACAGTAGGAAGAATGTGTGAGCAGTGAAACTACTGGAAGGTAAACAGAGGATTCTGTTAAGAACTTGATTAGGGGTAGACCTGGTCAATTAGCTTACTGTTCTACCACATTTAACCATACTTGTTACAAATTACTTTTAAAATATAAGGATTGTTTATTTGGGGCCAAAATATTTCCATGTATGCACAGTGTTTTCTAATGTCAGAACAATGCCTGTCAGAATTATGTTACCATTAAGTGTCAAGGTTAGAATCAATGGGTAATTTCTTAGAGTAGGTAGTTTTCAGACTTAAGTAGTCCATACACACCTTAAATTTTTTTTACAATCTCTGATGTCTTAAATTCTCTTTTATATTTTAACGGCTTCATTATTTAACTCTCAGAGAACACCACCATTTAAAATGAGGTTGAAGAGACATTCCTAATGCTTGGAATAGCAACTGTGCACATATTAGACAAGTTCAAATGAAAAAAATGCTTCAAATTTAGAGTGTTTCTTGGGGAAGGCTGTCTGACCGTTGGGACCCAGTCCTCCATGGTAGTATTTACTATAGTAACCTGCCGCTGGCCAGTGTCCAGCCTGTTATTTCCTAATTCAGAAACTTAATCTTGTCAGTCTACTAGAGTTGATTAGCTAGGGAGTGCTGACTGGAACTAACAGGCTTCCAAGACACTGAGAGGGAGAGGGTCAATTTATTAATTTAATAATGAGAAACAACTGTCAGAAGGCCCAGATACTCATGCTGGCCTGACCAGCTCATTGTTTCTCTGTAGACAACCCACGTGGGAAGCCAAATTATAATCAGAAGATTGCTTGGTGAGCAAGGAATTGGAACAAAGGAAGTTTTCTAATTTGAATGTTTAATGGCATCAAGCAAAGATAGTGTGATTCATTCATTTTCACATGGAGATAGCCTTGCCATGGGTGGTAATTCTTAGAATCCTTTGGCTGAGACTCTCCTGGACAATGTTTGAATTGAGTACTATCTTCTGCTTCTTTGTATTTCCATTACTTTTAATAGACACATTCCTTCTCAAAAAGGTCATATCTCAGTCAAGTTATATAGGAAGATATTTCTGACCTTGGAATTATTTCTTTTTAAAGAGATTCTGTTGGGGCGGCTGGGTGGCTCAGTCAATTAAGCATCTGCCTTTGGCTCAGCTCATGGGATCGAGCCCCACATCTGGCTCCCTGCTCAGTGGAGAACCTGCTTCTCCCTCTCCCTCTTCTCTTCCCTTTGCTTGTGCTCTCTCTGTCCCTCTCTCTCAAATAAATAAAATCTTTTTTAAAAAGACATAATTTTAATTTGCATATAACTTTTTTCATATTTTATAAAAATGGAATCATATAATATTTATATATTTGTGGCTGGCTATTTTTGCTTATTAACATTATGTTTGTGAGATTCAGTGATTGTTCTCTCAGTTGTATACTATTCCAATATGCAAGTATACCACAGTTTATCCGTTCTACTGCTGATGGTATTTGGGTTCACTCCAGTGTGGTCTGTTAAGAGTAGTGCTGCTACTGGCATTGTTTATACTTCTTTAAAGAAAAATTTTTCCTCATGAATCACTTGTAGATGTCTTTTGATGGACTTAAGCACTTATTTCTGTTGGGGATATACCTAGGAGTGAAATAAACTTATAAGATACGCCTACATTCTGCTTTAGTAGATACTGCCAAGCAGTTTTCCAAAGTGATTTTACCAGTTTATAATCAACTCATAGCATATGAAATCTTCTCTTGTTCTGCAGCCTTCTCAACACTTGATATTTTCTGCCTTTTTTTTTTTCATTTTAATAATTCTGATAGGTGTAGTTGCATTGCATTGTGGTTTTAATTTGCATTACCTTGAGACTGATGAGGTTAAACACATTTCATGTACTTTTTGGTCATTTTATAACATTTCTGTTCAAATTTTTTACCCATTTTTCTATTGATAACCCCTTCTTTAGAAAATTATGTAGACCTATATATATGCTTACAGAGTGGAGCATGTGAACATGATTTTGATTTTGAACAATTTCTGTTGTTAAGCCCTTGATTGGAGACCATAAAATGGGCTAAAAATGGAATATTCTTGAGGAAGTATACTATCACCTTAGGAATAATATACCTTAGCATGGTGGCTCTTAATCATGGTGTACGTCAGAATGACTAGTGCAGCAACACCAGAAACACTGATGAATTGTATGATGCAGGGGGCTGCATCTGGAGTTTTAAAAACCTTGGCACAGTGGCTCGGTTGGATAAGTGTCTGCCTTTGGCTCATGTCATGATCCCAGGGTCCTGGAATCAAGTCCCACACTGGGCTCCTTGCTCAGCAGAGAGCCTGCTTCTCCCTCCCTCTGCTGCTGTCCCTGCTTAGGTTCTGTCTCTTCCTCTGACAAATGAATAAAATCTTTTTTTAAAAAAGCTCTCCAGATGAATGTGATGCCCATCCTATATTGAAAACCACTACTTCAGAGTGAGATTTCTTTTGGCATTTTTGCCAAAGAGAGTTATAGGAAATGGTGATCTTGAGAGGAAGAAACCTCTTAGTTTCAGTTTCTAGCTTACTTCAAAGTTTTGCTTAAAAATTTCTTAATTACAGGTAAACATTTTTGGCTATTAAGTTATAATCTTGACATTAATATCTGAATGAAAATTTTAAATATTTTTGAACTCTTTTTTTTTATGGAAAATTCCAAGTAGATATAAAATCAAATAGAAGAGTATAATGAAACCATGGTACCCAATACCTAGCTTCTACGATTATCAACACATGGTCCATCTTGTTTGATTCATTTCCATGTAGACACCCTCCCCACCCCTGGATTTTAAAGCAAACCCAGATATGTCATCTACAAATATTCAATACATATCTCTAAAAAATAAAGTCTTAAAAAAATAACGATGATACTCTATATCACACACCCCCCCAAAATGAAATGATTTCTTAATTTCATTAAATAGCCAGTTTTCAATTAAAAAAAATTTTTTTACTGTTTATTTGTTTGAAGCACGATCCAAATGAGATCCATATATTTGCAAGTAACACATCTTTTGAGCCCCTCTCTTAAGATAGGGCTTCCTTCCCTCTCTTCTCAATTCGTCGTCGTTGAAGAAGAAACCAGATTGGTTGTCTTGTTAGAGTTTCTCACAGTCTGGATTTTGCATTCTTACTGTATTGTTCATACTGTTGTGTATAGTTGTAGGTTGTTTACACTTCAAATAAAGAAGAGTTTACCCTCATGAATTACTTGGCATCTGCCTATCCTTATGTTGACATCTCAGTTTTTTTGGTCATCTGAAGCTCATTCTACAGTAGTGTGTTTGTGGATGCATTATTCTCATATTCACAAGAGCCTGTTGGGTTACAGAGGTCAGTTTGGCTGTATATAAAATCCATATTTACACTGTTTTCTTTGATTACCTTAAATATATCACTCTGTCATCTTTTGGCAAAAAGCATTGTTGTCCTTAATTGTCCTTGCAAAACCTGGCTGGCCAAACTTTTCTTTCTTTTTCTTTAAAGGGTTGATTGTCGTAGATGCACAGGCTACTCTTAAATATGTAGTTTCAAGCTGCTTTTATTTTAGGAGAGTTCTCTTGAGTTATTTTTAATATTCTATAGTATTGCTTTGGTTTTCTTCTTTAGGGGCTGCCTTTATAGGTATATCTTTGTTAGTTTCTGTCTATCACTTTTTAAGAAATTCACTTTATCTCTTTTCTTTAAAATAACTGTTATTGGTTCAGTGGGTTAAAGCCTCTGCCTTCGGCTCAGGTCGTGATCCCAGGTCCTGGGATCGAGCCCTGTGTTGGGCTTCCTGCTCAGCCGGAGGCTTGCTTCTCCCTCTTCTACTCCCCCTGCTTATTTTCCCTCTCTTGCTCTCTCTCTCAAATAAATAAATAAAATCTTTTTAAAAAACCTGTTATTGAAATGTAATTCGTATACTATAAAATTCACCCTTTAAAATTGTACAGTTCTTAGATTCATAGAGATATGTACTATCATCACTGTCTAATTTTAGAGCATTTTCAAATTTCGGAAAGGTACCTTAAATCTGTTAGCAGTTACTCCTCCTTTCCCTTCATCTAGCTCCTGGAAATGACCTACTTTCTATTTCTGCAGAACTTCCCGTTATAGACCTTTCATGGCATCACAATAAGTGACTGGCTTCTTTCACTTCACATATTTTCAAGGTTCATCCATGTGTGGCATATATCAGTACTTCATTCCTTTTTTGGACAAATACTGTCCCATTGTATGGATATACCACTTTTTGTTTATCCATTCATTAGTTATCGAGTGTTTAAGTGGTTTCCATTTGGGGCTATTGTGAATGCTGCTGTGAACACTCATGTATGTTTTTGTTGTGTGTTTGTTGAGCTACTTCCATATCTTGGCTATTGTATATGGGCTGCTATAAATCTAGGGGTGCATATATCCCTTTGAATTAGTGTTTTTGTATTCTTTGGGTAATACCCAGTAGTGCCATTGCTGGGTCATAGGGTTACCTCTGTTTTTAACTTTCTGAAGAACCTTCATACCATTTTCCACAGTGGCTGTGCCAGTTTGCATTCCTGCCAGCAGTGCAAGAGAGTTCCTTTTTCTCCATATCCTCACCAACACTGGTTTCTTATGTTATTGATAAGAGCCATTCTGACAGGTCTGAGGTCATATCTCCTTGTAGGTTTTTGTTTGTTTGTTTTGTTTTTAAGATTTTATTCATTTGGGGCGCCTGGGTGGCTCAGTGGGTTAAGACTCTGCCTTCAGCCCGGGTCATGATCTCAGGTTCCTGGGATAGAGCCCCGCATCCAGTTCTCTGCTCAGCGGGGAGCCTGCTTCTCCCTCTCTCTTTGCCTGCCTCTCTGCGTGCTTGTAATCTCTGTCTGTCAAATAAAGAAAATATTTTTTAAAAAATGATTCTATTCATTCATTTGTGGGACAGAAAACAGGCAGAGGAGGGGTACAGGGAGAGGGATAAGCAGACAACCCAACCCAATGCGGGGCCCAGTCCCAGGATCCTGAGATCACGATCCAAGCTGAAGTCAACTGCCTAACTGACTGAGCCACCCAGGGGGCCCTCATTGTAGTTTTTGATTTGCATTTCCCTGATGATAAGTCATGATAAGCATCTTTTCATGTGTCTGTTAGCCATCTGGACATCTTTGGAGAAATGTCTATTCATATCTTCTGCATTTTTAAATTGGGTTATTTGCTTTTTGGGTGTTGAGTTGTATAAGTTCTTTATATATTTTGGATACTAACCCTTTATCAGATATGTCATTTTCAAATATTGTCTTCCATTCCATAGGCTGCCTTTTAGTTTGGTTGATTGTTTCCTTCACTGTTTGGAAGATTTTTATTTTGATGTAGTCCCAATAGTTTATTTTTACTTTTGTTTCCCTTGCTTCAGGAGACATATCTAGAAAAAAAGTTGTTACACCTGACTTCAGAGAAGTTACTGCCTGTGTTCTCTTCTAGGATTCAAGCCTAGTATTCTATGATTTCAGGTCTCACATTTAGGTTTTTAATCCACTGTGAGTTTATTTTTGTGTATGGCGTGAGAAAGTGGTTTCATTCTTTTCATTCTTTTGCATGTATCTGACCAGTTTTCCTAATGCCATTTGTTGAAGAGACTTTTTCACATTGAATATTCTTTCCTGCTTTGTTGAAGATTAATTGGCCATATAATTGTGGGTTTATTTTGGGTCTTCTGTTATTTCATTTATCTCTGTGTCTATTTTTGTGCTAGTATCATACTATTTTGGTGATTGTAGCTTTATAATATAACTTGAAGTCTGGAATAGTGATATCTCCAGCTTTGCTTTTCTTTCTCAAAATATCTTTGGGTATTTGGGGTCTTTTGTGGTTCCATGTAAATTTTACAGTTGTCTGGTCTAGTTCTGTGAAAAGTGCTATTGATATTTTGATAGGGATTGCATTGAATATGTGGGTTACTTTGGTTAATTATAGACATTTTAAACAATATTTGCTCTTCCAATCTATGAGCATGGACTGTCTTTCCATTTCTTTGTGTCATCTTCAATTTCTTTCATCAGTGTTTTATAGTTTCGGGGGTACAGGTTGTTTACCTCTTTGGTTAAGTTTATTCCTAGGTATCTTACTATTTTTGGTGCAATTATAAATGGAATTATTTTCTTAATTTCTCTTTGTGCTGCTTCGTTATTGATATATAAAAATACAACAGATTTCTGTACATCAATTTTGTATCCTGTGAATTTACTGAATTTTTTTTTATCACTTCTTGCTGTTTTGGGGAGTTTTCTGTATCATGTCATCTGCAAATAGTGAAAGTTTTACTTCTCCCTTACCTATTTGGATGTGTTATTTCTCTTTGTTCTCTGATTGCTTTGGCTAGGACTTCCAGTACATTTTAGGTTACTTTTTGTGTCTCGTATGAGGAAGGAGGGGTCCTTCTTCATTCTTGTGCACGTGCAAATCCATCTTGTCTACCATTTTCCATTTCACTGTCATGACTGCCACAATAACTTTGTGTGGGATTTGACCAAAATCCTTTTTTGTCACTTATTCTCTACTAGTGAAATTAGTTTTTCTCTACTTTTAGGAGGGTGGGAATGGGCATAGGATAGTTTTTCTAGTTTTGTAGTTTAGGCTAAAGATTTCTCTTCTGTGTTTTTTGTAAAGTAAATACTTAATCTCTCTCAGTCTTGTACTTTCTGAGATGTGCCTTTTCTGTTCTCTCCACCAGTTTTATCTGAGCCTTCTCTTTCCCTTTGTCCCTACCGTGCTATATTCTACAATGCCGATTCTACTCCTAGCAGTTTCTCTTCGGTGAGACTTTGTCCTGAAAGGGAGCTTTGGTTTGTTAATTTTGTGAGTTTGTCGAACTCAGACTGCACCATTAGACCTTACTTATATCACATTGGAGTCTGCTTGCACTTATTTATAAATAGAATTACATTGAACTCCCAGTTTCTGCTGCTGTTCTCAGACTCAGCATGTTCCCTGACACTGTCCAGTGAGTATCTGCTGTCAGCGATGAGGCTCTTCTGTTCTGCTTTCTGGCTGTCAGAAGCCCGAGGCCTTTCCATACTTCTTCCTGCACAGATGTTTGTACCACAGAAGCCTTGTTATTGGTAGAAGTTTGTTTCTGCTTATTTTGTTAAATGATTTTTTTTTTAAGATTTTCTTTATTTATTTGACAGACAGAGATCACAAGTAGGCAGAGAGGCAGGCAGAGAGAGAGGAGGAAGCAGGCCCCCTGCCGAGCAGAGAGCCCGATTCGGGGCTCCATCCCAGGACCCTGGGATCATGACCTGAGCCGAAGGCAGAGGCTTTAACCCACTGAGCCACCCAGGTGCCCCAGTTTGTTTCTACTTATATTTGGAGCTTTGTCTCCTGATTTCGTTGTGCATATTGTCTTTGAATCTTCGGTTTTGCTATCTTCATTGCTTTGTTTGGGTTTATGGGGAGAGTTAGAAGAATTCAAAAAGTGAACTGCCATTGCTATCATCCTCCCAGAGTCTTCTCATGGGCAAATGTTTTTGAAGCATATTCTGTTCCTTTTTTAAAACAGTGTGGTGTCTAGAAGTTTAAAAGAAACTGCAATCCAATAGTTGATTCTCAGTTCATAACTCCAGGTAATTCTGTAGTGAAACAAGTAAGAAGAACTTTTTCTAGGCTGAGTTAAATATAATAAAATGTTATTCATACCTATTGGATGTATGTTGTATTTTGACTATGCTAAGAATCAACTTTTCCCTTTCAGAATAACAAGCCTTTGTACTCATTTGAAGATAATTCAGATTACGTTTATGATGTTATGTGGTCACCCACCCACCCAGCCCTGTTTGCTTGTGTGGATGGCATGGGGAGGCTGGATTTGTGGAATCTCAATAATGATACAGAGGTGAGTAGGAAAATAACAAAAATTGCACTGAAAAATAGAAAATTGGAGATTTATTGAATAATTTGTGAAATTCCTTTTATCCCAAGAAATGTAAAAGGGCTCAGTGATTGTAGCCTCATCACAAAGAAACCAAATAAGCTTTGTACCCTTAATAATAAACAGCGTGCTGTGCAGTACTAAAGGGAGAAATAATGTTGCCAAGAGCACTGGGCATTTCCTTTTACTTCTGAAAGCACTATCATGTCTGTAATGTCCTGGCAAAGTCTCATTCATAAGGCAACAGGGTAATTTTTTACTCGCAGGCTACAAAGCAGATCGTTTCAGACTATTGAAGTATGTTAACCTTAATTCTGAATTTCTAAATTATCTCTTAGTCTTGACAGAATTGTATATCTTCCATAAACATTAGTTTTAGCCTGACTTATTTAAATGAAAGAAAAATTTATTTTGATGACTTGTTCCATGAAGGCTTGAAAACAGAGGGTTATTACTATAAAATTAATAGAGAAACCACAAAATTTCCTAATTACTATACTAACATTACTTCCTGGCAATGAAATTTAACTACAGCTATTACTTACTTTTAGATATGTGTATTTTAAATGTTCCTTGAATTCTATACTGATATGTGGTGGTAAGAGAGAATGTTTTAGCAGTTCTGTCAGAAACGGTTATAGAAGTTAAAGTCTCTTGGTGCTTTCCCCTACATCCCACTCTTTCCCATATTTCTTCATATTTCTGGTGGCAGCCATCCAAATCACTTGAAGTAAAATAGTTGGATATACAGGCCAAGGAAGTTATATATTAGAAGTGTAAGAGTAGTTAAGTGTGCCAGCTCCTGGTTTAGTATTTTGAGGAGGAGTATTCAGATACTTCTAGGAGAAAGAGTATCTGACTAGGTGGTTGGGATTAATTACACTTTTATTGTTACCTAAAATGGTACCAATTGTATTTTTTCGGTTTGGATTTTGGTGTTTGAGATTTGGGGTTATACTTAAATGTGGGTCTTTCCTATAATCCTTAACTCAAAAAATATATCTAAATTACAGTTTTTCTCTGTAACAGTTTTGGCATTCTAGGAGTTAAATGAGTCATCTGGGGATGACTAGTGTCAATTAAAAGGATTATTTTTAATCAGGTTTCAAAAACTTTTTGGTGCTTCCAGTCTGAGTCAGACATTGACTGTTCTGTGTGTGGCAAATAAATCTCTTTTCCTCAGCATAAGAGAAGTAGGGGGAGATTCTGGGGCCGGGGGTGGGGGGGCGGTGTGCCATTATCTTGGTGCTGTCATCCTACCCTGTTCTAGACAGCTGATGGGAACAAGAGCTTTGGCAAGACCCAGACTGCACCTTCAGTATGAACTCTTTCTAGGAACTGTGGATCAAATCACAGGTTTCAGCTGACAGAGTCACAAGCTACAAAAGTAATTTCTGTCCTCTAAAATTGAACCATAATTTGTTTATGAGGGCTTTTGAAATGTTTCTTTAAAATGGAGTTTTGGCCATCTGTTTTCAAACAGCTTGATTTCTTAAAAAAGTTACAATAACAACAAAGAATCCTTTATTAAGGAGAAGATCTTTCAAAATGATGTGTGTATCCAGTCATGTGAGAATTTCTTATATAAGAACTTAAGTTATTTTCCCAAACCATTTTCAAGGATTGACTGTAATGTCATTCATAATGTATCAGTGAACAGGAAGAAAGTTGGGAAAATTCTTCATCTGTTTTCATCTTTGTTTTAAAAAATGTAGCCCTATTGGAAGAAAGAAGAGTTACTGTTTTACATGTTTATAGAAATCTTGATGAAACTTTTAACTGCACTATATTTTAAATGACTTCAGGTGCCAACTGCCAGCATTTCTGTGGAGGGTAATCCTGCTCTTAATCGTGTAAGATGGACCCATTCTGGAAGAGAGATTGCTGTGGGTGATTCTGAAGGACAGATTGTCATATATGATGTGGGAGAGGTATGGGGCTCACTGCCTATAATTTTGATACATCTGTTTGCTTTCAGGGCATTGTAGTTATGGTGTCTTTGTGGCTAACACTAGTCTTCGAGGTTCATGAGTTGTATAAACCATATGGTTGTAAAGATAAAACTTTTCCACAACAGAAGCAACTCTTAAGATTAATTTTCTTTCTAAATTGGATGTTCTGTGTCCCCACACAACAGATTTTGAGGATAATATCATATATTGGAACTACCTTATTTCTTGAAGCATAAATTACTAGAGATTAGAAACTTTTCAGGAAGAAGAAATTTGGAGTTGAATTATAGATTTTGCATTACGGACTTCGGGACTTTACAGATTTAAGTTCTTATTTTTCTATATGTTTAGATTTGTTTGGGCCAGATAGTAGAAATCAAAAGTAGTATCTTTGAGAGTTATTTGATGACTGTGTGAAATGTGAGTCTTGACTTCTGAACCTTGTTGCAAAGCCATTATCATTGAATCCAGCAGGATGAGTTGCATCTTTGTGTCATCTTTAGTATTTGGGTTGGCTATATAGGATGTTCAGGAGTGATTTCCTTCTTCTTAGCCCTGGCTAAAAGAAGCCTTAGTCACTGTTTCTTTTGCTATGCCTTATGAGTCCCCATCCCCTCTGGACTCCCTGTGGCCTCTAGTAATTTGATCTGGAGGGAGGTAGATTGAATCATTTAGAATAGCCAATTGAACTGTCCACACAGATGGAATTGCTCTATATCTGCACTGTCTAATCCAGTAGTTACTAGCCACATATGGCTATCAAACACTTAAAATGGGTCTAGCACAATGAAAGAAATGAATTTTAAATTTTATTTCAAGTAATTTAAATGTGAACAGTCACTTGTGTCTGGTAGGTACCATATTGGATATGACTAATCTAATCTAATATGGTAGATTAAGAAGCAGGCACATTCATTTGCTATACTGAGTGGTTTGTACCTTAATACGGCAGTGTTGAAATTTCTCCAATATTATGATAACAATTATCAAAAAGTTTTAGTCATTGGATGCTTCAGGGAGGCAAAAACATCATGAGCCTCTTTTTTCCTTTAGCTATTTGTAGATCACTAAAGTGGTAAAACATAATGTACCTTCTGATTAAGGGATTAAGATATTGAAAATGGTTATCTTACGCACCAAAAATAAATTTCTCATAAGAAACCAGCCCTTTGAAACATGCTTCAGAAACTATTTCATATTTGGAATGTGCAAGAAGTAAAAAATTTTAAGGAATTCCACCCCACCAGCAAAATCCATGAAATAGTGCATAGGAGTTATATTTGCAGAGTATCATTGTTATTCTCTCTTGTACTGATGGTGGTAACAGCAAAAGCGTTTCTGAGGCTGTCACAACACACATCCCAAACATCATCTTTTGTTTTGAAATGTATTGTAAAGCATTGTTATAGTCTCTGTAATTATGGAGAGACCATTTATGTCAATTATTACTTTTTAATGGAAAAACTATTTGAAAACAAACTGAAATACTGGGTAAGATAATCTTTTATTTCAGCACACATAAAACATTGTCTTTCTTTTAACAGCAGATTGCTGTCCCCCGCAATGATGAATGGGCACGGTTCGGCCGAACACTCGCAGAAATTAATGCAAACCGAGCTGATGCAGAGGAGGAAGCCGCTACCCGAATACCTGCTTAGCTCCTGAAAGGGGGATATTGTAGCCTTAGCGGGTTTGGGGACGTCTCTAAGTAGAACCTAAGACTATTTGCATGTTTCTGTCTAAATGTTCATTAAAAGGAAATTTCGTGGATTTAACCATGGATTTAATGAAGCAAGTAAATCTTATAGTGCCCCTTTTTATATCACATGCATCTTGTTTTGGATTTGTGTCATTTTTAATACAGCCGATTAACTTTACAGATTGTAGCCTTTTCTGAATTCTTACACACAAGTGTATATTTGGTATTAGTTATTCTTCTGAATTCTTTTCAACGTGTAACACTATATTCAAGTTATTTCTAAAGTACAGATTAAATCAGTTCTGCATATTTTTAAATAATCACAGTTCCCTGTAATATTGATACTGTCCTCACTACCATAATATGTAAGAACAATGTTTATTCTTAACCATAGCATGCATACATCTACCCAAGCCCCATTCTAATATCCCTTTTCTTCTTTATAATTCATGTGATCACTATTAAATAAAAACAAATATGCATTAACTTTTCAGATTCTCATTTTGATTTAGCCTTGCAATTTAAATTTTCCCTTTTATAAAGTGTCTTTTTTTACGTATCTTTCTTTAAGCTCTCATTGTAAGTGGCCACCTCAAATCTCGTGAAGTTTTTGTCTTAAATATGCCATACATTATAATGTAGATCTCTTGATGAAATTATGAACTGATGTTTAACCTGTCAGTGAAAAAATTTATTCTGGGTTAACTTTTGCTTTACTCCCTTATTTGCTTTCCATCTGAGATGTAGTTCTTCTAAAGAATAAACAGAAAGCTGCCTATTATTTCCATTGATTGAGATTATTATGTATGTGAGCTCTCTGAAACTAAAACCTCCTGTGAGAGAAATTGATTTCATGGTTGCAGTCGTAGCTATGAAGGAAGTGTTCAAATGAACTTTGTCATTGAATCAACTCCACATCTTGAGATCTGTTACCACACAATCTTGTATAAGCAAGTCTGAAAGGTGAGTGAAAAATATCTAAGAATTAATGTTGAAATCAACCTGTTTCAGAATTAGAGGAAAGCATTATGATCAGATCTTTATTTTATCCACTTTAAATTGTCTATTTCCTTGATCCTAACTACTTATTCTTCTAAAGTTTAACTGTTTATTCAACAGAACATGAACTAGGAGGGAAGAATAGATACTAGAATTTGAACATTTTTGTTGTTGTTTTATAATTCTAACAAAGATCTGTTGAAGATAAATTTCCAAATAATAAAATTTCTAAACTATGAGTATTGTGTAATGTAAAATAATTGACTTGGAATACTAGACCCACCCAACTTAGCTCTGACACTCACGAGAAGTGTGATTTTAGCCAAGTCTTTCAATCTGTTTGTGCTTCATACTTTTTATCCAGGAATTAAGTTTGGTTAGACGACTGTTAAATTTCCTTCCGACTCTAAAATTTTATATTGATTTTGATTACTTCAGGCAATTCTCCATTTTTATATATTCAGTTTTCACAAATTAGCACCCCATAATTGCCTATCATATATACCAAAGATAAGTTTTTTATAATAGTAGGAAAATAGCTGAAGTTAGCTCATGGTAGCATTGTCTATGAGTCAGAAGTTTGATTTCAGTCTATGGCCATACCACCCTGTATGCGCCAGATCTCATCTGATCTCAGAAGCTAAGCAGGGTGAGGCCTGGTTAGTACTTGGATGGGAGAAGTTCGATTTCAGCGGTCACACTTTTTGTTTTTGTTTTTAAAGATTTTATTTGAAAGAGAGTGAGAGCTAGAGAGAGAGAGAGAGAACACACACAAAGGAGAGAGAGAAGCAGACTCCTCGCTGAGCAGGGAGCCCCACATGGGGCTCAATCCCAGGACCCCTGGATCATGACCTGAGCTGAAGGCAGATGCTTAACTGACTGAGCCACCCAGGCACCCTGGTTATTACATTTTTGCTATCAGTTTGTAAAAAGGACTAGGAAAAGGGAAAACATCATTATAACTAAGGTTGGAAATCAAGAGATTTGGCAAATCGGATGCTCATTGGATTAAAATTGATATGTTTGATTGTGAAAGAATAAAATTGGTAAGTAAAATACTTAGCACCAGAATTTTTGCTTTTGAGGAATAACTTCTCTACCGCCCCACCCCAGCCCCCAAATGAGATGTGGACCTTTGCCCATATAACTTACTGTACATTTTTAGGAACCCATAAGTTTAATGTGAGTAACTGCCTTTTTTTCTTTTAAGATTTTATTTATTTATTTGACAGAGACACAGTGAGAGAGGGAACACAAGTAAGGGGAGTGGGAGAGGGAGAAGCAGGCTTCCCGATGAGCAGGGAGCTCGACACGGGCCTCAATCCCAGAACCATGGGATCACGACCTGAGCCAAAGGCAGACGCTTAACTGACTGAGCCACCTAGGTGCCCAAGTAACTGCCTTTTAAGTTTGAGTATATGATAGGGCAAAAAAGGAAGAACTAAGACTGTCAATATTGATGTAAAATCTTCTGACAAGTCAAACTGACTAGAAAAGTGTAGCACAGCTTTTTACTCTTTTAAACTTTTACTCTTTTTACTCTTTTACTCTTTACTCTTTCATTTATGAGTGAAAATCTTAAAATTTTCAAAAATACCCAGTAACGAAGAGGGGCGCCTGGGTGGCTCAGTGGATTAAGCCGCTGCCTTCGGCTCAGGTCATGATCTCAGGGTCCTGGGATCGAGCCCCGCATCGGGCTCTCTGCTCTGCAGGGAGCCTGCTTCCTCCTCTCTCTCTGCCTGCCTCTCTGCCTACTTGTGATCTCTCTCTCTGTCAAATAAATGAATAAAAAATCTAAAAAAAAAAAAAAAAAATACCCAGTAACGGAAATTACACCTTAATTTGTTACCAGTTACACTTTTTTGCTGAGTGGGAAACAAGCCATCGCTTTCAGGCTAATTTACTTTATTTATTGTTTTATAACAATAAAGGATGATGTTATTATCTTTTAAATGAGAAAGATTATTGGTTATTCTTATTTGTGTTGAGGAAGACTACTCAATTTTCAAATACCTAGTTAGCTTACACTAAGTCTCAGAAATAATTTTTTTTTTAAGATTTTATTTATTTGACAGAGATCACAAGTAGGCAGAGAGGCAGGCAGAGAGAGAGAGAGGGGGAAGCAGGCTCCCCGCCGAGCAGAGAACCCAATGCAGGGCTTAATCCCACGACCCCCAGATAGTGACCTGAGCGGGAGGCAGAGGCCCAACCCACTGAGCCACCCAGGCGTCCTATAGAAACAATTTTTGGTATAATTAAAGCAAAAAAAAACCCCCAAAAACAACAACAAAAAAAACCCCACAAAAATTCATTCGTAGAGTCTATCTTTGTGCTTATAGATTCAATTACCTACAAAGTTTAGAAAATCTCTAGATACAATATATTGTTTCAGTAATGCTGACATACTGCATCTTGAAGGAATGGATGACTTAAAATTAGGGGGGAAGGAACTAAAGGAAAGTAGTATTAGGAGTGATTCTAGTCTTAAAATACTGTAAGAATGTTGATTCATTCTGTTTTGTACTAGTACCTGAATAAACAGACTATAACCTCTGCCTGCCTCTTGGACCACATGGAAAGGAAGGGCTTGAATGAGTGAAAGAAAATCTGATATGAAGCACATGATTTTTCATCTTCCCATTCTCTTGAACAATGCATTTTTTAATCTTTTCCACAGTCCTGATATTTCAACATTGGTACTGCGGTGTTTTCTAAATAGGGAAAGCTCTACGATATATTGGAGAGGATGCATCTCCAGGCAGCTCCAGCTGCTTGATGGTTGTGAGAACTGAGTTGTTTCAAACATGACACAGCATCCAAGGTGGTGGTGTCATTAGCGTCATGCCTGAATCTTGGGCATAAGTCTAGGGAAAAAAACCATTGGCTTTGCCTCATTTGATAATTTAGTGATGAGATTCCCATTTGATTTCTTTTTTCCCCAGTCTGCATAGAACAAGACCAGAGTACTTGTTTTCCTGCTATCATTTTGCTGATTCATAATAACGTCTTACAGGTTTGCAATAATGTCTTACAGGTTTGGGAAAAAGACTTGGGGTTCTTTTTGACTCATTAAAAAGTGCTGGAAAATTATTTACTTAAAGATCTGGTTTACAGATTCTGGGAGCTTCTAGTGCTACCAAAGAATTAGAAAGTTGCCTCAAAGACAAGAATAAAAGAACACCTATGTTCTGTGTATATTTTGAATTCAGGGATTACAATTAAGAACATTAATCGATCTCTTTAATCTTAACTGCCCCAAAAGGTTCCAATTTGCTTATACTTAGTATGTTGTGTTTTTAAAATCCTCTTCATATAAAACAAGCACATTAAAAAAAAAAAAAAAGATGCTACAGTCCTAACTCAGAATGCCAACTGGAAGACTTTGAATAGTCATCACGTTGCAATGCTTTTCTCAATAGGCCAATGCTCCTGGATATTTTGTTGGACTCTAGGTGTACAGATTCATTCTGCCCATTCGTGTTTGCAATTCTCCAACTTCTTAAAGTTCAAATGGATTTTAGATTTTTAAGATTTCAATATATAGTTTCTAACCACTGATAGTTTCAACATAGCCAATCAGCCATCTTTTACAAACTTTTCTAAAATTACAGTATTTTGTGTTGTTAGTTTCATAGCAGGAATCTCCGTTTTGGCTTCTTAATATTCCATTACCAGTTCCCAGTCAGAGGATGGAACAGCTTGTACTCAGGTAGGCTTTCAGAAAGGTCTGTTTCACTTTGTGAGGTCATTTATTCAGGTCTCTGGTAATGTGTTATCATGCCTGTCTTTTAATGTACTTGATTTGGTCAGAAAGCTGTGGGGCAGTGATTGTGTATGGTGTAGAACACACCTACGTGGCGCTGAGCATGCAGAGACCTGCCTCTGGTGACTTCAGAAATCAGGTGTACCACCGGTAAAGCTTTGATGGCAAGTAATTTTATCTTTTGTGAATTTTTGTACTAGGTTTTTAAAGTCTCTTCTGAACAAAGTAATAGAAATGCTTTGGAACAAAATCTCTAATGCTGAAGTGTGGCTGGTATGTGAGAAAAAGAACACTGGGCTCAAAAGACCCAAATTCTATTCCTGATACCACCATTACCAGTAATGTCACCTGGGACAAGGGTCAGTATTCTCATGTGTTAAGTGAGGGAAATGTTCACTTCCTCTGAAGATTATAGGAGATGCAGTGTAAGTGAACAGTGTGTGTGAAAACTTGTAAATTATAAAGTACCATCCAAATAAGGGATTTTCTTAATTTTTTTTAAGAATACAAAAATGAGGGGCACCTGGGTGGCTCAGTGGATTAAGCCGCTGCCTTCAGCTCGGGTCATGATCTCAGGGTTCTGGGATCGAGCCCCACATCGGGCTCTCTTCTCCGCAGGGAGCCTGCTTCCTCCTCTCTCTCTGCCTGCCTCTCTGCCTACTTGTGCTCTCTCTCTGTGTCAAATAAATAAATAAAATCTTTAAAAAAAAAAAAATACAAAAATGGAGAGAGACCATTTTGTGTAGCCATTGTGCAATGTAATAAGCACACATCTCCCAAGGATTTAAGTGGCTTGATGTTCAAGAAAGTCTTTTTCTTAATTCTAAGACCTCGCAGCATAATTTAACCCTCAGATGCTTAGGAGTAACAGTGAACTGAGGGATATAAATTGCCCTTAATCAGTGATACTTTTCCTGGGAATGCTTTATTACATTCTATGATAAAATTACAAATTACAAAAATAGAAAAAAATGACCCACTCTGAATTTCCAGCCTGTACTCAGCTGTTGCTCTTATGTTACTTACATATAACATGGGTTGTGATATCTGGAGTCTTAGAAAAGAGCACATGGAACCCCTTTTTCAAGTTAGTGAGAAAACAAACTTGGTTCATGACTACCCAGTTAGATGTTAGCAGAACTGGAATCCATCACTTCCACAAAAAGCTGGGGAACAGCATTAATCAGCTATTATAACTTATATAGTACCATCCCTTCTTCCCTGAGTTTAGGCCCCTTGAAAATAACTTGTGTTCATTGTAGGAAGATGATCACTTAGAAGGGGGAGCTTCAGTCCTGATGACCTGTGTGTGGCTGTTAGGCTTAGAGGAAGCCCTAAGATTAGTCCTGCAGGAATAGCTTTTATATAGCTCACATCTGGATTGGCAGATCTCTGCTATCTTGTATCCAAAATGTGATTCTGAAATAAGTTAAAACCTGACTTATCAATGAACACCAATTGAGCAAGAAACATGGTAAAATGGCTAGGTCCTTCCTAATGGGCCTCATTTCCAATAATGTTTTTGATACAATCCTGAATTTGTCAGTACATGAGGGTCTTTAGATAGCTTTGGAGGATCTTTAGTTTTCCAAAGGCAAGAGAAATGGCCTTAGCCCTCCTGAAACTCAGGAGCTACTTGAGGAGAATTGGTATCAATTGAGAAAAAGGACTTTTATGTATTGTGTTGAAAATCAGACAAGGAGAACAGTGTGACTCATAGAAGACTGCTCTGGGTTTTCTTGTTCTTCTCTCTAAACCTTCATCCACACGATTGTAAAATGAATGCTTCAGTGATAATAGTGTAACAAGAGAATAATTGGAATAATACCTCCACATAGATCCAGAGCTCAAAAAAGGCTATCACTAACTATCAGGATGTCTGTCGTAACTTAGTTGAAATTCTATCAACTGATAGGGAAGAATTGACTACTAAATTCTGATATTTGGTGGGGAAGCTCCTTCAAAACACGGTGGTCCTGAGATTTGTATTTCTAATATAGAGTCTTGGACTTAGAGTCAACTTGTGTTGAAACTCAGTTAACCATAACTCGGAGCAAATGGGTTTCACCTAAGCTTATATCCTCATCTACTGCTTCACAGGGCTGTCATGGAATTAAACCGGGATCTGTGTGAAAATGAAGAATTATCAAATATGAAGAATTATCAATTATCCCATTGCTGTTATGGGAGGTGATGAGTAAGTAACACTCAGGAGGTCAACTGCTCTTCAGTAGCTCTTACAAGGTTATAGGCTTTATCTCTTGGCTGTTAGAGACTAAAAACAAGCACCTAAAATTCTGAGATCTCTGCTTTACCACACATGGCTTTCTGGCTTGCCTAGTTAGGATTCCCTTCTTTATTTCCCCTCCTGCTTCCTCTATTGACAGAGACCATAAAACCCGTAAGAAGTAAGTTTCAAAGAGATGGAACTGGGAAGGTGACTTTCAAAGATCTCACATTAGCACTTCATCCTTAATGGAAATCTTTCCATTGTCTCTTTCCAATGTATCTTTTGTTTCCAAAGTTTCCTCTGCCTTATAAAGAGCTGGCCTTTGTACGTTCTGACCATGTAGTATTAATAACCGGGTAGCATTTATTGAGTACTTGCTAAATGATTATATATGACTCACATATTCTTATTTATCCTAGCTTCCCTATAATGTGGGAACTATTATAAAGGATTACAAATTTACAAAAGCAGAAACTAATTTGAACCAATTTCTGTGGGCCTGATTTGTAGCCGGTTTCCATGGTTTAAATGCTCCCACAGGGCCAACAGCAAATGACCAATGTGATGTCACTGAACATGGAATTAGGAAGATACACATTTAACGAGCTTTCATTCATCTGGTGCAAGCCAGGTCCAGCATATCACTGGGCCTGGGGACATTAAGTGACTCACAATCTATGAACTAAACCAAAACAGTCTAATTTTTTTTTAATTTAAATTTTTTTTCAGGGTTCCAAAATTCATTGTTTATGTACCACGCCTGATTGTAGAGCTGTATTTTTAACCACTATATTACACTGCCTTTATGATCTTAGCCAATAAACAAGTCAGTTTTTTATTCAGATAATCCTACAGCTACATGCCTGAAAGACCATAGAAGAACACTCTAAGAGAGCAATTAAGACTCTGGGAACCTACAAAGTAAGTTTCCACTGGCTGAAGATGATGGCGGTAGCTGTAACTTAACCACAACTGAGCAGACTCCCTTGTAGCCTCTCTGTTAGCAAGGGCTGTACCTGAAACGCATTTATCAGTCACTACTTTTCTCCTCCCTGAGCCCTCCCCTAACATTTGCCTTGAAGCAGTAGGTCAAAAGATTTCACTGTTATAAAACAAGCTATTAAATTATGTTCATAGGGGCACCTGAGTGGCTCAGTGGGTTGAGCCTCTGCCTTCAGCTCAGGTCATGATCTCAGCGTCCTGGGATCAGGCCCCGCATCAGGCTCTCTGCTCAGCTCTCTGCCTGCCTCTCTGCCTACTTGTGATCTCTCTGTGTCAAATAAATAAATAAATAAATAAATAAATGTCAAATAAATAAATAAATAAAAATTTTTAAAAATATGTTCATAGCATGTACATATAGCTTGGATTTGAGAATTTTCAGGATTCCATGTCAAAATGTAGTAGCCAGAGGAGAACCACCCCACAGACAGTCCCTCTCCTACTCTTCACCTGTTCTGTGAATGACAGACCTCAAAGGAACTTTTGTGGATTCTTCACCTACGTGCTTAAATTCTGAACCACTGGAAAATAGCCACCTCTTGGCCACTATTTAGGTTTAGGGATGCATTTTAGGGAAGTTGGACCTGGGTGAAGAGGCTCATGCAAGCCCTGGAAGCAGAGCTGTTCAGGCAGGCAATTTCTCTCAGGTACCTTGAACACAGTCTTTGAAGGAATGAGATGGGCTCCAGGTGGGGATATCCTGTTGGTCCTTTAGTCTGTGCCCTAAGGGCCGTAGCTAAGGGCAGTGCTGGGCCTTTTCTCCTAAAGTCAACTGAATAGTTTGTTGGGTTTTTTTAAAGACATAATTAAAATATAATATTGTATAAGTTTAAGGTTTCCAAGGTGTTCGAGATACTTATATAAACAGGAATAGCGTGTCTGTGTGTGTCTGTGTATACACACACTGTTAGCTAATACCTCTATCAGTCATATAATTTTTTGTGGTGGGAAAAACTAAGATTTAATCTCTTAGGAACTTTGAAATTTATAATATGGTATTTTCTGTAATCACTATGCTGTGATTTAGATCTCCAAGTCTGTATCCCTAAGTAATATGTCCCCAATTATCCCCCATCTCTGATAACCACCAATCTATTTTCTGCCTTTTTTTTAAAAAGACTTATTTATTTATTTTAGAAAGTGACTGGGGGGTAAGGGCAGAGAGGGTGAGGGAGAAAGAGTCCCAGCCTGGAGCCCCACCCAGGGCTTGATCTCATGACCCTGGGATCATGAGATCATGACCTGAGCTGAAACCAAGAGTCAGTTGCTTAACCGACTGAGCCACCCAGGCAGTCCTCTGCTTTTATGAATTTAGCTCTTTCAGATTTGACATATAGTAATATCATACAGTATTTGTGTCTTACTTCTCTTACTTACTATTAATGCCTTCAAGTGTCCATCCATGTTGTCACAAATGCAGGATTTCCTTCTTTCTCATGGCTGAATGATATCGCTGTGTGTGTGTACCATAATTTCTGTATCCACTCACCAGTTTAGATAGAGTCTTAGGTTGCTTCCATATCTTGGCTATTGTGAACAATGCTGCAGTAAACATAGAAGCGCAATATCTCTTTGTAATCCTTTGTTCCTTTCCTTTGGATATATATCCAGAAGAGGAATTCCTGGATCATATGGTGGTTCTATTTTTAATCTTTTGAGGAGCCTCCATTGTTTCTTACCATAGTGGCTGCACCCATTAAATTCCCACCAACAGTGTACAAGCATTTCTTTATCCTCATATCCTTATCAACATTTGCTCTTTTTTTTTTTAAATTAGCTTATAATGTATTATTAGCCCCAGGAGTACAGGTCTGTGAATCATCAGGCTTACACACTTCACAGCACTCACCATAGCACATACACTCCCCAGTGTCCATAACCCAACTACCCTTTTCTATCTCTTCTTGATGATAGCCATTCTAATAGGTATGAAGTGGTTTTGATTTGTATTTCCCTAATGATTAGGGATGTTGAATACCTTTTCATGTACTTTTGGCCATTTATATGTCTTTGGAAAAGTACTTAGTTCATATGCCCATTTTAAATCAGATTTTTGGAGGGTTTTGTTAATTGATTTGTTATTGTATGAGTTCTTTATGTATTTTGAGTATTAACCTTTTACTGGATAAATGATTTGCAAAATGTCTCCCATTCCATAGGTTACCTTTTCATTTTTTTTTTTTATTATTGTTTGTTTGATGTAGTCCTACTTGTTGGTTTTTGCCTCTGTTGCCTGTCCTTTTAGGGTCATATCCAAAATATCACTGCACAGACCAATTGAAGGAGCTTCTTCCCTATGTTTTCTTCTATGAGTTTTACAGTATCAGATCTTCTGTTTAAGACTTTAATCCATTTTGAGTTAATCTTTGTGAGTGGCATAAAGGGTCCAATTTCATTTTTTTGCATGTGGTTATCCAGTTTTCCCAACACTATTTAACTTCTTTTCCCACTAAGTGTTCTTGGCTCCCTTGTCAAATATTAGTTGACTGGGTATGCAAATTTTGATGTCTGGGCTCTCTTGTCTATGTCTGTTGTTATGTCGGTACTGTACTATTTTAACTATAGCTTTGTAGTATAGTTTGAAATCAAGAAGTGAGATGCCTCTGGTTTATTTCTTTTTTGGGATTGCTTTGGCTAGTTGTGGTCTCGAATTTTAGGATTATCCTATTTCTTGAAAAATGCCATTGGAATTTTGATAGGGTTTTTGTCCAAACTGTAGATGGCTTTGGGTAGTATGGACATTTTAACAATATTAATTCTTCTGATCCATGGGCATGGGAGATCTCTCCATTTGTTTCCGACTTCGGTGCCTTTCATCAAAGTCTTGTAGTTATCATTGAACAGATCTTTTATGTCCTTGGTTAAATTTATTCCTAAGTGTATTATTGTAAATGGGATAGCTTTATTTTTTTAGATGTTTCAATATTAGTGTATAGACATGCAAGCTGATTCTGTATGCTAATTTTTGTCCTGTAACTTTGAGCTTCTTTGTCCTTCAAGTGAAAGTGAGTCTCTAGTAGGCAGCATATAGTTTTTTTTTTAATCCCTCCAGCTACTCTGCCTTTTTAGTGAATTCAACCCATTTATATTTAAAATTATTGATAGGTAAGGACTTACTAATGCCATCTTATTAATTGGTTTCTAGTTGTGTCGTATTTCTGTTTTTTCTTTTTCCCTTTGTTTCTGCATACCTTTGTAAATTGGTGACCTTTCATGGTGGTATGTTTTCTTTCCCCTTTTTGTATTTTTTGTGAATCTATTCTAGGTTTTTGCTTTGTGGTTACCAGGAGGCTTACATAAAATGTCTCATCAATAAAACAGTCCAGTTTAAGTTGATAGCAACTGAACTTCAGTTGTCTAAAAAGTTTCATCCTTTTGGTTTTCCTTCTTATATTTTGAAGTCATAATTTACTCAAAATATATATTTATATATAATATATATAATATATAAATATATATAATGTATATAAATATATATAATACATATATAAATATAATGTAAATTGTTTATTAACAAATTATAGTAGCTATCATTTTTAATATTCTTCCCCTTTAAGCTTTATACTACAGTTAAGTGGTTAACAAACATCCTATTTCAGAATTAGAGTTTTCTGACTATATATATATATATACACACACACCGCATATACAGCACCTTTACCAGTGTGTTTTCCTGTGTCTCCATGTTGCTGAGTGTCTTTTCAGCTTGAAGAACCCCTTTTTCAGCATTTACCGCAAGGCTGGACTAGTGGTGATGAACTCCCTCAGTTTTTGTGTGTGAAAATATTTCTCCTTCATACCTGATGTGTAACTTTGCTAGACAGTGTATTCTTGGCTGTCAGTTTTTTTTCTTTCAACACTTTGATCCCACACTCTCCTGACCTATAGTTCTGCCAAGAAATCTGCTCATAACCTAACAGGAGTTTCTCTGTAGGTTACAGGCTTTTTGCCCTGACTGCTTTTAGGATTCTCTCTTTGATTTTTAACAGTTTTATTATAATGTGTCTTAGAGAAGGTCTTTTCTTTGAGATCTAGGGTGACCTGTAACCTTCATGAACTTAGATGTCCTCATCTCTCCCCAGGTTTGGGAAGTTCTTGACCATTATTTCTTTTTCTGCCCCCCTCCTTCCTCTCTTCTCCTTCTGGAACCCCAGTTATCTAGTACAAATACTATTTGTTCTTTTGATAGAATCCTATTGATTACACAGGATTTCTTCATTCTTTTTTATTCTTTATTTTTTTTTTACTTTGTGTTATTTCAGAATTCCTGTCCCCCAAATCACTTATTTCTTCCATTTGCTTTTATTCTGCTGCAGATTCTCTCTGTTGCTTTTTTTTTTTTTTTTCATTTTATTCATGGAATTTTTCAGCTTCAGAATTTCTTTTTGGTTGTGATTTCTGTCCCTTGGGAAAATAACTCATTTTGCTCATGTGTTTTTTTTTTTCCCCTAATTACATTGAATTGTCTGGGTTTTCTTGTAGTTCATTGTGTTTCTTCAAAACAGCTATTTTGGGGCACCTGGGTGGGTCAGTGGGTTAAAGCCTCTGCATTCGGCTCAAGTCATGATCCCAGGGTCTTGGGATCGAGCCCCACATCGAGCCCCACATCGGGCTCTCTGCTCTGCGGGGAGCCTGCTTCCTACTCTCTCTGCCTGCCTCTCTGCCTACTTGTCATCTCTGTCTGTCAAATGAATAAATAAAATCTTAAAAAAAACAGCTATTTCGAATTATCAGAAGATCGCAAAATTCCATGCTTTTGAGAGCATGGTTACTGGAAAATTATTTTCTTTTGGTAATGATGTGTTTCCTTGATTTTTCATGTTCCTGTAGTTTGGCTTGCTCCTCTCACATTCGAAGTAGCTGACATCTCCTTAAATATTTACCAGTTGCCTTCAGATAGGGTATACTATTCATTGGTGCTGTTATATTTGGGGTTTTCTCTGCTTTTGTATGGATATATGTGGCTACATACACTTTTTTTGTCCCTCTTGTGGCAGAATTCTTAAGCTTTTGTGGCTTCCCTGGTTCTTACCTCTCACCAGTGCCCACCGGAATCCTTTCATTTTCCAGAAGGTGGTGCTATAGCTCAAGTTTGTGGTTTCTCCCTAGCACCGCCCCCCCCCCCCCTTCCTGGTCTTTCTGATGGTGTTTACTCAACTTACTGCTGCAGTTGCACTCCTGCGTGCACAGGGAGCTGGCTGCAGGGTCGTTGGGGATGTTATTTAGCCCTTCGAGTCTTGGGGGTGCCTGTGGGCCCAACCCAGTGGAGTGAAACTTGGGTGAATCACATCCAGAGGCTTGTGGGTAGACTTCTGAGTTCTGTGAGCAGGAACTACATTCTTTTGATGCCCTTTAACATTTTTATCTGGTTTTTTCCCAGACCGCCCTAGCCCCAGTCATAAAGGTCACTCACCACTGGGGTAGTCAGGCACTTACTTCTTTCTTTCCCCCATGGGAGGAGTTACTACTGCTGAATAGTTCAGCCCTGTGCCGTGTTGCTTTGTGAAAATTCCTCTTATAGTCCGCACTGGACCAGATTTGTATTTTTTGTTCCCATAGTGTCCTGGAATCTCCTCTTGGGAGTCTGGATTTTTTGTGAATTCTTTGTCATCCATGCATATCCACCTAGAACAGCACTCTCTAGGTTTGTCCCTTATTGCAGCAAGAAGGTTTGAGGCAGTTTTGTTGGTTCTGTAGCCTGTAACAAGGTCTGTCTGCCTATTACTGGATGCACAGGTGGGCAAGACTCCTCCCAGGTCTCTTGGCAGATGGTGCTCGTTCCCCCAACTCCCACAACAGTCCTTTGTTCATGGACAGATGTCTAACTCATTGTTAAAAAAAAGGACAAAAAGAACATTTTATACCACTATGAACCTGACCAACTGAGTAGTTTCTGAGATCGTTCTATTATCCCTAATCTTTCAATGCAAATAAAATCAGTTATCACTTAAACTATTTCATGATCCCTCAGAGTATTCACTGTTTTTAGTATTGAGTGGGGTCTCACAAAATTGTGCATGTTAGAAAGCAAAGAGCTGATACTTCAATAGTCCCTTATAAGCAATACTTTCTGTAAATAATAATAGTACAATGTATTTTATAACTAGAGGACTGTCCCAGGAGCCACTGTAGCTAGTTCTTTTCAAGGAAATTAACTGGAATAAAAGGCTACAAAAGAGTTTTTGTTCTGTTCTCTCGAAGTGGTAGTAAGACTGGATCAAGATGGCAGATAGGACAGAACCAACCGCCTACTATCCTTCTCAATGCTAAATCCTATATAAAGTGCTAAAGCAGAAGAAAAATAAGAGAATCTGCTACAGCACTGAAAAATAGGGACTAGCAGAAGAGTAGAAATTTTGAAAAATGCCAGAAAAATCAAAAGTAGATGGAATCAAAGCTCTGGACAAATAAAATTAAGAAACTACAACACAAAACCAATAAAGACTGCTACAAACAGAGGAATGGGTTAAAACCTTGATCAACAGATGCAGAGAGCAGGAGGGTACTGATGGGTGCTGGGCAGGGTGATTCATTAGGGAGTTGATGCAAAGTAGCTAAGTAAGTCCCATTCCCCAACCATGGGCCAAATGGTAGGCAGAAGGGATGTCTATACCCAGCCTATAACAGAATAGTAACTGAAGCCATTGGAACTGGATAAGCAGGGCAGTGCCCACCAGGTACTTGCTTTACCCTCAAGAGGAAAAGAGCACCCTATACCCGGAATCAAAATACTGGCATATATTCACCTGGCAGCCTAGCCCACTGCTCCCATCATGGGCTCTGATAAACATCCACGGGTGGATGGCTCCATTGGTTAAGTGTCTGACTCTTGGTTTTGGCTCAGGTCATGACCTCAGGGTCCTGATATCAAGCCTTCCATCAGGCTCCACATTGAGTGTGGAGTCTGCTTGTCCCTCTCCCTCTGCTCCTCGCTCTCCCCACCCCATGTACTCTCTCTCGAATAAATAAAATCTTTTTTTAAAAAAATCCACCAAAAAGGAGCCGCCTGGGTGGCTCAGTGGGTTAAAGCCTCTGCCCTCGGCTCGGATCATGATCCCAGGGTCCTGGGATCGAGCCCCACATCGGGCTCTCTGCTTGGCAGGGAGCCTGCTTCTCCTTCTCTCTCTGCCTGCCTCTCTGCCTACTTGTATTCTCTGTCTGTCAAAAATAAATAAAATCTTTAAAAAAAAAATCCACCAAAAAAACTACAATGCGAAAATGAGCAACTAAATTGCAACCATGAATCACCAAACTCTTTCAATAAAACCAATATGAAAGGCCCAAACAACAAAAAAAAATTTTTAAAGTTCACAGACTAGGGACATCTGGGTGGCTGAGTCAGTTGAACACCTGCCTTTGGCTTGGGTTGTGATCCCAGGGTCTTGGGATTGGGTCCCACATCAGACTCCTTGCTCAGCAGGGAGCCTGCTTCTCCCTCTGCCTACCTCTCCCCTACTTGTGCGCTCTCTCCCTGACAATTTTTTTTAAATCTAAAAAAATTAAAAAGTAAAGTCCACAGCCCAAAGAACTCTAATTAATATCCCAAAGGCATAGAAGAGGATATCAGAGCCATTAAAGAAAAACAAAACCAAAGCCAAATAGTCCAGGGATACAGCTGAAGAGCAAATCTGACAGCAGGATGATCACAAGGTGTCTCCCATTACTCGACCTGGAAGTACAGATGGAGAAAGTATGAAGGAAAGCTAAAAGACACTGAGACAGGTCCAAAAATCACAACATCTACCTAAACAGAAAGGAGATAAATGAGAAAATGCAGAGAGAGAAATCAACTGGAAGAGAGTTCTTTGGTCTGAAAAGTCTTAGGATTAAAAGCGTTCATCCCCATTCAGTATAGAACCTGCTGAAGTTTTAAAAGGAGAATTTCAAAATACCAACACTACAGAACAAATTCTAAAAACTGCCAAAGGCTAAAGAAAACAAATTATATACAAGTTAACACCATTGGCATCAGGCCTCTCTTTGACAAGAACATATGAAGACAAAACATTTCAAAAATTACTTTGAGAATTCTAGACTTCCAGTTTCTAGTCCTGCATGTAAGAAGTTTAGAAGTTGCTACCCTGTCCTAATAGCAAGTAAAAAGCTGAACAAACAGCTCTTCCTAGATCCATAAGGTCAAAGTTCAAGCCACTGTCCCCGCAGATCGGAGAGACAGGCACATTGGAGCAGTTATCTCCATGGGAACCAGTGCCAGGGTAGGAAAACCTGACAGCAATTGACAATTTGCTACCTACTTTATAGATGAAAAATGATTAAGAATAACATCCAACTTTCCAGAAACCACAAAAGGAAGAAGAGAGAGGAGTAAAATATTTAAAAGTGTTAGGGGGGGAAACCACCAACTTAGAATTCTGTAGCATAGCTAAGTAAACAGCAATGGTATGGTTTTTATTCTTTAAAAAATTTCAGTGTGTTTTAGGACCCAGAATGTGGTCTTCAAAAGGGAAGACGAAGATTTTCTCAAAACAAACCAAACAAAAAAAATTTTCTCAAAACAAAATTGAAGGAATTTTTTGCCAGGAGAGCTGTCTTGCAAAAAATATTAAAAGAAGTTCTTTGGAGGAAAAAAAATGATAGAGGTTTGAAACCTCTATGCTCTAAAGGAAGAGCATCAGAGGGGGAATAGTGAAGGGAAAATTAAAAGCTTCATTTTTCTTATTCTATGATCTAACAGATAACTTTGTTCAAAGTAATATTGACACTATATTCAACTATATATACTTTGTGTGTATGCTTATGTACAAGTGAAATGAATGACAGCAATGAAGGGACAAAAGGGAGGAATTAGGATTATTTTGTTATTATAAAGTATTCTTACAACCCCAAAAGTGGCATATTATTTGAAGGTGAACTTGGATTAGTTGTAAGTTTATATTGAAAACTCTAGGGGAACCACTAAGACAGGTTTAAAAAAAAGTATGACTGATACAAAAAGGAGAAGATGGAATCATATAAATGCCCAATTAAAGCCAAAAAAAGCAGGAAAATGGAAGATAAAAATAAGAAAAAGTGCAAACAGTAACAAATAAGGTAGGCATTAATATATCAATAATCACTTTGAGCATCAGTGGTCTAAATGTACCAATTAAGACAAATTGTGGGGTGCTGGGGTGGCTCAATTGGTTGAGCATCTGCCTGTTGGTTTTGGCTCAGGTCATGATCTCATGGGTCATGAGATCGAGTCCCACAGTGGGCTTCATGGTCAGCGGGGAGTCTGGTTGAAATCCCCCCCACTCACACTCTCTCTGTCTCAAATTTTTTTAAAAATAAAAAAGACTGTCACAGCTGATCAAGAAAGAAGATCCAAATATGTGTTGTCTATAGTAAACACACTTTAAAGATTTCTTTTCATTTATTTATTTGATATAAAGAGGAGAGAGAGAACACAAGCAGGAGGAGGAGCAGGCAGAGGGAGAGGGAGAAGCAGGCTCCCCACCAAGCAGGGAGCCTGACGCAAGGCTTAATCCAAGGACCCCAGGATCATGACCCAAGCCCAAAGCAGACTCTCAACCAACTGAGCCACCCAGGTGCCCAAACACACTTTAAATATAAAGACACATAAATTAAAAGTACATGGGTCAAGAAAAATACACCATGCCAACACTAACCAAAAGAAAGCAGGCGGGGCGCCTGGGTGGCTTAGTGTTGTTAAGCCTCTGCCTTTGGCTCAGGTCATGATCTCAGGGTCCTGGGATTGAGGCCCGTGTCGAGCTCTCTGCTCAGCGGGGAGTCTGCTTCCCCCTCTCTCTGCCTGCCTCTCTGCCTACTTGTGACTTCTCTCTGTCAAATAAATAAATAAAATCTTTAAAAAAAGGAAAAAAAGCAGGAGGCAGAGAGAGTCAATTATCATATGGTTTCACTTATTTGTGGAGCATACACAGAGGACATGGGGAGATGGAGAGAAGGGATTTGAGGGAAATTGGAAGGGGAGATGAACCATGAGAGACTATGGACTCTGAAAAAGAACCTGAGGGTTTTGAAGGGATAGGGGGTAGGAGGTTGGGGGAGCCTGGTGGTGGGTATTACGGAGGGCACATATTGCATGGAGCACTGGGTGTGGTGCATAAACAATGAATTGTTACACTGAAAAGAAATTAAATTTAAAAAAATTCCATTAAAAAAATCACAAAATGGGGCACCTGGGTGGCTCAGTGGGTTAAGCCGCTGCCTTTGGCTCAGGTCATGATCTCAGGGTCCTGGGATCGAGCCTCACATCGGGCTCTCTGCTCAGCAGGGAGCCTGCTTCCCTCTCGCTCTCTCTGCCTGCCTCTCTGCCTGCTTGTGATCTCTGTGTGTCAAATAAATAAATAAAATCTTTAAAAAAAAATCACAAAATGTTATTCAAAGGCATTAAAGTAGAACTAAATAAATGAAGAGCTATACTATACTGTCAAAAAAAAAAAAGCAGGAGTAGCTGTATTAATTTCAGACAGAGCAGACTTCAAATCAAGACAAGTTATTGGGGATTAAAAGGGATTTTATATAATGATGAAAGGGTCAATTCTCCAAAAAGAAATAATAATCCTTGATGTGTATGCACTTAACAGAGCATCAAACTACTTGAGGTAAAGACTAATAAACCTGCAAAGAAAATATATAAAACCACTATCAGAGTTGGAGACCTCAACATCCCTCTCTCAGAAAGAGACAGATCCAGCAGGGAGAAAAATCAGCAAAAATGTTGTTGAATTCAAAGCACCATCAACTGAATGTTGTCAATAATCTGCAGATTCCTTTATCCAGAAACAACAAAATACACACATGAATTCTGTTACACTGAAAAGAAATTAAATTAAAAATCACAAAATGTGATTTTTAATAAAGGATAATAAAGGAACATTCACCAAGACAGACCACATTCTGGGTCCACTGAAAATTTTTAAAGAATAGAAATACAGTATCTACCCTCAGACAACAATGTAATTAAGTTAGAAATCGTAAGATAAAGACAGCTGGAAATCCCCAAATATGTGGAGATTAGACTACAAAATGGTACATGGGTCAAAAATGAAATCTCAGGGGCGCCTGGGTGGCTCAGTGGGTTAAGCCACTGCCTTCAGCTCGGGTCATGATCCCAGGGTCCTGGGATCGAATCCCACATGGCCTCCTTGCTCGGCAGGGAGCCTGCTTCTCTCTTCACCTCTGCCTGCCTCTCTGCCTGCCTGTGTGCTCTCTCTCTCTCTCCTTCTCTCTGATAAATAAAATAAAATATTTAAAAAAAAATGAAATCTCAGAAAAGTAAATGATAACACCAGAATTCATGGGATGCAACAAAAGTGGTGCTTGGAAGGAAATATAGCTTGAGTACATGTATTAGAAAGAAAGATTTAAAATTTATCATCTAAGTTTCTTTCTTAGGAAACTAGAAAATGGGCAAGTTAAATCCAAAGCAAGCATTAGAAAAGAAAAATTAGAACAGAAATCAGTGAATTGAAAACAGATAATCAATATAGAAAAATCAATGCAACCAAAAAGCGGGTTCTTTAAAAAGATCAATCATAGGGGTGCCTGGGTGGCTCAGTGGGTTAAGCCTCTGCCTTCGGCTCAGGTCATGATCCCAAGGTCCTGGGATTGAGCCCCGCATCTGGCTCTCTGCTCAGCAGGAAGCCTGCTTTCCCCTCTCTCTCTGCCTGCCTCTCTGCCTACTTGTGATCTCTGTCAAATAAATAAATATTCTTTTGTAAATAAAAAAAAAATCAATCATATTGATAAACCTCTAGCCAGGCTTAAAAAAGAAAGGAACTATTACTGATAACAGAAATGAAAGTGGGAACATCACTTTAGATCCCAAGGACATTAAAAGGATAATAAAGGAATACCATGAACAACTTTATGCCCACATACTTGATAACCTAGATGAAATAGACTAATTCCTTGAAAGACAAAATTTGCTAAAACTCACAAAAGAAGAAATAATCTGAACAGGTTCATATCAAAGAAATTGAATCAATAATTAATAACTCTCTGAAACAGAAGAATAAGAACCAGAAGCATTCACTAGTAAATCCTACCAAACATGTAAGGAAGAAATTCTACTAGTTCTCTACGATCTCAGAAGACAGGAGAAAAGGGAGAATTTCATCATATGAGGCCAGTATTACCCTAATACCAAAGCCAAAGACGTTACAAGAAAACAGAAGTATAGACTAATATCTCATAAATATAGCTGCAAAATCCTCAATAAAATATTAGGAAACTGAATCCAACAATGTATAAAAACAATTACATACATACCACAACGATTTGGGATTTTCTACCAGGCATGCAAGACAGTCAACATTTGAAAATCATTGTAATCTATCACAACAGGCTAAAGAAAAATCACATGACTATGTTAACATAGGTACAAAAAGCATGTAAATCCTGAACACTCATTCTTGATTAAAAAAAAAAGGGGCGCCTGGGTGGCTCAGTGGGTTAAAGCCTCTGCCTTCAGCTCAGGTCATGATCCCAGGGTCCTGGGATCAAGCCCCACATCAGGCTCTCTGCTCAGCAGGGAGCCTGCTTTCTCCTCTCTCTCCCTGCCTGCCTCTCTGACTAGTTACAATATGTCTATCAAATCTTAAAAAAAAAAAAAAATTGTCAGCTGGGAAGAGAAAACTTCAACTTGATTTAAAAAAAAAAAACTACAAAAAACTGACAGCTAACATTATACCTAATGGTGAAAAACATGATGCTTTCCCATTAAGAGAAAGACGGCAAGGATGCCCCTTCTCACTACTCCTTTTCAACACTGTACTGAAAGTACCAGCTAATGCACTATAAACAAGGAAAGGAAATACAAGATACACGAATTGGGAAGGAAGAAATAAAACTGTCGGTTTGAAAATGAGCATGGCTGCTTATGTAGAAAATCTGAAGGAAGTGACCAAAAAAAAAAAAAACCCTCATGGACCTCATAAGTGATTAGAGCAAAGGATAGGGCTAATGTACGAGAGTCAATTCCTTTATCATATGAACAACAAACAAGTAGGATTTGAAGTTAAAAACACAATACCATTGGGGCGCCTGGGTGGCTCAGTGGGTTAAAGCCTCTGCCTTCAGCTCAGGTCATGATCCCAGGGTCCTGGGATCGAGCCCCACATTGGGCTCTCTGCTCGGCAGGGAGCCTGCTTTCCTTCCTCTCTCTCTGCCTGCCTCTCTGCCTACTTGTAATCTCTGTCTGTCAAATAAATTAAAAAAAAAAAAAACAAAAAAACACAATACCATTATCATTAGCACTCCTAAAATGAAATATTGATATATAACAAAATATGTAAAAAGATCTCAAGGAAAACTATAAAACTGATGAGCAAAATGAAAGAACAAAATAAATAGATATTTCATGTTCATGGATGGGTAGATCCACCATTGTCAAAATGTTGGTTTTTCCCACCTTGACCAATTGATTTCAGTGAAATCCCAGTTGAATTCCCAGTAAGTTATTTTATAGGTAACATCAAACAGACCTAAAGTTTATATGGAGAGGCAAAAGACAAATAGCCAACACAATATTAAAGAAAAAAGACTGATACCGCACAACTTCAAGACTTAGTATATAGGGGGCGCCTGGGTGGCTCAGTGGGTTAAAGCCTCTGCCTTCGGCTCAGGTCATGATCCCAGGGTCCTGGGATCGAGCCCCACATCAGGCTCTCTGCTCAGCAGGGAGCTTGATTCCTCCTCTCTCTCTGCCTGCCTCTCTGCCTACTTGTAATCTCTGTCTGTCAAATAAATAAATATTTAAAAAAAAAAAGACTTAGTATATAGCCACAGTAGTCAAGATAGTAGTATTGTTAAAAACAAACAAACAAAAAACAGATTAATGGAACAGAACAGAGAGGCCAAAATAGTCTAAATACATAAATACAGTCAATCGATCTCTGACAAAGGAGGAAAGAATGGGGCAAAGACAGTCTTTTCAAAAATGGTGCTGAAACAACTGAACAGTTATATAAAAAAAAATATCTAGACATGGACCTTCCACCCTTCACAAAAATTAACTCAAAATAGATCAGAGAGCTAAATGTAAAACATGCAACTATAAAACTCCTAGAAGGTAACACAGGAGAAAACCTAGGTGGCCCTGGACATGGTGGTGACTTTAGGTAAAACACCAAAGGGATGATCCATGAAAGAAATATTGATCAGCTAGAGTTTATTGAAATTAAATACTTCCGCTCTGTGAAAGACAATGTCAAGAGAATGAGAAGACAAACCACAGGCTGGAAAAATTTTTTTTTTCAAAAGCCACATCTGACAAAGGGGTATCCAAATATAAAAAGTTATCCAAAATATACAAAGAACTCTAAAAAACAGGTAAAAAAATCCAATTAAAAAGTAGGCCAAAGACTTTAACACCTCACCAAAGAAAATATACAGATGGCAAATAAACATATGAAAAGATGTTCCATATCCTAAATCATCAGGGAAACGCAAATTAAAACAGAAATGAGATACCACTACTCTTAGAATGACCAAACTCCGGAATAGTAACACCAGATGTGGTGTTGATGAGGATGTTGGGGCCACAAAAACTTCCTTCAGTTGCTGGTGGGAATGCAAAATGGTACAGTCACTTGGGAAGATAGTTTGGTGGTTTCCTACACAACTAAACATACTCTCACCACACGAGCCAGCGGCCATGCTCCCTGGCATTAACTCAGAGGAGCTGAAAACTTATGTCCTGCACCTAGATGTTTATAGCAGCAGCTTTATTATAATTGCCAAGACTGAAAGCAACCAAGATATCCTTCAGTAGGTGAATAGATAAATACTTGGTGTATCCAGACAATGAAATACTTAGGACTAAAAGAAATGAGTACACAAGACATGAAAAGACATGGAGGAATCTTAATTACATACTACAAAGTGAATGAGTTCAATCTGAAAAAGGCTACATACCATCTCATTCCAAATATATGACATTCAGAAAAAGCCAAAAGTATGGAAACTAAAACATCAGTGATTACCAGGTGCTGAGGGGCTGAGGGGAGGAAATGGAGGAACACAGAGGATCTTTAGGGTGGTGAAAATACTCAGATATGATAATGATGGATAAAAGTTATTTTATCTTTGTTCAAGCTCATAGAATGTACAACACCAACAGTGAACTCTAATGTTAACTATGTACTTTGTGTGACTTTAATGTGTCGATGTATGTTTACTGAGTGTAACAAATGTATCATTCTGATGGGGATGTTGATGAGGAGGCTTTGTGCGTGTGGAGATACAGGGGGTATACATGGAAAAGCTCTATAATACCACTTAATTTTGCTCTGAATCTAAAACTGCTCTAGAAAAAAAAATAAGTATTTTTTAAAATAGTAAAAACAAAGGAGTTAAAATGGTACACTACAGCTATTATTAAAATATCTAATAGATCTAGTGAATATACCTATTTTACACATGAAAGCAGTAAAGGAGGAAGATAGAAACAAAAAGATGAGACATTTAGAAAAAAAACAATTTTCAAAACTAATAAGTGAATTCAGCAAGGTCAAAGGATACAAGATCAATACAGAAAAATCAGTTGTATTTCTATATAGTAATAGTGAGCAATCTGAAAATATAATTAAAACCATTTCATTCATAAAAACATCATAAAAAATAAAATACTTAAGAAAAAATTAACAAAATAATTGCCAGACTTATGCATTGAAAACAAAACAACACAGCTGAAATTTCTAAATATCTAAGTAAGTAGATATTTACTCTTCCAATGAACTTGGAATCTCTCTCAACTTACTTAGATATTCACCCCAAACCAATTTACAGACCCAACAAAATCATATCAAAATACCAACTGACTTTTTTGAAGAAACTCTCAAGCTAATCTGAAATTTATATGGAAGTGAAAAGATCCAACCAAAACAATTTTGAAAAAGAACAAATCTGGAGAAGTTATACTTTCCTATTTCAAAACTTAATATGAGGCCACAGCAATCACGAAAGTATGGTCCTGGTGTGAAGTACAGTCATATAGATGAGTGTAATTAATTGAAAAGTCCTAAAATAAACATGTATGGGCAATTCATTGGTGACGGAAGTACCAGAACAATTCATTAGGGAAAAGATAGGAGACAACTGGATAGCTTCCTGCACAAAGATGAATTTAGACCCTTCACACGTACACAAAAATGAACTCCAAGTAGTTCACAGATCTAAATATAACACCTAAAATGGAAAACTTTTCAAAGAAAACACAGTAGAAAATTCTGATGACCTTGGTTTAGGCAGAGGTCTCGGATGACACCAAAGCATGATCCATAAAATTCAGAAGTTGATAAACTGGTGTTAAACTTTGAAATTCTTGGATTTCGGAGCACCTGCCTGGCTCAGCTGGTTAAGCTCTCCCTCTGCCCCCACCCAAACAAAACCAAAAACCTCTTGCCTTTCAAAAACAGGATTAAGAGAATAAACTGGGAGAAAATAATTGCAAATCTGAGAGAGGACTCATTTCCAGAGTGTATAAAGAACACTTATAACTCAATAAGAAAAGCACAAACCCCCAATTTAAAAACAGGTAAAAGGCTTAAACATAAATACCCATAAGCACATGAAAAGATGCCCAACATCATTAGTCAATGTAGAAATGGATATTTAATGTGTATCACTAAGTACCCACTGAATAACTAGAATGAAAGACAATAAAATGCTGGTGAGAATGTGGAAAAACTGTATTCATATGTTACTGGTGGGAATATAAAACGACATATTTTACATTTGGGGAGGTGATGGAAATATATTAAAATTGGACTGTGGTGATGGTTACATGGCTCTATAAAGCATACCTCAGCAGTAAAGCTGTTAAAAAGAAAAATTAGAGGGTTGCTGAGGAGAGGGAGGAGAGTGAGAGGGGGTTGGGTTATGGACATTGGGGAGGGTATGTGCTATGGTGAGTGCTGTGAAGTGTGTAAACCTGACGATTCACAGACCTGTACCCCTGGGGCAAATAATATATTACATGTTAATAAAAATAATTCATTAGGGGTGCCTGGGTGGCTCAGTTGGTTAGGCGACTGCTTTTGGCTCAGGTCATGATCCTGTAGTCCCGATCGAATCCCACATCAGGCTCCAAGCTCCATGGGGAGGCTGCTTCTTCCTCTAACCTTCCCTCTCATGCTCTCTCTCTCTCAAAAACAAACAAACAAACAAACAAAAAAACCCAAAAACTATTAAAAAAAAGGTTCTCTCTAAAAATAAATAAATAAAAATAATTCATTAATAAAAGAAAGAAAAATTAACCGCTGTACCACAAGACTTCCAGTTTATAGTATTGGGACAGTTAGACAATACCACAAGTGAACAATCAGATAAACAGCGCAAGATACTCTATAAGACAAATGACCTACAAAGTTAAAGACTGATAAATGAAAAAGCAAGGGACTATTCCAGAATTAAGAACTAAAAATGCATAGCCAAGCATAATGCATCGATACCGATTAGATTCCACAACAGAAAAACAGAAATTTCTGGAGTAGCTGGAAAGGTTTGAATTTAGACATAATCAGAAAACATGAAGTTATTGTGGATTTAAAGTGTGATAATGGTGTTTGGTTGCAGAATGTCCTCATCATTAGGAAATGTTTGCTAATATACTTAGGAACGAAGTATCATGTCACCTGCAACATACTTTCAAATGGTTCAGCAAAAAGAATTATTTGCAAAGATAGAGCAAGCATGGAAAAATGTAGATAGGTGAATCTAGTTGAAACATATTCAAAGAGTTTCATATTACCTCTTCAAACTTCTCAGGTTTGTAATTTTTGAAAATAAAAAATGGATAGGAAACTTATGTTCCTATGTACAAGGAATGACTTTTTTTAAAAAGATATAATAGTATCTAAATATATGGCATACCTAGAAATGAATATATATACACACAATGTCCAAGACCTCTTGGGTGATAAAATTTTATTAAGACATTACAAAGACTTAAATAAGAGATATATCATGTTCATGGATTAGAAAGTCCACTATAATGATGTAAATTCTCCCCATATGGCCTGTAGAATCTTTGCAACTCCAATTAAAATCTCAGTGTGTTTGGCTTCCTTAGTCTTTGGAAGGAAACCCGCAAGTTGTTTCTAAAATGGATTTGGAAGGGGGTGCCTGGGTGGCTCAGTCTTTACGCATCTGCCTTTGGCTCAGGTTGTGATCCCAGGTTCCTGGGGTCAAGCTCCTCATTGGGCTTCCTGCTCAGCGGAGAGCCTGGTTCTCCCTCTCCCACTCCCACTACCCCTGCCTGTGTTCCCTCCCTCTCTCACTCTCTGTCAAATAAATAAATAAAATCTGTAAAAAATAAAATAAAATGGATATGAAAGAGCGAAGAGCCAAGAAAAGCCACAAGCTCTCTGAAGAATAACAAGGTGGAAAGACTTACAGTACTATATACCAAAACTTTTTTCAAGATGGAGTAATGAAGAGACTGTATATTGGCTTAAGGAAAGACCTATACAACAAAATAGTCTAGAAGGATCTGTCTGCACATATCAATGGTCCATATATAACAGAGAAGGCACTTCAAAGCAGTAGGGAAAAGAGGGTCTTCTCGATAAACAGTGCTGGAACAACAGACTAACCATATAAAGACGCAAAAAAATTTACCTCTTATCACATGCAGAAGACATTTCCAAGTCGGATGAAACCTCAGTGTGAGACATAGAACTATAAAGCATTTATGAAGAAAATATCAACCATACTCACGACCCAGAGAGAGTGATTTTTAAGTGAAATCTAAAACATACTAACCATAAGGTAAAAATATGTGAACATATTAAAATGGTAATCTATCAAAAACACTGTGAAAAGACAAGCCACAAATTGGGGAAAGATTTTTGCAAACACAACTCATAAAGGAGTAGTATCCAAGATATACACCAGAATCCCCTGCAAATTGCTGGGGGGAAATGGACACGAAACTTGAACACATACTGCACTCACCAAAGATGGAACCTTAATATCCAGTAAACATGTTGGGGTTCTCATCTGCTGTCAGCAGGCAAGTAAGTAAATCTTTTCGAAGAACAGTGTGACAATACAGATAGACATATGAAAGGCGTTCAGTCTCACTTGACATAAGTTAACCGCTAAGTAAAAGCACAGTGAGATAACATTATACACCCAGTAGACTGGTAAAAATTAAGAAGCCAATATACCCTTGGAGGAATGTAAATCAGTACAAGAACATCTGGGGAAACAGTTTCACATGATCTGGCAAGCACCTAACAAGCCTGTGCCTCTGTGGTCCTACTGGTAGGTATATGTACTTTTAAAGTACATACTCTGGAGGTGCTTGGGGGAGTATGCGACTTGATCTTGGGATTATGAGTTCAAGCCCCATGCTGGGTGTAGAGATTAAATAAATAAACCTTTAAAGTGCATATTTTAGAATACACATACAAAATATCCAGAGCAGCACTGTTTGTAATATCCTCAAATTCGAAAGCACTCAGATGTCCAGAGTAAAATGGAAAGATTAAAATACATTCATATACTGGGATGAGCAAAGTACAGATACACATGATTATATGGATGTCTCGTATCAACATGTTTAGCAAAAGAAACAAGTCTCAAAAGTCTACAATATAATTTGATTCATATACATTTCAAAAATAGGAACTAAATATTGTATTTAGGGGTATATATAGGTATAAAACTATAAAGAAATGAAGAATATGGCTGTGTTAAAGAGGAGAGGAGTGTGATGGGGAGGATATGTGGGAATTTCTGAGGTGTGAGAACGATTTTTTCACAAGCGTAGTTACGTGGGTGTTCACTTTAGGACGTTAAGTTATGTGTGGGTGTGCATACATACATGTACATCTCATGTGCTTTCTGTGTATTCCACAGTAAGAACATATACGAACGGCCAGTAAATATGAAAAGTCATTCAACCTTATTAGTCGTTAGGAAAATGAAAATTAAACAACAGTGGTCACCTGTCATGATTTACCTAAAATGTAAGAATGATAATACCCATTTTCACTGAGGTTACAATAAACAAGCATTCTCATATGCTTCAGTAGGAAAGTAAATTAGTAAAGCCTTTTTGAGGAACAACGTGGAAATATACACAAAAAATGTAAAATCCATATATCTTGTGAATCATCAGTTCCAATTTTAAATATCCTAATGAAATACTAGGGCACATATTAAAAATATATGTACAAAAAGATGTATATACCATTCACTACAGCAGTGCCTGCAATACCATTCACTACAGCAGTGCCTGCAATAGTGAAAAAAATGAACGTCAATAAGGGAGTATTTATGAAAAGTGTCATAATTCATACAATGGAATCCTATGTAGCTATTAAAAATTAAGATAAATCTTTATGAACGGGCATGGAAAAATCTCATAGATATTAAATGAACAAAAGTCACAGAACAATACATACACAGCGTAACCTTGTTTTAAAAATATAAATATATACATATATTTTTTTATATATAGATATATGAAAAACAGACTACAAATTTAGACTCCAACCTACTAGTGATTACCTCTCAGGCAGGGAGTGGTGAAGGGAGAAGCAGGGGGGAAGAGGGCACTTTCACATCTTACTCGATACCCGTGACCCTCGAACAACTTGGGTTTGAACTGTGTGGTCTAGTCCACTTATAAGCGGATTTTCTAATACAGTACTGTAAATGTGTCTTCCTTATGATTTTCTACACATTTTTTCTCTAGCTTACTTTATTATAAGAATACGGTATAAAATACAGGTACAAAATCTGTGTTAAGTGACTGGTTATGTTATCGGTAAAGATTCTGGTCAAGGGGAGGCTATTAGTAGTTAAATTATCGGGGAGTCAATATACGCCAGTTTTCTACTGCACTGGGGGTTGGTGTCCCCTGCCCCCAAGTTGTTCAAAGGTCAATTATATGCACAGATATTCTATGAATCTTTTGTAAGAACATATCCACGGACTACTTGCATATTTCTAACAGGTGGTAATAGTGAAACAACTGTATTGTTATTTATTCCATTCCAATGAGAACTGAATACATTTGGAGGTAACTTGCTTTCAAAGCAAGTCTTCTGTTCCTACAAGGCCTGAGAGCTTCTGGTTGTGTTACAAGTGGTAAGTGCCGTGTAGGATTCTAAGTGACTGGGTCTATCTCCAAGTTTGCCCCTTGAAAATATTTGCATATATTCTCATACCTTGGCTTACGGGCAATAGCAAGAATGTTTTCTCAAAGCACTTTGCTAACGTAAATTCTGATGTACACATCAAATCACAACCCTAGCAAAGTGTAGCTGTGGCTGTCAAGATGCATGTTTAGATCTAAATTAGTAATCACACCCTTGGCGAGTGACTTTGGAATAAGTAGTTTGGATTTGGATTCATAAGGAAGAACCTAGACCCCACTAAAAATCACAAGATACAGCTTCTCATTTTCTTCTTCCCTCCCCTCACTCCCATCACCCTTTCCAAATCAAATAATTTCCTACAGAAGTGGGAGAGAGGGACACCTGATCACGAGTTATTTGGAACTGGTAGTGAATCAAAATAGAAAGCACTATCCCTGTATTTATGAAGGAAAATCCAACTACATGGATACATTTTGGTGTGCATTTTATTATTTTTTTGGAATCATATCCATATGAGGAAAAGTTGCCCAAGTATCCTTTAATCTTGAAAGCTAGGCCCTTGCCTTGCTGTGTCAGAGGAAAGCAAAACTAAGTCAGGAATGCTGGAGACATCCCTGTTCCATATGCACACCGACAGGAGAGGAGCTAGCGAGGAAATGCTACTGATGAACACAGGAGAATCTACACACGTGTTAAACACAGATGGAAACACCTCAGCACACACAAGTCATTAGCCTGGTCCTCTGGCTTCCACTAGCATGCATCTTTTCCAAAGGATCTCTGATTCAGTGGTGTAAGCGCTTGGTCGTGTTATGCCTCCTATCAGCAAATACCTTTTCTTCCAGAATGGAAAACGAACTGGGAATTAAATACATCCAATATTGATGCTTTATTTCCATAAGTCACCAATAAGAGAATGGATTTAATTTTAATACATTTATTTTTGTGTGACTCTTAATAAAACACTTTCAAAACATTCTGTACATTTCAAGCCACTTCGAACCGCAGTACATTCTATAAACGTGATTTGTTGGGATGAGGTGCCAAGATGTCTCTGTACAAAGATGTACAATATGTACAGTCACTATAAGTGCAAGCTGTGCAAAGCAGTCTAGAACACTAATTCATGCCAAGGCTTAGAAAACATTTCAACACTTAACACTAAAGCTCGAAACTGCGTTGTTGCTTTTTCCTGGGCAAATGATTACTTTATAAACAAATATATGTATATGTCATATAGAAAGAAGAGTCTGACTCCTCAGCTCAGTCAGCACCATGCAACTGACTGGATACATTACAGGGCTGCTCTTCTAGGCTTCTCTCTCCAGGGCACCATCTGGCCACACGCAACGGTTGTCTCATCACTGAGCTGCCGCCGCCACTGCCTTTGACTGAACTACAGCAACGCTAGGAGATTTAAATTTGGGGAGATAAAGGCCAAACTTGTTTTCAATGCCAGCGAAAGTGGCTGTGGCAAGTCTGTATCCACCGATGTGGTCGGGATTGGCAGGAGGAAGGTCTGCGATGCGTGACTTAGGTGTTGGTTCTGAGCCAGAGGGTTTGCTGTTGACGGGAAAAAGCCAATGGTTAGCGTGCTCAAGACTGCTGCGGATGGCCCAGGAACACAGAAGCACGTTTCCAGTCTCACCCAGGTGCCACAGAGAGGAGTGTTTGTCCGGCTACTTCCTCATTATCTATGCTAAATTTCTCTTGATTTATAGCTGCGTTGAAAGCATCACATTTTTGATTTGGAAAAGAAATGGCCTCAATTTATAAATAGATCCACAGAGAACAGATCAGAAGAAAACACTCTTAAATAATAACACTCTCAGAGAAGTAGATTTGTGTTTTTCTCTTTTACGTTTTCCATATTTTCTGCACTAAGCATAAACTGGTCATAAAAAGTTTATATTTTTCTTTTATTTGACATAGTTCAAAAGCTAATTTTTAAGTGGTAGACTCATGAACATTATTACTAAATTTAAAGACACACAGATACGATACTTACTTTTACACAATGTGAAAGCACAGAAAACCCTGGAGTTGTAAGATTCCTATCTCACATCCTACTTTGTAGAAGTCCCTCTACTCCTTGGTTCAACAGCTACTTCTCTATTTGGCCTTTGAGCAAGGAAGCGGGGTTAGAGGTTTATGAGCTGAAGACCCAGATATGGGATTTGATCAACTCCTGAAAAGCTGATAACTGCTTGCTTTAGGTACAACCTTGCCCACCCAGCAGATCAACAAATAATTCCTTTTCTTTACAGCACAGGCTTCAAGTGACCAACTTCTGACCTCGATTTCACCAGTAATTAAGTCCATAAGCATAACCTCTCTCGAAAGTTTTTTTTTCCTGTTTGTTAGCTCTAAGAACATCTATACTTAACTATAATAAATAAAAATAATGAAGTCTCGGAGGTGTGGAAGGTCTTGACTGAGTCTTGGAAAGACTTGGAAAGAAAGTTTATAAAAGTGTTACTAATACAAATTTACATTATATCTGGTGAAAAGGCCATATCATGAAATTCAAATAATTAGGACTTAAATCCACGAAGCTCTGTATTTGCTTACATTAAAAAAGACAACTTATTCACATAACATTTTAATTTGCTGCTTGCCTTCACTTCCCCCAAGTCACTGCGTAACCCTGTGTGTGATGTCCCCCGACCAAGGTCTTACTGTCCTCACACTGAAGCTGCTCGAGCCCACTGGTCCTGTAGGATTCTCTGTCCAACCCAGTTCTAAGAGTTCCAAAAATGCCTCTGTAGGCCAAACAAAGACCTATTTTGGTTTCGGTGCTTTCTTTTACAAGAAGTTGAATAGCTGCACTTACAGGCCTCCAAAATCAATGTAAAACCACCGCTGGAGAAGTTCATAGGTGACCAAGGTAACACCAAACTGGGGAGAAGATCGAAACACTCGAGCTGAAAAAGAGAAGGGAGTGGGGCTACTGAACATGACTGCGGCAAAGCCAGTGCGTGAGTGATGGGAGCAGGTCCCTAACACCAGCCAGCCATTCTGTATGGCCGAAGCCCCTACCTGCAGTCCCCTTCCAAAATGCTGAAGGCCCCTCTTCCCGGAGTATCTTCCTGAAACAGTCGATGACACCACTGTATGTCGTCTGGCCTGCACGGGCGGCCACTTGCAGTCTTGTCTTGATGACATCAGCGGGAGTCACCAGAGAAGCCGCAGGCACACCTTTCAGGAGAAAGGCACACTTAAGTCATCCGAAGTACCTTATAAAGAACAGAAATACTGCTAACATCTAACAATACAATTAGCAACTTTAACTGCTCTAACCAAAGTTTCTTAAACAGATGCCTGGGAACTCATGGAAAAAAGGATACATGAGCCTATTAGATGCTTCCATGTGGAACAAAATTCTTTTTTCTTTCTGAATCAGGAAAATCACTCTACATTGCATGATCCCAAAGAACTATGAGAAGAAAAAAACGCAGCAATATCACTAGGACAATTCCCAAGTATTCTCATTTAGGTTTCAGTTATTTTACCTCCTTTTTTTTTTTTTTTTTTTTTTTTTTGGTAAATAAGATACAAGTATTTTTGTATATACTAAGAAATGAGGACACTGCCTGTTTAATGAGATGCTAAATGGAGTGGGTGTTTTTTGCTGATTCTTGTCACCTTACTGTGCAAGGTGATTGTCAGTACTCATATCCACTCACCTGTTTGAGGGGCCACCTCGAGAGTAGAATGGGACTCTTTTCAGACATACTTAATGACAGAAGTCATCACAATGGGAGCTGAGGAGGCCAGGTAACCAGTTAAGGAGCAATAGGGGAACTGATCATCAAAAGGCCTTATCATCTATCCCTTGTGCCTGAGCTCCCTGGGGTCATGCTGAGATTGATCAGCAGTGGGACACCCAAGAGAGATCTCACAACCACATCTTTGGCTTAGAAAACAAAGCTGGGAACAAAGGAGCAAGATAATGTTCCTCAGAGGGATGATATTCAATTTGGCCTTAACACCACTGAATCCTTGCGGGGCAGATGGAACTGGCAGACATGTGAGGGCCGCTGTTGCAGGATGACGCGACTGTGTCCCTCCACGCGGCCCAGTGCTGTATTCACATGGAAGGAGGTAAATTGCCTGTCTTTGGAATGTTCTGAATTCTAAATGTTCTTAGGGCCTGCCAGCAAGGCTTTACTGGGAAAAACTAGAAAAAAATCATCTCTTATTCTGAAAACTGACATTCAAGTATCTGTGGGCAAGAAGTTGGTGCTGACAGTTCCATGGAAATGTTTACTTGGTTCCATCAACCACTGGCAAAATGCCTGTCCACAGTTAGACTGTTCTTTCGCTGTTTCTTTTTTGTTTTGTTTTGTTTTGCTGCTGACTGGAAAGCACAGGCAAAAGCTTGGAGGGAAAATCTGCTGGCCCCATTTAAAAGTGGGAGACTTTGGTGAGTACCAAAAAGGGGCTGCACAAGCACTCAGCATGGAGCAGGTAGCTTTCCCGGCTTTTGGTTGACTCAAGTAACAAACGCCAGAGAACATGGGATTTGCTGGACCCCCAGATAAGGGCTCAGAGCTCCCGGAGAGAGTTTTGTAACTATCACGAGTCACTCCTTGTCATTGTGGGTGAGAACAACAACATGGTCGGGCTCAACCCCTTCCGAACCCCACCATACACACTATACTCTAGGAAGGGCTCAGGCTGTCGGGCAGCAGAGGAGGATGAATCCAGTGACAGCTACGCAGTACTATGAGCCCAGCCAGTGAGATCGACGCTGAGCATTTGGACACTATGCTTGAGTTTGTGTTCACCCTTCACGTTTCTATCCTGGACCAGCAGCAATGGGGAGCAAATACATGCCCTTTCCTCCCTCTGTCATTTCTGAGAGCTGGTGCAGCCAAGGACACCTGGTCTTCCCCCTCTATCCCAAGTCGGCTCCTTCAAGAGGAAGGCTGGGCCTGTGAGATCGGAAGGAAGCATCTTAGTACCTTCCTGCATTTGTTATGCTCCTCTTTCAGATGGAATCTCTTTTGTGTCTACTTTGGGAATTTAGACCAAATAAAGATCTTCATTTGTTCCACTGACATTTGAGCTCCTATTATTACTACGCTGACCACTAAGGGAGAGCAAAAATGAAGATGATGAAACTCTTGCTCTCAAAAAGCTCCCAGCCTACTACAAAAAATAAACTTATGCAAACAACTATTACTAAAGAGAGTGTTAAGGGACAGAGAAGACATGCCAACTGCATGTAGGGTAGTTTGCTGGGGAAGTATTGCTTACTTGTATCTAAAGAGAATGATGGTAGAAGGAACATGAACAGTATCATGGAGAAAGCTCAATTTTGAGCCAATCATGTAGACTTCATCATGCAGAAATAGCACGTGAGACATGCCAAACCTGGGCATCACATGAGATACAATGAAGCAACTGATCTGATGAAGAACACTTCCACCTTAATGCTCAGCTTGGCTGCACCCAAGGTTTCAGGGGCACAGGAGGCTAAGAAGCGTGTTAATGATGAAAGCCCAATTTAGATGGGCAGATCTAATTTGGCTCTGAGTTGCTAAGCTGCATTACGCTGTTTATCCACATTATGCAAATGTAATTAACTCTCATCAGAATTACAGCATATCCCACAAAGGAGAAAAAGCAATCATATTTAAACTAAGTCAGATATAAACAATAACCCTTCCAGAAATAAAGGCGGACAGTACACAGACATTCTGTAAAGAGCATGGTGGGAGAGGGTTCTTTGGTTTAAAAAAAAAAAAAAGAAAAGAAAAAAGTAGTTACCTGCCATGGCTCCGGCTGCAAGGAGATTCACACCTCCCACGTGTCCATTTTCATCAGCCAGAAGCAGTTTGCAATGAGCATAAACAGGAAAATAGATCGCAGAGAAGGGAATGTCTCGGAGGAAACACGCTTTGGCACCCTGTCACAAGTGAAGAGATAGTACAAAACAGTTGTGTAAACAGGACCATGAATGCCCACAAGGGATCCGGGGTGACAAGCCTTAGGTGTCCCCTCAAATAGCATGGGGACTGAGTGGAATGGAAATGGGAGGGGAAAGAGAGAGGCATAGGAAATGTACCTGGCTCAAAGTTTGAGAAAGGCTGGAGGACCCTGGAGACCTAGAGTTTGTTAACTGGGTAATGATGTTATCCTGACAACTAAGAATTTTCTGGCATTTCCAATACAGATTCAGATTTTAAGGTTAATAAAGAGTCAGTTCTCAAACCTCCAGGCTGCTTGTCTGTGTGGCTTTGGTGGATGTGAGGGGGAGGCAAGATTGGGAACAGACTTGGAAACCTAATGTTGATAGCTTGATTCCAAAGCAACCAGCGAAGGCAGCCCACAAAACTAACAATTCGTCCATTCAATGCACACAGCGTAGAGCCTATGAACTACCAGTTGAGCTATAGGCAGTGGCAATGGAAGAGAAAGATGACTATTTTAGGGACGGGAAAAAGAAACCACCAACCTTCCCTCCTCAGTCCCTAGGTCCTAGGTAGCAGAGGACTGTGGGGAACTGGGAAAAATTCTTTCAGCAGAAGTTTCCACTGGAACAGAAAGCCTCCCAGGGATAGCTTGCCTCAGTGACTGAGGAAAAATAAATACCTTCCTCAACTTGGTCAGTAGCCCAGCTATTCTCCCACCCAGGGCTTGACCTAGCCAGCCAAAAACTCCATCTTCAGCCCTCGTTTCCCTAATGGTTCTGTTTTCAAAAGACAAACTCAAACATTAACAACAACAACAACAACAACAAATCCAAGGACTCTCTGAAGAGGATACAGACAAGCAATATTAATAAATTTAGCTCTCAAAGGGAATTTCAGAAAGGATGGAAATGGGGGGTGGAAGGGAGGAAATGTGTGCAGAATTCTCTCAAGATAGTCATCGCTGGTCTGCCGGTGTCCTAGGAGCCCTGGACCTGTGTGATTCTAATCGAGAGAATTTCTAATTTCCAATTTGTAGCTACAGAAGCACTTTACACATTTCTACAGTGATAGATCTATAAATAACTCAGATGCTGTAGAAACACAGTTGTCTAATAGCAGCCAAATTTACGTATTCCTCCCTTCCGCCAGGCAAAAGAATGGAAAGAAATACTCTTCCTTGTTTAAGAACAATCATAGCTTCTGCTCCATTACATCTGATCTGTAATGATGGGAGTAAGTACACCTGCAGGGAAGGAATCTGTTGACTGGCATTTTGCTAAAGTACAGTACACTCTGTATTGTCTTTTTTTTTTTTTTCTTTTTAATGGAATTCATTATTGACAAATCCCACCACTTAACTTCTTAAAGACCTGAATTCTCCCAAACTCTACTACTGTTTCACTGCGGTCAAATTATTAAGACAAACAGAAGCTCCTACTGGGAAGATAACAATAGAGATAACTCAGACTCAAAATAAACACAGGACTATTTTGAAGTCCTAAAACAGACCAAAGAGAACACCAAAGAAACTTCTCCCAAACCTGCCATCAAATCAAAGGCTGTGAGGCTAAAGTCAGCAGGTCTGCGGTATGGGCCTCCCTCCCGGCTCCCTGCCGGCAGCTTCGTAACGGCTGAAGGGACAACAGGAGAGTGTGTTTGTATATCCCACTGCCTCACATAAAAGTGTCCTGATTTTGTCTTTGTCTGTGTTTTGTACTCAAGGGACTACCCTGCTGGACAAAATTGCTTTTCCACTTTGTGGGGAGAAGCCAGGTCTCCACATTCTTTCGCATTCTATCGAGTACATGGCAAACTCTCTACTGAGATTGCCGGAGGGAATCTACTCACCTTATACAGACCGAAAAGCCCCAGGTCTCGGAGTACATTCAGGGCACTGACCCTGGGTCCTGTGGTGATCTCTCCAGCCACCTGCAGGCGAATCTTTACTATCTCCAGTGGATTAGTAAAGATGACTTGAGAGCCGCCAGCCTATAGGCAAGGGGGGGAGAGACAGAAGCAGATTTCCAAATCAGAGACCGGCTGGAGCATTACCAAGAAAAATCGAGAAAACCTCTACATGACACTGCTGCTCCCTCTTCCCAGGGGAATGAGTCCCACACCACGGCCGACGCTAGAGGGGCTCACAGGGATGGTCCCAAACTCAGCTGCAAGCCAATCTATGTCTGGGTTTGTTTTGATTTGAAATGTCAAGGGTATTTCTCAAACCAGTCTTTCCAGAGTCAACCCAGCCTTATCCAAAATAATAAATGCATTTGGAAATCAAAGTGAAGCCAGATGAAGCAGAGGGAGCTCCCCAATGAAAGGGAAAGAGATGGTAGAAGCCTGGGTCGGTATCTTTCGTAAGCTGGAGGTAAGATTTGGACCGACAAGGGTCACTTTTCTCTTAGCAAGCATCCACTTTAGCTCAGCCCCCGGCTTCTGCTTCCTCAGACTGCAGAGCAACTGACACAACTTTGTCCCACGGAGGTGTCTTCAGAGGGGAAAAGGCTCCCCTGGCTCAAATTCTAAAATGTATTATACTGAGGAAAATTCTTGAGACAGATACATCACTAAAGGAGAGAATTTAGAAAGACACTTGGAGTGCCAAGACAAAACCAGAAAAGCTCTGCTGGGAAATGGAACATCTAGTTACCATGAGTACAAGACTGGCAAACCAAAGCACACTCCACAATGGTGGTGAGTGACAGGGATTTGAATTTGGATAATGAGGGTGTATTTGCATCTGAAATCTGTTAACTAGTGTGAGGGGGGAGAAGAATGTTTAACAAAACTGCTGCCATTTTTTTTCTTTTAGTTTTTGTAAAAAAAAATTGTGTTTGTTCGGGTGTGTCTGTATGTGATAAATAAAAATAAAATTTTAAAGCATAAATATAGGGGCAGGTGGGTGGCTCAGTGGGTTAAGCCTCTGCCTTCAGCTCAGGTCATGATCTCAGGGTCCTGGGATGGAGCCCCGCCAAGAGGCTCCCTGCTCAGAGGGGAGTCTGCTTCTCCCTCTCCCTCTGCTGCTCCCTGTGCTAGTGGCTCTGTCTCTGTCTCTCTCTTAAATAATAAATAAAATCTTTTTTAAAAGTACAACACAAATATAAATATTAAAATATATATATGTATGAATATAAAACATAAATATGTGTGTGTATATATCTCCCCGAAGTGAAAAAAATCTCATCTGCACGTCTGCATCCAAACTGCAGCTGCGCATATGACACAGCATAACCGTAGTCCTATAATCATACTGTATAATCATCACTTCACTGCGAAAGCGCGGCACATGTGAACAGGAGCTAGGAAAGGCCTCACTGGGGCACTCTCATTCCACAGGTATAGAAATACTACAAATGATACCCGTGAAACTCACGTGCAGCGTTCAACGACACTTCAACTCTCTACCTTCACCCACATTCCTGTCCATGTTTCTAAAACCCACAGTCCTTCCAGTCCTACTTCCAAGGGGTAGCAAGTCTCAGCCCATTCTCCCAACTGGCTGGGAGCCACAAACCCCTCAACTCTGTCTGCTCCAATCCTGACCCCTTACTCCTCTGGACAAACGTCCACAAGTGCCAACACTGCCGCAAGATTCCTTTCCACTCTGGGAAGCCTGCTGTCCTCGATTCCCCAGGGCCCTGATCCCCCTTTTGTCCACCAAGCATGGGGGCGCAGCAATTTGCTATCTCTCTCTGGGTTTCCTGCCACTCCCAACTCCACACTCCATGCCACGGTCACACAAGCCCTTGAATGACGACTTGACCCAGTTTTACATGTTGATTTGCCTGTGTTTCCCTGCCTTAATCTACTGCCCTGCAGGGAGGAAGAAGCATTTCAGTGTTTCAATCTAAGCAAACAATACTCTCAAAAGGATTGCTGGGTGAAAAATTATGTTAAAATGATAATCCAAGTAATTGCTCTCATAGCTAGTATTAAAGACCAGACCAGTTGAAAAAGTTCACTACTTCCCTGAAACCTCTTGTTTAAATAATGGTTGCAAAGACCATCTTTGGGAAAATGCACCTGATGTTCTAAACTAAAGAAGATTAAAAAAAAAAAAAAAGGACAGAAACACAAATTTTGATTATAATCCCCAAACTGTGCCACCACAAGATGATGTCAAACCTTGTGTGCCATTCATTAATTATGGACATCGTGTTTAAACAAATACAAAGTTCTACGTTAATCACTGGTGAAGTATAACATCCCACAGAGCAGGAGTACTCCGGCCGGCAGTCCCCCTCCCCACAGCTCCGCCTCCCCTCCTCGCCAAGCCATTTGGGAAATCATGGTCAGTTGATTGAGATCTGCACTCCTTCAACAGTTCTTCACATTTCCTTCTGAGTGTGACATGTAACATCTAACACATTAGCTGCTGTATGCTTTGAAGATCTGTTACCTAGAATGTGTACTAAGTCCTGAGAATGTAATGGACATAAGGACCAAACTAAACTGATTTGCATTTATATATACATCTGACAAGTGAGTATGTAAACAAGAAAGCAATGACACTATAGCAAGGCACACATTTGTGAGTGGGTTTCACACTTAGGAACTCTATTTGAAGGAAGAAAACGTCTAGCAACGGCATAGTCTGTATATGCCTTTAAAATTCATATTTTAAGAAACTTGGGGCACCTGGGTGGCTCAGTGGGTTAAAGCCTCTGCCTTCAGCTCCGGTTATGATCCCAGGGTCCTGGGATGGAGCCTCACATCAGGCTCTCTGCTCAGCAGGGAGCCTGCTTCCCCCTCTCTCTCTCTGCCTGCCTCTCTGCCTACTTGAGATCTCTGTCAAATAAATAAATAAAATCTTTAAAAAAAAACAACTTTATGATAGTCCAGGAATATGTAGGCCAATACTATCCAGAAACATTGAATAATTTTAGAAAAAATAAAGATTGTTATTTAAGTTGTCTAAAACTTTGGATATTTCCTAACACCTGAGGGGAAACATCCATGCCAAATATACACTCTCCTTTCCTAAAATCTAAGATTGACCACTATTTCACACATGTTAAACTGGGGACAGTGGAATGGGGGAAGGAAATCTGCAATTAATTCAACTGCTCTAGTAAGAATTCTAGTGACACAGAACAAGGATTATGTTTTATAACATTCTTAACCATTTCCTCTCTGATAAACAAATACAGGAAAATAGCATTTCTCTTCTATTTTAAGGCTCTACTGATTGTAGGTGATATTATTACATTAAAAACAGCTTTTCACAGAGAAAAACACAGTAAGCATAATCAACGAATATAATGAATTTCAGAAGTTTTAAATTGTGAAATAAAAATATGGTAACTTTTCAATGGAAAAAAGTATTTGTATTTTTAAAAATACACTGATATGTTTGCTGTTCTACAAATATGCAAGGATGTTTGCTGTTTTAAAGAACAAAACTAAACAAAAAAATGTAGATGCCCAATAAGGAAATAGTTAAATAGAAACAATTATAAGCTCTTAAGCAATAAGATCTGGTAATGAAATTATGCCAAACATAAAATATAGGTATGCACTGATCAAAATTAGTTTATTGAAATTAGAATGGCGTAGGCATGAAAATATTGGTTGCCTTCTGGAAAGAGCAATGAGTACCTGAAAGAATTTTTAAAGCATAGCCTATTCCTTTTAAATTCTGAATCATGAAATGTATTAACTACTCAAAAATAAGAAAAAAAAAAACAAACAAAAAAACACCCAAAAATGAGAAACAGAACTTGTCTTAGAAACAATGGCTTCCTTTATAGACTAGATCCTCTCTCACATTCTTCCCCATGATAAATTTGGTAATTTATATACTTTAAATGCATCTTACGAACTAGTCAGCACTAGTTATCTGCTGATCTGAAACTTTAAACAGGCTTAGCTATCTACGTAGATATGAACATCAAAAAAATCTAAGCAAATATAGCCCGTGATCTGAAATAATAAAGATATATACAATTTCAATTAAATCATGATGATACACAGCTCTATACTCGTAAATGGGCTTGGTCTACTTTGACATCCTGATGCTTACATTAGGTAATACCAATCCATACAACACGTTTGGTGAATTTTTTCACTCACCAGATCACCAAAATTAGCTTCTAAACTTCTAATGGTGAAATCTCCCTCTTCAAATCTGCTACTTATTCGTATAAAGAGAGGCAAACATTAAAACTTTTAGAGGCTTTCATTTTTCATTACTATGTTGTTTCTGTTCTAAAAATGAATTACAAATGATAGAATAATAGAGAACAAATCTCATTTTAAATGAAAGTGATCTATAATAACAGAAATGGAAAGAATGTAAACACTTCCATTTAATCTTGTGTCACATAATTACTTTTTTAATGAGAAAATAAACCAACTAAAGTGGACGGTAAAAATTAGGAGAAAAAGCATGTAATACAGAGAAGTCACCCGGCCTCTGATGTGCCTGAGGCCAAAGGGTTGCACACAGGATTAGGCCTGTTCAACCTCCTGCCCTTAAAATCCTACCCCAGGGCAGAGTCCACAAAGAGGCAGGGGGCCTGGCCCTGCTTGTGCCCAGTCTCCTGTTTACTTTCTTCTTTGATCTGTTTTCTCCTGTCGTTTGGAACTATTTCCCTCCAACCACAATCTGAACAATTCACTATAAAGTCTTCCCTTATGGAGACTGATGAAAAATCTAACTTCAATTTAAGGCCACACCAGGAATTTGAACAAAATATGTGCATTTAAAAAAATCAAGCTAGTGGAGCACCTGGGTGGCTCAGTGGGTTAAAGCCTCTGCTTTCAGCTCAGGTCATGACCCAAGGGTCCTGGGATCAAGCCCCACATCAGGTTCTCTGCTCAGGGGAGAGCCTGCTCCCTCCCCACACCACCTGCCTCTCTCCCTACTTGTGATCTCTGTCTGTCAAATAAATAAATAAAATCTTTAAACAAAAAAAATCAAGCTAATAAAAGTCACACAAGTAGCTGTCACCAGGACTGACTCAAGAAGAATAGGAACAGAGACTCTGTCTCACATGCCATCAACTAAACATTCTTAGTTTATAAAACAATGGGGGAATGCAATGGTTCTTTCTAAAATAGCCTAGGATCATGAAATAAACTGTAATTTGCTCTCTGCTGAGTCACTGATCTATGCCAGGGTGTTAGGATATGAATGAATAAAACCACACATAGCCCTAACTAGGGTAAGGGAAGTCAAACCTCTGCGTACCTATCACATAAATATATACGGACTCTGAACTTGTTCGCCTATGTATGTGTGCTCACGTAAGTACGCAAGCATCAAGTGGGGAGCACACTTACCCTGCCATGGAAGTTGGAGATACTATTTCCAACAACTCTTCAGAGATATGCAGACTCAGTTTGCTGAGGAAGACCCAGCAAAATGGCTGGTCAATGATGAATCCTGGCCCTAGAGATAGTCAATGCTCCAACTAAAGAGGGGACCTCTTGCTGCACCTATGGGTGTGGACACCCATAGGCCAAAGGAAGGAAGCACGGAAGAGTTGAAAGATTCTAGGTTTGTTGACCTGTGCTGTCTTCCACTTTGTAACCTTGGACAGGTCATAACCGTCCCAGTCCTTGGTTTCCTAATATGACAACAGGGAGCCCAACAACTGGCTCTATGTACCTCACAGAGCTCTGCAACACCAGTATGAGAGCACCGTGCAGACTGAAAGCAAGCTCTCAAGGGAACGGATGTATTCGTCAGGAGCTATGATTACACAGGGCTAATAATATCTGCAACACAATACAATTACACTAGCCTTTTGCTGAGCACTAACTATGTTCTGAGTTAAAAGACTTCTACCCATTCAGAAGTATTTCCCCTCTGAAAGAGGGGAATGTGACCCGGCAGGTATGTGCTCTGGTTAGAGCTTAAACAGAAAAACAGGTACGTACCAATGGGACGTTTTAAAAATACATATAGATTGGTTTATTTAGACTAATAAACTTTCTGCTTTTTCGACTTAGAAAGACCTTAAATTTTTTTACCCATTTAAGTTTATAGATATGTCTAAGAAACTCTATGTAATCTTTTCTTTGAAAAAACAACCACAGAGAGAGCAGGTCACATGGTGGTAGAGGAAAACTCAGAACACACCAAATCTACAGCTACATATAGAACAATTCTCTCTGAAAAAAGACGTGAAAACTAGCTCGACAGCTGCTCCACAACAACGGAAAAAAGACCACACTGAGACAGGTAAAAGAGGCAGAGATGCAGTATGGCCCAAAACCCCACCCACACTAGGATGACCCACAAGCAAGAGTGACCTGACAAGTACAGAGACAACCCGTGAGGAGCAACAGGTTGAAGTTCCACATGAGGCACCCCAACCCTTGGGACCTGTACCAGAGAGACAAGTCCCCAAAATATCTGGCTTTAAAAAACAAGAGATCCAAAAGGTTAAAGGAAACTGAGACTCCGCTTTTCGAGTGTTCGTGCACACACTCACTCACCCTATGACCCAGCACAAAAGCAGCAGGTTAGAGGGCACTGAGACCGCATGTGATGGAGACTCACTGGTTAGGCAGAAGGCATCTCCTGGAAGAAGAGGGGTCTGTTGGAACCCTCTGAGGATGAGGATGCTGACAGGTACAATTCTGCACTCTTCTCCTGCCTTGGTAGTGCTGGCACTAGTAGGCATCATTTTTGCACTCTTCTCCTTGCTAGCATCACTTGTCCCAACCCTGCACTCTCCTGGAGACTTGCTCTGCTAAAGCCAGTGGGCAGTCTCACCCCAGTCCTGCTCACCCTGACAAGTGAGCTTACCCTGGCCTAGTACTACCATGAGGCCCTGCCAAAGCACACAGGGGATGACCCTTGAGCATTTGTAGTCAGGGGGATGGCATTTCTGGGCCCATGGGACTGAAACAATTGGAGACACAGTTCTTAACAGGCTACAACCCCACAGTACACAGGCAACAGACAGAAACACACCCCCATCTTCCTGTGAGCACTACTTCAAGACTGGGAGAGACAGCTGTTTTGCTTAATATAGAAAAACAAAGAGAAAGTCAGAGGAAAAAGGAATGTGTTCCAAATCAAAGAACAAGACAAAATCCCAGGAAAAAAAATCTCAATGAAATGGAGAGAAGTCCTTTACCTGATAAAAACGTCAAAGTAATGGTTATAAAGATGTTTACCAATCTCAGGAGAAAAATGAATGAATAATAGAACTTCAATAAGGGACATATAATGTAAGAAAGTACAAAAAAGAGGAGCTGAAAAATGCAATAACTGAACTGAAAAATATACCAGATGGATTCAACCGCAGACCAGATAAAAGAAAAGAAAGGCTCAGTGACCTAGAAGACAGAGTAATGGAACTCATCCAAACAGTGACAAAAAGAAAAAATTATTTTAAAAAATAAAGATAGCTTATGGGACTCACAGAACAACATCAAGCAGAGCAGACTTTGAATAACAGGGGTCCCAAAAGAGAAAGGAGAGCAAAAGGGACAGAAAACTTATTTGAGGAAATAATGGCTGGACACTTTCCTAACCAGGGGAACAAAACAGACATCCAGACACGGGAAGTCTAGAGAATTCCAAAAGACATGAATCCAAACAGATTCAAACTAAAACACATTACAATTAAATCTCAAAAGTTAAAGAGACTCTGAAAAGCAGCAAGAGAAAAAGAACTTGGTATTGACAAGGGAACCCTATGAGATTATTAGCAGATTCTTTTTCTTCTTTTTTTTTTAAGACTTTATTTATTTGACAGAGAGAGAGAGAGATCTCAAGTAGGCAGAGAGGCAGGCAGAGAGAGAGGAAGAAGCAGGCTCCCTGCTGAGCAGAGAGCCCGATGTGGGGCTTGATCCCAGGACCCTGAGATCATGACCTGAGCCAAAGGCAGAGGCTTAACCCACAGAGCCACCTAGGTGCCCCAATTATTAGCAGATTTTTTTAACAGGAACTTTGCAAGCTAGAAGAAAATGGCACAATATATTCAGTACTGAAAGCAAAAGATTTCCAGTGAAGACTACTCTACCTGGCAAGATTATCATTCAGAACTGAAGGAGGGAGAGAAAGTTTTCCAGACAAGCAAAAGCTAAAGGAGCTCATCACAGCTAAACTGGCCTAAAAAGAAATGTTAAAGGGACCTCTTTAAGCTGAAAAGAAAGGGTACTGATTAGTAACCAGATAACAGTGAAAGTAAAAATCTCATCAGTAGAGGTAAATGTATAGCCAAAATAGTAGACTAACCACTTATAAAGCTAATGTGAAGGTTTTAAAAAAAAATAAAAGCAGTAAAAATATAACTACAAAAGGAGTTCAAGATGGTGATGGAGTAGGAGACCTTAGTTTCATCTGGTCCCAGGAATTCAGCTAGATGGCTATCAACTCATTCTGAACACCACTGGAGATCTAAGAAAAGAATTGCTGCAGTTCTACAAATAGAAAAGCAACCACATTCTGCAAGAATGACAAGATGGAAAGACTCACCTCAAAAGAGAGAACAAGAGGCAATACTGACTGCCCAGGACCTAATCAGTATGGATATAAGATGTCAGAACTAGAATTCAGTATAACAATTATAAAGATACTAGCTGGGCTTGAAAAAAGCATAGCGGACACTAGAGAATCCCTTTCCGGAGAAATAAAAGACCTAAATCAAACAAACCATAATCAAAAAGGCTATTAATGAGATGCAATAAAAATGGAGGTTCTAACTGCTAGGATAAATGAGGCAGAAGAGAGAATTAGTGATATAGAAGACCAAATGATGGAGAATAAGGAAGCTGAAAAAAAGAGAGATAAATAACTACTGGCAAGGCTATCATTCAAAATAGGAGAGATAAAAAGCTTCCAGGACAAAAAGAAACTGAAAGAATTTGTGATCACTAAGCCAGCCCTATAAGAAATATTAAAGGTGATCCTATAAGTGAAGACAGAGCCCAAAAGTAACATAGATCAGAAAGGAACAGAGACAATATGCAGAAAACAGTGACTTTACAGGTATTACAATGGCATTAAATTCCCATTTTTCAATAGTTATTCTGAATGTAAATGGGCTAAAAGCCTCAATCAGAAGACACATGGTATCAGATTGAATAAAAAAAAAAAAAAAAAAAAAAAGCAAGACCCATCTTATAGGCTGTCCGCAAAAAACACATTTTTTTAGAAAGTTTTTATTTATTTATTTATTTATCGGGGTGGGGGGAGGGAGAGAGAGAGAGAGAGCGCACAAGCTCAGGGAGTAGCAGGCAGAGGCAGAAGCAGGCTCCCTGCTTAGCAAGGAGCCCAATGCAGGACTTGATCCCAGGACTCTGGGATCATGATCTGAGCCGAAGGCAGACACTTAACCAACTGAACCACCAAGGCATTGCTGCAAGAGACTCATTTTAGACCCAAAGACACCACCAGATTGAAAATGAGGGGGTGGAAAACTATCATGCTAATGGACATCAGAAGAAAGCTGGGGTGGCAATCCTTTTATTAAACAAGTTAGATTTTTAAACCAAACACTGTAATAAGATGAGGAATGACACTATATCATAATAAAGGGTCTATCCAACAAGAAGATCTAACAATTGTAAATATTTATGCCCCTAGCAAGGGAGCAGCTAATTATATAAACCAACTAATAACAAAATTAAAGAAACACATTGATAATAATACAGTAAGAGCATGGAACTTTAACATCCCCCACATTGCAATGGACAGATCACCTAAGCAGAAGATCAACAAGGAAACAAGGGCTATGAATGACACACTGGACCAGATGGACTCCACAGGTATAATCAGAGCATTCCATCTTAATGCAACAGAATACACATTCTTCTCAAGTGCACATGGAAAATTCTCCAGAACAGATTGTACATACTGCATCACAAATCAGGTCTCAACCAGTACCAAAAGACTGTGATCACTCTCTTCATATTTTCAGACCACAATGCTTTGAAACTGGAACTCGATCACAAGAGGAAATTAGGAAAGAACTGAAATACATGGAGGCTAAAGAGCATCCTACCAAAAAAGAAATGTGTCAACCAGGACATTAAAGAAGAATTTAAGAAATTCATGGAAACAAATGAAAATGAAAACACAACTGTCCAACATCTTCGGCAGTCCTAAGAGGGTAGTATATAGCAATACCAGCTTTTCTCAAGAAACAAGAAAGGTCTCAAAAACACAAACTAATCTTACAACTAAAGTAGCTGGAGAAAGAACAGCAAATAAAGCCTAATCCCAGTAGAAGAGAACTGATAAAGATGAGAGCAGAAATCAAGGAAATAGAAACCAAAAAGAATAGTATAACAGATCAATAAAACTAGGAGCCGGTTCTTCGAAAGAAGTAATAAGATTGATAAACCTGTGGCCAGACTTATCAAAAAGAAAACCTCCAGCTAGTTTTAACAAAAAGAAAAGAGAAAGGACCCCCCAAAAAAATCATGAATGAAAGAGGACAGATCACAACCAACACTGAAGAAATACAATTAAAAGAACATACTATGAGCAACTAAATGTCAGCACATTAGGCAATCTAGAAGAAACAGATATATTCCTAGAGACATATAAACTATCAAAATTGAAACAGGAAGAAATAGAAAACCTGAACATACCCATAATCAATAAGAAAATTGAAACAGTAATCAAAAATCTCTTAATAAACAAGAGTCCAGGGCTGGATGGCTTCACAGGGGAATTCTACCATGCATTTAAAGAAGAATTAATACCTATTCTTCAAAGCTGCTTCAAAATATAGAAATAGAAAGAAAACTTCCAAATTCTTTCTGTGAGCCCAGCATTACTTTGGTTCCAAAACCAGACAAAGACCCCACCAAAAAAAGGAGAATTACAGACCAATATCCCTGATGAGCATGAATGCAAAAATTCTCACAAAGATACTAATCAGTAGGATCCAACAGGACATTAAAGGGATTATTAACCACGATCGAGTGGGATTTATTCCTGGGCTGGAAGGGTGGTTCAACCTCCACAAATCAATCAATGTGATACACTATATTAATAAAAGAAAGGACAAGAACCATATGATCCTCTCTAAAGATGCAGAAAAAGCATTTGACAAAGTACAGCATCCTTTCTTGGCTAAACACTTCAGGGATAGAGGGAAAATACCTCAATATCATAAAAGCCAGATATGAAAAGCCCACAGCAAATATCATTCTCAATGGGGAAAAACTGAGAGCTTTTCTCCTAAGGTTAGAAACACAGTAGGGATAGCCACTATCACCACAATGTTCAACATAGTAGTAGAAGACCTAGCCTCAGCATTCAGACAACAGAAAGAAATAAAAGACATCCAAATCAGCAAAGAAAGAGTCAAACTCATTCTTTGCAGAGAACATAATACTCTGTAGAAAACCCGAAGACTCAACCCCCAAATTCCTAGAAATCACACAGCAATCAGCAAACTGGCAGGATATAAAATCAATGCACAGAAATCAGTTACATTTCTATACACTAACAAGAAGGCAGAAGAAAGAGAAATTAAGGAGTCGATCCCATTCACAATTGCACCCCAAAACATAAGACAACTAGGAATAAATGAAGCCAAAATGGCAAAGGATCAGTACTCAGAAAATTAGAGAACGCTCATGAAGGAAACTGAGGAAGACACAAAGAAATGGAAAAATATTCCATGCTCATGGATTGGAAGAACAAATACTGTTAAAATGTCTGTGTTACCTAGAACAATCTACACATTCAATGCAATCCCTATCAAAATACCATCAACTTTTTTCACAGAACTGGAATAAATAATACTAAAATTTGTACAGAACCAGAAAAGATCCCAAATAGCCAGAAGAATGTTGAAAAAGCAAAGCAAAGCTGGTAGCATCACAATTCTGACTTCAAGCTCTATTACAATGCTATAATCATCAAGAGAGTGTGGTATTGGCACAAAAACAGACACATAGATCAATGGGAACAGAAGAGAGAACCCAGAAATGGAATCTCAACTGTACAGGGGTCAACTAATCTTTGACAAAGTAGGAAAGAATGTCCAATGAAAAAAGACAGTCCTTCAACAAATGGTGTTGGGAAAATTGGACAGCCACAGGCAGAAGAATGAAAATGGAGCATTTTCTCACACCATACCCAAAAATAGACTCAAAATGGATGAAAGACCTAAATGTGAGACAGGAATCTAACAAAATCCTAGAGGACGACACAGGCAGAAACCTCTTCAACCTCAGCCACAGCAACTTCTTGCGAGACGTGTCTCCAAAGGCAAGGGAAGCAAGGGCAAAAATGAACTATTGGGATTTCACCAAGATAAAAATCATTTGTACAGCAAAGGAAACAGTTGACAAAACCAAAAGACAACCAACACAATGGGAGAAGATATTTGGAAATGACATATCAGATAAAGGGCTAGTATCCAAAATCTATAAAGAACCTACCAAACTCAACAACCAAAGAACAAATAATCCAACCAAGAAACAGGTAGAAGACATGGACAGACATTTCTGCAAAGAAGACATCCAAATGGCCAACAGACACATGAAAAAATGTTCAACCTTACTCAGCATCAGGGAAATACAAATCAAAAACACAATGAGATAACACCTCACACCAGTCAGAATGGCTAAAATTAACAAGTCAGGTAATGACAGATGTTGGCAAGGATGTGGAGAAAGGGGAACCCTCCTACACTGTTGGTAGAAATGCAAGCTGGTGCAGCCACTCTGGAAAACAGTATGGAGGTTCCTCAAAAAGCTGAAAATAGAACTACCCTATGACCCAGTAACTGCGCTACTGGTTATCTACCCCAAAGATACAAATGTAGTGATCTGAAGGGGCACCTGCCCTCCAATGTTTATAGCAGCAATGTCCGCAAGAGCCAAACTATGGAAAGAGCCCAGATGCCCATCGACAGATAAATGGATAAAGAAGATGTGATATATATATGCACAATGGAATATTACTCAGCCATCAAAAAATGAAATCTTGCCATTTGCAACAACGGATGGAACTAGAGGGTATTATGCTAAATGAAATAAGTCAATCAGAGAAAGACAACTATTATATGATTTCACTGATACGAGGAATTTAAGAGACAAAATAGAGGATCATGGGGGAAGAGAAAATAAAACAAGTCAAACCAGAGAGGGAGACAAACCATAAGAGACTCTTAAATCATAGGAAACAAACTGAGGGTTGCTGGAGAGGGTGTAGGGGAGGGATAGGCTAACTAGGAGATGGATATTAAGGAAGGCATGTGATGTAATGATCACTGGGTATTATACAAGACTGATGAATCACAGACCTGTACCTCTGAAACCAGTATTACATATTTTTAATTAATTGAATTTAAATTAAAAAAAATAATAAAAATTGCTTGAACTGTTCTGAAAAAAACAGACATTACATAATAATAAAAGTCATTCCAGCAAGAATATATAACATTTGCAAATATTTGTACACTCAACATATAAAGGCACCTAAACATATAAGCCTATAAAGTCACTCAACATATTGAGCACCTAAACATATAAAGGAAATATTAACAGACCTACAGGGAAAAATTGACAGCGATATAATTACAGTAGGGGATTTTAATACTCCACTTACATCAATGGATAGATCATCTACATAGAAAATCAATATGGAAAAGTCCACCTTAAAGGATACATTAGACCAGATGGACTTAATAAACACATACAGAATATTCCACCAAAAAGCAGCAGAACACACATTCTTCGTAAGTACCGATAGAACATTCTCCAGGATAGATCACGTTAGGCCACAAAACAAGTCTTAATAAATTTAAGACTGAAATGATATCAAGCAGCTTTTCAGAACAATAGTACAAAACTGGAAATCAATCACAAAAAAAATTTTAAAAGAGAAATCACGAATATGTGGAGATTTAACAACATGCTACTGAACAACCAATGGGTCCACAAAGAAACCAAAGAAAAGGGTAGAAAAATACCTTGAGACAAATGAAAATACAACACAACAAAATCTACGAGATATAGCAAAAGCAGATATGAGGGAAGTTCATAGTGATACAGACCTCTTCAAAAAAACAAGAATAATCTCAAATAAACAATCTAACTTTACACCTAAAGGAGCTAGAATTAAAAAAAAAAAAAAAAAAAGGAACTAGAAAAAGAGGAACAAAGGAAGCCCAAAGTAAGTCGGTGGAAGTAAGGAAATAAAAAGGATCAGGGCAGAAATAAGTAAGACTAAAAAGAAAATAGAAAAGATCAATGAAACTAAGAGCTGGTTCTTTGAAAAGATAAACAAAATTGATAAACGTTTAGCTACACTAAGAAAAAGAGAGGGCTCAAATAAATAAAATCAGAAATGAAAGAGGGAAAGTTATGTCATACCAAAAAATTACAAAGGATCATAAGAGGCTACTATGAAAAATTATATGCTAACAAACTGGATAACCTTAGAAACATGTAACATTCAGTCTTCCAAGCTGAATAATGGAAAAATAGAAAATCTGAATAGACCGATTACTGAGAAGGAAACTAAATCAGTAATTAAAAACCCCCCAACAAACAGAAGTCCAGAACCAGATGGCTTCACTGGCGAATTCCCTAATTCATTTATTTATTTATTTTAAATATCTTATTTCTTTATCAGAGAGAGAGAGAGAGAGCACAAGCAGGCAGAGTGGCAGGCAGAGGCAGAGAGAGAAGCAGGCTCCCATCCAAGCAAGGAGCCTGACACGGGACACGATCCCAGGACTCTGGGATCATGACCTGAGCTGAAGGCAGCGGCTTACCCAACTGAGCCACCCAGGCGTCCCCACCTAATTCATTTAAAGAAGAGTTAAAACATATCCTTCTCAAACTCTCTCAAAAATTGAAGAGGAGGGAATGCTTCCAAACTCATTTTATGAGGCCAGTATTATACTGATACCAAACACCAAAAAAGAACACCCAAAAAAGAAAATGAAAGACCCAAATCCCTGATGAACACAGATGCAAAAATCCTCAACAAAATATTAGTAAACCAAACTCAAAAATACATTAAGAAAGTCATGCACCATGATCAAGTGGGATTTATTCCAGGATGTAAGGATGGTTTAACATCTGCACATCAGTCATTGTGATACACCACATCAACAAAATGAAAGCTAAAAATCCCATGATCAACTAAATAGATGCAGAAAAAGCATCTGGCAAAATTCAGCATCCATTTAATGACAAGCTCCAACTAACATCACACTCAATGGTCAAAACCTGAAAGCATTTCCTCTAAGATCAGGAACAAGAGAAGGATGCTTGCTTTCACCACTTTTATTCAACATAGAATTCAAAATTTTAGCTTGAACAATTTGGCAAGGAAAATGAACAAAAGACATTCAAATTGGAAAGCAAAGAGTAAAACTCATATATAAAATCCAAAAGACCTCCAAAAAACTGAATAAACAAATACAGTAAAGTTGCAGCAATATAAAAAAAAAAACTGTTGTTTTTCTACACTAACAATGAATGATCAGAAAGAGAAATTAAGAAAACAATTCCATTTACAACTGCATCAAAATGAATAAAACACCTAGGAATAAATTAAACCAAGGAGGTAAAAATCTGTACATCAAAAACTACATAGATAAAAGAAATGGAAAAAGACATGAATAAGTGGCAAGATAGTCTGTGCTCGCGGATGGAAAAATTAATATTGCAAAAATGTTCATATTATCCAAAGCAATCTACAGATTCAATGCAATCCCTGTCAAAATCCCATGACATTGTCACAAAATTGAGGAAACAACCCTAATATTTATATGAAACCAAAAATGATCTTGAGTAGTCAAAGCAACCTTGAGAATGAAGGACAAGCTAGAGACATAACACTTGCTGATTTCAAGCTATGTTTAAAAGTGACAGTAATCAAAGCATTATGGTTTTGGCATAAAAACATATACATCAATGGAACAAAAAGAGAGTCCAGAAATAAACTCATGCATATATAGTCAATTACTTTACAACAAAGGAAGCAAGAGCATACAATGGGGAACGGACAGTCTCCTCAATAAATGGTGGTGAGAAAACTTCACAGCCACATGCAAAAGAATGAAACCACACCACTATCTTATCCCAGACACAAAAATTAACTAAAAATGTATTAAAAACTTGAATATAAGAACAGAAACTATAAAACTCCTAGAAGAAAACATAGGTGGTAAGCTCCTTGACGTTTCTCTTGGCAATATACCTTTTTGGATCAGACTTCAAAGGCAAAGATGACAAAAGCAAAAATAAACAAATGGAACTATATTAAACTGAAAAGCTTTTGGACAGCAAAGGAAACCACCAACAAAATCAAAAGGCAACCTACTTGAGTAGGAGAAGATATTTTCAAATCATATATCCGATAAGAGGTTAATATCCAAAATATATAAAGAACTCTTACAACTCAACAACAAAAAAAAATCCAATTAGAAATTGGGTACAGCATCTGAATAGCATTTCTTCCAGAAAAGACATACAAGTGGCCAAGAGACATATGAAAAGATGCTCAATGTTATTAATCACCAGGGCAATGTAAATCAAAGCCACAGTGATATATCATCTCACACCAGTCAGAATGGTTATTCTAAAAAAGATAAGAAATAATATGTGTTGGTGAAGACATGCACTGCTGTTGGGAATGTAAATTGATGCAGCCACTATGGAAAACAGTATGGAGCTGCCTCAAAAAACTAAAAATAGAACTACCATATGATACAGCAGTATTACTTCTGGGTATTTATCCAAAGAAAAAGAAAACACTAATTTGAAAAGATATTTGACTGCTATGCTTCTTGCAGCATTATTCACAATAGGCAAGACACAAAAACAATCAAGGTGTCCAGTGATGGATGAATGGATGAAGAAGGTGTGGTATATGTCTGCAATGGAAAACTACTCAGCCATGAAAAAGGACGAACTCTTCTCATTTGTGCCAACATGGATGGACTTTGAGGGTATTATGCTAAGTGAAATAAGGCAGAGAGAGAAAAGTAGTGTAGAATTTCACTTACGTGTGAAATCTAAAACACAAAATAAATGAAAAAAACTCATAGGAGTAGAGAACAGATTAGTGGTTGGCAGAAGGGAGGGGGATTATAAGAGTGGATAAAATAGGAGATGGGGGTCAAGACACACAAACTTCCAGTCATAAAATAAATAAGTCATGGGGATGTAATGTGCAGCATGGTGACCAAAGTTGACAATATATTGCATATTATGTAACTTTCTATGGTGGTGGGGGAAACTATGCTTAATGCGGTAACCATTTCCCAGTGTATACAAATACTGAATCATATTGTACACCTCAAACTCTCAAACTAATACAATGTATTACAACAATTATAACTCAGTAAAGAAACCAGAGATATATTAAGATAGTAGGTAAGTCACAGACTGGGAAAAATATTGATAATATATATATCTGACAAAGGACTCCATACATCATGGATAAAGCACTCTTATAAGTCAATAATAAAAAATATTAATAACCTAATTAAAAATTGGTGGAAAACTTGAAAGACACTTTACAAAAAGATATACAAATAGCCAATAAACACATGAAAAGGTGGTCAATGCCTTTAAAAATCAGAGAAATGCAAATGAAAAACACAGTAAGATACCCTTTTATACCAACTTAAATGACTAAAATAAAAAAGACTAAGACCATCAAACATTGGCAAGGATGCGGAGTAACAAATACTCATCTATTGCTAATGAGACTGCAAGATGGTCCATCCACTTCAAAGAACCAACAGACAGTACCTTTCTTTATTTAAAGATTTTTATTTATTTATTTGAAAGAGAAAGAGCAAGAAAGAGAACACAAGGAGGGGGAGGGGCAAAAGGAGAGGGAGAAGTAGTCTCCCCACTGAGCAGGGAGCCCCATGTGGGGCTTGATCAGGACTGAGCCAAAATCAGGAATTGGACACTCAACTGACTGAGCCACCCAGCTGCCCTTATAGCAACCTTATTTATAACAGATACAAACTGGAAACAACCCAATGTCCATCAACAGAAGAATGAATAAGCAAATTGTGGTCAATCCATACAACGGAATAATAGTAAAATTAAAAACAAAAACCCAACTACTGATACCCACAAAATAACCAGGATGACTCTTGAAAACATGTTAAGCAAAAGAGATCAGCCATGAAAGGATGCATTTTGTAAAATTCCATTTATATGAAATCTAAGAAGAAACAAAACTATTATCAGAACAGTGGTGGCCTGGGGGAACAGAGGAGTGATTGACTAGAAAGAGGCATGAATGAATTTTCTGGTGTGAAATGTTCCATACCTTACCTCGAGTGGTGATTTTAGGAATGTATATAATTGTAAAAAGTCCCTGAGCAGACATCTAAGATCTGGTCATGTCTTGGTATCTTAATTACATCTAAGTAAATGACCATATATATGTATATAGAGAGATATAAGCTAAATTTTTACTATATATGTAACAATATAATTTAAAAAAAGAACAAAAGCCACTATAAAGTTGATCTAGATTTTTTTTTTTGACACAGGAAGAAGTCTTCTCTTGGATTTGACTTTCCAAGAGAACATGATCAAACAAAAGGGACTGATCTGAAAATCAAAATACCTGGGGCTTGCATGAAACCAGCATATATTATCTATGTGATTTGGGGTTGAGAGTTAACCTTTCTGAGCTTCTGTGCCTCATGTACCTTTTTCACAAGAAATGAAAATGTGCATTACCAAAGTACTTTGAAAATTCTAAGGTGACATGAAATTATTATTCTTGCTCACAATAGATATCATAATTACTCAATTATATTTATGTCTGATATGGACATGTAATGTGTATGTGTACACAGATATGTATGTATTTATACATATATAAAGAGAGGTTTTCTAATAGAAAAATAAAAACATATGGTCTGATAAGAATGGCTTATCTATGAGATCGATGGGAAAAAATGTTTGAAACCAACGGCTATACATACACCACACATACAGCATCCATTACATATATTCATGAGTAACTCTATATACATATACAACCGACTGTTAAACCTAAAGGTCGCTTTATTGATACTGCAATAACAAAAAAATTTATGCCAGCATCTCTATATTATAAATTCTGAACTAAGTCTTTTTTGAGAAGGCTTTGATATAGATATTAAAAAAAAAAAAAAGGTTGGGGGCGCCTGGGTGGCTCAGTGGATTAAGCCGCTGCCTTCGGCTCAGGTCATGATCTCAGGGTTCTGGGATCGAGTCCCGCATCGGGCTCTCTGCTCTGTAGGGAGCCTGCTTCCTCCTCTCTCTCTGCCTGCCTCTCTGCCTACTTGTGATCTCTCTCTCTGTCAAATAAATAAATAAAATCTTTAAAAAAAAAAAAAAAAAGGTTGGTTAATGTTCACAGTAAAGACTTTAAATTTGAAAATGCACACTCTGTTTATATTTCTAGAAGTATATACTTCTATATTCCCAAAGGTTATATTCTATTTCTTTTTTTTTTTTTTTTTAGTATCTTACCATAATGCACTTTTATTATCTCATGGTTCTTTTTTTTTTTTCTTTAAATTCAATTATTCAGCATATAGAACATCATTAGTTTTTGGTGTAGTGTTCAATGATTCATGTATTAGTTGTGTAAAAAGAAGATGTCTTTCATACATACATTGGAATATTACGCAGCCCTCAGAAAGGTTATATTCTATTTCTATGAGACTGATGTGCTGCCTACTGCATTAAGGAGACACCTATATTCTATTTCTAAAGTGAGATGTTCTACTGTGACTCTCTGCTGCCTGTAAGAAATGAAAGCAGCTTGTATCTCCAGTAAATCAGAGTCAACGAAATTTCCATCTGGGGTTTTTTTTTTTTTTTATTTATTTGAGAGAGAGACGGAGAGAGCATGACTGAGGAGAAGGTCAGAGGGAGAAGCAGACTCCCCGTGATCTGGGAGCCCAATGCGGGACTCGATCCCAGGACTCCAGGATCATGACCTGAGCTGAAAGGCAGTCGTTCAACCAACTGAGCCACCCAGGCACCCCTTCATCTGGTTTAAAAAAGAATGTGTGTGTGTGTGTGTGTGTGTGTGTGTGTGTGTGTACAGACACATGTATGTGAGCATGCATATGAGAATATTAGAAGGAAATATTCCGGGACACCTGGGTGGCTCAGTCGGTTAAGTGTCTGCCTTTGGCTCAGGTCATGATCTCGGGATCCTAGGATTGAGCCCTGCATCGGGCTCCCTGCTTAATGGGGAGTCTGCTTCTCTCTTTCTCCCTGTCCCTCCCCCAACACTGCTTGTGCTCTCTACTCTCTCTCCTGTTCTCTCCCCCAAATAAATAAATAAAATCTTTAAAAAGAAGAAGAAACAGAAGAAGAAGAAGGAGGAGGAAATATACCAAAATTGTGTTGGTATATGTCCAACACAAGTGTTGACAATGAAAAATAAAACTACCATTTGGTAATCTCTATGCTCAAGGCAAAAGACCCTAAAAAATTAATGCTAATAATTCATGTGAAAGAACAAAGACCTAAATGTAAGAGCTAAAACTATAAAACTCTTAGAAGAAATCAGAGGTATTAATCTGCATAATCTTGGATTAGGCAATAATTTCTTATATATTACACCAAAAGCACAAGCAACAAAATATGGTTAAATAGGACTTTAATAAAATCAAGTCCGAGTCTTCAAAGGACAGAAAGTGAAAAATATTGGAAATCACATGTCTGATAAGGGACTCTAAATATATAAAGAACTCTTATAACTTAATAATAAAAGACAACCCAATTTAAAAACAGGCAAAGATTCTGAATAGATATTTTTCCAAAGGAGATATACAAATGCCAAAACATTCTTGAAAAGATATTCAAAATGTCAGTTATTAGATTACAACAAGATAACACTTCATATCCACTACGGTAGCTATAATCAATAACAAGAATGCAGAGATATGGAGCAGTGTGAAGAAGAAGAGGCGAGAACGACCCCCGGACCGGCCAAAGCCCGAGTGCCGCTGCATCCCCGCGTCCAGCGCTTACGTCCCGCCACCGTCGCCACCATGCCCAAGAGAAAGGCTGAGGGGAATGCTAACAGAGATAAAGCCAAGGTGAAGGACGAGCCACAGAGAAGATCTGCAAGGTTATCTGCTAAACCTGCTCCTCCAAAGCCAGAGCCCAAGCCTAAAAAGGCCCCAGCAAAGAAGGGAGAGAAGGTACCCAAAGGGAAAAAGGGGAAAGCTGATGCCAGCAAGGATGGGAATAACCCTGCAGAAAACGGAGATGCCAAAACAGACCAGGCACAGAAAGCTGAAGGTGCTGGAGATGCCAAGTGAAGGGTGTGCATTTTTGATAACTGTGTACTTCTGGTGACTGTATAGTTTGAAATACTATTTTTTATCAAGTTTTATAAAAATGCAGAATTTTGTTTTACTTTTTTTTTTTTAAAGCTATGTTATTAGCACATGGAACACTTCATTGTTGCTTTGGGGGAAGGGCATATGTCACTAAAAACTATCTCTGAAGCTAGACTGACACAAAGGGAAAAACACCTTTCCCTCCTAGTTTTGAGAAACTTCCTCTTGGCTCCCAGGAGGAGGGGTTCCTTGACGTTGACACACATGAGCCGCCTGGGCACAAATCCCTTGGTGGTGTGGAAAAAACTAAAATTCAGTTTTTATGTCCTCTTCTCCCTCTCTGCCTGCAACATAGACTTGACCCCCTTAAACCCAGAGACCTGTTGGAACCTGACCCCCAAGACATGGTTCCCAGTATGTCAGGCAATCTGGACTTGACAAAGTGTCACCACTGAGATGACGTCCCTCAAAAGAGTTCCTTTTTTAGCTCGTGGATCTTCAGATGGATAATCCTGCCATTTTCACTTCATTTCCTGAAAGTCAGGGTCGGCTTGTGAAAAGTTGTTAAACAACATGCTAAATGTGAACTGTCCGCCCTCACTCTAAACTTCCCTCCTCCGAGCATCACATGAAGACTGCATTGGGTTTTATAGTGGCTTTCTGATTTTGGTAGTCCATTGAAGAAGGGAGTTTGAAAGTTGTTGTATATTGTTAACGATTGTCTGCCCATGTCCTGCCTGAAATACCATGATTGTTTATGAAAAGTATCTTTAATAAAGCTGGATACAGTTTGAAAAAAAAAAAAAAGAATGCAGAGATATCTGAACCCTTATACATTGCTAGTGGGAATGTAAAATGGTGCAGCCACTTTGGAAAACAGTCTGGCAGTTCCTCAAAATACAAATTAGAGTTACTGTACAACCCGCCAATTCCACTCCTAGGTATATACCTAAGAGAAGTGAAAACATACATCCACATAAATCTTTTTACATTAATGTTCACAGCAGCATTACTAATAACCAAAAAGTGGAAACAACCCAAAGTTCAACGACTGACGCATAAACCAAATGTGACGTATCTATATAATGGACTATTCCTCACCAATAAAAAGGTCTGAAGTACTGATACTTAGTGCAACTTAGATAAACTCTGAAAACATTATGCTGAGTGAAAAAACCCAGACACAAAAGACCACATTTTTCATTCCATTTATATGAAATGTCCACTATTGGTGAATTGACAGAGATGGAAAGTTTATTAGTAGGAGGGAGAGAAGAAAGACTGGTGGGCAACAGCAAAAGGGTCCTAGGTTTCATTTTCGGGTGTTATCACACAATTTAGAATATGTTCTAAAATTAACTGTGGTGGTAGTTACACAGCTCTGTGGCTATGCTAAAAACTGCGGAGCAGTACACTTTAAAAAGGGGGAACTGTAGGGTATATGAATTACATCTCGGTAAAGCTGTTGTTCTTAAAATATTTCTGAAACATAGCAGGCATTCAATGAGTGAGAGAATAAATAAAGAATGAATGAACAGAAAGATATACCGAATACTGAAGAATATGGATTTGGAGACAGAAGTGGCTTGAATCTCAATTTTTCCATTTACTAAGTGCTGGATTTTACTGAGCTTTTAATTTCTTCCACTCTAGCTGGGAATAATGAGATGATGCCTGTGAAGTCCAAGTCCAGGGCAGGGTGTTCTAGGAATGCTAGCTGTTATGATGACTTATAATCATAAACGTGTATTTTCTTTGCTGATATGCAAAAATGAAGGAAACCACAATAAGGAATTCGGCTTTCAAATTACCACCGTAGAATATGATGAGACTTAAGATTAAGTTTTATCTGGTAAGAATGATCAGGAGCTACCCGTTTTCTATGAGATATAAACATAACCCTAGTCTGGTTCCCTTCACAGGATAAAAGAAAGTAAATCTCTCTCAGGTTTCACAGCTTGCTGAATGAGAATGAATAAATGGAAGAACGAATGAATGGAAATATACCAAATATGAATAAATATGGATTTAAAACAAAAGTGGTTTGACTCTTTACCACCTACTAAGTCTGGATCTCACTTAGGTTTATTTTCTTCAACTCTAGTTGGGAATAATAATGAGATAGATAATGCCTATAAAATGTTTGGGAGGGGTGCCTGGATGGTGTAGTTAGTTGGGTACCCGACTCTTGGTTTCGGCTCTGGTTGTGATCTCATGGTTGTGGGATCACGCCCCGAACTGGGCTCCATGCTCAGTGCAGAATCTGCTTGGGATTCTCTCTCTCTGCCCCTCCCACTTGGGCTCTCTCTTTCCCTCTCTCTCTTTCTAAAACGAATAAAATAAAATGTTCAGATAGGCAAAGTCCCTACTGCTCATGAGCAATCTTAGCAGATTAGAGCTATATTAGAAGCAAAAACCAGTGTCAGTGACAGTAATGTTTTAGTTGAGTGATATGTTTAAAGATGCTCATTACAGTATGTACTAGATTTATAGTGTGTACTCTTTTTGCATATATCAAATATCACCTACTCTTAAATAGATCATAAATCAAAACAACCAACCAACCAAAAAAAAAAAATAAGGTCTGGATATTTTTATTTCTTGGTCAATTCATTATCTAGGTCAATGAACACCATTTTTCCTAAAGGGCAGCAATCATTTTCCTATCAGAATCTCTCTCCCATATTCATTCTCAAAGCCCGGGTCCTAGATGATCCCTCTGCTGGGGAAAAGCCTATAAAGCCAATACTTACTATTCAGTCTGAGCCATTTCTTTTGAATTAATCTGCATTAGGTTAACACAAGGTAAAACTGAGTGATTTTTGAGAAAACAGCCGCACTGTTCTCAGCTGGTGATACAGACAGCATTTAGTTGAACACCCACAGGGTCCCTATGCATCTTTTCACCACCACTACTCAGGACGGTGAGGGTTCTCATATTAGGCTCACAGGAAGCCACTCTTCCCAGTGTCTATCTGGTGGCTTCTTACCAGGTTTCATTCAGTAAAGAGAGCACTCCTATATTCCACAGTGCCTGATATTCTTTAAATAGAGACCCATTCATTCTGCTCAAGGCTTTATTCTCTGCTGAAATACATAGACATGGGGAGAGGTGGCAGGTTATGCTTTAACGATTATTTACACTGTAGTGTGATTGAATTAATCAGTATAAATTCAATAAATACACATTTTCTTTCCTCCCTGAATGAAGAGATTTAGGGGGAAAAAATGGAAGCAGAAAATGTTTGAGGTAAAGAACTACAGACAACCTCATCATTCTGCCTAGAGCCCAACCTGTCTATTTTTCATGCTGCCAATTTCCAACTAGACAATCCATCAAAGTTCTCAGAAATGAGTCATTTCTGAGATTTAATTAGGATTAAAGAAGAGATTTAGGGTGTCAGCATAACCCTCAAGGCACCCTAGACTTCAACAGAAATTCCCAAAGTTCAAACCTAGAAACAGGGTACATAGGAGGAAAAACAAAGGAACTAAAGATCTGATTACGGTTTAACCACTTAGGTCACATGTCAGACATGGGAACATGGGAACAGGTCAGTTTCATGGACAAAAACCTCTGGGTATTACAAAGGGAAACAGAAAATATTAGCTATGCGGAACAGAGAGAGCCTGACTTAGGAGACTTCTGGCAAATATATGCAAGAGGAGTGGTAAAACTGATTTTGGAAACCTCTTAATCAAACTAAAACTAAAACCACTGAGAAAAAGAATACTCATAATTTGCAAACATTCTCTCATTTGAAGAGAAATAATTACAGCATCTAATGGGGTAAAGGAAGAGGAGAAACTTTTTTGTGATCTGCTTAAACAAAGGTCTTATTCTATGATTATTATTTGTCTTTCATGAAAAAAGAAAGTTAGCCAAAGAGGTGAGTTTGCTTCCTGAGAATCCACTTGAACAGTGCAAGCATACACGCAAATGCACAAACATACATACATGTGCACGTGTGCGCGCGCGCGCACACACACGCACACACACAGCCTTTTCACCTTTTCAATAGGAACTTTGGTTGCACAAAGGTGAGGAGCCAGGTATGTACCAGGCTGACAAATCTCATCAAAAAGAATCCAGAGCAGCCCCGCTCCCTGACCCCCTAGGGCATCTTCGCAGAATTAAAAGTTGCAAGGGTCACTGACCCCATCACCTCAAGTTCCACAAGCAACTGAAGAGGGTTTAGTGAAGACTGTCAGCCAATTCAACTGGAAGTTATTAAGAGTTTCAGGGACAAAATGGACTGAATACGTCTTAAATCATGTATTAACAAATTTGAAATAAACAGCACAAATAAAATCAGTTGAGCTACAAACTTAAATTTGAGAATTGGTCTAAATGCAATGTCATGCTCACCCTTTAAAGATAGAAACCTTTGCATTCAAAGTGAATATAATCTGAATCTCTGCATTCAGAATTGTAATAGCCTTAACATAATTCTGGTTGTTTGCTATAACCTCTGGTCCCTAAAGAAGGAAAATTATAATTACTCCACAATGGTTTTCTCAGTCCTACACCTAAAATATAAAAGCCCAATTAATCAATCATCTCACTTATTTTGAAGTTCCAGACAATATAAATGTATGGGAACACTACCCACTACTCTATTTCCTGGGATATTTAAAAATCAGGATTAGAACTTTAAAAGTGTAGAAAGTAATGCCGGGAGCTTTTTAAGAGTCAGAGCTGAAAAAAAATACTACCTCTTTCCTTCATTCAAAACTAGTTAGGATCATGCAATGAAATTAAAAACTATTCCTTATGATCACTGAAAAAATCTTAGAATCCTTTGAGTTAAGAAGGAATGTCACTCAGTCATTATATCTAACGTGCAAAAAAGGTGAAAGGAACATGCTTGCCATGAGAAATGCCCAGTATTCATACTTACACAACCTCCAGCAAGGATTTCTGCTAAAAGTGGAATGGACCCATCTCTTCTGGTAAATTTGTCCCGGACAAAATCATTAACCTAATCAGAAAACACCATCAGTTAACTGGAATTCTCAACCATTTCCTCCACTGGCATGTTACTGGTTTTCCAAATCATCAAAATACCTGTCTCATGATAAAATTAAGAATTATCAAATGTCTACATAGAAATTGAAAGTTTTACAAACATCTTGATAGTGTGCCAGTCTCTATAGCATCGGCCCTAATTTTTGGTTTAATGATAATCTAAACAAATGACATATAAATTCAAGGAGAAAGAAACTTACAGTCAGTTTAATGGCCTTTTCTGGAGCAACCCCTATAAGCTGTGGTATCAGACCTAGGTAAACAGAGAGAAGCATTAGCAATATGAATGTAGTAGACATTAATATGTAAACCCAACAAGTTAATGGCCTCTCTCATATTATTTACCTATCAAACATTCTAGGGTTTTCACTAAAATTTGAAAAAATGGATTGTCCTAAAAACTCTGTACATGGATGTAATAATTATTCATGCCAAACATAATGCTAGGCTTTCTTGAGACTACAGATCCTTTTCTTAAGCATGCTTCCTTTAAAGCCTAGTTATCTAACATCTCTCAAAAAGTACCTGAAGAAGGAACGGAGGCCATGATCTTCTCTACTCCCAAACACTGCCAATAACAACGTAACCAAATCCCCACCCTTTACAACCAACAACATACAAACATACACGAAGTCATTAGAGAAGTCAATGTCGTATGTTTGGAAAACCTCTGCAAAACATGCTGTTGAGTAGACCCAGGTTTTGGCACAAATGATGCTATTACCTATGTAATAGCATACGGTGGTTTGGTTATTACAGAATACCAACTCCCATAATTTTCTCTTTAGAGAAAACCAGAATTCAGTATACATATATTTTAAAGGAAGCCAAAACTGCAAAGAAAAACGCAGTTTTAAGTATCATTTAATGGGTGTCTTCTATAAGCAAAAACATATGTCTCCTGCATTCTTATTTACTAATATATGTCAAACTTAAGACATTTCAAAAGAATCTTCTTAAAACAAAGGAAATCATTATTCTTAGAAAGTTAAATTAGCCAGGCTGGCTGCAAACTGGAAAAGAAAAAAATATATAAACAATTCAACATCTGTAAGGCTCAGCTTTCTAAAGCGCACAGATTATCCAAATTGCTGGCATACATTTTTTGCATACATTTTTAAAAGATGCTAACAATAAACATTCTATACCCTTTAAATCACCCAGCCATAGGGGAGTTACGTATGTATTTGCACACTCACTGCTGATTTTAAGCCTACTTTAAGGATACTGCTGAGTGATTTTCTGTGAGTTGAGAGCCAGCAAGTAATCATACATACAGGCTACTGTCAGTCAAACTGAATTATCAGTGACAAACACAAATCTGCACACACCTTTAATGGGTAGCAGGCTGATTTAAAAGAATAAATCAGCAGATGGCAGTCTTAACTTTCTAACCTTCATGATTATGAGGCCCTATTACTTTTAATCTAACTTCCATACAACCATGTCAGCGTGTGTATTTGTTTTACAACTTGCCTCAATAAGGCTCATGGAATTTTAATAAAGTACTGATTTATGTCATTTTATCACTATTGCTTGCAAAGAAATTTAAGCTAATCTGTCAACAATTTTGTCAATCATCTGACAGAATAATGGACCGGTTCTAAGCAATATATGACAATCTCAATAATCATAGTGTTCACATACAGGACTCCTACAATCTTCTCTCTAATACAAGAGTCTCTCATTTAAAGAACTGATTTTATCAGCTCACATCCTGAATAAAGTGAACAATTCCTCCACCTCTCCCCACCCCCAAACTTGCCATATCAGACCCACTTAATTAACATGACATCTCTCCGAAATGAAATTTTCTGTAGGTATCCAACCATTGAGAAGGCTAAACTGTGAAGTATATACCCAGGTTACTTCTAATAGGAGCATTCTCTTTAAAAGCATACCAGGGAGGAAGAAAGGTTATTATTCAACAAAGAAAGATTGGAGATGACAAAGCAAAAATCAAAACAAAACAAAACCCTAGGACCACTCAACCCTCCTTAAGTTCCTCATTGAAAAAAATCTAGATATGCAGGGTTTGATACAGCTTAAAATAAGCATTCCCATGCACAGAACTGCATGCTGGACAACACATACCTTTTCCCATGGAGTAAGTACATGTTATACAGCTAGAATTTAGACAGGCTAGAGTTCTGAATACTTGAGTAAAATTAACTACATGCATTCTTAGGAGCCGGGTATTTGAGCCGTGTTTGATTTGACCACCCTCTTTTCTTATTCTATATATATAATGCCCAAAATGAACATTCTCATGACCCTTTCCTTTAAATGTGAGCATATCAGGAATACATTTTTCACTTGAATATCTGCAAATAATGCTAACCAGAGGTGTTTTTTTCTCCTGTCCGTGAGCAGAAGCTTTGTGCAGGTCTAATCTTTCTTCCCAAGGAAGAGGTTCTAAGCCCAACAGGTCAGCAGAGCTCAGAGCGAGCTAGGGATTAATGAGACCATGTGTACAAACAAACAAGTACAGTAAATTCCATAAATGCTCTGGACTTGAGCATGTGGAGAATATTTTCAAAGAATTCCAAGTGGCGCCCAAAGGGATTAAAAAATTAATCTCCCTCCCAAAGGAAACCCTAAATTCTTATGTGAAAACATGCACATGAAAGTCATTCCCTCTCCAAAGAGAACAAGTTCCTACAAAGCCCACAGGGGTGGGGAGAATTCTACAAGGGGCTGTTGCCTCTGATGCTGACAGCACTGTGCTCAGCCTTGACTTGGTGGTAACATTCCCCGCAAAAGGAAATCTCTCTGCTTTTACTCAGTGCCTCTGAGCTAAGGGGGGGAAAGGAGAGAGAATGAGACCTGGGGCCAAAGGTTTTCTTTTACTCATTTTTTTTTTTTTTTTAACTTCAGATGACTCACTGGAAAAAAGACTTATGAATGGTCTCCTTGGAAGACACAAACACATCTGACATCTCTTTCAACTGAAACAAGTGCACAGAGGATAAACTCACTTCAAGTAACAGCCTGGCTTCCATTTCACAAAGAGGCACATCTTTCTTCCCTCACCCCGAGAAAAGCAGCTCTCTACTTCTTAGCTGTCGTCCTTTATTCAACTCAGCCTGAGTTTCTGAGAGCACAGGGACCATGGACTCATGTTGGGACAAAGGCAGGATTTGGATTCCATGAAATACGAGTATCAGGGAGAAGAAGTGAAGGCCTTGTCTGCAGACTAATACTGCTAGTTCCCAGCAAGAATGTAAAAAGGGAAGCCAGCAACAAGAAAATAAAAGAGAGAAACAGCTCTAGTCTGACTGGATAGGCGACACACTGATTTTCTGAATGACGGAGTTAAAATCTGCTGCTGGGGAGACAAAATCACAAACTTCAGCAGCTGAGCTCTGCTTACTCACCCCGGTAAAGTCCAAAGAAGCCCTCGTAGCGCAAGACTTTCTTAAAACAGTCAAAGCTGTTTTTGTACATCAGCTCTCCAACCACGGAGCCAGTGCCGCGCTGGTTTTGCATGCGGGTTTTCACCAGATCTATAGGGTACACTGCGGTGGCTCCCACGGCTACAAATAAAACAGGGGTTAGGCTTAAAAGAGAGCATAATTAAATGGAAGATCTTCAAGCACAACAAATCTCATCTCAAAGGACTTGAAAACAAAATGCAGGATCTATGCTCACACACACACACACACACAAAAAAGGACTGTATGTTTTTTCCTTCTCCCATACACCACGCACCGCTGAAGGATGACAGGCTAGCGACTGGGATCCATAAATACTGCTGCTTCCGAGAACAACTGCAATGGATTTTCAAGTCATTGCCAACATTAAATAATCCAGACTTGATTTTTTTCTAACAATATGAAGCTACTATATATAACATATTTCTTTATATTTTCCATTCAGGGCCTAAATACAATACCATTTACCCCTTACAATAACCATATATGTTCACGCAAGTAGCTGTAATTTTAAAACTTAGTTTACTAAAGCATTTTGGTAAATTAATCTTAGTTACAAGCATAATATCAGAACCAACCTCAACATGACCTTATCCCTTTGTACAGAATTTGGTCTTAAAGACTTTATTTATTTATTTGACAGAGCGCACAAGCAGGGGGAGCAGCAGAGGGAGAGGGAGAAGCAGGCTCCCCACTGAACAGGGAGCTGGAGGCAGGGCTCGATCCCAGGACCGTGGGATCATGGCCTGAGCAGAAGGTAGACGCTTAATTAACTACCTGAGCCACCAGGCACCCCAGAGTTTGGTCTTTAAAAAAACAATGTCAGGCTTTAGAATTTTTCAGAGATTGAAAAATTTATAAAAATGACTTAGAGTGTTATATTTTTCAACTGTTGAAAACCAAAACATGCTCTGCAACTTCTAAAACTGAAACTGAAAAGAAAAAAAATAATAGTTCCATCAGTTCAGGCTTGTTTTAAAAAATCAAAAATATTTTAATCACACCTCCTAGGTTCTTCTCAACAAAGCAAGTTCAAACTTTCTATGGAGAGATTTAAGCCCAAAAAGTCCCTCAAATTCTGCCCAGGAGCTAGGAAGGGAGGTTCCTTTTAGGAAATAGTACGTACAAGTCCAGATATTCTTCAAGCAGTTAAAAGGGAAAGGAAAAAAATGCAAGTAGAAAAGCCAAAGTGAATCACTTTAGGAGGTTGCTGTATTTTGTAAGGTCCTGGGATTTCTACCCCAAATCTTAATTTCCTACCTGCCCTTACCCCCAACACCATTACAACACAGTCTAATTTCCATTTCTTCATCCTGGTTCTCCGCAGGATAATTAAGGTGAGTGCAGCACATGCCCAGACTTTCACTTTACTATGGAGCTTTTGTCCTGAAGACAGGCTGGAGCCTGAGGGTCCACGGCTGTGCTGCAGCAGGCCCTCTGATCCCAGGTAGAAATCAAGAACACTTCGGAAAGCTCTGAGGTCATGTCCCGCAGGAACAATGAACTGCACCTCTGCTGATTGGTCTGTCTAGTGAGATAGTATTACATGAACACAAGCTGGGAACAGCACACAGCCAAATCACTCACCTCCAGCAACTGAGCCCAGAGTGAATCTATAAGCAGACTCGGCAATCTGGAGCCAGACAGGCCTGCCTAAACCATGAGATTGCTGTGGGAGGAAAACATGTAAAAAAAAGAAATTTTTGGAAAAGTATGAGGCAAATTTTTTTAAAAAGCTACAATTCAGCTATTTTAAGATTTTAAAATGGATACCACAATTAGCATTTTAAAACCACATCCAGCCAAACAGATACCATTACTTCCCCGCCCCCCCCCCCCCCGCTTTTTTTAACAAGTCTATTAATACCTGATTTATCTGCTACTATTGGGGATACACCATCATTCCAGAGAAGTGACTCTTTCAGGTAAACTAACATTTCGGGTATAAAATCCCTTTCCCCCTTCTTTACTTTAACCAACCTAAAATTTAAAATATTTCTGAAATGTGCAAAAACTACCTCGAGGGACACCTGGGTGGCTCAGTCAGTTAGGCGTCCGAGTCTTGGTTTCAGCCCAGGTCATGATCTCAGGATCATAAGATCAAGCCCCATGTTGAGCTCCGTGCTCAGCAGGGAGTCTGCTTGAGATTCTCTGTCTCCTTCTCCGGCTCCCCACCCCACTCGGTCACTGACACTCTCTCTCTAAAATTAATAAAATCTTAAAAAAAAACAACACTACCTTGGTTCCTCAATCAGAGAATATTGATCATAATCCACATTCTCTAACGACTGAAAGCTGTCATATTCCTAGGCCCATCAGTTACTGCATCAAGATCTAACGCAGCTGCATGTGCTGTCTTCCCAGGCTTCACAGACATTACTTCTTTTACCAACAGCTTCCTAATTCGGTTTTGCTGCCTCTCATTTACTAGGGCTGGAGACATCACATAACTAGGATTGTTAGAATTCTATTTGTAAGGCAAAGTCAAGTACTTCTCTTTGGGGCTAAAGCAAAAACCTTTAAATAACTACTATTTCAAGTGTTCAGAGCCTTGGACCCCTTATTTCTAGCTTTGCAGCTCACCACTGAGGTTATCACTACATAACTACAGGATTTCTGACTTATGTTACCAAGTATTCCCTCTCCTAGGCCTATGCATTGTCCAGCTATACCTATGCAAAGAAAACAGCTGAGGGGCTTTAAAAAATAAATTCCTGAGGCTTGGAGCTTATCTCTTTTTTAAAAGCTTCAAATCATTCTGCTAGGCAGTTAGGTGGAAAACCACTATCCTAGCCACATTTACAGTTCCACCGTAGAATCTACGATGATGATAATGCAAAGGAAAAAAGCCCTATTGTGACTCAGAATGTTATTTCATAGGTAGCCCCCAGCATACAGGATCTAAAATAACTGGCCTATACTTGTCTGCCAGTTTTGTTCTTTAATATTTTCTTCATGAAGAGAGCAGTTACTCTCTATAAACAGTTTGAGATGAAAGAATAAAATATTTGGTTTATCATAAAGGAAAGCTGAAACATATTAACTTGGAATAAGCTTTTAAAAACCAGCATAATAAAACCTTAGATATGCCCATTAGAATAATTTAATGGAGAGGGAATCCATGCCTAAAATCTAAAAGAAGGGGGAAAAAAGCTAGTCCACTCTGCTTTGCTTTCATCTGTACAATCTCTTCAAAGCTCAATTAACCAAGCTCAATATGGCAAACCCAGATATTTACAAATAACTTGAGAAGCAGCCTATAAAGGGTTTATCTGCTTCTGTTTTGTAAACTCTGTACCATAATAAGTGTGCTTTCAGGTTTTAACCAAAACATCTGATACCTAAATATTTAATGTTTGATTGTGATCTCTGTAAGCAGAGATCTTTTTAAAAGTTCATTATGCTTGCCAGTATTGTAGTTCAATAGATTCTATAGTAAAAAAGAAAATAAATAAATAATATTTGATGAAAAGTCAAAATGAAACCCTTGTAAAACCCTTGGCCAAAAAAAAAAAAAAAAAAAGTAGAGCACCGTTATTTCAAATAATATCAGCACATATTTCACAAATCTCAACTATTACACTATACTAAATTTATTATAATCCAATTAGGTGAAAGTGTACATCTATTACGTACAAAACTGAATTTAGTATGTTGAAGAAACCATCATAAAAAAAGGTGGAAAATTACAGAGTAGTACATCACCACAATCTTGTAGGAAATACATTTTTTCCTATCAAGTTAGCCCAAGCAACTACCCAGCCATCCATTATGTTTAATTTACATGCTGTAACAAAAGTGAGCAATTAATAATTGGAAGCTGTTATTTTTTTCTGAAATCTAATAAGGGAAAGAGTAGGATATTTTAGCAATATCCTACTACAATGAGTATAAGACTAATTTTGATTCACTCATAGAATAGCAAAAAATGGGCCATCCAAAAAGTTACTTTTTGTTCTTCTTATCACTATAATAATAACACTAATTTTAGACTTTGTAGAGATGTACTATCTCCCAAAGGGGAGAGTATTCTACCAAGTACTCAAGACCTGGGCCCTAATGCAGCCCCCAGGGGCCCAATGTTTTTCAATCTTCTGTAAATAAACTCCTTTGTGAGACCACCAGGAAGAGGCTTTCAGCAATTTCTATCCACAGTGAGATCACAAGGGACTAATTTTTCAGTCAGTCCTCTGCATACAAAGGTAAGATGTCCATCGTATGGATAGGACTAAAGATTTGCTATAGGTCTCGTCAGATGGGGAACAAGCAGAGCAATGGCCCAGTTTCCTGTCCACCCAAGAATGATGTGACTCTTCATCATTCTTCAAGTCAACAGCTCTAACAACTCTTTGCAATTGAATACTCCTGCCAGGAAGATTTTAAGCATCTACCCCCAATACATGATTTCATTTATAAATCATATGTAGTTACATTCTACTAATAATACCTATAAGAATTGAAAAGTAATATACTTTATTAAATTACATATAGTATGCATTTTAGGGGCACCTGGGTGGCTTAGTCGTTAAGTGTCTGCCTTCAGCTCAGGACACCATCCTAGGGTCCTCAGATCCAGCCCCACGGCAGGCTCCCTACTTAGCAGAAAGTCTGCTTCTCTCTCTCCTACTCCCCCTGCCTGTGTTCCTTCTCTCACTGTGACTCTCTCTATCAAATAAATAAATAAAATCTTTAGAGAAAAAACAAAAACCAAATACATATAGTACACATTTTAAACATACACAAAAGTAGAAATTATAAAGAATGAGATGGAATAAAATGTTTTTTAAAAAAATTTAATTTTCAGGGGCGCCTGGGTGGCTCACTGGGTTACAGCCTCTGCCTTCGGCTCAGGTCATGATCCCAGGGTCCTGGGATCGAGCCCCGCATTGGGCTCTCTGCTCAGCGGGAAGCCTGCTTCCTCTTCTCTCTCCGCCTAACTCTCTGCCTACTTGTCATCTCTGTCAAATAAATAAATAAAAACTTTAAAAAAATTTTTTTTAAATTTTCATTTATTAATCCAAAAATATTTTGGGGATCACTTCTATGTGTTATATTGACTAAATATGCCTCAGTTTTTTAAACATGGACTGAACAAAGTGAAGCTAATCAGTTAATTCTGATTACTCTGTTTCAAAGATAACAGTTAAAAACACAATGAGTATCTTCACAGCAAAGATGATGTTTTTAACATCTTATGTTTTGAAGAAATTCTAGTAATGGCATTTTAGCTTAGATTTAAAAATCCTTTAAAATCGATATGGCTGTTATGCTACCTTTTAAACACAGCAAATATAGGGTTTTTTTTAAGTTTTTATTTAGATTCCAGTTCATTAACATACAGTGTAATATTAGTTTCAGGTGTACAATATAGTGATTCAACACTGCCATAGAACACCCAGTGCTCATCACAATGTCATCCTTAATCCCCATCACCTGTGTCACCTATCCCCTAACCACCGACTCACCTCCCCTCTGGTAACCTTCAGTGTGTTCTCTATAGTTCAGAGTCTGTTTTTTGGACAGAAATATATTTTTAACTTCTAAAAATATGCACATAGAACTTTTTTCCAAAATGGAGTTTCTCAGTCACAAAACTGTGTGAAAATAAGCTCCATTCTCATAGATTATTGTTTTTTAAAGACTTTATTTATTTGACAGAGAGACAGATCACAAGAGAGAGGAGGAAGCAGGCTCACTGCTAAGCAGAGAACCCAATGCGGGGCTCAATCCCAGGACCCTGGGATCATGACCTGAGCCGAAGGCAGAGGCTTTAACCCACTGAGCCACCCAGACGCCCCTAGATTATTATTTTTAACTATGTCTCCTTTCAAAAGAATATGTTGAACTAAAACTCACAGAATAAAAGGGCTATGATCCCAAATAAAAATCCAGTAACCACTAATTCTTATTCGTATGAAAAGGCTCTCCTGTGTTCAACAACACACATTTTCTTTTTTCTTTTTCTTTAAGGTTTTATTTATTTACTTGAGAGAGAGAGAATGAGAGAGAGCATCAGAGGAGAGAGGTCAGTGGGAGAAGCAGACTCCCTGGCAAGCAAGGAGCCGGATGTGGGACTCAATCCCAGGACTCAAGGATCATGTCCTGAGCCAAAGGCAGTCGATTAACCAACTGAGCCACCCAGGTGCCCACACACATTTTCTTTAACCTGTCTTCCTTTAAAGAATGTTTATAAGCCCTACAAAACTGTATGAAAACTAAAGAATTATAGTGTTCTTTAATTCTTAGCTAAAAACATCTCTATAAATACTCAAATGCCTAAATGGCTTTTGGCCTCCACCCTTATTAAGTAGCATTTTTTTTTAAGTACAATATATGGTCAGTAAGAAGGTTTTTTTAAGCTTAGCTAGCACTGTAACTTATGGTTCACTTGTATTCAGGTATGTAAATTAATTTAATTAATGCTATAGATTTCACTTCATGAATATTCATAAGTAGAAATGATACTGTAGCTGTCATTCCTGCTAATGACTGTGTACTGAATTTTTAGCATTTAGGCTGAAAGAAAATACTCAGCACTAAGAACAAGATCGCCTACCGTGAGCAAATGGGCCAAAGGAAAAGACACTCTTTCCCTCAAGGTTATGATTATGATCATGAAAGTGATATTTAATAAGATTAATTAAGTGTTTTTCAAAGCAAAATAAGAGTTGAGAATCTTAACTGATTTTTAACCTGCTCCCTGAGCATATGTGTATGATAGGAAATGACTTGAGACCTCATTTGATAGTAGAGAGTTCTTATGCTTTTGTTGTTGAATGTATCTCACTCTATAAATGAGAATTAGATAAGGCAAGATCATGCCAGTAAACAAGTCAAACTACCTAACCAAAACACAGCTTCAGGCTGGATGCCAACCCAATAAAAAGAACCGCCCCTTCAAAATAGCACAGTATTAATGGAGAAAAGAAAAGGAAGGAAAAGCAGAAGATTACACAGGGGGAAGAAAAAAGCTAGATTTTAATATCTCCTGAAATGTATGATTGGAATGGAAATAAGTCCAGGGAAAATAAAACAAAATTCCTTGCGTATAAGTCACACCTGGATTTGAATTCAATATTCTCGCCCTTATAAAATGAGATTTAAGCGTCTGTGAGTTTTTTGTTTTGTTTTTTGGATACCACATTTAAGTGAAATGAAATGCTATTTGTCTTTCTCTGACTTCATTCACTTAGCATAATACCCTCTAGGTCCATCCATGATGTCACAAATGGCAAGATCTCATTCTTTTTTATGACTGAATTATATTCCTATGTGGTGTGTGTGTGTGTGTGTGTGTGTGTACATGCGCGCAGGCATATGTAACACATTTTTCTTATCCGTTCATCTACTGATGGTCGCTTGGGTTACTTCCATATCTTAGCTGTTGTAAATAATGGTTGCCAGAGGGAAAGTGGGTGGGGGATGGGCAAATTAGATAAAGGGGATTAAGAGGTACAAACTTCCAGTTATAAAATAAATATATCACAGAGATAAAAAGTATGGCACAGGAAATATAATCAGTTATTTTGTAAGCTATATTAATAGACCTATTAACACTGAAAAATACCTCCCTTTGAAATGCAATTTTTTAAACATCAAGACCAAATTTTTATAAATGTATACTACACAAAATGCAAAATTCAATTCACTAAGCTCTTTAAATATTTCAATGTCTCAATTATTTAATAAATTCATTAAATTTTATAAATCAATGAACTGGAATAAATCAATGAACTGGAATATTTTTTAAAGGATTTGAGAACATTTGGTGGAAATAAACTTTGATGGCAACAGATAAGAATTTTTTGGTATTGAAGAAGCTAAACTTCTTGGGGCACCTGGGTGGGTCGGTGGGTTAAGCTTCTGCCTTCGGCCCAGGTCATGATCTCGGGGTCCTGGGATCGAGACTCACATCGGGCTCTCTGCACGGCAGGGAGCCTGCTTCCCCCTCTCTCTCTGCCTGCCTTTCTGCCTACTTGTGATCTCTCTCTCTCTCTCTCAAATAAATAAATTAAAAAAAAAAAAAAAAGAAGCTAAACTTTTTTTTTTTTTTAAAGATTTTATTTATTTATTTGACAGAGAGAGATCACAAGTAGGCAGAGAGGCAGGCAGAGAGAGTGAGAGGGAAGCAGGCTCCCTGCCGAGCAGAGAGCCCGATGCGGGACTTGATCCCAGGACCCTGAGATCATGACCTGAGCCGAAGGCAGCGGCTTAAACCACTGAGCCACCCAGGCACCCCTAAACTTCTTTAATACTGTAATGGGTTACAGGTATACTTTAATCTTCAGGAAGCTTTATTCCATTCCAAGCAAAAAAAGTATTAACATAAAAAGTAGTATTTTCCATTTTTAATCTACATATCTAACTAAAAAGTTCTTATTATGTAAAGTAGAAGTAGAAATTCTAATTAGCTTCAGAGGGAGAATCCTCATTCCATGGACCTCAAGTAGAAGCAAAATTTCCTACCAAATTTCCCAAAGTGAGCCCGACTTACATGCCCGATCTTTCACTAGCACACGTGGCTATTCACCTGTGTGGCAGCATTAAAGAAAAAGCAAACTTGGGCTCTTTCTGTGGCATGCCCATTTAGTTTTTTCTCTCTGTTTCCAGTCTTCTTCCCCATCTCCCCACACCCTTTCAATGTCTCCTAGGGCACCACAGTCTCCTAAGGAATTACGAGGGACACAGGCCTCATCTATTAAGGCAGGGAGATAGCAGAAGGACAGGGAGTAGCCCTCCTAACCCTCACCCCTAACATAAAGCCATGTGACCATCACTACAACTGAGACTGCCTCTGAACACTACAGAAGTTAAGGGTTTCAGTTTATTTTTTTTTTTTAAAGATTTTATTTATTTATTGGACAGAGATCACAAGCAGGCAGAGAGAGTGAGAGGGAAGCAGGCTCCCTGCCGAGCAGAGAGCCCGATGCGGGACTCGATCCCAGGATCCTGAAATCATGACCTGAGCCGAAGGCAGCGGCTTAACCCACTGAGCCACCCAGGCGCCCCAAGGGTTTCAGTTTAAAACAAGACTTAAAAAAAATAAAACTACTGTTCTGGTCTACTCTTCCATGTAGTATCATGGGGTTTATTTTCCCACTAAGATAGATTTTTTTTTAAATATTTTATTTATTCATTTGATAGAGAGCTAGAGAGCACAAGCAGGCAAAGAGGCAGGCAGAGGGAAAAGAAGAAGCAGGCTCTCCATTGAGCAAAGAGCCCAATGCAGGGCTCGATCCTGGACCCTGGGATCATGACTGGAGCTGAAGGCAGATGCTTAACCAACTGAGCTACCCAGGTGCCCCTTTGATAGTACTTTTGAAATCAGAAATGGGACTGTATTAACTTTATGGGACTCAGAGCTATTGTTTTAAATCATCCTTTAAGAAAAAATGCTTACATTTTATCAAAAATGTAATAATAGTCAAGGTTTTCTTTCTGGTTCATTAATTACATAGTTTTCCTGCGTTAGTGTAATCTATAAAGCACAATCTCAGTGAAAGGTTTACTTCATTAGAAGAATGTTTTATATTTTAAAAGCCCTACAAATATCAGTCTAATGATTCAAAGTGAACTTAACACTGATAGCTAAATGTCACTATACAAATGAAAGGAAAAGACTAGTAGTTCTAGGAAGAAGGAAGTCCAGCCCATGTATGTCTGCACTCTTATTTTCCTTATCTTAATAGCTAAAAGAAAAAAAACCCATAAATTTAGTTCCCCATAAAAATACTTCATGAGGGTGGGTGTAAAAGTTCTACAAAGGTAATCTTTGAGCTAAGTCAGATCTTTTTCTAGAAAGTAGTTTTTAATTTTCATAGCATTCACAGGCTCTAGGCCATCGTGTACATGATTTCAGCATTCTGGGGGGAATTACGAGATGCCTCCTACCTGTCTCTGAAGTTCTGCCAGGTTGTAAGGTAAGGCCCCCTCAGCCAACGGGGCTATTCTCTCAATATCTGCCAAAGTCAAGCGCCTTCAGGCAAAAATATGGAAAAGGAAAATTGTTAGACACCAACAAACTCCTCATGCCAAGATCATATTTCTTCAGAAACAAAAACAAAGGAGTGAAGGAAAAAACTATGCTTTAAAAGTAGTTTTTCTCTATTTACCCAGATCATTTTTTAGTAGAGAAAAAAATCTCCAGGCCCATGTTCCCACAACAAAAAGCAAAAGACCCCAGAAAAATAATGTGGAGTACACAAATTTAATCAGGCTCCAATGATACATGATAAAAAAAAAAAGAACTATATTACCAGAAGCAAAGTATAGACATTGACAGCTCGTACATAACTAAATATATTCCTTTGGCATACATATTTAATGCACAGGTACAAAGTACCTTGAGAAGGATAAACACAAAACTGATAAATACTGGTGGCCCTTAATGAAAGGCACAAAGGTAAAAGACTTTTTATGGTACCCTCTTTTGAGCTCCAAGTTTTGAACCATGAACTACTCTTTTCCAAAAATTTACTTAAAAATAAGTATGCTCCATGAACGAGGTAGGTCACTTTAGATTGTTTTGAAAAGCACTTTTTTGAAACTGTTTATATCCTGAAGGAGGCTCAGTACCTTTGCTAAAAATGTGAATTCTAGATGAATGAGATACGGCCTGACGTTTCACGTCAATCACCGGAGATGGGGTGGTCCGTTCTGTATCATATCCAGCCTAACAATTCATTATGTAGCAAGAAGGCAATAAATCACCCAGGTATACTCAGCTTCTACTAGTCCTCAGCTCTACCACTAAAACCCATTTTTCAGATATTCCTACACTTAATTACTAAAGGTGTCTAAAAAAAATCTTATTACTTAATAGAGCATAAGTCCCCCACCCGACAAATCCTGCCAGAGTTAAAAGTTTTTTCTTTTATTTGCAAAAGAACTTTGCAAATTAAAAACTCTCAATGTGCTTTGTTTTTGTTTTGTTTTTTTTTTTTTAGTCTATAAAATGGAAGCATAAAACATCTGAGCTTGTCCGAGATGATAAGCATGGTGATAATGTCACAGGCCTATTTAACAAAAATGATACCCTCTAACAAAAAATGATATATACTATTCAGTAAAATGACCATTTACAATAAACCAAAAACATTTTAAGACTCCTGAACATGTACTTCAGTTTATTTGATAAACTTGGGCAAATTTTCACAAATCTCTTACATGTAATCAAGTCCAGATGAAATCATTTTTTCCCATCCCTCTCTTACTTCTCATTCTCTTCTACTCTTATTTTTCTTCCCTCCCCCACTTCCCTCTCTCAAGCCCCTTAAGCTAACCCTGCTCTCTTCTTTCACCTCTCTCCATCTCTTCTTTCCTGTCCCCCGTCCTCTTTTCCTTTTCCCTTTCCTTTCTCCCCTTCTCTCTGTCCATCTCCCCGAACTAAAGATCTATCTTCCTCTGTCTCTCCCTCCTCCCATTTCTCATATATGCCCACCTCTTTCTTTGAATTTGTGGACTGCATTAACTATTGTTAAAATGAACTGAAAGCATACCCTTGCTTTACAGGTTAAAGAAACTGTCCTATAATAAATATCACAAAGAATTATTGAAATAGTTACCCTGAAGCATTATATAAGTCTGCAAGTTGGTAGAGGATATCAATTTCTAGTGGAGTGACCTGTCCATAGCGTATGGCACTCTGTGCAAATTCCTCTAGAAGAAAAAGAAAGTATTTTAAAATCTGAAAAGATTCTCAATATGCTTGTACTTTAACCAACTACGATCTGAAAGCTAAAGGCATCTTAGTATTATTTTAAAAATATAAAACTGAATTTAAATACCTAAGTTCAACTATGAAGTTCTGAAAGCTGGCAAAAGATAAAATATTAACATCATGATCAGCAAAACCAGACAAATTAACTTCAAAGATGAAGAGATCTCTTTAGAATCCTCTCTCTTATGTTGTTTCTCTGCTTTGGTCTCCAGGGTTACAAGATAAAAGAATTGGCTATTCTCTAATCACCTAAACACCCTACTAAAATATAGCAAAAAGAACAGGCTTGCCCAACTTTCTAGGGCAACTCTTTCCTAGAACAAACAAGCTGCCGCCGCACTGGCACTGACCAGTTTGACAGATTGGGCCAAGGTTCTTTTCAAAACTGTCAAAGCACTTTTCCATTCCTGACCCCAGCATCCCATTAATTCCACCTGGGTTTTGGAAATCACTAGGGCCCAAGTGAAGCATATAATCATAGCAACATACTTTCTAGATCTGGCTTCAGAGGGGTAAACTTAGACCAACCTCACACGCTAGATAAAGAAAAGTGAAAATGCAGACACAGATCAATACATATTTTTAAAGTCTTACCTTTTGTGACTTCAACATCTTTCCTTGTGCCGGCTAGAGTGCTGTAAATCTTACGAACAAGCTCCATGTTGTTCAGTAAGGAGTTAAATGCATTGAAGTAGGAGAAGCTGACCTGATGTGAGATACTTCCCCCAGCTGCCTAGGAAATGACAACACAAAAAGTGTAAAAAACAAATGAAAACAAAAAAACCCATTTAAGGACACAACACTTCTCCCAAAGAAGATCCAAAGGAGTCTTCATTATTAAAGTGATTAACAACCAGTCCATAAATACAAAGAAAGTATCATACTGAAACACTCAGTGCATTTCACGCCCTCAGGGAGGTCTATGTCTATTAGGTTTTAAGGAAGAAAGCAACATCTGGAAGTTGGACTTCACGGTTCATCTACCTATAAGGTCAGAAACAACAAATACAATTATCACAGATCAAAAACAATGGTTATTTAAACAGGATTTTCAAGATCCTCAACTATGGAACTCTTGCTGGTCCAGCATAATTCAAACATCAATGTACAACATAAAGAGTATTTTTTTAAACTTTCTTTTATTCCTATACAGATACACAAAACCAGTGCTAACTTTATATTTTAAGACTATTTCACTATATCAGCCCTCCTAATCTTTTTCTTTTTTTTTTAAAGGCGACTATTATAATTAAGATATTTAACAGTCTGTGCGGGGCTCTACATCATGAAAGGTACAACTACCATAAACTCCAAAAAATGTAGAGAAAATCTAAGGAGGATTTATTCACCAGAAATTAGATCTTCAGTGGAACGGTGCAGAAGAGGCTCATGCCTGAGGAGCAATGGGGGGCAATGTGGCCTTCATTACTTCTCCAGGGTAAGGAGGAAAGTTCTCCCTCTGCCTACCAATTGGACATAAACTCAAAGAGAATATTTTTCATAGTTTATAAAGCCCAATTTCTAAGCCAGGAGTCAGAGGAACCCATATGATTAAAAACATTCTCTATTAAAAACTCAAAGAAATACTTACGGAAATACCAGCGTGACCTTAATCATAAAGGTCTACTGAGAACAGTGTAGGTAATGATAGGCACCCATCCCTCACACACATGCCTTAACCCAAATATAGATGATATGTGTGTTAGCCTGAATTTGGATGCCAGTGACCCAGAAGCAGAACTCAAATTATTTATTACATTCCTTTAGGAATTGAAATGCCATTTGGTAAGCTGAAGCTATAATAGGTCAATGTGACCCAACTGGAAAAGATTAAATGGGTCCCCTCACTCCAAGGCACTGAGTGAGTCCTTCCCTAGGATAGCCCCCCACCACAACCACCACTTGCCTCCCTCTCTCCCTTTCTTTCCTTCCTTCTCTCATTTTTTGGCTGGGGTATGAGGTGAGGGTTCAGGGAGTGGGAGATGGGTGTCATGGAGGTGAAATGTGTAGGACAAGGTGACATGCTCCATGTTCAAATTCACTGAAGAGAAAGAACAGAAGTTGATCTTTCTACCCTGGTCTAAATCAGGGATAATGATCTTCAGCTGAAACAACAAAAGTACTCACTGGCTTCCCTCCATTTAAAACAAGCAGCAATCAAAAACTTATATGTAAGTACAGTGCATGAACAAGAAAACTGGTAAGTGAGGAAGGTTTCACCACTCTCTGTGAGGAAGTGAATGACATCAGTTTGCTATTGGTCCAGATGATTACTTTATTGAGATTAGCAGTTTGACCGAACAAAAACAGAAAAACAAACAAACAAACAAAAAACCATCTGGTCCATGCAGACTGAATGCACAGGTGAAGGGGCAGAGAGAGGAGGGAGCCACAGAGGCTGATGCCCACGTATTTCCTCCATACCTTCTGCCTCGGCCATGGTTATTAAAACAGTGTAGAGGCGTGATGATTCCTCTAGCAAACAGCACCCTGCAGGCAACAGAGGAAGGAGCCATCTTTATAGCAAGGCTTTGGGAGCCTGGTGGGATGGAAAGAGGCCAAAGTGAAGGCAGTAGTGTCTGGGAGAGGTACTGCCACTGGAAAAAGTAATTACACACCCTTGTCTACAAACTCCTTGTTTTCTTTGGTTGGACGCTATAAATGGAAACAAACAATTTGGAAATATATGAAAGCAAGATGGTGGCTCTGAGAAGGCTATGATCCGGGAAATTCACCATCACCCCCACCTCCCTCTAACACACCTGTTTACCTTCTGTAACCAAACATAAAGTTAGAATAGTTGAGACTCCGATGAGTCCAAGGAGGCAAGCCGGGACCCAACGGTTCAAAATATTTAAAGAAACAGAAAATGAAGCACTTGTTTTCTACTTACTGAAACTAAGTTCTCCTCCACGAAGGGAGTAAGCATGTGAGACCGAATGGTAACCATGATGTCACTGAAATCCAAACCGGAAATCATGCCACTTTTGCTTTTGTCTTTCAGCGCAAAGGCTTGTCTTGCATGTTCCAGTTGTAGCTCCTAGAGAGAAAAGTTGGAAATAGGACATTTGATTGGTCAAAGCACATCCTAATTGCAAGTTCTGAAGAGGAAGGACACCATTAAACATTAAAAGATGTTTAAATTTCTTTTCAACATTCATGTCTTGGGGCGCCTGGGTGACTCAGTGGGTTAAAGCCTCTGCCTTGGGCTCAGGTCATGATCTCAGGGTCCTGGGCTCAAGCCCCGAGTCGGGCTCAAGCCCCGAGTCGGGCTCTAGCCCCGAATCGGGCTCTAGCCCCGAATCAGGCTCTCTGCCTACCTCTCTGCCTACTTGTGATCTCTTTCTCTGTCAAATAAATAAATAAAATCTTTTTAAAAAATCCGTATCTTGGCTTTAATATTATACACACTGGACTCCATAGCACTGTAAGTAAATATGAAAATAGTTCCCATTTCCATGCACAGGAATTAAGCTTTAACACCATTTACAAATTATTATGGACAAGGTTACCTTTGGAATAATTAATATACATTTGGACAACTACAATTAAATGAATATTAAATCAAGCAAGAAGTAGGCTATGTTCAATATGCTCTAGATGACAGGCTATAATATTTATTATATAAAACTTACTTCTCGGGGCGCCTGGGTGGCTCAGTGGGTTAAAGCCTCTGCCTTCGGCTCAGGTCATGATCCCAGGGTCCTGGGATCGAGCCCTGCATCAGGCTCTCTGCTCTGCGGGGAGCCTGTTTCCTCCTCTCTGTCTGCCTGCCTCTCTGCCTACTTGTGATCTCTGTCTGTCAAATGAATAAATAAAATCTTTAAAAAAAAAAACAACTTACTTCTCTAATTTTCTTTAAAGGGACATCTTTCTTTTTAAGATTTTATTTGTTTGAGAGAAAGAGAGCATGTGCACACAGAAGGAGAGTAAGAGGCAAAAGAAGATTCCCCAGTAAGCAGAGAGCCTGATGTGGGGGCTCCATCTCAGGACCCTGGGATCATGACCTGAGTCTAAGGCAGACACTCAACCGACTGATCCACCCAGGCGCCCCTAAGGACATCTTTTCTATATGTGGGTGCTCAAATGATAACTGAGGAATGCGTGGTTTGACCATAAAAACCAAATTCACATATAAGAGAGTGCTTGCTCCTCCTCTAAAAGAAGCAATACATTTGCTCATTATCTCTCTCTCCAACAGAACAGGTTTTTTCATTGTTTTAAAAAATATTTTATTTAATTATTTGTGTGAGGGAGAGAGCGTAAAAGTGGGGGAGCGGCAGGCAGAGGGAGAAGCAGACTCCCTGCCTAGCAAGGAGTCTGATGTGGGACTTGATCCCAGGACTCTGGGATCATGACCTGAGCTGAAGGCAGACACTTAACCAACTGGGCCACCCAGACATCCCAGCAACAAAACAAGTTTCTAAAATATTTTTTCTTAACAGGTTGGCAGGCTAGAGACAAGTATATGAAAACTACTAAATCTTTCAATAGTCATAACTTAAAAAAATTAGATAATAACACTGAGGAAAACATCTAAACACTGTAACACCTATTGTCAAACATCTAAATGTTTGGAGTTCCTTGAAAAGAGCAACAGGATTGGAGAACTAAAACTCAACTGATAAGTACAAAATTAACAACCAGCATGATTTGACAAAGTTTTCTTTTCTCCCTCTTCTACTTTTTAAAAAAATGTTAAAATATCTATTGAGATAAAATTAACAAAATCATAATTTAAAGTGTGAAACATGATCTGATATATGCATACACTGTGAAAGGAGTCTCACCATGTTAAGTAACACATCCATTACCTCACATAGTTATCTTTTTTATGAGACCATTCAGGTTCTACTCTCTTAGAAAATTTCAATTATACTGGGGTGCCTAGGTGATGCAGTTGGTTAAGTGTCCAACTCTTGATTTCAGTTTAGATTGTGATCGTAGGGTCCTGAGATTGAGCCCGTGTTGGGCTCCACTCACAGGGTGGAGTCTGCCCCTCCCCCACCTCTCTAAAATAAAGTCTATTTAAAAAATTTCAATTATACAACACAGTATTATTCATAGTCACCATAATACAGTGTACATCCTCAGATCTTCCTCATGTTATAATTTTAAAGTCTGTAACCTTTTTTCCAGTTTCTCCTGTTTTCTCTCACCACCCCACTCCTCAATGAGCCCCTGGCAACCACTATTCTACTTTGTGTTGCTATGTGTTCAACTTTTTTTTTTTTTTTAAGATTCTACATAGAAGTGTTATCTTGTAACATGGCTTTCTCTGTCTGGCTTATTTCACATAGTGTAATGTCCCCCAAGTTCATCTAAGTTATTGCAAAGGACAGGACTTCCTTCTTTTTTTCAAGTGAATACCATTCTAGTGTGTGTGTCTGTGTGTGTATGTGCGCACACACACACATTTTCTTTATCCATTTATCCGCCAATGGACACTTAGGTTGCTTCCATACCTTGGCTATTGTGATAATGTTACAATAAACATGGGAGTACAACTACCTCTTTGAAATAGTGACTTTTTCCCCCTTTGGATACATACCCAGAAGTGGGATTGCTGGATCATAAGGTGGTTCTATTTTTAATTTCCTGATAAGCCTCCAAACTGTTTTCCATAGTGGCTGTACCAGTTTACATTGCCATCAACAATGTACAAGGGTTCCCTTTTCTCCACATCCTTGCCAGCATTTGTCGTCTCTGGTCTTTTGATAATAGACTGCTTATCAAATATGAAGTAACAGTTCATTGTGGTTTTAATTTGCATATCTCTGATCATTAGTGAGGCTGAAAACTTCTCCTATACCTCTTGGCCATTTGTATGTCTTCCTTGGGAAAATGACAATTCAGGTCCCTTGCCCATTTTTATTTTTATGTATATATGTATGTAATTGAGTTGTATAAGTTCCTTGTATATTTTAGATATTAATCCCTTATCAGATATGGGGTTTGCAAATATTTTCTCCCATTTCAATGGTTGCCTCTTCATTTTGTTGATTGATTTTCTTTACTGCGCAGCTTTTCATGTTGATGTTATCCTACTTGTTTGTTTTCGCTTTTGCTGCCTTTGCTTTTGGTGTCAAATTTTAAAAATCATTGCCAAGACTGAAGTCAAGGAAATTACCTACTATGTTTTCTTCTAAGAGTTTAAAGCTTCAGGTCTTATGCTCAAGTTTTTAATTTATTTTGAGTTGTTTTTGGTGTATGGTATAAGATTGGAGTTCAGTTTCATTCTTTTGCATGCAGATATCCAGTTTTTCCAACACTGTTTATTAAAAACACTACCCTTCCTCCATTGTGTATTCTTAACTCTTTTGTCAGAAATTAATTGACCATATATGCATGGGTTCATTTCAAGGCTATTTTGCTCCATTTATCTATGTGTCTGTCTTTTGACAAAACCATACTGTTTTGAGTACTATAGCCTCATACTATAGTTTAAATTCAGAAAGTGTGAGGTCTCCAGCTTTGTTCTTCTCAAAATTGCTTTGGCTCTTTGGGGTCTTTGGTGGTTCCATACAAATTTTATGACTGTTTCTCTAGTTCTGTTAAAAAGTACCATTGGAGGGGCGCCTGGGTGGCTCAGTGGGTTAAGCCGCTGCCTTCAGCTCAGGTCATGATCTCGGGGTCCTGGGATCGAGTCCCACATCGGGCTCTCTGCTCAGCGGAGAGCCTGCTTCCCTTCCTCTCTCTCTGCCTGCCTCTCTTGTGATTTCTGTCAAATAAATAAATCTTTAAAAAAAAAAAAGTACCATTGGAATTTGATAATGACTATGTTGAATCCACAGATCACTTTGGATAGTATGTACATTTTAACAATACTAATTCTTTGAATAAATGAACACAATTATTTTTTCATTTATTTGTGTCTTCTTCAACTTCTTTCATCAGTGGCTTACAGTTTTCAGTGACCAGATTTTTCAGTTTCTTGGTTAAATTTATTCCTAAGTATTTGATTCTTTTTGATGTGCTACAAATGGGATTGTTTTTCTTAATTTCTCTTTTTAATAGTTCACTGTTAATGTACAGAAATGCAACTGGTTTTGTATCTTGATTTTGTACCCTGAAACTTTCCTGAAGTCATTTATCAGTGCTAACTCTGTGTGTGTGTGTGTGTGTGTATTTTAGGGGTTTCTATATATATCATGGCATCTACAAAAAGGGACAATTTCATTTCTTCCCTTCTAATTTGGGTGTCTTTTACTTCTTTTTCTAGACTAATTGCTCTGGCTAAAGCTTCCAGTACTTTTTAAAATAAAAGTTGTAAGAGTGGACATCCTTGTCTTTTTCCTGATCTTAAAAGCTCTCTGCTTCTCACTGTTGAGCATGATGTGACTTATGGGCTTGTCATGTATGTGCTTTACTATGTTGAGGTATGTTCCATCTACAGCTAATTCGCTAAGCATTTTTATCATGAAAGGATATTGAATTTTGTCAAATGTGTATCTGTATCTATTGAGATGATCATATGATTTTATTCTTTATCTTGTTAATATGGTACACCACATGTAATGATTTACATATGATGAATTCTCCTAGCATTCCAGCAATAAGTCCCACTTTATCATGGTGTATGCTTCTTTTTATGTACTATTAAATTCAGTTTACTGGGCACCTGGGTGGCCCAATTAAGTGTCTGCCTTCGGCTCAGGTCATGATCCCAGGGTCCTGGGATCGAGTCTCGCACCAGGCTCCCTGCTCAGCAGAGAGTCTGCTTCTCCTTCTCCCTCTGCCTGCCTCTCTGTCTACTTGTGCTCTACCTCTTTGTCAAGTAAATAATTTTTTTAAATCTTTAAAATTCAGTTTACTAATATTTTGTTGAGGCTATCTGTATCTATCTTCATCATCTATCTGACTATCTATCTGACTATCTGACCTGTAGTTTTCTTTTCTTGCAGAGTCCTTGTCTGGCTTTGGTATCAGGGTTAACACTGGTCTTGTAAAGTGAATTTGGAAGAAGTTTACCCTCCTTGTCTACTTTTTGGAAGTCTGAGAAAACTGATATTACCTCTTCTTTAGATGTTTGGTAGTATTCACCAGGAAAGCCATCTGGTCTTATATTTGTCTTTTTGGGATGTTTTTAATTACTGACTCGACCTCCTTGCTGGTAATTGGTCTGTTTAGATTTTTTATTTCTTCATGACTCAGAATTGGTAGGATATATGTTTTTAGGAATTTATCCATTTCTTCTAGGTTATCTCGTTTGTTGGCATAGAAATATTCAAAGTAGTTTCTTATGATCTTTGGTATTTCTCTTATCATTTATGTCTTTTTTTTTCTAAGTCTTTTTTTCCTCAATCTAAACATCTGTCGATTTTGTTTATCTTAAAAAAACACAGTTCTCAGTTTTATTGATCTTTTCTATTGTGTCTCTAGTTATTATACTTCTTTTATTTCTGCTTTAACTTTTGTTATTTTCTTCCTTCTGCCAACCTTGGCCTTAGTTTATTCTTCTTCTAGCTCCTTGAAATGTAAAGGGAGATTATTTTTTTTTCTCAATGTCAGTGTTTATTACTATAAACTTCCCTCTTAGAATTGCTTTTGCTACTTCTCATACATTTTGGTATGTCGTGTTTTCATTTTCATTTGTCTCATGACACTTTTGATTTTCCTTTTGATTTATTCTATGATTATCAATTATTCAGGAATGTGTTGTATAATCGCCACGTATTTGTGAATTCTGTCCTCTTCTACTTTCTTCATTCCTCCTACTCGCTCCATTCCTTCCTATCACCTCCAACCATATCTCTCAAATGAAACAGGAATTTTAGGTCTTTATTTCAACCTTAAGATATTGTTGGAAGTATCCCCCACAGAAAGAATATTCCTAAGCGGCATCAGAAATAGACACAGGTCCACTCCATCTCTTATATATGTTTTGCCTTCCTCACTTCTCCTTTTTTCCTCCTTCTTTATGTTTTTGTCAAGTGTTTGTCTTCTCCATCTATATGTCTTAGTCTCTCAGAAATATCCAGTGGCAACCATGGACACAATGAAGCCTTATTAATGACACTCGGTACTGGAAAAAATGTGGACCTTTATATTAAAGACAAAGCAGAATCCTCATTGCAAGAGTAATGCTGGAAGGATAGATTTTCTGTTTTCTATTAGGTTAACAAATGGAGGACTCCTAAGTATCTTTTAAAAATACATAGGGAAAGTATCACAGATGAAACTGTATCACAGATGAAACTGTAGAGGGTATCAGATTGGCTTCCAAATGGTCCAGGAGGAAGCACAGTGGAGACTACAGACAAAATAAGTACATGGAAATTCATTATACTGTTCTATTTTTAAATATACTTAAAGTCTTTCAAAATAAAAAGGTTAAAAAATTAACATTAAGGACTTCAAATGAGAAGCAAAACAAAGGGGGAAAAAAGAAGGTTCCTATGTAAAGCTCTCCAGTTTATGTAGTATAAGTAATATATCAGTGTAGAATTAGATATTCCTTAATAAATGTGAGGGAACCAATGACAAGAACAAACCATCTTTAGAGAAATCTTAAAAAACACTAGTTGGAAGAACTTTTCCTTCTTTTTTTTTTTTTTAAGATTTTATTTATTTATTTGACAGACAGAGATCTCAAGTAGGCAGAGAGGCAGGCAGAGAGAGAGGAGGAAACAGGCTCCCCGCTGAGTGAAGAGCCCGATGCGGGGCTCGATCCCAGTACCCTGGGATCATGACCCGAGCCAAAGGCAGAGGCTCAACCCACTGAGCCATCCAGGTGCCCCAGAACCTTTCCTTCTTAATTTTATTTATTTTCTTTCAAGATTTTATTTAAATTCAAATTCATATAGTGTAGTTTTAGTTTCAGGGATCATTTCCTTTTTTTTTTTTTAATTTTTTTATTTTATTTATTTGACAGACAGAGATCTCAAGTAGTTGGAGAGGTAGGCAGAGAGAGAGAGGAGGAAGCAGGCTTCCCGCTGAGCAGAGAGCCCAATGCAGGGCTTGATCCCAGGACCCTGGGACCATGACCTGAGCTGAAGGCAGAGGTTTAACCCACTGAGCCACCCAGGTGCCCCTATCATTTCCTTTTTTAAATAATCATGTCTCAAATAAATAATATTTTCAACTCTTCCAGTTTGCACACTTTACAGAGTCAGTCGGTAGGCACTAAATGTGCAAGTGTTAGAACAAGCACTGGGTTCTACAAACAACCACACCTAAAGGATATAGTGTTCAAAATGTGATCATGCGTGTAAAGCAAAATAATACCCTAGGCTTATAAAAGATATAATACCTAAAGATACTCTAAAAAGACACCTTAATCTTAAAAGATAAAGATATTCTAATAAATAAAAGATAAAACAAGTCTGCTTTCAGATTTCAAGTGTGGATAGGGGAACTGAAGGAAAGGGTAAAAAAAGGAAGTTATGCTCATGTTAAAATGTATTTCATCTAACTATGAGGTGAAAACAGCTGAGCTTCACAAACTGTGGCAATGAATGAGAATGACTAGTAATGTAACTCTGGTGTCTTCTAAAACTCCACTCTTTGCTAAAATCACACAGTAAAGGAACTAAAAACAGACACTCAAGGACAAAGAGAACAGAAAAGAAGATAGCAACTACATTTTTAAGATTAGAGAGCAGAAAGGCAAGTGACAGATAAGCAGACTCAAGAAAACTGGACATGGAAAGCGCCAAAAAGCAATTCAATGACTAAGACCCCCCAAATCCAAGACCCCCCAAATCCAAGACCCCCCAAAACACTCAGGAATTGGCTAGACTAGTACCTGCAGAAGTAACAGTGAAATGGAACTACAGATAGGAGGTTTAGATGGAAGTCTGTTTAAAATGCAGTTAGTCACTGGCATTGTTTCACTGTAGGCAGGATTCTGCCCTTTCCCAAGCCTGGGAGAAGACTAGAGGTTCACTGCCTTGAGAATGTAACAGAGGGCCTTCAGACTAGGGAAGAGCAGGTGCAGTTGAAAAGAGATAAGTCAATGAAAGTCCATCTCCATACTGAATGTTGAGACCTCCAGTCCTCCTCTCTTATTCAGCAACCAGAATGTCAAAAGCCAGATTGAATATTCCAGGTGGGATGCAAAAGAAAACACCTGAACATACAGACATTAGAGGGACCTCAAAAGAACAGCCCAGCCAGAGAACTTTACAATAAGGTCAAGAGTTAATAAGTAGTACCATGAACTCAATAAGCCTTACTCTTAAAATATGAGCAGAAGTCCAATGACAATCAGACATGAGTAAAGCCAAACAAAGAAACACAAACAAAGAAAAAGAAACTTGGAGAAAACAGACACTTCGCAGGGGAAGGAAAAAAACACCTGGCTTCAATATCTTTGGAGAAGGGAGAAGTATAGCACATCTATGAAAAAAGAGTATGCTATTTTTTAAAAAGGTATAGTCAGTTCTTTTTAACTGAAAATTTGAAACGTAACAAAATCACAACTTAAAGTAGAAGAGAAAAAGTAGAAGAAAAAACTAAATCATACTTTAATATGCTTACCATATTAAATGAAAGAAAGAAAATTAATAAGAAAAGTAATGAGAATATTTTCAAGGGGCGCTGGGGTGGCTCAGTGGGTTAAGCCTCTGCCTTCGGCTCAGGTCATGATCTCTGGGTCCTAGGATCAAGCCCCGCATCGGGCTCTCTGCTTAGCAGGGAGCCTGCTTCCCCACTCTCTCTGCATGCCTCTCTGCCCACTTGTGATCTCTCTCTCTCTCTCTGTCAAATAAATAAATTAAATCTTTAAAAAAAAATATTTTCAAGAATTGAGGGACAAAAGTTTTCTAATTCAAAGAGCCCACTTAATGCCCTGCAACAAGGAATATCATCATGAAATTTCAACATACTGAAGAAAAGGGAAAAAAAAAAAACCTTCCAGAGTGAATAAATGTTTCAAAACAGAATCAAGAATGAGAATGGCACTGGATTTTTCAGTGGCAGAACAGGAAGAAAATAAAAGAGAAATGTTTTCAAAATTAGGAGGAAAATAATTCCTAGTAGAATTCTATACCGAGTCAGGCACCTGGGTGGCTCAGTCAGTTAAGCATCTGATTAAGGCTAAGGTCATGATCCCAGGGTCCTGGGATCGAGCCCCACATTGGCTCCCTGTTCAGTGGGGAGTGGTTCTCCTTCCTGCCCTTCTTTCAATCCTTCTCTAACAACTAAATAAAATCTTAAAAAAAAAAAAAAAAAGAATTCTATACCCAATCATACTAAGTGTAAACAGTGCAGAGTTTTTCAGATATGGAAAGCCTCACAAAAAAATTATTTTACTTTCCTCAAGAAGCCCTTGCAGGAAGCATTCCACCAAAAAGAGGAAGTAAACCTTATAAAGGAAGAGATGGAATACAAAAACAGGAGAGTCAACATAAAAGAAAAACAAATGGATTTCCCACGGTGAAGGTAGATGACAGACTGACAGACTGACAGCTACGCAAAAAGTACAAACTCCAGCCTGCAACCATGAAGCAGGTCAGAAAGTTCCAAGAAAATGGTGCAGGGGCTGTGGAAAAACAGTCTGGCAATTCTTCAAAAAGTTAAAGATAAAATTACATGACAGCAATTTCATATCTTGGGATGTACTCAAAAGATCTGGAAACAGGTATTCAAACAAATACATGTACTCCAATGTTCACAAGTGCCAAAAGGTGAGGCAAGAACAACCCAAGTGTCCGTCAACTAATGAATGGATAGACAAAATATTGTATATGTATACAATGGAATATTATTCAGCTGTAAAAAGGAGTAAAGTAGTAATACATGCTACAACATGGATAATCCTCGAAAACATTATGCGAAGTGAGAAAAGGCCAGACATAAAAAGTAGTATTGTATAATTCCACCAGCAGCGGTCCTCCTTTATCCATGGGTCTTTATCCAAGACCCCTAAATGGATGCCTGACACTGCACATAGAACCAAACCCTATATATAGTTTTTTTCCCATACATACATACATACGATGAAGTTTGATTCCTAAATTGGACATAGTAAGAGATTAACAGTAATCACTAAAATAATAATAAAATAGAATAATTATAACACTACATTGCAATAAAAGTTATGTGAATGTGGTCTCTTTCTCTCTTGTCCTCTTCAAATATTTTATGGTACTGTACTCACCTTTCTTGTGATAACTTGAGGTGATAAAATGCCTAAGTGATAAGATGAAGTTAGGTGAATGGTGTGAGCATTGTGACGTAGCATTAGGCTACTACTGAACTTCTGAGGATACATCAGAAGGGGGATTATCTGCTTCTGGACCGCGGCTGACCGCAGGTACACTGAAACTGCAAAAAGCAAAACTGTACATAATGTTGGGGGGGGCTACTGCATAGGCACTATGCAGAGGAAGTAAAGCCACAGAGACGAAGGTAGTTTGGTGGCTGCCAGGAGCTGAGGAGAAACAGGAATGAGGAGTGACTGCTTAATGAGTACAGAGGGGTTTTTCTGGTAATGAAAGGTTTGGGTATAAGACAAAGGTGGTAGTTGCACCACACTGTGGATTGTACTCAATGCTACCAAATCATGCACTTTTACATGGTTAACTTTACGTTAAGTGAATTTTATCTGGATTTTTGAAAAAAGAAAAGCTCCTAGAGAGCTCCAAGAAGACAAAATTGATAGAATGAATACCTAATGTTGTAAATATATTAAAATGAGATGTTAATAACTGAGGCAAAATTTAAGAATGAATTAGCATTAATACATAGAAAACTAAACAAATAAGAAGAACTAGAAATCCTAAGAAAAGTAATCATTTTAGTCATGCATAGTATTTATAAAATTATCATAATTAAAATATGATTATTGATCTAAGCAGAATCATAACATAATTATATGGGTGATAGAGACAAAAAGTATCCAAGTCTGTGGGCTAGAGAGAGAAAGGGGTGAAAGAACCAGGTCCTAATCTTCCACAGTTCAAATTCATTGAAAAATACCTAAAAGTCAACATTTTTAAAGTAGAGTACAAAACCACAGAAGACCCCATATAGCCATGCAATCTTGAGAAAGAATAATAAAGCTGGAGGTACGACAGTCCCAGATGTCAAGATAGACTACAAAGCTCTAGTAATCAAAACAGTGTGGTACTGGCACAAAAATACACATAGATCAATGGAACAGAACAGAGAGCATAGAAATGAACCCACAATTATATGGTCAATTAATGTACAACAAAACAGGAAAGAATATATAATGAGGAAAAGACAGTCTCTTCTATAAATGGTGCTAGGAAACTGGACAAAACTATGCAAAAGAATGACACTGGACCACTTTCTTACACCCCACACAAAAATAAACTTAACATGGATTAAAGACCTAAATATAAGACCTGAGACCATGAAACCCCTAGGAGAAAACAGGCAGGAATCTCATTGACATTGGCCTTAACAACATTTCTCTAAATATGTCTCTTGAGGCAAGGGAAACAAAATCAAAAGTAAACTGCTGGGACTACACCAAAATAAAAAGCTTTTGCTTTTTATTTATTATTATATAAATAATAGATAAATAATAAATACATAAATATATTTAATATATATTTATAATAAACATATAAATAAATATATAAATAATAAATAATAATATATTATATTATATAATAATATATAATTATATAATAATATTATATAATAATATATGATTATATAATAATATTATATAATATATATAATAATAATAAATAAGAAATAATATTATATATTATTTATTCAGTAAAAGAAAAAGACAGTGTAGTTAATGGGAGAAAATATTTACAGAAAAACAGGCAAAGGAGATGAACAGACATTTTCCCAAGACAACATCTAGATGGCCAGCACAGTCCATTAAGCATCCAACTCTTGGTCTCAGTTCAGGTTGTGATCTCAGGGTCAAGGGATTGAGCCCTGTGTTGGGCTCTGCTCAGCTCAGAGTTGGCTTAAGACATTCTCACTTTCTCCCTCTGCCCCCCTATCCCACCACGCTCTCTCTCTAAAATAAATAAATAAATCTTTAAAACACACACATACACACACACACACACAATGAGATATTACCTCACATCTATTAGAATGGCTAGTATTAGAAACATAAGAAATCACAAGTATTGTTGAGGATGTGGAGAAAGGGAACCCTCAGGCTCTGTTGGTGGGAACAAGTTGGTGCAGCCACTGTACAAAGACTGAATGGAGGCTTCTGGCAATAATTAAAGACAGAAGCACCATACAATCCAATAATTCCACTACTTCGTATTTACCCAAAGAAAATGAAAATACTGATTTGAAAAGATATGTGAACCCCTATGTTTATTGCAAATTTATTTACAATAGCCAAGATACCTGGAAGCAACCCAGGTATCCCTTGATACATGAATAAGGAAGATGTGGTATATACATACAATGGAATATTACTTAGCCATTTAAAAAAATGAGATCCTGCCATTTACAGCAGTAGTGACAGACCTAGAGGGTGTTATGCTAACTGAAATAAGTCAGACAAAGACAAATACCATATGATTTTACTTATATGTGGAATCTAAAAAATAAAACAAATGAACAAAGCAGAAACAGACCCATAAATACAGAGAACTAGTGGTTGCCAGAAGGGAAGCATGTGGGGGATGGGCAAAATGGGTGAAGGAAAGAGGGGTGTACGGGTTTCCATTTATGGCACGAATAAGTCAGAGATGAAAGGCACTGCATAGGGAATATAATGCGCGGTACTATAGCAGCATTGTATGGGGACAGACAGTAGGTACACTTGTGGTGAGCACAGAATAGGCAATCACCATGTTGTTCACCTGAAACTAATTTAACATTGTGTGTGAACTATACTTCAATTAAAAAAAGATTTAAAAAAAAAGTAGAAGTGCCAATGTGGGTTTATTATTTAAAGCTATGGAAGTAATCACTGAAAGAAACAATTATAGGAGTTTTAAAAAGTTGCCGCTGGGAGTGGGAAATGAAAAATGGGCGTGTAATGCCACAAGGAATTGCTATTTTTGGTAATAAACTTAAAACTAAAAAGAAAGGAAGTGGAGGAGAAATGACATGTATTTATACCAGTTATGAAAACTAAGCTCACCTGGAGAAACTGTGTGAATTCTGTGTAGTTAAGATGCTTCTTCCGATTATGCCCAAAATGCAGTCGAATAAATTCACAGTCCCAGTTAAAAGGGATATGATGATGAATAATAGTTTGTCCAAATATTTCTTTGACATTTTCTTAAAAGGGAAAACAAAAATAAATAAATTATATCTGGAGTAAGTAGTTTAGTCCACTGCAATGTTCCTACAGAAAGAAATTAAGAGAAATTTCAAGTCAATATTATCTGCTTCTATTAAGATTAGCTGCAAAATTTTTTGCAAAATTTTTTGTGCCCAGAAACCCATGCACAGGAACACAATTGATACAAAATATAATTTTACACTTAAGATTGTGTACCATTACATATAAGGCCATGAGATTCTTAATTTCTCCTGATTTTATTTTAATTAGGAAGTGATTTATATCTTGCACTACAAATGGCTGCTACTTTGCATTCCAGTAAAAAATCAATAGTGTTTTCCCGATTCCTCAAGGAGTCGAATTAAGCCCTTTATCAGAAGCATGAATACCTAAATTACAGTATAATGCAATATTTGTCATACTAAGTATGGTTTGATTGAGGCTTGATTATTACATTCACACTAGCCTGAATGTCTATTGAAGATAGGTATAAGAAATACTACCAAAAGCATATCATTAGCTCAGCAGCAAGCACCTTATTAAAAGCTTCTGATATTGTCAAAAATATGGTCTTGACACAAAGCTTCAAAATCCCCATAAAAAGCATGATTATTAGTCCCAACTATTAAAAATATTTTAAGATAAGTGAAATTAGTGATTCACTTTTAAATAAAGAAGGACTAAACACAGTACACTAACTTTTAGATAGGAACCAGTCAAGCTGTGTAACATACAACCAAAACCCTCTGACAGATTGTCTTCATGCACTAACAACGTCAGTCACTCACTTTCTTACACAGTACTACACTTACAATAAACGTCAATTCACGAATGACTGGTACTTTAACAAGCATAGACTGGATAGCCTAATTCAGAAGCTCATGCCAAAAAAAAAAAAAAAAAAGTTAAAAAGAATCATTAGCAAAGTTAAGAAAGCAGGAAGCCTGTTTTACTGATGTCTTAAGAACAAAAATTATTTTCAAGTTTATGCCAATTGTATTAGTGGAAGTGTTTTACCATCCATAGCTATCAATTTTACTAATTAGTGGAAGTTTAATGTTTTATAATCTCCAACTATGCTCTTTTCTCGAATTTCTGCAAATTCTTTGAATAAGATACCAATCTCACATTGTAAATGGTTTAATGGATTCCCTTTAGTTTTATATACCTTTTTTTCCTTGATAAAAGCATTGCTATTGGGAGAATAAGAAGGTGGAAGAATCCGGAACTGGAAATCCTCCCAGTCTGGACTCAATGTAACAGCTCTGAATAGGTCACAGCTATCAGTAAGTTGGAAGAAGGCATTGGATGTCACTGGGGAGATGGGATTCTCATCTTTCCTTTCAGATGGAATGTAACATTGATTTCTTGCCTAATTAGCAACACTGTGTCAGCGTTTACAAACCATGTTAAATTATTTTCACCATCCATAAAACCCAAATTAAATATATGGGTTTTTGTTTCTAAAAACAAAAAAAAAATTAACTCAGTAGCAATTCATGGGATCCTGGCTTTTAATCAATACAAAAGTTCACCCTTAAACCTACACGGAATTTCAATAGTTGTAAAATATGCTAAAATTTGTAAGATAGTTAAAATAATAAGGGTTACAAAAAATATTTAGAGCTAAATATGGGAGATCAGAGATTTTTTATGATCTTTAATTAACCAGCTGCTCTATTCCCAAATTAATCACATTGATTTCTTATATTTATATATATATATTATATATATTTCTTATATTTAAGATCTGAGGAAACATGAAAAAATTAATGGAAAGCAGAATAGAATAACTTAAGTTATGGGCGCCTGGGTGGCTCAGTTGGTTGAGCGACTGCCTTCGGCTCAGGTCCTGATCCTGGAGTCCCAGGACTGAGTCCTGCATCTATCTGGCTCCCTGCTCAGCAGGGACCCTTCTCCCTCTGAACCTCTTCCCTCTCATGCTCTTTCATTCTCTCTCAAATAAATAAATAAAATCTTTTAAAAAAGAGAATAACTTAATATATATATATTTATTTTAAATATTAAGTGTATGAAAGGGAATAACTTACTTTATGACAACCTTTATTTTAAAGGTCACAAGTCCTAAAACTCAACTATAAGAGTTGATAAGAAATGCACATACTACTACCTAGAGAAGTTTTATATGATAGTGGAATAAAACTGAATTCCCTTTATATGATCAGAAAATATTAGACTATTAGTGTGAAACTAATCAAATACAATCAAAGATTCAAAAGCTTTCAAACTACGAAAATTTACTTAATTATGAAACTGTTTTCTACAATCACAAAATGGATACTTACGAACCAAAGTTACAATGTCTGACTTACACTCAAAAAAGTTCCATAATAAAAACTTTAACTAAAGTCCTGTTTTGTAAACTTCCTAACAACCTCTAAATAAGCTGTTGGAATATCTTTGAAACAATTAAAATGGTAGCTTAAATTACTCATAGTAATCTCCCCAAATATTTTTTTCCATGAGTACTTGTTTCAATGTTTCCTACTTCTCACACTTTGTATGTGGTTTTATTTTGACCACTAATATGTGCTGTATTTTATTAACCACACCCACCCGACACTTTTAATCATTTTAACTATGTCACAGGCTATAACTATAGTTACCAGGAATAACAAAATTTCCAACCTACTTTGGCACCTCTTGATGTGTCCCACTTCCCTTCTGTTATTATTTTCACTACCAGCTGCCTAAGGCTAATTCAGGAAGCTTACAAAAATAATTAGTACAACTATTGTTTTAAGGTCCAATTCATAATCACCACTTTACCAGGATGCACTTATCCAAAAAAAAAAAAAAAAAAGTTATACAAAAGCTCCAGAACTGGAGAGTTTCTACTTGTGTGAGGCAATAGCTCAAAGAGATGATGTTCTTATTTTACCCAGTTTTATCAAGTTCTGCGTGACATGAAAGAGAACCCCAGTAATCTCAAATATTCCCAGGGCAACTAACTGAAACTGCACAGAAAGTTTCCCCCCAGAGAGAATCCCGTCTTTCCAGTGGCAAACAAGGGTCTTTGGCTCTAAGCAGCACTCCTTGGAGTGCTATTTCAGTGGCCATAGCTCCGGCCTGGATGAAAGAGCTATGACAGTCACATCTTAGGCAGCAAGATCATGATCTAGTGTTTTATACTAGCCTGGTTTTGCTATGGGATATAGGAATCCATTCGTTTTCTGACATATAGAAAACAAGAGACCACTTTTTCACTTCCTGCAGAGCATGGGCTTATGAAAGAGATGGTTTATAATTCCTCTGAAAATGGAATTGGGGCCAGACACAAAAGTCACCTGTCATTATGTTCTCTTTGCTCAAAGGAAAGGAGGGCAGGTAATGGTGACAACTGTGATTAAGTAAAAAGGTTCACAGACGTATAACATTAGTCAGTTTAGCTGTATCAGTCACTTATGATGATAGGACTAGAGGAAACACACATTGAAGCATATATATCATGTAAATATGTCTTAATAGAGATTTTAATTTTCCCAGCAGCCCATACCGTGTCTCCCCGTCTCATCCACCCTCATCCCTCCCCTGGTCCTTATGGGGCTTCCTACTGGTCTTGTTCACCTTTCTGCAGTACAAAATTACCTCTGACCGGGGCTGGCACTCTTCTCCAAGACTGCCACCATGCCTGTTCCATGAATGAGCCTGGAAGGAGCTGCTGTACCAACGGTGTGGCCAGAGAACTCCTCCTGTAGGTATACAAGCCATCAGCCCTGTGACACAGCCCACCTACCATCAGCCCAACGACATCCTGATTCCAAGGATTCCAGCCCAGCAGGAGCCACTGCTTCCAACTTAATAGGCTGGAGACCAAACATTTTTATTGTCGGGGGGAAAAAAGTCCTCAATAGCTGAGTTTCACCTGCACAGTTCTTCAAGTGAAGTCAGAGAGGCTTTTAGAAGGACTCCCACCAAAACAATGAATTCTTTGTGTAGAACTGAACAAAAACAATGGTGAGACTTGTGGAAGTAAAGAGTTTTTTCAGTGAAGGAAAACTTGGGGAGAAAGAAGAGGAACAACTAAGAGACCAAAAAAGAAAACAAAGGAAAACAAACAACAACAAAAAGTTCAACAACAGGAACTTAGCAGAGAAAGTCCCAACCAATATAGCATGTAGACTCAGTCCCACACTGCTAGGCTCTACTTCCAGGTAGGGCATTAGTTTCCTAGGCGACTTCCTCTGTTTTTCCAAGCAAGAAAGTATTTCTATTAACACTTTACCTACCTCCAGAAGGGGCTACCATACAATCAGTCAGTAGAGTAGTCTTCCTGCCAAATACATGTGAAGGTCCATATCTCAGGAAGGATAAGTTTATACTTAAAGAGCATCTATTACTATAGAAACTAGATGCTTCAAGAGTCTATCACCAAATGGCATATCCTTTTTTTTTTTTTTGCCTCTAATTCTAAGCTACTCTAGTAGCCTTGAGTATTAATATTACCATCTCTGCAATATCTGAAAGAAATCTCAAAATTCTGCCTGATTTAATCGAACATCCAAGTGCAGCTCTAATTCTTACCAGATTAAAGTAGGTATTTGTTACCATTAGATTTTCATATTATTCCAAGTCTACAGCTTTGTTTCCAGTGAGAGAAGGTATATCTTTCATATCTAGATTTCCACCTCCTGAAACTTTAGTAACAGCCGTGGTAATGCCTAAACCAAACCCAATCTGTTCCCTTCATAGAAAAAGAGGCACAAATGGAACACATATTTATTTCTTGTATCTAATGACAATGAAACACAGTATAAAATCAAAAGGAATCCCTGCTTTTTGAGGGTTTTACAGTAAGGAGATGAAGATAGGCCCTTGAAAAAATTTACTTTGGAGAGTTCCCATTCCTAGGCAAGCAGTTTGGAACACACTGTTGGTGAGATTTCAGTAGAAAACTTACACTCTATAACGTATCTTATATTCATTTATTAGTCAATAGGAGTTTGGGTTTCGTTTTTTTTAGAAGGATTACATCTTTGTTAAAGCAATAGGCTTTGATTTTTTAAATGTGGGACGAATGCATGACAGCTACTGACAACACAAGGTAGTATATACTGGTTATGTAGGTTACCTCAACCTAATGCTACTGAGCAGAATATCCAGTACACAGGTGGCTGGCAGAGAGACCAAGGCAAGTTTGCAATGTACCTAGCAAACACCAAGCATGCAGCAGCCTCTACAAGGCTCATGACACCAGGCAGTAACAGATACACAAACCAGTAAGTAATTATCCGCAGCATGCATTAGAAGTTTTATTGGAAGAACAACAAAGAGGAAACAACTAATGGTTTTATTCACTCTTTTAAAAACTCTAGAACCCTCTCCTGAGCTTGCATATTCTGAAATGGATAACCAAAATCTCAATGTAAGTCCTCTCCCCCAAAGTGGAGGCATCTCTAAAAATTAAAAAAATAAAACAAAATTTTTCCAGCACTCAAGTGAAGGTTGTTCAATATTTCTATTTATATAAATACTTCCAAAAAATGTGCACAGTTTAAGTATCTAATCGATGTGTATTAAAAAACATATCTAAAAAAGCAAAAGCATAGATGAGAACAATATATACAAATACACAGATAACATCATCATAGTCCACAAGATATCAACGGCATAACAGTTTTCTCCACTCCATTACACCTGACATCCAATATTCTCTCCCACCTTTCTCTCCTGATGTGCTCAAGAGAAAACTATAAACAAGTTCCAAACTGGAAAACATAAGGCCATTTAGTTGAAAAGAATTTAGAGTTATTACGGATCTAAAATTTCCTTTTACTTTAGCATTTATTTAAAAATAAGCATAATTCATTTTATTAAGTGGATACAAACATGAAAACTGACCTTTATCACAGATCCAAAATCCTATAAAAATAAACTCCAAGTTAATTATTTCCTTATGCTGAAATTCTGTTGTCTTAAAAACAGCGTGTAATGAGTAGGCCTTAGAAATCTTGTTAAATGGCATTTGTAACAGTTTCAATGTCTTTCCTCCTAAGAATATAAAATTAAACTTTCTCTCCTTCATTATGATTTTTATTTAAGAAAATTTGTCCAAAATGGATCCTCAAAACTAGGGAGGCAAAGCAGGAAAGGAAAATGGTCAAGGTCTCAAGAAATATGTGAACATCAAGACAACCATCCAGCTGGCCAGGGACTCCAAGAACAATGTTGAAAGGGCGTTCAGCTGTATATTATTCCAGAAGAATCTTCCTATCTCTAGATTATGAAGCAGAAGAATGAAAACAGAATTTTAGAGGATTTATATGTTCTTCAGTTAATATCAGGTGTTATAACAATGGAAAGTGATTTGTTTGGCTTTTAATCTTAATTATATTTTCTTAAAATTCCAACTCTTACATCATGGTCTGGGGGAAAACAAAAGATCTTTAAAATGCTAAAGTTGGGATCTAATAACTCCAAGCTTTCATTTGCATGAAAACAAATGTTTTCATAATGTGTTTTTATAAACACATTTTTTTGAAATCAACTATTTCATTAGTTGATTAATCTACTAATCTACACTGGCATGAGTCTCTATTGTTATTCTACTGGATGAACTGACTTGAGCAACATGTTTTTTAAAATAAAATTGGGAAAAGCAAATGGAGGAGACACAAAGAACCAAGATACCAAGGTAGGAGGGACAAAAGAAACCACAATTTGGTTTTGGGAAATCTAATTCTTAAACAATGGACACATGATAGAACCACAGGTATGCTGTCTCTAATGCAGATATTTGTATCAAAGTATTTCCCAAGAACTGCTGCACAACATTTGAAAGTGAGACATGTGAGAAGGTGTGATACCTACTGAAAATAGAAAATGCAGCATTATTAGTGGTCCAAGGTTAATATTGAATAATGACATGAGAAAGGTTTTATACTTCAAACTACAGAATCTAGGTGCTTCTGGGGAAAGTCAGCCTTTAGGAAGAAGAATGCCAGAGCTTGCACCAAAGCAGGAAGCATGCCAAGACAGATGCAAAAACCTGAGGAGTTCTGTCTGCACTGGTGTTTATTTGGGAAAATCTTCTTATACAGAAAATAATGGGGCCAATGGGCAAAAGGAAAAGGTCAATGCCAAGCTAGAAAATGTGCCCACTAAAATCAAAGTAAAGGCACCACTGGTCCTTCTGAATACCTATACTTCCTCATCATTATTCCCATGGCAGTGATACTTCTTCCTTTGAGTTTAACTGAAAGATGTTTTTTATAAAACAAATACTGCAGTAAATAAATATTTAGCACTATAGTCAAGGAAAGTCTGATTTTCAAGAGTTTTTCTACCACATACTGATGCCAATTCACACCATAAAAGGGCTAAAATTCAGCTTTACAAGGTGAAAAAGTTCTGGAAATCTGTTTCACAACAACATGAATATACTCAACACTACTGAACTGCATGCTGAAAAATGGTTAGATTTTATGTGTTTACTATAATAAAAAATGTAAATGTAAAAAAAAAAGGAAAGAGAGTTCAAGATCCTTGAAAACACTCCACTGTTTTCATTGAAAATCCTGTTGTCAGAAAAATTCTCAGGTACTTTAAACACAAACTAATTTCCACAAATAAGCATCTTTAAAAACTAACACACGGCTACAGATAGAAATTCCAGTTTATATGCTTGTCAAACAATGACATTGCGCTAAATTATGAGTCTACCAAAGGGTTTCTATCAATTTTACATTTAATACAGATTTCAATTTCAACGTACTAGGCTTGTTTCCTAAAATCAAAAATCTATAATGGGGGTTTAGAGAATGCTAACTATTCTTAACTCCCTCCTTCGGTTCCATTCTTGGTGCCACAATGACAGAGCAGCAATTTTCCAGACTGCTATTGAAAAGCTCTGCACTCTCTACCCAAAAATTCCTTAAAGAATGACAAGATTATTCCATGTTGTTCACAGTCTGTTTCATAAAGAATTTTGTCCAGGCTAGCCCAGAACAAGAAAATTTTACACCACCTATTTTAGGAATGTAAAGTGTCAATGACTCAATGAGCAATGGCATTCCTAGATTCCTTATTTTTTTGCAATAGTCTAAAGTTTTGAAGGAAACACACCATTTTAATTTTATCTATGTAAATTCTTTCAGGAAATTAATACTTCACTTATGGACTAGCTCCTAAATAAGCAGCAATCTATATGCAGTTACTAGATTTAGCATTTAAAGACTGGACCAGCCTTACTGACTTCACTTATCACTTATAATCTTTTTTTTTCCTTACCAAATGTCACCTCTCCATTTCCACTCTTGTCAAACAATTGGAAAGCCACTATGAACATAGAATCTGGAGCACATAAAACAGATTCAAATGCCAAGAACTCTTGATAGGAGATCAACCTGGAATAAGATATAAAATGTTATTGGTTGGTAAAGAAAGGAAAATATCAGGCATTTAACCTGTCCTTACTATATGCTATAGGGGATAACCAAATAATTAAAAAAGGGAAGTTTCGGGGCGCCTGGGTGGCTCAGTGGTTTAAGCCTCTGCCCTCGGCTCAGGTCATGATCTCAGGGTCATGGGATCGAGCCCCACATCAGGCTCTCAGCTCAGTGGGGAGCCTGTTTCTCCCTCTCTCTCCGCCTGCCTCTCTGCCTACTTGTGACCTCTCTCTCTGTCAAATAAATTAAAAAAAAAAAAATTTAAAAAAAAAGGGAAGTTTCTCTTTACAGAGGTATTCCAGATAATAAAGAAAGAAGGAAGGAATGATAGAATTAGAATACTACCCTTTTGTGAATCCCTAATAAATGAATGGACCTGGGCAATAAGCAATCACTCCTAAAATCACAAAAAGAGAAAGAACTAGACCAAAAATAATTAAACCTGAAGCTGATAGTCTCTAGATCATAGTTTCTCAACCATTGTGTTTAACAGCACCGTTTTAAGCTAGATAATTCTTTGTTGTGGGGCCTCCTGGACAATGTATCATGTTTAGCAGCAACCCTGGCCTCTGCCCACCAAACTGCAAATTGCCAACACCCATGTTGAGACCCACTGCTTTCCATGTAATCAATTTATAGAAAATACAAAGGACAAAGGAACATGTTAAACATCACCACAGAAACACAATCAGTATAAGTGCAGACTGGAGGAAACTGTAGCATGAACATTCTGTACTTGCAAAAAAACAAAAACAAAAATTTTTAAAAAAAATTTTGAAAGAAAATATGGAGGAGAACTTCGTTAAAGACCTAAAAGATATAGTAATTAGTTACAAGATACAGATCTTATTTGGATTCTGATTTAAATGAAGAAAAATTTTTTAATTTATGAGAAAATTAGCAAATGATAATAATTATATAACAAATGCTTGATGATATTAAGAAATTGATGTTAATGTTTTTGAGGAGGTTTGTTCTGCTTTCGTAATTTTTCTTATCTTTTTTGAGACATACACAAATATTTACAAACAAAATGTATCATTTGGAATAACTCCAAACTAATCCAGGGGATGAAAGAGTGGAAAGAGGCATAAATAATACTAATTTAATAATTATTTTAATAATTACTAAAACTTGATGATGAGGATATTGAATTCACTACACTAGTTTGTTTTTTATGTTTGAAATGTTGGTAATATATTTTTTAGGGGCACCAGGGTGGCTCAGTTAAGCATCCAACTCTTGGTCTCAGCTCACAGGTCTTGACCTCAGGGTGATGAATTCAAGCCCTGTGCTGGGCTACACGCTGGGCATGGAGCCTACATAAAAAATTTTTTTAAAGAAAATACATTTTTTAAAGGAAATTTCAAAACAAAAGGGGGGGGAACTAAAACATATTGAGTCCTAGAATACTCAGGGTTATGAAATTAGCCAGTGGCCAAAATTACACTAAAATTGTCTTTGATGATCTTTTTGGGGGGAGAGGGGGATGAGTGGGAGTGGGGGAGTGCACAGAGAGAGAATCTCAAGCAGGCTCCTCATGCAGCACAGAGCCCAACCTGGGGCTCACACTCACAACCCCGAGATCATGACCTGAGCTTAACCAGCTGAGCACCCCACGTTCAATGATCTTATCATAGAGCCAGTATATGCTAGTGTAGAGTCATCTTCCACAGCAAGCTTTGTTGCAAAGATTCCACAGCCTGTTGTTGCTATTGGGAAGTGACTAGTATCCAAGTAAAAGCATTATAAAAATCTGTTTTTATAAATATATAATACATACACTGATTGATTTATTTACTTATTTATATTAGTAATGGTGTTGACTTTTATTCTCAAATGGCCTGGTTTGGGCAACACATTTACAGTCACACTATAGAAAGGAGCAGACCTAATCTTCAATGTCTCCTAGCCCCTCAGGATCTGATCTCTGCACACCGTCCCCTTGCTCTCTGCACTCCAGCCCACTCACTTTTTTTTTTTTTTTTTTGGACAGAGAGAGACACAGCAAGAAAGGGAACATAAGCAGGGGGAGTGGGAGAGGGAGAAGCAGGCTTCCCACCAAGCAGACGCCCCTAACACATTCACTTTTAATCCATGCTCCTTCCACTCAAGACCATCACTCAGCATTTCATTCTGCTTGGAATTATCCCACCATCTCCAAACTTTCGTCCATTTAATTTGTACCCATCTTTACATAGCTCAGCTCAAGTATCATTTCCTCAAGAGAACCATCTCAGAGTTCCCAGATAACTTTACATACCCTTCACACCCCTAGAGCAACGCACTGTACATTTTCAGAGCCCCTTGTAAAACTTTTATTGAAGTAATTACATAATTCACTGCTTAAAGTCTAATGCCCAGGATGCCTGGTGGCTCAATCAGTTGAGCATCTGCCTTCAGCTCAGGTAATGATCCCAGGATCCTGGGATCAAGTCCTACATTGGGGTCCTTGCTCAGCAGGGAGCCTGCTTCTCCCACTGCCAGCTCTGCTGGCTGCTCCCCCTGCTTGTGCTATCTCTCTCTCTCTCTCTCTGACAAATAAATAAATAGAATCCTTAAGAAAACAAAATAAAATAAAAAATAAAGTCTAATTTCCTGCAAGAAGATAGGCTTGGGGGCGCCTGGGTGGCTCAGTGGGTTAAAGCCTCTGCCTTCGGCTCGGGTCATGATCCCAGGGTCCTGGGCTCGAGCCCCGCATCGGGCTCTGCTCAGCAGGGAGCCTGCTCCCCCCCCTCTCTCTCTGCCTGCCTCTCTGCCTACTTGTGATCTCTGTCTGTCAGATAAATAAATAAAATATTTTTTTAAAAAAAGAAGATAGTGATTAAAAAAATAAAAAATAAAAATAAAAAAATAAAAAATTAAAAAATAAAAAAAGAAGATAGGCTTGTCACAGAACACAGTGTTGATTCAGGATAGGAACTTATAAATATTCTTGAATAAACTCAATTCAGAATACAAGACTTTTTAGGGAGCCATATTGCTCAACACAGTATTAGGAATGACTACATTTTACATTTTATTTTATGGCCCCATTCATCAAAGATATATTTTACATTCAAAGTTTGATTTTCTATTAAATACTTTGAAATATGTTTAATTTACACAAGTGACATCATATCCAAAGCAATGGTATATTCTATGCCTTTTCCCTTTATTGAGGAAAGGCCTTGTGGTGGTATTGTTCAGGACACTAAAGACCATGACCTCACTGTGCCCCTGATGAAGAATCTTTGGTGAAATTAGGAGCTTGAATGCCTTATGAATCCTGGGAAGAATAATAATCAAACTGTTTACAGGTCACGTGTCATAATATACTTTATGCATTGGTGTACTACTAAAAGCTATGATAAAACTCAAAAATGTAGTTATCATTACAGAAATTCTAGAGCAATAAAAACAAATGAAGTTATAACACATCAAGTATCATCACACACACTGAAAAAGCAATGAGTGGTATGTGGTTTTAATAAGATTATATAACACAAATGAAATAATGATATAAAGGGGGAATTAGAGAAGGCCTTCATTTTCTACAGTATGTCTTTCTGAAATGTTTGAAATTTTTATTATTTACCTTATTTCTTTTGATTATAAGAGCAATGTTAAGAAAAAAAAAAAAGTAACTAGGCTGACAATGGATTAAAAAACAAATCCATCTTGGCTTTTCTGAAACACCCTCAGTAATCTAAATCAAAAATACAATCACCCTGGGGCTCCTGGGTGGCTCAGTGGTAAAGCCTATCCCAGGACCCTGAGATCATGACCTCTGCCTTTGGCTCAGGTCATGATCTCAGGATCCTGGGAGAGAGCCCCACATCGGGCTCTCTGCTCAGCAGGGAGCCTGCTTCCCTCTCTCTCTTTCTCTGCCTGCCTCTCTGCCTACTTGAGATCTCTCTCTGTCAAATAAATAAATAAAATCTTGAAAAAAGAGATTTAAAAAAATACGATTACCCTGAAATACAGAATATGTAGCTTTCAAATACATTTTATACTTAGTAGCACAACTTACTGTTTTTAGGAGAAAAGGTAGAAGACTTTTTCCTTAACTAGCAAAGGTTATAAACAGTCGGCTGGCAGACAGAATTTGGACCACACATGTTTTCTTTGGCATGCAAAGTATAATTTTTTTAGTTACATTAGTTGCCAACAGTAAGAAATCTTAAGTACTTCACACAAATATCCAGTTTTCTGGTTTCTCTTATTAAACTGCAAGCGTGGGCAACAGTTTTCTCTCCCAAGTAGCACAGCTCCCTGGAGCCAAAGCAGAAGCTGCCTCTTCACAAGACCAGGGCCCACTGGTTATCTGACTCCACCCCTGTGGACCCTCATGTAGGTTTCCAACTAAGTAGACCTTTGTCTAAAATATAAAGTCTGCAGATTCTAAATACCTACATTTCTTAGGGTGCCTGGGTGGCTCAGTTGGTTAAGAAGGTATTGGGGGAGGGTGCCTGGGTGGCTCGGTGGGTTAAGCCTCTGCCTTGGGCTCAGGTCACGATCCCAGTGTCCTGGGATCAAGCCCTACATCAGGCTCCTTGCTCAGCGGGGAGCCTGCTTCTCCCCTGCCTGCCATTCCCTGTGCTTGTGCTTGCTCTCTCTCTCTCTCACTCACTCGGTCAAATAAATAAATAATATCTTAAGAAAAAAAAAAAGAGAGAGAGAGAAGGTATTGGGGGAATACATAACCAATCCTCACTACTCACAGGTACCTTGGTTACATAGAGTGATTTTTTTGAAGAAAGTTTAATTAAGAAATACAAAAGCAGGGGCCCATGGGTGACGCAGTCAGTTAAGCCTCTAACTCAGGTCCTATCTCAGGGTGGTGAGATCCAGCCGCCACCACCCCTCCCAACCACCCTCCGCGCACAGAGCCTGCATGAGCCACTTCCCTCTGCCCTTCCCCACCACGCTCGTGCCTCTCTCTCTCAAATAAATAAATCTTAGAAACACAAAACCATCAGCAACTTAAAAATAAGTCACTTCATATTATTCAGCCTTAAAAAGGAATGCAATTCTGATTGATATATGCTGTAACATAGATGAATCTTGAAAACAAAATACTAAGCAAATGTAGCCAAACACAAAAGGACAAATATTACATTATTCACTTTATATGAAATACCTAGCATAGTCAAACTCATTAGAAACAGAAAGTAGAATAGAGGTTACTAGGGGCTGCGTACTGGGACAAAACAGGGACTCACTATTTAATAGATATGGAGTTTCAGTATGAGAAGATGAAAAAATTGGTGGCTATGGATGGTAGTGACGGTAATAGAACAATATGAATGTACTTAATGCCACTGAACTGTACACTTAAAAATAGTTAAAATGTATTTCATTTTTTATTATCTATGTTATTTTTATATTTAATTTAATTTTATATATTATATATTTTATATTTTAATTTATTATATTATATATTTTGTTTTTATTATATATTTTTTATTTTACATATTTTATAAACTTTTAATTATATATTTTAATTTTATTATATATATTTTTTGTTATTTTATTATATATTTAATGTCTATTACACATTTTTTATTTTATTTTATATTTTATACTTTATTATATTTTTATTTTATTATATTTTGTTATATATTTTTATTTTATTATATATTTATTGCATATTTTTATTTTGTTATGTATATTTTAGTATATATTTTATTATATTTATTTTATCATATATATTTTAATATAATATATATTTTTATTTTATTATATATTTTTTAATATAATAAAAACGTCACCTGAAATTACCCAGGTATATGTATTTATCAAAATTCTGCAAATGTACCTTTAAGTTTTATATTTGTCACTGTCTATAAATTTTACATCTAAAGAAATCACTCAAATACTGAAATCCAGTTAATAATATGCATGCTGAAATATCCAAGGAGTATCAGTGTTTGCAATTTACTTTGGAATGTGTGAAAAAATAAGATGGATGGACAGAAAAATAGAGGGATATATGAAAAAGGAAGCATAGAAAAATGTTAATGGTAGAATATGGTAGGTATATAAGTGCACATTGTAAAATTCTTTCAACTTTCCTGAACATTTGAATTTTCAGTATAAAATACTGGGAAGAAGTAGAGTGTGCGGGGCATGGACCACTTTGTCTCTCTGATATACCCCTTATCAATTTTTAGCCCATAGGCATTTTATACCACATGATAATGTAACAATACTTTTCATAAAGCAAGAAATAGCCTATTTATCTGTGAACATGAAGCAAACATGTTCCAGAATAATTTTGAAGGCCCTATTCCCCATATCCTGCAATGAATTCCCTATTGTTAGAAGGTCCTAACCAAGACTTAAGCAGAACAAATGCAAACCACAAGCCACTAACTGGGGCAAAGAAACCATTGCTTAGTTCATACTTTAATAAATGGTTTTAATAAATGGTTTGTTTTCTTTTAATGAGGATGAGGGGTTACCTTCAATTTTTACCATAACTCTTGCTTGACTTTTTACAAAAAACATATATTCATGTTATAACTCTGAAATACTGTATTTTATGAATTGGATGTTTTAAAAATTTTCTACAAAGTTCCTTTTAAATTTACCAAATGGAAACTAATCAAATTTCATAATATTAACATGTTAATTTTGCAATTTTTAGAACAACCAAGATTTCTCCATAAAAGATTTTTCTATATGCATGAAGAATACTTTTACTCTTGGAACGCCAGCTGGTACAGTCAGTAAAGAATCTAACTCTTCCTTTTGGCTTCGGTCATGATCTCAGATGGTGATGTGGAGCCCTGCATCCAGCTCCGCACTCAGTGGGGAGTCTGCTTGGGTTTCTCTCTCCCTCTGCTCCTTATCACCCCCACCCTCCCGTCCACCCAGTGCTCTCTCCCTCTCTGTCTCTAAAATCAATCTTTTTTAAAAAATACATTCTTATATGTATGTAGAACATTAAAGGAAAACAGTTGTGAAAAACAGACAGAAAATAATAGTTTTATACATTACAGGAGAATAGAGCCTCCAGAAGAAATTCTGACTAGAGCTAAATATAGAAACTATAATTCCACAAGTTAGTTTCAAACAAACAGTCTAAACATTTAAGATCAGATCACACAATAATAGTTCCCCAAATCTGCATCTGATGCATAAAATCATTTTGCTTTTCATTATACAACCCCATCTTCAAAGTTTAAGCCACAGTCTCACAAATACTTGGCTAATGGCCTTTACTTTTAGACAACCCATCATGCTATTTATACCACGTAATGTTGCTTCTACATGGCTTTGCACAGCAAACTCTTATATCAAAACCACTACTGCTTATTGGACTATCTATTTGAGCAAAGGAAATGGGGAAGAGGAAAACGCGCAGTCTACATGCTAAGAAAACATGGAACAGGGGGTGGGGGAGTCCAGAGCACAAAAAGGTATGGTATTCACTACTCTTAAACCTGCTTTTCCCACTTATTTATTAACTAAATCACTTAGACCTGCCTATATTAGTTCTATTAATTGAGATTGTGTCTTAGGTAATTATAAACAATGTTATGTCATGCTATTTCAAATTATCTGTACCTATAAGATTCTCATCGAAAAACTACAATAGAGGGGTGCTTACGTGGCACAGTTGATTAAGTGTCTGCCTTCGGTTCGGTCATCATCCCTGAGTCCCAGGATTGAGCCCTGCACTGGGTTTCTTGCTCAGCAAGGAGTTTGATTCTCCCTCTGTCCCTCACCCAACTCATATGTTCTCTCTCAAGTAAATAAAATCTTAAAAAAAAAAAAAAAAGCAGGGGAGCATGGGTGGTTCAGTAGGTGAAGTGTCTGCCTTCGGTTTGGGTCATGATCCCGGGGAACTGGGATGGAGCCCTGCTTTGGGCTCCCTGCTTGGTGGGAAGCCTGCTTTCCCTCTCCTAGTCCCCCCTCCCTTGTGTTCCCTTTCTCACTGTGTCTCTCTTTGTCAAATAAATAAATAAAATCTTTAAAAACAAACAATAAAAAACCTACAATAAAACCAAGAAATATCTCCCAGGGCTATAAAAAAAGAAGTACCAACTGCAATACTCTATTCTTTCATCACTGCTCTGGGTAAAGGAGTGAGAAACAAAAAGTAGGGGGTAATAAAGAACACTTAAAAAAAAAAAAGATGGGGGTGGGGGGATTGGGAGAGGGGGAGTGGGGTTATGGACATTGGGGAGGGTATGTGCGATGGTGAGTGCTGTGAAATGTGTAAACCTGGTGATTCACAGACCTGTACCCCTGGGGATAAAAATACATTATATGTTTATAAAAAAAAAAAAGAAAGAAAAAATTTTAAAAAACTATTTAAAAAAATTTTTAAAAAGATTATAAGAAGGAAAATGGACTAAAAAGTAAGAGAATTTTGTGTTATTGGGCAAATCAATCAACCTCTCTAAATCTCATTTTCCTTAAATGTTAAACGAGCAAGGGCTGACTACTTGGAATAAATTAAACAGTATCAAAGCTTTTGATTCTCTTGAATTACAAGTATTAAAGAAACATTAACCAGGATATCGAAACTTTTTCGAATTCAAAGACGTCTCCCTCCTGAAAACCTGGTTTCTCCCACAGAAAAATGCAGATATAAATTCACTCTTTTTGCAGTATATTTCAGCAAGTTCAGGAATCCCTGGAGACAAGCCATGAATACAAGGTTAAGAATTGCTGTGTTTCAGGGTGTTGGTTGGCTCAGGTCATGATCTTAGTTAGGGCTGTGAGATCAAGCCCCACCTAAGATTCTCTTTCTCCCTCTCTTAAAGAAAAAAAAAAAAAGGAATTGCTGTGCTTCTAGAAAATTCCACCTTTCTCTGCTTTTGGAAATAATCTAATGTTTCATAAACTCATTTAATTTTTAGGATCTGACTCTTTGCATCAGATTTCCTACCCAATCCCAATTTGACTCATTCCAAAGAGAAGAAAACAGGAAGCTTAAAAAGTTTCTAAAGTCTGAAATAGGGGCACCAGTGGCTCAGTCATTAAGCATCTGCATTCGGCTCAGGTCATGACCCCAGAGTCCTGGGATCAGCTCCACATTGGGCTCCTTGCTGCTTGGGGAGCCTGCTTCTCCCTCTCCCAACCCCCTGCTCATGTTCCCTCTCTCGCTGTGTCTCTCTCTGCCAAATGAATAATAAATTCTTTAAAAATAAATAAAATAAAATCTGAAATAAAAAAGGTTTACTATTGGGGCGCCTGGGTGGCTCAGTAGGTTAAAGCCTCTGCCTTCGGCTCAGGTCATGATCTCAGGTCCTGGGATGGAGCCCCACATTGGGCTCTCTGCTCAGCAGGGAGCCTGCTTCTTCCCTCTCTCTCTGCCTGCCTCTCTGCCTACTTGTGGTATCTCTCTCTATCAAATAATAAATTATTTTTTAAAAAAATATTTACTGTTGAAGGGAAGGGGGAAAAAAGATTTACCTTCTACAAAGCGAAGCAGGTTTGCTTTAAAGTGAACATTATCAACATTATTTGATACACTTCACTAGCCAAAACCCATCTTTGATCTACTCTGTCAGCTTAAACCCTTGGTTCTACTCAACCACATTAATGATGCAACTGAGTCTGGGAGAACCACATGAAGCATCAAAAAAAAAAAACAACCAAAAAAAAAAAAAAAACCACTTACTCAGATGGACCAGAGCAGATGGTCACAAATGAAGCATCTGGAAAGATACAGGTACTCTGAAAGCAGGTCTCAGGCCAAATTAATGACAATAAATACTCTCATAATTTCTGAAAGATCTAAATGTATATGTTACCTTTAAAAATTCTGAAGACTGAATTCTGATTAAAAATACCTTTTATACATGTTATTGCCTAACCACTACTGAGAAATCCAATGACTGAATACCCCATAGTAACTTACCAGCTGATTTGACAAATCTTTTGAAATTAATTTATTTACTCATTTAAGTAATCTCTACGCCCAATGTGAGGCTTGAACTCAAGACCCCAAAATCAAGAGTCTCATGCTCTACTAATTGAGCCAGCCGGTTTGACTTTTTTAGAGGCAAGTCACAAAAAGTATGTAAGTTCCCCAATATCTACTATTGATAAATTATATAAAATCTTTATTTAAGATAGAAAATACTCATAGCAGACTTCATGCACTATACTAGGTTCTGTGGGAAAACACAAATAAGTACAATACTAACGCTGGACTCAACTGAGATAACAACATTTCCAGTTTAACAACTACAGTAGTTTCCTAAATGCATTTCACTGCATGTACAAGTTTCACCCTACTCCAACCTACCATTTTTCTAAAAATCTGATCATTTCTGTGGTAATAGAAATAACTTTTAACAACTCCTCGCTGACTAGTTTTTCACACAACTACCTCTACAAGTAGGAGAAAGAACCTGGTCTACGGCCATACCACCCTGAACGCGCCCGATCTCGTCTGATCTCGGAAGCTAAGCAGGGTCGGGCCTGGTTAGTACTTGGATGGGAGGAGAAAGAACCTGGGCCTTTGAAGGCCTGAGGATGTAGCCTGGTACTCACAAAGCACGACAAAATTCTCTTTATAATTCATAAAAATAATCCATTTGCTCTGTAGTACAATATTTGATTTTAATATAAAAATGGTGAGCTTTTCCCCTGAGTAAACTGACACTGCAGTAGGATGCATCTTGCTATTTCTGTGTCCGCACACACCCCTGCACTGCCAGGCTAAAAATACTTCCAAGACTAAGTCACGTGCCTTCAGGACACAGTCAAACCTTAGCACATAAGGTCCCCAGTTCCACTCCAGCCACAACTCCAACAGCAACAAAGCAACACCACAGCCAAGGTACACAAAATACAACTTCCCCAGTGTCACTCCCCAAAACACATACACACGCAGGCACACAATGCACACTCTCCTTGATGTTTCACACCACTGCTGTTCCCTTTCCTAGAACTCTCCTTCCTACTTATCAGACCACTAGTAACTCCCCGTTCATCTTGCCAGACTTCACTCAAGTATCACCTCATCCATAATGCTGTCCTGATCACCCAAAACAGAGTTAACCCTGATTTCTTGGGTGTCCTTTGTAACTTTCATATACTTCTATTAGAGCACCTCCTTCCCAAAGTATTATTTTGTTTACGTATCCTCTTTCTCACTAGGCCATGAGTTTCTTCTTAAGGCCAAGAACCCCATTTTATTTATGCTTATATTACTAAGGTGTGACAGGGCCTTGCTAATGGTGGTTTTCAATAAATGGTTGTCAAATAAATGAGTAAACAGATAAATGAATAAATACCACCCTCTAAATTCTTCCCTGATTTATTCTTCTTCATAGCACTTGTAACCTAACATACTCTAGTTCACTTTTAAATTTGTATGTTGCTTTTGCATTTATCAGTTAGCTCACTGGTGGAATTCTAGGCCTTAGAACATTGTCTAAAATATAGTAGGTATTCAGTATTTTTTGTATGAATGAAAGAAATACACTCAGTTTTCTGAAAACCATTCTGTTCAGATTCAATAGAAAATACAGTTTAAAAAAAAAAAAAAAACAAGAAAAAATGCTAGTTATGCCAAATCCCTAATAATGGCAGCAAGTGACACTTTTTATAAACTTCTAAGAAAAAGATATGGTTTATAAATTCCAGATGGTCATAGGCAAACTTAGGGTTTACTATTTTTTAGTAAGATATTGCAGAACATTTATTTTCAAAAAATGTATAAAGGTTCTTACCCATCCTTGGTTTGATCAGCTACTCCTGCCAAGAGCTGCACAATCTTCGGATTGCTATTTGGATCATTATACAGTCCAAGATAACGCTGCACAAAGTCTTCTGGGGTCATGTAATGTTCTCCATCGACCTCAGTACTGGCATACTAAAAAATAAATAATGTATACTTAAAAATTAAAATTATTTAACATCACCTTGTAGCCAAAAAAAATGTTCTGTGAAAAGGTAAATCAAAGGCCAGTATCAAAATCGTAATAAAGATAATAAAGGCAGGACTTTTCTCTGGATAGTGAAAAATACTCAAGGCTGATTTAAGAACATTGGCAAAGTACTGATACATGCTATAACATGGGCAAACCTTGAAAACATTCTAAGTTAAAGAAGCCAAACACAAAAGGCCACAGACTGTATGATCCCTTTTACAAATGAAATGTCCACAATAGGCAAATCCACAGTGACAGAAAGCAGAGGCATGGTTGCCAGGAACTGGAAGGAGGGAGAAATGAGAGTCACTGCTTAAACATATATGGGGTTTCTTCGTGGGGGGCAATGAAAATGTCCTGGAATTAGATGGTGGCAATGGCCACACGACACTGTAAATATACTAAACAATAATGCACTGTAAACTTTAAAATGGTGAATTTTGTTATGTGACCTTTTTTTCATCAGAACATATAATACTTGAGAAGAAATATGAGAAAGACGAGGAAAGGTGAAAGGGCAGCTGAGGTGACCAAGATCTGAGAGTGAGAAGATGACATCTGTAGACTCCTAGAGGCTTTCCACCCCAACAGCAAGGAGCTGTTGGTGGAGGGCAGAGGGGTGCAGGACAAACTACTAAACCTTAGAAAGTAAAATGAATGAGAAGAGCATGACAAAGAAGACCTTTCATCATAGGTATTTGTTCTATATTCCAATAGTTGAAAAAAAAGAAACAAAAATATTCTGCTTTTATGTGATTAATTTTTACAAAGAAAAAAATAATACCTGCCTATCAAATAAATACCTCATTATTTTAAGGGTTTTATATACTATGGCATGATCAAACATAAAGAACCAAAGTTCTCAGGGTGCCTGGGTGGCTCAGTGGGTTAAAGCCTCTGCCTTCGGCTCAGGTCATGATCCCAGGGTCCTGGGATGGAGCCCCGCATCGGGCTCTCTGCTCAGCGGGGAGCCTGCTTCCTCCTCTCTCTCTCTCTGCCTGCTTCTCTGCCTACTTGTGATCTCTGTCTGTCAGATAAATAAATAAAATCTTAAAAAAAAAAAAAAAAAGAACCAAAGTTCTCCTCTTTTGGGTTGCAGCTGACCAATTTAGCTACTTCAATCAAATATCAAAGCAGTAATATCAGAAAATTTCCCAGAATTGAAGAATACACTCACTAAATTGCCAAACTAAGTGCCAAAAAAACAAAACAAAACAACCCACGCAGGACCTGGCCCATCATCATAAAATTACAGAATACCAGAATAAAGAGAAAATCCTGAAAGTTTTCAAAGACCAAAAAAAAAAAAAAAAAAAGTCACTTATAAAGAATTATGAATCACAAGCATCAATGATTCCTCAACAGAAACACTGACAGCTTAAAGACAGTGCAGTAAGACCTTGAAAATTCTAAGATAAAGGAGTTCCAGCCTAGATTTCTAAACCGAGCCAAACTTTCAATCAGTTGTAAGAGTAGGTTAACAGTACTTTGAAGGGGTGCCTTACTTAGCTGGCCTTACTCGGTTGGGCATCTGACTCTTGGTTTCAGCTCAGGTTATGGTCTCAGGGTCATGAGATCAAGTCCTATGGCCAGCTCGGTGCTCAGCAGGCAGGCTGCTTCTCTCCCTCTCCTCTGTCCCTCCCCTTGTTCATGCACCTCTAAAATGGATAAACCTTTAAATAAAAATAAAAGTACTTTGAGATATCCATGTTCTCAATACTTCTTTCTCGCATCGTGTACCTTCTCAGAAAGCTATAGAAGCATTTACTCCATCAAAAAGAGGCATGAACCAAGTCAGAGGAAGATGTAGGATCCAGGAATCAGCTGATCCAACCCAGGAAAGTGGCCAAGAGAAATCCCTGGACAAGAACTGTGCTGCAGGCCTCTAGAGTCCATGGTCCTGGCAGGGAGCAGACAAAGGACTCCAAGAAGGAAAGCCACTGGGAAAAATGGAGTGTTAAATTACCCAAGGCATTTGGCTATATGGAAAATAACATTGGGAGGAGTAGTAGTATTCTTTGTTCAAATGTCATCTTCTCAAGAGATCTACTCGGGGCGCCTGGGTGGCTCAGTGGTTTAAGCCGCTGCCTTTGGCCTTCGGCTCAGGTCATGATCTCAGGGTCCTGGGATCGAGCCCCGCATCGGGCTCTCTGCTCCACAGGGAGCCTGCTTCCTCCTCTCTCTCTGCCTGCCTCTCTGCCTACTTGTGATCTCTCTCTCTGTCAAATGAATAAATAAAATCTTTATAAAAAATTGTTAAAAAAAAAAAAAAAAAGAGATCTACTCTTATCACCCTATTTAGTATTACAACCCATGCCTGCACCAATATTCCCAGTTCCCCTTATGTTGCTCTTCTTTCCCCCTTGGCACCTATCACTTTCTAACACACTATGTACTTTACTTTATTGTATGTATTTACTTTACTTTATTTCTTTATTATGTTTATTGCCTATCTCCCAACAAAGGAAGGAATCTTTGTCTAGTTTGTTCACTGTTGGGTCCCAAGCACCAAGAATAATGGCATACAGTGGGCCATCAGTAAATATTTGTTAAGTTAATGGATTGGTATTAGGCACACAAATTGCTAAGTAAATAAAAAGTTAGGTAATTTTTAACTCTATGAGAAAGTAAATTATGAAAAGGTATTTTTGTTGTAGAAAAACAAGAAATAGGGGTGCCTAGGTGGCTCAGTTGTTAAGTGTCTGCCTTTGGCTCAATTCGTGATCCCAGGGTACTGGGATCGAGCCCCGCATCTGGCTCCATGCTCAGCGGGTAGCCTGTTCCTCCCTTCTCCCACTTCCCCTGCTTATGTTCCTTCTCTCACTGTGTCTCTCTCTGTCAAATAAATTTTTTAAAAATCTAAAAAAAAAAAAAGTAAATATAATACATGACTTGGCTCAAAATAAATAGTATTTATAGTCATAATAATATAGATACAAGTATTAATTACAATGATAAACATACTGAGAGGAAGGGAGGGGGAAGGAAGGAGGACATAGTATAAGGAAGTCCTCAACTACTATCATGGGAAGTCAGTAATGTCTAGCAACAGCAATATAGAAACATGAAGTAAAATACAAAATAAATAGCTAAGAGATGTGGTTGCTTCTAAGAAACAAGACAGGGATGGGAAGGCTCAAAGCAAAGGACTATTGGTTTACTTTTTGGTTAAGTGTTTCAAATATTCTCATTTGTGATTCTGACTAAACCAAGCAACCGACTCTTTCAACAAGGAGAGAATTAAATAAAAAATGTTTCTTGTGTCATATTCTGAAACACACCACAGAGGCTATCACAGCCAATGCTTTATTAGCCTGCGCAAGAAGTAGTCCAAGGTAGACGTGTTTTTACCAGCTTGTACTACCAAAAAACACCTAACAAATATCACCTCAAAATAAAGTCATTTTTCTACATACTATAATAGTGAGTGGATTCCACCAATTCCTGTCAACTACTTCTTTTGCTCTTTGTTCTTCAATGTTCTTCAAAATCTGACATGTTTTACCAAAATCAGAAAACCACGGAGTTAATAGGATAGGCAGGAGTGGGGAAAGGCACAATATCAGGAAGACTACTGCAACTGAAAAGAGGAATCAACACAAGGAAATCTAAAAATAGAATTTAAGGACACTGCCAAGTCAACAACTCACTAGAATATGAGTGCCAAACAATGGTATGGGAAATGTACTATAGGATTCAAAAAGGCGTGGTTCATTCTAAGAACAGGTAGAATGGGCCTGCAGTAGGAAGGAGAAAGTAACGTTCAGAATAGGCCTTGAAAATAAAATTCAATTTTAACTGCAAACAGACACGGTCTTTCAGACTTAAAAAAAAAAAGAAAGAAAGAAAGAAAAACAATGAACAAATATAGAAATTTTAAATTTCTTTTTCCTTTTTTGGGGGAAGGAGAGAGTTAGTTGAAAAAGAAATGGTAATGAAGAGAGGATACATGCAGAAGGTGAGACCAAAAAAGCAGTTTGAGACCAGATGATGGAAAACTTTGAATGCTAAGCTGAATAGTCTGACATCCATTCTTTGGGGCATGGGATGCCACTAAAATTTTAGAGGATAGAGATGTGATTTAACCTGTGCTCTCTCTAGTGGCAATGGAAAAGATGGTTTGGAGAGCACAGAAACTGACTGGGGGCAGGGAGACCAAGTGTCCATTACTGAAGATCCAGGTGAAAAAGGATGAAGCCTGAACCAAGCGGGTGGGAGTGGAAATAAGAAAAAAATGGGTACTTTCACCCCTTGCTAATGGCTTTTTTAAAATGATTTTCTTTAAAAAAGATTTTTTTTAAGATTTTAATTATTTATTTGTCACAGAGAGAGAGAGAGAGCACAAGTAGTCAGTGGCAGGGAGAGGCAGAAAGAGAAGCAGGCTCCCCATTGCACAAGAAGCTGACACGAAAGTTGATTCCAGGACCCTGGGATCATGACCTGAGCCGAAGGCACCCGCTGAACCGACTGAGCCACCCAGGCGTTCCTAAACGATTTTCATAATGTTAGTCACACCATTCAAAATTCAAAAGGTACAAAATGGTATACAGTGAAAAGTCTTCCTAACACCTTGGTCTCTAGTCACTCAATACCCCACTCCAGAGGCAGTCAATTTCTTGTATATCCTTCCAGATGTTTTATGCATAAATGATTATACATATATGAGATATATGCATATACATGCTAATGTGTACGTATGCAAATATGCATGAATATTCTTACCTATTTCTTTTTACACAAATGATAATACTGTTCTGTACATCTTGCTTTTTCCCAATTCAGTCATTTTGAAAAGCAATTCAGCAATACATATATACACATACCTATCATATATAAAGAACTATATGAATGCTCACGACCTTTGACAAGGAATCCCAGGTATGAGTCCTATGGAAAATTTAAAAGAAGGAAGAACTAACATGAGATGCAAAATAAAAAAAGATACTAGAGATGGGTTATGGAGATCTTTGTTCTTTCTACAACTGTTTGAAAGCTGCTTGCTTTCCTTAATCTTAATACTTAATACTTTAAAAGAGTATGAAAACATTTCAGAGTTAGTACTAACAAAATGTGGCAACTAATTCTCCATTTCTTTTTGCCACATAGGTATCTCATATCTAAAAGCAGTACCTGAATTTGTCTGCCGGGATTACGACCACTACACACAGAACACACACACACGCACACAGGAAGTATACTGTACTTACAGAATCACCAGGATTTCACAACATTCTTGATTTTATGAGGAAATAGAGCAGCCTTAGCAGAAATCAAGGACACAGCAGCCAACAAGGAAAACAAATGCTTTTGTTGACAAGTACTGGAACAGGATTTGCCAGTGTCTGGGGTTATAAATGATGCCAGAGAATCACTTACCCTGAGGTATTTTGCTAGTGTTTTCCCCAACTCTCCTAGTCTATTTTAACTTGATTTGAACTGAAAGATAAAGTGTATAGCTCAGAGGGGGGAAAAAAACAAGTCTTCTCATCCATAAGGAGTCAGTACTTGACTTTTGCAGGAGACAGTTAACTAATTAACTCATTAAATTAGAGACAATTACTTGGCAATGTCAGTGAGTCTGTTTGCCTGAACAGACAGAACAGAAGAGGGAGTATAGAACTGACTAGAATCTACCCACAGTCAGTCAAGATGCTAAAACATGTTAGGCATTATGTTAACAAAGAAAAGCAGGTACCTTAAAAACAGGTGATGTATTTAAACCAAAAGTATATTTTAAAATACTTTTAAAATAATGACCCGTTTATTTTAAACAACTTCATTACTTTCAATGTTTATTTTAATTGACTGGATAATAATGTTTTAAACAAAGTAAACATGGCCTTGAGTAACACAAAAGGCTAGAAGTCAGAAAACTTTAAGAGGCCGTATTAAGACATCTCTCTGCTAACCAAAATGACTTACATATTTACACTAAAAACAATAAAAAGCAATGTAAAAACAAAGTTTTGGGTCTCCCAAGCTAACAGTTAGGCTAAAAATTTAATATGACAACTAACTTACTCATTTCATCATTTCCATTTTGTTACTGTCATTTCGAAGAGTGAAACAAAATTTCTTTAAATGAAATTGACCAAATACTATATCCACACTCCAAATAACTTTAGAGTTAATCACTTGCCATTTCAAAGATGTTTCTTAAGCAGTTGTAAATCCTTCTTGGGCAGGAATTCAAGGACACATGAAAGACATTGACAAGAAGTGGCTGACATCATCCAAACAAAATAGGTGACTTATTTCTTTATTAAACTTTTTCCAAATCCAACTTAAGTATTTGAATATAAAAGTGCACATAGCTTTGACATTTCCAGAAATATTTAAATTTATATTTATTTCACATGTGCTTGAAAAAGTCTTGACATTCTGAAGACTGAGAAATAAAATGGATCCTAATGAAAGATTAGAATATTTATTGCTGATAAAAGATGGTAGGGTTTCACATATAGATATATACACTGACACTATTGTACTTACACTGAACTACCTCTGGCTCCAAATGAGATGATGTTATCTAGAAACGTTTTGACTACCAGGCCAACAGATCAACATATCAAGGTCTCACTTGACTGAAAGTAAGTTAGACAGTAGTAACTTCTTTAACAATTTACCAAATTTTAACCTATATCACAGGTTACTACAAAGCAGACTTTACAAAGAATTTTCACAAAATCCTAAATTTCTACTGAGTAAGGAGGAAAAGGTTAACTTAAAATTCAATGACACAAATGAATAAAAAACCCAAATAGTCTAAATGAATCAAATTGCCTGTTTAAATGGCTTAAGTTCAGGGGCGCCTGGGTGGCTCAGTGGGTTAAGCCGCTGCCTTCGGCTCAGGTCATGATCTCGGGGTCCTGGGATCGAGTCCCACATCGGGCTCTCTGCTCAGCAGGGAGCCTGCTTCCCTCTCTCTCTCTCTCTGCCTGCCTCTCTATCTACTTGTGATCTCTCTCTGTCAAATAAATAAAAAAAAAAAAAATCTTAAATGGCTTAAGTTCAAAGACAAATAGATCCTTTGATATTTTATATGTCTAAAAGACTTTCCAGAGATTACAAAGAAAAAAAATTTTTTAAGACTTTATTTATTCTTTTGACAGAGAGAGACACAGCAAGAGAGGGAACAGAAGCGGGGGGCGGGGGGGAGAGGGAGAAGCAGGCTTCCCGCTGAGCAGGGAGCCCAATTCGGGGCTTGATCCCAGGACTCCAAGATCGTGACCTGAGCTGAAAGGCAAAGCTTAAGGACTTGAGCCACCCAGGCACCCCATAAAGAAAAATTCTGATCTGCTGTAACTATAAAGCTGGTTGCTTTTTCAAAAGTATACAGTGTATCAAAGGTTTTCTTTTTAAGTACGCACACCAAAACCAAGGTAATATATTTAGAAGCACTACTTGTTAAACCAGAAATCTGCTAACATAAAATCTTCCAGTTATTTTGCATTCACTTAAAAAACATTTATTAAGTACCAATTGTGTGCTGGACACTACGTGTGGTACTAGGGATGCAGGATCACAAAAAAACATAGTTCCTACTCTCACATTAGCTCAGAGTCAGTGGCATGACAGACATTGAAACCAGGGTCAGAAAATGAGTTCTAATCCCCTGTGTGATTTCTTGAGTGAAACACAGCTTCTCTGTGCCTCTTCTCTAATTAAAAAAACAGAAACATAGCTGTCTTGATGTAAGGGGAAAAACGAGATCTTGAACACCAAAGTACTTGGAAATTGTAAAACTAATGTGTATTGAAATACTGTAGTTCTTCTAAAAACTTTAGAAACACAGAAAAGCAGAGGATCCCGGTTTCCCTCCTTGCTTATTCAATTATTCTGCTTTTGCCCAAACGTGAAGGAATTATTATTGTAACTCTTCATCTTCCTCCAAGCCAAGGTCTCCTTGGAGTTGGCTTCCACAGTTCTTGGGTTTACCACATCGGTCCTAACTGGTCTAGCCAGCTTAATCTCCGCTTATCCAACACGTGGCTGTAACATGAGTCAAAACACACTGTTGCTCCATGACTTTGTTCCAACTAAGATGAACTGACATTTTCAGATCTTAATACCCTTTTAATATAAGTAACCCTCAAATGACAATGTCACAAAGTTTGGTAGTTACAGATATCACATAAAGCATTTCCCATATAGAAGAATGAATACGTGAATGATGTAAGAGCTGAGCATACAAAGTTAATCCTCTTGCTGTCCTTAACGTTTACTGCTCTTACTCTTAATGGAAGCCAAATTTAGTCAAGAATGTGTGCCCTTTCACTATACGAGCACTCTGCATGACGAGCGACTGCAACAGGTCTGACACACAAACCCTGTTACAACAGCACAATGTGGAATTCATCTATCATCAGTAATATTTTAATAAGAAAAAATAATTTTAACATGTGTGGCCACTTTTTAAAAGATTTTAGCTAATGATGCAAAAAATTTTTGATATTTACTAAAACCAGCTACACATGCATTAGGAAAAGGCAATTTTATCCATCTAATTTTATTTTATTTATTTAAACATTTTATTTATTTGACAGAGAGATACACAGCGAGAGAAGGAACACAAGCAGGAGGAGTGGGAGAAGAAGAAGCAGGCTTCCCGCTGAGTAGGGAGCCCGATATGGGGCTCAACCCCAGAACCCTTGGATCATGACCTGAGTCAAAGGCAGACGCTTAACTGAGCCACCCAGGTGTCCCTATTTATTTATTTTTCTTTAAAGATTTTATTTATTTGTCAGAGAAAGGAAGAGAGAGAGAACAAGCAGGGAGAGTGGCAGGGAGATGGAGAAGCAAGGAGCCCAATGCAGGACTCATTCTCAGGACCCCAGGATCATGACCCAAGCCAAAGGCAGACACCTAACTGAGTCACCCAGATGTCCCATCCATCTAATTTTAATTAGCACTTTCTGTTGCATATTTCACATACAGTAGAAATAAACCTTCTATTCGATTTTGCAAAAAAAGTTCTCCAAACATCTGCTTTCTAACTCAGTTTGTTTCCATGAAATATTATGCACTTCTTTTTCTTTTTGCTTCAGTGTATGTATTTTTACTATCCATTATATCAAGTCCTACTGTCATCTACTAAACAATGCAATTCCTAACAGAGCGTGGAGGTACAAGACCCTTGTTAATCACTGAAATCAACTGAAGCTACCATAATAAACTAGGTCTACCAAAACAATTTTCCCCTCAAAATGGCCAAAAAACTTAGAAATAATGACCCCAGAGAACTCAATGGACTCAAACTAGAATGCTTCTCAGGGCACATTAAGTTGCATAATTAATTTGCATTGTTCTTAAAATAATACTTCAATTTCTTGGTCTAAGTAACCATGGGAACATACAAGGAGCATATATATATCTGTAAGCCTGGGCAAATCATGTCTTTGACAATCAAGGTGCAGCTCCTAGGGGGACGGAATGCTTTAATGTTGGTAAGCCTTGATTAAATAGCAAGATTTTTGCCACAGAGAAAGAAGGACCTTTATTGTGGTAGGGAGTGGAAAATATTAGATTTAGGAGACAGATCAACCAAATGTAATGTAATATGAATATGGCTTGGATCCTGATTTTAACAAATCAAATTTTTAAAAAGTGAAACAATTAGGGAAATTTCAATACTGAGTGGACATCCACATTATTAAGGAGTATTTTTACCTGTAATAATCGAATTATGGTTTGATGGTTTTCAGAGTCATCACCTTTAGAGATACTAGAGTATTTGTGTATGCAGTGATACAATGTCTGGGAATTGCTTCAAAATAATCCAGTGCAGCTGCAATACAGACGAAGCAAGGTTAGCCAGAAGAGTTGGTGAAACTGAATGATGGATATATGATAATTCATTATACTATTTTCTCTAACTTATATAGATTTAAAATTTTCCATAACTAAAAGACTTTTTAAAAAATGACCAAGGTTAGCCAGAAGAGTTGGTGAAACTGAATGATGGATATATGATAATTCATTATACTATTTTCTCTAACTTATATAGATTTAAAATTTTCCATAACTAAAAGACTTTTTAAAAAATGACCAAGGTTAGCCAGAAGAGTTGGTGAAACTGAATGATGGATATATGATAATTCATTATACTATTTTCTCTAACTTATATAGATTTAAAATTTTCCATAACTAAAAGACTTTTTAAAAAATGACCAAAAAAGAATGAGATTATTCTACATGTACTATATGTACTTGTATCTCCAAATAATATTAACTAAAAAAGCTGAGTTGCTTTGAAATACATAAAGCAAGTCTCTTCTATTTACTCTATAACCTTGAGCAAGTTACTTAACCCTCCTAGGGCTCAGTTTTTTCATCTATGAAAATGGGAATATTAATGGTTCCTACCTTATAGAGTTGTTTTGAGGATTAACTATAAAGATTTGTATAAAATACTTAACAATATTGCCTGAGACATAATAGTTATTCAGTAAGTAAGAAATAGCACACACAGTTCTAGAAGCCCAATAGTGGCCATGGCAGTGGTTTCAGTGAATGATGCCTCAGAAACTTCAGTAATATTAAGTAAAAGAGAGCTGGACAGAACAGGGAAATGATTTTTAAGTTACACACATAAAGAATGTATTACAAGTCTCTCTTTTAGGTCTGTGTCTTGGTATTTCAAAGCCTACTTGGACCATTATTCCTTCTCTGGTCCAGAATGAGCAGGAATGACCATTATTCCTTCTCTGGTCTAGAATGAAGATTCCAAAACAACCTCTGCACACAACTTCCACAGTCTCTCAATCTCAGACCATGGCTATAGCCTTTCTCAAAACCTATAAACTTGAGAGAAGTCACTTCTTATGGTGTTATTTCTGAATGTGGGGATTTATAAAGATCTTCTGGTACAGGTCTCAAGAATGTGAGTAATTAGCTGATTACATGTTCACAATCAGAAACACATACTAACATCTTCATCACTTTAATAGGTCCAGCACAGTTGCCTGGGAAAGACAAGGGACTCAGATCTTACTCAGGAAAGAAAAGTCTTCATCTTATCCTAGAAGAAAAGGGAGGGAACCAGGAACTAGGCTCCATCTGTCAGGCAACATTTACAAATTACTTCAGTTAATTTTTCTAACATCCCTATGTGTTAGGTGTAGTTACCCCTTCTCAGACAGATGAGCAAACAGACTCCAAAGCTAATGTAAATACCTACAGTCATACAGCAAAAAGGGATCAAATAAGGACTCAACTCCAGGTCAGACTACAAAACCCTTGAAGGCTCTAGCTATTGGTCTCCTAGATGAAAAGGAGTCAGTGAGGGGCGCCTGGGTGGCTCAGTGGGTTAAAGCCTCTGCCTTCAGCTCAGGTCGTGATCCCAGAGTCCTGGAATCAAGCCCCTAATAGAGCTCTTTGCTCAGCAGGAAGTCTGCTTCCCTTCCTCTCTCTTTGCCTGCCTCTCTGCCTACTTGTGATCTGTCTGCCAAATAAATAAATAAAATCTTAAAAAAAAAAAAAGAAAAAGAAAAGGAGTCAGTGAGGCCTCACTCAAGATATTCTAACACCCCCATGGACAGGAGGAAATTAAATTGGAAGAATCAAGGCAGTCATCCATAAGAAAGCACAGAAACGTTTAAGGAAGTTTACATAATAGATCAATAGGGTCTATTTAAATATAACCTATTCAAAATGTAAATTGAATTATTCCACTTCCAAGGTGAAAGATCTTCAGCAGTTTCAAATAACACTCTTAAAAAAAAAAAAAAATCCAAACTCTTTTCTGTGGCCTACAAACAAGGCCACACCTGATAAGGCTCTCCTGCAGCCTCATCTCTTACTGGCCATTCACTCCCTCACTAACCGACACCAGGAACACTGGCCTCATTTCTGTTTGCCAAACATACCAAACCCTTATCTACCTCTAGGCCTTTAGACATGAGAGCCCTCTGTTCAGAATTCTCTCTACCCACCTTTTAGTCTCATCTCTAATATCACAATCTCAGGGGTCTTTACTGACCACCCTCTTGACAAATGATGGCCTTCTCCATCATTTTATTTCCCTTATTAGACTTGTCACCTTCTGCAGCTGCTTTTTGTTTTTTCCCAAGTCTGTGGGCTTTGCTATTGTCTGTCTCACTGTGACCTAGAATGTAAGGTTTTACCTTCACTGAAATCCTCTTATCTAAAATCTATAAAGGTAGGGGCACCTCGGTGGCTCAGTCAGTTAAATGTCTGAGTTTGGCTCAGGTCATTATCAGGGGTTCCTAGATGAAGCCCCACCACTGGCTCCCTGCTCAGTGAGGAGTCTGTCTCTCCCTTTCGCCCTGCATCCCCTCTGGCTCATGCTCACTTTCTCTCTCCCTCCCCCCCGCCTCTCTCAAATAAATAAGTTTTCAAAAAAATCTTTAAGGCCACCTGATTGGCTCAGTTGGTTAAGCATCTGCCTTTGGCTCAGGTCATGATCCTGGAGTCTTGGTATCAAGTCCCACATTGGACTCCCTGCTCAGTAGGGAGTCTGCTTCTCCCTCTGACCCTCTCCCCTCTCAGGCTCTCCCTCATCACTCTCTCTTTCTCTCTCAAATAAATAATTTTTTAAAAATAAAAAAATCTTTAAAATCTATAAAGGTAAACCTAGCACAATGCCTAACCTGGCACATGGTAGACAATTAAAAATACACTGATGGAGGGTGCCCATCAGTCATTAAGCAGCTGCCTTCGGCTCAGGTCATGATCCCAGGGTCCTGGGATCGAGGCCCACATCGGGCTCCCTGCTCGACAGGAAGTCTGCTTCTCCCTCTCCTGCTCCCCTCTGCTTGTGTTCCTCTGTCTCTGTGTCTCTCTCTGTCAAATAAATAAATAAAATCTTTAAAATATAGATATATAGATAGATAGGTAGTAGAACACAACATGGCATTTAATAACACTAATTTTCTCATCTTTTCAAGTATTTTTCAATCCTTTAGTTGACTCAAAGATAAAATCTATGATGTAAGTATGCCTTTAATGCCTAACCTTTTTTTTAATGAAAACTCTATATAGTTTATGACAAATGCTAATATACTAAAGATAAAGGCTATCGTCTTCAATGCCTACATTCTAAAGAACTGGTGAAAACTCTTAATCAATATGGCTGAGAAAACTATAGATCCCCTTCTGTGTGTCTCATACTGGGTTTACTCAACCCAATTTAGTCTAGGAAGTCCTCTTTTAACTTCGGGTTCTGAACTGTTAAATTCTTACTTTTTAAATTATTCACTTGGTAAAAATCTAATACATATACATCAATATTTTATTTTCCCCTAATAATTTTTTTTAAATTTTATTTATTTGACAGAGAGAGAGAGAGAGCAGGAACACAAGCAGGGAGTGTGGGAGAGGGAGAAGCAGGCTTCTCGCTGAGCATGGAGACCGATCCCAGGACTCCGGGATCACAACCTGAGCCGAAGGCAGATACTAATGACTGAGCCACCCAGGCACCACCCCCCTAATTCTTCTATAACTATATATATGTGTAAATATATATACAACATATATGAAATGGCATTTAGAAAACTAAAATCATGCTATCTACACTTATTTACATCTTTCTTATCTCAATAGTACACTGGAAATCTCTCTAAATCAGCTGATACAGGCCTCATTCTTTTTAGTTCTGCATAATTTTCCAGGGATGGTTATTCTAATTTTTCTACCACTCCCCTTTGATAGTATTTCTCTTGTTTCACACCTTTTTTTCCTCAAGGAACAACTCCATGCTGCAACTAACAACCCTGTACACATATTCTCTCTTTTTTTAAGATTTTATTTATTTGAGAAAGACAGAAAGCGCGAGCTTGTGCGCACAAGCAGCAGGGAAGGGCAGAGGGAGAGGAACAAGCAGACTCTTGATGAGCAGGGAGCCTGAACCAGGACTAGATCCCAGGACCCGGTGTTCATGACTTGAGCTGAAGGCTCACTTAACTGACAACCAGCCAGGCACCCCGTGCACATACATATTCTTACGAGTATTTTTATTTCTCTGGGGTAAATATCCCAAATGTAGGACTGTTTGTTCAAATGTTATCTTCTTTCTATTTTTAACTATTGCCAGATTGCTTTCCAAAGAGTCTTTGTTCCCACAAATACCCTGTGAGAGCACCTTTTCACTCCACACTGAGCCTCAGGAGATGCTATCATTTGTAGTACACATTCCATGCTTTTGAAAACATAGCCCTAATGCCTACTCCAACAAAGTAGAAATGTCTCCTGCTAAAAGCCCTGTTTAATTCCCTTCTCAGCTCCACATTACTGCAAAAAATAAATACATAATACGTAAACAAATGTTTATTGAATAAAAGGATATTTCTTTCCATTAAAAATGTTATCATAAAAACCCTAAGGAAGAATCACACTGCTTTACATTAGCATCTTCTTCCATTTCTTCTCTAAAATAACACAGAAGAAAATGAATTTTCCTAATTTTTATTTTTTTTATTTTTTTTTTTTTAAAGATTTTTTATTTTTACTTATTTGACAGAGAGAGATCACAAGTAGGCAGAGAGGCAGGCAGAGAGAGAGGGAAGCAGAGAGAGAGGGAAGCAGGCTTGCTGCTGAGCAGAGAGCCCGATGCGGGACTCGATCCCAGGACCCTGAGATCATGACCTGAGCCGAAGGCAGCGGCTTTAACCACTGAGCCACCCAGGCGCCCCTCCTAATTTTTAAATGGAATATGATCTTCATTGTTACATTGGTGATAATGAGAAAAACAGGAGGGGCACCTGGGTGGCTCAGTCATTAAACATCTGACTTCAGTTCAGGTCATGATCTCAGGGTCCTGGTCCTGAGACCCATGTCAGGCTCTACACTCAGCAGGGAATCTGTTTCTCTCCCCTCCCTCTAGTCCTCCCCCTGCTTGTGCGCTTGCTCACGCGCTCTCTCTCTCTCTCTCAAATAAATAAAATCTTTTAAAAAAGAGAGAGAGAGAGAGAGAGTAAAAGAATAGGATTGATATAATATTTGAGTTCTATATTGCAGCATGTTTCTAGTCTAACATATATAATGATACAGTCTCAAATGTGTTGCTTTTACCATACAATACATTGATAAATAAACAACAAAAAGTCTACCAACTGAAAAAAAAAAAGACCTTGACAAACAATTCACTTAGAACAGTTTTTGATAAACCTACTTGGCCACAAAGCATAGACTAGATTAACTCCTCATTCTTAAGTTTGTCAGGTTTATAATAAACAGCCTATGACATTCCTGTTATCCTCACCTTACCTCCCTCTTCATTGCTTCTATTGTCTCCTTTTGCTACTGTATATTTCTGATGTAGCGAAACTGGGTCAATGATAGTGTGTGGGTGAGAGAGGTGAAAGAAGAGATAAATCAAGAAATGACAATTGTAAAGGTAGTAATAGTAAGATCTTAGCTTGACAACCGGTTGTAAAATTATAGCACAATCTAACACATACGAATTCATTTGTTGTGCTCCTATATTCAAAATAATAATGCACTTTACTTTTATAAAGCCCTTCTCACAAACTTGCACACATAATTCCATTAAAGCACTTTCAAAGAGGAATATTTTGCTATTCACAAAAACAAATGAGTATTTGTGAATTAGAGAGTTAATCTAAATTTTACAAAGAACAGCTTCCATCTAGGGACACCTGCGTGACTCAGATGGTTAAGCATCTGCCTTCGGCTCAGGTCACAATCTTTGGGTCCTGGGATGGAGCTCCATATCAGGCTCCCTGCTCAGCGTGGACTCTGCTTCTCCTTTCCCTCTGCCCATTCCCCCACTCATGCACATATACTCTCTCTCTATCCCAAATGAATAAAGTCTTTATTTAAAAAAAAAAAAACTTTCCATTGTGTTCCAAAATTCAAAATCAAATCTTCTCTGTAATCTTTAAACAGTTCAAATGATCCTGAACTCAAGCAGCCCCAAAATCCTACCAAAGCCAAATTATACTAGTAACAATAACCTATATTTTAATCTTTGTATCTTTTTGAAACTACTTTAAATTCCCATGGGATGATTCTCTCTAGTTCTCCTCCTCCTCCTTTCCACTTCAATTGTGGATATGACTTATAAATCAGTCCCTTATTCCTGGTCTTGTTTCTTTTATATTTAATCCCCTGACCACAAGGAATTATCTAACACCTGTACAAATTTGTCACTCCCCAAACCTGACAAATTTAACATACTGGGCCATATTTATTTAACAACCCACAACCCAACTTAAACTGCTCCCACAAAAAAAAAAAAAAAAAAAAAATTAATTCCCAAAATGGATGCCTTATCAATTAACATCTATCCAGATTCACTACTTCTTCCCTTACTTTTATATTTAACACCAAATTCAATGGATTCATCCCTTACAAAGTCCCTGGTGTTGTCCTTCCTTTCTATTTCCCCAGCCATCAGCCACTCCAGGTCATTATCTCCCACATGTATTATTTCAACAGCCTCTTAGCTGATCTCCCTACCTACTTCCAACCTCTCCACACTTTATCCAACACACACAAAGAGCTATCAGAATTCACCACTTCAATTTTCCCACTCAGAAACCCATAGTGCCTCCCTACTGTTTCAAATCCAAACTCATTGGCCAAATGTTCTAGATAGTTACAGTGTAAAGGCACTTTTTTTCATCACCTAAGTAACCAGGTTTTTTTCCTTTAACTTTACAAACACAGCTACCACTAGCCTCTCATATACCTCTAGCTTTCAAAATATTATCTGCCCCCCATTTTGAGACCCCACAAGTGATTTTGTGTAATGGATAAGAGTACACGTTCTGCAGTTTGATTGGAATCCAGCCTCCACCACTTAAGGACTAAATGACATTAACCAAGTCGTTTAACTTCCTCTATTTAACAGGGACTCTAACCCTACCTCCTAGGGCTGTTATAAAAATTAATACAGTACCCTTAACACATTAGGCCAGCACAGCCCAGAATGATCAAAAAAGTTAGCCATTGTCATTATTATTACAGCCATTTTGATCCAAGCAAGCCAAATTGATTGCTCTACCAGAATCTATGCCTTTGATTTCATTATTCTTGACTCCCTCGAACACAACCTGTTAGAGATTGACTGGGTCTGAGGGAGGACTAGTCACATGTCCATTACCATTCACATCTAGGCTCAGTCCTCTCCTTTGATTGTTCAACTGGTATCTACTGCTAAACTAAATACAACTGCACACACAGCACACAGCAAACGGTCCTTAGTAAATGCTAAAGAAATATGTAGTTAGGGGCGCCTGGGTGGCAGCTCAGTGGGTTAAGCCTCTGCCTTCGGCTCAGGTCATGATCCCAGGGTCCTGGGATGGAGCCCTGCATCTCGGATCTCAGGCTCTCTGCTCAGCAGGGAATCTGCTTCTCCCTCTCTCTGCCTGCCTCTACCTACTTCTGCCTACTTGTGATTTCTCTCTGCCAAATACATAAATAAAAAATCTTAAAAAAAAAACAAAAACGTAGTTAGTATTTTTGCCTATTATCTCTAAAATACTAATAAACCATATGCTTCTAAAATAAAACTGTTTCTAAACAATGTCTTATAGCTTAAAGTAACTATAGTTTGAAGTACTTGAGACAGGAATAAAAAAATCTGCTATCTTACTTGTAACTGTCCTCTAACTGGCTCAACTAACTACAGTATATCTTTCTAGTTGCTGAAGGTAAATATTTATGATCTATTATCTATCAATAATTCTTGGGCCAATGCCTTATAACTAGTGCTAAATGTACTGTTATGAATTCCCCAATTTTTCAATATAAAAATAAAATATGGTGCTCATCCAAAATAATGTGTAAGAAGATAATGATAAGGGAGTGCCTGGCCAGCCCAGTTAGTAGAGCATGCTATTTTTGACCTCAAGGATTTTTGATTTCCAGGTTGTAAGTCCAAGGCCCACAATGGGTGTAGATATTACTTAAAAATAAAAATCTTGGGGCACCTAGGTGGCTCAGTGGGTTAGAGCCTCTGCCTTCGGCTCAGGTCATGATCCCAGGGTCTTGGGATCGAGGCCCCGCATCGAGCTCTCTGCTCAGCAGGGAGCCTGCTTCCTCCTCTCTCTCTCTCTCTCTCTCTGCCTGACTCTCTGCCTGCTTGTGATCTCTGCCTGTCAATTAAAAAAAAAAAAAAAATCTTAAAAAAATAATTTAAAAAATCTTAAAAAAAATAAAGATAATGATAAGATTTAAAAGTTGTCAAAAAGCTAGGCATAGTGCCAGCTCTCTCCTTATATTTCTATCCTCCCTCCCCCAAAAAACCAAATCCATGCAGAATCATAGAATTTTTTTCCGCAAGATTTTTTGGTAAGATTTATTTATTTATTTTAGAGAAAGAGAGAGCAGAGGGTAGGGGCAGAGAAGAGGGAGAGAAACCCCAGCCGACTCCCTGTGGGAAGCAGATCCTGATATGGGGCTCTATCTCACGACCCTGAGATCAGACGTGTGCCAAAATCAAGAGTCCAACGCTTAATTGACTGTGCCACCCAGGGGCTCCTCCACAGGATTTTTAAAGCTCAAAGGACCTCAATCCCCATTTCCCGACATCCCACTGAGTCCCAAATAAGAGGGTGAAGCCCAGAAAGGCCAGAGAGGTAGCCTACAGGTACAACAATCAGAGGGAGGACTGGGAATTGAACCCAGTGTTTCTGACACCTTCACTACATCATGCATCATTTCAACTGATTTCTTCCATGCCTACTTAATCTAGAAAAAATTAACAATATCACACAAACTTTTCACAAAACAACTAAGTATAATCATACGGTGCAGTTAATACTGACATTTTTTTCCCGCTATTTTCAAGAACACTTGTGAGGAATAAAGGTTTCAAGCTATAAACAGATCATTTCTATTACAATTACTTATGTTCTGGAAATGATACTTCCCTGTATCAGATTTTATAAAATTTAAGGTTCCAATTTTTGCTAGTTCTTTTTCATGAACTACACATATGCATGGTCATCTATGCAGCCTACCTCCCCAACAATAGCTTAAGCAATCCATGCTTCAGATAAAAATGTCATCTATTCCAGGCTGATCAGCATATGTTAGAATCTGTTCCTAATATAGAACCATAGACTTTTGGAGTTGGAAGGAACCTTGGAGATCACCTCTCATTTTACAGAGGAAACAAATACCCAGCAGCGCCCAAGGTCAAAGTTTCTATATAAGAACCCAGGTCCAGAATAGAAAGTTTTCAAAAGAATATTTCAGAGAAGAACACCTTATTTGGTGGAACACCTTAGCTTGTCTCCCTTTTCCTCTATTTCTTAACTACAACTTCCTGCCTGAGGAACTTCTGAAATTTAAGAAAAGAAAGCAAAACAAAAAAGTAAGCCAACTTTTTAAGTCTACAGCCAAGTTGCTGATCTTAAAAACTTAGCAGAAGGTGGATCCTTGCAAGAACTGTAGACAGTAACATCTTGTAACAAAACCTCAAAAGCTGATGACTGTAAATAAGCAGAGGGAGAAAAGACACAGACCATTAACAATAACTATAATATTCTTATTTCTGCAACAAATAACAAATAAATACTTATAAGGAGAAAAACTATAAACTTGCAACTTTCAAGAAAGAAATTTAGTCACCATACCTAGTAATTACACAAGAATGTCAATACATTTCGAAATATAATTTTGATCACAGTGCTTAAGGGAAGTCAGAAATTTTTTTCAGTGTTCTTTACATACTTTAAGTCATGTTAAAAAAATATTATGGGGAAAGTATTTTATCAAACCTTAGTAAAAGAAATCTTTATTCAAACCTTAAATAAAATATTATAAGCTATGTTTGTCTATCCATGTTTTTCAAAATGAATGAAAATAGAAAAATCCTGAAATTTGAGGCCGAAAAGCACTAAATTTACAACGGTTTTTTGTCCCAATAAAAGATCATGCAACATAAGCCAATTACCTGTAGGAATATGTTTCTTAACTCGTGAGGATCACCTCGCTTGGTTGTTTGCACCTGTAAGCAAAAAAAAAAAAAAAAAAAAATCCATTAATGCTTTACTAGAAACCACATAATCTCTTCAGATTAGAGGTCTCAGACCTCCAACAGAGGTCTCAGACCTCAGACGCTAACAATCAATGCTCTTATCTTTTATAAGGGCATTAGTTTAAAACAAATCAAAAGTACCAATACTGATAACACCTGTCAAATTTGTAGATCTGTGACTACAGGGGGTAAGTACAGGTGTGAAGAGCTTAATATATAGCAAATCTCCCACTTTTCCTCCGAACTGGAAAGGGAAGGCAGGGAGGATCAATCTCTTACTTTACTCCACATCCACTAGCAACAACCCACCTCCCAATCAAGAGGCCAGCAAGAATAGAGCAACAGGAAAGTTGAAACACCCAAATTAATCGCCTGGCCTAGCAGCCTTTCTTCCCCACGTAAAGCAATCCAGAAAATAATTATCTTCTCCCTTTCCCCACCCAACCTAAAATATGAAAGCTGCGACAAGGTTTTCAAATACTTTCGACATCTTGCCACCTGCAGCACAAATGCCAACCACTGCCCCCGGTCCCACTAAAGCCCCAAATTACTCAATTACTCATCCCTTCCCCCACTGCAATACAGAGATGCCTTAGGTATCCCTGGCTTTACATGCCACTTCCTCCTACTCCCTTTCTGATGCCCTCCGAGTCCGGGCTCACAACCCCATGCACCTAGAGCAGGACATTACTCTTCCTTCACCGACCTGTGGTCCTCCGAAGCCCCTCCAACTCATAATCCCTCCTCCTTCCCCTCCCCCAGCCGGGCATCCTCTTTCTCGGGTCCAAGCCCCACACAGCTCTCCCACCCGCAAGCTGGAGCCCCAGGATACGCTATTTAAAAACCAGGCAACGAAGGAAATGGTAGGAGGTGAAGGGCTGGAGGCAAGGTCCCCGGAATGGCTCTTATGCAATAAAGGCAGCAGCAGAGAGTTGGGAGTCACCTTGACCGCCATGCTGTGCTCGGAAGCCGGGGACGAGCGAGTGAGCGAGCAAGGCCGAGCTGTCAGGGCGCGCGCGCGCCGCCTTCCCGGCCGCGCCCGCCCTCCCGCTCGCCGGCGCCGCGCGCGTCCCTATGCAAATGAGCCCGGGGCGGGGCGGGAAGAGGGCCCCGAATCCCCGCCAGAAAGGGAGCTGGACCCGGGCGGGCGGCCTGCCTAGCTGGGGGGGAGGACGCGCCTCCCACGGGGAAGACTGGAGTGCCAGCCCTGGGATTCCGACGCGCCGCGTGGTTGCCTACAGCTGAGTCTCCGCCAGGAAAGCCCCAGGTTTCTTAAGGCCTCTTAGTGGGTGTGGCTTTGGGCACCGACTTCAGCCAAAGTCATTTTCTCCTGAGACTTAAAGGAACGCTTGGGATCCAGATAAAGCAAGATTTCGACGAATCGAATGACATGTCCCCTTGATGATGATAATAATAATAAATGAATTAATGACAACAAATGGCAAATATTGACAATATAAAAGAGGGGCGACCGTGCACCCGGCGGAAAAGCTAAGGAAACAACAATAACTGTGTCCTTAAATTGGCATGAGATGAATATGCTCAATAGATTTGTAATTCTTGTCCCATTGTAAAGCTTTATTAGTCGGTTCACTCCACACTCTAATCACCTAAATCTTTTGTGCAATGAGGTAGGGCACAAATGCATACGGAAAATAATCCATTTGTCTTCAACAGGACTGGTACTGAATCCTGGCCCCACTTACCCCAACATATACATTGCCGGTCCTGCCTAAGTAGTAGATTTATCTTGAACCAAAATAATGTCTCTGAAACCGAATTTTGCCATTGTTGACTATATTGAACCACAGACTGATTGACTCAACAGACATTTACTGGGCATCTATTATATGCCAGATATAGTCCTGCTTGTAAAAAATAGAAAACAAGTAATATGTAGTCCCTAACTTCTAGTATTTTACAGATGGTCAATGCTTCCCTAAACTCCAACCTTAAGTATATTTTTGTTTGTTTGTGACTACAGGCATACTACCTGTTTAAAAAAAAAAAGCTAACAACATAAGATTTATCTTAAACTCTTAATCCCTCTCTACCTTTTTCAAGTTTCCAGTGTTCAGTTTAAGAGGAGACTTTCCTTTTCTCCAATCCCACTAATCATAATATTTGTGTTAAGTATTTAAGTTTATAGAAATGAGGAAAGAGGAGGGGCAAATGGAAATTGTTGATAAGGAGTGCTACATTATTAGTACCATAATGAGCTTTCCTGCTGCAGTTGATTTAAATATTACATTTATTCAGTTTGTTCAAATTTCTTTTAACAATGTTATTGGACATAAGGATTTACAAACTTATATTTTGTTCTTCTAGCACTTTATGCTCCTGATACTTTGTTTTCTCTTATTTCCTGAAGTTTCTCCAAGTAGGAATCTCAAAATGTTTATTTTACATTACTTTACATGGGAAGAATATCTGTTTAGTAAGCCAAATTTCCTCAGTTTGAATACAAGTACCTAAGGGAAGGAAGGCATTTATTTAAAATGAAAGAATTATTTCCTATTGGAATATGTTGTTGACCAAATCTGTATTGTTGGAGTGAAAATTGAGGGTCAGACTGGCAACTCCTACAGAGGAAGACAACACCACATTTAAACAGAGCCCACCACAATAATTCCTAGGTATAAGCACCAAACACAATGAAAATTTCCTTGAATTAAAAAATAGGTGAGGAGCACCTGGGTGGCCAGTCTGTTAAGTTTCTGATTCTTGGTTTCAGCTCAGGTCTGATCTCAGGGTCATGAGATCGAACCCCACCAAGCTGGCTTGAGATTCTCTCTCTCCCTCTGCCTCTCACATTCATATTCTCTCTCTCTAAAATAAATAAGTCTGTTCTTAAAAAATAGGTTACCTTTGAGAAAAATTATATATATATAATTTATATATATAATATGTATATTTTATATATAGATACACAAACACTATATATATATGTAGATATATATATATATATAAACACCTTTAAAAAAAATAGCTGAACTTTGAGCAAGTCCAAGAGCTTCACTGGTGCCAATCTATTTGCAATGGAGATGATGTAATAATTTAAAACTAAATAAAGCTGATATACAGAGAAAATAGAAAAGCTCAGCTACCCAAAATAAAGATGGATTTTGCTAGATTTTTTTATCTATCCAAATACAATAAACAATAAAATGGATAAAGGTATTAAAATGATAAATTACATGGAAATAAACTTAGTATTTAAAGGAATACGAAAGTCCATGAGTTAGAAATCCTATTCTGAAAAGCTTTGTGATCTATCCTGTTATAATGATTGATTAAAGGTATTATCAAAAGTTAAAGCAGGGGCACCTGGGTGGCTCAGTGGGTTAAGCCTCTGTATTCAGCTTGGGTCATGATCTGAGGGTCCTGGGATTGAGCGCCGTGTCAGGCTCTCTGCTCAGCAGGGAGCCTGCTCCCCCCCACCCCGTCTGCCTCCTCTCTGCTTGCTTGTGATTTCTCTGTCAAATAAATAAATAAAATCTTTTAAAAAAAAGTTAAAACAAATTAAAACTTACTTTTGCCTCAATTGCAGATGATCAAGGTTGAAGGAAAACTTATTACTTAATGGAATACCAAAAGACAAACCTGTCAAATAATATTCACAATATATTTGAGAAAAGGTGCTAGAAATAGTTCAAAACTTCACAGTTTTTTAAAAAATACTTGCCAATAAAGTAATTTATAATTCTTCCCTTAAATTGCAAGTGACATTTGTAAACAAGAAATAATTTTAAAACTAGGGAACAACTATAAGTTGAAAACTTAATAATTAAAACAGCCTATAGAAAATGACATTTCAGAAAGCAAAATTGGAAGTTAAACGCTAAAAGACTAGTTGCAAATGTATTGTCATTAATAGTCACTTTTTAGAATTGATTTAATAAGAGATTCAATATGTAGCTTTACTGAGCCGGGAATTTACATTTGCTTGTGAAATAGTTGCCCATGAAAATAATATACTACCCCAACTGCAGAACCAAAATATGGGTTTACTAGACAAACCCGCAGAAACATTTTTTTAACTCCCGAGCAGCTTACATTATGTTTATTTGAAACCATCCAGTCACTTTGTGGGTGAAAGTTAGAATTATACTAATGTCTAGTGTCTTAATAAACTAAAATGTAATAATTAAAACAAGAGGCAATTTCCAATGAGCCTGCTCTGCCGCAACTCCTGGCCATCCTTCCATTTTTTAAAAAATATTTTATTTATTTATTTATTAGAGAGAGAGAGATCACAAGTAGGCAGAGAGTCAGGCAGATGGGGTAGGGGGAAGCAGGCTCCCCGCTGAGCAGAGAGCTCAATGGGGGACTCGATCCCAGGACCGAGACCATGACCCAAGCCAAAGGCAGAGACCCAACCCCAGAGCCACTCAGGTGACCCATCCTTCCATTTTTAATAACATACTATTTCTGTTTATTTTCTAGCCTCCTCCAATTATTTTACTGACATGAATACATTTTTTTCTTGTTTCCATATCCCACACAGCTACTATGGATGTCATCTTGCAAGAAGTAAATCCAGGTACTGTATAAACACTAGAAGAGCATTAGGTTATCACTGACTGACTAAACCAGGAGTAAAACTCTTCCTAGGTTGAAAGTACATGTACCATCATTATGATGAGGAATAAGCTGAATTTTATGCCTCCCATCAACATGAATCTCACTTAAAATAATTGAAATAGGGGTGCCTGGGTGGCTCAGTCATTGGGTATCTGCCTTTGGCTCAGGTTATGATCCCACGGTCCTGAGATCAAGCTCTGCATGGGGCTCCCTGCTCAGCAGGAACCTGCTTCCCCGGCTCCCACTCCCCCTGCTTGTGTTCCCTCTCTCACTGTCTCTTTCTCTGTCAAATAAATAAATAAAATCTTTTTAAAAATGTTTCAAGTAAATAGCATGATCTGACTTTGGCACACATACATACAAAGGATATTTGAACATCTGGAACTTTGAAGTAATATTGATCTTGACCTAATAGAATTATAAAATGGTTCTTTTTATTTTACTGAAATACTACAAAACTTACAATTTTATAAGATGTGCTTTAACTCCTTTCTTGCTAAGAATCTTTATGGGGAAATGGCAAGGGTAGGCTAGGGAGAAATATTAAACATTACATGTCCAAGTTTGAACAAATTATGTTCTACTTCATAGGCTGACCTCAAAATCAGCCATAAATTATTATTTCAACCCAAACCACTTACAGATACTAGATAAATTAGACATTTTAGGACTTCTCTATATTGTACAAGTATTATACTCCCTCTATGAACATTTGGTCTTATTGAAATAAATTCTCTTTTTGGTGGAGAGGGAAGAGTGGGATATCAAAAACCAGATGGAATAGTTGTACTTTTGTAGTTACATCTTCCTAACCTGCTCTTCCTCACAGCTGGACTCTGAGTCCTATAAATTATGCGATGGGGATGACAGTGATCTTATTTTTGGACCACAGTCTTCTTTATTCCCTTGTGGAGGCAATAACAGTTTTCTTTTCAATGGATTTGGGAAGGAATTCAGGGAATGAACTGCTCTAGATGTTCAAGTCTGTGAGGGCCCTATCACTATATTAGTCATGTAAGCTGATATTTAGTGAAAAACCTTATGATCAGATGGAGAATTGAACTACATGAACTGTAATGTTTCTTTTCATACTCTAATGTCATGATTGAGAGTGAGCCAGATTTTAGCTAATAAAAATTTATTGAGTGCCTTTGTTTGCACTAAACTCACTGTTGCAACTATAGGAAATATAAAGAAAATAAATAGCGTGTCTCCCAAAGCATGGAGAATATTTGACTGCGGCAACTGCTGTTAGTCGTTTTTTTTCTAATGATACCAAACCTTCTGCATATGTCAAAGGCCAAGGCAGCTTTAGGTAATAATGCAGTAAAAAAAAATCTGTGGTTTGCCACATATTCCCATTCCAATCAAAAGTATATAACTGGGACAACAAATATCCGGCTCAATCCCTGAGATGCCCACCTCTACCAACCCCTGGGGATTTACTTGGATCTGGTTTTTGCCTCCCTTCTATTTAGAGGTCAACCAGAAAGGATGCTTGGAATCTGGTCTAAAGTAGAGAAAAAAATTTCACTTTAAAAATTGTGCCAGGCGAAAAACAAAGACCTCAGAATATCCAAGCAAACTTGAACAATAACAAAGTTAGGGGACTTACACTACCTGACTTCAATGTTTATTATAAAGCTAAAGAAATCAGTACAGTGTGGTACTGGCTGGTATAAGGATTGATAAATAGGTCAATAGGAGAGATTAGAGAGACCCAAAAATAGATATGAAATTATAAAGTCATTTGATTTCTAGCAAGGGTACTAAAATAATTCAATGGGGCAAGGAGTCTTTTCAACAAATGACTCTGGATAAAACAGAAATTCACGTGGGAAAAAAATAAATTTCAACCTCTACCTCAAAATACACACTAAGACTGAGTTGAGATGAATCATAGACCTAAGTGCAAAAGCTAAAATCATAACACTTTTAGCAAAAACATAAAATAATATCTTAGAGATTCAAAGGTTGGTAAAGGATTTTTAGTCAGCACATTAAAAGCAATAACCATAAATTAACAAATTGATAAATTATATTGCAATAAAATTAAAATTCATACTCATCAAACAGCAGAATTAAGAAAATGAATAGGCGGGGCGCCTGGGTGGCTCAGTGGGTTAAAGCCTCTGCCTTCGGCTCAGGTCATGATCCCGGGGTCCTGGGATGGAGCCCTGCATCGGGCTCTCTGCTCAGCAGAGAGCCTGCTTCCTCCTCTCTCTCCGCCTGCTTCTCTGCCTACTTGTGATCTCTGTCTCTCTAGTAAATAAATAAAATCTTAAAAAAAAAAAAAAAAGAAAGAAAATGAATAGGCAAGCCACAGTCTCTGAGAGAAAAATTAGCAAAACATATATACAACAGGGTGCCTGAGGAGCTCAGTCAGTTAAGTGTCTGCCTTTGGCTCAGGTCATTCCAAGGTCATAAGATTCCCTGTTGGGCAGGGAGTCTGCTTCTCCCTCTCCTCCACTCCCCACCATGGCTCCACTTATTCTCTCTCTCAAATAAATATATGTGTGTGTGTATATATATATATATACACAACACAACAAAGGACCGATACTCCAGTATATAAGGAACTCCTAAAACTCAATCATAAATAAGCAACCTAGCTTAAAAATGGGCAAAAAATTTGAACAAATACTTCACAAAAGAAAATGTACAAAGGGCCAATAAGCATATGAAAACTACACAAGATGATTAGCCATCAGGGAAATGCAAATTAAATCACAGTAAAGAGATAGCAGTAGACACCCACGAGAGTGGCTAAAATTAAAAAGACTGAAAACAAATGCTGGCAAGGATGTGGAGCAACCAAAGCTCTCAGGCACAGTAGTGGGAGTGTAAAATGGTCCAATCACTTTGGAAAAAGATCTAGCAGGTTCTATAAAACTAGACATACACCCCCACTATGACCCAGCAATTTTACTTTTTGGTATTTACCCAAGAGAGGTGAAAATATGTGTGGATAAAAAGATTTGTACAAGAATGTTCATGGCCACTTTATTCATAAAAGCCAAAAACTGGAAATAGCCTAGGTGTCTATCAATAGGAGAATGGATATACTATGGTACATCTACAGAATGTAATACTATTCAGCAATTAAAAAAAAAAGAGGGGTTCCTGGCTGGCTCAGTGGGTTAAGCCTCTGCCTTCCACCTAGGTCATGATCTCAGGGTCCTGGGATCGAGCCCTGCATCTCTCCTGCCTCTCTGCCTATCTTCTGTCTCTCTCTCTGTGTCAAATAAATAAATAAAATTTTTATAAATAAATAAATAGCAAATTACTGATACATAGAACATGGTATCATCCTAAGTATCATGCTAAGTGAAAGAAGCCTTTCATGGAATTATATAGTGTAAATATATGATTACATTTATGTAAAGTTCCAGAACAAACAAAGCTAATCTATGGTGGGGAAAAGAACTAGGTTTTCTGGAAGACAGGAATTGAAGGAATCATCTGGAATGATGGTAATAGTCTATGTCTTGCTAGGGGTTTAGATTAGAGGTGTATGTATTTTCCAAAACTTAGGGAATGTACACTTAGGGTTTATATATTTTATCATGTGTAAATTTTTCCTCAAAAGAAAAAAATCTGTGAATGTTAAATTCTAGCTAATGAAGTATTTAGGGGAGAAAATACTACTATCTTATATTTACTTTGAAATGCATAAAAGAAATAAGATTGGTGAATGGATAGAGAGACAAATGGATGGATGATGGATGAATACGGGGGAGAGAGATATGTGATACCTATCTGAGGGATATATGGGAATTCACTGTAAAAATTCAACTTTCCCATATGTTTGAAATTTTTCATAGTAAAACACTGCAGAAAACTGTGCTGGATCTTTGCATTACTAAAGATGGCTACTCAGGTCCGTAATTCTGTTGTTTGGCCAGAAATTGTAATAGGACTTTTAAGATACAGCTCAAGAATCTTCTCCAGAAAACAATCTTCCACCCAATTTCCCTGACTGGATTAGACCCCATTCTGTGTATAGTATTTATCACTGTGTTATAATCACTTCTTTGTTTATTGTCTTTTCCACTGGTGGTTTTCCAACTTTACTGACACAGACCTATAGAATACAAAATACATATTTTTAATCACCCCAACCTAGTACATACTGAAATAAAAATTTCATGAAGCAATATCAAACTTCACTACATGCAATATACTCTGCTATTTATTATTCTGTATTACTCTCCTTTTTTTTCTATTTCTGGTTTTAATACAATGAATTGATTTCATGGCCCAGTTTAAAAATATGACAACAGACTGTGAACTCACGTAGATCCCTAAGCATGATGCTCACTATAAGTAACTGAGGAAAAGATAAAACAAAAATCTCTATATCTCTAGGAATTAGCACAGGGTTAGGCATATACCAGTAGTCAATAAAAATGTTTGATAAAAAAAATACTCATCTCTGGGGAAGACTATATTCATAAATCATCTTTTGCCCTCTCTCACTTTTCTTTTTTAAGAATAAGAGTTTCTTATAAGATGTTAAATTAAGATGAAAACATAGACCTGTAGGCACAGATATAGAGACAAGCAAAATTGAAGAAGGCACCTTTAAAATTGTTAAATTTGAGGGACATATTGAGATAGAGAGGCATGACTGCTAAAGGCCAGCTGTTAAGTCTTTCAAAAAAGGCCTAAAATGGTGAAGTCACTGAAGTCTGGGATATCTGGTCATTGGCTCCAGAGGTCAGAAATCATCTTGTAAATGACCCAAAGATTACTTAACCTAACCAAATTCACAAGATACTGATGCATAGCCCATAGTAATGAATATTTACTATTGAACACCTACTATGTATCAGACAATATCCCAAGTACTTAATATGAATCTATCCTCAAAACAACCACAAAAGTAGAGCTATCTCATGTTATTATCTCTGTTTCAAAAGGGTGCCTGGGTGGCTCGGTCAGTTGATCTTGGCTCTGGTCATGATTTCAGGGTCTTGAGATCCACGACTGTGTTATGCTCCATGCTCAGCATGGAGCCTGCTTGGGATTTTCTCTTTTCCTCTCCTTTTACCGCTCCCCCGCATGTGCTTCCCCACCCCCAACCTCAAATAAATAAATAAATATATTTTTTTAGATTTTATTTATTTATTTTACAGAGAGAGAGAGAGAGAGAGAGAAAAGAGTACAAGGAGGGGAAGCTGCAGGCAGAGGGAGAAGCAGGCTCCCCACTGAGCAGGGAGCCTGACATGGGGCTCAATCCCAGGACCCTGAGATCATGAGCTGAAGGCAGATGCTTAACTGACTGAGCCACCCAGCACCCCAAATAAATAAAATCTTAAAAATAAATAAAGAGCATTGCCATTGCTTAACATTTTAAATCTCATTATCTTATGATGATACGATGGTTGATAAGTTATGTACACCCATTTTTGGGGGGACATTGATTGTCACACAAGAGATTATACATGAATTTCTTACACTTCAAAGGACACTAGGAAGATATGGGGACTTGAATTGCTTTTGCAGTGTTCCATCCTAAAGGGAAGCCTACTAACAAAGGAGACAAAAGCAGTGAAGAACCAGAGTCTTCTTTTCAGGGAATTGGTACAAAATGGATGCCCCTTTCAACTCACTGAATAAATTAAGAATGCATGCTATGTGAGAGACAGTAAGGGCATTGATAGCAGCCAATGTCGACTGGAGAAGCAGAGATAACCAAACACAGAGTAGTTAACTAGCTAGATTCATTTCACCTCTATTCCTACTTCTAGCCTCCAACACCAGAAGAGTTTGTTTTGAGAAGGAAAGAAAAAATATTCTAGAACCAGACATTCCCCAACCAGTCTATAGGGGTTTGGAGGAGAAAGAATGAAAAATTTACTATACTCCCTTCTTCATTTCAAGTCCCTGTGGCTACAAAGTTAGACGGCAATGGAGTAGATTTTAAAACACCGATGTTTTAACAAGGATAGGCTAGACTTTGAATAACTTAAAATACCCGGAAAGTAAGGAATCTTCCCCAGGGGGAACATAGTATAGTGGAGCAATGATTAGAGAAAAACAAAGCATTTTAGTTCATACCTCAACCAAGTTCAGATTCCTTAGTAACTTGATCACATAAAAGGAACAGTAGTATGTAGCTTTTAATAGAATGTTAAGTGAATGAATCAGAACTCGAAATTGTATTTATGTGGCAAGTACAAATGTATGAGTAATCTGAATATATTAAACAACACCTGGAGCAGATAATTGAATTTTCTCTACATCACTATTTTGTATAAGGTCAACCATGATTATATAGCTAACCAAATCTGCTATAACTCTTCCTCTTCTTCTTCTTTTGCCGTTTATTTAAGAAGTAAAATAAGTTTATTTAGCAAGATTGCTTTTCATAAATCCATGCTGGGTAATAGACACGTGGCCACCCTCTGTGGACTCGTAAATCGGGATGGTTTTTTGTTTTGTTTTGGTTTGGTTTTTGGTTTTTTTTGGTTGTTATTGTTTTTCAAAGATTAACACCATAGTAGTTCAAAGAAGACTAAACAAAGTATGATCTCTCAGTTCCTCCCTTTTCCATTTTTCCAAGTATCCTGCTTGACTTTTTCCATTATCTGCAATAGTTCTAGTTTGCAGGGAGTTCATACATATAATTGTTAATAGCAGAGATATTTTAGAGAACATGTTTTTGAGCCCTCCAGTGAAGATTCCTTTAGGCCCACCTGATGTGAAATCATCTACGCTAACCTATTCTCTCTCTCACTCCAATTTCTATAGCATCATTGTTAATATTTGTATGAGGACTCTAATTTATGAAAAACTTCCTCTCACATTGGAATGTTTTAGGACACTGGTGCAGAAAAAGAATCTCCTGAATTGTTTACAACATATTGAACTCATACAAGGAATGCCCTAACGCTTTATTAAACCAAGCCTGGTACGAGATAAAAAGTTTCTGTCTATCTTTTAAAAATCTCAACCTCATATGACCCCAGTGGAAAATATATATGAATTAGATAGCATAAAAATAAAGTAATGCTCGGGGCACCTGGGTGGCTCAGTGGGTTAAAGCCTCTGCCTTCGGCTCGGGTCATGATCTCAGGGTCCTGGGATCGAGCCCCGCATCGGGCTCTCTGCTCAGCAGGGAGCCTGCTTCCTCCTCTCTCTCTCCGCCTGCCTCTCTGCCTACTTGTGAGCTCTGTCAAAGGAATAAATAAAAAGGAAAATCTTTAAAAAAATAAATAAATAAAGTAATGCTCACTAAAGAATGACCTTTTAAATTACAGCTTATTGTTCTGTCACAATTATGATTTAGGTAAGTACTTATCTTCCTTTAATAGATGGATAAGGTGTTATGACATACTAAATACATAACTATGCAATTTTCATTTGTGCTTAGATATGGGCTCATATACAATTAAAGCTCCTAATAGTAAATAAAATTGTAAATAAAATTTGGCATTTAAACACATTATCTAATTTATTTTTTAATGCAAAGCAAAGCAAAACTAAGATAATTAAATCATACTGATACTATTTGAAAGAACTGGACATTTGTCATCTCCCTGCTACAGTTCTTCCATGCATTTTGCTCGAAAGAACAACCTGAAGTTCAAAATCTGAGATTCAAAGAATTTGAAAGTCCACTTGAAAAGGAAAAAATAGCAAAAAAAAAAAAAAAAACTTTACTAAATGAAAAAAAATACAATTTAGCTCAGCAGGGCTTCTATACACCCAAGGACAATGTAGATGTGTAGACACAATCTTTTGAAAAGAAAATTTCTTCCTGACCTTTCTTGTGATTCTGGCATAATAAAACTTATATAAAACAAAATGTTATAATTATTTGTTAATATTTAAAAAATATATTAGGAACCCCTTGCCATTGTTCTTAGAACATCTCATAAATAGAAGTTTTCATTTCTCCAAGTATTTTGTTCTTAAATGACAATATTACATATTTTTAAGTCAACATTCAGATTTTTAGATAAGAATTCATAAAATGAAAACACAACCCAGTATTGCAGTAAATAGATAATTCCATTTATATAGGAATTGTCCTCAAGGGCCAGACAGAGAGGGGAGGAAGATAAACAAACCTGAGAGTAGGCCTAAGAAGAGAGGATATGAGCAAGCTTAATATTAATGTATTCAATATAATTCTTCATCTGAATAAAAATCTTTCATAAATGGTAAGAGAATTCGTTCTCACTTCAAGTAAGAACTCAGAGATGAAGATAACATAGTTCCAGCCCTGGAGGAGTTATCAATAAGAGGTAAATAAGCCTAACAGTGGAGAAGGTGATGATTCATAATTATCCCCTAGGAGGACAGATCAGGAAGTGAAGCAATCTTTCTGTGATAAGTAGGCCTACCTTTGTGAGTGAACACAGCAGGCCCCATATACAGCAGGCCTCAATGAAGCCAACTGGAGAGAAGTGAGAGAGGAGTATAAAAGCCTCACTTGGGGTGAAATGTGGGGCTGCTGCAGGGAACAGCATGGGTTTGCTCCTGTTTGTTGCGGGAAACCCGGGGAGAAAAGGAGGAAGGATGTTATATCCACTGTACCACTTACCCAATACCTCTCCTTTAACTCTGTAAGTACATTCCTGTTAGGACCTTGCTTTGGGGAGATGGCAGCCTACATCTAGTGATTGCATGTTTGGGTGCAAAACTTATTGAAGGGTAGCGATGGAAGCATAAAAGAGCAGGGTAAGCTGCTGATGAGGAATAGCTAGACTGTCTTAGAGCTCCGTGAAAAAGCTAGGATCTAGGTTAAAATTTTCTGGGGTAAAACCAGACCTACTGATGATTTGGGCTCGTCTGCAAGAATACATGTGTCCTGGACAACCTTGTCTTTGGAGCCACTGTACCAGAGATAAATGTACTCTGGCAAATGATCATCTCCTGGCAATTGTGTTGATTAACTACCTTAGGCCAGAGCTACTTTCTGGTGACATCCAAAGAACAATGTACTAAGAAGGAAAGGATTGACTGTATTATACACATGTTGGTAGGATGGGTTGAACACCAATAAGGTGATTTTTAGTCTTTGATTCGCATGTTGAAGGATGTTTTAACGCAAAGAAACTTAGTAGTTTCCTTTCTTTTTTCTTCAAATATTCTATTTATTTATTTGTTAGAGAGAAAGAGAGAGAGTGCACAAGCAGGAGGAGCAGCAGGCAGTAGGGAGAAGTGGGCTCCATGCTGAGCAAGGATCCTGATGTGGGAATAGACCCCAGGACCCTAGGATCATGACCTGAGCCAAAGCAAACACCTAACAGACTGAGCCACCCAGGTGTCCCGAAACTTAGCAGTTTCCAATCCCAAGAACCATGAAGTGCTGGAACAAAAGTGGAAGCTTAGTTTTTGGGGGAGAACTTATGTTCTTGATGGTATTACTACAAAATCATTGAACAAACATTTAATAGATGTCAATTATGTACCAGACACAATGACTTTCTTTCCAACGTAATGTATTTCATGATGGAAATTAGGTCTTTCAATAGCAAGAATGGGAAGAAAAAAGTAGAAAAACAAAGGACCAAACAGAGATACCAACAGTATCTCTAACATGAACTTGCTGAGAAGCCTTACATAAGAATGTGGGTTGAAGTCAGGGGTTTTCAGGGGTGCACAGGTGATTTACTTGGGTGGGATATACTAAAAATTAGTATTCATATTCTTTTTGGTCTAAAAAACAAAAAGGGCACCTGGGTGGCTCATTTGTTAAGTGTCTGCCTTCAGCTCAGGTCATCATCCTATGGTCCTGAGATCAAGCCCCACATTGGGCTCCCTGCTCAGCAGGAGGCCTGCCTCTCCCTCTCACACTCCCCCTGCTTGTGTTCCCTTTATCACTGTCTCTTTCTCTGTCAAATAAATAAATTAAATCTTTTAAAAAAAATTAAAAACCCCAAGAGGTTAATAGTAATATTTAATATAGGAAAGAAGATTAATAAAAATATATTAGATATATATTTATATGGAGATATGAACAAAAGTTTTTATGCATATGTTACCAAATAAAAAAAGATAGCAGTGATTAGATTACCTGATTTCTAAAATCATTATGCTCTAAAGTTCTGATTTTAAATTATTCAAAGTACTTTAGTTTCTCTTAAACTATGTTTAAAAATCCTACCATATCTATAACATAAACTTCCCCATATACAACAAAATTTAATTTTACAATGATATGAAAAAGTAAACCTTTCATTATTTAAATGCATCCTAACCCTACCAACACACTCTTCTTACCTGATGAAACAGGTTCTCTTTGCATTATATGATGCCAGTTGGCATGACCCTTTCTTCCTCTTAATTCACTCAACAGACTGGCAAAAGGATTCTGAGAGCCCTGTGTTGATGAGATTAACAACAAACTTAAAGTCTGGATTCCCTCTAGCAAAATTTTCAGAATTCTTTAAATTTTACTAATTTGCACACTGACTGGTTGGTTTAGTTTGTTGATAACCATATATACATACATATATATCTATGTATGTATTTAGACATGTATGCATATATATTCCCTCAAAGTCCTGATTTATGAAAAAAAATTTAGAAAAGACACTATCATAAAGCTAAACTATTTAAGGGATGGGTTTATGAACTAAACATTCAACTAATGGCATTATATAGTTGGTATAAAAGCTACTCACTTTTTGTGTCCAGATGATAGAAGTTAAGAGTCTTGCCGTGCATTGTAATATGAGTAAATAGATCACAAAGAAGTTGGCTGAAAACCAGACCATTAAAATGACAGCTTCCACAAGAATGCAAATATACTTAACATTACTAAACTGTGTGTTCAGAAATGATTAAGATGGTTGGGGCACCTGGATGGCTCAGTCAGTTAAGCATATGCCTTTGGCTCAGGTCATGATCCCAGGGTCCTGGGATTGAGCTCAAAGTGGGCTCCCCCCTCAGTGGGGAACCTGCTCCTCTCACTCTCTCTGCTCCTCCCCTCTGCTTGTGCTCTTTCAAGTAAATAAATAAATAAATAAATAAAGTCTTTAAAAAAATAGAAAAACAAGATGGTCAATTTTATGTTTTATGACACTCAAAAAAACCCAATGACTGAAATAATATATCAGTTTAAAATGAATATTTCTAATCATAATTTTCACCACTTTCCGGTCTTATTTCTTTAATATCTAAGTATCTTTGATAACTGTTTTCTTCACCTTCCCTCTACCCTGAAGCTTTCCATATTAAGAAACAACACAGAACAGCAAAAAAATTTAAGGCAGAAGAATAATGGTCATTTTTTTGTTGGCTACTATTGAAAAAAAATATTTGAAACAGTATTTTCACATGGAATGTCAAATATCTTAGGCATTATTGTATTACTGTAGGTAGAAATAATTAATGCCATTCTTACAAATTGTAGTTTCAAAAAGTAAAGCATGCCTCACTGGATTGTCCTTTGTAAACAAGTATAAGCAATTATAGTGCTCTTCCCTCATTTCGACCAATCTTTGCTTGTAAATAATGACATAATGAAAAAAGAGAAATACTAATTTTCTACTGTTCCTTGTCTCAAGCTGTTTCTCTTTGATTCATAGAATGTAAAGAAGAGGATAAAAAGTTAGCAAATATGTCCAAAAACCTCCAAAAAGATGCCAAGTTTCTAATTATGAAAGAAAACAACATAGCCTCATTAAAAGAAGCAAACAGTATTTTTTTATTTTTATTTTTTTAAAGATTTTATTTATTTATTTGACAAACAGAGATTTCAAGTAGGCAGAGAGGCGGGCAGAGAGAGAGAGAGAGGAAGGGAAGCAGGCTCCCTGCTGAGTAGAGAGCCTGATGCGGGGCTGGATCCCAGGACCCTGGGATCATGACTTGAGCTGAAGGCAGAGGCTTTAACCCACTGAGCCACCCAGGCGCCCCACAAACAGTATTTTTTTAAATCCCTCATTAATTCTCTTCTCCAAACTCTCCCTTCTAGAGGCAGTCACTGTTAAAGTTGTTAGGTATGCTTTTCGATGTTTTCTATGTTGTATCAAAACACATTTCTTTACGTGAAAAACATAACATTGTAAGGTTGTATAACTTATTTTTTTACCTATTATATAGTAAATATTCTCCCAAACCAATACATATTAACCAAACCCTTCTGATGAATGTTTAGGTTATTTCCAAATTTTCAGTAAAACTTATGCTGCATTGAACATATTTGTTCATATATCTTTGCATTCTTATGCAGTTTTGTAGGATAAATGCTTTTGAGTGGAACTGCTACCTCAAAAGATATACAAGTTTAAAAAATAGACAAATTTAAAAATGTGTTAAATTTGTTAAAATTGCTAAATTACTTCTCAAAAAGTACTAGTGTGTATTTCTATGGGTACTGTATGAGAGTTACAAAATAGAGTGTGCAAATTTTTGGTAATGTGTGTCTTCTAAGTTAGTCTTCTAATAGTTTTTGATATAAACATCTATTTTTATTTTATTTTAACTCATGTAAATCAAGTAGGTGGATAAGGCATTCTGAGTACTTGGTCTGGGAATTGAAACTCATCGCCCCCCTCTCCTCCAAATTAGTGCTATGAACTAAACAAATGAGTTATATAGCTATTGTTATTTGCCTGAAAAGAGATATATATTTTGAAACAAATATACATTAAGTATCTTCATTTTCCTTTTAGATCTCAGATTTCCTATACGCACTATCTCACGTCCATCTCTTTAATACCATGTTTTGTGGAGATTTCAACACAGAATGCCAAAATTTACTAGTCTATATGCACTAGAACCTTTATCAAACATGTGGTTGCTAGTTCATTCCTTATAGTACAATCTGGCTTTTTCTTGGAGAAAAATGCCTTTTCTAAACTTCTTATTCTAGAATAAATATTACCATACTATCACCTCATATTAGCATATTTTAGAGTCTACAAACCTCTTTCACAAATATTGTTCCATTTTGCTTTTCACAACCACTTGTGGTGACTGGAAGGATGGTATTATTTCCACTTAATAGATGAAAAAACGTTACAGGATCATGAAGTAGTAGAAGTGAGACTAGCAGGGCATTGAACTTTCCATAGCCAGCATATTTCTTTTGCAGAAATTTTATTCCGTAGAGGCTAACATTCACTTCCTAAATTCCCTTTAGAACTAGGTAAAATAAAATTTAAAAAGGGGGAGGGAACCCTGCAAAAAAAGAAACTATCTTTTTTCTTTTTGGTAATTTTACTACCTTTCTGAAAAGAAGTCATTCTTTCAGAATGACTGTACCTAAACACATATTCTGTGGCATTGTAAAAAATATGTGTGAACATTTCTAAGACAAGGACAATATAAAACTATAACCTCGGGGTGCCTGGGTGGCTGTCAGTTAAGCATTCAACTCTTGATTTCGGCTGGTCATGATCTCAGGGTCATGAGTTCAAGCACCCACTGGGCTCCATGTTTAGCATAGAATCTGTTTGTCTCTCTCCCTCTGTTCCTCCCTCTACTTGCACTCTCTCTTTCTCACAAATAAACAAATAAATAAGTAAAAATTAAAAAAAAACCTATAACCTCAGTTCTGTAAGCAGATATTAAATGCTAGTCACACAATATATGTTTAATTGTACTTCTTATTCATATTCAACTTATTTCTTATTTGTATTTATTTTATGTAGGTTTCATTACATTTCTTCCCTACAACTAGCCATAAAGTCACAGAACTAATCTGTTTCCGATTTACTTAACTTTCTTATTATAAAAGTAACTACTGGTCAGCAGTTGGCCAACCTACAAATAAGGTAAAGGTTTTGTAAAGAAATGAGTCTTGCCATTTTGAAAAAATGATTTTTTAAAAGATCGTTTTCCTTTTTTGATACATAGTCATTAATAGCCGATTTCAATTTTCTTCTTAACATTAGGATGGTAATTTCTTGTGTTTCATTAAGGCATAGAGAAAGATCTGAGCATTCTCCCTACCTTTTCTGATCGTTGTCTTCAAGAGGGCCATCTCAATGCTGTTGAACAAGTACTGGGCTGAGTGTCTGGAGAACTGGACTCTTACATAGGCTGTATACTGAGTGTGAACTTGGGCAATTTCTTTTTTCTGGACTTTAATGTCCATTTCTAAAATGAGGGGGAGTGCTAGTTCTAGACTATCATTCCAAGGGTCCATTTTAGCTCTAGCAATAGCACTGTAAAGCCTATTAACCAACATTTGTTGAGACGGGGCAATTAGGGTCCAGACGACGTTGTGGGAATATTTATGGATACCTAAATAATGTCGTATCTTCTGGGACGAAAAAGTTTCAACGGTGATTAAGTACTAACAAGCCCTAAGCCCCAAATCAGGAAGCATCCTGTGACGTGGTTCAGGCCACTAGGACTTGAGACGTGTAGGACACATCAGGCCACTTGAGGTCTTATTAGGTAACCATTTCCGTGCACCATGCCTAGTAATCCTAGGAGTGAAAGCAGAGTACCTAAATATTACACTGTATACTGCTTACAAACATGACAAAAGAAAAACGACGTTAAACAAGCATTTACGGCGAAAATAGAAACAAAAAAAGCGTAAATTTCTCCTCTAACTGCAACTCAATCCTTCTATTTTCCTACAAAACCTAGGCCTCCGGTGTCTGTGCAGGCCCAGGGGAAAGTTTTTCTAGCAGTCTCCGAAACATCGCTGGTGGAACAGAGAACAGCTTTAGGGTATTTATATCATTCAAATCCACTCCCAAAGAAATTCTCCACGGGTGAGCCAGCGAGCATCTGAACATGGATGGCCCCTCGCGCGGCCGTCAGCTCGGTTCGGGCCTGCAGAGCGGCTGACGGCAGTTGTCGTGGCTAGGCAACGGTCGGAGCTTCCCCCTCGGCATCAGCCCCGCCTCTGGAAGTGCTTCCACCTCCCGGCGCCTGGAATCTCCTCCCCTAATTGGCTAGCGACCTGCCAGAGGTGGGCGGGGGAAATGCGTCAGACCATGAGTTCATTTCCGGCCAGGGAGCGCGCGGGTTGATTCGTCCTTCCTCAGCCGCGGGTGCTCGCAGCTCGGAAATGGCGGGTAAGTTCCCGGGAAAAGTTTACCAAGGGGAGGGGGCGGGTAGGTTGGGGAAAGAACGCCGAGACCGCGGTGACAGTGCCCGTCTGGAACTTTCCGGCTCTAGCCTGGGTTCCAGAAGGCTTGCTTCAGCCTGAAAGGACGGAACTCTCAGCACAGCTCCCTGTTGGCCGAGGTTCGTGCCCCCGCCCCCAACTACTCGGGGTTCTGTGCCTTCTGCGGAGAGCTCGGCCCCTGCGGAGGGCCGAAGCAGCCCGGGGAAAGAGTCGCGGTTTGGCTTGTAAGGTGCCGGATGCCTTGAGGCCTGTTGATCTTCTCGTTTCTCTTTTTGCACTGCTGCCTCAGCCGCAGTAGTTTGGTTCTGTTCCCGCCAGCTGATTTTAATGTTCGGGTCGTCCTCCTCTTCCAGGTCTCCCTCCACCTTCCACTACAGTCAACTTCTGAGCTAGCGCATTGCTTGCTGCCTTGCCCTGCACTAGGGCTCTCCCTTGAACCTTGACTTCGCAATCGGCTTTTTAATCTCTCGCGCTTTAATACTCCTAGGATGGATTTAGGTTTTCTTTGAGAGAGATCGTTCTCGCATTCTTCCTTCATCTAAACTTCTCATAGTACTTTCATCTAAACTTCTCATAGTACTTTATACTATAATTTTCACGTTCATACTATTTTTTTTGTCTCTTTAGTTTACATCATTTGGTAATGAATAATTGCTGTTTTGTACGTGTATTAAGATTATTTTGGTGTGAGTATATACTTTTTCCCAGTTACATATCTTCTGGAGTGAAGGACCATTTCTACTTTTATCTTTCCCCAGTGCCTTCATAGTAGTCTTTTTTTTTTTTTTTAAGATCTTATTTATTTGACAAGACAGATCACAAGTAGGCAGAGAGAGAGAGAGGGAAGCAGGCTCCCCTCTGAGCAGGAGACCGATGTGATGCAGGGCTTGATCCCAGACCCTGGGATCATGACCTGAGCTGAAGGCTTAACCCACTGAGACACCCAGGCGCCCTTCATAGTAGTCTTACTACGCTTTTATGGATGGGCTGCAAAGACAGGCTATCACGTGAGCTCTACAGATAAAGAAGAATTCTTCTACCAGATAGTGACTCTGGGATCTTAGGGGTACACTAGTACTATAAAAGAGGGAGAACACACGTATTGTGTATGGTGTACATATAGTAAGTATTACACCTAAATTTGAATCTCTGCCTCACCACTCAAAAGTTGGGGGCACTTAAGCAATGAAACCTCTTTCTAAGCCTGAGCGTTTTAGTATGAAATGGGGCCAATGTAGTATTTACTTGTCTCATAGGGTGTGGGGATTAAGCCAGTGTGTGATTTCACAAGTTAAATTTTGTTGCTTACTTCATATATAATTCCTTAAATGGGTTCTTTTATTTCAGTTTTATAAATTAGGGTCAGAGGAGTCAAGTACTGTGCTCTAGTTCTAGTTCACAGATCTGATAGGTAAGTGGTGAAACCTGGATTTCATTTCAGGAATTCTGACAACAGACTTGATTTATACTGCCTCAGATATTCCCTATTTTCTGTGTATGTGTATTTTTTAACCATTTTTAAAAGTTTATGGCATGTCATTTTACCTTTCTTTTGTTTCTTCTGCTCATGACTTCTTTTTCCTGAATTTTTATGATTTTTTTTATAAAATCATTTATTCTCTTAATCATTCAACACATTTTTTTTTTAAAGATTTTATTTTTATTTATTTGACAGAGAGAGAGATCACAAGTAGGCAGAGAGGCAGGCAGAGAGAGAGGAGGAAGCAGGCTCCCCGCGGAGCAGAGAGCCCGATGCGGGGCTCGATCCCAGGACCCTGAGATCATGACCTGAGCCGAAGGCAGCGGCTTAATCCACTGAGCCACCCAGGCGCCCCAATTTTTATGATTTTTATGTTCATTTTGTCAGTTTATTATCATCTTTGCTTGAAAGTTTACCTGGATTGCTTCCATTTTAATTATTTGTTACATATATCGATGGGTAGCCACATAGTAGCAAAATCATTTGGTTGCCGATAGCACATAGTTTATGACTTTGTACAAATAAAAAAAAAACACCCTTTTTTAATGCAGTGAAAATTTTCTTTCATAACCCTATCCCCACTCCTTCTCTCTTATCCTAGAGATAACCACAGTTACCAGTTTCTTGTGTGTCCTTCCTGAGATAAACTCTGCATTATCAGTTGATAGTTTTTTAATGGTTGATCTGAAGTACTCTGGGTAGAAATTTTCCAGTATTAGAGATAAAATGCTATTGTAATTATCAAAGGGTGTTCTCACCTTGTGTATTGATGGAGCAGTGGCACCCTTTTTATATTTTAAAAAACTGCTTAGATATAAATCCTCCAGGTAATATTTATTACTATTAAATAGAGAAATGTCAATAGTCATGTTAATTTTAAGATTTACTTACTTATGTGAAGCAAGCCTAGTTCATAAGCCTTTGGCAAAATTGATGTTTTTCCTGTTTTATAATGAGGCAGTCATACTCAGTATATTTATTTAGGATTATATGGAGAACGACCTGTGCTTTTATAGTCTATTGCTTTTATGATCTGTTAGCATGTTTTAAATCTTCTGTTTATTCCACTTCTAATAAGAACCCTCTTTGTAGGTTTGATTATTTAAACCATTTCCAACAAGACCTTTTAAAAACTTTCCCTTAGGATTTGGTGCTATGGAGAAATTCTTGGTTGAGTACAAGAGTGCAGTGGAGAAGAAACTGGCAGAGTACAAATGTAACACCAACACAGCAATTGAACTAAAATTAGGTATGTATGCTATTTCTCAGTGGTGTTATGTATGTATTGTGTGTTCATATATAATCTTTTTTAAAAGTTTGAAGTAGAATTTTATGTAAGAGCAGTTCTTCATGTAAATGTATAGTTTTCTGCATGCATTGAACACATTCAGATTTTATTCAGTCTTCATTTATGTCATGGAGTGGGTTTAAGAGTTAGCAAAGTTTACATGTAGGAAGTACAGCATGTTAAGTGTTCTCAGGCTCTTTAAAGTATTTACCTTTATACTTTTGCTTATAAAAATGGTAGGCAGTAGTGTTGGTGGGATGTGGAAAAACACTCATTGCTGAGGGGAATGTAAAATGATGCAACTACTTTGGAAAACAGTTTGGTAGGTTCTTAAAAAGTTTAATGAACTGTATGATCCAGAAGATCTACTCTGAGGGATCTACGCAAGAGAAATGAAAACATATGTCTGTACAAAAATTAGTACATGAATATTCATGGCAGCATTATTCACAGTGGCCCAAAAATAAAACAACCCAGATCTCCATCAACTGGTAATAGAATAAACAAAGTATAATCTATCTGTATGACTACTTGACAATAAAAAGGAATGAAAGTCTAATACATGCTATAACATGGGTGAACTCAAAAATATTCTAAGTGAAAGAAGTCAGACAAGGAAACCCCCACATATACAATATGATTCTATTTGTGTGAGATGTTTGGAAAAGGCAAATCCAGAAACAAGCTAGAATGGTAGTTGCCTGAGGCTGACTAAGAATAATGACTGCAAATGGGCATGAGATTTCTTTTGGGGACAATGGCAATGTTTTAAAATTAGTTTGTGGCAATGGTCACACAATTCTAAATTTACTAAAAATTACTGAATTATATGCTTAAAACAAGTAATTTTTGTGGTATGTAAATTACTCCTCAAGAAAGTTTTTTTTTTTAAGATTTTATTTATTTACTTGAGAGAGAAAGCAAGTGAGAGAGCAAGCATAAGCAGTGGGGAGGAGCAGAGGGAGAGGGAGAAGCAGACTCCCTGCTCATCAGGAAGCCCAGTATGGGACTCATCTCAGGACCCCAGGATCATGACCTGAGCCAAAGGCAGACGTCTACTTAACCAGCTGAGCTCCCAGGCTCAATAAAGCTATTTAAAAAAATAGTTATATGCTCATAAATCTTGGTTCCATCATTTTCTGTGGCTGAGTTTCCTTATCTTATAATGAAGTTAATAGTACTTTTATAGTGGCTATAAAGATTATATGTAAGGTTAAGTACAAGTAAAGTGCATAAACAGGTTGACTTCTAGAAATTCTCAATAAATGTTAGCTTCTGCTGATTAAAATAATACAAACATAACAAAAATATAAAGAAGGTGACAAAGAAGGTACCCCTCACTACAGAGAGAATACTTACGTAGATTTTTTTTTGTGCATGCATAAACTTATTTTTCTAAAACCAGGATCCTGTCTAAGGCTGTGTATGTACCCATTTTCCATAATGGCTACTCCATTTTGTATTTCCATCAACAGTGCACATAGGTTCCAATTTCTCTACATCCTTGCCAACACTTGTTATTGTCTGTGGATTTTTTACTGTATTATTTAAATTATTTTTTTTTAATTTGACAATGAAAACTGATTTTTAATTCTAAGAAAAGTATATCCTTTATATCTAAGAGAATCAGCCCCCCCTTTTTAAATATGTATATATTTTTAAGATTTTATTTATTTGTCAGAGAGAGCGAGAGAGCAAGCACAGGCAGACAGACAGGCAGGCAGAGGCAGAGGGAGAAGCAGGCTCCCTGCCAAGCAAGGAGCCCGATGTGGGACTCGATCCCAGGATGGAGTCATGATCGCTGGGATCATGACCTGAGCCGAAGGCAGCCGCTTAACCAACTGAGCCACCCAGGCGTCCCCATCTCCCCCCTTTTTAAGATTTTATTTCTTTATTTGACAGAGAGCACAAGCAGGGGGAGTGGGAGAGGGAGAAGCAGGCTCCTGGCTAAGCAGGGAGCTGGATGCAGAGCTTGATCCCAGGACGCTGGGATCATGACCTGACCTGAAGGCAGATACTTAACCAATTGAGCCATCCAGGCACCCTGAATCAGCCCTTATTTTATCATATATTGCAAATAAGAGCTTTTGTTTTATGTTTAACAAAAAGGCCCTCCCTACTTTAAGATTATAAAGCAGTTTATTTAATGTTTCTCTAATATTTTTTGGATTTTTTTTCTTTTTTAAGTCGAAATTTTTTAATCTAACTTGGTGTAACACATGAGGTGGGAATCCAGCTTTGCTTTCTCAGATGAGTTAGCCAATTATCCACCTGCCAGTTTAAATTGTCTTTTCAGTAATGACTTAAAATTTCTCTTTAATCATATTAAAGTATCATATATATACTTGAGCTGGCTTTGGGGGCTTTTTTTTTTTTTTTTTTTTTGTCCCTGAGCCATTAGTGTACCATTACAATAAATGTTATAATTATATGGTGTGACTAGGTCCCCACTTGTTACTCTTTAGGAGTTTTCCCTAATGTTTTTTCTTCTAGATGAACATTTTATCAAGTTTGAAAAAGATTTTTTGTTAATTTTTTTTAACTTGAGATCCTATTAAATAAGGTTTGATTTGGGGGGAATCAAAATCCTTACATTGTTGAGTCTTTCTAATTTTAGTATATGTGCTGCCGAAGCGAGCACTGTTGAGTCTAATAGCAAGAATATTTTTCTATTTATTCAGGTCTTTTTTTTTTTTTTTTTTAAGATTTTACTTATTTATTTGACAGAGAGATCACAAGTAGATAGAGAGGCCATCAGAGAGAGAGAGAGAGAGGGAAGCAGGCTCCCTGCTGAGCAGAGACCCCGATGCGGGGCTCGATCCCAGGACCCTGAGATCATGACCTGAGCTGAAGGCAGTGGCTTAACCCACTGAGCCACCCAGGCGCCCCGGGTCTTTTTTATGTCCATCTTTTTTAAGAGTTTTAAACTTTATATATATATGATAAACATTTCTTACTGAGTTTATATCTAGGTATTTCATCTATGTTCTTGCTATTATAAATGAAATCTCTTCTATTATGTTTTTCATCTTTATTAATAGTGTGTGAGAAAACTGTGGAAGATAATTTTTAATACATATTTTTTCTCTGCCTCAAAATCCAGGTTACTTTGTAACTCAAGTTCTACATGTACATGACAGAACCAAAACTGACTGGGTTACTTCATTTTTCTAATCCTTTATACGTGTAGTAATAACTTGCTTCCTCAAGCCAACCTTCCTTCTTCCCTCCTTTTTTTTTCCCAGCCCTCCTATCCCAACTCCCTCCCTTCCACCTTCTCTGGACAAATGTTTATTGAAACTTACTATGCGATAGGCACTGTGCTTGGAACATGGGGTAACTTGAACTCTTGACTGCATATCCATAATTCCACTAAGGTTTATCCCAAGATTCTTCCTCTAACAGAGGCTATTTTCACTTTGTGTGTGAGGGATTGACAGACACACTTTTTTCACAGAAATTCTGTGCTTTGAGGTAGGTTACTGTAGAAAGAGTGAATCTTTTTTCTATATCTCACTTAAACCATTTTTAAGTGTACAGTTAGGTAGCACTAATTGCATACACAATTTCCAAAATTTTGTATTTCCAAAATTTTTTCATCACCTCAGACAGAAACTGTACCTGTTGAGCAATAAATCCTCATTCACTTTTCCCATCCAGTCCTTTGTAATCTCTAATTTACTTTCTGGCTCTATGGATTTACTTCTTCTAAATATTTTAAGTGGCATCACAACAGTATTTGTCCTTTTGTTGTGTGGCTTATTTCACTTAGCATGATGCTTTCAGCTTATTTCACTTAGCAAATATTTCATGTTGTAGAACTACCAGGATTTCATTCCTGTCTGTGGCTGAATAATATTCCATTGTGTATTTATACCACATTTTGTTTATTCATCTGTTGATGGACATTCAGGTCTTTTCTACCTTTGGCAATTGTGAATAATGCTACTGTGGACATAAGTATATGGGTATCTGAGTCCCTGTTTTCAATTCTTTTAGTATATAGCTAAGAACAGAATTAATGAGCGTATATTAATTCTATGTTTAACATTTTGAGAAACTGCCAAATTGTTTTATATAGTAGCTGTACCATTTTACAGTCTCACCAGCCATGTCAACGTTCCAATTTCACCACATCATTGTCAGTGCTTATTATTTTCTTTTTTTATTATTATTATAGACTTCCTAGTAGATGTAAAATGATATCTTACTGTGATTTTGATTTGCATTGGCCTAAAGAATAATGTTGAGCATCTTTTCATGTGCTGATTGACCATTTGTATATCTTTTTTGTAGACATATCTATTCAGGTCCTTTACCTATTTTATCATTGGGTTGTCTTTTTGGGTTTTTTGTTTGGGGTTTTTTGTTTTTTAAAGATTATTTATTTATATGACAAAGAGAGAGTGAGAGAGCACAGCAGGGGGAGTGGCAGAGGGAGAGGGAGTAGCAGGCTCCCGCTGAGCAAGGAACCCGATGCGGGGCTCCATCCCAGGACCCGGAGATCATGACCCAAGCCAAAGGCAGATGCTTAACCAACTGAGCCACCCAGGCACCCGTTTTTGTGGGGTTTTTTAATGTATTTTTAACACCTGATAATTTTACTGGATTCTCTTACTTTTTGGGGAGTGGCTTTGGGTGATTTTTTTTTTTTTCAGGACCTACAGCAATTTTCATCTGATCATTTTCACAAATTCACTTTGTTTTTGATACATGTGCCTCTTTGTTGTCTCTCTCTCTCTTTTTTTTAAAGCTGGCTCCACACCCAGTGTGGAGCCCAACATGGGCTTGAACTCACAACCCTGAGAACAAGACCTGAGCTGAGATCAGGAGTTGAACGCTCAACCAACTCAGCCACCCAGGTGCCCCTGTTCTCTTTTCATATTGCATAGGCTAATACTTTCAGAACAGTGTTGGGGCGCCTAGGTGGCTCAGTGGGTAAAGCCTCTGCCTTCAGCTCAGGTCATGATCCCAGAGTCCTGGGATCGAGCCCCTCATCGGGCTCTCTGCTCAGTGGGGAGCCTGCTTCCTTCTCTCTGCCTGCTTCTCTGCCTACTTGTGATAAAATCTTTTAAAAAAGAAAAAAAGAACAGTGTTAAATGAGGACGGGGTGCCTGGGTGGTTCAGTGGGTTAAGCCTCTGAGTTAAGCCTCTACCTTTGACTCAGGTCATGATCTCAGAGTCCTGGGATCGAGCCTGTCATCGGGCTCTCTACTCAGTAGGAACCCTGCTTCCTCCTCTCTCTCTGTCTTCCTCTCTGCCTACTTATGATCTCTGTCAAATAAAATCTTTAAAAAAAAAAAAATGAGGACAATCATGCCTGTTCCTTAATTTAATGAGAATGGTTCTAGTATTCGTCCACTAAACATCTTTGCTTATTACTTTGAAGAATGGTTTTTCTTGTTTTGCAAAGAGTTTTTATTCAAACGTGTATTAGAGTTTATCGAGTGCCATTTTTTATTTCCATAGAAATAATTTTGGTTATCATAGCTACAATATTTATAATACATAATATTAAAGATAATATTGTGATACTTTTGTATATTGAAACAGCCTTGCATATATAAAATAAGTATCTCAAGAAATGTTAATAAATTTGTTTTTAAATATTTTTACGTTACCACTTAAAGATGAGTTTGGTCTGTGTTTTTCTCCTTTGTGCTTACTTTTCAGGGGACGTGAAGGTCAGTTTTTTGTATTTTTTTGTGACTACTTTTCTTGGCCTTCCTACTTTACCACTTCCACCCTTACCAGTTTTAAAAGCATTAGATTTAACTAATGGTAAAGGCTTGAAAGAATTCATCTTGATCATTATGAGGAGGTCCTCTTATGCCATTTAATGTTGTTGTTACTGTTTTTTACCTTACTACAATTTAGACTGCATTTTCAAGTTTTGTGGTTTGCATGATACACTTTTGACCCTTCCGTTTACTTTTTTTTTTTTTTTAAGATTTTATTTATTTATTTGACAGACAATGAGAGAGGGAACACAAGCAGGGAGAGTGGGAGAGGGAGAAGCAGGCTTCCTGTGGAGCAAGTAGCCCAGAGTGGGGCTCGATCCCAGGACCCTGGGATCATGACCTGAGCCAAAGGCAGACGCTTAACGATGGAGACACCCAGGCACCCTGCCCTTCCATTTACTTTTAACCTGTCATTTTTTTTTGTATGTCTTTTGGAGAGTGCATACTTGGATCCGATTGTATAATTTTTTTTACCTAGCAATTTTATTTCCTTTATAGTTATTGCTTGTTGCTTTTGTTACCTCATTTTTTCTGTTGTTTCCTTGCACTTTCTCATTCCTGTCTCTAACTAATGTGTTTTGTTTTCCTTGACCTCTCACTCTCCAGTGTACTGTTTGAATTCTCCTAAAAGTCCCTATAACCTATTTTTAAAATAAAATATATTGTTAGTTCTCCTGAGATAGTCTTTATATTTTAAATTAATTCACCATTTGCCAAATACTTATTTAGCCATACTTATGTAGAAAGCATTTATCTGGGCACTGGAGATAGAGCAGTATACAAATAGTTCCTGTCTTCATGGAGTTTACATTCTGATTATGAGAAACAGACATAAATACATGAAAGATAGTGATTTGTATTATGGACAAAATACAGGGTGGGGCACCTGGGTGGCTCAGTGGGATAAGCCTCTGCCTTTGGCTCAGGTCATGATCTCAGGGTTCTGGGATCGAGTTCCGCATCAGGCTCTCTGCTCAGCTGTGAGCCTGCTTCCCCTCTCTGCCTGTCTCTCTACCTACTTGTGATCTCTCTCTCTCTCTGTCAATAAATAAATAATATCTTTAAAAAAAAATACAGGTTGATTAGGCCCTACTGCTAAGGTGATGTTTGAGTAGATAATACAAGAAATGAATCTGTGAGCAGTGTAGATATCTCAAGGAAGAGTGTTAACATGCAGAAGAATGGCAAGTGTGGAATGTGCTGGACATGTTCAAGGAATATTAAGGAAGCCACTGTGACTGAGAAGGGTAGCTTGGGAGGATGATGGTCTGGAAGCCGAATGATAAAAGTGCTTGAAGGGGGCGCCTGGGTGGCTCAGTGGGTTAAGCCACTGCCTTCAGCTCAGGTCATGATCTCAGGGTCCTGGGATCGAGTCCCACATCGGGCTCTCTGCTCAGCGGAGAGCCTGCTTCCCTTCCTCTCTCTGCCTGCCTCTCTTGTGATTTCTCTCTGTCAAATAAATAAATAAAATCTTTAAAAAAAAAAAGTGCTTGAAGGAGGAGTAGTGAACTATGTCTGGTGTTGCTGGTAGTTCTCATAACATACAGGCTCTTGGGAATTAGTGATTTGATTTTTTTCAATGGCATGTAGACTGTTATGGTTTTGCTGAGAGGTTGAGTTGAGAAATGGGCAGCTAGAGGAAGACACAGGATAAAGTTAGATGACTTATTCTTGCTTTTTAAAAAGTGATGTACAATTTACATAGTATGAAATGCACACTAAGTACGTGATTCAGGGAGGTTTGAGGTTGCCCCCCAAGTAGCTGCTTTTGGGGGGGTTTGAATTTAAAACCCAATTTTTGGGAGATTGAGACATGCAGCAGATCTGGTGGGCTGCATTCCTTTTTGTTTTTTTTTTTTTTGAAACAATTGCAAACTTATAGAAAAGTTGGAAATACAAGGCGCCTGGGTGGCTCAGTGGGTTAAGCCACAGCCTTCGGCTCGGGTTATGATCTCAGGGTTTCTAAGGTATATTGTAACATTAAGACCTCTAATGTTGCAGGCTGGTGGAGCTGATGGGAATGTTGCCAGGAGCATAGTAGGGCCTGCCTTGACCCTTACATTTTAAAATAGTGTATTTAAACTTACTTTACAGTTTAACATGGTCAGGAAAGTATGTATTGGCCAAAACACTAAGATTTCAGTTGTTCAAAGGACACAGGAGTAAGGGGTGCCTGGGTGGCACAGTTGGTCGAGCATCTGACTCTTGGTTTTGGCCCACGTCGTGATCTCATGGTCCTGGGATCAGGCTCCTAGTGGAGCTCTGCGCTCAGTGCAGAGTCGGCTTGAGATTCTCTCTCCCTCTCTCTCTGCCCCTCCCATTTTAAAAGCATTCATGCTTTCTCTCTCTCTCTCTCTCAAATAAATAGAAGAATCTTTAAAAGAAAAAAATCACAGGAGTATGAATAAACTTTGATATAATCAGAGTACAGTTAGATACGGGGAATATATGGCATCTCTGAAGTGGAACCCATTTATATCTGCATTATGAGTGCCTGTCGATGGATCATACATATGTTAAATACTTAAGCATTATTAAACTTTAAAACTGATTAATGTGCCTTGGTGATTTCTTAATTATGGTTTGGGCTAGTAAGACATGTAGAATGTATCTTTTTTTTTTTTTTTTCCCAAGCCTTTGTTTAAATTCCAGGTAGGGGGCGCCAGGGTGGCTCAGTAGTTAAGTAGCTGCCTTCAGCTCTGGTCATGATCCCAGTGTCCTGGGATTGAGCCCCGCATCCGGCTCCCTGCTCAGTGGGAAGCCTGCTTCTCCCTCACCCACTTCCCCTGCTTGTGTTCCTGCTCTTGCTGTTTCTCTCTCTGTCAAATAAATAAATAAAATCTTTTTTTTAAAGATTTTATTTATTTATTTGACAGAGATCACAAGTAGGCAGAGAGGCAGGCGGGGGGTAGGGAAGCAGGCTCCCCGCTGAGCAGAGAGCCCAATGTGGGGCTTCATCCCAGAACCCTGAGATCATGACCCACGCTGAAGGCAGAGAGGTTTAACCCACTGAGCCACCCTGGTGCCCCTAAATAAATAAAATCTTAATAAATAAATAAATAAATTCCAGTTTGTTAACATACGGTGTAGAATGTATCATCTTTTACACATTTTGTCCCTCTTGAAATTACGGAAGTGACTGAGAACTAGGAAATATAGGAACTATACATAGGAGTGGAAACAACAGGATTTATATTCAAATAGAAGATTCATTGATGATTCAATGAATGTATTGAATGAGATGATTCAATGATCTGTGTTGGTGATAAGGTGCCATTAAGTATTCTGGGCCCTGATCTTCCATTTTTCTCCAAAAATGTAAATGACAGGTTTTCCTGAAAAGAAAAATTACTTTAAATTATTATAGTTTTTTATATTGTATATTCCTCTGTTGGAATAATACATAATTTGCAGAAATTTTGGGAAGTGTATAAGAATATAAAAAAAAATTACCCATAATTTTATCACTCAGAATAACTATAGTACTTCTGTATTATAATTTGGGATAATTCCTTCTAGTTTTTAAAATTATATATTCATTTATGTTATTTCTCTTTTATAAAATTGAGGTTATATTGTCATGTTCTGTTCACCTAAATGCATTATGAACAGTTTTCTATCACCAAATATTTCTCAATAGCATTATGTTTAATATGTACATTAAAAATATTTCATTTATGTAATTTAATTATTCTACTATTGGTCGATTTTGGGGTTGCTTGCTTGCTCTCTTGATTTACTGACATAACTGCATTGTAAAGAGTTAGAAATATTTAATGTTTGTGATATCCAGGAGAGTTCACACTCTTTACATGTTCTCATGTACATGTATATATGTCAGGTTGATTCATCCTTAAGCCCATACTTATTTTTTTTTTTAAGATTTTATTTATTTATTTGACAGAGAAAGAGATCACAAGCAGGCAGAGAGGCAGGCAGAGAGAGAGGAGGAAGCAGGCTCCCTGCTGAGCAGAGAGCCCAATGCGGGGCTCGATCCCAGGACCCTGAGATCATGACCTGAGCTGAAGGCAGAGGCTTTAACCTCTGAGCCACCCAGGCGCCCCCATACTTATTTTTTTTAAGATTTTATTTATTTAACAGAGAGAGAGAGAGAGAGAGAGATCACAAGCAGGCAGAGAGGCAGGCAGAGAGAGAGGAAGAAGCAGGCGCCCCACCAAGCAGAGAGCCTGGTGCGGGGCTCAATCCCAGAACCCCGAGATCATGACCCGAGTCAAAGGCAGAGGCTTAACCCACTGAGCCACCCAGACGCCCCAAGCCCATACTTATTTGTGTCCTTGAGCAAATTAGTCTTTTTTTGCATTTTTCATCTGGAAATGGACATAATAATTAATGCCTACCTTTTATAGTTCTTGTGGGGATTAACTATAATGTTTATAAAATCCTTAGCAAATTGCCTGGTACACAGTAAATGTTCAAGTGACAACTAAATAATATGGTTAATAATACTGTGTGACTGCTTCTTATGAACATGTCCTGTGTTGGCATACGACACTGTTCACACAAAAACTTGTTCAGGAACGTTCATAGCAGCATTATTCATAGTAACCCCCAAACGGAAACATCCTAAATGTCTATTAACTGAGGACTGGATAAGCAAAATATGGTATATCCATATAGTAGAATATTATTCAACCTCAAAAAGGAATGAATTAATGGTACATGCTGTAACATGGATGAACCTCTAAAACATACAAAGTGAAAGAAGCCAGAAATGGACACCTGGGTGACTCAGTTGGTTAAGTTAGGGGGAGACAAACCTTGAGAGACTGTGGCCTCTGAGAAACAAACTGAGAAACAAACAAACTTTGGAGGGGAGGGGAGTGGGGGGATGGGTGAGCCTGGTGGTGGGTTTTAAGGAGGGCACATATTGCATGGAGCACTGGGTGTGGTGCATAAACAATGAATTTTGGAACACACACCAAAAAATTAAATGAAAAAAAAGAGTTTCTGGCTCTTGATCTGAGGGTTCTTGAGTTCAAACCCTGTGTTGGGCTCCATGCTGAGTGTGGAGCTCACTTAAAAAAAAAAAAGAAGAAAGAAGCCAGATATAAAAGGCAGATATTGTATGATTCCATTTATGTGAAATGTCCAGAATAGACAAATACAGAGATGTGGTTTCATTTCTTTTGTGGTAATTACTACAGTTATGTAAGTATTGAGGGTTTTTTATTTTTTCAAGTAAGTTCTACGTTCAATGTGGGGCTTGAACTCATGACCCCAAGATTAAGAGTCATATGTTCTCCCACTGAGCCAGGTGCCCTGAGGTTTTTTGTTTGTTTGTTTGTTTTTTAAATAAAAGTAGAGGGGCACGTGGGTGGCTCAGTAGTTAAGGGTCTGCCTTGGGCTCAGGTCATGATCCCAGGATCTCAGGGTCCTGGGATCGAGCCTCGAATCAGGCTCCCTGCTCAGTAGGAAGCCTACTTCATCCTCTTCCACTCCCCCTGCTTGTGTTTCCTCTCTCACTGTGTCTCTCTCTGTCGAATAAATAAATAAAAATCTTTTTAAAAAAAAGTAGAAAATTCATCTTTTTTTCTTATCTGTTAGAGAGACTAACCTCCTAGCACTAATTGTTGGTTCCTTTTATCTAGGCCAAGGACTTTTTACCTTAAAGACCCTTTTTGAGGAAATTACTTTTAGTCTAATCTCTGTAAAGTATAACCTTGGGTATCTTCTCAGTGTGTAATCCCAGGAATTTGGGGCAACTTTTTAGGAATCTGCTCAGTGTGGCTAACTGTAGTACAGTGAACAGTTTCATGTAATACAATGACTAATATAAAAACTTCATTTATTCTGTACTAAAAAAATCCTTTGTAATATACACAGCATTGGTTTTAAAGGATTTCTGTTAGATTCTTTCACCCAAATTAATCAGAACCAAACAATAAATATTTGACTATATATTTACCCTTAAGCTATTTGATTTTTACTTCAGCTGAAAGACGTGTCACTTTGCTTTCTCTTTCTTTTAGTTCCTATTACCTATGGACTAAATTTCATGCTGAAATAGTAAAACCTTAATAGTTTAGATGACAGGTATATTGGAAGAAGGCCAATCCAAATTATAGAAATAGTTATCACTGCATTTTTGACACTTGTTACATTTCTTTTTCTCTGTGTGTCTCATCAGTACCGAAATACTATATATTATATTAAAAGCAGTAGTTTGAAATTAATTTTTAATAGTTTCTAGAGACTTCCAGACATTTTTAAATTTTAGAGATCAGTAGTGGGATATTTGGGGGGTTAAAGAGTCTAGACATATTGGATTTTTTTTTTATTGTGTAATACTATAGACATACAGAAAGTGTAGAGCAGGCTAATGAGTGTCATGATCCCATCACTTAGCTGATTCACATCTTAACATTTTGCTGTATTTGCCCAGGGTTTTTTTTAGTTTCAGTTTTCATTATGAAAATTTGTTAATACAGAGAAAAGTTGAGAGAATAGAACGATACTTACCTATATATCCAAATCTAAATTCAACAATTAACATTTTATCATATCTGCTTTAATATATACTTTTGCTAAATTATTTGAAAGTAATTTTTTAAAAAGATTTATTTATTTATTTGAAAGAAAGTACACATGCTCATACAGGGAAGAGGGAGAGAAGGAGAGGAAATCCCAAGCAGACCCTGCACCAAACTTGGAGCCTGACTCAGGGCTTGATCTCATGACCCTGAGGTTACAACCCAAACTAAAACCAAGAGTTGGACGCTTAATTGACGGTGCCACCCAGGTGCCCCCAAAATAGATTTCTGAACATCATGACAGTCCTAATATATGAATATTCACATAGATAACCATAATTCCATAATTATGACAATTCCATTATCATACCTATGGAAATTAATGGTAATTAATAATTACCATTATTATATAATTCTCTGATTTCTTGATTGTCCTTGAAAGTCTTCAGTAGCTTTGTTTTTATTCTAATTTATTTATTTATTTATTTATTTATTTATTTATTTGCCCGAGAGAGAGGGAAGGAGGGAGAGGGCAAGGATGACCAGGGGAGCGGCAGTCAGAGTTAGGAGCAGGCTCCCTGCTGAGGAGGGACCCCCAATGTGAGGCTGATGTGGGCTCAGGACCCTGGGATCACGACCTGAGCTAAAAGCAGACACTAAATGACTGACCCACCCAGGCACCCATTCAGTAGCTTTTTAAAAAAAATTCTTTAATCCAGAATTCAGTCAAGGATCATGCATCATGTTTGGCTGTAATGTTTCTTAAATCTCTTTTAAATCCAGAACAGTCTTTTCTCCATACCATTGGTTTATTTGGAAGAGTAATGTTATTGAGTAGAATTAATAAACAGATTTACATTCTGAATTTGTATGTTTTCTTTTGGTAGTATTTAACTTGTTACCCTGTCCTTTATATTTCTTGTAAATTGGAAGATTTAAAGCTGCATTAGAGCTAGCGTAAACATTTTTGGTAAGAAAATGTTTCATAGATGATGGCTGTATATTTTATATTGCATTGAAGCAGAAGACATACAATGTTGATCTATCCTATAATGAGTGATTTTAAGTTAGATTACTTGGAAAGGTCATACTGCCAGATCTCTACAGTGAAAAGGTATCTTTTCTTCTGTAAATCATTAATTTGCTGGATGATACTTTGGCACCCTGTGAATGACCTGTTCTAAGAGGATAGTGTTAGAAATTTTTAACCTAAGCTTATCTTTTCATTCTTCAATTTAAAGATTTTGGTGAGGGGAGGGTAAGGGTTTTTCCTACATTAGACAAGTTATTTTGGGAAAATGTTTAGTATCAGAACTCAAATGCAAATGAGTAACAGGGTGCCCATTTCCATCTTAAATTGGTAAAAATTAAAGTTGAGGTTACAGAATATTCTCGGGGAGATGGGAAACAAAGGAGTTTAAGTAGCTGCTAGTAGGTATATAAACTCTTAAAATATGTTTAGAGGGCATTTAAGTAATATTTATAAAAATAATTCAGTACTTTTTTTTTTTAATATTTTTTATTTATTTATTTGACAGAGAGAGAGATCACAAGTAGGCAGAGAGGCAGGCAGAGAGAGAGGAGGAAGCAGGCTCCCTGCAGAGCAGAGAGCCCGATGCGGGGCTCGATCCCAGGACCCTGAGATCATGACCTGAGCCGAAGGCAGTGGCTTAATCCACTGAGCCACCCAGGTGCCCCTAATTCAGTACTTTTACTCTGCGTTTCTACTGCCAGGAACTTACCCTGTATATACTTGTAAGTATACAGAAAAGTGTATGTAAGGATGTCATGGCAGCATTACTTTTTTTTTTTTTTTTTAAGATTTTATTTATTTATTTGACAGATAGAAATCACAAGTAGGCAGAGAGGCAGGCAGAGAGAGAGGGGGAAGCAGGCTACCTGCTGAGCAGAGAGCCCGATGTGGAGCTTGATCCCAGGCCCCAGAGATCATGACCTGAACTGAAAGCAGAGGCTTTAACCCACTGAGCCACCCAGGCACCCCACAGTATTACTTTTAGTAGGAAAAAAAAAAAAAAAACCACCTTAGGAAACATGAATATCATCTTGCACTGATAAAAAATGATGTAATGATAAAGGCCTCCTTAAAACTCTGAGTACTCTTGGGGCACCTGGGTGGCTCACTCCTTAGGTAGCTGCCTTTGGCTCAGGTCATGATCCCAGGGTCCTGGGATCGAGCCCTGAATCGGGCTCCTTGCTAGGCAGGAAGCCTGTTTCTCCCTCTCTCACTCCCCCTGCTTGTGTTCCCTCTCTCGCTGTCTCTCTCTGTCAAATAAATAAATAAAATCTTATTTTAAAAAAACCCACAAACTCTGGGTACTCTTATCTCAGAATGTTTTCCTAGAGCGTTCTTTTTTAGTCTTTTTTTTTCATTTTTTTGATGCTGTAGATTTGCTTATCTCAAAGTGTCTTTTTTGGTTTTGTTTTCTTTTATTCTTTGCATTATATGTAAACGTACAGAAAAATAAAAACTGAATCAGATGCCTTTGTCATAACTAGTTTTCTAATTCTTAAAATCAGTAGGGTTTTGACGCTGAAGCGCTCAGTGATATTCTAATTTTCATTGTTCATTTGTCTCATGAGAATCCAGTGTAAATCATATAATGGAAAAGTGACATTTTACGTAAGAAGGATTGTTGGCTGTATCCTAGTTATAGTGAAATTCTTGAAATGGAAATACCTGTCACCTTTAATATCTTTAATTTAGTATCTTTAATATCTCTATAATTTTATTCTTTTAAACAGTTCGTTTTCCTGAAGATCTTGAGAATGACATTAGAACTTTCTTTCCTGAATATACCCATCAACTCTTTGGGGATGAGTAAGTAACTTTGCCCAAGTATTGTGACCAATAAAATTTTTTTTTTTTTTCTAGAAGTCAGACTTTATTTTCTTTGCTGTTTTTATGTAATTTACTTTAAAATAGACATTAGAATGGCATTTTTGACATTGAGATACCAGTTTACAATACCTATCACGTAGTGCTGTGGATACACATTAGCTCATTTAATTCTCACAACGATCTTAGCGATGGTATTATCATTCATTATATTGTACATTGGTGGAATTGAATAGCTGCTTAAGGACATATGAATGACCGAATTTCAGATTCAGGCGGTCTGTGAAGCCCATATTTATAATTACCGCTTTTTCTTCCTGCTGCTTTGCTCTGTGGCTCTTAGTACAGAATATGCTCTCCTGAAGCTAGAAAGCTCAAGTTCTTCTATGACAAGTAAATAAGCAGTTAAGATAAATTTATTTATTTATTTATTTTTAAACGCTTTTATTTATTTATTTGACAGAGAGAGAGAGTGCACACACAAGCAGGGGGAGCTGCAGGCAGAGGGAGAGAGAGAAGCAGGCTGCCCCGTGGAGCAGGGAGTCAGGTGCAGGGCTTGATCCCAGGACCCCAGGATCATGACCTGAGCCTAAGACAGGCACTTAACCAACTGAGCCACCCAGGCATTGCAAGAAATTTATTTTTAAAAGCAATGTTAAAGATACGTCCTGGGATATTCAGCACAATTCCTTTATTTCCTATAGCTTTATTACATTATTAGAGTAGTCAGTTACCATTTTTTTTTAAACTTTTGATGCTGAAAAAACTTATTTGCAGAAACTTGTAAGAATAGTACTCTATGATGGGCAATTGATGTAAGCACTGGGTGTTATAGGCAGCTGATAAATCACTGAACTCTACCTCCGAAACTATTCGTACACTGTATGTTAATTAATTGATTCTAAGAAAAAAAAGAGTAGTACTCTGTATATCCTTCACTTAGATTCACCAGTTGGTAACATTTAGTTCTATTTGCTTTAATCATTCTCTCCTATATAGAGTTGGTATGTTGTTGAATCGTTTCAGTGTTGTTTGCAGATACATCTTGATACGTTACTCCTAAATTCTTTAATATATATTTCCTAAAAACAAGGACAGTAACCATATAATTACCAAAATTTAGGAAATTTAACAATGCTGTGATACTATTTTCTGAGATATAGTCCACATTTCAAATTTTCCAGTTGGTTTCCAATAATTCTTTTATAACAATTTTCCTCATTTTGGATCCACATATTGCATTTTATTTATTTATTTTTAAGATTTTATTTTTTCTTTGACACAGTACAAGCAGGGGGAGCAATAGGGAGAGGGAAAAGCAGGCTCCCACTAAGCAGAGATCCCAGTGCTGGAACTCCATCCCAGGACCCTGGCTGGGATCATGACCTGAGTCAAAGGCAGACGCTTAACCAACTGAGACACCCAGCCACCCCACATACTGCATTTAGTTGTCATATCTCTTTGGTCTTTAATCTGCAACAGTTCCTCAGCCTTTCTTTGTTTTTCATGACATGGACATTTTCACAGGGTATAGGTTTTTAATAAGCCTTCATTTTGTGTTAGTTTGTTTCTTTGTGATGAAATTCAGATAATGTACATTTTTGTAGAACCACCACAGAGGTTGTATGTGGCTGTCTCAGTCTGTCACAATCAGATAGTCCATGATATCAGTTTGTTCCATTGTTCATTAACTTGGATCACTTAGTTTAGAGGTGTCTGTCAGTTTTCTGCACTATACGGTTTTTTCTTTTATTATGTAGTCTGTAGGGAGATACTCTGAGACTGAAAATATCCTATTTCCCATCAGACTTTCACCCAGTGGTTTTATTTTATTTTATTTTTTTAAAAGATTTTATTTATTTGACAGAGGGAGAGAGATCATGAGTAAGCAAAGCAGCAGGCAGAGAGAGGAGGGGAAGCAGGTTCCCCGCTGAGCAGAGAGCCCGATGCAGGGCTCGATCCTAGGACCCCGGGATTATGACCCAAGCCGAAGGCAGAGGCCCAACCCACTGAGCCACCCAAACACCCCTCACCCAGTAGTTTTAAATCCGCTGATGATTCTTGCTTGAATCTTTTATTGTGGTGGCAAAATAGTGATTTTCTAACTCTGTCATACTTTGTACATTTATTGGCATTCTCTAAGGAAGAGCTCCTCTTTTTCCCCTTATGTATTTCTTTGTTTATATCAGAATAGACTCAAAGATTCTTTTTTAATTCAAGGGTCATAATCTGCTACTGTTATTAATTACGATGGTCAAATTATCCCATTTCAAACCAGTTTTTTAATCCTTTTGATAAACCATCATCACTTGGGAGACACTTTACTTTCAAATACAATAAGATGTTCGAGATTCATCTTCTACTTACTCTACTAGTTCTGGGGTTAGCCATTTTCCCAAGGAACCCTGCTTTGTTGTAGTAGGAAAGGGTATTTTGACATGGCTATTGTACTTATGTCTTATTTCAGCATTGTTCACATATTTATTTAATGTGTTTTGAAATTAACAAATGTCTCTCCATGGAACAAATTTCCTTAGAATTTTTCATTATTAATGTATTGGATTGGGCATTTTATGTGCTTTTAAATGTTAATAATTCTATTTTAGTACATATTGATTCATGCCAAAATTTGAACCTTTTGTATTTTTTTCCTTTTGTATTTTAAATATGTTTTATTTTATTATAAAGAGAAAAATATTTTCTTTGGGGATTTCTATCATTAAGGAGCTATTTATTTTATTTCTTTCCTCTTCCTGCTATTTAAAATCTCTTCCTTAGGTGCATAGAATCTAGTCTTACAGATTGCTTCTCAGTGGTACTTTGTACATTCATTCTGTTTTACATGTCATTAAAAATGCTTACATACTCCCCTTCTAAGGTAGACAGGTGACAGTCACATAATCATAACCCTGTATCTTATGACTCAAGTGTGACATTGGTCTTGATCCTACTTATCACTGCCACTGCTTTTTATGCACATAACTTTCAGAGTCCTGGAATAGACCCTGCTTATGTTTTATTTTGGTAGCCTGGACAGAAATCTAAAAATGACACTGCTCCTTTCAGGCACTGTTCTTCAGAATTCACTTAAAAAAAAAAAAAAAGGCTTTATTGAGATGTAATTTACTATATAATTCATCTATTTAAAGTATACAATTCAAAGATTTTTAGTGTATTGTACTGTGCAGTCATTACAGTCAATTTCAGAACATTTTGTCATTCCCACCAAAATTCCCATAACCATTAGCAGTCATTCTCTTTTTCCTCCCTAAATCTCCCCAGCCCTAGGAATCACTAACCTACCTTCTGTCCGTATAGCTTTACCTATTCTGGATATTTTAGATGCACATTTTGGAAGACTCTTTTTTAAGTCAGAAAAGAGAATATCAAAGTATAAGTGGGCTGAAAGGAGCAGGGCTGGAAAAACAGCTGCTCTAGATCTGCTTTCTGAGTTCATAGGCTGATGTAATTAGATAGGTGCTTCTGCCACTTTCATCAGCTCTGGATGTTGATGATGGAAGCAAGTGGTAAACTAAAGGAAAGACTGGGCCAAAGCTACATCTTAGCTTCTTGCCTAGCAAGGTACCAGTTTCATACCACTTGTGTCTGATTCGAAATGCCTTCTGGTACTAGTAATAGCAGAAGCAGTCACAATGATGTATTACATTTATGACATAACTCGTATAACATGCCAGTCAACATTACAAGCAGTTTATAGGTATTAACTTGCTCATGTAACCCAAATAATGTCCCTGAGGTAGGTGTTATTATTCTTACTCTATTTTTTTGAAGATTTTATTTTTATGTAATCTCTCCACCTAAGGTGGGGCTTGAACTCACAACCCTGAGGTCAAGAGTCACGTGCTCTACCAGCCGAGCCTGCCAGGGGCCCCTCTCTTATTTTATAAATGAGGAAAGCTGAAGCACAGTTTTATTACCAGTACTTGTTTCTAAAATAAGTATGGTAAAATCTTGCAATTACCCATGAAGTTAAACTTGTTTATATAGAGAGCTAATTCTTTGTAATGACTTTGCAAAGAGTTTTTCTGGGGTCTCAGATTACTGATATTTTTCTCCTTTTCAGTGAAACTGCTTTTGGTTACAAGGGTTTGAAGATCCTGTTATACTATATTGCTGGTAGCCTGTCAACAATGTTTCGTGTTGAATATGCATCTAAAGTTGATGAGAATTTTGACTGTGTAGAGGTAAGAACGATAATAAATTTATCTTTAACTCTGCTTTCCATTTGAGTATAAAACAGGTTTTAAAATTTAAAGGCTTGAGGGAGGAGGGAAACTGTTATATGGTAGTTTTAAAACCACGGATTGTCTTTAGTTATGGAGGTAATTGCCTTCCTGTCATTACAGTCAACCTTTGATCACGATCCTTGGCCTGATCTATTTCCTGAGTGGACCGTCTCTAAAAACCCTTTACTTTTATGATCAGAGTTGTGTTTTGTTTACCAACTTCTGGTTTTTTATTGTGGATATGAAAATTACTTCACTTCCCAGAAGTTAAGTAAGACAGAGGACAATAGTCTACTTTTTCTTCACATAGAATTTGCCCATTTAAGTTTCTCTTGCTAATTTCTGATTCCACAGATTTGGTAATATATTTCCTTAAGAACATGGGCAGTAAAGCTGATGACATAAAACTTTGAAACAAATGAACCAAAAGAGAGTGAAGGCAAAGAGAGGCATTAAAGAGAACGCATCCGGGGCAGGCCAGATTACCACCGCTCAGGAAGCAGAGGCAGAATGATGTGACCACAAGCCAAGGACTACTGGTAGCCACCAGAATTAGAAGAACTACGGAAAAGACTCCACTGGAGTCTCTGGGGGGAGTGTGGCCCTATTGACACTTTGATTTTAGTAGAGTGATAGTGATTTTAGACTTTGCCTCTAGTCTGTGAGAGAATAAATCTCTGTTGTTTTAAGCCTCCAAGTTTATGGTAGTTTGTTACAGCAGCCATAGAAACTAATACAGATTTTCATACCAGGAAGTGAGGTGCTACTGAAACAAATAACTAAAACTGTAGAAATGTCTTTGGAAATGGGTTATGGGTACAAACTTGAAGAACTTTGAGGCACATGATAGAAGAAGCGTAGACTCCCTTGAATAGATGGTTGGTAGAAATATGGACTTTAAAGGCATTGCTGGTGAGGGCTCAGAATAAAGTTAGGAGCACGAGAGAGAAAACTTGTATTCTTAGGGAATCATGTACCATCGCAAATAGTATGTTGGTAGAAATAGGAATGTTGAAGAAGTCAAAGGGAAATGAAGATATTATTAGAAAATGAGGAAAGGAAATATTTGTTATATAGTGCCAGGAAGCCTAGCTGAATTGTATCCTACATTTATATAGAAAGGAGAAGATGTAAGCAGTGAAGTTGGATATTTAGCTGAGGAGATGTCCAAACAAAGTATTTAAGTTGTGGCCTGGTTTCTTATGGCTTATAGTAAATGTAAGAGGAAAGGGATAGATTGTGGGAAGAACTGTAAAGCAAAAAAGATCCAGGACTTGATTTGGGAGATTCTCAGTCTATTCAGGTAGTAGAAGACACTGAAATTAGGAGATTGATTGTCAGGAAAATGTGCTTTGGAAAGAAATCCAAGAGCATGGCTAGATAACCTTTTGCTCTTTCTGAAGAGATTATGCACAGGACTCATGGATCTCCTCAGTAATCTTAGTAAAAACCAGAAATAGGGATTGAATAAAGTCCTTTATAGGACCATCTTATTGAATGGTGTGAACCCTCTTGGCAAATGCAGGTGACCTAGAAGAGTTTTAAGAATGTTCTGTCAGTCTTTAAAAAAAATAAAAATAAAAATAAAAAATGGGGCGCCTGGGTGGCTCAGTGGATTAAGCCGCTGCCTTCGGCTCAGGTCATGATCTCAGGGTCCTGGGATCGAGCCCCGCATCGGGCTCTCTGCTCTGCAGGGAGCCTGCTTCCTCCTCTCTCTCTGCCTGCCTCTCTGCCTACTTGTGATCTCTCTCTCTCTGTCAAATAAATAAATAAAATCTTTAAAAAAAAAAAAAAAGAATGTTCTGTCAGCAGAAACACTGCCAATTTGAACTGATAGGTTGAGGAAAGGTTAATGAACTTCCAATATCTATAGGTAGGAAATGGGCTGATTGCACTACTCAGCTACAAACGTGTGCTTCCCTTCAAGAAAAAGAAAGAATGGCCCAGAAGGTAGAGAGAGCCACAGGCCACAGTATTCTCAGGTTTTGAAAACTAATGGAATTTGACGTTCTGAATTTTGAAATTGCTTGGTTCCAGTGACTCCTTTTTTCCTACAATTTTCTCCCCTTTGGAGTGGGAAACTCCATAACTTATCCTGTGCCTGTCCCACTACTGTATTTTAGAAGTGGTAACTTGTTTTCTAGTTTTACAGGTGGAAAAGAATTTTGCCCCATGGTGTATATCACACCCAGAGTCTGTTTGAATAACTTAGATAATGACATTCTGGACTTGAGCTGATGATGGAGTTATTGAAACTTTTGGGGATGTTGGGATGGGGTGATTATATTTTGCATGTTTGGGATAGACATGAATCTCTGAGGGACCTGAAGAAAGTTATGTGTTTTAGAGTTCCATTTCTGGGCATTCCTGTTTAAAGGCATTAAAACTTTTTTTTTAAGGTTTTATTTAAATTCCAGTTAGTTAACATATAGTGCAGTATTAGTTTCCAGTGTATAATATAGTGATTCAGTAATGCCATTCATCACCAATGTTCATCGCAGCAAGTGTACTAGTCTTTAATCCCATCACCTATTTAACCGGTTCCCCTACCCACTTCCCTTCAAGGCATTGAAACTTTTCATCAAGAATTACTTCAGAGTTGATTTTTTTAAATGAAATGCCATTTTGTCACTCAATCACATTTATAAAGTTGAAAATTACATTTTTAGAGTAAAATCTCTTGTCATTTGAATTTAAAAATCCAGGAAGTTTTATCAGATCAGATCTGCCATATTGAGAATACTGTGCTTCACGTAACTAAGCAAAGGTCTTATGTATCACTGCCTTCTGGATATCCTAGCTTCCTCCTGTACAAGTAGCAATTCCTAACACATTAACAATTAAACCTTTTCAAGGCTTTAAACTGACTTTAAACTTCTGACTTAAATCTTTTGCCAACCTCATGCCGCAAAACTTCTCGGGACTTGGGACTAGTTGATTTGTTTTTTGGGGGGGGGGGGTTGTTGTTGTTCTTTGTTGTTGTTGTTGTTAATTTTTAAGACTGTGTTTCATTGTAAGGACTTGCCCAAATTCACACGATGCTAGATAAACTATCATGTAAAATAGGCTTATTAAAGTGGAGTTTTTTTCCTAATCATATGTTTCTTATTAGATTGTTAAATTCTCAAGCCCAGCTAGATACTCTTATTAAAAATGCAGGTAGTAGTTTTCCTTGTGTTGTACAAAATTTACTGTTGTTTGAAGGTTTTGGTGTTTTTTGTTTTTTGGTTTTTTTTTATGTTCCAGCTGATAGTGCTGAATTGATTTCTTCTGAAGGAACTATTGACTTAGTTATTGGTAAATCTTTCAAATACTATTTGCAGTGAAAATAGCTATGTATTTGCATTGACTTCTAATTGCTCCATTCTTGAAAACCAGGTTTTTCCATTTAGAAGTACTGTATTATGAGTAAGGAATCAATCTTTTATAATGTCTTCTTGTGGGATTATTTGCTTCATAGTCGAAGATCATTTATTTAAATTACATGTTCAAGCAAAGACTTTTTTCCCCCTTATAAAAAAAGAATGGGTAATGGATGTGGAGGGAATGGGCTTGCCTCTTCTATCTCAGTTTGCATTGAGAATCTTCATTCCACAGTGCCTCTGTGTTCTTGGTGCCAGGGAAAGAGTGGCAAGAAAACAAAATCATTCCTCTTATGGGAATGAGCTAGGAAGAACAGTCAGTAAACAAATAGTAGTGTTGCGAAGAAACACTTTGCTGGTTCCTGAATGAAGAGGAGCCAATGTAATGTCATAACCTGAGGGAAGAGCCTAGTAACAAAGACCCTGAAAGGAGAATACTCAGAAATATCTCTGTTGTTAAAAGATTATGGTAATGGACAGAAGGGTAGGAGATGGTTGAAGGGGTTGGCAAAACTAGATCTTGTCAGGTAAGAAAAGTTGACAGCCTTTAGAGGTTTTAAGTAGGTAAGAGTCATATGATGATCTATATTTTCAAAAGATTTTTTGGGGAGGTGCCTGGGTGGCTCAGTCGTTAAGCGTCTGCCTTCGGCTCGGGTGATGATCTCAGGGTCCTGGGATCGAGGCACATTGGGTTCCCCTGCTCAGCAGGCAGCCTGCTTCTCCTGCTCCCATTCCCCCTGCTTGTGTTCCCTCTCTTGCTGTGTCTCTCTGTCAAATAAATAAATAAAATCTTTTTAAAAAAAGGTGGGGGGGCTGGCTGCTCTGCAGAGAACACACTGCAGGGGGAAAAAGTGAAAGAAGGGAGACCAGAATGTTGCAGTTTTACAGGCGACACTACATTACATTTAGTTGTCTGACTGGGGATATATATATATATTTTTTTTTAAAGATTTTATTTATTTATTTGACAGACAGAGATCACAGGTAGGTGGAGAGGCAGGCAGAGAGAGGAAGGGAAGCAGGCTCCCTGCCGAGCAGAGAGCCCGATGCGGGGCTCGATCCCAGGACCCTGGGATCATGACCTGAGCCGAAGGCAGCGGCTTAATCCACTGAGCCACCCAGGCGCCCCGACTGGGGATATATTTTGAAGATAGAGCCAGTAGGATTTACTTTTAAATTAAATTTAATGAGATAGAAAAGAGAAACAAGGAGGTTCCTGTTGCTTAACTTTAATAATAGTACTGTTAACTGAGTTAAGAAAGATTGGAGAAGTAGGTCTAAATAGGAAAAAAAAAATCAAGATTTTTGTTTTAGATATGTTATGTTTGAGACTATTGTATATCATATTTGAGTTTTCACAGACTATAATATGTAGTAGTATTTTTGTGTATGAAAGATAAACTCTTTTAGGGGAGGTGGTTAGAAACCACGGCACATCAGCTTAGAAGTTAATTTGCTTATTAAAATTTTGCCATTACATTAATGTTTCATCATCCATTTTTCTTTTCCAAGCTGAGTTCTCCAGTTCCGTGTGAAAGTTTTTAGTCACAATTGAGAAGCTCATAAAACATCTCCACTAGCCATCATCTTTAAAGGCAACATAACTATTCTGAATTTTACTACAATAAACTTTATTGTTCAGACACTGTTGGTTTGTTCCTCTTATGGTTGTCTCTGACCTTTGCTTTTACTGATACCTCCTGACCTCTCGTTAATTGAAGGAGAATTGGTATACAGTATCCTTTTAGTTTTTAGGTATACATTATAGTGATTCCATTTTTTGTTGTTTAGTATCTTTATACATTATGAGTAATTCCCATGGCAGGTCCAGTTATCATCTGTCGCCATACAAAGTTAATACAAATTATTGACTGCATTCCCATATGTGACATCCCCATGACTATTTTATAACTGGAATTTTGTCTTCTTAATCCTTTTCATCTATTTTGCCCACCCCCTCAACTCCCACTCCCATTCCCCTGTCCAGTAACCAACAGTTTGTTACCTGTGTATATGAACCTGTTTCTGTATTGTCTTGTTCACTTGTTAGTTTTGTTTTTTAGATTTAACGTAGCATAATACCCTATAGGTCTATCTATGTTGTTGCAAATGGCGAGCTTTCATTTTATGAGAGTAATATTCCATTGTGTGTATGTATTTGTGTGTGTGTGTGTGTATTTAAATATATCTAATCTTTATCCATTCATCTATGATGGACACTTAGGTTGCTTCCAAATCTTGCCTATTGTAAGTAATGCTGCAGTGAACACAGGGGTGCATGTATCTCTTCAAATTGGTGTTTTCATTTTCTTCCAATAAATATCCAGATTTTGAAATTGCTGGATTGTACAGTAGTTCTTTCTTTATTTTTTTGAAGAAACTTCATACTGTTTTCCATACTGGCTGTACCAGTTAACATTTCCAACAACAGTGTGTGATGGTACTCCACTTTTTTTTTTTTAAAGATTTATTTATTTGAGAGAGATAGAGAGAGCAAGTGCAGGGAGGAGAGGGAGAAGCAGACTCTCTGCAGAGCAATGAGCCCGATGCCGGGCTCCATCCCAGGATCCTGGGATTATGACTTGAGCAGAAGGTAGACACTTAACCGAGTGAGCCACCTAGGTGCCCCATCTCTACTTTTTAGTATGATGTGATCCCATTTGTTTATTTTAGCTTTTGTTGCCCCTGCCTGAGGAGACTAGTCTGAAAAAATATTGCTAAGACCAATGTTAAAGAGCTTATTACCTGTGTTTTCTTCTAGGAGTTTTTTGGTTTCAAGTCTCACATTCAAGTCTTTAATCCATTTTGAATTTATTTTTGTATATGAGGTACAGGAGTGGTCTATTTTCATTCTTTTGCATGTGGCTGTCCAGTTTGCCCAATGCTATTTGTCGGAGAGACTGTCTTTCCCATTGTTCTTGCTTTTTTTGTCATCAATTAATTGATCCTATATGTATGGGTTTATTGCTAGGCATTGCATTGATCTCTGTATCTTTTTTTGTGCCAGTACCGTACTGTTTTGATAACTATATCTTTGTAATCTAGTATACTATGAAATCAGGGAGTGTGATTTCTCCAGCATTGTTGTTCTTTTTCAGGATTGCTTTGGCTACTCAGGATCTTTTGTGGTTCCACGCAGAATTTTAGGATTCTTTGTTCTAGTTCCATGAAAAAAGCCATTGGTATTTTGAGGGAAGGTACATTGAATCTGTAGATTGTTTTGAGTAGTACGAACATTGTAATAATACTAATTCTAAACCATGAGTACAGTATATCGTTCCATTTATTTGTGTTGGCTTCAGTTTCTTTTATCTTATACTTTTCAGAGCCTCCTGCTTTCTCTTAAGGTAATTTCATTGCCATTTAGTGTAAGGGTGTATGACTAAGATTGTTCAGTCTTGCTAATTGCTAGCATTTCTGGGAAAAGGTCTGGCAGAGGAAGTTAAAATACATGGGTACATTTCAATCTTCTGTTTTATCCTTGTCACCCACTAATAAATGGATTGAATTTGAGAGTAGTTGAGAGCAGATTTTTAAAATTTTCTGGATTCTTTAGCCTCTTATAGAAAACCCTGTGTACTTAGAAAAATTTAATCTTGAAATGAAAAAATAACCTTTGGTAGACTAATAAGTAGAGTGAAAACTCTACTTTTTTGATAATTGTGACTTTTTCATAATATTTTATAAAATATATGAAAAGCTTTAAAATTATACATTGAGATTTTTGCCTTACAATGTTATATGTGAGTTTAGGTAGCATAACACTAATGCAGTATAAATGTTGTCGGATAATATATGATTGAGCAAATTAAGTAGAAATGGAAATTTTTTGGCTTGTTTTTATAGCATATCTTAGGTAATCTTAGAATTCTAGTCAGTGTTAATTAAGTCTTCCACTTTAGCCACGTATAAAAAGACCACCTACTTAACATGCCTTTTTTAATCACTGTTTCAAAAATAACTCATCATAGACAAATTTACACAAATGGTGCTGTTTAGGAAAAGATGCTGAAGGTGTAATTTGATTTTCAAATGTGGATAAATACAAATAAAGTGTAAATATATTTATGTCATATCAGGCTACCCCTTATTTTCAGGCACATTGCTTTATGCAGTGATGAGAAAAAGCAAAAATTCCTTCATGGGAACATCACATGTGTAACAAAGTACAGAACATTGGAAGTTGAAATGACCATAGTGAGAAGAGTATACGATCTAAAACATTTCATCATGACTCACCTCAGAACTAAATAGAATAATTACCTTTATAACATTCCTTTTCTAAAAAGTTTGGAAAACATTTGTAAGGCATGTCTTTATTAGTTAAATAGATCAGATTGTATTCTGGATTCTTGATCTATTCAGCTTAATTTCTTTTTCTTTTTTTTTAAAAACAGGTTTGTTTTTTGTTTTAATTTTTTTTAAGTAGGCTCCATGTCCAGTGTAGAGCCCAGCATGGCTTGAACTCATGACCCTGAGATCAAGACCCAAGCTGAGATCAAGAATCAGATGCTTAACCAACTGAACCACCCAGGCGCCCCTTCTTATCTTTTCTATATTTTTCCATAAGTTTAATTAAAGTTTAAAATAATATCCTTGAAGGTAGGGAATTTTTTGATCTTCAGAAATAGAATCTGAACTTTCAGCTACAGGCATTGAAACTAAAAGAGTTCAGTTAATCTTTGATTCAACTTTGAATTTAAAAAAGATGAGATAGGGAGGGGGTGCCTGGCTGTCTTGGTCACTAAAGCATATGACTTTTTTTTTTTTTTTTTAAGATCTACTTATTTTATTTTTTTTTTTAAAGATTTTATTTATTTTACAGAGAGAGTCATAGAGAGAAAGGGAACACAAGCAGGGGGAGTGGGAGAGGGAGAAGCAGGCTTCCTGCTGAGCAGGAAGCCCAATGTGGGGCTCAATCCCAGGACCCTGGGATCATGACCTGAGCCGAAGGCAGATGCTTAACAACTGAGCCACCCAGGCACCCCAAGATCTACTTATTTTAGAGAGTGCGTGCACACACTTGCATGAGGGTTGCGGGAGGAGGGAGAAAGGGAGAGAGACACTCAGGCAGACTCCATGCTGAGCATGGAGCCCAAGGTGGGGCTCAATCCCATGACCCTGAGATCACAACTTGAGCCAAAATCAAGTCAGACGCTCAGCCGACTGTGCTACCCAGGCGCCTGGAGCAAGTGACTGTTGATCTAGGGGTTGTGAGTTAAAGCCCCATCTTGGGCTTAGAGCCAACTAAGATAAATAAATGAATAAAATTTTTAAAAATAAGTTCTTTTTCAAATGATGAGATGGGTTTTTCTGTAGTGATGATTTTATTATGGGGCCAGTAATCCAATATGAAAAATGAATATTTAACTGAACTGAATTAGAAGAGTACAGCTCTCTAAAACAAGTGGTTATAGGACTTTTTTTCTTCTTAAAACAGAATCTATTTAATAGAGAAATGAATACATTTTTCCTCTAGTGAAGCAAGATTCTGAATTCTGGGTTTGAAGAGCCCCTTGGTTTTATGTTCTATATTTTATGTAATATATCTGATACACATTTTCTTTAACCTATTATGTATAAGAGTCCTTGTGTTTAAACTTAGCCTTTTATTCTCCTGTAAAAGTTCTTAAAGTAATGTGTAAACTTGCCCAGAGCAAAATATTTATTTGAAGATACTTATTACGATATGTAGGTATCCTTTGAAGGCTGAAAGTTAACTCTCTTTCAGCTTTGTTGAGCTCAAATCTTTGCATTGCTCTGTCTTCCACCAGAACCACTACTTGAAACTTAAGAGTTTCTAAGAAATCTTTGAAGTACATTTGATGCAAGGTATGTGGAGTTATTTGATCATACTTTGCAGTGCCTTGTTGAGAAAACAGTATACAGGGAAAGTTTTTAAAAGTTAAAATTAAGTACACTATAAATGCTTTGAAGTGTTTTCCTTTAAACTGATAGATTATAAACCTCTTTATTTAAAAGTAGCATTTCTTGACTTTTTTTTTTTTAACCTCGAACTAAAATTGTACTACTTTACCTATTACTGCTTTGGATTTTAATTGCCACACAGCAGACCCATTAAGACTATTCCTTATTATTACAGTTTCCCCTTATAATTATTGAAATTGTATCTATTCTATAAAATATGTTTACAATGGTCTCTTCACATTAGATAGCAGTTTAAACAAAAAATATCAAATACAGTTTATTTGGTTTACAGGGTAAATGAAGACGTATTAGAAATAAGCTGTTGGGGAAAATACTGAAGAGCTTTATTTTAAATATTAGCTCTTTTTTTATAGCTATAAACAAGTTATGTATAAATGTTGGTGCTACCAGAGCATTGAAAATAAAACTTGTTTGTGATAAACTCTGTCCTTGGTTCTCTATCCTAAAATGTAACTGAATGATAATAAAGTGCTATTCATCTGCAGGTGCATTGCTTCTACTTAGTTAAAAGATGGTTGAAAGGACAGGAATTAGTAGCATGTTGTATTAGCCTTTTGTAGTGTATTTTGTTCTAAGCATCTTAATTTCCCTGTTTTGAATGCTAAGTAGCAAGGGTCTTGGTTTAGAACTAATACCCATCATGCATGTAAACGGTATGAAAGAGCTGCTTAGTAAGTTAACACAAAGTGTTCTTGTGTCAGTCCTTGTGGAAATAGATACAATACAAACATTACAGCTGAACTCACGGCAAACTCCATTAAGTAAAAACCTGGCCTCATTGTTCAGGAAAAAGTTTGAATAGAATGCAAGCTCATTTTGTTGAATGTAATGTCAGGCTTTTAGGGACTGTATTGAGGGATAAGGTTTTGTTAAGTTGAGACCAATTCATTAAGTTTTATTGCCTGGTGAGAAGCAGTAATACTTTATTGTAAGACTTCATCAAATATTCATGGTTAAAGAGAAGTAGTAAATGTATTCAATCAAGTGGTCTTTGGGGTTTTGAAAGGGATTATGAAGTCTGCTCAGCTGATAGTTTTAACATTCATTGAGGTTGTTTAACAAGGGTAATTTTAGTCTCCGAGTTTAATTTTGTTGTCCAGGCTTGTCTCTTTTTACTGTCACAAATCCAAGTCTATAAAAATTGTGTCACATTATAGAGATGAGTGGATAATATATCCATTTATATAAATTATGTATGTCCTAAGTGGGTATATTTTTTAGATTGTCATGTTAATACTGAGTTTAATGTATAAAGGAGTTATGACCTGTCTACTTGTTCATTGTGAGTTTGCAATTCGTTTAGTCAGACTATAGCCTCACCTTACCACTGCTTGTGATCATCTCATGTCTTGGATAATATGGTCTCCTTGACATACATAAAATAATAAGCAGCCTTTTGTTTGGGCCAGTTCAAATTGTCCTGAAAGGATACAGTCAGCATTTTGTAGATATTAGAAATTTCAGTAGCATTGTCCTCATTCTTGTTCTTGATTTCAGGCTACCTGTCTCTTCTTTCTTATTTCTGTATTAAACTGATGTTCATCTCAGATTTGAGAGATAGTCTCTTGTACACACAAAACTTATCCTTTCCCAGCTCTCCATGTGTTTACTTCTTTAACTGTGAACTGTGGTTTTGTGATTTTTGTGAGTTTTGTCCATTTCAAAGAAATTAAGCATATTCAACTAAAAGTCAAATTTGTTACTAATTTTTTCTTATGTCTTTTAACCTCTATTTAGGCAGATGATGTTGAGGGGAAAATTAGACAAATCATCCCACCTGGATTTTGTACAAACACAAATGATTTTCTCTCTTTGCTGGAAAAAGAAGTTGATTTCAAGCCATTTGGAACCTTACTCCATACATACTCTGTTCTCAGTCCAACAGGAGGGGAAAACTTTACCTTTCAGATATACAAGGTAAAGATAAATCTGAATATTTCTTGGGTAACAGTGCTCCATTTGCCTGAAACTTGTATGCTGTTCTGTTGTGTTATTTTCAGTGACTCATTTCCAGCTTCAGGAAACAAGTTTCTGTCAGCATTAAAAACAAAGATCTATTTTGTATGTGTGTCTGTGTACACATCTTAATCTGAGACTTCTAAACATTTTCCCACAGAATAGATTTGTGTTCTGCAGACTTTCACTTACCTCTGTGATGAGTTTCACCTGACTTTTCCTGGCTTTTTCCCTAGGCTGACATGACATGTAGAGGCTTTCGAGAATATCATGAAAGGCTTCAGACCTTTTTGATGTGGTTTATTGAAACTGCTAGCTTTATTGACGTGGATGATGAAAGATGGCACTACTTTCTAGTGTAAGTACAGTTCTAAAGCAACAGTAGACCTTATTACCTCCACAAAGCCAGCATTTTAATTGTGGCGGCCCAATTATTGGGACAGTATAATGATATTTTTCCCAGGAAAGAAAAACTATTGTTTATGAGGCTTGAGTTTTCCTTCATTATGCTTTCGGAGACCTTGAGAATAGAGCTGAATTAAATGCTGTTGTCCGTTAGGACCCTGAATGTAGGCTTAAACAGTAAAATGAGCTTTGCCTGTGTTTTCTTTTACTTGCCACCTATTCATCTTTATAATAGGCAAGTGCACTGAAGTGATGTAAAGAGGTCTGATTTATCCAAGTTGCTGCACACCAATTAAGTGAATTGTACATTCAGAACATAGCAGGTGTACCCATTGGGCCCTCACAGAGTAGCTTGCTGACACTGAAAATTCAGTCAGAGAATGGAAAAGAAAATGGACACTGCATGGGAGCGCGACTGTAATTGACCTGCTTGGCTTTCTGTTTTATCTGCAGATTTGAGAAGTATAATAAGGATGGAGCTACGCTCTTTGCGACCGTAGGCTACATGACAGTCTATAATTACTATGTGTACCCAGACAAAACCCGGCCACGTGTAAGGTAATTGGCAGTATAACACGTGCCTTGTCTTTTATTTCAGAAGAAGGAACTGCTGAAGTTTCCAATACTTGTTATAATAGTGTTGATTTGTTTAAAAAAATCACCATTATTCATTGGCTATGTACTGATTTATTTCATTGTTCCCTTTGCAACTGTGGAAGATTAAACCAATTTTGAGTATCTCAATAATTTTTGGATTTCTTGAAGGTCAGCTGAAAAAAAGAAAACCCACTAACTTTAAAATGTTCTTAATACACAGTGATTTGCAGTTTTAAACAGATCATATTGTGGGATATTTTAATTTTACAGTCATTTCTTTACTGTAGTCAGATGCTGATACTGACTCCATTTCAAGGTCAAGGCCATGGTGCTCAACTTCTTGAAACAGTTCATAGATATTACATTGCATCTCCTTCTGTTCTTGATATTACAGGTATGTAAAATTTGATTTGTTACTGAAAGACCCTTTCTAAAGAATCTCTTCTTTACTGATTAATTTTGGTTCTGTCAAAAATAACTTATGTTTTAAATAACAACCTTCTCTTGGGGTATTTTTGGAACTGTGTAAAGATTGCTTGTAGTTACATGTTAAGTTACAAGCCTTTGGTGGGATTGGATTGTATATCCAAGTAAGAAGTGCTTTATGAATTGAACAAATTGAAGATAATGAATTGAATATATATTGGGGAAATTGTGCTTAGGCATATGTACTTTGTAAGTGTGTTGTGACTTATTTCAGCTTATCTGGCCAACCATTGCATTGCTCAGAGGCCTTGCTCTAATTTTCATGTAGGGGAAGAATATTCTAAACCTTACTGAGACAGAAGAATCAAGGCAAATAATTCCTGAATAGAATACACATTTCTCAAGGCATGTGTTTTTTATTCCTAAAATGCATGCCTTCACACCAGCAGTTTATAAAGTAAAATGCAAGGCTATTTGTTTTGGAAACATCTTTCATTATGAATTAGCCAGAAGAAGTATTGTGAATAGGATGCTTAGGAGAAGGAGAGAGACTCTTCTCTTTAAAGCCATCATTAGATGGAGTTACAGATGATAGTATATAAACATGTGAGTTATCACAGAACAAAGAGCCCCAGGAAATTTATGTTGTCGATATTTTCTTTCCCCTGAGTAACACTGTTTCAAATTTGTTAACTCAGAAAGTTGCTGATTAAACTGAAAGTCACCCTTTTTTTAAAATGAAAAATATTATACCAGATATTCATATCCAAATTAGGTATTACATTTTATTAATTCATAACAGTTTGAGCACATTTTTGTTTTTAAAACTATACTGCTTAACACACACTAAAATTTAATTTGTTTAAAAAATGCTGTTTTAGAATTTTATTTTACCACTTTGTATAAAGACACCAAAAAAAAAAAAAAAGTACTGGATATGGGACTAATAAGAATATAAGTAGGCTTGTGAAAAAAAGAAAAAGCCTATATAAATAGGCTAATTGGCAGATTATTAACTTTTCATGTAGTGTAGTGGTTTTCCTTATCCAGAGTAAGTAAAATTAAGGTTACTCCAAAAAAGATTCTGAATTCATCCTATAGCTTAATAAAATACTGGAGGGAAAATATTTTGTTTTTAAAAAGGGAATTCCATGTTTATAGAATTGAATTATTTTTTCATCTGATTTTCGTGCTACTGTGAAATGGTTTAGAAATTTGGGAGATAAAGAACTGCTTAAGTTGGCAGTGACACCTGTACTAGCCAACTGAAAAATTATCGAAACGTAATAAAAGTGATGATACTTCTCTTTAACTAAGCTAAAAATTGTTTAGCTTCTGTTTACTTTATAGAACTTGGACTTGGTGCTACACGAAGGGACTTTTTGGTGATTTTAATCTGGAGACTTAGAGTTCACATAAGTAGTCTTTGTCTTCTGTAGTGGGTAATGTGCCAGCAGGAGTTGTTTCTGTGAAGCCTCTTAACCATTTTCTTCTGTCTACTCCAACCAATAAAGTCCTTGATACTTAGCACCAATTAGCAGATAAAGAATTTTATTTCTTAAATCTCAGTGAAGAGTCATCAATAGTGGTAGCCTTTATTCATTGCAAACTGAAGTCTCCAAAGAGAAAAGGCTAAAAGTACTAAAGGACTTCTGAATTTGAAAACTAGATACCAGCTTTTATTTTCAGTGTTAACATTTCTCAGCATTATACATTACTAAAAATGCCTTATCAGCTGTTTTCATGAAGATGCTTCTTTTAGATTTTCATACCCAGTCTTTTTAAAAAAAGAAAATACCAGAATTTTCCACTTTTTAGTCATTTTAGTTGCCTGTCTCTCCATTATTTTGTATATGTATTTTTAACTTTGTGGACTTTTTTTTAAAGACTTTATTTGTTTATTTGACAGAAGCAGCAAGAGAGGGAACACAAGCAGGGACAGTGGGAGAGGGAGAAGCAGGCTTCCCACTGAGCAGGGTGACCAAAGTGGGGCTCCATCCCAGTATGGGGATCACAACCTGAGCTAAAGGCAGACATTCAACAACTAAGCCACCCAGGAGCCCCTAACTTTGTGGATCTTCAGCATGTTCCGGATCTCCCTTTGTTATGGCTTTTTGCTTACTCCACACACACCCAGATATAGTAATAATTAAAAGTTAACATTGATGGATCTGTGGTACAAGTTAGAAAGGTGTTTGTTGTGTAATTTCCACTCATTTTCTTTTTTTTAGCACTTAATTTTAAAGTAAAATACCGGAAGGCAGTTCTTTATATCATGTACATCTTCCTCCTGAGAAGGACACTAACTTAAGATCCAAAGCATTTGAGTACACCTCAGTTGTGTGACCTTGTAAATTCAATCAGTGAATTGTTTCTTCTAGAATTATGAAGAGATTTGCATTTGGCAATAGAAACTGATCTTGGGCTGGAGTATATGTCAGTATTACTAATCTGTCAGTTGTGTATTAAGAGCTAATTATAAGTATCCTTGAAATGTGCCTTATAGTACTGGAATGGAATATTTTAGAATATTATCTATAAGTTTTTTATCCTTAGGTGGTTTGTGCTGTCTCATTTTATATGATTTTATCTCTAATGTGGGACATTAATATGGAGAGGTTTTTAAAAAAATGATAGAAGAACAAGCACTTAAGTTGTTAGATAATGTATTTGGAAAAAACTCAGTTTTTGATTTTGCATATCACTATAGATTTATACTTAAACAGTTTTCATCCTTTAAATGTATTGCTTATCTTTGTAACACAGAAACAAAGGAATTGAAAGGTGTCACGAATTATTGAGTATCAGTATTTTAAGTTCATTTTCAGTCTGACACTTTTGGTTGGGGCGCCTGGGTGGCTCAGTGGGTTAAAGCCTCTGCCTTCGGCTCAGGTCACGATCCCAGGGTCCTGGGGTCAAGCCCAGCATCGGGCTCTCTGCTCATCAGGGAGCCTGCTTCCCTTCCTCTCTCTCTGCCTACCTCTCTGCCTACTTGTGATCTCTGTCTGTCAAATAAATAAATAAAAATCTTTAAAAAAAAAAAAAACTGCTTAAATATTGAAATGGTGACTTGGCCTCTTATATTGTCGGTCTGTAACAGCTTAGGTAAAGCTAAATGGAATTTTTTTGCATTTTATTTATGTGAAAATTTCTGATAGGAATGTGGCATGAGTTTTTAGATTTTTCTCAACTGGGGGCTCCTGGGTGGCTGAGTGGGTTAAAGCCTCTGCTTTCGGCTTGGGTCATGATCCCAGGGTCCTGGGATCGAGCCCCATATTGGGCTCTCTGCTCAGCGGGGAGCTTGCTTCCCCTTCTCTCTCTGCCTGTCCCTCTGCCTGCTAGTGATCTCTGTCTTGTCAAATAAATAAAAATCTTTAGATTTTTCTCAACTTTCTTTTTTCTAGGATATGTTTTTTCCTAATCTGAGGTCATTTAAGTTACTTAAGCTATCACTCATACTAAATCTTATTTCAAATTGATGTCAGCAACACAGTTCTTTTTTCTAAATCAGTTTAGAAGAGGTAGACTTGGAAAAATTGACATTGAACAAGTTCGAGCCTCATCTGTTAGTACTTTAAAAATTGTTTTAAAGAGATGCTTCTTTGAGAATTTTTGTCACTTAGTGGAGGTTTAATTAAAGCAACTTTATTGAGGTATGATTTCCATACCATCAAATTCGCCCATTTTAAGTGTACAGTTCAGTGTGTTTTAGTGTATCTGCCTAGTTTTGCTGCCATCACCACAGTCCTGTTTTAGACTATTTCACAGTAATGAGATTCCACATGTCCATTTGCAGGCAGTCCCTATTCGCAGTTCTTACATTGAGGTCTGTGATCCGTTTCGAGGCAGTTTTTGTAAGTTTCTAAAATCATCTGTTTACATTTGGCTATCCAGTTGACCCAGTACCATTTGTTAAAAAGACTGTTTTTCCCCTATTGAATTGCCTTGGTACCTGTGTTGAAAATCAGTTGCCTATAAATGTAAAGATTTATTTCTAGACTCTAATCATCTATATATGTCTATCCTTAATGACAGTATCATACTGTCTTGATTAGTTTACTGTAGCTTTATATTGAGGTTTTTTTAAATGATAATATGAAGTTTAATATGCCAAATACATACATTGAATTTGTGTAGTGTGGTTTGCCTGGGTGCTGCAGAGTAAACAGAAATTTCCTGAAATGATAGATGAGTAAGGTTAAGAATGGACACTGGCCCCGCCCAGGTGGCTGGGAAATAGGGAAGGGAGACAGAGAGGGGTGGCTTCAGTTAGAGGGAGCTGGCCAGGGACGAGCCATGACCCTCAGGGTCTTGAAGTATAGTCTCTCTGTGAGTGAGCACCCAGGCAACACAGTTTGGGTCTGGTTGTTGCAAACTCATCAGTAGCTGACCCCAGCACAACTCCCCCCTAAGGTGCAATCAGCCTGGCAAAACAGAGGTTCTAGATTCTGAAAACAAAACCTTTCCATTGGTTACATAGGAAACACAGTCCTCATCTTTTTGTCTCAAAGATAGCCGCTATTCCCTCCCCAGTCTCCCAGCTCTCCTTTCCCCCACAAATGATTTTTCTGCCAAGAAGATGAAGAGGAGGCCCCAGGCCACCAGGGCTTCTACGCTGAAGGGCTGCTTCAATCGTGCCAGGGCAGAGTGGGCAAGACACAGCAGAGGTCCTGGTAATAGGGCCCACTTCCTCCCACAGGCCAGGCGTACTTATTTAGAGTAAGTGATTGCATTTGTTTTCCTCATAAAGTTGCATCATCTTTTGCTTTCCTTCTTCCTTGTGACCTCCCGACTTCTTTCTGCTCTTTATGGTTGATCTCCAGCCAGGTGAGGTCAACCTTGGCCTGTTCTATCTTCCCACTAAATGCATTTTAATGTAATGCTCTTTTGCTTTCTCTCTGTCTTATCTTTCCTTGAAAGCTCGTTTGTCTTGTCCAGATCCCTTTGTGTTATTTTTTGATTATGTGTGCCACCCGGTTGTGGTTCTTAATGTTGATGGGCCTTTTCACACCTTTGCTGGTGGTCATCTTCACCATCCTCGGCTTCTTTCCTTGCTTCTCCTCCTCCCTGGCCTTTTGCTTTCCAGCCTAGAGCTGTGTATCATTTTCCTAGGGGCTCATGTACTTCCAGCTAGGTGTTCATGGCTTCCCTTGCTCCCTTTTTAGGCATTATGGCCCGGGCAGCAGTAGTGCCTCAGCCTTTTTGTTGAATTTTGAAATCAGAAAGTATTTCAGTCATGTTCTTTTTCAAAATTGTTTTGGTTATACAAGATCCCTTTTGTTTTCATAAACATTTTTCTGTCTTCTACTTACTTGATTCCCACTTTGATTTTTATTATTTTCTTCTTAATTCTTTGGGTTCAGTTTTCTTTTATTCGAATGAAGACTGAAACTTAGGGGTTTTTTGTTTGTTTTTGTTTATTTGAGAGAGAGAGAGCAATCACAAGCAGGGGGAGCAGGAGAGGGAGAGGAAGAAGCAGGCTCCCCCCACCCCACCCCGAGCAGGGAGCTGGACTCAGGGCTTGATCCCAGGACCCCAGGATCATGACCTGAGCTGAAGGCAGACACTTAATCGACTGAGCCACCAGGCATCCTGAAACTTAGGTTTTTAATTTAATTTGATGTCCTTTTTTAATACAGATTTTTAAACATATAAATATTCCCATGTTTATATGTAACATGTATATTTATATATGAATATAAGCACTGCCTTAACTGATCATATACGTTTTCATAAATGCTTTCATTCAGTTCAAAATATCTTGTTCTTTTTTTTTTTAAAGTACTCTCTATACCCAATGTGGGGCTCAAATTCACAATCCTGAGATCAAGGGGTTGCATGCTCCACCTACTGAGCCAGCCAGGTGTTCTGGTTCAAAAACCCTTCTGATGGCTTTTTGATTCATGGGTTGTTTAGAAGCATGTTGTTCAATTTCCTCCTGTTGATAGCTAATTCTGTTGTTGCCAGCATTCTTTGTATGACTTCACTTCTTTTTCATTTTACTGAGTTTTGTTTTATGGTTTACCTTAGGGGTCCATAAACTTTTTATTTAAAGGGCTAAGTAATATCTTATGCTTTGCAAAGCCATGTATGTTCTCTGTTTCCGTGGGTGAGAGTTGGCCCGTGGGCCATTGTTTACTGAGTTTTTGCCCAACATATGATCTATGCTGGAGAATGTTCCATGTGTGCCTGAACAGAATGTATATTCTGCTGTTGTTGGGTGAAATGTTACCTAACTACGAGCTAGGCAAGTTAGTTGATAGAACTGTTCAAGTCTTCTCTATATTTGTTGATTTTTCTGTCTGGTTCTTCTAGCCATTATTGAGTAGTATTGAAATTTCCAGCTATTTTTGTTGAATTGTCTATTTCTCTTCCTCATTCTGTCAGCTTTTATTTCATTTACTTTGGACCTCTTTTGTTAACTGTGTGTGTGTTTATAATTGTAACATCATCTTCATGAATTATGTTGTTATAAAATGTGCCTTTTTTCTCGTAATTTTTTTCATTTTGAACTGTTTTTTTTTTCCCAGTTTTTTATTGTGATAATGCTTAAACTCATCCTTTGACTCTCAGCCTTTGAATCTAAAATGTTTCTGCTGGAGACAGTATATAGTTGGATCTTTTTTTATCCAGTGACAATCTGTGCTTTTTGATTGGAGTCTTTAGTATATTTAGATTTAATGTAATTATCATTATGGTTGGAATTATGCTTCCCATTTTGCTGTTAGTTTTCTATATGTTGCTTTTTGTTGTTCTTTTGTTTCTCCTTTGATGCCTCCTTTTGTGTTAAATAGATTTATTTTATTTTATTTTTTTAGGTAGGCTCCATGCCCAGCATGGAGCCCAATACAGGGCTTGAACTCACCACCCTGAGATCAAGACCTAAACTGAGATCAAGAGTTAGATGCTTAACTGACTGAGCCACCCAGGCAGTCCATAGATAGATATATTTTAAATGAACAACTTTAATTCCTTTGTTTTGTTTTTGTTTTTCACTTTTTTTTAGGTACTCTTTTAGAGGTTACTCTGGGGATTACAGTATGCATCTTAATTTATCACAGTTTACCTCATTAATATTTAATTCCAGTAAAATAAAGAAATTCTTTCATTGTAATTATTCTTCCTCCTCTCTTTGTTCTACTGTTGTCATATATATTATATTTTTATATGTTAGGTACCAAACATTGGTTTTATAATTTTTTTTAAGAGTCTATTTATTTATTTGACAGAGACACAGCAAGAGAGGGAACACAAGCAGGGGGAGTGAGAAAGGGAGAAGCAGGCTTCCCGCCAAGCAGGGAGCCCGATGTAGGGCTGGATCCCGGGAACCCGACCTGAGCTGAAGGCAGACACTTAATGACTGAGCCACCCAGATGCCCCTTGTTTTATAATTATTTTTAATGTAATTATCTTTTATATCATTTGAGAGGAGAAAAGAGAAAACTATATACCAACTTCTACTTTATCTTCATAATTAATTATCAGTGTTCTTAATTTCTTCATATAGATTTGAGGTATCGTTTTCTTTTAACCTGAAGAACTTCTTTAGTATCTGGTAAGGGCAGGTCTGCTAGTAACACATTTCTTTGATCTTTACTTTTCTGAGATGTCTTTATTTTACCTTCATTTTGAAGGATAATTTTGATGGATATAGAATTCTTGTTTGTTTGTTTGTTTTTTTTAAGATTTTTTATTTATTTACTTGACAGAAAGAGGTCACAAGTAGGCAGAGAGGCAGGCAGAGAGAGAGAGGGAAGCAGGCCCCCCGCTGAGCAGAGAGCCCGATGCGGGACTTGATCCCAGGACCCTGAGATCATGACCTGAGCCGAAGGCAGCGGCTTAACCCACTGAGCCACCCAGGCGCCCCTAGAATTCTTGTTTTAAGGGCACCTGGGTGGCTCAGTGGGTTAAGCCTCTGCCTTCGGCTCAGGTCATGATCTCAGGGTCCTGGGATTGAGCCCCACATTGGGCTCTCTGCTCAGTGGGGAGCCTGCTTCCCCCTCTTTCTCTCTGCCTACTTGTGATCTCTGTCAAATAAATAAATAAAAATCTTTAAAAAAAGGCAGAAAAAAAAAGAATTCTTGTTTTACAGTTATTTCCTTTAAGTACTTTGAATAGATTACCCCACTGACTTCTGGCCATCTGTGGTTTCTGATGAGAGGTTTTCCTCTTGTTGCTTTTAGGATTTTCTGTTTGTCTCTGGCTTTTGACAGGATCTGTACTTCAGTTATTTTGTTCCCTGTTGATTTCATCATCTGTGTACATTCCTAATAAACCATAATTTCATACTAAACTATTACAGTGCCAGGATTTCACTTTAAAGCAATAGTCATATAATATTTACTTAATAATTACATATATATGATGTTAATACCACAAGGAGGCATTAAGAAGGTACTCAGTGCGGGGCACCTCAGTGACTTGGTTGGTTAAACGTCTGCCTTTGGCTCAAGGATCAGGCCCCACATCAGGCTCCCTGCTCCTCTGGGAGCCTGCCTTTTCCTCTCCCTCTGCCTGCCTCTCCCCTGTTTGTGCTCTCTGTCAAATACATAAGTAAAATCTTAAAAAGGAAAAAAAAAGTATTCAGTGCATACAGATGGAATTAATGGAGGATTGGATAATGACTCAGAATCATAAAACATTACCCCTTGCTCAGACTTTTTGTTTAATAAACAGCTTTATTGAGATATAGTTAACATATCATACAATTCACTAAAATTGTACAATTTTTGAAATGATATTTACAGTGTAGCTGTTATCATAATCTAATTTTGGAATATTCCTTTCTCCCAAAATAGAAACCCAGTACTCATTAGCAGTTGTTCCTTTCCTCTTCGACCCCCACCACCTATCCCCCTCCAGCTCTAGGCAGCCACTAATTTACTTTAAGTCTCTATAGATTTGCCTATTCTTGACATTGAAGTCATATAATAATATGATATTTCTTTCACTTGGCATATTTTTTAAGGTTCATCCTTGTGATAGCATATATTAGTACTTTTATATCTTTTTATTGACAATATTCCCATTGTGTATACAAGTTTTATGTATCCATTTATCAATTGATAGACATTTGAATTGTTTCTACTTTTTGGCTCTTAGAAATGAATATTTGTATACAAGTATTTGTGTGGACCTATGTTTCATATCTCTTGGGTACATTCCTAGGAGTAGAAATGGTGGAAAATCCGGTAACTATGTTTCTCCTTTTGAGGAACCACCTGGTTGTTTTCCGAAGTGGCTGTACCAGTTTTACATTTCCACCAGTAGTATGAAGGCTTCAGTTTCTGTATACCCTCATCAATGTTTGTTACTTTTGTATTCTAGTCATTCTAGTGGATAGTGGATGGAATGGTATTTTATTGTGATTTTGATTTGTGGGTTTTTGGTTTTTTTTTTTGTGGCAAATGATGTTGAGCATCTTTTCATGTGCTTATTGTCCCTTTGTATATCTTCTTGAGAAATGTCTGTTTAGATCCTTTGTGTTTTTTTAAATTGGGTTCTCTTTTTCTCATTGAATTGAAAAACTTATATATAAAAATTCTGGGTGCAAGTTTCTTATCATATATATGACTTGCAAATATTTGCTCCCATTCTGTAAGTTGTCTTTTTATTTCCTTAATGGTATCATTTTGAGCACAAAAGTTGTAAATTTTGATATAACCCAATTTATCTATTTTTTTCTTTTGTTACTTGTGCTTTTGGCTCTATCATCTAAGAAACCATTGCCTAACCAAAGGTCGTGAAGATTTACTCCTCTATGTTTTCTTCTAAGAATTTTATAGTCTTACCCCTTACATTTAGGTCTGTGATCCATTTTGAATTAATTTTTGTATATTAATTAAATTTTTAAAAATTAAATTAAATTTTGTGTATGAACCTTGGTAAACTCAACTTTCTACCATCTTCCTATATGCTCTGGCATTACTAAACCTTTTGTTATTTCCCAGCTCTGCTACATCTTTCTTCCTTGTATATTGCTTTACATTAACTATGCCCTTTGCCCTTGATACCCCCTTCTCCTGTTCTCCAACTTCATTCTTTTTGCTTGTGGAGATCCAGTTGTCCAATTACCATTTATTAAAAGACAATTCTTGGGGTGCCTGGGTGGCTCAATGGGTTAAGCCTCTGCCTTTGGCTCAGGTCATGATTTCAGGGTCCTGGGATCGAGCCCTTTATCGGCTCTCTGCTCAGCGGGGAGCCTGCTTCCTCCTCTCTCCCTGCCTGCCTCTCTGCCTACTTGTGATCTCTTTCTCTTTGTCAAAAAAATAAATAAAATCTTTAAAAGACAATTCTTTCCCTCATTGATTTGTCTTGGGACCCTTCTCAAAAATTAATTGACCATAAATGTAAGGGTTTATTTTTGACTCAGTTTCATTCATCTGCATATTTGTCCCATGCCAGCGTCATACTGTCTTGATTACTGGAGCTTTGTAGTATTTTTGAAATCAGGAAATGTGAATCTTCTAACTTTTGTTCTTTTTCAAGATTGTTTTGGCTATTCTGGGTTCCTTCCATATCTGTGTGAATTTTAGGATAAACTTAATTTCTGAACAAAAAGGCCAACTGGGGGATTTTTATAGGGATTGCATTGAATGATTTGTTGAGTATTGGTATTATAATAATATTAAGTCTTATGATCCATGAACTAGCTCAGAATTTAGCATTCTTTGTTTCAAGCCCTCTACTGATCAGAAAGCAAGAGCTCAGAAAAGTCAGGTGACTTGCCTATAGTCCTCCATCTATGAGTGGCAGAACTAGGACTTAAACTGATTTTCTCTGTGTAATCTTCTTTCTACCCATCATGTTTTGATGTTTTCCTTGTCCACTACATAGTCTAATGTACATAAGAGACTAACATAAAGGAAGATCTATGCTGTTCAGATGCATTGAAGAAAGGACCAAAATCATATTATCATTTTATTCTTTAAAACAAAAAATCATTTTATCTTTATCATTTATTTCTTTTTATCTTTTTCTCTTTATCATTTTTTCTTTAAAACAAAAAAAAATTTGCTTTTTTTAAAAAAAAACAGTTTTATTATTATTACTGGGTAAAAGCAGTATGGCAGACTGTAATGGTTATTGGATTAGGGACTTATAAGTAAGGTACTTCTAAATTGAGCTTCAGAAGCCATAGCTATCAGAGAATAGGTATTGATTATCCAAACTTGAATCTCTTGTTTATAAAGCTACTTTAATTGAAAATAAAACTAAGATGCATATGATAGATAACACCCCATCAAAAAGTTTATATTAGAAAGGAGTAGCTCTGATTTCACAGATATTGTATGTCTTTGCAAAAGGATTGGACCTATAATTTTATATGGTAAAGATAATTGTGCTGTTGTTTGATTAATAAGGAATAATCCTTTCTCAGTGTAACTTTTGCCTTGTATAGTTCTTTTAAGAATATTTATTTTTCTAGCCTAGCATGTGTATTGAGATCACAAATGATGAATTACGTTGGATAAGGGAAATGTTACTCTGCCTTTTCTTTAGCTGAAGATCCATCCAAAAGCTATGTGAAATTAAGAGACTTTGTGCTTGTGAAGCTTTGTCAAGATTTGCCCTGTTTTTCCCGGGAAAAGTTGATGCAAGGATTCAGTGAAGACATGGCAATAGAGGCACAACAGAAGTTCAAAATCAATAAGGTATTTTTATTCTGTAGAAGAAAAAAATTTCAGTTTTGAAGTTTTCTTTCTCTTTTTTTTATAAGAAGTTATTTTTCTTTTTTTTTTCTTCTTAAGATTTTATTTATTTATTTGACAGAAGATCACAAATAGGCAGAGCAGCAGGGAGAGAGAGGCAGAAGCAGGCTCTCTGCTGAGCAGAGAGCCAGATGCAGGGCTCGATCCCTGGACCCTGAGATCATGACCAGAGCTGAAGGCAGAGGCTTAACCCACCGAGCCACTCAGGCGCCCCTCTCTCTTTTTTAAGTATGTAACTTAAACATTGCAAGTACATTAAGAATACATGTGTGGGAAGTAGCAGTGGTTGAGAGTACAGGCTCTGAAGCCAAATTGTCTGTGTTAAGATCTGGCTACACCACTTAGTCTGTGACTTAGGGCAATTTAATTTCCTCATTAATAGAATAGGAAGATAGTTGATATTATGGCTGTATTAAGTGTAACGGGCAGAACAAAATGGATAGTATGATCTTACTTTTACTTTTTAAGAAAATGTTTGAAATGGTAAAATAGTTAATACATGTGGAGAAATATATATACGTCTATATATTTGAATTTTAAAGGAGTAAATATCCTTAAAATAGGTATAGAAAAAGTAATCTGGCAGTTCAGAGGAGGGAGTTTAGTTTATTGTATTTGTGTATGTAAGGGAATCAGAGTTTTTCATGGGACGGAGATGCATTTGATCTAAGCCTTGAAGAATGGAAGAATGGGTAGGATTTGGATTATGAAAGTATGTGAGGGGTGCCTCAGTGACTCAGTTGGTTGAGTATCAGACTTGATTTCAGCCCAGGTCATGATCTTGGGGTCCTGGGTTTGAGGCCCGTGTTGGGCTCAGGACTCAGCATAGAATCTTGTTGAGTTTCTTTCTCTCTGCCCTGGGCCCCTGCTCATGTGCATGCTCTCTCTCTTTCAAAATAAATAAAGAAATCTTAAAAGAAGAAAAAAAAGAGAGAGAGAGATGAAGGGTATTCTAATAATAGGGACTAGTATATGATTCTGTTACCTTCTCCTCCTTTGTTTCTAAAGTGTTATAGTTCCTGATTTTTTTTCACTTAGTACTATGATTATCTTTTTTGAGGTACTTTTACTGGATTTTACTCTTCTGTATGTTCCCTAAAGATAATTCTCCCCCAGAGTTCCTTATTTAGTCCTCACTTTCTCTTACTTTGCATACTCCACCTAGGAGATCTCATCTAACTCTCCAATGTAGATTTTCCTCTTAAACTCCCACCACTGTATATAAAAAGTATCCTGAGGCATATGGGTGGCTCAGCCAGTTAGGTATCTCACTCTTGATTTCAGATCAGGTCATGATCTTGGGGTTGCGGGGTTGAACCCCTACATCTGGCTCCCTACTTAGTGGGGGTCTGCATAAGATTCTCTCTCCCCCTCTCTCTCTCTCTCAAAATAAACAAACAAATCTTTTTTTTTAAAGAAAGGTAAAAAATGTTTTCTGGTCACTGACCTTCAGTGCCTATTTTGAACTGAAACTTTCCATCTTTTCCTTCATTAAAACACTTTAATAGCCTCCTGGTTTTAAGATAAATGTATGTTTTAGAAATATTTGGTATGTCCAGAATGTATCAAACCTTTAGAGAATTTATTCAACTGCTTAGCTTTTAAAAGAGAGAATATGAACACATTTTTCAAAATCATGCCTTTTTTTCTCTTTCTTAAAGGAATTAAAACTTGGCATGGCACACTGAGCCCATCATAATTGGACCCTGCCAACCTTGGTAGACTCAACTTTCTACCACCTTCCTATATGCCCTGGCATTACTAAACCTCTTGTTATTTCCCAGCTATGCTACATCTTTCTTCCTTGTATATTGCTTTATGTTAACTATGCCTTTTGCCCTTGATACCCCCTTCTCCTGTTCCTCCATCTTTGCCTTTCCAGATATTACTCATTTGTTCAGGTGTCCCTTCTGGAAGTTCAAACATCATCTTCCTGGTCTACCTACACCTGATCTCTCCCCTAACCCCAATAAATATATAAGTGAAACAACACAAACAATGGGCTACTCTTGGCTTCAGTGATACCAAGATTTCTTGATTTTCCTAATATTTCTTTGTTTTTCTCTGCCCTGTAACTGTCACTGTACTACAGGGTTCTGACCCTCCTCATTTTTTCACTGTTTATGCTTTCCTAACCAATACTGTGGTTTTAACTCATGCCTGTATACTGATACTGCTTAAATCTTCATTCTTAGACTAGTGTTTTCTTTAGATTTATATGTTCTGCTCCCTCCTAAATCTCTCCTACGCTGTGAAAACTCACTGTCATTCCTCCTCCACACCCAGTCCTTCCTGTTCTGTATATCTAAAATCCTTGTTCTTTTAGTGTTCTTACTGGCTCTTTGTTCATGCCTTCATCATTTTTTTTTAAAGATTTTATTTATTTATCTGACAGAGAGAGAGAGATCACAAGTAGGCAGAGAGACAGGCAGAGAGAAGGGGGAAGCAGGCTCACTGCTGAGCAGAGAGCCCGATGCGGGACTCGATCCCAGAACCCTGAGATCATGACCTGAGCCGAAGGCAGAGGCTTAACCCACTGAGGCACCTAGGCACCTTGCCTTCATCATTTTTTGCCTGACTTAATAGCACAGCTTCACAATCTCCCTGTCCTCCTTTTTGCTACCATTTCTATGTAGCTGAAATAATGCTTTTCTTAAAGCTCATTTGTGCGCTTTGCTCACGCCCCCATTTAAAATCCATACCCTTGGGGTGCCTGGGTAGCTCAGTCAGCAGGTGTCTGACTCTTGGTTTTAGCTCAGGTCATGATCTTGGAGCCCTGGGATCAAGCCCTCCATCCAGCTCTGTGCTCAGTATGGAGTCTGCTGAAGATGATCTCCCTTTCCTCCTCCCCCTGCTCACACTCTCTTGCTCTAAAATAAACAAATAAAAAATTTTAATAATAAAATAAAAAGTAAAATCTGTCACCTACTAGATAAAAGCTGAACTCTTTAATATATTTTGTAAGGCTCTGTGCTTCTGCTCTGTCCTCACGTTACTTCTACGCACTACTTTTCATTTTGTGCTTCTGCCATGTCAAACCGCCTCAGTCTTATGTGCGTGCTATGTGCACTTGTACATTCACAGTGCCCTCTCCTCCTTCTAGACTGGTATGGTTCCCTTCCCTTTAAGATTTAGCTCAGGTTTGCTTTCCTCAGGAATCTTCTTTTAAGATTTATGCCATTTCCAGGCTATGCTACCATAATACCCTACACATATTTCCATCATTAAATTAATCATACCTCAGTCATTTGTGTTACCTCTTAGGCTGCTAGCTCAAGGGCAGAGATTATCTTTTACTGTTTTTCACCTGGTACCTAGCACAATTTCTGGCCCATAGCAGATACTCAGTGTATCCTGTGTTCTTTTGGGAAAGTATCTCTATTTTGTAATTAAAAGTGTTCATGTTTTTCTTTTGTTTCATTAAGCAACATGCTAGGCGGGTTTATGAAATTCTTCGACTACTGGTAACTGACATGAGTAATGCTGAACAATACAGAAGCTATAGACTGGACATTAAAAGAAGACTAATTAGTCCATATAAGGTAGGACTTTCCAGAGTCTTAAACGTTTATATTCTTGTAACTGTTTAAAAATGGAGAAGAGGGGCACCTGGGTGGCCCAGTTGGTTAAGCTGCTGCCTTTGGCTCAGGTCATCATCTCAGGGTCCTGGGAATGAGCCCTGAGTTGGGCTCCCTGCTCAGCGGGGAATCTGCTTCTGCCCCTCCCCAACTCATGCTCTTTCTCTCTCTCTCAGATACATAAGTAAAATCATTAGAAAATAACAAATAAATAAGTAAGTAAATAAATAAAAGGGAGAAGAGGGCCACCTGACTGGCTCAGTCTATAGAGCATGTGATTCAATCTTGAGGTCGAGAGTTCAAGCTCCCCATTAGGGGTAGAGTTTACTTTAAAAATTTTTTTTAAATAAATAAATAATAAAATGGAGAAGAAAGTGTAGCAGTTGCCGGTGTATGGGACAGTCCAAATCATTTTCCTAAATTAACTTTTATAAACATGAAAATATTCTTCCAGTTTGTTATAAAGTCTTACTGTCATAATTTTTGAGCTATAAATCTGTTTCATTCACTTGAAAACTAATCCCAAGGATAGTCTACCCATAGTTACTTTTTATTTCATTTGTTTGCCATCTTAAAAATCTGAATGCTCAGACTTTTCCTAAGTAAATAATCTTGTAAATAGTCTCAAGTTTGTTCTAAACTTGTTCTAAGTCTCTAGTTTCCTAGTTGTTATATATATTGTGTTTGCCTTTGCTGCCTTCTTCCTAAATATGGCCTTGGTTGCTATTTTTAACCTCTGTACTTTACCATCACTGAAACTGCAGCATAATATTAACTCCCCCCCCCCACCCCTACCCATTTTCTCATCTCCCATATATTCCTCTCAGAAACTTCCCCTCTTAGATCAGGTTTGTCCTCATCACCCTCTGGCTATTATTAAGGTAGATATTGCCCATGACAACCTGTGTAAATGAGGATTTGCTATGAGAGTTGCAGCTGTGCAGTAAGCTGATAGGCGAGAATATTTGTTAATTTGTTCAGTAAGTAATTAATGAGCACCAGATCTGTGGTTGCTACATTTATATATACTATACCTGTAGGTTTATGCAGTACAATAGCTGGGAACATAAATGACAAATCTAAAAAGTTTCTGTCTTATTGGACTATCTATAACGGGTTGTAATGCATTATAATGGTCTCTCTCCCCCAAATTGTTCAAAGTAACATTTTATTCTTTGATATTTATCACTTGAGAAACATCAGAAAATTGGTAAAAATGGTTCTTTCCAAAAGTTTTGAATTTTGAAGTAATATTAATTTGCCATCTATTAAGTGTCTTTATGTTGAAATTTGGGGCATATAGAACAGTGTAATTAGATGTTATCATGGCAGCATTTCAGAGTACAGGCGCACCTCAGAAATATGGTGGGTTCGGTTCCAGACCCCTACAATAAAGTGAATATTGCCATAAAGCAAGCTAAATGAGTTTTTTTATTTTCCAGTGCATATAACAGTTACATTTACACTATACTGTATTTTACTCAGTGTATCATAGCGTTACGTTTGAAAACTGACATACCTTAATTTAAAAATATTTTATTACTAAAAAATGCTAACTGTTATCTGAGCTTGGAGTGAGTCACAATGTTTTTGGTGGTGGAGTGTCTCACTTTGATGTTAATGGCTGCTGACTGTGATCAGGGTGGTAGTTGCTAAAGGTTGGGGTTGACTATAACAGTTTCTTAAAGTAAGACAGTAGTGAAGTTTGTCCCATCAATTGGCTCTTCCTTTCTCTATAGCATGCGATGCTGTTTGATAGCATTTTATCTACAATAGAACTTTTTTCAAAATTGGGAGTCTGTATTCACAAACCCTGCTTCTGCCTTATCAACTAAGTTTATGTAATATTCCAGCTCCTTCACAACATCTTCATCAAGAGTAGTTCCCATCTCAAGAAGTCACTTTCTTTGCTCATGCATAAGAAGCAGCTCCTCATCTGTTCAGCATTTATCATGAGATTGCGACAGTTCAGTCACACACAGTTGTGGCTCACACAGTTCAGGCTCCACTTCTAATTCTAGTTCTCTTGCTATTCCACTACATCTGTGGTTGTGCTCGCTTCGGCAGCACATATACCACTCCATCTGTGGTTACTTCCTTCGTTGAAGTCTTGAACCCCTCAGAGTCATCCATGAGGGTTGGGATAAACTTCCATATTCCCTTCGTTAAGGTTGATATTTTGTGTCTTCCCATGGATCTCGAGTGTTCTTACTGGCATCTAGAATGGTGAATCCTTTCCAGAAGTTTTCAGTTTACTCTGAGTCTGTCAGAGGGATCACTATCTACAGCAGCTATAGCCTTTGAAATGTACTTCTTAAATAGTAAGACTTGAAAATAAAATTACTCCTCAGTTCAAGGGCTACAGAGTGGATATTGTGTTAGCAGGCCTGAAAACAACATTAGTTTCGTTGTACATCTCCATCAGAGCTTTGGGTTGACCAGGTACATTCTCAGTGAGCAGTGATCTTTTAAAAGAAATACTTTTTTCTGAGCAGTAGGTCTTAACAGTAAACTTAAAATATTCTGTGAACTGAATTGCAAACAGATGCTGTCATCTAGGCTTTGTTTTTCTCTTAGAGCATAGGCAAAGTAAAACCAGCAGAGTTCTTAAGGGCTAGGATATTTGGAATGGTCAGCAGTGGCTTCAGTTTAGTCACCAGCTGCATTAGGGACTGGTGACTACACCCTAAACAAGGGACTCTGCCTATCCTTTGAAGTTTTGAAGCCAGGCATCTCCTCTCTAGCGATGAAAGTCCTAGATGGCATCTTCTCCAATAGAAGGCTATTTTAGGGTACCTGGCTGGCTCAGTCAGAAGAGCATGTGACTCGGGGCACCTGGGTGGCTCAGTCGGTTAAGTGTCTACCTCCGGCTCAGGTCATGATCTCTGGGTCCTGGGATCTGACCCCACATTGGCTTCCTGCTCAGCAGGAAGTTTGCTTCTCTTTCTCTCTTCCCCTCTCTCCTGCTGTCCCTCCCCACCACTCATTTTCTCTTTCTCTCTCTCGAATAAAATCTTAAAAAAACAAAACAAAAAACATGTGACTCTTAATCTCAGGGTCGCGGGTTTGTGCCCCCATTGGGTATAGAAATTGCTTAAACTTAAAAAAAAAAAAGACAACAGCTGTTTTGTCTATACACTGCAAATCTGTTGTTTAGTGTGGCCACTTTCATTAATTATCTTAGCTAGATCTTCTGGAGAACTTGCAGTTTCTGCATTAACAATTGCTGTTTCATGTCTTACACTTTTACGTTATAGAGATGACTTCTTTCCTTAAATCTCATGAACCAACCTCTGCTAGCTTCCAACTTTTCTTCTGCAGCCTCTTCATCTCTCTCAGTCTTCAGAGAATTGAAGAGAGTTAGGTCTTGCTCTGGATTAGGCTTTGGCCTAAGGGAATGTTGTGGCTGGTTTGGTCTTCTATCCTGACCACTAAAACCTTCTCCATATCAGCAATAAGACTGTTGTGCTTTCTTATCATTTGTGCATTCACTGGAGTAGCACTTTCAATTTCCTTCAAGAACTCTGCATTCAGAACTTTGCCTGTTTGGCACAAGAGACCTACTGCTTTTTGGCTTATCTCAGCTTTCAGTATGCCTTCTCACTAAGCTTAATCATTTCTAGCTTTGATTTAAAGTGTGAGATGTGCAGTTCTTCCTTTCACTGGAACATTTAGAGGCTATTGTAGGGTTAATTTCAATATTGTTGTGTCTCAGGGAATAGGCCAGGAGTGGGAGGGTGATGGGGGGACACCTGGTTGGTAGTACAACACACACAACACTAAGTTTATCATCTTCTGTGGCCCAGTTTGTGGTGCCCCAAAATAATTACAATAGTAACATCAAAGATTACTGATCATAGATCACCACCATATATAATAGTAATGAAAAAGTTTGAAATCAGGAATTACCAAAATGAGACACAGAGACATGAAGTGAACAAATACTGCTGGGAAAATGGTGCCAGTAGACTTGGGTGATGCAGGGTTGCCACAAACGTTTGATTTGTTTAAAAAAAAAAACAAAATCCAGAATTATCTGCGAAGCACAATAAATTGAGTATGCCTATATTAAAATTGTTTTAGTGAAATAAAATGATTTATTGAATTATACATCTCAGATCATTATTTGACGTCAAATAATTTGGGCAGATGTAGCCCATGAGAGATGATGAATTCTTAGTGTAAGCAGTCACAAACTCATGCCAAATAGGAATTTCTATAGTTCATAAAAGCAAGTATTTTTTACTCTCAAGGAATGGTAATGATTTGACTTTTTCACTATTAAGTATCCTCACCCTGCAAACAAGTTGACCTATCTGAAAGACAACTGCAAATTGGTTATTAAACTCTAGGTTCTTAACACAGCTGAGTATCACCATCCTTGCACTAAAGCTCATACACAGATCACAACTTCTTCAGATGCTTGATTGAACTATATTATAGTAATGTACATTTTAATAAGTTCAGTTATCCAGTATTCTATCCCACTGAGAAAAACAAGAAAGCTTGAGGGTGCCCCTCCCCTACTTTAGGTTTATAGTCCCAATTCTTGGGGTAGGAAACCTACCACAAACTTTAAGAAAATCTAGGGATGAGTTAAATGTCCAGTGGGCATGGGGGGGAGTGCTGGGATTTCCTTGTTGAATGGATGCAGACGATTTTCTTCAATTTGTTTTTCCAATATGATATTAGGTACTTTCTTGTGTTGTTATACTATTCTCAGATGTAAAATTATATTTAAAAATAAAGTAAAATTGCTTAATAATGAGTGTGATTTAGAACTTTTTAACGTCTTTAAAATTATGCCTAATGGGGAAAGTTTGGAGTATAAAATTTACATGTTTACTTTCATATTTCATGAAAATAAATTATAATTTAGATTGTCACTGTTATTACTGAGGTATGAAATTATTGATTTATTCATAGCAAATTCTGTACTGCCTTTATTTGAGGAATCAAGGTTACCTGTCAGTCTAAACACACTCTCCCACTAAGAAATTATTTGGGTAGCTATTAGAAGTACTTGTATCTTGCTTTAAAAGTTTTTAAACACTGCTAATTCATTTGTATCATTGCCAGAAGAGGGAAATAACCTGTATCGACTAGAATCATTTTTTTAAAGCACAAAAAGAAACTCCATCTCTAGTACAGAAATAATTTTCAGATATTAAAAAAAAGATAAATTTGAACCATTTGGCTAAAAGAAAATTGGTGTAGCTGCTTGGTTTTAGCATTAAAGCTTTTATATTGTTTCATGGGAATATTTAAATCCTTAGTTGGTTTACAAATATAAAATACAGAATCATTGTTAATATCACTGTATTTGGAATCTGGAAACTCAGTTTTCAGGTCTGATTCTTTTAGAAATTGTCTAACTGTTGACAGCTTATTAACACCTGGGTATTAGGCTTTCCTTCCATAAAATGGAAATGCCTCTATAGTTAGGAACTGAACAGAAAGAAATAAAATACAGTGGTGCATGTTTTAAAAGATGTCTTTTGACAAATCTTTGGAATTAATATGCCTCCATTGTTATTTTAAAATTCGTACAAAAGAGCCTTATCTCTGTACTTCACAAAAGTGACTAACTAGTACAACCAAAGGCAATTAAGGAGCCCTTAGAGGTGGTAGCACTTTTGAGATCAAATTTGTAAGTCCTTCGGGAACATGTGAAAGCTAAGCAAGAAGAAAGGATTATTTTCTGGAAAAATTCATATCCAAGCCAAATGTTAACACAAATAAGTTTAAAATAGTGCCATCTTTGTCTTCGTTAATTAAAAATTATGAACTGCTCTAATCTGTGAAGGAATTAAGGTTTTGTTTTTGGTGGGGAAAAAATTATTCTAAAGCTTATAGAATATCTATTTGAGTCTTAAGTGTTTCTGCCTTTCATTGTTTCATTTGTTCTCCCAAGGTATTATCACTTTGTTGGATAGGGGTGGGATCCTCAAATCAGTTTGGGATTTTTTTAAGTGTTTTTTTACACACTGTTCTAAAGATTAATTTGTAATATATCATACATATAGACAATGGAATATATATAATTTAAGGAATATTAAAGGCCAATAAAGCAAATAACCTCAAATTAGTTATGTTTAAAATTGAATCATACCTTACACGTTCATAAGGAGCTTAAATATATAGTTTTATATTTTTTCCATTAAAGCTACTTATAAGTATTTTTATTCCTGTGTGTTTTATTTTATTATCACTTTTTAAAAGATTTTATTTATTTATTTGAGAGAGAGAGAGAGCATGGACACACTGAGCATGAGTCCGGGGGAGGTGGGGAGAGGCAGAGGGAAAAGCAGACTCCCTACTGATCAGGAAGACTGTCAACAGGTTCCACCCTGGACTCTGAGATCATGACCTGAGCAGAAGTCAGATGCTTAAGCAGCTGAGCCACCCAGGCACTGCTAATTCATAAATTTTCTGTCATGCCAATAAAAATTACAGTGGTGATTAATTCTGATATCCAGTGAAGTAATTGAAGGTTGGGGGTGATAAATTGGGGATGTAAGCTCTCAGATTTAAGAAAAGCATAATAATTTTAAACAGTATGTTACTGGCACAGGATTCATTTTATAGGTTATTTGCAACAAAATTTGATAGTCTAGAAATATTTAAGAATTTAATATGATGGTTCTATTATATATATAAGAATTTAATATGATTGGAGGTATCTTCAAGCAGTGGGGTTAGATTATCTAATAAATGTTATAACTGGTTAGCAATTTAGAAAAATAGCTTCTATTCCTATCACACGCCACAGTAATTTGCTGATCAATTACCCTTTACTTCCTGAACTGCTTTCTTAAGTTAAATGTTCTTATATAGTGCAGTCATGCCTATTGGCAGAAAAATTAACTTTTACAGCTGAAACAAAGCAGTTATCATTCATATGATTGAAGAGTGAGGAATATACTGTCCTGGTGGGTCTTAGGAACAGTAAATTTGAACTTTCTTTTTTTTTCCCCCCAAGATTTTATTTATTTATTTGAGAGAGAGAGCATGAGAAGGGGGAAGGTCAGAGGGAGAAGTTGACTCCCTGAGAGCAGGGAGCCTGCTGCAGGACTGGATCCCTGGACTTCAGGATAATGACCTGAACCGAAGGCAGTTGCTTAACCAACTGAGCCACCCAGGCATCCCTAAGTTTGAACTTTCATCAGTTCTCTGGAACTGATATTCATAGTGTGATCAGTAACATTAACATCACTTAGGAGCTTGTTAGAAATGCAGAATCTTGAGGGCACCTGGGTGGCTCAGTCAGTTGAGGGTCTGCCTTAGGTTATGATCTCAGGTCCTGGGATGGAGGCATGCCCTCCTTCCCCACCCACTCAGGCTTCTGCTCAGTGGGGAACCTGCTTCTCCCTCTCCTCCCTGTCTCTCCCCCTGCTTTTTCTCTCTCTCTAGCAAATGAATAAATAAAATCTTTTTTTTTTTTTTAATGCAGATTCTTGTCCCCCACACTTACTGAGTCAGAATCTGCATTTATCAAGGTCCCTGGTGATCTGTATACACATTGAAGTTTGAGAAGTACTGCTTTAGAAGGGTGTTTTATATTAAGCTAACTTTTTAAAATTTCTGGTTATAATAATAGCAACCTTGTTTACTACTGGCTCAGCCAATTTAAACTAGGATCAACCTAATTTTTTTGTAGTGTTAGGAAGGCTTATCTCCAAACATTGTTGCCACCTTGTTTGACATATGGTTTAGGGGCACCTGCTCCGTCAATTGGTAGAGTATGCAACTCTTGATCTCAGAATCATGAATTCAAGCCCCATGATGGGTGTAGAGCTCACTTAAAAATTAATTAATTAACTAAAAAATGTGTGGTTATTAATTTAGCTTAATTTTGGGCTTTTTAAGTAGTAATCATGACACATTTGCCTATATGCCAAAATTATTAAGGTTCTCTTTAAGGGGCCTTTATTAGTTTTTAGGATGTATTTAGGGTTTGGTTTTTTTAATTGTCTTTTGAAAGTGAATTAGATATAGGAACTAAACAATACAGATTTCCAACCAGATTGTTAGGGTTTGCATCCTGGCCACTCATCTTACTACCTTTGTGTCAAGTTACTGAACTCCCATATCCTATTTTTTCTTTATCAATTGTAGAAAATTAGACTACCAATCTTATGGAGTTGTTAGGATTACATGAGTTATTATATGTGATTTCTGATCTTTATGTAGTTATCTCTTCATTATATGTTCTAGTAAAAGAAGATAGATATATTAATCTAAAACAGTTTGAGCAAAATGTATGAAAGTTGCATATATTGCAGTGTTTCCGTACTGTATTGCAGTGTAGCCACCTCTCCAGGAATCTTGGAGTCATTCTTCATTCCCCTCATCACCCAGTATTTCCTTTCCCTTCCATCTGTGCTCCTACTGACTTGGTCTGTAGAGGCTTTCATCGTCTCACTTGCATTAGTGATTTTTTGCAGTAGCTTCTAACTTGGTCCTCCAGTCCCGTCCTCAGCATTACTAACAGTGTTGTTCTGATACAGTGTCCTACCTGAAAGCTGTTACTGATTCTCTTCTAGCCCAGCATGGTGGGTTCCTTCTCAGTAAAATGTGGTGGGTAGGGCGGGTTAATAATATAATGTATTTCTGGATAATAGAAATTCAGTAAGTGGTAGTTAATATTATCTTTTTAAAGTGTGACAGTTTTTGGTTATCTTTCTGAAACTCTTCAAACATTTATGTTAAAATTAATATGTGGTTCATAAATATATCACTGGGTAGGGAAACTTAGAGATGAACTTAGTGTCAGGAAAAGGCAGTTTGGAATTAAAATTAATGCAATGAATTAACGATTGAATACCGAAATGAAGAATAATAGCACTTAATTTCTGTTGTCTGTCTTCAGTTAATATATTTATTTATTAAAGAAATTTGTGAGTCTGTACACAGTTTTTTATTATGCTTTGTAGAGGGGACATGTATATTTACCATCAGTTGACATGAAATTCCAAGTCTTCTTGTTAACTCCATTTAGAGTTGACATAAACATAACATAAACATTATGTTTTCCTTAAGGAAAAAACTGGGACAAATTTGGGCATATTCCTACTAATCTTATTTCTAACAGTAGAGACTTAAAATTCAAAGAATATAAAGAAATTTATCTTCTTTCTTAGTCTAACCAATAATTATTATATTTGTTGCTTAGAAAAAGCAGAGAGATCTTGCTAAAATGAGAAAATGTCTCAGACCAGAAGAACTGACAAACCAGATGAACCAAATAGAAATAAGCATGCAACATGAACAGCTGGAAGAAAGCTTTCAGGAACTTGTGGAAGATTACCGACGTGTTCTTGAACGCCTCGCTCAAGAGTAGAGATTATTTGGCTCTGTACAGGAAGTTTGCAAATTTCTGTACATTGTGTTATGGAAAATCTGATGATGACTTTAATTTTAAAATCTTGTAACATTTACTTACATTAAAAGTTATCTATCTTATCTTTAGTTGAATATTTTCTTTTGGAGAGATTGTATATTTTAAAATACTGTTTAGAGTCTATGAGCATATATTACATTTTAAAAAAATATATAGCTTCTGAAATATCACTGCAATCGCTTCCCTTCTTAACAGTATAATAAATGTTTAGTTGTGATATGCTAACGTGTGATGATATGATTCTTAAATACTTATGATAAACTTTTTGGTCTTGTTAAAAAAAACTTCAGGTTTTCACATCGTGTAATATCCTCTAGGTCCCTTCACGTCACAAATGGCTTTTAGGCTTTCATTATCATTCCTCCCATTTTTTGCTTTTAAGATTTTATACCTGGCACCTTTAAACACATTTCTTTAAGGTTTTCCCTAGTAATCTTGTTTTTCCTGTGTGGTTTCTCCAAATAAGAAATATTCTTAGTATAGATTTGTTTGTAATGCCAATATGTTTGATATCACATATTAATTGAGGATAATTTAGGAAGTTAGCATAAATGTATAAATAAAATTTTGAAAAAGAAGTTAGCCTAAATATTTTATAAATAATGTAAAATAATAAATCAGTTTATAAAAATCAATTTATACACCATTATTGAAATATATCTTGTGTAAAACGAGGTGTATATGTGTTGTGATTTGTTACAAGGTTCTGAAGATGTTGAAGTCCAACAGGAAAACAACCCAAAGTAATGATAAATTGTTTACTATAATCTTACTTTATTTTTATTAGAGTATAAATAAATTGCTTGATATGGAACCATTAAAAGTAAAAGCCTCATGTTTATAATGTGTGCCAGTAAGTGAGGTATTGCAGAACATCAAAAATGGGATATAAGCTGAACTTGACTTTTATTATTTTTTATTTTAAAAGATTTTATTTATTTGTCAGTGAGAGCACAAACAGGGGGAGAGGCAGGCAGAAGAAGAACATACTCCCTGCTGGGTGGCTCAGTTGGTTAAGCTTTCCATTTAGGGCATGAACGTTACTTTTAAAATCTGATTTGTTCAATGCTTGTGGCAAAATCCCAACTTGGATAAGCACTATCCTGTCCTGAGATCAGCTTTCCATCAGTAAAACCTGTCAGACACAGGAGAAGCAAAGTAACTTGTCCCCTTTGGACGCAAAATAGCCATGGCCAGTGGCACACCAATGGCACTAAGCCAAGCCCCCTTCCAGGGTGTTGGAAAAGTTTTAGTCTCCCCTCAAAAGCTTCTATATATAGATGAAACTTGAATTTCTGAAAGTGTATATGTACATTATTTGTTCAGATAGAATGAACTAGTTCAGTTAAAATCCTTTCTGAGGGGCACCTGGGTGGCTCAGTGGGTTAATAAAGCCTCTGCTTTTGGCTCAGGTCATGATCCCAAGGTCCTGGGATTGAACCCCGCATTGGGCTCTCTGCTCGGCAGAGAGCCTGCTTCCACCTCTATCTGCCTGCCTCTCTGCCTACTTGTGATCTCTGCCTGTCAAATAAATAAATAAAATCTTTAAAAAAAAAATCCTTTCTGAAAATATATGAAAGCAATTTGCTTTCCATCTAAATTAGCTAAATTAAAAATTTTTTATTAAAAATTCACATTTGATACCTCAAAATGAGCTCCAAGGGAGGGGGTGGACAGTACAGTCTAAACAAATTATCTTTCAACATATTTTTGATATAGAAACCAGAAAAAGTCAGTGGAATACCAATTTCTATACTTTTTTAAAAAGCAATGTTCAATGATCCGTTTTTGAATAAAAATCTGGTTTAACATTAATCTTTGGGACTTGAAAGGCTGTACCTTCATTTGGATTTAGAAGGATGAAAATGTGATAGACCCATATCTTGTGTGGTATAATTAAATATCAGAATGAGCGTGTAGGACCATGTATGAATCCAACACAGCCACCTTCTAGGTCCTGGGATCACTTTCCACCCTCCAGTAGTAGCCTTCACCCATTTTATCATCCACATACCGATCTGTATTTATTTGTGGCCTTTACTTTTTTCACTGACCTCCCCTGCCAATCACCCTTAATTTTTTCTGTGTCCTCCAAATTGCATTTTCTCTGCATGTAAGAACATGATTGCTTTCTGAGCATCAGTTTTTCATCTGTAAAATGAGGTACTAGAATTATCTCTAGGCTTCCTCCCTGTTCTAAGATACATGTTTATGCTTTTCATCTTTTGTTCTCATTCTAAATGCTTTCATACTAAAATGTGAGTGTAGATGTGGTATATATCTAAAGGCATTTTTGTAAGTCATTCAGATTTCATAGTTTATATGTGAGTTAGCGTGAGAGGAAAAAAACAAAACACTATATGTCCCTGATTGTCTCCAAATTGCCAGGGCAGGGCCCCAGCTTGCTGCATCAGAACCTTATCCCGAAAATTTATCTCATCCACTGCCATCCTTGCCTACTAGAGGAAAGTGGACAGCAAAGCCCCCAACACTGTATCAGAGAATGATTAGAATCATAGACCTTAGAGGTCAAATGATGTAATTCCTTAAACTCAATCTTAAATTCTTTTTATCTGAATTTAAAAGTCTGTTTAATAGTATTAAATATTGATTAAATAACAAAGTGCCCATAATTCTTCCTTTAAAAAAAAAAAAGATTTATTTATTAGAGAGAACACAAACTTGGGAGGGGCAAAGGGAGTATCCTCAAAATCCTCATGCAGAACTCAATCCCAGAATCCTGAGATCATGACCTGAGCTGAAATCAAGAGTCAGGACACTTAACCAATTGAACCACCCAGTTGCTCCCATAATTTTTCCTTCTGAATAAAATTATTTTACATTCATATAGTATGTATATTTACATTAAACATACCAGTGGATTTAACGTGTTTAAAATGTTCTTGTAACAGATGAACAATATTTCATATTGATACTCCCATAATAAACTATTTACTTATATTTTTTATTATAACATTCAAATGAATTAATGTCTTTGTATGTGTATATATATTATATATATATAATATATATATACACATTTATCTTTTCATCTGTTAAATCATTTCCTTAAGATAAATTCCTGGAAAATGCAGTTACTGAGTCAAAGGGCAAGAATATCTCTATGACTCAGTTATTCAAACAAGCCATATTTTCCAGAATAGCTTATAAATTACTAACATATGAATGTTAGTTCATTCATATGAATGAACTAGTTTTAACAGAATTTCAGTGGCATGGGATATTGATTTTGTTGTTTCAATAGTATAGAATCTCAAATCTATATTTCTTTTGCTTAATGGGAAGACTGAATATTCTTGTTTTTTCTTGTGTTTTTTTTTTAAGATTTTATTTATTTTTTTGACAGAGACACAGCGGGAGAGGAAACAGAAGCAGGGGGAGTGGAAGAGGGAGATGCAGGCTTCCCACTGAGCAGGGAGCCTGATGCAGGGCTCAATCCCAGGACCCTGGATCATGACCTGAGCTGAAGGCAGACGCTTAACGACTGAGACACCCAGGCACCCCTATTCTTCCATTTTTTAAATGAAATTTTTCCTAATATGAACTATCCATTTGATTCTTTAAAAATTTATATTTTGGGATCTACACTCTCACTTTATAGATGGACAATAGATCGAGAGTTTCACTTGCATAAGGTCACATATAAATTTATTGCAAAGTCAGGCTATCCCCTGGGCTTCTGACTTCTCCATCTTATTTTCTATCAAGTAGGCTAACCAAGTCATAAGCATGCCCACTAAGCTCTTTGTAAGAGGGACTTTTTTCCATTTGCACCTGGAAAACACCTCACTTACATGACATTCACCCTAGGCACCAGACAAATACCCTAACTGTCCTCTTGTTTTTATAACCATAGAGGAGCAGGTATTAGGAAAAGGATGTTTGGTTATGACTAAAAGTAATGGTGCCTCATTTGAAGTACAGCTTGAAGTTCCTCATTTCCTCTCAACAATTTCAAGCTTTCAACATCCATACATTTCCTGTTTCCATATTCTTTCATATCTTTATTATAATACATATTTCATTCTCCCTTGCATTAAGTGTTACAGTGGGGTTATGCAGTGCATTTACTCATTGATTTGGGTATATATATATAACAAGTAGTATGCACGTAGTACAAAATTGCAAAAGGGCATACAATAAAAAGTTCCCCACCCTAGTCCTCCAGAAACAATCCCCTGTTCCTAATAATTTGTATATATATAGATGCATAAATGAGCACATATGTATATATCTTTTATTTTACATATTGTAACCTACATATATTGTTAGCTCTAAGTTGCTTTTTTTTTTTTTTTTAAGATTTATTTATGGTGGGGGCGGGTACATGTGAGCAGAGGTAGAGACAGAAGGAGAGGGAAAGAAAAGCAGATTCTCCACTGAGCACGAAGCCAGATACAGGGCTCAATCTCTCAACACTGAGATCATGACCCGAGCCAAAATCAAGAGTTAAAGACTTAACCAACTGAGTCACCCAGGCACCCCTGTAACTTGCTTTTTAAGTGATATATCTTGGGACACCTCGGTGGCTCAGTCAGTTAAGCAACCGGCTCTTGATTGCCACTCAGGTCATGATCTCGGGGTCCTGGGATAGAGCCCCATCTCAGGCTCCAGGCTTAGTGGGGAGTTTGCTTGAGATTCTTTCCCTCTGCCCCCCTCCCTACTTGCATGCTCTCTTTCTAAATAAATAAATATTTTTGAAAAATAAAAAAACCTGATATATCTTGGAGATCATTAATGCTGTCTTGTTTAATGGCTGCACAGTATTCCGTTGTATGGATATATCATAAGTCACTTTACCGGTCCCCTATTATTTAAGTGGTTTCCAATATTTTCCATTACAAACGTACTGCAATGCCTATTCCTATACAGAGGCAAGTACACCTACACACTGAAACCTTAGAAATAATATCTTTATTCTGATCTCATCTTTCTAGTGACTACACTACATTTACAACAGTCAAATGAACATGAATGAAGGTTACAGAGCTTGAACTGTACCCATGTGGAATAAAGTATGCATACTGGACTAATCCCACCATCCTCATCCACAGCTAGAAATATGAATTATCTTTAAGTCACATGAGTTGAATGCTTAGGCATATGCTCCTCTTTGTTTATTCCTCTAGTCTTGCTTAGCTCTTCTCAAAACTTATCATCCAGAAGAATTGCTGTCCAGCAGGGTTTCTTAGTGTCAGCACTACTGACATTTTGGGCCAGATCATTCTTTGTTGTGTGGGGCTGGCCCATGTACTGTGAGGTACTAGATGCCATTAGCACTACCCTTGTCTCCAGATGTAACAACCAAATACATTTAGACATTGTCACATGTCCTCCGGAGGACAAAATCACCCTTGGTTGAGAACCACTGCTATTTAGAATTGAATATTCATCCATGTTAGGCACTATTTTTTATTATGCACCACAGACACTGTACAAAGGTCAAAATGAGTCAGAGTACTTGATGAGAAGCTGCTTCCACCTGGTTTCCACCCAGTCACTCAGTTCACTTCTCCAGAGGCAGTTACTTTTACCAGTCTCTCTCGTGTCCCTCGGAGTTAATGATCAGTCTGCAAATAACTGTAATTTTTTGTCTTATCACAAATGCTGCTATACCATATGCAGTACTCGGAATGTTTTCCAGCTAAATTTTTTTTTTTTTTAAAGATTCATTTATTTGACAGATAGAGACCACAAGCAGGCAGAGAGGCAGGCAGAGAGAGAGAGAGAGAGAGAGAGAGGAGGAAGCAGGCTCCCCGCCAAGCAGAGAGCCCGATGCGGGGCTCGATCCCAGGACCCTGAGATCATGACCTGAGCTGAAGGCAGAGGCTTTAACCCGCTGAGCCACCCAGGCGCCCCTCCAGTTAAATTTAACTCATTTTTTTAGTACATATTAGAAAACTTCAACTTTAAACACCTTGATTCTAAACAGCTGTTTGGTATTTCATAATATGATTTCAGTGTGTTTAATCCAATCCCATATTAACAGACATCTGGGTTGTTTCCCATCTTCCGCTCTTACAAGCAGAGCTGCGGTGAATATTCTTGTGTATACTCCCAGTTTGTACATGTGGGAGTATGTATGCACGATGGGGATGGAATCACTGAGTGAAAGGGTGTGGACATTTTACATTTTGGTAGATTGAATACATATTTGACACAGTAAAGAAATTTGAATATGGATTCTATATTAGGTGAGATGGGATTTTGCATTGTTGTGATAACGATATTGTGATTGTGTAGGAAATTGTCTTTATTCCTAAGGAGTACATGCTGAAGTATTTAGGAGCAGAGTCATAGTGTCTGCAACTTACATGAAAATGGTCCAGAAAAAAAGTATGTACAGGAGTGATACATATCCTTACATACCCACATGCATATAGACAAATGTATGTACAGAAACAGAAAGCAAATGTGCCCCAAATTTTTAAATTATTGAATCTAGGGCACCTGGGTGGTTCAGTCGGTTAAGTGACTGCCTTGGGCTCAGGTCATGATCCTGGGGTCCTGGGATCCAGTCCTGCACCAGGTTCCCTGCTCTGCGGGGAGCCTGCTTCTCCCTCTCCCTCTGCCTACCACTCCTGCTGCTTGTGCTCTCGCTCTCTCTCTCATTCTGTCAAATAAATAAAAAGGAAAGTCACTTTAAAAATAAATAAATTATTGAATGTAGGTGGAAGATATATACAGGTGTTCACTATATATATGATTCTTCAACCTTTCTGTATTAGATTTGCAAAATAAAAATTGGGAAAGAAAAGTTATTGCATGCATGAAACAAAAACATACGGTGAAAAAGAAACACTGAATAAAAAAGAGCTTTTGGAAATTTAAAATAAATATTCTAATTCAAGAAGCAGAAATGTGGGTCATAATGTTGAAGAAATTTCCTAGGACATCGAAAAGAGAAAAAATGAGAGAAAAGATAAATCAATGTGGGAATTCTGATAGCCAGCTTATTTTCATTTCAGAGAGGAAAAGAAAACCAGAACATTATCAAAAAAGGGAGGATAACTCCTGAGTTGAGGAAATGAATCTTCAAATTAGAAGCACAATGAAGGCCAAACAAGGTTAAACCACCATCACTAATATTTATTGAGCACTTACTATCTGTGAAACACTTGAATCGGTCCTGTCAGTTCTCACAACAACCCTCAGAGGCACATGGTAAGTAATCTCCTCAGGTGAGGCCTGGGGAGATAATTTCGTCCAATATCACAGAGGAAGTGACAGAGCTAGGATTTTAGTACAGGCAGTCTAATTCCCTTGGGTTCTTTACTACACCACTTACTTAAAAAAACCCACATATTGACTAAATTATTAAATTCCAAAACACTGAGCATAAAAAAAGATCCCAAATGCTTTCTGAGGGCAAGACAAGTCACCTGGGGAAGCGGGGGCATTTAAATAGCATTAGACTTCACATCAAGCATTCTCCATGCTGGGGTGCCTGAGTGGCTCAGTGGGTTAAAGCTTCTGCCTTCAGCTCAAGTCATGATCCCAGGGTCGTGGGATCGAGCCCCGCATCAGACTCTCTGCTCAGCGGGGAGCCCTTCTCTCTCTCTGCCTACCTCTCTGCCTACTTGTGATCTCTGTCAAATAAATAAATAAAATCTTAAAAAAAAAAAGCATACTCCATGCTAAAAGACAATGGAACAATGTCTTCAAAATATAGAATCCTATACCCAAACTATCAATCAAACGTGAGAGTAAAATAAAGATGGTTTTGGGAATCTAAGAAACTGAGAACTTACATCACACACTTTCTGATGAAGTTACTTGTAGATCTAGTTTAGCAGCATGAAGGTGAATCAAAGAGCATGTTAAGATGTGGAGTATGTGAGATGATAAAACTCATCTGATTCCAATAAAAAGAAATCTGAGGATGGCAACTGAATAATATCTCTAAAAGCAATTGGTCCAGATTATAATAGAAGACTATGAACTCAAGGGAAAAAATATACATATATATATGAAAGTCAGACTCCAAACATCATAAACTGTGGTTGGCATGGCTTTGAGCAGTAACTAGAAAAAAACCGGTTGAGCCCAGTCAGACTGGGAAAGGGTAGGATGGGAGACTATCCCTTTTCATTGCAACCATTGTTGTAACTGCATGTTTTTAAAAACTATGTGTGGGGCACCTGGGTGGCTCCCCCACCCAGGGTTAAAGCCTCTGCCTTCGGCTTGGGTCACGATCCCAGGGTCCTGGGATTGAGCCCCGCATCGGGCTTGCCGCTTGGTGGGGAGCCTGCTTCCCCCTCTTTCTCTCTGCCTGCCTCTCTGCCTACTTGTGATCTCTGTCAAATAAATAAATAAAATCTTTTAAAAAATTAATAAAAACTATGTGTTACTTTGATACGAAATTTTATTTAAATACTACCACTATATTGTTCAGCAAGTAACACTGAACATATATTGTTGTCAAATAAAAGATAACTAAAACATGTAAGTTTTAAAAATAGGTTTACCTGACGTAGGCAAGTGGCACCTTTAAACAGTGAGACTGTGCTCAGCCTGACTTCCACAAAGCAAAACTTGCCAAAAGAAAAGTTAATGAAGAGCTTTCTTTAATTAAAAAAAGTGAACCAAAAAAAAAAAAAAGAAAAAACACAATATTTAATTATTTTCTTTGGAAACCGATTCTCAATGGGACCATAGTTTACCACACTCCTTATTTGGCTACCAAAAGAAACTTGACCCCCTAGTGCAATGAATCAACAGACACCACATAGAAAACCACAGCTTTAGAAATTTTCATTTCTTAATTTTAGGGCCTTTCCGTTAGCCCTGTAAAAAAAACTATTTTTTAAGATCTCCAGTGTTGTAACGTACACAGGCTGGAAAAGGGTTGTGTCTTCTCTCCCATGACCTCTCCCTGGGCCTCACTGTCTTGATCTTCGTGCTGGAAGGGGTGGGTTTAGGGCTGGGTTAGATGGTCTTTGAAGCCTTTTCCAGGTCTTCAACTGTATTCTCTCTCTTCGAACTTAATAAAAGACCAGTTGGAAAACGTGCTTTGGGTAGACTCTCCGTTCACCTGGACAGTTCTTTAGATTTTTTAATTAATAATTTTGGCAGGTGAATCCGTGCGGCAGTCATGGGCTGCGCAGTTTGTTTGCCTCGCTCTCTGAATCCCCCTTTGTGAAGGCCGCGGGGGCCACCACAGTGAGGCTTGTTTGCTGTCTGTTCCTCGAGCAGCTGCTGCTTTTCTTCCTTTATCCTTTATCAAGCAAGAGAGAATGCAGGGATGTTTGTGTGTGCTTCAGAGGAGGAAAATGCTCTCCAGACAGGTTGTTCTCTGGGTTAAAGTGGATGGAGTGAGCACCGAGGAGCTATAGCTCAATGGGGAGAGAGGTCGAGGCAGCATCTGCCCCCCCTGTTTGTTTCGACACTTTCAGTCTTGCATAGAGAACGGTGTTGAGTGAGAGGCGAGCAGAAGTTAAGAAACTGCTTAGTTTCTCAGGCAGTCTGGGGGGGTGGAGGCGGGGAGTGGGATGGGAGAAGGGGACATCCAGCTAGTTTTCTTTTTCTATTATTAAAGCCCTTGCCATTTCATCATCTCCGCTTTGGAGAATCTTACCGCAGTGTGTTTTGCAGAGCCGCTAATGGACCCAGGAGTACTGTGTCCTGCTTACGGTAAGAAATATCAAAATTCCCAATATTTTCAGCCTGTGACATTCATGGTCAAACTGCGGTCTCTATGAACTGGTTTCACGCAATCCTGGTTTTGCTCAAACACACGAAGCATGATAGAGCAAACAGAACCATAAAGCCAGTAAAAGAATATACAAAGATGGAAAGATAGGAGATGGTAACCGGGAGTGTACCATCACTTTGGGAAGGAAAGAAACAAACCAGTAAGTAACGTTAGAGAAGGGTGGAAACAAAGAAATGGGAACAAGAGCAGACTGGGGGCAAAGGGAAGAGAGATGGCGCAGTAGACTGCAATAAGGCCCCAGGTAGCAGTGGGCATTCCTGGGCGTCTGTGTATGGTTTGCCTGGTCTGCTCTCTGGGACCCCGCACAGATGTGTGACTGGTCATGGTAACGATAGGTTTCTTCTCTTAGAAAGTCCAGTCAATGGTACATAGAATAAACGGTACAATGGTGCATAGAATAAAAACTCTGGCTGAATATACATCAACCTGCTGTATTCAATACTGATTACCTGGACAAAGCTTTTCTGGGGGACTTCTACTTTCTATAGTATACATTTTGGTATTTCTAAGTGTTTTCATTTTTTTAAGATTTTATTTATTTATTTGAGAGGGAGAAAGTGAGAGACAGCATGAGAGGGTAGGTCAGAGGGAGAAGCAGACTCCCCATAGAGCTGGGAGCCGGATGCGGGACTCGATCCCGGGACTCCGGGATCATGACCTGAGCCGAAGGCAGTCGCTTAACCAACTGAGCCACCCAGGCGCCCTATTTTTATTTTTTTAAAGATTTTCTGTATTTATTTGAGAGAGAGAGAATGAGCATGAGTGGGGAAGAGGAACAGAGAGAAAGGGAGAAGCAGGCTCCCCGCTAAGCAGGGAACCTGATGCAGGGCTCGATCCCACGACTCTGGGATCATGACCTGAGCCAAAGACAGATGTTTAACTGACTGAGCCACCCAGGCACTCCTTTAAGTGTTTTTAAAGAGCACATATTACATACTTCAATAAACAGAAAAAACAAAACAAAAAACCAGACTTTTTAAAAAGTTCCAATAAGGAGATCAAGAGCATTTTCCTTGTGGATTACAGATGCTAAAGAAAGAATTATATCCCTTTCTCTCACCTTCAACTTCACAGGAAGTGAAACGGATTAAACAGGTTCTAATTTCCTGGAAGCTTATCTAATTAGGGTTCAGCATTTTTCTCAGGTCTTGGCAGCCAAGGATAGCCAGACTCTATAACCCTTCACCCCTGGAGTTGTTCCTATTGGCTAATTCTCTCAAGGGTATTTGGTCCTTTTTTTTTTTTTTTTTTGACAGAGAGAGATCACAAGTAGGCAGAGAGGCAGGCAGAGAGAGAGAGGGGGAAGCAGGCTCCCTGCTGAGCAGAGAGCCCGATGTGGGACTTGATCCCAAGACCCTGAGATCATGACCTGGGCCGAAGGCAGCGGCTTAACCCACTAAGCCACCCAGGCGCCCCTATTTGGTCCTTTTTTATGGACAATCTTGTGAACATGTTAGTCTCAGCTTTCCAATTAGTTTTTTTTTTTTTTTAATTTTTAAGTACTTTCTACACCTAATATAGGGCTTGAACTCACAACCCTGAGATCAAGAGTTGCATACTCCACCCACTGAGCCAGCCAGGTGCCTTTCCAACTAGTTTCTTAAGAACAAAAATAAAATCTGGGTGCGTAGGTGGCTTAGGTGGTTGAGCTTCTGTCTTTAGCTTGGGTCATGATCCCAGGGTCCTGGGAATAAGCCCAGAGTTGGGCTCCCTGCTGAGCAGGGAACCTACCTCTCCCTCTTCCTCTGACACTCTACCTACCTGTGCTCGCTCTCTCTCTCTCTGTCAAATGGATAAATAAAATCCTTAAAAAAAAAAACCAAAACGAAAATAATATCGTCTCTTTGGAGCCAGAGTAGGCATTAAGTATTCCTATGTTGGCTGATTGTTAAATTGTCTAGTAAACTTTTTGCCTTTCTTCCTTACTCTGAAGTGTAACCATTCTCCGGAAGTGTATAAGCAGCTGCTACTTTTCCAGGGATTACTAATGGACTAGATGGCAGTCATTAAGTGTACACATTTTTATTTAGATACCATGGAGGCAAATACACACTTCTGCTTTAACTCAACTTTCCTCTGAGCCAGTTCCAAGAGATGATGTCAAAGAGGGCTTTTTTCCTCAACCTGCATAGTTTCAAAGCAAAACTTGACCGAAACAAATATTATCAGAAAACTCGGATGCATCAGTGAGTGAGATCTCGGACTACTCTCATCCTCTTCCCTGTAGCCCTCCCAGATCCTCCTTCTCTTGGCTCTTGCCACCTCTCTGTGCTCCAACAATGAACAGGCTATATGCTGAAGTAATCTTTCTTTTTTTTTTTTTTATTAACATATATTGTATTATTTGCCCCAGGGGTACAGGTCTGTGAATTGTCAGGTTTACACACTTCACAGCACTCACCAAAGCACATACCCTCCCCAATGTCCACTGAAGCATTATTTCTGCTTACAATCTTGCACAACATCTTTCAAGTCAAGAGGTTGAACCAACTTGAAATTAATACTGGCCAGACTGGGCTGGAAAGCAACAACTCCCTTGGGACAATGTTTTGGTCTTACCCTACAGCTACCTTAGTCCTGTCTGACACCATTTTACTTGACAGACTGTTCAGGAAAGTACGGCAAGCTATTTGCTGAGCCCATTTGGACCAGGTTTATAAATGGCAATAGATTCCTGACATTTTCTGAATTTCAGGGTAGGAGGGGCTCAGGTAGGACAATATTGCTCTGAGAAGGGGGTGGAACTTCGTTTCTTTTACATAGAATTTATATGACTGAGAAAATGTCATTAGACAAATCAAAAATGAGAGGGACAGGAGGGTTACATACAACTAAAGTCCTTCTCCTTTGCCCCCGGTTCCTTCTTGGTTGGCATTGCTATAGATCAAGAAAAGGGCACACACAGCAAGGAGAAATCCTCTTGATTTCTCACAACTGCCTTAGATATGGCATTACTCTTCTCAAAATACATGGAGAATCTATGCATTTTCTCTAAGGATACCCCTTGATTATTCGGTAATTTATCCATTGTTGTCTCAAATGTTGGCATAGGAAATGACCTTCTGCCAGCTAGTTGGTTAAGAGTGCCTTAGAAATTTTCCACCTGAACAGATAATCATTTGAAGCTGGACCCTAACTTTACAGGGGTCCAATGAGCTGCTGTTTTATGTTTAGGGATGTTTATGCAGGACTCCTGGTTCCTGGAAAGAATGTTCATTTGACTTAAAATATGTAAATAAATAAAAGTATTTCCTCAAACTAAAATCAGATAAATCAGATGGCAGGATTGGAAATATTCTTCTCAAGCCGTAGAGTAAAATGCTGAGAAATGATCCTGAAATCAAATCAAAAGGCAAAATTCTCCAATTTGAGAAGGAAGGTCAGGAAGGGTGAATGAAGGCAACTCAGGCTAGATGACAGTCTTGCTGAAGCTGTCCAGGACCTAGCATACCAGTTACCCTCAGCAGGCCATAGAATCTGCTTTGTGCCCAGTAAGAAATACTGCATTTTTCAAGTTAGTTTTACAATGTGTTCATATATTCTTCTATAGATATGTAAGCATCTTAGTATAGTTGTTGTTTTTTTTTTTTAGGTATCTTGCATTGTAGGTAATCCTAATAAGTATTTAAAAATCTAAACTTGTAAAACAAGTTACAGGATGATGTTTTACAAAACAAAATTTATTTTTTAAGAGATTTACTTCATCTTGCATAATCTCCTAGAGGATTTAAAACATGTGAATTTGAATTACGAATTCAATACATATATTACAGAAACCAATATAATTTAAATTTGATTACAAACTATATACAACTTTTGAAAAAGTTATATAGTATAAATCTATAATAAAATATCATTAAGTAGAAGAAGGAAAAACTGACTTCAAAAATATGAATATCAGAATTTATTTCTGATTTATTTCTCTTATAAAAGATAAAAAGATTTTTTTTAGATAAAAAGATTTTAAAAGGTGCTAATAAGACATGAACTTAGGTAAAAAATAAAAAGGTAAAAGACCTATAAAACAATAATGAATCACAATTAATAAAAATATTTTAACATTAAAGAATGAATTTTTGGACACAGAAACTGAAGGTATTAAGAAGTTATCCTTTATTTCTTGAATTCTGGCTTTGAAAAACTACTCAACTTTGTATTCAAGAATCCCAAGTACAGAATCTGAATATTGGTGGGCGTTCAAATCATTGAAGTACCACAGTGTAATTAACCTTCCTTTCACAGGCAGGAAGATGCAGAAATGGAGTAGAGAAGTGAGTCAGTAGTGGTTATTCATCTAAATGAAAGCATTCTGATGCCCTGACTCTCCAGGATCACAGAATGCTAGAATCTCAAAGGATCTCAGATGTTGCTGGTCTAGCCTTTTATCCTACTGGTCAGTATGCATTTATGGCATAAACTGATGATTTGGGAGGACACACGCTGGCAACCTTTAATTCTTCTAATGTCAGGGAGATATTGTATGAGATAAGCCAAGTAAGAGGTCAGTGGGTGAGCTGCGTAACCTGTGCAAGTTCCTATCTGTGTCATTTCTAGCTCATCCTAGATACCCGCATTCTATGCCAAACTTATTAGGCATTTTCTCCCTGGATTCCACTATAGTGGGGCCACCTGCGTCCACACAGTGCTTCCCTTTCCTTCTCCTTGTGGTTGCAGGAGAACAGAACAGATTCACCATTTTCAAAAGCTCTCTCCCTGGAACTGATCTAAGTTTGAAAAAGGTAGAGCTTGACATAACCTGTGGCAGTGCTTTTCATTCTCAACCTTACACATCTTATTTACCTCGGCGGAAAACATTATTTCTCTTTATCTTTCAAGGTGACCCAAAAGCATCCAAAACTGGGTCTCCAAGAAGTATAGCACGTGTCCCCCAAGGAACTGCCACAATTCATTCTTTAAAAGTAAAAGTATCAAAAGTATGTAGTCATTAAAAAGAATGAGTTTGAACTAAGATTTGATGTTTATAGTGAGTGCAAAAAGCATGTCCTAACAGTAAGGATGTGAGTTTTAAATACTTAACATATTTGCCTGTAAAAGGCACGGAATGATGTACACAGTGGCTGACTGGAAAGTAGGATTGTGGTGTGCAGAGAGGGTTAGGAAGGGGACATAGGCTTTTTTCCTTTATTCATTTCTGAATTGTCTGGATGTTTCATTAAGTGTGTACTTAAATTCTTAAAAATTAATTAGGAACACCACGCACAATCACCAAGGATCCTTATCAGTCTTTACTGCATCAAGTCTGGGAAACCGGTAAATCCTTGGTTTGGCTGGTTCCGTGGAGAGCTGAATTCCTTCACCAGACATTCCTTAAATACTAGGTACCAAGATCAATCATATCTGGTCTATGACAGGATGGAAATCTGCCCCAAAATGCAGCTAAGAGGAAAAGTGGATTTGGTAAGAATGGGCACCGTCATCACTAGGGATACAACAGCACCCTCACTTGGCTCATGATTGGCCTTCTGTAGGCTTCATCTTTCGGCAGCGCCACTGGCAGACGTCATCCTCTCATTCTTAAAAGTCAAATTTAGGACTAAGACTCCAGTTAATATCGTTGAGCGGGAAGTGTCCTTGGGGAAAGAGAAGTCCCCGGAACAGATCCACTGGGGTACCCAGAATTGATTTTGCAGCTGCACAGAGATTCTCGTCTTGTCTGGAGTCTCTGCTGAGTAATGTAATTTCTGGGACAGCAAAGGGGCAGCTAGTGACTTTGAACCAAATTTTACCTTTCAACTCAATCCAGGGAAATTGCAACAGAGTGGCCGACGATGCAAAGTGCTATGTTGAACGCTAGATTGTGCTTTATTTTTTTCCTCCCGACTTCACGTTTCCATGCACCAAAATGTTGATGCTACAAATATTGGATGCCACGCTTACCTGACAGGCTTCTTCCATCCCACCTGGGCGCAGGGGCTCTGAGCGAGCGCGCGAACCGTGGCTGGAGCCCGCCTCTCGCGGCCGGAGCGGGCTCGGCGGGCCGTCAGTGCCGGAGCCGCTTCGCTGCCGGGACTCCCGCAGTCAGCCCCCCGCGCGCACGCGCGCTCCCCCGGGGCGGCCCCGGCGCCTCCAGTTTTCGGCAGGGCTGCGACTGGACAGTTCCTGCGGGCGGGGCGGGGCGGGACGGGAAGGCTAAGGAGTGCTCCGCGACCACGTGATCGGCGTTAACATGGCGGCGCCCAGCGGCGTCCACCTGCTCGTCCGCAGAGGTAAGCACCTGGAGAACAGTCCCGCGGGGTTTTGCTTGGTAGCTCGCTCGCTAAGCACCCGGGTTCAAGGGGGTTACACCCCCGCGCTCAAACATTTCGGCGCACACGGATGTAACTTTCAGTTGTACCGATACACGCAGACACACAGGCTGACACAGGGACACGCCGCAGGAACAGACACATTTATTCACTCGTCATTTGCCTGGACGGCGTCACTGCGTGGCATCTATTCACAGTCACTTCTTGAGGTTTATGGGACATTGTCTGGAGTCTTCTTCCCCCACGTCAGTTGTATGATTAGTGTAGCAAACTTACTTATTTTGGCTGTGGAGAGATGAACCTACGGTAACTCGGGAATGCGCCTGGATACCCAGTTGCCACAGAGAAAGCAATTGGTGTTTGTTTTATCTATTGGCATGATACAATACGTCTTTGGGGGAAACTTGCAACATGTGATTATCCTGTTACAGTGACTTAAAGTGAAGAGGAGAAGAAATCATGCGGGAGTAGCTCTCAGTAGGTGTTACCCTTGCGTGAGTGGTGAGACTTCAGTAAATATGCAGATACTTTTGCAGGTAAATTAGGGAAATCCTTGTTAGATTTGTCCTGAATCTTGGTTAGAAAGAACTAAGAAGTTGTCTCAAGGATTGGGAAAGAAAGGAACTAACATATTTTGAGGGACTGCTTAGGTGTCAGGTATATAGGATCAGAAGCCCTGTGAGGTAAATATTATTTTCATAGTAAATAGCTACTGTTTATTAAGTGCTTTTTAAAAAAATTAACATATAATGTATTATTTGCTTCAGTGTACAAGTCTGTGAATCATCAGTCTTACACAATTCACGTCAATCACCGTAGCACGGAAGTACATGATGCGGTGTCAGGACCTCACATATGCTAGCTGCCTTTTAAAACCTAATGAGTTAGTGCGTGCTTCAGCAGCACCTATACTAAAATCGGAACGATGCAATACGGAGATTAGCGTGTAATCCCTGGGCAAGGGTGATATGCAAATTCGTAAAGCATTCCATATTTTTTGAATTAAAAATTTAAGATTATAACTAAACAAAGGAACACTACTATGAAAAGCAAATAAAACCCAATGAGTTAGGCGTTACTCCCGATTTGCGGTCGAGAAAAGTGAGGCAGAGAGGTTAAGCAGTAGGACTAAGGCTGCACAGGTTGTAAGAGGAGCCACAGGAAGATCTGAAGTGAGATACGTGCAAGAAGAAAGTGATGTAAGCAGTATTTTGGACTGGTTGGTTGGTAGAGTGGAAGTCAACGTGAGAGTGCAACCCTGTGAAAAGAGCCGCAATTTACATCTCTTAAGATCTGGGCTCCAGGCCAAATTCTGTTTACTAATCGAGTTACTTTTCTGTTTCCTCTTTTGGCAAGAAATAGTGGTGTTTAGACTTTCTTGTGTACCACAGGTAATGATGAAGAGAATCTGGGGTGATAGTCAAAGTGGAGGAGGAACCAAAACACACATGCACATGTATATTATATGTATATACACATATAAGTGTGTGTATATGTATATAATTCCCACAGATTACAGAAATAACATATTAATCTTTTTTCTTTTTTTGTCACTTATGATTTTGACAAATGGTGGTTCAGACAATCCTGGGAAAGACAGCTATAGGGAAGCCAGGTGGGGTTATTGGTTCCTATAACCCATTCCATTATATCGCACAGTGCTACAACAACTAAAAGAGGGATCTTCTGATTGGAAAAGGAACAGAAAATGTGTCATCAGGGAGAGATTTAGTGACCAGAAAAGGTCACCTTTATGGATCCTTTGTACAGGAAGGAGTGGGGAAGGCAAATAAGTGGGGCATACTTTCTCCTTTACTCCCTGGTCACTTTCATGAGCCAGTATCTCCTGGTTTGTCTTCTACCTCTCTGATTTTCCCAGACGTTCACTAGGCTCTGTTGTTGGGTTTCTAAATATTATTGTTCCCCAGGATTTTGTCCTGAACTTCCATTGCTGCTTTCTCTCCTTGTTGTCACCAAATTTATCTACCTCAATGACTGTCAAATCTAGATGATTTTTGAAAAGTTGAACAGAATGTCTGCTGGATCTGGGCACCAGCTGCAATGCCAGCTCTCTGTTCGGTATCTTTTCCTAGATGTCTCATAGGGCCCTTAAACTCAACAGGTCTAACATGGAAATGAGTATTTTTCTCCACATCTTCTTCTGGGCCTATAGACTCTATCTCCATCAATGGTATTGCCATCCAGTCAGTATCTAAGTAAAAGCATTTGAGTTCTCTTGGTCCCCACAATTTTTAAAAAATTTCTCTGTCCAGTGAGTTAGTAAATCCCACTTCTTTTTTTTTTTTAAGATATACTATTTTAAGATTTTATTTATGTATTTGACAGAGAGAAAGAGCATGCAAGCAAGGGGCAGGGGCAGAGGGAGAGGAAGAAGCAGGCTCCCTGCTGAGCAGGGAGCCCAACCCAGGGCTCAATCCCAGGACTCTGGCATCATGACCTGAGCTGAAAGCAAACACCTAACTGTCTGAGCCACCCAGGCACCCCAGTAAATCCCATCCCCCCCAGCTATTTATTTACTTACTTATTTATTTTTAATTCAAGTATAATTAACCTATAGTGTTATGTTACTTTCAGATGTACAGTATAATGATTCGACAATTCTGTACGTTACTTGGTGCATATCATGATAAGTGTACTCTTAATGCCAGTAAATCCCATTCCTTGGATCCCTCCAGTTTTCTGCATGGTCTAAGTACAAGTCTTTACCATTCCTTGGCTAGACAGGGCCTTTGTAACTGGTCTCCACCCCAAGTCCATCCTCTTCCCCACAACCACAGTTCTGTCTCTAAAATTCTGATCTGATTATGATGCTTCCCTGATGAAAAACTTCTGGGAGCTCTTCTTTGCTGTGATAAAGTCCCTTAGCATGCAAGGCCAGCTCCAGCACACTACTTAATCTTTTCAGCCTCATCTCCTGTCAGTTCCCTATCTTCATATTGCTGCTAGGGTTTACTATTGTGTGCCTCCTTAATTGTGCTCCTGCAATGTCCTTTTTCACCTGACAAACCATTCATCCCTCAAGGCCACACCTAAATGCCATCTCTCCTTTAAGCTTGCTTTCTTCTGCCCAGCCAAACTAACCCACTCTGCTTATATAGCACTTGGGGCGTACCTTTACCAGAACACTTGTCACCTGGCATCAAAGTATGTATACTTCTCTAGAAAATATTAGTTTACACCTCTGTTACACCGCTAGAGTGGGAGCTTCTTACAGGTGTGTCTTACCTTCTTTATCTGTCTCCGCAAGGCCTGGAGCACAGTGTATGGACATGGTAAGTACTCAGTTTCATAACTGAATGAAAACCCTTTCAGATTGCAACCTCCTATAGAAATATTTGTGCACAGAAGTTGTACGGTAGGCCTAAAGAATAAATATCTAAAATGTCAGTTTCTAGGACGCCTGGGTGGCTCAGTCATTAAGCATCTGCCTTCGGCTCAGGTCATGATCCCAGGGTCCTGGGATCGAGCCCCCCCATCGGGCTCCCTGTTTGGAGGGAAGCCTGCTTCTCTCTCTCCTGCTTCCCCTGCTTGTGTTCCCTCTCTCACTCTCTCTCTCTGTCAAATAAATAAATAAAATCTTTTTTAAAAATGTCAGTTTCGGGGCACCTGGGTGGCTCAGTAGGTTAAAGCCTCTGCCTTCGGCTCAGGTCATGGTCCCAGGGTCCTGGGATCGAGCCCTGCATCGGGCTCTCTGCTCAGTGGGGAGCCTGCTTCTCCCTCTCTCTCTGCCTGCTACTCTGCCTACTTGTGATCTCTCTCTGTCAAATAAATAAATAAAATATTAAAAAATAAATAAAAATGTCAGTTTCCTTCACATAACAGAACTAGATAGTGAATTTTTTTTCCTTCCTCCCTTCTTCCATTTCCCCTCCCTCCCTCCCTTCCTTCCTTCCTTTCTTTTTCACTTTCTTTTTTATATTCCATCTCTCTCCAAGAATAATGTAAGACAATTTTACTTCTGTGTATCTTTTTTGGCAGCTGTGAAAAATTCATTCCAGGTTATTTGAATGGTGAATCAGACTTATAATTAGAAAAAAAAAAAAACTGAAATGGGGAAAGGGAAGAAATCAAAAAGAGAAGTGCTTGAAGTTTAAGCAGTGTAGCCGTAGGAGAGATGAAGGAAGCTGATGGAAGTAAACCCTTGCACCTCAGCTCCATCCTGCTGTGGAAACAAGCCATGTGGAAGGAGTTGATGCTGTGAGAGGAGAGGGGGCAGACTGTTGGCAAGTCTGGCAGAAACTCTAAGGAAGACACATCTGGTGGGTGTGTGGAATAGTCTGGCCTTTCCAGAGGGCTGTGTGGCAATGTCTGTCAAGATATAAGGTATACGCACCTTTTACCTAACAGTTCTGCTTTTAGGAATTTATCCTAAGAGAACAATAGAATGAGTATGCAAAGGTGCTTGAACAAGATTGTATATTGGTGATATTGGACAGAATCTGAAATGTCCATTGGTAAGAGAATGGCTACATAAATTGTGATTCATTCATGCACTGGTGTGCTATGCAACCGACAGAAAAGATGATGTCAAGGGGCACCTGGGTGGCTCAGTCAGTTAAGTGTCTGACTCTTGGTTTTGTCTCAGGTCATGATCTCAGGGTCATGAGTTTGAGACCCAAGTGGGGCTCCACACTCTGCACAGAATCTGCTTGAGTGTCCCTCTTCCTCTCCCTCTGCCCCTCCTGATCATGCTGTCTCTCTTTGTCAAATAAATAAATAAATCTTAAAAAAAAAAAAAGATTATAGACTGAGTCACTGATACATAAAAACCAGGGTATAGAGCAGTACATCTCCGTTATGTAAAAGTACGTATCTTTGCTTTCTTGTGCATATATGCACAAAGAGGTGTATAGAATACGTTCACCCAAGTGTTCATAGTTGTCATTTCTAGATGATGAGATTGGACTGAGTTTTACTTTTTTGTGCTTGATGTGTTTGAATTTTATATAGTGAGCATTTTTGTTATCGAAATATTATATAATATATTCAAATAGAATATATTATTATTCATTACAATCTATAATTTAAGATGCATATAAAGCTACTAATATTTCATTATTCATTTTTTTTAGTTTAACAAATTAAAGAAATATTTAATTTCTTTAATTTAGTGCTTCTGTTCATTTGTGACTCTAAAACCATCAATTTTTCGACTGAGAATTCTCTTACCATAATGGTTTTTCAAAAATTTATCCTCCAAGTGAGGGAGGGGTTGTTGTACATCATGAATTAAGTACTTTAAACTTTTGTCAATTGACCTGAGATCCTTCCTATCTTGTATAGCTTCTGTAGAAAAATATATCTTCAGTTTTGCCAAACCAAGTTAGAGTTCAGTTTTGGGATGTGGTCTATATGCAGTTTGGAAAATGGTATTGAATAAGGAGCTTCCTGTGACTTAATCTCTATTCATGTTGACAGCCAGAGAGTGAAATGGATTTTTGCTAGTAAGATATTTTTTAAACAAATACTTTCCCAGCCCTCTTATAATATAGCTTGTTACTCATGGATTAAGACATACTTAATAAACAAATCATGGTCCTAAATTCTCTAAAGTCAGGCATGTCCCTAAAGCCATATAGGCTTTTATGTTTTTCCTCTGCTTGAAACAGCTTTCTATAGCACAGATAGTTCCTGTCTCCCACTGAAATTATAAAATCTCAGTGCACAGTGTAGGACCTGTAGACCCTCAGTGATGAATACTTGCAGTCATATAAAAAACAACAACAACAATAACCATGACTTTTTTAAAATAATTTTTAAATTTTTTTTTATAAACATATAATGTATTATTAGCTCCAGAGGTACAGGTCTGTGAATCGCCAGGTTTACACACTTCACAGCACTCACCATAGCACATACCCTCCCCGATGTCCATAACCCCACCACCTTCTCCCTCCCCCCCTCCCCCTGGCAACCCCCAGTTTGTTCTGTGAGATTAAGAGTCTCTTATCAACCATGACTTTTTAAAAAAGATTTTATGTATTTTTTGACAGAGAAAGAGATCACAAGTAGGCAGAGAGGCAGGCAGAGAGAGAGGGGGAAGCAGGCTCCCTGTGGAGCAGAGAGCCCGATTCAGGGCTTGATCCCAGGACCCTGAGACCATGACCTTAGCTGAAGGCAGAGGCTCAATCCGCTGAGCCACCCAGGTGCCCCAACAACCATGATGATGGCCTGTATTTGTTGACATGGAATGATGTCTAAAACATATATTGTTTTGAAAAAGCAAGTTATAGAACAGTTTAATATAATCTCATTTTGTAAAATAAAACAGCAGTATCTTTGTGTGTGTCTAAGTTTAAGCAGTGTAGCCATAGGGGAGATGAAGGAAGCTGATGGAAGTAAACCCTTGCACCTTTTGCATATGCCGTAGAGAGAGAGAAAGAGAAAATATTCTAAATACTATGAAATTCCCACTTTCCCCAGGCACTGGAAATCTTTGAAAATGCAGAGTGGATGCAGTGTATCTTACGGATTTTGACAAAGATGGAAGGATAAAAATATGTGTACAGAGCTTCACTTGAACATCTTATTTTATAGTTAAAACAGCTTTTTCTTGTGGAGATTGGATTTTCTTTTTTAGCTCTCAAACATGGAGAATTTCATTTTTTTTAGATTTTATTTACTCATTTGCAAGAGAGAATGTGCACACATGTGCAGGTAGGGAAAGGGACAGAGGAAGAAGCAGACTCCCCACTGAGCAGGGAGCCCAACTGGACTTGGTGGCTCAGTTCCAGGATCCCTGAGATCATGACCTGAGCTGAAGGCGGACACTTGACTGACTGAGCCACCCAGGTACCCTGGAACATGGAGAATTTCAAACATACATAAAGGAGAGAGAGTAATAAAATAAACTTCCACATACTCATCACTAGTTATAATAATCACCAACTTATGGCCGCTCTTGATTTATCTTTATCCCAGCCAATCTCTCCCTGGAACTGGATTGTTTTGAAGCACATCCCAGATATTATATAATTTCATCTGTAGATTTTTCATTATGTATCTCTGAAAGACACGGAGCACTTTTTATTTTCTTCATATATTCTACATATCAGTTCTAGAATTTTCAATTGGTTCTTTTCTTACAGTTTCCAATTCTCTGTTGAGATTTCCCAGCTGTTCACTCATTATGTCTACTTTTTCCTTTAAGTACTTGAACATACATATTTTTAGTAACCATTTTTAAAGTCCTTATCTGTTAATTCTGTCATCTGGGTGATTTCAGGGTCTGTTCCTGTTTTACCGACTCTGACTTTGGTTTTCTGTTCCCTCAACTGTTTCTTTTAATTTACAGTTTGTGTTCAATGCAAATCAATTCTATAGCATGAGAACTCTGAATCAACGTATAAATACACAAACATAATGTATAACCTGAAATAGATACATGGCATTCAGATATGAAACAAAAAGGAAGGTTTGTTCACACACAGAGCACTTAAGATCTGTTGGATATGTTTGTTCCACTGTGGGTTCCTGAAGATGGGAGAAAATGACTTTGGTTATCAAGACTACTGTTGCCATATTAGATATTGGAACATATATGCTTTAGCATGTGACCATACAAACAAAAGACCTTAGAGAGGGTCTGTTTTTTTAAAAAGATTTTTATTTGATAGAGACACAGTGAGAGAGGGAACACAAGCAGGGGAAGCGGGAGAGGGAGAAGTAGTCTTCCCATTGAGCAGGGAGCCCAATGTGGGGCTCGATCCCAGGATGCTGGGATCAAGACCTGAGCCGAAGGCAAATGCTTAATGACTGAGCCACCCAGGCGCCCGGAGAGGGTCTATTTTTAAAAAGCTCTCTGTGCACTGAGGCAGTTGTGGAAAGATTTACTCTCCAGAGTCAAGCCCACATTAGGGTTTGGATCAGGTTCTAACTATCTAAAAATATTGACTAAGAACAGAAAGCATTCCAAATATAGGTATTCTGATTGAGCTGTTGTTGTTGTTGTTTTTTTTTTTAAGATTTATTTAGTTATTTATTTTAGAAACAGAGAGAAAGGAGTGACTGGGTGGCTCAGTTAGTTAAGCATCTGTCTTTGGCTTGGGTCATGGTCCCAGGGTCCTGGGATGGAGCCCTGTGTTGGACTCCTTGCTCAGTAGGAAGCCTGCTTCTCCCTCCTCCCTGCTTGTACTCTCTGTTGCTATCTTTGTCTCTCTTTCAAATAAATGGATAAAAACTTAAAAAAAGAAGACGAAGGAGAAGGAGGAGAAGGGGAAGAAGAAGAGAGAGTGCATGCAAGGGCAGGGGTAGAGGGAGAGAAGCACACTCCTGCTGAGCACAGAGCCCAATGCTGGGCTGAATCCCCCAAAACTGAGTTCATGACCTGAGCTGCTATCAAGAGTCTAATGCTTAGCCAACTGAGCCACCCAGGTGCCCATATTGTCATTTTCAAAGTCCTTATTTCTTAAGCCACATTAAAGTAATCATCTCTTAACTCATTCTGTATGTTAATATTAACATTCCTCATCTTGTCAAAATCTTCACATGCTCTTCAAATCAATCAAATTTGGGATCCTCAGCATTTTCTGTGTCAATAAGGTGTGGAATTAGCAGATTTGATGAAGACCTTTGTTTTCCTTGTCACACTGGATGTCTAGATGCCATTTGACTTGGGTTTAGAAAATGGGTAGTATAGATGTTCTTGGCCTGAATCTCTAAACAGAGTAGATACAGAAGGGATAAGAAGATTGTACAGAAACTAGCTGTTGACTGCAGAGCACTACCACTTGCCTTGGTGGTGGCATTAGCTGGAGTTGGAGCAGCCAGAGTATTCTGGGAGGAGTTACTTGAAAGCGTTACAACAGCTATTTGATTTGAATAAGTCTGTGTGGGTAGGCACAGGGCCAAAAGCACTAGCCCCAGTCTGGCCTGGCCCCCATCACTTTGTCCTTGTCCACTGCATTGTTATCAGTGCATGGTGCATCTCACTGAATGCTGGGTGTGTGGAGAACCCCTGGCTTGGGGTGGGCGCAGATGAGGACTACTTCCCACCACCACCCCCTGACTGTGGGTCACATTTTTCTGTTTCTTTAAATGTTATCTAATGTGGAATTGTATATGGGACATAATGAATAATTCCTTGTACAGGTTATGTTGTTTTTCTTTAAATATGTTGAGTTTTGTTCTGACAGGCAGTTAAATTACTGGCAAATCTTTTTGATTCCACAAGCCTTAGTTTTATTCTTTGTTAGAGTGGATCTGTTTGTTTTGCCCTTAGACCTAGAGTGTAGACCTTACTGTAGTGCAGAGGTCAGCAAACTTTTTCTAGAGAGGGCCAGGTAGTAAATATCCGAGGCTTTCATGGACCCTGTGGTCTCTCTTGCAACTCTTCAACTCTTCAACTTGCCAATATGTGCAAAAGCTGCATAGATTGTACTAAACAAATAAACGTAGCTAAAATTTCCAATAAAATTTTCTTTGCAAAAATGGTGAACCAGGTCTTACTTTGCCCACCTTTGCTCTGCTAATGTGTGATTCTTTCTCCTAAGGCGTGATCTTTCTGAGGTCTCAGTTGAATGCCTTTTCAGCTCCAGGGAAGTCTCTCGACTCTGTTTGAGCTGGGACTCCAACTTCTCTCAGCCCCGCAACCTCAGAATCTCTGTTCACACTCAGCCTACAGCAGCAGCTGTCTGGTAGACCTTGGGCCCCCTTCCAGTACCCTGACACACAGATTCCAGCAGTGTCAGCAACGAGATCTCTGCCTCCCTAACTCAGCAGCGAGGTGCTATGGCTGCTCAGCTTCCACCTCCCAAAGGCCGCCATTTGGAATGGTTTCCCCAGGCAGAACACTGGAGACAGTCTGGGTTCACTTTGTGTATTTGTTTACACTCAAGGTTCACTGTTTGCAGTGGTCAATATCCAGTGCTAAAAAATAGCTCCTTCATGTTTTGTCTAGTTAATTTAGTTGTTTAGGACAGGAGGGAATTCTGATAACAGTTATGTCAATATGGCCAGGAGAGAAAGTCACATTTTTTTTTAACCTATAGGTTTACTTTCCCACTTTTTGGTAACTTTTTTCCTTGAAATTTATTTGTTGAAGCAACTGGTTAGTATGTCTGCCCTGTGGAGCGTTCTACATTATGGATTTTGTGGATTATATATCTAATGGGGTCATTTAAAATGTTCCTCTGTAAAATCACTGTTAGATCTAAGGCCTGACCTGATTTAGGTTGGACTTTTTGGGGGTGGGGTAAGGGGAAGAATACTTCGTAGGATGTTGCTTTTTGAAATGTTAGAGGCCACCGGTGATCATTACTTGGCTTCATTAGGTCATTGGAGTTTGCAAAATGGCAGTATTTTAATTCCATCATTCCTTCTTGATTTGTTGTTGAAAAATGTCTACAGAGAGAAACTTTCTCATCGAGTATTTACCCTGATAGACCTCATTCTGGAAAGTTAAATGCTTGATTTGTTCTCTTTATTTACCAGTTTTTGTTTGTTTGGTTTTTTTTTAGGATTTTACTTATTTATTTGACAGACAGAGATCACAAGTAGGCAGAGAGGCAGGCAAAGAGAGAGGAAGGGAAGCAGGCTCCTTGCTGAGCAGAGGAGCCCAATTCAGGGCTTGATCCCAGGACCCTGCGATCATGACCTGAGCTGGAGGCAGAGGCTTTAACCCACTGAGCCACCCAGGCACCCCTGTTCACCGGTTTTTAAATAACAAGTTTACCCTCCAAAAGTGACCAGTGAGTTGTTTAGAATAATGTGGGTTTATTTTTAATTGTGTATCTACTTCTTTAATTTTATGAAAATATATGTGAGGATCATGTAGTGTTGAAACAGAATCCTAAGGCAGGATTGCAAGATTCAAGGTGGAAAACCGAAAGCTATTGACAGAAGTAGCATTTTACAAAATGAATCTAGGGAATTCTTACTATAACTTAATGTTACTATAACTTAATGAAGATTATAAGGTGAGAAAGAATTGAGTATCTCCCAGAGCTTGTTGCGAGTTGAGTCTCATAATATTAGTCATTCACACTCTAGCAAGAGACTCCGAGCTCTCTGCTCTATGGGGAGCCTGCTTCCCCCCCGCACCCCACATGCCTCTCTGCCTACTTGTGATCTCTGTCTGTCAAATAAACAAAATCTTTAAAAGTAAATAAATAAATAAATAAATATGCTTCTTACTATCCAAAGGGTCAATGTATATAAGATGAAAGGAAATGGTAAAGATCTGATTTTGGATGCTGTCTCTACGACTTATCACATGAATGGAAAAAAGTAACTTAATTTTCCACTTAGCTTTGCTGTGAACCTAAAACTGCTCTAAAATTAAGTCTAGGGCACCTGGGTGGCTCAGTTGGTAAAGCGTCTGCCTTGGGCTCAGGTCATGATTGCAGGGTCCCAGGATCAAGCCCAGCATTTGGGCTTCCTGCTCAGTGGTAATCCTGCTTCTCCCTCTCCTTCTGCCTACAGCTCTGCCTGCTTGTGCACGCACTCTCTCTCTCTTGCTCTCTCTCTGTGTCAAATAAATAAAATCTTTAAAAAAAATAAAAATAAATGAAAATTAAGTCTATTTAAAAAATAACTTAAACTTTCTGAATTCTACTTGCTTCATCTGTTAAAAAAAGGACGGGGTATAAAGTCATCTAAGCCAAATGAAAATTAAGTGAGAGAACCTTTGACAACACACAGGTTAAGAAATAAGAAATAAGAAATACCCATAAGAAATGCCCTGGGCGCCTGGGTGGCTCAGTCATTAAGCGTCTGCCTTGACTCAGGTCATGATCCCAGGGTCCTGGGATTGAATCCCGTGTGGGGCTCCCTGCTCAGCAGGAAGCTTGATTCTTCCTTTTCCACTCCCCCTGCTTGTGTTTCCTCTCTCGCTGTTTCTCTCTCTGTCAAATAAATAAGATCTTTTAAAAAAAAGAAAAAAGAAATGCCCCTTTCCTTGTGGCAGGTGTTCTCCATTGGTTGACGCAATCACAAGGCAGCGCAGAATCGGGGAGTGGACATAGGAATTCTTCCTCATGGGATAAGTGTCAGTTGTGACAATCTAAGGCTGTTTCTTGAATACAATGGGGAGACAAGGAATGAACTTCCCAGATATATGCAAAATTTTGTCTATATAAGCAGATTTCTGCTAGAAAATACACATGGCTTTCATTAATTTCCTAAAGTAAGATGTGACCTGGGGGGGAAAAAAAATTTCCCTTAGATTATTAAAATTCTTTGATACTCCTCCCATGGAAGAGTAGGGTTTATGTCCACTCCCCTGATCCTGGGCTGCTCTGTGACTGCTTCAACCGAAAGAGAATGGGGGAGGTGATGCTACGTGACTTCCAAGGCTGTCATAAAAGGGGATGAAAAGGGATGAAGCTTTTGGCTTGTTCAATGAAATAGTCATGCTTAGAGCCTGAGTTGTGTTGTAAAAAACCCAACTTCCCTGGGGCCACCATGCTGTGAGAAAGCCAAGCCATTTGGGGAGGCTTCTTAAAGGTGGTCTGGTCAGGAGACCTAGTTTTTGAGTCATCCGATCACAGGCACCAGACATGTGAGTGAATGAGCCTTCAGAGGGTTCCAGCTTCAACCACTGCGTCATCCTTGGCCTTCAGGTCTTCTTGACTAAGGGCCTTAGACCTCAGGCAGCCTTCGACATTCATTTTTGAATTCCTGGCCCAAATAACCCAGGAGCATAATAAAATTATTAGGCTTTTTTCTTCTGTACTGTCAAGTTTTAATTAACTTGTCATACAGCAATGGTAACCAGAACAGGTTATAGTATGTAATAGCTAGCAGTAACTAATTTTAACTAATTTTCTGTAGAAGGCCCACAAAGAGCCACTTGGGAGTACATGCAGGCATGTACATATCTCCTGTCAATCTTAGAGTCACCACACACAACAAAGTATAGGTTCTTGCCAGATTATTTAAAATTTATTCATAGCCTCGATGAAGTTTATCAACCTGGAGTAATTTTTGTCATAAGAGATAGTACTTAATATGGTGGCTGACATTCCATATTTACCAGGTTTCCAGGAGAACTGAGCCAGCAAGTTAACCCAAGGTCAAGTTTGTCAATAGAGAAATATTCATTGAAAAGAAGCAAAGTAGCAATATTACCATTGGGCAGAAGAGAATTTAGGGCAGAAAGCATCAGACAGAACAAAGAGGTTCATGCCCCTTTTCTCTCTGGACACTCACCATTCCCTTAATGACCTCATCTGTCTTATGATCCATTAATTTATCGAGTCGCATATTTATGCCTTCAGCCAAGACCTTTCTCCTAAATTCTAGGCTCATACATCCAACTGTCTACTGAACATTTCCACTTGGATGTCTAATCTCAAAATCAACATGTTCAAAACTCCAAAACTGGACTTATAATCTCTTCCCTAAAATTTGTTCCATTCCAAAAACTTCCCTACCCTTAATTGATGGTAATTTTGTCTGTCAGTTTCTCAGACCATAAACCTTTGAATCACCCCCCAGTTCCTTTCTTTTTCTCACTCTGTACCTAATCTGCCAAAAAATCCTGTTTAATCTACCTTTAAGGTATACCCAGAATGCAATTTGTCACCCCCCCACCCCACTGTCACCACCCTGAGTTGAACCACCTTTGTTTCTTACCAGGATTACTGTAATAACCCACTGCTGGTCCCCCTGTTTCTACCCTTGCCCTCCTCTACTTGGTTCTCAATACTACAGCCAGAATGAACTTTAAAAAATGTCAGTCAGATCATGTCACTCTTTTGTTCAAAACCTGTTTTACTCAGAGTAAAAGCCCAAGTCCTTATAATAGCGTATAAGGCCCTACTGACAACACTTAATGCTTTTTAACACACTGTATGATTTACTTATTTGTCATTTTTGTTGCCGTTGCTCATCTCCCCCACCAGAATCCAAGTTCCATAAGGAGAGGAATTTTTTTTTTCCCCAATGTATCCCAGGTACCTAGAACAGTGTCTGACACATAATAAGCATTTCATAAAGATTTTTTGAATGAATGAACAAAAAGTGGCTAGTTGTTGTTTCAATATAGTTATTAATAGTGAATCTTTATGAATCAAATAACATGTTAAAATTAATAAATCAAGAGCCGTTAAGAGCAAAAAGATAAAACCACAATCATAGTGGGAAACTTAAGCATGCCTCTAATTTGGCAATTTAAGTAGATGTAATAACATTACTGAAGTTCAGAATGTTATAATTAGTAAATCTGATTTAATATTAAATTTGATACCTTGATTAAAGATTGTTTTTACAAATACACATGAAATTGGATAAAATTTGATGTTATACCATTAAAACCTCAAAAAGCTCTAGAAAGAAAAACTGATATGAACTACATTCTCTGATCACAAAGCAGTAGTATACAAACTAACAGGGAGAGAGGTTTGATCCACATGGTTGTGGAAACACAAAAGGAATCTAGAGAATGAAGAATGGTGACACTAACACTGTGATAGACTTGGAATCCATTTTCTTGTCCTCTGTGATTTAACACTCTTTCAGAGGAATCTGACATGTAAGTCAGTTACTGCAGCAGAGTAAGACAGAGACACAGACAGAGGTGAGTAAAGGGTGCAATGGGATCACCCAGTATAGACTGAGGATTCCTCAGCTTCACAGAGAAGACTGGACTGAGTCTTGCTGTCCAAGGAGGGTCTGGTCAGATGAAGGAGTCTAGAGACAGAGAGGGTGTCCAAAGGCAGAGATGGAGATGAGAATCTCTGCAGCCTCTGGGCGCTTCGCTGGTTTGATATGGTAAGCAAGCAGGGTAAGAACTAGGGAGTAGCCAGAAAGGGTTTTGGAGCCAGTACTTTTTCCAGTAAGTATACAGGATTTGGGAGCCAGCTGAATGAGACAGCTGAGTCCATGTGTAAGAAGAGATGAAGATACTAAACATCTCCCTTAGGGTTGGAGGAAATGATAGGTATGCATGTAGATAGTTCTTCAAGTGGGAGAGGGAACAGAAAACTGAAGGAACTCCTAATCCCTCCAATGACTTTTCTTTCTGTACCTGTTTGCAGAGATCGGAGGTGAAGTGAGGTAGGGGATTGGGAAATAGGTGAGGAAACTGATAAGAGGTAGTAGAAGGATTGCCCAGCAATGTTGAGATCCAAGCGAAATTAGAGAGAGTGTATTTGCAATGGCCCCATTCATTGCCATTGCGTGATTTTCTCCGAATGGGTATCATCTTGTGTGTATGAATGAGTGAAGCTAGATAGTGCAATTGACTGGAGTTTTCTAGTTGAATGCCCTGGAAAGATCAGGGAGTAAGAGAAGTGGGCGGTTGGCAAGAGAGGGATTGATTTAATGGATTCTAGAGTACCGTAGGCTGTAAGTTTCCTAAGGATATGGAGCCTGTCTATTTCGTTTGTTTCTGGGCCCATTACTATTATAATGAATGAATAATCCAAGATATAGCAGTAAAAAGAGAAGAGGCTGATAGTTTGTGGAGGAGAAAGGAGTTGTTCTAAGGTGAGAATTATCAATGAGGTCAAAGAACAGGTATATGGGAATGAAGAGTGAGAGAACTGGAAGGTTTGGGGGTGGTCTGCAGTTTCACGATGGAGCTGACTTCTGAATGGGCTCATAGAAACTACAGTTTCTAATTTAATTGAAGGAAGCAGTGTAATACAGTTAACGGTGCAAAACATAACGGGGCTCCGAGAATAAAAGTAAGGAAAGCTCATTTGGAGGGGGAGTGCTCACTTCACAGAAGAAGGGATGGTTGAATTGCATCTTGACAGATGCCTCAAGCGGTCAACGGGGAGCCTGGGGGAGGGGCCATTCCTAAGGGCATAAGGCAGGGCGGTTTTAGGAAAACCATATGGATACAGGAAAAATCAAGGGATGATTAGAAGGCTCTAAAGTGGAGTGTTGGTCTAGAGCTGCCTGTTTGTGTAGGTGAGTTATAGGACATGATTAACAATACAGGTTAGGGTCAGGTCGTGGAGAACCCTGAGGGCCAGCTGAGGAGTATGGGCAGCAGAGTTTTTTTGACAAATGTGTGAAGTGGGGTCTCTCTTCACTTTGTGCTGTTGGTGGTGTTCTGGATGTACTAGAAAGGAAAAACCATTGCAGGTCAGTTGGGAGGAACTGGCAGAAAGAGAGAGATGGGGGTCCTGAACTAACTCAGTAACTATGGGAAGGAGGGGGAGAGATGGATGCAGGAGGACTGATGCAGGGGAGCAATCCACAGGCTCTGGTGGTTGAAAGGGGACTTAGAGGGGAGAGGCCTTGCCAAAGCAGAACAGGAATTGCAGAAACTAATAGCCTAGTCAGGAAAAGAGGCTTGGGAGGAAGTTTGTGGATGGCTCAGTAAAGGTCAGTGAATTTGGCTCCTAGGAAGTCCAAAATTTTAGCAATGGAGGGAATTGATGAAACGTGATGGTGGTGGCTGTCGAGAAGTATGGAGGCTTTTAGTTCTTAAAAAAAAAAAAAAAGAAAGAAAACAACTTTATCAAAATATAATCCACAGACCATACAGTCCACCTATTTAAAGTGCATAATTTGGGGGACCTGGGTGGCTCAGTCACTTAAGCGTCCTTTGACTGAGGTTGTGATCTCAGGGTCATGAGACAGAGCCATGCATTGGGCTCTGAGCTCAACTGGGGAGTCAGCTTGAGATTCTCTCTTCCTCTCCCTCTGCCATCTCCTGTTTGTGCTCTCTCTCTCTCAAATAAATAAGTCTTCCGGGGGGAAAAAGAAAGAAAGGAAGGAAGGAAGGAAGAGGAAGAAAGGAAGAAAGAAAGGGAAAGGAAAGGAAAGAGAGAAAGGGAAAGCCCAAAGTTTTGTCCACTGAGAAGGCCCTCTCTCATTGATGTTAGAACACTAACGACATTGAGCTCACCTGCTCGCCCTTAGCTTCAAAATGCTACTTTCCTCTCAAAAAGAAAGGAAAGGGAAGGAAAGGAAAGGAAGGGAGGGAGCGTGCGAAAGAAAGAAGGAAAGAGAGAGAAAGGAAGGAAGGAAGGATAGAAGGGAGGGAGAAAGAAAGAAAGAAATAAAGAAACCCAACAAGGCTCCTTGGAGAAATGGCTGATTCCAGAGCTACCGCAGAGATAACAGATGAGCCTGGAATATTCTGTTCCAGAAAGTAATCAAAGAATGAAGTAATCAAGTAAGGAGGATGACATGTAAAAACACAGAAATCAGCAGGAACTGGGCTGCCACTGGTCAAATCAGGGACAATATAAGGACCAAAATAAATGATAGTAACAGCTTATAATACACTAAATAAAATGGGAACTAAATAAATGAAAGAATTGGAAGTTTAATGACTATATAATAAAAACTGAGTAGGTTCTCTAAGATCTGCACATCACTTCTGTGATTTCCCTACCAAAGATAAGAGAACCTGAAATCACCACGAGCAAACATCTGATAAACCCAAACTGAGGGACATTCTACAAAATAACTGGTCTGCCATCTTCAAAGGCCTCAAGATCATGGAAGTCACGAAAAGACTAACAACTATTGCAGTCTGAAGGGGACAAAAGAAACAAGGCAACCAGATGGAAGCCCTGATCCCAATTAAACTGGATCCCTTTGCTTAAAAGAGCATTTGGGGACAAGTGGGAAAACTTAAACAGAGTTTCAGAATTAAATGGTGATAATGTATTGATAAAGTTTTCTAATTTTGATGGTTATATTCTGGCTATGTATAATAATGTTCTTGTTCAGAGTAAATATGCATTCTTAAAGAGTATGTGATGGTGATTCATCAGGTCAGCAATTCTCGAGAATTGCAATTCTCGGGAATTGCTTACCTGAATTCAGAGGGGAAAAAAGTCTTTGTATTTTTCTTCTTCCAACATCTCTGTAAGTTTGCAGTTGTTTCAAAACCAAAACAAAACATCTAACTTTATCCAGTGTCTTCCTCTAGCTACCTATTTCTCAACTCCACTTCTGAGCAAAACCAAAAACAGTCTATACTCCATTTTTAATTTCTCTTAAATTACTTTTAAGAAGTAGATCCTCTGACTCCATCACTTCTCTAATTAAAAAAAAAAAAAAAAAATCAAATCACTAAATCCCAAGAGCCCGTATGTTATGAGAGCTGCCAGCAACACCTGACACAGTTGACTACTTGTCCTCCTTCAAACACTTTCATCATTTGGCTTCCAGACCATCATCCTCCCAAGCTATCCTTCTCAGTCACAGTGGCTTCCTTGATAGTCCTTGAACACGTCCAGCACATTCCACACTTGCCATTCTTCTGCATGTTAACACTCTTCCTTGAGATATCTACACTGCTCACAGATTCATTTCTTGTATTATCTACTCAAACATCACCTTAGCAGTAGGGCCTAATCACCCTGTATTTTCTCCATAACACAAATCACTATCTTTCATGTATTTATGTCTGTTTCTCATAATCAGAATGTAATCTCCATGAAGACAGGGGAGAGGCAGAGGAAGAGAGAGAATCTCAAGCAGACTCCCCACTGAGTGCAGAGCCCACCCCAGGGCTGGATCCCATGACCCTGAGATCATGACCTCAGCTGAAACCAAGAAGTGGCCGCTCAACCCAAACCGAATGCCTCCAGTTTCTTCATTTTTGAAATCAGGATGAGACAAGTACCGACCTTACTAGGCTGTTCTGAGGACTTAAAAAATAATGCCTGCGCAGTGGTATGAGTCACCTATTGCCATGTTAAAAGTTATCCCAGGGACGCCTGGGTGGCTCAGTAGGTTAAGCCTCTCTGCCTTCGGCTCAGGTCATGATCTCAGGGTGCTGGGATCGAGGTCCACATCAGACTCTCTTCTCAGCAGGAAGCCTGCTCCCTACCCCTCCCCTGCCTGCTGCTCTGCCTACTTGTGATCTCTGTCTGTCAAATAAATAAATAAAATCTTTGAAGGAAAAAAAAAGTTACCCCAAACAACAAACACTTATCATGTCACAGTTTCTGAGGGCCAGGGACCTGGGTGTGGCTTAGCTGGGTGCCTCTGGGTGGGGACCTCCCAGAAGGTTGCTGTTGATTTGTTGGATGGAGATACAGTCATCTCACAACTTTTTCGGGGCTGGAAGACCTGTTTCCAGACTCATTCACATGGCTCACAGCAGGCCTCAGTTACTTGGGGAGACTTCCCATTATTTCCACCTCTGTCTTTACACAGAGGACTGCTTACAGCGTGGCAGCCTGCTTCTTCTAGAACTGATGATCTGAGAGACAGAGAATCAGAGTGCACATGACAGAATCCACAGTCCTTGATAACCTAATCTCAGAAGTGACTTCCATCACTTCTGCCATATGCTGTCAGTCACACAGAACAGCACGGTGTGGGGTCGTCTGGGTGGCTCAGTGGGTTAAAGCCTCTGCCTTCAGCCTTCAGGTTCCTGGGATCAAGCCCCGCATCGTGCTCTCTCCTCAGCAGGGAGTCTGCTTCTCCCTCTCTCTCTGCCTGCTTGTGATCTCTATCAAATAAATAAATAAATCAATAAATAAAAGAACAGCACAGTGTGGCAGACCAGGGTGTGAATGCCAGGAGGCTGGGTCATTGGGGACCATCTACCATTGGCTCTGAGCACAGCACGTGACACATAATAAGCCCTCACTAACTATTTGTAGTGGTAGTATTAAGATATTATGAAGATACGTGAAGAAGAAAGTGAAAGTCAATTACAATCTTATCATTTTGATAGAAAGAGTAGGCATTCCTAAAATGATTTTTTCCCCGAAGAAGGGCTACTGGTAATACAACCATGATCGTAAAAAACTAATACCACATCCACAGAAAAAGCTTATAAATTACTGAAATATTTACTTAGGAAAATTAACCTTGAGGTCCTTTTGTCCCTTGTACTTGGAGTCTCTCTAGCACACTCTTGTTTATCCTTTCTCGTTTATCCTTCTCTTAGGCAGTGTGATAATGCTGAATTTGGGGCATCATTCTCTGTCCCTGTCATCAGTAAGTTTATGATTTCCCTATAAGATCAAATGAAAATAGGTCAGGGATGAAAAGAACACCCTTACCATACTCGCTGCCAACTGGCTGATACAGCTGAAAACCAGCCCCTCTAGGAATTGATATTTCAAAAGCTCCTCTGTTGTCTTCTGTCATTTCTCCCCTACTTTATTTTCTGTGAATAGCAGCTGTTCAGGGCATTGCTGAGCAATCAGAAAAGTAAGTGAGCGACACAGCAGGAGTAGGCTGGGGCGGAGGGAGGTGCTGTTCTCTGCCCTTAGCAGCCGTGGCAGGCAACACGAAAACAGCCTTATGATGGCCCGTTGGGAAGCGTGTGAAAGATTATCAATTACCTGGATTAAAAAAAAGGAAAGCAGAAAGCCCTCGAATGTCTCTTTCAGCAGTCACTTTTCAGCAAAACCTTCTAGCTTAGGGGATGAGGAGACAGTGCACGTTAAAGAAAAAAACCACAGCTGCCTCGGAGCGTCTTAAGAAGTGGCTCAGGTAGACGGGTCCTTTGTGCTAGCTCCTTTTTAAGGGTCAGATTCATTTTCTATTACTGTTTTCTACTTTAATGTTACGGCTTTCATCATTAGACTACCACCAGTTCCTTCAGGCAATAGGAAGTGATTGAAGACTTAATGAGATTCATACTGCTTATGCTTAAATGTTGATGACTTCCTGCATGCATATTAATCATTCCTGACCTTGATCTTAAATTTCTTCCCAGTACAGATTCTCATCAAGCATACCTACCAGATCCCTCAGTGTTCACTAAATACCTGGTTTGTTTCCAAAAGCACAGTAACTCTAATGTTGAGTGTGTGTCCGATTTTTCGGTACCCTTGCTTGATTTGTCTTTTAGTTCTGCCTATGACTATAAATCTGGAAGATTTACGGGGAGAAAAATCAGCAACTCTTAACGGGGGATTTAGTCTCGTTTAAAAGACTGTTATGTTCAGCAGACCTTGAACACAACTTAATTGGCTGTCTAGGTCAGTATGGCCAACTGGCAACTCTCAGACCCCATCCAGGCCATAAAGCGTTTCTGGTGGCTTCTGTGTATGCACTCCGGCTGTCGAGCAGCAGGACTCGGCCTCTGTCCCCTGCTCTGGCGGCCCCATCCTTTAGTTCAGGCCTACCCCCTCCTGCCGCAGTGGCCTGGGAAACCCTGGCTGGCCACCTGGCCTCCTCATGCCCAGCATCCGTGCATCTGCACCGCCAACCTTGTTGCCCCAATTATTCCCTCAGCCACTTTGGCAGATTTCCCTGAACTAGGCCCCGGGGCAGGAGTAGTCCCAGTCAGTGATCGAGAGGAGAGGTGGGAGAGCCAAGGACTCCGGGGGAAGCCTAAAGTGAGGGTGAAGGGATGTGGGAGAAAAAGAGGGAAAGACTCACATCCTGGAAGAGAAAATAAATACGTAAGAACTTGAAGGTGAGGAGGTTTGTGTCCCTACAGACAGAACACTCAGGAAGGAGGTAAAAAGGTGAAAGGAGCTTGTGTTTGGTGATGCCGCTGGTTGAGAGGAGATGCAGGAGGTACACTTGCTTGTGAAGGAGGCCACAGGGGAGAGAATAGAAGAGAAAATGGGGAGAGCAGAACTACAGCTCTGCTTGGCAGAGCAGAACACACTCATCAGGAGAAACATGGTCTGACAAAGCATTTCTTTCAGATTTGTGAGTGTATTTTTAACAACACCAAAAAAATGTATTGTTATAAAAAAGTACAACCACAAATAGATATACCCTTGGAAGATTACGTTACACAGAGACTATTTTAGGATGTCCCAAATATGTAGTCATTTGATTCCCAAGCACGGCCTGCTTGCTGTCAGGTTGTTTTTTTAAAAAATGTGGCTCATCCCAATCAAGAAGTTGGACATTGTTGATTTTGGGGACTCAAGTGCTTACCATTTTAAAAAAACAAATAAATGGGGTATCTTTTACATAAAAATATAAAATTTTTCATCTTTTTATCATCTGTGGCTATCATTTAACTGAATAGATGGGGAGAAACCCACTTTGTGAAGTATATTTTTCATATTTAATAATCAAAATATTTATTTTCAAAAAGCAGCTTTAAAAAATGGCCAGAAAATCTCATACCTTTTAACTCAATTATTTAATTCTACCTCTAGGAATCTATATTCAGAAAATAACCAGAGATGTTGGCACAGATATAGATTCAAGGATGTCTATTCCAGCATTGCTTACATTAACAAAGAACTGGAAACACTGTAAATGTCCAGTAAAATAGAGGAATGATTAAGCAAATTATGACACAGGTCTAAGATGAGAGGGACTGTGATAACAGCCATTCAGCTACTTACACTTTACAGTCAAGTGGCCTTTTAAAAAGCACCCTGGGGGGCGTCTGGCTGGCTCAGTTGGTGGAGCGTGAGACTCTTCATCTTGGGGTTGTAAGGTTGAGCCCCACATTAGGTATAGAGATACTTAAAATGAAAATCTTTTAATAAATAAATAGCGTACTGGATCATTTTACTCCCCCTTAGAACTTCTTGTTGGCTTCCCATGAAACTCCTGACCTCTAATGCCCACTGGCCTTGTCTTATCATCCCAGCTCTCCAGTCCCTCCACTTCTATCTACCGGTTTTCAAGTGTTCTAATTCCCTAAACCGTTTTCTCCTTGGAATTTTTGCATGTGCTGTTCGCTGTGCTGAGCTGTTCTTTCCTCACTTTTATCTGGCTAATGCCTGCTCATTCTTGAGGTCTTAGTTTCATCAGAGGAAGTTCCTGACCCTCTCCCCTACCCCCCATATTCTACCCTCTAGTATATTCTCTCAATGTGGTGGTCCGTGCTTCTCCTTTATAACACATATCACATTTAAAAAAAAAAAAAGATTTTATTTATTCATTTGACAGAGCGACCAAGCACAAGCAGGGGGAAAGCCAGAGGGAGAAGGGAAGCAGTCAGTCTCCTTGCTGAGCAGGGAGCCTGGCATGGGGCTTGATCCCAGGACCTGGATATCATGACCTGAGCCAAAGGCAGGCGCTTAACCAATTGAGCTACCCAGGCATCCCACATACCACATTTTAAAAACATATGTTCATTTGCATGGTTCTTCTTTTAATGCCCAGCTCCCACCTGGACTTTGTCATTCCAGGAGAGTGCCTCAAGTTTATTCTCTGTCCCTTCAGTTGACGTCTTACAGTTTTGTTGTAATATTTTTAATCTCTAAGAGTCTGTCTTGTGTGCCTGAAAATTTTCTAAGTAGTATTCTGTTCCTGTTTCGTGGTTGCCATATTTTTCTTGAGCATGTTATTAATAGTTTTCTAGAAGTTTTCTTCTCTGTGTGTCCTGTTTCCTGAGTCTGCCTTTCTTCCTTTCTCCCTCCTCCCTTCCTTCCTTCGTTCTTTTTGTTCGTGTGGTATTTATCTTCATAGGGTTTCTCAGATATCTGGAAATCCACAGTTGTTTTCTTCTCTGTGAGGGCGGGGGGGGGCATGTAAAAATCTAAGTGGGCCCATGAAAGACAAGGAAAGACAGAAACTGTCACAGATTGTAGAAGACTAGAGAGGCTTAATATCTAATTACAGTGTGGAAAACTGGATTGGATCCTGGAAGAGAAAAAAGGGTATTAGTGGAAAAATTGGTGAAATTCAAATAAAGTCTATACTTTAGTTAATTATGTTTAGTATTACATGTAACAGTTATTAACTATCCATATTTTATGTCCTAACATTAATTTCCTGGTCGTGATGATAAAACCATGGTTCTATAAAATGTTAACATTAAATTAAGCTGGTTGGAGGATATATAGGAACCTTCTGTACTTTTGTTTCCCTTTGAACTATTTTCTTTAAGTCTAAAATTATTTCAGAATAAAAAGTAAAAACAAGACAGACTGAGGGGAAGCTCTGAGCGAGTGGTGGAGGGTGGGTTGCTATGGGTCAGCTCTGAGCTGTGGAGTGATCTGGTTGGTCATTCTCCTGGAGAATCAGTATCAAGAGTCTGTATCTTCAGGTCTTTTTTCCCAGGCTGTTCAGAGTATCCAGAGCAGGTTCTGTTAATCTTCTGCCTGAAAGGTGGAGGCCTGGCTGCCAATATTCTATCTGGTCTTAAAGGTTCATGCTTTAATCTACAAGAGAAGCCGTAAAAGCAGATGATGCACGTTCAGTTCACTGTTTTTATTGACTTCTTTTTTAAAAAGATTTTATTTGAGAGACAATGAGTGTGGGTAGAGGGACAGAGGGAGAAGCAGGCGGAGCAGGGACCCAGATGCGGGACTCGATCCTAGGACCCTGAGATCATGACCTGAGCTGAAGGCAGACAGACGCTTAACCAACTGAGCCACCCAGGTACCCCTCTTTATTGACTTCTGAAATAAATCTTGGTGCATGTTGGCCAGAAATACTGCCCTGCTATGTGTCAGATTTTAATTTTACTTTTGTAAAATTTCTTCTGTAGAGTTAACCCTCATCTAATTTTCCGTCCTTTTCCTTTACCCAGGCTTGTTGAATGGTTCTCAGGGTCTTACCACCTCTAATATGATGAAAGCTAAGAGATCTCAAGTTTTTCTGCAAAGCTTTTTATTTTTTGTTAAATCCTGCATAAGGTAACAGTGTTAATCTTTGGGGTTTGGATTGTTTTTAAAAGATTTGTTTGTTGGGGTGCCTGGGTGCCTCAGTGGGCTAAGCCTTTGCCTTCGGTCAGGTCATGATCTCAGAGTCCTGAGATGGAGCCCCGTGTCAGGCTCTCGACTCAGCGGGGAGCCTCTGTTCCCCCCCCCCCCCCCGCCTGCCTCTCTGCCTGCTTGTGCTCTCTCTCTATGTGTCAAATAAATAAATAAATAACCTTTAAAAAAAAAAAAAGATTTGTTTGTTTTTTTAAAGATTTGTTCATTGATTTGAGAGAGAGAGAGAGAGTGCACACACAAGTAGGAGGAGGGGTGAAATGAGAAGATCTCAGGCAGGCTCTGCACCTTGCACAGAGCCTGATGCGGGGCTTGATCTCACAATCCATGAGATCACGACCTGAGCTTGAAACCCAGAATTGGATGCTCAACTGACTGAGCCACTCAGGTGCCCCACAGTGTTAATCTTTGAAAACTGATTTACCCATGAATCACGTTCCTTACTCTCTTTTTCCTTACCTTACTTTTTTTCGTCCTTATACTTATACCTGGTATTTTTATTGGTCAGGAATCTATCAGTTCCTTACTGTGCATGGGGCTTCAGTGATAAAGAAGACCTAGTCCCTGTTTTCAGGGAGCTTACAATGTAGTGGAGAGTATAGACAGATATGAGACAGACATAGTATCAGCATTACACGCATTAAGTGCTGTAATGGGGTAAGCACGGAGTCTGTGAAGCACGGTGGAAGGGCACCTACCCCAGTCTTAGGGGATCAAAGCAGACTTCCTAAAGAAGGTCTTATTTAAGAGGAGCCCTGAAGGGTAAATGATAGTGAAGTGAAAGAGTATTCAAGGTGGAGGATCAACATGTACAAAGACCTAAAAGGAAAAGAGCCTGTTACGTTTGAGGTAGATGGGAGTCCTGGTACAAGGGTCAGGTTTTAAGTGGGTGAGGCATAAGAGGTAATCAGATCCAGATCATAAGAAGTTTATGAAGTACATGTATGCGGTAGATTGCAAAAGGCTACAAATTCTTCCCCTTTCTGTATGTATGTTATTTGTAGTGTGACTTCAAAGACCTTCCCATCAAAAGGTCAACTTTTGTTTCTCTACCCTTTGAATTTGAACTTGACTATGTAAGTTCTTTGGCTACTGGGATGGACCTAAGCAGAGGCCTGAAAAGTACTGGTATATTGGAGCTTACTTTCCTTCTCCTGGGAACTCTGACTACCATATATGGATGATCCCAAGCTCTCCCATTGGATGATGAGAGACACATGGTTGAGTCTTTACCATCTCCCAGCTAATGCCGAGCCAACCTTTAGACATGGGTGTGAGGTCATCTTGGTCTCAGCAGAGCCCCTAGCTGATTACCACAGAGATCATCTGAGCTTGCCCAGACCAGAAGAACTGCCCAGCCAACCCAAAGAGTCATGAGAAATAGTTTGTTGTTTTAAGTCACTAATTTAGGGGTACTTTGACAAAGCAAAAGCTAGCCAACACAAGTATGATGTTTAGGTTTTATCAATAATGGCAGTTAGGAAGTCAAGTGAGAAATCATAAGTGAGGGAGTGACATGTAAAAATTTGCATGGTATGAAGAGCCCACTGGCCTCAAGGAACAGAAAGATTTGCAGGATGATGACTCTGGAAGCTGAAAGAACAATAGAGAAGTAATTGCAGCTGTTTGGGGTAAAGATTATAGTGGCCTGGCCCAGGATATTGGGGGGTGGAGAGAAGTGAATGGTTTTAGTAGATATTTGTGTGGTAGACTCATAAATTGGTTAGATTGGATTTGAAGATGGTGGTGATGGAAAAGGATAAGTTGTGGGTGACCCACTGATTCACAGCATCTGTTTCTGGCAGTTGAGTGGATTATGGTGCCATTCATTGGGAACACTGGAGTAGGGACCAGCTTTGGAGGCTAATTTGGGACATGGTGAGTCTGAAGTGCCTGGAGACAGCCAAGGAGAGATTCTAGTAAGCAGAAGAGATAAACAGATAAGGAGAGTTCTAGGGAGGGATCTGGGTTAGAGATGCTGATTTGGAAGTCGTGAACATGTGTTGACAATATAAGCTCCCTAGGGCAAGGTGGTAGGTTATCAGGAAGAGGAGTGAGAATGGAATCCTAAGGAAAACTGATTTGTAAGGGGTGGTAAGGGAAGGAAGGCCTACAAAAGAGGATGAGGAGTAGCTAGAGGAGTAGGAAGCCTTTATAGTTTCTTTTTAGTTAATTCTTTAGATAAAGTGTCACAGATAATGAGATAAGTTTCCGGAGTCAATATGTTGACTTCTCTTGTCAGGACTGACCCTGCCTTTTCAAGCTCTCTAGACACCCTCACATAAGGTCCTGCTACTACTTCACATTCAGTAAACCCAAAGCCAAATTAAGTCTTCCCCAGACCAGAACCAACTCACCCCCCCCCACCTTGGTGCTCCCTCTTTCTGTTAATGGCACCCCTGTTCTCAGAATTATCTTTGCCTACTCTCCCCTAGTCTGTATATATGTAATCAGTTGTCAAGTTCTGTAAATGATACCTCTGCAGTCTCTTGTGTCCATCCCCTTTCTTACATTGCCCATATTACCACTGAGGTTTAATCTCACACTACTTCTCATCCATCCTCTTATAATAGCCTCCTAACTGTACCATTTCCTGATTCCCCATTCCAGTTTCCCTAAGAAGTCATTTCTAATACTGGCATTTCCCCACTCAAAAACTTTAATAATTTGTGGAATTAAATCTAAACTCTTTACCCTAAGCACTTAAAATCTTCCAGAGTATGGTCTTATTCTACTCTTCCAAATAAACATACTTCAACAAAAACCAGACCACTCAAATCTTAATGTACACTGGGCTTTCCTAACTCTGTACTATTGTTCACACTTTACTTTCAGTCTAGTGTGCTATTCCCTTCCCTTTCATTTTTGTCAAAATACTGTCTGTATATCAAGGACTATGTCAGAAACCACCTTTTCTGTTGAGTCTCTCTTGATCTTCCCTAATAGTTGTGATCTTGTCTGTCTGCCTCCCCTCCTTCCTCCCTTCCTTTTTTCTACCAATATTGGAACCCACTAGTTGGAGTTAAGTTGCAGAAAACTGAGGTCATGCTAGCTATTTCAAGTAGGAATGCTTTTAGTGTAGAGATTGGGCGTTCCTAGTTGTTGGGAGGTTAAAGAAACAGCCTGTAGCCTGGGCCTGCAGGAAAAACATAGGGAACAGCTCCCCTGAACTGACCCACCAAGGAAGCAGGTGGAACTAGCCCACCACTTCCAGCTGCTTCTCAGTACTTACAAAACTAATCTGGTACAGCAGAATACTACGCAGAAAAACCCAACATTTCCAGCAGAAAAAAGAACCGCAGAAACAACAGGAATGAGGCCTTCACCACACTTCCTCCTTCAAATATCCCATGAGTACATCTAATTGGTAGAGCCAAATTCAGATGTAGAACCTGTATGCAGAGAAATCTGGGAAGTGTAGTTTTTAGCGATCCAGTCTCTGCAGTACAGAAGACCACTTAGAGGTTGGAATGGGATGAGCCTGGATGGGATGAGATGGAGTAAGTCCATCTTTTCTTCCATAGTCACTTACTGTGAATCACAAGATGTTATATTTGTAATGGTTTTCACACTAACCTTGGCATGCTACTGGATTTTTGAGACTGCTAGAGCAGGAAATGTGTATAAGTAATTCCTCCCTCCCCAGTAAATACACAAGAGGGTAAGAACTAAACAACTATTTGCTAAATGAGTAAAATTTAGTCATCTTGCCAAGAGTAGATTTAGTACTTGGATATTAATATTAACCCAAGACAAGATAAGGTAGTAATTAGAAGGGAGAATAAACAACCTCCAGGAGAAAATTCAGGTTTTTTATGTAAAAAAATAGAAATTTAACTGAGCATCCATTACATGGAACTGAGATTCCGTTACAATGGAACTGAGATTCCATTACTGGAATCTAGATGAAAACTCAAGGAAAAAAAGAGAAACCTGCTGTAAATAACTCCTTCCCAACATTGAAGAGAGCCTGTAAATGGTTCTGGTGTCATTGAATATGAGGAAGTATCCTATGGGGGAGATGCAATTGCCATTGAACACGATGTTTAGAATGAGAAGATTTAGGACGGTAAATGGAATTGAGACCTAAACATTTGTGTCTGATTTTTATGCATATGACCTGCTGTGGTGATTAAGATACAAAAGCAGAAAAGCAAAAAGGTTGTTATAAAATATGTGCAATGGGAAAAAGAGGACCTTTCATGCCACAGATGGCAAAGGTGATCGACTTGACTTCATGGCTATTGACATATTTATGAGAATGCAAGGATTCCAATAATAAGTTGCAGTTAGAGTTTGAAGGATATCTTGTTATATTAAGGTACGACAAATAAGATGAATTGTATTAGAAGTCTTTCCTTTATCTAAGGGGCTCACTTAAGGGATACTTGCATGTTGTACAAAGGTAGCAAACAGGAGACTGTAGGAAGAATGGTAACTTAACTCTGGTTGTAACTTGTCACATGACCTTAGATATGTCTCTTAGTTGGCAGCCAATGGCTTTAGGCTTTAGACGCCTGTCTAATCTATCTGTCTGTCGGTCTATCTGTCATCTTTTCATTCCCCAAAGCTAACTGTCCTCTGGAGTTAGAGATCAGGGTATGCCCGTGGTTCTAAACTTCAGTGTGTATTAGAATCACCTCGAGGGCTTGTTGAAAGATAGCTGAGCTTCACCCAACTCCCGAAATTTATATTTCTTTCTTTTCTTTTCTTTTCTTTTCTTTTTTTTTTAAGAGAGAGAGAGAGGTGGAGGAAGGGGCAGAGGGATAGGGAGGGAGAATCTCAAGCTGACTCCCCAGTGAGAACAGAGCCCAACAGGGAACTCCCACAACCCTGAGATCATGACCTGAGCCATCATCAGGAGTCAGATGCTCAACCGAGTCACCCAGGAGCTCCTGGCTTCCCCCAGTTTTTCAAGATAAAATTTAAACTCCTTATTTTAGAACAGAAAGGTCTTCATATTTTGACTCTCAGCTACCTTCTTTGATCTTGTGATGGACACTCTTCCCTCAAGCCATAGCACCTGTAGATTTTACAAAACACTTTTCTGTGTGAAATGCATATACCGCCACTGATGTTCGTCTAACACATTTCTGCTCATACTTTAAAATTCAGCTAAAGTACACTTTGATTTATACTCACCGCCTCTTGGTTCCAGCAGCATCCTGATCACAGCCATGGGCTAATCAGTTTATCTTTTCTTCTTCTTCTTCTTCTTCTTTTTTTAACCCTTCTAGATGCTAAAGTACTTGAACATGGGGATTCCTTATTAGTAGGTGGTAGGTGTAGCGTGGGGCCTGGGAATCTGCAGGCTTACGAGCTCCTTGGGGGATTCTGCAGGCTCAAACCTCAGTTTGAAGTGGTTTCTAAGATCTGCTTCAACTCTGAAATATCAAACCTTTTTCTTCTTGCATTTTAACTGGTGTTGTGGAGGGGGCTGAAAAGCTTTTGGGTTGTTGATGAAAAAAAAGCATATGTAATCTTTAGTATAATAAGGTAACTTATACTGAAATACAGGGTAAGGTCGATAAGTAGAAATAAGATAAATACCCTTATTTAAGAGTGTTTCCTTAATGTGTTCAACTTTTTATTCATTAATTCTAAGACTATTTTGGGGGGCCATCTATGTGCCAGATATGGTTCTAGTCATTTCGAGTGCATCAATGAACAAAACAGGCAACACTCCCTACCCTCAAAGGAGCTCGCATTGAGAGGCGATAAACAAATAAGTAAATCACAGAGTATTTTAGAAGGTGATAAGGACTATGGAGAAAATGGAAAGGGGGGGCTTTCTTTAATTTTGTCAGGATTTAGTAATAAATTACTAGAGATAATAGTTTATTTAATTTGAGCTATTTAAATAAGCTATACTTTAAAAGGCAGAATTTAACCTGTACCCAATCAGAAGAGAGCTGAAGATTTGCAAAATTCAAGTCTGGTTTCCTTTTTTAAAATGGACAGTGGCTAGCTTTCCCATTTTGTCCTTGGGAGAGAAATAATTTAGGGAATCGATTCCAAGAAGCCCTCGGTAATTTATGTGATATAAATGTTTTATTACTGTAAAGAGAAAGGGAAAAAGAATTGAGCCACAAACTAGTAAAGAGAAGTTTGTGTTTATACTAATCTACGAGACTGATTTAATTCTATTACTAAAAAAACCTTTATTCCAAAACCTCTTTTCTTATCTCCCTCACTTCCCTATTTTAAATTTTTGTTTGTTTTCTTATCCCCCTCACTTTCCCATTTTAAGTTCTTGTTTGTTTGGATTTTCATATTTAGGTCCTTTCAGGATTATAGGAAAGCCTCATCCCCTGTATGAGGAAGCACAGGACTTTATCTTTACTTCCCTGTCAGGATTGCTCAGAAGAAAAAGGAACAGGCTGGTTCTGTGGGGAAAATCTCTTATCCATCTTTACTCGCAAATAACTTAATCAAAAGAGCTAACGTTTCACTGTAAACAGTCTTAAAAGTCAAATTAATGTCACCTGCAGAGTTCGCTAAAAGAGTGATGAGCATTGTTTCGCACAGCAGTTGAAACTGTTTGCAAAGTCCTCCCACAATGAAAGACTTTTCCTGCTCTCCTCAAATACTAGAACTGTGTGGTAATTCTGATGACTGTCAGTTCCTGTGGGGTGTTTACACAAAGGTACTTTTAAATGAAGAGTCATTTTTAGAGCAATTAGAACAGAGGCTAGACAGAGATTGGCTAGCTCAGGGGCCTGGCAGGTCGGGGTTAAGGTTTATTGACAGGACAGGGTCAGGCCTCTGCTCCGCTGCCATTGCCCCTCATACCTGCCCTCCGGATACACCCGAGACCTCGGCAGGCCTTGGCTCCCTGCCACAGGCCAAGCCCCCGTGCAGAGTGTGGGGAAGAGAAAGAAGAAAGGAGGAAGAGAAGGGGGAAGTTCTGCAGAAACATGACAGTTTGGTATTAAAATGCAAGTTTGGAAGTGATGTGTATGTTTTTTGGGCCCAGATGTTGTGTCCCATTAGGGAGGAGAAATTTTTAAACATACAAAGCATTGTCTGTTCTTTCAACTTTGTAGTTCGCAGTTATTGCATCCCGAAGAAAGAAACTGCCCGGCCAAAGTAGTCTTTTCATTTCATTTTTCAGTTTTGAGTTACAGGTTCCTGGCAAGCTCCCTGACCACTACTGTTACCTGGTGGCGCCTATAGTTCATCAAATTTAGACACGCAGACTACCTGGATCCAGGCCCAGTGAACTGTTGTGACTGCTAAACGTGATCCCACCCTGCCCCCACCCAAGCGCCTGCTGTTCCCTTTAAAGGAATCTAAGACTTTGACTCCCTGCGTCCCCCAGGGAGCTCAGAAAAATGTGTTCCGGTATTCCGGGATTTGAGTTTGCCCTGTGGTTCTCCCCGTGCTGCCTCTCTGCTTGCCCAGAGGCTGGTGAGCATCCCAGCCGCGCCCCCCACCCCCTCCTCTGATGTTGGTAATTAATGCAGGGAAAATTTTTTTGTTTTTAATAAAAACAAGCGAAGACATCTATCAATACCCACAGTCAAGGCGGAATTTGTTTGACATCTTGTGATTGCTGCTTACAAAAAGAGTGACAGCAGTTATTAAACAAATACGAAAAGAAGCTGTTTATCGGTAGTTTTCAGATATCCTAAGAATATTCTTATAACATCACTGCCTTTGCTTGCATGAGTAGAAAATTGTAGAATGAACAGAATCATTAATTCTTGAAATCTGGGATGTATTAGATTTAGAGTAGTAATGAAAATTCATATATTAAGCAAATGGTTATTTTTAGCTGTGCCATATACTAGGGGCTTTTCCTTTCATTAGACCGTATTTCAAACATTTGTTTTTATGATTGCAGAGGGAGTATTAGCATTCAATGTAATTAAACTTAATTGCATTTCCTATGTGAATTATTTTTAGTCTCTTTTTAAAATGCATTTATGATTCTTTTTCTCTATACTAGCTATTCCTGTAGGTATGCCTTGATAAAAGGTTATGGAAAAATTGTCTATTTGCTTGGAAACAGTCAGAAGTCATGAATTTGATTGAAATTTAATTTAGAAGTTTTTAAGTGAAACTTTGGAATATAGTCAAATAGGAAAAGCATGAAACTGTTCAGCATCTGAGGTTTTGGTTCTTATATTCCTGTGATAGGAGAAAAATAATTAATCTTTTTCTGGCCTAAGTTATCCTATTTGGGAAGTGTTACAATAATTTTAGTCCCTGACCTAACCAGATGATGTGGAAGCATCAGATCATGTATTTCTATAGTCGCTCGGTGAGGGTGGGGTTTGCTGGGAAGGGAGGAGGGAACTTCTTAGGGTGTGATTATAGTCTGTATCTTGATAGATATTTGGTTACACAGGTGTATAGATTTGTCAGAACTCATCAAATGATATGTTTAAGATTTGTGCCTATGTAAATTTTACCTCAAAATGCCAAAAAAAAAAGGGGGGGACCTCTAAATACATATTGACATTGGGTTAATAATGTTGAAATTTGGGGGAAGGGGTTACTAAGCTTTAAAACTTACTTTAGAATATACTCCCTGCCACAGAAAGATGAATGATGGAATATTTAGAAGTGTGATAAAGAGTAAATATAGTTAAAATGTTAATGGTAGAATCTAGGTAGTATAATTGTTTACCTTAAAATTCTTTGAACATTTTTATGTTCATGTTGGTGGGGGAGGAATGAAGGTACTGGTTTTTGCTCAATAAAGGATCTGTGTACCTCTATATTTAATTCTAATCCCCACCCCCATTCAAAATCAGACCACTTGGATTAATACCAAAAGGGGGGAGGGGTGTGAATATAGCCATTTAGATAAATAGAAAAATGTGCCCACCTCATACTTTCTCCAGTTACCTTTTGAAAGGCCATTACCAAGCATGGAAGCCAAGGGTGTCCTTACAAACAAGAAGAGCTCTGAGAAATCCAAACCACGAAGCCCAACCAGTGACCTCTCTGGGCAGATTAGGAATTGGCCTCCAGAACCCTAACCAGGGGAAGGACATGACCTCCTGACATATAATCCTTACCAGTGGCAAGCAGGTGACTCTCCTGCTATATACCTTAGAGCAAGACCCTATCAAATGAAAATGGGCTTTCAGTTTCAGCCAAATCCCAGGGATTTGGCCAAGAACACATTTGTTCCATCAGAATGCCAGACTATTTCTTACATCCTGATAGAGTCCACTTTTTAAAGATATCTTATATGGGCCTCTGGTAATAATTATGTTGTGTGTGTATATCTGTTTTTATCTTGAAGGATCAAAAAGGTGAATTGATTCTGGTGGAATTTGAACCAAACTTTTAAAAGCTAATGATAATATATTTTTAAATGTGGCTGTGTTGCTCAGTTGGTGTTTGAGCAGTAAACTAGACAGGCAAGACTTGAGAGGCTCAAAGATCACACCTATTTCAGGTTCTCAAAGTGAACTCTGGCCATCTAATTTGTCCCCATTCTTTGATTTTCTCACTTGGAAAGTGAGAAGTGAATCCTGACACAAAATGCCCAGTCAGTGATCCTCAAACCCTAATGTTTATAAGAATCATTTATGTAAGAAACTTCAGTATGTGTAGAAATCATTTAGTTTGTTAAAAATGAGATTCCAGCTTCCATACCTGGGTTTTCTGAATCAATAGTTCAGGGACAGAGCTCAGAAATCTGCATTTTAATAAACACCCAATGTAGATACTGATGCAATTATTAGACCACATGAGTCGGTATAGACATGTTTCGATGGATCTTAAGTTAACTAATAGAATCTTATGGATTTTTTTAGCTTTTTTTTGGGAAAAATTTTAAGCATACACTAAATTAGGGAGAATAATGTAATGAACTTCCATGGACCCATCACCCAACCACAACAATTTTGATTCATTTCTATATTCATCTACTCCTCCTCCACAGATGATTTCTGGAAGTAAATCTTAGATATATCATTACATTAATAAATATTTTAGCAGGCAACTCTAAAATATTAAAATATAAGTACTCTAGAAATATATCATTAAATCTTATAAAATTTGAGACTTCTTTAGTATCAAATATGTGAGTGTCTACATTTCCTTGATTGTCTCTCCTTTTTTTTTTTTACGATTGATTTGCTGAAATCAGGAACCAAACACAGTCCACACATTGCATTTGATTGATGTGTCTCTTTAATCTTTTAATCTATAGGTTCCCCCTCTCTCTTTTTCCCCACCTTGTGATTTATTTGTTGAAGAAAACAGTGCATTTGTTTTGTAGATTTTCTCAGTCTAGATTTTCTGATTGGATCCCCATGCTGTCATTTACCATTTTTCTTTCCCTCTATTTGCTATAAACTCCATCACTTCCATCATAGAGTTTGACCAGATTAAAGTTCAGTTTGGGGGCAAGAATACATCATAGGTGGTATCATATGCTTCCAGCGTGAGGCACATGCTTTGTTGTCTCTCTTTTGTCCTACTAGTGGCCATTGCTGAGATCCATTATTTCCTAGGGAAAACTACATGTTTTAACTTAGTAAGTAGCTCATGGAAGAACCTTCTCCCTCTCATCATGGATTTTTCATTTTCTGGGTTAGGCTTTTAAAGTGTTAACAGTGAGGGGCGCCTGGGTGGCTCAGTGGGTTAAAGCCTCTGCCTTCGGCTCAGGTCATGATCCCAGGGTCCTGGGATCGAGCCCCACGTCCGGCTCTCTGCTCCGCAGGGAGCCTGCTTCCTCCTCTCTCTCTGCCTGCCTCTCTGCCTAGTTGTGATTTCTCTCTGTCAAATAAATAAAATATTAAAAAAAAAAATGAAGTGTTTCCAGTGAACCCATAGCTGCCTACTAAAACACTGATTATCAAAAGCAGTAAAGCTTTCCTGCGTTCACATCTTAATCTCATTTTCACAATGTGTAGTAATCTTAAAATGTGTCCTAGTGCCTACAACATTTATTTCCATTTCTGAGACATGTTTATCTTTTTTTTTCTTTTTCTTTTTTTAATTAACATATAATGTATTATTAGCCCCAGGGGTACGGGTCTGTGAATCAACAGGCTTACACACTTCATGGCACTCACCACAGCACATACCTTCCCAATGTCCATAACCCAACCACCCTATCCCAACCACCCCCCCCACAAGCAACCCTCAGTTCGTTTCCTGGGATTAAGAGTCTCTTATGGTTTGTCTCCCTCCCGATCCCATCTTGTTTCAGTTTTTCCTTCCCTACCCCCAAACCCCCAGCCCTGCCTCTCAAATTCCTCATATCAGAGAGATCATATGATAATTGTCTTTCTCTGATTGATTTATTTCATCTGAGACATGTTCATCTTAATGACTAGATGAGCACACAATTGAATGAACAGTTTGGGGCTCTGTAATGAAACCACAGTTGCAGGCAGGGTGACCTGGCCTAAGTTCAAGTGAGTCAGAGCCACCAATTCTGAACCTGCATCCCATCCTGGGGCAGAGGAGATGACTTCTTAATCCTTGTATTTATCTATTTTGTCCTGAAAGCAAGCGTGAGATTTCTGGATCGGGGCAGACAATTTTACTCCTAGCAGTAAGTGGTTACTTACATCCCAGTGTTCTCCTTCTAAGCAATGTGAAGAATGCTGAGATCATTCCAGGGTTCATTCTTTCACTCAACAAACATACTGATTGTTGGCTCTCTGCCTGGCACAGAGCCAGCACTGGGGTAGCTAAAAACACTAGAGAACTCCCAACCTGACACACAGAACTACGTATCTCTGAGTCTATGGTTAGCCGTCAGATGTCATCTTGTACTTACAGATAATATATATGGATGGGTATGTATGGATGTGTATGTGTATATATGTATATTTGATTTTATATATATAATTTTGTACATATATAGGCACATATATATGTGTGTATTTGATTTTTCCTTCTGACTTATGCTTTTCAAAAAGTCAGTTTATTCCCTTTTAATTTGTCTACATATGTCATTTGTGGTAAGTTTGCATGAAGTTTTCTCATTTCCAGCTTTTCAGGTAGTGAGTGAAGTAACATATTTTATGCCCACCGTGGATAGTTTGCTTATGTGGATTGAGCCTGAGCTGGCTTAAGATTCTCTCTCTCTCTTTCCCCCTCCCTGTGCTTGCACACCCTCTCTCTCCCTCTAAAACAAACAAACAAACAAACAAAACTGAAGACATGATGGTAAATCGGTTTCTTAGGGGTGAAGAGGGAAGGACTGGGGTTGTTTTTAAATGCCTGTTATAGGGGTGCCTGGGTGGCTCAGTTGGTTAAGCAACTGCCTTCGGCTCAGGTCATGATCCTGGAGTCCTGGGATCGAGTCCCACATCGGGCTCCCTGCTCAGCAGGAAGTCTGCTTCTCCCGATGGCCTCTCTCCTCTTGTGCTCTCTCTTTCATTGTCTCTCTCTACCTCTCAAATAAGTAAATAAAATATTAAAAAAATAATAATAAAAATAAATGCCTGTTATAGATACAAATTCACTTCAATAGGGACGCCTGGGTGGCTCAGTGGGTTAAAGCCTCTGCCTTCGGCTCAGGTCATGATCTAGGGGTCCTGGGATCGAGCTCACATCAGGCTCTCTGCTCAGCGGGGAGCCTGCTTCCCTTCCTCTCTCTTTGCCTGCCTCTCTGCCTACTTGTGATCTCTCTCTGTCAAATAAATAAATAAAAGTCTTTTAAAAAAATTCACTTCAATAATTTAAGAACATTAAAAACATATTCTAACTTGATTCTTGCTTTTTTCATAAACTTATCATGATTGGTATTTACTTCAGTCATGTATTTATTGTTAAAGAAGCTCTATAAGCCATTCTTCATCTTCTAAAGCAGCACAGCCTGAACAAAGATGGAAAATAGAAGAATAAGAATTCAACAGGAAGTGTGTGGTCAAACCATAACAAACCAGGAGAAGCTCAGTAAACTCTACAGAGAATGTGTCACCCTTAAAAGTATAGTTTACTGGAGTGCCTGGCTGGCTCAGTTGGAAGAGCATGCAACCTTTTTTTTGATGTTGTTAAGAGTGGGGGGGGGGGGGAGTGGAGGGTGGGGACAGAAGGGGCAGAGGGAGAAGGAGAGAATCTTAAGCAGGCTCCACCCCCAGTATGGAGCCTGATGCAGGGCTCAGTCTCACGACCCCAAGATCATGACTGAACTGAAGAGTGGGACACTTAACTGACCGGACAATCCAGGCACTCAGAACGTACAGCTCTTGATATCAGGGTCATGAGTGTGAGCCCCACATTGGGTGGAGAGATTGCTGAAATAAAAACTTAAAAATAAATAAAAGTACAGTTTACTGTTGCCAATAATTATAAATGTACTCATTTATTCACTTTTAAAATATATTTAAGTTTTGTGGAAAATATACCTAAAAATCCTTGAGCTGTAAAAACTCCAACTTCTTTTAGATCCTGCCCATTTGTAAAATCTAAGCACAAACTTGCATAGGAGAAGCTGTCTATATTACAGTAAAGCAGCGATGGGGATGATGTTTTCTGGTTTCAGAGTCTGCTATAGTATGGGCATTTATGGCAAACATTTCCAAAATAGCAAGTGAATGAAAAAACGATAGCCCACAGAAATAACATCTTCAAACTCATGAACCCCAACTTAGTTTATTATTAAGCCTACTGAAAAAAAAAACAAAACATATTGCAGAGATGGAAATGGGCTATAAAGCAGGCAAGAAGTAAGGGGATCTAAAGATGTGTGACACGACATTGCTGTCACATTATAGGAGACACATCCTAGGTAAAACCCATCTGCAATCTCAACCCATGAACCCTGGCCCCAGCCTTCAGCATTCCCAGTTCAAATCCTTAATATGCTTCTGGTTTTGTAATAAAGTCATAAGCAGTAGTAATCTACTCATCAATTACCCTTCTGCCTTTTATCTTAAATTGGAGACACTGAAGTAACATCGTTAGCAAGAAATATTGTTTCTTAATAAAACCTTTCATTTATCTTTCTCTTGTATTTAAAAATGAAAATATCCCTATATCCTGGCTGGCTCAGTCAGCAGAGCATGTGACTCTTGATCTTGGGGTTGTGAGTTTGAGCCCCATGTTGGGTGTAACAAAATCTTCAAAAAAAAAAAAATTAAAAAATAGAAATGAAAATATGTTTAACTTCTCCAAATATTTAATTATATGTGATTTGTTAAGAGATGTCTTAATTCCACAATCACACACCCACATATATGTGTGTGTGTGTGTGTGTGTGTGTGTATATATATATATATATATATATATATATGTCATATCAAAAAAGTCTTCCTCTTGCTTAGTGTCAAAAAGTTGTTTTAAGGAGTAAATACTGAGTGACAACTTAGAAATATTTTATGTTAAGGGCTTACCATTTTCAAAAATTTGTAATTTAGAAATATTTCACTGGAAGGAGAGACCAAGACATTGATAGTCATCTCTTCCTTCCCTAGAGCTTCATATTTATGAAACAGATTACTAACAAAGGTGTAAGTAAAATAATTGGAAAGGTCCACTGGCCCCAAAATATCTCCCTTCCACACTGTTTGGAACCTAAAATTTCCAGCTGTTAGAATCATTCCTTTGGATTAAGGGGATTTCCCCATAAAGCCTTAGTTTAATAGGGGTTATCATTCCTGTGTTCTGCTAAGGATAGATTATAAGGAATGAGTTGGTATGTTTTTAATAGTTTTGGTGGAGAGGTAGAGGGGAGTGTAAGGGTTCTTGGTGGGAGATAAGGGAGACACTCACCAACCAAGAGGACTTTAGGCTGCAGGAGAGGCAAAGCCCCTACTTCATAATTAGGAAATGTCTACTTAGGCAGGAGCCATATTTAAAACTGATAGTACTGTAGTCATCTAAGTTGTAGAATGGGTATAAATAGACTATGTCATTCACGAATGCTTCTGTCTCTTTTTGAACATAATGCCAGTATGTGTGCAGAATAACTTGGCACCTTCACTTCCTCCTCAGTCTAGAAGTAGAGTCCAGAAAACAGCCGAGTTGAATTCTCAGATGGGTTTTTGGCAAGAACACAAGGTGGCTTTATACAGTTTGTCTCCGATGTTTTTCACTGAGTGTCTGAAAGAAAAGGGAGGATTTGTGGACTCGATTAAAACAAGGAAGTAACCCAGTGACTTAAAGAGGCAACTTGTGGAATTTGAGTCCTCAAATAAAAGCCCTCCCTCCTTGACTTTTCAGCCATGGGAATAACCAGTTGCTTCATTGTGTGTTTTGTCAAAGTGCCTCAGCCATTTGGCCCGCCTGATGGTTACCTGCTGCCTCTTTCTCTAGCCTCTGTGTCCTTTGTTGTTGCCCGGCTGGTCAAACATATGTACTGGGGCCCTAGGGCACCAAGCATGCCCTCGGGGAGCTAAGTGCTGCCAGATGTGGGGAGTAAGGGTTGATTCACATGGCCATAATTTCCAATAGCTAATTTTACCTGTTTTCTTTCGGTTTTGGGTTTCTTTCCTAAAGAAAAATCCATTTGGAATTGGGTTCTACCTCCCTTTAAATTGCAGTCTTGTTAAACTCTAATCTTCCAGCCCCACCCACCTCCAAAATGAAAGTGTGAGAAGGATGGAGAAGATGTGTGATATTAAGCCTAGGTGATTAGTGTTTTTACTTTATGATAAGAATAAGTAAAATGTTTCTGTTTTACTGGACTCTAACCAATGTTTTGACTTCAAAGTGAAGTGACGTTTCCTTGACATAATCTTTCATATAGAAACCACTTACATAGAAGTATATAAATTGTACATCTGAATGTTTTATTTTAATTTTTTGAACGATTTTATTTATTTATTTGGCAGAGAGAGAGATTGAGAGAGAACACAAGCAGGGGGAGCATCAGGCAGAGGGAGAGGGAGAACCAGGCTTCCCCACTGAGCAGGGAGCCCGATGCAGGGCTTGATCCCAGAACCCTGGGATCATGACCCTAGCCAAAGGCAGACGCTTAACCAACTGAGCCACCCAGGTGCCCCTACATCTGAATGTTTTAGATAGAAATTTTATCTAATTTCTGATTGAAAACTATGAATTTGGTTGTTCAAAGCTCTAGGTTTTTACTAGCTGATTCTTGAAAACTGGTTAAGTAAAGGGAAAGAATCAAGTCTTTAGCTTGATTTCATGTATGAACTGAACCTCAGGTTGACCAATTACTTTGATGAAAGAAAGGTTGTCTGTATAGAGGTATTCTTGCCAATGAAAGAAGGACTGATAAAATATCACCACTTGGCAAACCCCTAATGAATTAACGCATCGAGGCACTGACCATAAATGGCTGTCAACATCACAAAAAGAGAAAGCTGTCAGAGCACACCACCAACCCATTAAATACTCTCACCAAAAAACCTGAACTTGAATCAAAATGCATTCCTTGTTTTCATATCAGTTGATAGGAAATATAAGAGACAGGGAAACATGTTAAATGACACCACTGAGGTACAACTAGTGAATTCCAGAATGTGGAGATGCTAGGAACAAAGAAATTCTTTTCCTTAACAAATAAATTGTATGGAGGAAAAAAAGAGAGAGAGGAATTGATTAAAACACACATAAGAGGGGTGCCTGGGTGGCTCAGTGGGTTAAGCCTCTGTCTTTGGCTCAGGTCATGATCTTGGGGTCCTAGGATCGAGCCCCATGTTGGGCTCTCTGCTCAGCAGGGATTCCCCCTCTCTCTCTGCCTGCCTCTCTGTCTAGTTGTGATCTCTCTCTGTGAAATAAATAAATAAAATATATAAAAAAATAAAATACACATAAGAGACATGTCAATCAAATGGATGGGTAGACCTTATTTGGATCTTATCTATCTATTTATTTATTTATAGATTTATTTATTAGAGAGAGCACAAGAAAGCACAAGCAAGCATGCAGAGGGGCAAAGGGAGAGGGAGAGAGAAACTCCATCAGACTCTTCGCCGAACTCATCTCAGAACCCAACACGGGGGTCAATCCCAGGACCCCAAGGTCATGACCTAAATGGAAACTGAAGAGTCAGTCATTTAACCGACTGAGCCACTCCAGGGCCCCTGGATCCTATTTTAACAAACCATTTGTTTAATCTAAAAAATTATATATATAATTTTATACATATTTTTCTGTAATATATATAATTGTCATATAAATATGCCAAAGGGAGACTACCTCAAGACTCTCTAAATATTTGATGATATTAAGGAATTACTTAGGAATTACTTAAGGAATTACTAAAGAATTAGGTCTGATAAGATTATATTCTTAAATCATTAAAGAGAGTTTTCATCATTTAGATACACATTCTGAAGTATTTGAGATGAAATGATATAATGTCTAGGATTGGTTTCCAGATCATTCTGTGGGAAGGGAGAATGGCTATAGATAAAACGAGATCAGCATGAGTGGATAATTGTTAAAGCTGGATAATGGGTATATGGGAGTTTGTTATACTAATGTCTACTTTTGTGGGTGTTTGAAATTTCTGTAAATAAGAACTTAAAAAAAAAATAGGCTTAAGTTTGAAACCCACATCTGCCACTTAAAATTTTTGTGATCCTGGGCAAATCCCTGAAGCTCCATGAGTCTCAGGGATTTTTGCCTGTAAACTAAGTATATCTTCCCAGTTTACCTTACACATGTTGTTACACCATATTAAATATGTATGAAGTTACTTTGCAAATTGCTACAACATGTCAGCTGTGTTATTATTGTTGTTATTATACAGCTTTTGAAAGGATAGTTTTCCTGCTAGGAGAATTTGTAGCTTTTTCTGCTTCAGCAAGTAGTATAGTTTTTCCATGTGCATTATAGCAATTAAAAAGCTCTGGAATAAGAATATAGTTACATGGTCATCAAGGGTATTTATTAACTAGTTTGAAGTAATAGAGTAATTACAAGAATTCATTTGAAAATTTTTCAAATATAAATTCCTCATAGCCTAGTCAATTTAATAGCATAGACAACTATGCTACTAATTTTTTCACTAAATAGTAAAAATTATTGCAGATTTTTAATTTTCCTTGATTAAAAATCTGCTTGAATTTCACATATTAATAAGTATTTCAAATTACTTGTGTTATAATATACAGAAACCTGATTGTTACAATGCTTTCTCTCCTTTTGTTTTCTAGTTCTGACTTTGTCCCTCTCTTTCTCCCTTTCTTCCTTCCTTATTTTTCTGCCTTCTCCCCTCCTGTCCTTCTAGCACTTTATTTTGAAGTATAATGCATAGGGGAGAAATATGTGTAAAACAAATGTACAATTTAATAAGTGGTTATAAAGCAGACACCTATGTAACTACTTGCCAGTTAAAAAAAAAAAAAAAATCAAACATTGCCTGCACCCCAGAAGAACTCTGAATGCTTTTTCCAGCTCAAATCTCTTCCATCTCTTAGGTAATCACTCTTGACCTTAATAATATTAACTTCCTTGCTTTCATTTATAGTTTTACCCCCATGTAAAATTCCTTAACAGTATGACTCAGTTTTGCCTGATTTTGAACTTAATGTAAATAGACTCATACAGTAGGTATACTTTTTGGTGTGTCTGACTTCTTTGACTTATTTTACAGTTTAAAGATCCATCCATATTTTCTGTAACTGTAGTTCATTCATTTTGGTTATCGTATAATCTTTTCATTTTACAAAATTGTCATAATTTATCCATTTATTGTTGATGGACATTTTAGTTATTTGCACTTTTTTTCATTACAGACATTCTTGTGCATGTCTTTTGGTGCACCTCTGTATGCATTTCTATTGTGTATATACCTAGGAGTGAACCAGCAACTTCATAGACAAACAGTTTTCCAAAGTGGTTATACCAGTCAGCACTTTCTCCGGTAGAATGTGAGTGTTTCTGTTTCTCCACATTCTCATCTCGACTTGCATTTTCTTTTAAAATGCTTTCTTTTAAAATATTATTAGTAAAAACAACATAGGTAAAATAAGTTTAAATACATACTTGTAATTTAAACATCTGGGTTTTGTTTGAGGAGTGTGTACGTGGGGCAGGGGTGTGTAGGAATATTCAGAGTACCTAAACTCTTTCTGGTTATTAATGTCTACTTGCTAAATTACACACTCCTTCCTAACTACTACTCTGAAGTCCAGAAAAAAAATAGTACAGCCTCTGAAAAGGAAAGAGGTGCCTCTGGCTGGCTCAGTTAGTAGAGCATGCAACTCTTGATCTCCGGATCATGAGTTCAAGCTCCACGATGGGCCTAAGCTTACTTTAAAAAAAGAGCATTTTTGTAACTTTTCATTCCTAGTGATATTATAAACCTATATTGAGAGATAACTTAGTGATTGCTATGGGCCAGGCGCTGTACTAATCAGTACTAATAAGTACTTAAGACATAAGAACATACTTAATCCTTATAATGGTTTTCCCCATTTTTTAACAAATGAAGACACTGAGGCACAGAATGGTCAAGTAACTTGCTGAAAGTTGAGAGGTGGTGAATCTTAGAGCCGGAAGTGAAGCTAGACAGCCCAGTTCCCCTGGCTCTGATTTAGAAACAATTATTAACTAGACCTCCTGCCCCTATTGGTGAACTTTGGATACAGTAACATAGTCCCCCAGCACCACCATGTTTTACTGTCAGGGTGGCTGTCCTGAGGCTTGGGGTGTTCATTCTGGGACTGAGGAATAGGTAAGGGGGTTGATTGAACTTCTTGTTTCCTTTCACTTGCTCTAGAAGTTGGAAGCTGACGCAACATGAGAATCCTGACCTGGTGCAGGTACAGGCTTTATGGGAAGGGATGACACTTGGCCTTCTCTTTTCTCTAGTGTTTCCAGGGCCACTCAAGCCTCCGTCCACTTTCTGGCTGGGCTTGAATGGGAGGTAGGAAGCAGTAGAGTAGACTGTTTACTTTCCCTAATTGTCCACCAATGTGAAACACATCATTCTTTAGAAAAACTGCTTTGTAAATGGCAGCAACATTCCCAGGCTAGCTCAGAAAACCCATAATGTAGCTAAAATAGTAGGTGCCTTGCAGCTGAATTGTTTCTAGCTTTTTGTTTTCATTGCAGATGTGTAGTATTTCAGTTACATTAGAGGCAAAGGGATAGCCTGGGAACTTAGCCCCATGGTTTATGTAGGAAAATGCTTCCGAAACAGTAAAGACCACATATTTATCTTGGTGTAGAACTAACTTTATCCATAGTATAGATTGACTACCTGAATACTGTGCTTCAAGAAAACTGTACAATATGCATTTTTAATAGTAAAGTGAAAATCATCTCTAATAAGACAGGGAATCATTTTCTATGGACACACTGTCACTAGGACTAAATTTTAATTAGCTAGGATGGCTTAAAACTTCTAGTCATACCAAAAAACGCATCTGTTTTCCATTTGTCGTACGTGGGCTTTTATTTACCAACCTACTTAAGACATTAAGAAATATTCATGTAGCTTCCTGAGCCACGTAGATCTTCAGACTTGTGTGGCAAAAGGAATGATAATTAATAATCTGCTTCAGGCTACAGGCTAGAATAATTCAAAAGGAAATGTGCATTACTAATACAGCAGAGCTCATAAATTCTCAGTGTCAGTTTGCCACTTGTGGCTGAAAATTGCAGTCAGGCTGGTTGGCTAGAGGCAAAATGACTAGAGTTACATAATATTTATGAGGTCTAAAGTTAGCAATCACCAAACCCAAATATTGCTAGTCTTTCAGATTACTCAGTGAATTCAGCATCATCTAGTCATGGCCGTGGAGTTGAGAGCAGGGTGGATTTGGTAATGATGAAGCAGTAGTTATAAGTCTAAATTCTGTCTGTGTCAGTCCCCTGCTACCCCATTTACAGGATTTTATAGCCTTCTTATATAGTATCTCCACACTATCTACCCCACAACATCGTGCAAAAATCTTGCTGCCTAAGATTTTATAAGGCAACGGTGGGGAAAGAACTCCCCTCATTCTACAGTGTTTCTCCACCATTTCCAGCGTTGAACTGCCATGAAGACCCCCTGCCTGTTTGTACATTATCACCATGGCCAAGCCCAAACATGTTTCAGATCCCCGCCAGCACCCACCATCACATTGTACTCAGAAACAATTAAGTTTCCAGGCGTGTGCTGTAGGGTACTTTAAGGAGTTTGACTTGCACAGTGTGTGAGCAGCTAAAAGTCTGGACCCCAGGATGACTCCCAAGAAGCACATGTGGTTGTGAAATGCAAATGAGACATGTGTGAATGACTGTGTGGCTCCACCATCAAGAAGCAGTAAGTTCCGAGCTGATGGCCCAGGAGCAACTGCAGGTCAATGCTCATTTTAAATGCTTGTTTTTTTCACACATAAACAGCATCTAGATTTAAAATAACCCATTTGCTCTACCTCTTAGAATTCTCTAGAAAAGATAAAGTTTTTTTTTTTTTGGTTTTTTTTTTTAGTGCTGGTTCAAATACTTTTTAAACTTTTTATTATTGAAAATTTCAGATATAGGGAAAAGCATTTAATGAACCCCATACTGTTACCTATGGATCAGATACTTTTAATGGAAGAAAATTAGTCTTTTTTTTTTTTTTTCTGTCATCTATATAGCATCATGATTTTCCAAACTCGTAGGTGGAGTTGGAAGTAGTATTCTGAAACTCATGAAAGACAATACATCAGGAGAACATTGATTTAAAGGAGCGATAGAGGATTCTCCCCATCTTGCCCCTCTTCTGCAACTTTAAGCCATAATTGCTCTTCTCAGGGGGAAATCAAACTAAATACGAGAGGATCCTAACAACTAGAGTTACACAGAATCCTTGTTCTGAAGGCTGGCAGATCCATTTTAAATTTATTTTAGTTTAAAGTCCCTGGTTCTCGGGGCGCCTGGGTGGCTCTGTCTTTAAGCATCTGCCTTCGGCTCAGGTCATGATCCCAGGGTCCTGGGATCGAGCCCCGCTTCAGGGTCCCTACTTAGTGGAAAGCCTGCTTCTCCCTCTCCCACTACCCTTGCTTGTGTTCCCTCTCTCAGCTGGGTCTCTCTCTGCCAAATAAAGAAAATCTTTTTAAAAATTAAAAAAAAAAATAATAAAGTTCCTGGTTCTCTTTCACTGTTAGAAGACTGGGGAAAGTTTTGTAATTGTGCCATTGCTTGATGCATTCAGGTCCTCGTGTACTTGTGGGCGCAGTTATAGTTACATAAGGGCTAAATCGAGACGGGACCGGAGCACTAAAAAGATTTTTGGTCGCTCCAAACCAACCCAAACATGTAATCCAAAACAAAAGCAAGACTAAGCTGTAAAATTAGATAAATAAGTATGGATAAATAATTCTTAAAAAAGCTCTATTTTTCCCCTCTCCTCCCTGCCATGATCAGGTCATTGCTTTTTGGGGGAAATATTTTAAATATCAAACCCTTCCAAAAAATCTGTCCCTTTTTTTTTTTTTTTTTTTTTTTGATGCCTGTAGTTTACTGGCACTTCTAGCCCCTGTCAGCCTACTCAGTCTAGCACTTCATATCTGAGAAGAGGGAGGGCAATTTGGGGGAAAGATAAAGTAAGAGAGGTGAATTGGCAACTATGGAAAGAAAAGTCTAGTTAACCCATCAGGCACAACTTGCTTCTTTCTAATGGAATAAGTTTGTGAGTCTGTATGTATGACTTTTTAAAATGTTAAGGAGCATAAACATACGACACTGAAGTATTTCAATTTTTTAAACAACTTTTTAAAAGAAAAATACATTCAATTACGATATGAAAATAAATTACTGTCCTGTATTTATGCAGAAAATATAATGGAAAAAATTCCATTTATAATAGCAAACAAGAATATAATACCTAGGACTAAACAAATAATAACAAATATATAGGACCTGTGTGAAAAAAAAAATTAGACGTCTACCGAGGGATGTTTGAAAAGACGCAGTACCTGTGAAGACATCTCTCTCTCTCTTTAAGATTTTTTAATTTATTATATTATTATTTTTAAAAGATTTTATTTATTTATTTGACAGAGAGAGACACAGAGAGAGAGAGGGAACACAAGTAGGGGGAGTGGGAGAGGGAGATGGAAAAGCAGACTTCCTGCCAAGCAGGATGTTGGGATCATGACCTGAGCTGAAGGCAGACGCTTACCGACTGAGCCACCCAGGCACCCCTAAGATTTCTTATTTATTTGAGAGAAACAGAGAGCGAGTGAGAGCATGAGCAGAGGAGAGGGAGAAGAAGACACCCCACTGAGCAGGGAGCCTAACATGGGGCTGGATCCCAGGATGCTGGGATCATAACGTGAACTGAGCCACCCCTTGAAGATATCTCTTGAATAAGGCAACTAAGTATTTTAGAGTCATATTCTCCCTAAGTTCTCCATAAATTCAGTGTAACCCCCCGTTGTGAGGCCAAAAACACTTTAAACAAGGTTGAAATGCAAATGGCAAACTGAAAAAATTTGAAACAATAGAGTACACAAATGTTTAATGTTTCTAATTAACAGAACACTCTTAAAAATAAGTCAAGTAAAAAACAACCGAAGATGCCTAAATAGCGATTTCACAAAAAACATAAATACATAAATAAAGAGATCTTCAACCTTAGTAGTATCTGAAAAAAGTACATAAAAGCAAGATAATCATTTTTGGTTTATCAAACTGACAAAGACTTTAACATTAGTAATATTGGTGAGAGTGTAGGAAAATTGGCACCATTGGGAATATAAATCACTGTTATGTGGAGAGCAGTGTTGAAAATGGCAGAATTCTGCATATATTTTTTTAAGATTTTATTTATTTATTTGACAGAGAGAGCATAAGCAGGGGGAGTGGCAGAGGGAGAGGGAGAAGCAGACTCCCCACTGAACAGGGAGCCCAGTGCGGGGCTCGATCCTAGGACCCTGGGCTCATGACCTGAACCAAAGGCAGATGCTTAACCAACTGAGCCACCAGGTGCCCCTAAATTCTGCATATTTCTTAACCTAAGAATTCTACAAGGATCTTAAGCTAAAAAGAATAATTGGTCAAATGTGCAACTGTATTTGTAAAAAGTATATTATGGAAGGAAAAAAAAAGAACTTATCTAAATGCTTATCATTGGTTAAATAAAGTGCTATGTTACCCATCCATATAAAGCTACGCTAGAAACCAATAAAACAACCCAAGAGGCCTAAAAAGAGTCATGTAGGTCTGTATTTTTTGGCAAAGATGGGTATCTTCCATATATCATGGAGAGAAGTTAATTGCTTTCAAAACAGCAGCTTTGGGGCACCTGGGTGTCTCAGTCAGTTAAGCTGCTAACTCTCGACTTGACTTCAGCTCAGTTCATGATCTTGAGGTCATGAGATTGAGCCCTGCATTGGGCTCTGCCCCTGTTCTAGGTGTGGAACCTGCTTAGGATTCTCTCTCTCCTCTCCTCTTGCCCCTCCCTCTGCTCCTGCACACTCTCTTGCTCTCCAAAAAAAAAAAAAAAAAAAAAAAAATGCAAAAAGCAGCTTAACAAAACTCCATACACAAACTGAATACTTATAAAATATGATAAATTAATATAAAATATATTAGTGGATACTTAGAGAAATGTTCTAAAGTGTGATGGCTAAATGTTAACAGCAATCATTTGAGAAAGCTTTTTACTGTTTCTTGCTTTTTTAGTATTGTAAAAATACTTAATATCACACATGTGCCATTTTCATAATTAAACTGAACAAAACGTGGGCTCTCCATGGACTCTGGCTCATTCTGTGTGGTTTCGGGAGAGGACAGAGCACATCCACTCAAGAGAATGACCTTTGAGAAGTGGGTTCAGAATGCAAAAGTTAATGCTAGACGCTGTCTTCCTCACAGTCGCCAAAGACCCACTGAAGAGCTTTGGTTGCAAAGATTGTTATGTCTCTCCCATACTCGTTATTAGAAAGCACTTGATTCATATGGAACAAAGTGGTAGGACGGGTGTCCAGAACAGTATCTGGCACACTAAATAGCCAGGTATACTAAGTCATCCCTTGGTCAGACACAAGGCAAAGGTCGGTCATGACAATGAAAGGGAAAGAGGGCTGCGGAGTTGCTCTTGGTGAGGTTACACCTGTTGTTTTCCATGGTTGGTTTTTCTTTTTTTTAATTTTATTTATTTATTTGACAGACAGAGATCACAAGTAGGCAGAGAGACAGGCAGAGAGAGAGAGAGAAGAGAAAGCAGGCTCCCCGCTGAACAGAGAGCCAGGACCCTGAGATCGTGACCTGAGCTGAAGGCAGAGGCTTAACCCACCGAACCACCCAGGCGCCCTGTTTTCCGTGTTTTGTTTTTTTTTTTTTAAGATTTTATTTATTTGACAGAGAGAGATCACAAGTAGGCAGAGAGGCAGACAGAGAGAGTGAGAGGGAAGCAGGCTCCCTGCTGAGCAGAGAGCCCGATGTGGGACTCGATCCTAGGACCCTGAGATCACGACCTGAGCCGAAGGCAGCAGCTTAAACTACTGAGCCACCCAGGCGCCCCTGTTTTCCGTGTTTCTTAAAAGGTTCTTTTGACTCATAGAAGGGCTGGAGCAAGACGATTTGCAGCTATTCCTTAAAGCTGGTTCTGCTTTTCTTTTTTTCTCCTCTTCTCTTTCTAGGAGCCATCAGCAGGTGAAGACAGGATTGTTGTCCACAGTGAGGCCTGTGCCCTCATTTGTGCTGGTGTATATATTTTTATAGACACCATATTCCCAACCCTACCCTTAGGCCCAGTCTCATTTGCAGCTGGGCTCCCCAAATTTTATTCTTTCTTTCCAAATGAAAAAGTTTTCACAGATTTCCATCTAATGCCTTTAAAAAAAAAAAAATACAGTTTGGTGTCTCAGAAATCCGTCCCTGTGGGTGTTCACTTGGATTCTGAAAGTAGAGCTAGTTCTTGAAGTGGTTTCCGAATAAATAATGAAACATGTGTTCAAAGTCTGTAACTCTTCCTTCTGCTTAACCACATCCTAGATAACCCGTCAATGGTAAGTGTCATTTGTGTGAATAGATTCTCTAGTTTTGGTTTTCAAGGCGCTCCCCCCTCCTTTTTTTTTTAAATTCTGGCTGTCTGAATGATGAATGTGACTAGGAAAATACTGTTGACCCATTTAAATCATGTCAAACAACATCCATTGCTCATCTACATAATGAAATACACACTGAACATTATATCTTGAGTGTGGGAGCCAGTGGACTACAAAATAATGGTTTACTCGTGTAGCTTATAAAATAAAATATAAGACATTACGACTAACTATAGCATTAAATGTTAAACTCTCCCAATGGTAACCATCAGTGAAAATCACCTGTAAACCGAAACAGCTAATAACATTTCTGCTTTAGTGGTTAATTAGAGGAAGTGGGGGTGGTTGCATGCAACAGTGTGAGTTTAAGAAAAGTCTTTATGTCAAAGCATGTTTTAATGTTATTTGACTGTTATGAGATTTGTTGTATATAATTGAATTTTTTCAATTGTTAATCAGTGGTTGTGAAAATAACAGTTTGCTGAAAAATTAGAAAAAATTGTTTGACATTTTTATCAGAGTTTCATTAAATTGGTCCCTGAATAATTTTAAAGGCAGCTAATTTATAGTTGAAACTATTTTGATCAATGATCAGATAACAAAGATAAGCTTTGACTGCTTTTGAAATATTTAAACTTTGTAAGGACATCGTTTGCACACTGTTTAAATAAATGCATATTTTAAAGGCACTGAATTTAGGCTATCATGTTTCCATGGTTACACCTTTCCAAGTTATTTTGTGTACTATGTAAATAGGTCTGTGAGTCACTGATAATTATTTGTTTTTTTGTTTGTTTGGTTAGTAATTCTGTGTTTAGCTGAATTTAATACAGTTCACATGCCTTGCTTTGGTTTATGTATATTTTGGTGTTTGTGATTGACAGTGATTGAGCATTTCTTATGGAGTGCTTGTCTTTTTTGTCATAAATGATGTATGTTGGTGGTGCTTGACATGTAAATAAGTTCTGTATCACTGTTTAATAAACAGGAATTTTTATGCAAAGAAGACTTCTTGGTACATTTAAACAATAAGGTTTGGTGAGCTCTAAAATATCTCTGTTAAATAGTTGCACACTGAAACAAATATATTTATAATTCTCACAGCCTTTAAGTTCCTGAGTTTATGAAGGACGACGTAGCTATGGATAAGCACAAGATGGACTGAACACAATTTAGTAACAGAATAAAGATAGCATTCTGCTCTCTTTTTTAGAAGATTATTTATTTATTTTAAATATTTTTTGTTTTGTTTTACTTGCGAGAGGTGAGTGAGTGAGAGAGCAAGAGAGAGAACATGAGCAGGAGGTGAGACAGAGGGAGAAGGAGAAGCAGGCTCCCCGCTGAGCAGGGAGCCCCCTGCAGAGCTGGATTACAGGACCCCGGCCGGTATCATGACCTGAGCTGAAGGTAGATGTTTAACTGACTGAGCCACCCAGTTGCCCCTTATTTATTTTAGAGAGAGAGCATGCATGTGTGCATGTGCACGAATGGTGGGGAGGGGCAGAGGGAGAGAATCTCAAGCAGTCTCCCCACTGAGCTAGGAGACTGACGCAAGGGTGATCTCACGAGCCTGAGATCATGACCCGAGCCCAAATCAAGAGTTGGCTGCTTAACCTGACTGAACCACTCAAGCTCCCCCATTCTACTCTAATTCTTAAAATTGCTTGTGATAATGAGCTTTACAGGGAATGTCTTCACTGCTAAGTGGAATCTTTCTAGAACATGACTCCTATCTCACCTTTGCACAAATATAAAAACTATTTCATGTACTAATGTGTTTGGAAGGATATGATTCTTGAGAAAAGGTGGGGTCTTTTATGCCTCTGAATGGAAGAAGAGATTTTCCTTAGATTTCACCTTTGGCCATCAGCATTCCGGCAAGGCTTGCCAAGAACTCTGAAAAAATGTCAAAACTAGGCTGTGCATAATTCATCCTACTGCGTTTGAGTCTTCTTTTAATACACTACAATCATGAGGGGCGCCTGGGTGGCTCAGTCGTTAAGTGTCTGCCCTCAGCTCAGGTTATGATCCCAGGTTCCTGGGATCAAGCTCCACGTTAGGCTCTCTGCTCAGTGGGGAGTCTGCTTCTCCCTCTCCCCCTCACCCCCTCTCTCCCTGTGTCTGTCTCTGTCAAATAAATAATTAAAATCTTTTTTAAAAATACACTACAATGATAAGATGCTATCCACTTTGTAAAGTGTTAATACATCTGCAGTCTCATTTGATGGTCAGCGTGGTCCTGGGATGAAGGTGGGAGAGGCCCAGTGTTTTAGGTAGCATGGTTTTTAGGTAGCATGTCTGGGACCCAACCTAGAATTTCATAAATTCTTTGTGAATTAGCTAAAGCACATTTTGAAATTCAGACTGGTTTCTACCTACTGATTAGTCCATTTTAGAGTGACCTCCCTTCATCGTACAACCAAGATCGTAATTACAGTTTATCAAGTGCTTACCCTGTGTCACTTTCCATACCTCATGTCATACAATTATCCTGGCATCCCTATGAGGAACGTATTATTATTCCTGTTAACAGATGAGCAAACTAAGGCTTGTCTAAGTGAACCAACTATTGTGCAGAGAAGGAATACCAATTTAAGCAAGAACTCAAGTAAATATGATCCCATGATGCATTCACAAACCAAATGTAAAGTGTTTTAAATGCCACACCATTTCCTTCTTTCTACCTCCAAATTTGCTATATTTTATTTAGACATTTTCGGGTTGCTTTTCTTTTTGTAACACTCTACTAAGAGTATAGTTCAAAGAGGTGTTCAATACACCTCACATTAGACAGTAAACATGTTTCAGATATTGTACACATCAAATATTTTAGTATTATGGTCATATTGAAGACTTTGGTCTAAAAATGAGATGATTTAAAAAATGAATAAAAATGAGATGATGGATTTATCATTCCACCAAGTATGACTAATCTTGGTCTGCTGAAGTTTTCAAGTAATATTGCATTGTCACACATGAGAAGCAGCCTGCTTTATACAGAGAGAGTACACGTTTTGTTAGGGGTGATGTGATAGTTTTGATTTTTTTTTTTAAAGATTTTATTTACTTATTTAAGAGAGAGAGAGAGAGAGGGAAGAAGCGAGTGAGCTGGGGAGGAGCAGAGGGAGAAGTAGAAGCAGGTTCTCCACTGATCACTGAACCAGATGTGGGGCTCGATCCCAGGACCCCAGGATCACAACCTGAGCCTAAGGCAGATGCTTAACCAACTGAGCCACCCAGGGCCCCAATTTTTAATCTTTAGTACAAAAATAATGGTTTTATAGTTGAGCATCCATTAAAAAAAAAAAAAAAAAAGACGGGTCAGTTTGTAAGTAGACTTTTGTGGTATTCCCCCCCCCCCCTTTTTTTTAAAGATTTTAGTTATTTATTTGACAGACAGAGATCACAAGTAGGCAGAGAGGCAGGCAGAGAGAGAGAGGGAAGCAGGCTCCCTGCTCATGCGGGGCTCGATCCCAGGACCCTGGGATCACGACCTGAGCCAAAGGCAGAGGCTTAACCCACTGAGCCACCCAGGGGCCCCTTAAGCTCATACTATTTTAATACATTGCTCTTTTTGCATTAATGCCTGAAGCTATGGAGTGATGATTCGTGTGGTTAACTAAGTCCATACAGTTTAATTGAATATAAAATTATTTATGGCAACATAACAACATCAGTCCAAAAAACTACTTTTAGATAATTTGGAACTTTTTCTTTTACTTCAGAGGCTACTGTTTATTTTCTCTTTATTTTTCTTGTGAAAATAACCCCTTGATGAGTGATCTTGGCTTCTATTGTCTTAAATCAATGTAATCTCAGAGCAGAAAGTTAGAAATATATTGTTTTCCTGGAGCTTTAGCTTCCTCATTTTGGGGTGTGATTACTGACCTCCCTATCTACCTTCCACTCCTATTGCCGTGTTGCAGAGCAGAAACAAAACTCCCACGTGTCAAAATACCAATGGAAGAATTTATATTTAAATGTTTTCTTTTTATTTCATGTCTTTCACTTGGAATTGTACAGTGAAAACATTCTCAGAAAAATATTATGATCTAAGAGCTTTTTTTTTTTGTATTGATACTGCAGTTTTGGTCAAAGCGCTGAGCTATTTTATACCAATTGTTTGCATAAATGACTTTAAGTGGTTCATTAAAGGAGAGACAGAAATACATCCAACAATGTAACTAGAGCATGTTGCATATAGAATTCAGGTGACATTGTTGTGGGATGAAGCCTAAAATTACACTCTTTTCAAATGCTTTAATACAATTGAAAAATATTCATGTTAAAGCCATGCCTTTGATCACAAACCGTAAGTCCCACTGTCTTCTTTTATCCAAATAACTAATATTTTGATTCTTTTATCCAAATAACTAATATTTTATCCAAATAACTAATAACTGTTTTACATGACAGTAGTATTTATGGGGGATTTTTTTTTAATTAAAGAAGGACTTTCTTACTCTATCATTTTTTAAAAACTCATATTTATTTTTATATGAACTTTCTCCAAAGTTGAATTCCATGTATGATTTCTGTGAAATTGTTCTGATTCTTAGTTATGTGCTTTAATATAAAATTTTTATGGTTCCTCTTCTTTAGCCAAAGTGTGTGGTAATAGGAATACTTCTTTTGAGAAATACTGGAAGGTTGAAGTTTGCCAGATGTTCTGTGCTAACCTAAAAGTGTGCATTCTCTGGGCATCAGGACTGTGTGAGTTTCTTTCCTGTTCCTTTGAAGGAATGAACATTTGCTTTTGGTTCAATTTGGTGATGGTGTACTGCTACTGTAATCAGAGTTTGCCTTTATTCTGTATTTAAACGCTATCACGGCATCCAGAAAATCTGGCAAAGAAAATGATATTTTGATGACATTTTCCACAGGGCTCAACTAGAATGAATTATTACATTTTAACCACAGCCCTAATAAACAGCTCCTTTATTTCCCCTGGAAAGACACAATATTTCTTTGTCCAAGAAGTTGCCTGAGTATATGTATTGTTGAAGTGCTAAAAAGCTGCTTTCTCTAAACTTTAACTGAGAGACAATGGGATTTTCTAAGCATACACTATTGCAGTGTGACTCAATATTTTATGATTATAGAAATGAATTTAGCTTTTAAATTCTGAAGGAAACATTTTTAACCCTAAATGGAGAAATTTCACACAACAGCCCCATTTCCTATTACACATCAGTCATTTCTTTGTAACTTCTATTTATCCATCAAATGATCTGCTTTCAGTTTTAGATTTTGAGTTCTTAAACAGTAATCTTTGACTCCGCTCCCCCACCTGTGGTTGGGCCAACCTAAAGGATTTTTTTTCCCAGTCCCACAAACCTAAGTCTATTTTATTAACTAGGTTTTGTTTATTGACATGTGTTTCTAGAGTAGGTTAGGGTGTTTTTGGCTCCCAAGAAGAGGAGAATGCTTTTTGTTTAAATCACAGATGCCTGGGTGCTGGTAGTATACATTGATGGATAATCACAAATTATCTGATTGGCTTTTGTAAAAAAGAAGAGGCAGTATTTTCCTAACCCCATTTCTGAGCTTGTCATTGTCATTATACTCTATCATTTGCTATTGCTAAATTTTTAAAAAGGAGGAGGGATGTAACGGGGAACCAACTTCCTGATGGAGCCTTGGGGAAGGTCATGTTTTGCCGTGACCTGGGCATCATTCTTGAATGTTGTTATTATTGGAAGAGGGTGCCCTCAGGCCACTGCCCTTCCTTTCCCCAGAAGCGGTCTGACCAAGGCAGACTTTCCAGCTCATCTTCTCTAGAATCAGGACTCCCAAGCTTTGGTTTATGGCCCGATGAAGAGTTCTGCCATCCATAGGCTAGTATCGGTGAAGACGACCATCTCACCTTCATATAACTTCATATAACTACTTTGTTTTATTGGCAGTGGTGGCCTAATTCTGTTTTAATCTGAGTACCGTAAAGGCTCAGAGCAATTGCAAATTTAGAGCCTAAGCAACTAGGACAAATGTTTATGTTGCAGCATAAAGTGACTTGTGATTTTTTTTTTCACCTAAACTATTTTACACATTTCTTTTTTATTTCTGTAGAATCTTTGTTACTGTTTTAGCAGTCGGAACTGTGAATAACTTCAAGGCTAACACTACTGGATGTCAAGTAGAATCTTTCTTTCAGACAAGTGTTTATGCCAATATATTTTAGACTTGACTTTATGCTTTGTTTTGAGCATTAAGGAAAAGAATCTGTTTTCCAAAACCTGCATAACCGTGCCTGTATCCTCTTTAGAAATGTTATTTAATGAGCACTGTTGCTTTATCATCCAGAGGCTACTGCCAAATGCTCTTAATTAGGGAAGAAGAAAAAGGGAAAAAAAGTGTTTTTTACGGATTTGTAAAACATCCACTCTTCTTGTCGTGGTATCTTAGCGTGAAATCCAGGAAGCAATGGTGTATGGTGTCCATATCCATGATTTCCTGAATTGGAGAAAAAGTGTGGAAAGCATCTGGGGAAAAGGAGGCTCTCTACCAGCTTGTTTCCTGTAAGCTCAATTGGAAGACCTTGTCTGTGCAAATAGATTTCAAAATAGAGCCTGCCCTTTGACTGTCTCCATAATTACATGGCTCACTCTGTATTTTATTTGGCAGCCAGAGCAGTTAACCCCTGGAAGGAAGGGGCTGATGGCATGGCCAGCTTGGCTTCCCCGACATGTCCGTGGGAATGAATAAACCGCTGTTTGGAGAAGCCCATGGCTAAAAACACACCAGAAGTCTTCAGCAGAACTGAAACTTTTCAAAAACAAGCTTAATAATGTTCATTATGATTGGTTTAGAAACGTACTTTGTCCTTATTGTGTAAATTGTAGAGAAGTATTAATTGTTTAAAAAAAAATTGGGGAGCTGGGGGAGTTCCTATTGCTTTGATGTAATCAACATCTGTCAACAGAATGAATTTGCTTTTGTTTAGTTTCAAGGGCCCTTGTCCTCTAGCTTTGCCCAATCAGTATCTGCTGCAGCCTGGGGCATTCCCTGAGCTGATTTTCTTTTTTCTTCAACCAATGCACAGGTTATTTCTTGTGAAATGTGAGCTTCTCTTCTGCTTGATAGTCTCCTTGAAATGTGAAGGAACCCTCAATCTTTCTCATTTACTTTTGAAACAGGTACATCTTAGTCCTAGATTATAAAAATCAATGGGAGTTACATCAAGTAATGCAGAGTGTTTAATTTTCCTTTCACAACATTTGTGCAAGTGATCAAACCTATCAAGTAGACAGTGTTTTGGGTCAAGAAATATAAGGCATGGATGCATTTGCAGTGTTCCCTTTCGGACTTGAAGCACACAGTGCTATAAGAGCCTGTGCTCCTACTCTAGGTAATTGGTTGGAGTTCATGAAGTGTGATCTTTCTGTGGCTCTAAATCAGCACCTCGAAAATGTATTTCTATGGCACAGTCCCTTTTGAGCCTACTGTAGGAAGCAATGTCTAAACAGTTAAAAATATCTCAGTTTGCCGTCACAAAGTAAGTTACCTCTTTTTTTAAGTTAATGTATTATTTAAGCACATCACTTTGTTTAGAATTAAAATTATCAATGACTGTAAGAGCCATATTTGAAAATGAATTAGCAAAACATTGTCTTCTCTCTTAGTAATCATAAATCATTTAAATCTGGCACACATTCCCCCCTTCATCCAAAATAATTGCCTCCATTTGTAAAATCAATTAGATGTTGATATGCTATAAATAATAGTTTTGTTACTAGACTTTGGCATTTGATCATTATGAAAAAAATATTCGGTAAGACATTTTACAGAGTATCTTTTAAATTACCTATTATCTCTGGTTGACATTGTTAACTAATGTAAAGTAGTACAGGCTACTTTATTGTGTTGTTTTCTATCCACATATCTAATACCTCTGAAATGTAGGCATAAGCGAGGATTTGATGCCTGACGCAGCGTAGAAGTGCTTCCCTGGAAACATACAATAGAAAAATGTAGGTGTTGGTAGACCACACTTAAGTACAAATATACTTTTTCAGCTTTACAATCGCTTAAAATAATAAGCATTTTAAATGTCTCTTTGAAAGTTCATTCAGGCCTCTTCCTTAAAAATACTTGTTGGCCAAAAGAAAACTTATGTTTTCAAGGATAAATCAGCTTAATTAAGGGTCATTAGCAGAGGTGCACAGAAAAACCCAGGGCTCAGTTGGTGAAATGGAAGCATTTCATTATGTGGTATAGAATGCATGAGCAGATAACAATTAAAATGGACCCTGAGTAAGAGGCCAGTAAATATAGGGCATGTTGCGTGCAGCAACATTAGTTATTTAAAAATGCATTCCTCCCTCCATCATACTTGAATTCCGTAATCCCACCTTTCAGACTTAATCTGTAAAGGGGAGTAAAATGCAGTTTTTAGAAATTGATGTTATTCCCACATATTTTCATATTTAAAACCATGACTTAGATTTACATAGCAAATACAAATTTAAAATATGAAGAATGTACCGCAGGATCCAGAGGACATACACCAATTTCAAAAGATGTTCAGGCTGCACAGTGTGCTTCTCCAGGGAGGGGAAGAAGCAGTTGCCTATAATTTTCGACATTCAGCTGAAACTAGACGCTGATAGAATTCTTGTGACACTGAAAATAATTCTTACTATTACCTCTGATAACAGTAGATATTCTAGTATTTATAACAAATAACGTATAGATGTACTGCTCAAGGAAACCCTATAGAGAATTTCTGTTACATAATCAACAGTAACAACACTCATTATGATCACTCTTTGCAGATCAAATTAGTCTAAAGCAGCTCTTTGCTGATCTGGGGCGCTCCTTTCCTGAGGTTTCTGATGATTTTTTTTTTTTTAATTTTATTTATTTATTTGACAGAGAGTGAGAGAGGGCACAAGCAGGCCGAGCAGCAGGCAGAGGGAGAGGGAGAAGCAGGCACCTTGCCAAGCAAGGAGCCCAACACGGGGTTTGATCCTAGGACCCTGGGATCATGACCTGAGCCAAAGGCAGTTGCCTAACCAACTGAGCCACCCAGGCACCCCCGTTTCTGATGATTTTCAACTTGTGCCTCCTTAACTTCAGACTGGTCAGCTTGTCCCTTACAATAATTAGTACACACCTGAAACTTGTTTCCTGAAAATAGCTTTAACAAAAGGAGATCTGGGACGCCTGGCTGGCTCAGTTGGTGCAGCATGTGACTCTTGATCTTGGGGTTGTGAGTTTGAGCCCTATGTTGGGTGTAGAGGTTACTTAAAATAAAACCTGTGGTGCTTGGGTGGCTCAGTGAGTTAAGTGTCTGCCTTCGGCTCAGGTCATGATCCTAGAGTCCTAGGAACGAGTCCCACATCGGGCTCCCTGTTCAGTGGGGAGTCTGCTTCTCCTTCTGCCTCTCACCCTGCTCATGCACAAACTCTCTCTCAGATAAATAAATAAAATCATAAAAAATATTAAACTTGAAAAACGTCATATGTACTGTGCATCCTGGGCAAATCATGGTGCCCACAAGACTGACAGAGAAGCCAGTCTTGTGACTAATGGAAACCTTGCTGGTGTTCCTGCCTCTGATGATGGGTGTCATACATCAAATTAGCTGTAACATTGACCGTAGCAAGTGGGAAGTTAGATACAGTTGTGATATGGTATAAGCAGTACTTTTATTTATTTAATCGAGATAAAGTTGACATATAATATTTGGATTGTATCAGCTTTCAGTGTACAAAGCAGTGCTTTTATAAGGAAAGGAGATATAAAGGAAACCCAACAAACCTTTTCTAGAATGGTCTGTAGCAGTAACTAGTTTGTTTATCCTGTGACCCTGAATATAATGGGTACTGGAGAATTTAATTTTATCCACTCTGCATTTAGAAAATTTGTTAACTACTATTTATTAATTCCAGTATGATAAACAAAATGGAGGATTTTGCCCCACCTCTTTTTTGCCACATTAATTGGAAGACCATTATCTTCTAAAGGCATGTATTTTTAAAGCCCATTTCTTCATTTCACCTGTGAAAACACTAGTTTTTTTTTTCCCCCTGGTTTGTAATGAATAGTTAGTGGAATAAACACGGTATGGTACCTTATTATCCTGTTACCTTGTGACAGCGTTTATAGGGTGTCTTTTATCAGATTGAAAGAAAAGATTTTGCTCCGAATAAAAAAGTATCATGTGAAGGTGGAATTTCTGAGTACACTGCAGAACCGTAATCGTCAACAGATTGGATATATTCAGGCTGCGTTCCCAATGTTTAAGTCGTGTGTGGGTGTGCCTGCATCTTTTTGGCAGTGAGCCTGTCATTTGGCAGGACAGGTACATTGGCAACGCGGTTCATCCTTGAAGTGAATGTCTCAGAGCCTCAACAAGATATCCAGGTAGAGGCCTGGTGACTTCATGCCTCAAGTTTAAGTACATGGAAAAGATTCCCCCTGCAATGACTGTCTGCTTGAACTTGATAATGCTGATAAAGATGATCTCTCTTTCATGTAATCAGCTGCATTGAAAAAAATCTTCGTGAGTCCTGAAATTGATCAGGTCCACATCCTCCTTTTGCCTGGAATTTGCATGACAATCAGGTGCCACTGAGTGAAGGCACAAATGCCAGAACTAAAAGAGACCTCCCTCAAAGATGAGAAAGCCCAGCTCCCTCATTTTCCTAAGCCTTCTGTCTCAGTGGGCAGGGTCTGACTGCTCAGCAGGCCCCAGAAAGTGCTCAGCCCGTGCTTACTGTTACTTCTTCAGGTCACATAGTTAGCTCTTGGCAGGACCAGAAGCAGCACCATGGTTCCAAGGTGCCATCTGCTGCTGTGTCGCTCTGGCCTGTTTTTCATCATGCATATGACCATCTGATACAATCTAATGTATTTGTTGGTTTGCTTCTTGTCTTTGTCGCACCGTAGAATAGAAGCTTCCTGAGAGCAGGGACTTTGTTGTCTGGTTCATCCAGTATCCAGAACATGGCATACAGAAGGACCTCAGTAAGTAGTTGCCGAATAAAAGAATAAATAAAATTAGAGGCCCGCAGGTAAACCCGTTGAAGAGTTGAGAAGGGAAAGGAAAAAAATTAATGTTTATGGGGCACCTGCTTTTAAGATGGTTTACTTAATGAATGTTATCTCGGCTAATGCTCACAACAGTGGAGTGGTTAGGAAAACTGCTGTTTCCGTGTGCTGGTGAAGAATGCGAGGCTCAGAAGTTGTGGTAACTCAGATCCATCCGCCTTCCAAGCTCATGCTATCTTCATTACTGCAGTATCTCCCAATTAGATCGGATCTACGAATTTTCATGAAAAGTACCTTCATTCTAAATGTTAGATGTCCTATGATGTTTGTTTGTTTGTTTATTTATTTATTTATTTATTTATTTATTTTTTTACTTTCCTTTAGGGGCGCCTGGGTGGCTCAGTCGGTTGAGCAGCCGACTCTCGTTTTTGGCTCAGGTCATGATCTCAGGGTCCTGGATTGAGCCCCATACTGGGCTCTGTGCTTGGGGGTGGGGGGAGTCTGCTTGAGGATTCTCTTTCTTTCTCTCCCTCTGCCCCTCTCCCCACTCATGTGCTTGCTCACGTGCGCTAGCTCTCTCTCGCTCTGTCTCTCTCTCTAAATAAATCTTAAACACACACACATACACACACACCAACTTTCCTTTAAATTTGAATTCCTTTAAATCTAATCCCTGGGGCACCCAGGTGGCTCAGTCCATTGAGCATCCAACTCTTGGCTTTGGCTTAGGTAATGATCTCATGGGTCGCGGGATCGAGCCCCACCCCCCACACCTCCCCAGGCAGGCTGCCCTCTCAGCAGGGTGTCTGCTTGAAGATCAGCTCCTTCTGTCCCTCCCCCAAGTCTCCCTCTCTCAAATAAATAAATAAATTTTAAAAACAAAAACAAAAACATACACACAAAACTAATCCCTAAAAAAATCCACATCCTATAGGAAAGCGTGCTATCTACTCGAGCCCCTGCACACTGTAGGGGCAGCTTGGAGTGGCAAGCTCAGTCCTTGATTTGGTTTTGCGGGATGTGGAGCCCTGGCCTCCCCCTAACCACCAGCAGTGTGAGTCTTAGTTCCTCATCTGTGGAACAGTGGCGTTAATAGCTGCCTGCCCGCCCACCAGACAGAGTTGGTAAGAGATAATGTATGTAAAGCACCTAGCACTGTGCTTCATCACAGAAAGTGGCCGTTAAGTGCTAACCACTATTATCGTTACTAATTCTATTCGTGTTATCCTTATTAATAGTAATCATAATACATTCTTTCCTCAGAAGAGAAATACTTGTGAGTTTGTGTCTTGTCTGTGGTCCTGCCTCGGGATGGAGTTAGGGAGCCTGGAATCATAGACTGATTCCGCCTAAGTCTTTGCTTTAGCTGGGACCCATAAGCGCAGACTGCCAGCCAGCTTCCTTCAGCCACTGCACCAAAGCGAAGGAAGCTTGGCTTGAGAGTGGAAGGATTAGGTCAAACCTATCACCACTTTTGGAAGAATAACCTAGTGATAGTAACTCCTAATAGTTTTGTGATGCCTTGTACATTTTCTGGTGTTTCCGTATGTGTTAGGTCATTTTTTCTCATGTGTACGGGAAAAATAATATACTTTGTGGAGGCAACTTGACCGCTTTCCCACAGTTTTCGCACTTACTGCATGCTGCTGGGGAAGTTACCTTCCTTTGGGTGCTTCATTATCCTCAACTGGAGTGCAATGGAACGTTCTCATTAAGACTAAGGAGCTAACATATGTAAAGTGCCTAGGACAATAATTAACACATAGTAAGTACTCGGTATTAGAAGCTGTAATGGAGTGCACGATTTCTTTCTCATTAAAATCTTTTTTTTTTTTTAAAGATTTTATTTATTTATTTGAGAGGGAATGAGCGAGAGAGAGCATGAGAGAGGAGAAGGTCAGAGGGAAAAGCGGACTCCCCAAGGAGCTGGGAGCCGGATGCTGGACAAGATCCTGGAAGTCCAGGATCATGACCTGAGCCGAAGGCAGTTGCTCAACCAACGGAGCCACGCAGGCGCCCGTCTCCAGAAATTTAAACAAACAAACAAACAAACAAAAAAAACAGCTTAGGGGCACCTGGGCGGCACCATCAGTGAAGGGCCCAACTCCTGCTTCTGGCTCAGGTCATAATCTCAGGGTCTTGTGATTGAGCCCTGAGGCAAACTCTGGGCTCAGGGCAGAGTCCACAAGGACTCTCTCCTCATTAAAATCTTTTTAAGTGTTCTTGAAGGAACTGTTCTTTATTAGGCATCTACTGAATGCAAAATGTTTTCACGTACTTTTTCATGTATTTCATTTCTCACCGGAGACTGAAGAAACTTGATCAGGGCCAAGCGGCTAACAAGTGGTGGGGCTGAAATGAATGTTCAGGCTTCTGCTTTCCAACCATGTGCTTTTCCTAGGATTCTGCCCTGCCCCATATACCAGTTGACAATCTAGAGCTGGTGGTGTTGTCTACAGGGAAATGTGCAAGCTTCAGGGAATATGTACCTGCCTCTATCAAGCAACTTTTGATCTTTTAAAAGAAATGATATTGCTGCATTCTGTCTAGTATTTGGAATTGTTTAAAATAACACTGAAATACCTCTGTAAGTTTGATTCAACATTATTACATTCAACTTTATGGAAGAACATAATAGAGTGAAACTTACAACCTTGAATCGGTGACCATAGGGGTTTGTTTGTGTGCCTCTCTCCAGGTCACTTGGAGATCATGACCTTGGAGGCCAGTACCCACCTGCAATTCGTGTTTCTGTTATGTTTCACAGCTGAAATGTTACTCTAGGCCAGTAATTCTCAACCCTTTGAGGGTATCAGAATCACCCTGAGGCCATGTTACAGGATAGATTGCTGGTCTCATCCCAGCGTTTGAGTCAGTAAATGGAGGAGCCCCATAATTTGCATTTTTCCCCATGTGATGCTGATATGGTGGTCTGGGTACCACTTTTTGAGAACCAGTGCTCTAGACCAGGAGTCAACAAACTTCTTTAAATGGCCAGATAGTAAATATTCTAGGCTTTGTGGGTCATACAGTCTCTGTTACAGATACTCAACTCTGTGGCTCAGAGCAGCCATAAATCATTGTTAAGTGAATGAATGTGACTGTACTTATGGGCATTGAAATTTGAATTTCATATAATTTCACATGTTACAAAATACTATGTAAAATTCATTTTTAGGTTGTGGACTGTACAAAAACACAGACAGCAGGCCAGATTTCACCTTCAGGCTGTAGTTTGCCAACCCCGGCATGCAATTGTGACATGTTGGGGAATTTTCAACTATTGTTTTAATTATAAAAGTAATGCATGCAAGTGGGTAGTTTAAAAAAATCTAACAGTGTAGAAGAAAATAAAATGAATAAGGGAGACTTCCTCTGCCCCTTTCCTCCGCCCCTTCCTCCGCCTCCATCACCACTATTGATGAATATCAATTTTCAGAAATTTTATAGGGATATACAAGCTAATATAAATGTATGAATTCTTTTTTACATCAGTGGGCTTTCTATATCTACTGTCAGCTTTGTCTTTTCCCTAGCAATGTATTGTGGCCTAGTTACGTATCAGCACATAGAAATAAATGATTTAGCTTATTCTCTAATACCTTCATAGTTTTCTGTTGCATAGACATCCAGACTCTATTTCACCAGTCCCCCATGGATGGACATTTGCATTATTCCCCATTTTTTTCTACCACAAAGTGAGGGTACATCTTCTTACATCCATTACTGCATAATATCTGCAAGGGAAAGCCCTAGGAGATAAGTTGCTGAGTCAAAGGATATATGCATTTAAAATTTTGATAGCCATTTCTTAATTCCTGTTGTGGGCACTTTAGGACCCTGCATTAGTTTTGTTTCAGGGTCACACCCTACATTTCTGTTTTTTAGTCTTTATCTGACTTGAGCATTCGTCTTAGTGCATTTCGGTAGAATGCCTCTCGCTGCACGTGAACTTAACACAGAGTAGTAATCCTATCAAGGGCAAAAAGTGCAGCTGGCAATTTGTCCATGATTCTTGAAAGGAAAACAGCTTTGAAGAATATAAAGCCACCCAAACAGTGTCCTGAATCTAGGGTCATCCTGGACATTGCTGGGGAAGGTTCCACAGCAGAAATTGTTCTTTTTGCAAACCTGGTACTTAGCAGATGCCTCTATATGTTTGTTTCTCGTTAGAGTGGAGTTTTCCATTGTCAAACATGTATGTAAACATAGTATTAGCTAATAAATACGCTGTGCTATTATTGTACTAGAACTGAGAATATCACCGCTTTCCTATTTGGGGCTTTTCCTTTTTGAGCCAGTAAAGGATTAGGATAATGATTTAACAGACAACAATGGAACATCTTAAAATGTAGCCCTATGGTAGGTTTTTTAACTTAAAATATGCCTATTTCTGCTCATAGGTTGTCATAGAATTTTCTCTTCACCACTCAATCCTATCTCCTTACACAAGGAGTCAAGCAGTCAACAAAGAAGAAATTTCTTTTTCCGGAGACAAAGAGAGATTTCCCACAGTATAGTTTTGCCGGCTGCTGTTTCTTCAGCTCACCCAGTCCCTGAGGTACCGTGTTGCCTATTATCTGCTGCTTTTTCCAGCCAGGATGAAGCTTAACCGCAGAAACGAACCAATGTCTTTACACCTTTGATTTCTGAGCCATTTGAATCATGATTTTTAAACTTGGTTTACGATCTGAAATTGTGATTTGAGAAGTGGTAACATCTGCAGTTCTATAACATTATTTTTTTAAATAAAGCTCTGAGCTTACAGCTGCTTAGCTTACTTAGAATTAGTTTCTACTGTGAAATTTTCTATATTAAATTTCTAACACGAAGGTAAAAAGTACATGTCTCTAGTTTAATCTTTTTAGAGAAAAAAAATGGACTGTAAAACTGGGATAATTCAAGAGAGATTACTTGAAACTAGTACACTAGATGTTTTTTCCTAAAGCCTGCTCTTGTACTTTCCATAGTATTAATGCTGCTGTTTTTGAATCCTCCTTTAGAGTAATTAAATAAAAACCTCTTGCCTCAGAGCATTCTTGATTTTTTTCTCAGAGAGTACAATTCTGTGGAAAGACAATCTACCCATGTTTCAAAATGCAAAATGAAGGAGGTAGTTGCGGGCGGGGCGGGGGGGTCGTGTAGGAAGAATGAGAACACCTGAAAGAAGTCTAGATTTGTCACAAAAGTCACCTGCTTTCCCCCTCTGATGCATTTTTTTTAACGGTAAACCCACACTAAGTATATTATACTCCCTGAAGGTGAGTGGCCCCTTTTGTGTGTGTGTGGAAAGGGGCCAATGAGACAGGCTACCAGAGCCCAGAGGATGTTCCTGGTATCTCTGTGCTGGGAAAGAAAGGGAAGCCTCCAGAGAGATGAATGTATTGTTTAGAATGCCAGTGACAAGCCCGGAGCCCTTCTGCCTGTAATTGTAACCTGGCCATGTCGTCCGCCGAATGGAGACAGGAGTGCAGTCTGTGGGGGAGACTGCGTGAGCTTCCCTGGGCACTGGTGTCAAAGCTGGAGGAGCGGATGCTTGTCCCGAGCTCAGCCAAGCACTGCGTGTTACAAAGACCCACCTGAACATGAGGATAAGGAAAGGTCTTAGAAGTGAAGGAGTGATGTGCTTCACAGAGAGCAGACCCCTAAACTCAGCCCTTCCAGAGTCACTGTGAGACCAGCTGAAGAGTCTCGTCTCCCTCTGCCTCCTGTCCCCCTCAGCCTCCTGTCCCCAAGTGCTGTGCACGCTTACTCAGTAGGGTTCCACAGAGTTTATGTGGCAGTGTCCGTAAACAGATTATAAAGAGCTGAGCACAACCTTGGGACTGAAAGAAGCTCTGTGTGTAAAGTAGTTATTTATTTTCTGAATACTGCCCATAGGTTTAAGGAAGCAGTAGAGAATGTTCTACAAGGGTGATCAGAGTTGAACATTTTGAGTTTGGGGGGTTTCTTTGCAAATCATGGGAATGTTCTAGGGTTGTTGTTGTTGTGGTGGTTTTTTTTTTTTAATGTACTTAAAAAAAAAGAAAAGAAAAGAAAGCTGTTGGGTTTTGTTTTCTAGTCCCTTCTTAGTTTGGGTACAGTTGCTGAGTACAAGAAGAGTGTATACGTAATAGGCTTCAGGGGCCTTGAGAGTCAGCCTTTTACATATATTCATTCGGAGAGGGTGTTGTGAGCTATCCTTTGCATAAATTTTATCTTTGTGTTAAGATGATGAAAGTACTCTTAATTAGCCATTTGGCAATTTGGAAGCTTGGTGCTCTTTTTCCATCAACGACAAGAATGCTTCTTACAGGGTTGGGAGGAGGAAGAAAAGAAAACTACTGTTTGTTTTGACCAGAAGTCTACTTCAGACCAGTTTGACTCAAAGCACAGTAAGGTTAACAGACCATCCAGAGACAGCACTAACAGGCAATGTTAAGTTCAAAAGGGCAGGGGAAGGAACTGGGGGCAGCCTGGAGGGTCTGTCGTGCTGGCTTCGGAGGTCGGTGCTCCGGCAGGAAGGGCAGAGCTCCATGAAGCAGGAGGCTGTGTCCAAAAAAATGATCCCATTGTCGTGTGCTGGGTTCTGATCTTCATTCTCAATCCTTTTTCCTCAAGCACATAAAGAAGCCAGACTATGTGACGACAGGCATTGTACCCGACTGGGGAGACAGCATAGAAGTTAAGAATGAAGATCAGATTCAAGGGCTTCGTCAGGCTTGTCAGCTGGCGCGACATGTCCTCCTCCTGGCTGGGAAGAGTTTAAAGGTGGCGTCTCACCAAACCTCAGAAGGACTTCCAGAAGACGCAACAAAACCCTCCTCTTTCCCCTCTCTCCCTTTCACTCTTCTTGCATACACATCTCATTTGTGAAAAAAAATCAAGTCATGCCTTGGAATGGGGGGAGGGGATTTTATTATTTTGTGTGTTTATTCTAGAGGTAATTTAAAATCCAAATTCAATTTTAAGTAGCAGGATTCTGGAGATACTTTGGGCCCAATCAGCCTGCCCACTTGATCAATGGCAGACAGCTTTGACTTCTGCCCCTTTTCCTGCCTGTAGTTTCTGCTTTGACTCCCCCACATTATTCCTGTGTGCCTGAAGAGTTGTTCTGCCTCATCCTTTGTCTCCTTTTCTCTTGCATTAGTTCTGCAAAGCAAGATTAGAGCATATATACAAAGCTATGGGTAATAGAGAAATGTAATTACAGACAACTGTCTTACTATAAGATTTAGTTCTCCAGAATAATCTGAAACACTCTGCATTTTAGGGGTCATTAAAAAGAAAAAGAAAAGTATGGGTCTGTACTTTCCAGAAGGTGGGCAGAATTTAGGAAGTGTGTCTCAATGGTGAAATCATTTAGGGTGTCACCTGTGTAATAAACTGGTTATAGGAACATAATTAAGCATAATGTTAATATCAAATGACGCATAGAAAGATATTGAAGAAATAGGTAATCTTTAATAAAAGATTTTGTTTTAGAATTTTATTTATGACTTACGAGTTTATGGAGGTATCCTCATATACTCAAAAAACTCAATTTTAGGTTTTGGTTTTTTTTTTAGTTTGAGAGCAATTGGATGCCTATTAATAAGAGAGAATTTTTTTTTTAAATACAATGGATTTACTTAAGCATGAAAGAAAGCAAGATTTGTGAAAACCAAATTTCTACAATATGTATCAGGCCGAGTTTTTTTTAAAATAATGATCCGTAATCTTCTCATCATTGCTGCAAAGCCCATGTAAGCTTTCACTGAGATAAAGAGGTGTGGGTCGACTTACTTTTTCAAGCTTTGTGTTCTAAACTGAAGCTACTTTTGAGAATTTATATGCTTCAGCCAGCCTGAGGCCCTTAGCGCTTGAGGAAGAGGAAGGAAGTGCCTAAGAACCTCTCTGTGAAGTGTTCAGGCTCAAAAGTAGTCATGTCATTTAATGACTCAACAGATAATTTAAAGGATCTTAGGGCTTACAATTTCCTAACAGCCCCATAACACCTTCGTATACCCAAATGATTATCAAAAAGGCACAATTTAAATATTTCATGTTAACCCCCATTAATTGAAATGTTGTATCACGAGTTTATCACAATAAGTCTGTACAGTCTCATCTGGAAGTGCTGTAGCTAGAGACATGGTCAGCGAGTGCAGGAAATGTCTTCAACTGTGGCTGCACAACTTCTTTATTTAATATTTTAGGTCGACATGACAACCGAGGAGATAGATGCTCTTGTCCATCAGGAAATCATCAGTCACGATGCTTATCCCTCACCTCTAGGCTATGGAGGTTTTCCAAAATCCGTTTGTACCTCTGTAAACAACGTGCTCTGTCATGGTATTCCTGACAGGTATTTATTGCTTAATAACATATTGTTCCTTTGGAAACTAAACCATGAGACCAAAGATCTGTAACACATGGTGAAAGACACTAGCTTAATTGAAACCCACCTGCAAACTTGTGAAGCTGATTATGGTAAAACAAAAATTTCGAAGTATTTTGCTTCTAAGTGGACATAATTTAATGTTTGCTAAAGCAGTGTGTAGTCCAAAAAGGCCATTGCTCCTTAAATATTGGTTGTACGTTCTTAGATTTTAACCATATAAATGGTAAAAATCCAAATGTAGACAAATATAGGTCATCAACTATTGTTTCAGCTCTTTGCAGAATTAAGGTAACCAATAAGTACGTTTTTTAAAAATTTTTAAAAGATTTTTAAACAATGGCAATATGTTCATATTCTGTATTTCTTGTAAAATGGGACGTGACTAATGTAACTTAAAGACTAGATATAGTTTTTCTCATTTATTCCTCTTCCACTCCAAATTATCATTGCAATTCATTGGGCTCGTGATAGTCTTAGTATTTATTTGTACATTCCTCTTATTGAGATCTGTCTATCACCATTTTTATTCTGTTTACGTTTCAGTCGACCTCTTCAGGATGGAGATATTATCAACATTGATGTCACGGTGAGTGAATAATATAAAAAATAGTCTTTGATCAACTTCGGAATTGCCGGTAGCACCAGGAAGAATTGTGGATTAAAAATGCGAGCCGCACCAAGGGAAGTGCTGTTTACTTCTAGACCCAGACGCAAGCAGCTGGTTTCCTTTTTTGTCTTTAACTCCGTGTTTATTCCAAGTAAACCCAGGCCTGACTTGAATTTAGGGCTGGAATCAGATGCACTGAGATCAATGTTGGCCTAAGTGAAATGTCAACCCAATCCTGCTATGTGTCATGTTTTTGAGAAGGTGTAATTGTTATTGATCCACTGTGTAGTTAAAGCAGAGCACCACGGCACTGGGCAGCTGCTGAAGCTAGATATGTATGAGATGAGCTAACGCGAAGAAAGCCAGCATTTTTCCTTCACTCTGCCAAGATTGATCTTCCTCTTCCTGCTGATTTTGAGTGGGGCCTGTCATTATCTTACTCTGTCATTAGGGGCTACATTGGCCTGTGTGTGTCAGTCTATTTGGACAGCAACTCTTTTGCTAGCAGTGTTCCCTAGATTTATTAAAATCCCTGAAGGTAACGTCGTGCTCCATTTGTGGCATCGAGGGTACAGAGAGCCTTGAACTCGGAGCATACGAGCAGAGTGGTTTTCTCTCCGAACCCAACTTTTTACCAGATGGTTAACAGCCTTCCTTTTAAATAACAACCCAAAGTGATTTAACGTGGGAACTTCAAACTGTACAAGCAGCAACCTTTTCTAATTCCTTCAGCCGTTCACTAGTCTCAGGCTTGGATTCTTTGCGCTTTGGCAGTTCATTTTACTAAAAAAGTTCGCAGGGGTCCCTTTGGGTTATGCAGATTGGAAATAAATTCTGTGCATTTGGTGATTAATAAACAAGTTTTAAGTAAATAAATCTAATCATCTGATGAGAACCGGTTGAGAGAGACAATATTCAAGGAGTATAGCTTCTATGAACGAGGAAATATTTTCCATGATAGTTATTTTGTATCCAGACCATGAGCTTAGGTAGGTGTGGGAATGAGGTGGAAATTGGCATCCGGTTGAGTTCAGCCAAATTTTTAGTTGTTTGAATTAACTCACCCTCTTTTTTTCATAGCAGATTGGATGGTGACATAGCCAATGATGCCTTTATCGCTGCTACTCTTTCATATACCATTTTGTCCTCAGAATGCTTGAACATTTACTCCACAGATATTCTGTTGGTTTATCTTTCCTACTCAGAATCATGTAGGAGGAGATATTTGATGAAGTATGCCTTAAATAAATATTTTTCCTGATATACTTTTCTTTTGAATTGTAACTGATTTGGGGGTTTTACATTTATTGTCTCACCTAATCACCCCCTAATAAAATATTGCTGCTTTGAATGAAATCAGCACACTCTTTCCTACTGCTCCTAAAGCATCCAGAGAGAATATTTCATGCTTTTTCTGTTTCCTGAAGACTTTTAATGAATTTTTAACATTCAGATATATCACAGTTGCAAACCTCATAAAGCAAGGTGAAATGCTTCAAGTGTCTCGAAATATAAAGGAGTCAAGAAAACCTATTGGTCGCTATCTTCATAAATTATATTTCTTTTTTTTAACCCCTTCCCACAAATTATATTTGTTGTGAGATATGTTATTAAGTGAAAGACTCCATTATGAGATCCTATACTTTCATCAGAAAAGTACTCGTTGTGCATTTTATAATGTTTACATCTAGTATATATCACAAGGAAACAGACTTCTTTCCCCCTTGAAAGCTGAATGTTAAAAAAAAAAAGACTGTGAGATGCCTAGAGTAGTTGCTCAATAAATATTTCTTTAATAAATGAAGTACAAAACAAGAATACTTTGTGAGCATAAACCCTAATTATAGATAACTGCTATAGGCTTTCAGAAGTGTTATTATTCTCATACATATTGAATCTTTCACATAGTCATTTGGAAAACTAGCAAAAAGTAATATAAGAAGTCAAAGATTTTTAAAAATATCTTTTACTTAAATAACAGTTAAACACTGAATTATACATTTTTTAAATAATTACTCTTATATTAGCAACAGTAACATAATTGTTTATAAAATCAAACTTGTACTTTCTTGGACTGCAAATGGGAAAAAAATGTATAATGCACTACTGTATTGCAAGGTAATTAAGGTCATCTGACACAGTAGAGAAAACATTTGATTAGAAGCCAATACTACATCTGGATCTACCTCTGTATTTTTGCCAGTAATCTTAGACGAGTTACCTGTTTAAGCCTCAGTTTTCTGACTTACAAAGTGAAGATGAATAAAGACTTTTCCTGCTTCCCTTATAGAGTCTAGTAGAGTATTTTTGTGTGTGTGCAGAATAGTATACAGATTTAAGACATTAACTTGGTATTAAAATAGCTCAGATAAATATCTTTTTTATAAATTTCTACATCCTACTTCATGAGAAAGAGAAATGTGAAAAATAATTACCTAGGTCAAATTAATGCAGAATAGCAAATTCTGTGCTATATCTGAGGATCAGTATTCAACCAGTCCCTTCTACCCTGTGTATTTATTACAGTGTTTGATAATTATTGATTTTTATAATGACTGTGATGTCTTCCAAGATCCTATAGGGCCTGCTGACAACTGATAAAATTGTATTTTCTGTAATTTTATTCTTAAGCCTATTTTGTTATATTTTAATCCTTTAAGACCCCATGTATAGTGTTTTCTGTTAACATTCTGCTATCTGGAACAATTGACTAAAGTTTCACTTCCAGACAGGATCTTTCCCTAACATATTTCATTCCCATATTGAGCCACTTCACTTCTTGGAACAAAATTCTCCTACTGTCTAAGACTGACATGTCTATTTTATTTCTTCTTATTGTCTATCACTTCCAAATGTAGAATTGGTGAATAAAAGATCGAGTGTCTTCAGGACACTGAAGAAACTTTTCACTATGTTAAATACTTCTAGGTTCCCTAGAGCTATTGTAGTAATTGTGGGCCAATGTCTTTGGTCACTAATTTATGCATGTATAGTTTTGTCTTCTCAGAAATAAAACATTATACTAGCATTGCTAATCATAATGCTGAAATAGCCATTCTAGTTACATATTTATTTCTAAATTTTGTAATATCATCATATGGCTTCATCTTTTTTAATTTCTATAAGGCTTTAGCATATCTTTTTTTTGTAGGGAAACAAGTAATTCTGGAAAGGTGAAACATATGAATCAACTAAATACATAAATGAACACAATATATACTTTTGGAAAGTACATTTTTAAACAAGGATGTATTTTTAAATGTTTGCCTGTGTTTAGGTCTATTACAATGGCTATCACGGAGACACCTCTGAAACCTTTTTGGTGGGCAATGTGGATGAATGTGGTAAAAAGTTAGTGGAGGTTGCCAGGAGGTGTAGAGATGAAGCAATTGCAGCTTGCAGAGCGGGGGCTCCCTTCTCTGTAATTGGAAACACAATCAGGTAAGCCTTACACTGACAAGTAAAGGGAGGGTTGGCAAATGGTACAAAGGTTATTGGTGGCTTGGTATAAAGTTGATGACATGTTTTATGATTCAGAACCATCATTTCAGTCTGATATCAGTATGTGAACTGCCAAGCTGCAATGTTGTTCCCTGGGCTTAAAAAAAGAGAGAGAGAGAGAGATTTTAAAACAGTGAATTATACAGGGGTCAGCAGGAAACTTACAGGAGCAGCAAGCAATATTTATATGACTGCTTTAGTTTAAGCTCCACATTTTGGTCTGTAGTGTTCCTTTACTCAAAATCACACCAACCGTGGAAGAAAGTAACTAAGAAGGGGATAAGCATCCCAACTCTTGGATAATGAAACAGGAGAAAAGCTAAATTTTATAAAGGAATGAAGTGAAACATATTCCTGTAATACAAACATTAAAAAAAAAAATTAGCTCAAGCAAGACTTACCTTTCAAATTAGTGGATTAGCAAACAGGCTGAAAGGGCGAGCTTATGTACTTTTCCTGTCTGGTTCATTTTTTTCCCTGTAAACCATTGTTTATCTTCCAAACAGCATTCTATGCTTGCTCTTTGAGTCTATGCGTATTTTCTGAATTCAAGACTTTTCCCCGTAATCTGTTATGTACTTTTAGATCTTTTTTAAACCCCCATAACTGTTTTGAAGTAGACATTCAGAATATGTGTTTTCATTCAAAAGTAATACATTTTGTTAAAGATGATCACATCAGTACCTTTTAAAGTACTGTTCTCATTAATATGAACCATTGAATACTTCCCGTTCGTCTAAAGGATGGAAGGCTTAGTCACCTTGAAAAGATGCTGCCTTTTTTGTTCGTAAGCCCTCAAACACTTTAAGAAAAAAGGCAGTAAAATATCAGTTAAATGTATTTATGGCTTTAAAAATATTGTAACAATGTCTGAATCAAACTTTAGTAAAATCTCTTTGGGTTATATCTGGGAAGCTTTTATTGAAGACTTTGAACAAAATTGTATTTTTGACAGTTTTAAATTATAGGCTAACTAGCCTGGGAAAAAAGGATAGTGTCTCTCTGTTCTTTCATAGGAAATGTTGAATCAGACCCCTACTGGGAAAAGAAATTTAATGCATATCTCACTATCTTACTGTCCATGAATATAATAGAAATGAATTCAAAATGCAGTTTTATTTTTGCAAATGGGATGAGTCGATAGATGTATCTCATATTTTTGAACACCTAGGGTTCAACAAATTTGCTGGTGGTGCTCTTGCATTTTAACAAAATTTATTCTTCAGTAGAAGGGGGCAGAGAACACTAGATTCTTATTCAAGCATTCTATCGAGCTCTGCATTCATGGCTGTGTCTAAAGGGCATGTCAGCCTTTGATTCTCTCTGAGAGGTAATTATCCTTTTCCTGTCACGGAACAACAAATGATAGCTAACTACAGAGGCACATTTGCAGTAGTCACATTCATCAACTGCAGAAAAAAAAATTCAATTTAATTGTGCAACACAGCTGCACACGGGCTTTTGAGCATTTCTGTTGTTCTCCCTGTCTCGCTATTCCTCCCTCCAGATCTATTTTTTAAACTTTTTTTTTTTTTCTGGTTATTTTTTCCCCTTTTTGTCTCTTCTTCCATTTTTACTCTCTGTACTTTCTTGTTAAAGTAATTTTCCTTTGTGGCTCTCATTCTTTTTTCCCCATTGAAGGCTATGAATGTAGAAAATTATCACAATTACTCATATAATTGAGCCTCTTTGTAGCAAGTGCAACTCCAGTAGCCTTTCTCCATCATGAAAATGGTTTCATTATAGGGTTTTTCATATTCTCTGACACCATCTACACAGAGGAACAGGCGTGCAGATGAGATGTGCTAGGAACAGGCTAGATCAGTAAGGTCACAGTAGGAATAATTAGCTCTGCTATGGAAAGAGCATCTAGGCCTTTTACTGCTACATAAATGTACTGTCCGTGGCTTTTAGTCACAAAAAAACTTACTAACAAATGGAGCTCCCGCCTACTACTTTGAAAAAAAGATTTGTATCAACACTACAATTTTCCATCATTAAGACTAATAACACAGAGCCTAGTATACATCAAGGGGAATAAAAAGAAAAATCTCACATTCAAGTGGCGGCTGGGTGCTGACCTTTGTTCCCTTTTTTTGTGTACGACTTAACTCTTTACAAAAAAGAGCCACACGCCACACCAACATGCAGGTGAACTCCAGCTAGTACTAGCAAAGCACAGCATTCAGTTGGAAAATCTGATAAATCTCCATGCAGGATAATGCATTTCATTACATATTCACTACATTAATTCTAGCTACATAAAAAAAAGAAGAAGAAGAAGAGTAGAATTGAAAGTGACATTGGATTTTAGCTATCTGGATGCAAAGGTCAGTTTTCGCAGAGTATGAATTTGTATGGACAAGCTCCTTTGAAAACCAGATCAGTCCCAACAGCTACACTTACAAAACTATGTGCAAAATAACAGACAATGAACTTTTTCCTTTCACCCTGATACATTTCATTATTTGGATGGTTTCTGTCTGCCACCAGGGACTAGCCCATGTTAAGGCGGTGTTTCTGGACATCTATTATTTTGCCTTTTCTTATTCAGGCAAAATCTCAAGGGAGTAAATAAACAGTCTCCACCTTTAAGCCAAAAGTACTTGGAATCATTACAGGCTGAAGGTTTACAAACATCTTTCAACTCAGTCTCATTTATTTTAAGATATTCACCATCTTTTGCATAGCCTCCCTCTACTGATGCACCATGAAAAGAACATTCAAGCTGCTTTTATTAGTAGTGTGCTACCAAAAACCTAGTGATCTTTATAGGAAATTTCGAAATTCTCAGAAGCCTGTGAGGGTAGGAGGCTATCTCTGAAGAAGTATTGGCCATAATAGTTTAATGAAAAGAGTTCTCTGTGTGCCCTTTTGCTTCATGAGGGATGGCTAGTGATCTTTGGATGACAGTGTTATTATGCTCACTGTACCTCCATTTGCTTTAAATTATTTCTAAAGCTGCATATTCAAATTATCTCGAGATGATATGATCTGTACATATGAGAATATTGTGAATGTGTAGATTCATGCATCCCAAATATGTGACAGTTCCATCAAAAAATAATTTAAACTTATAGTTGTAAATGTCATGATGAAAGTATCAATAAATGGTTTTTAATGTTTAATTCATAAGTATATGTTTTGATATTAATTTAGAAGACTATAAAGCAGATTTTTAAAAATAATCTCTTTCTATTAGATTATGCACATTTAAACAATAAGTGGCTCAGGCAAAATAAGTCATTTTAATGTCATCTGTGATGGATTTTTCTTGACAGCTACTGTAAATTACAATTACACTGCTTCTCTCTGCACATGAAAGTAAGCACTGCAATAAATTATCTTTTATTTCAATCCATCATGTCTGCTTTTTGGAAACAGAAAACCTCAAATAAAAGTTCAGCACTATTGTAAGAAAAATACAGTAATTTGTGATCTGGCTTGAAACAAAAAAAATGTACCCCTCTTTCCAAAAACGGTTGTTGGCTTTCAAAAATATTACTGATTGTACTTAAACATTCCTTGTCATTAGAGGGAATCCTTGGGCTCGTGCATTCCTTCATTCAAAGACTACTGCTTAAAATAAAAGCCTGGAAAGACTGAACTTGGAAAACCAGGGGCCATTTAATTAGAGCTGTGACCATTTGGAAATTAGTACTGTTTTATAGGATTCCTGTAAAAATGGTGAGAACATGATTTCCGTGTGCATTTTTCTTTCTTGAGAAGAGTATGCACTTAAACACAGTACTCCTCTGCCCTCTTGGGGAATGTGTTCTTCGTCACAAAATGCACTTGAAATGTATTAAGAATTTTAATTTGTCTACACAATACTTCAATTGAGGAAAACTCTCTCATGAAAGGGAATTAAATGGAAGAAAACGGCCCCAAGAAATTCCGTAAGAGAGGAACCGTAACTGAAACACGAACTGTAATGATAGGATGATTTCAAAGTAAGTTCAGGAAGTACATCTGTGTACCTTCTTCCTTCTCTACCCTCTTCTCCCTCCCCAAATAGCCCCTGTGAAGGACTTCAAATCGTAAATGCGCTCAGGCTCATGGCTAAGTGTTGTACTGTCTGAGAGATTTTTAGTTAAAGAAAAATCAGTACAGAACAGCTAATACCAGGAGAATTCTTTTCGGTAGGTTTCAGCAGAAAGAAGGCAGATCTCCTGAGTGGGAATGTCCAGGGCAAGAAGACCTCGGGCTCAGGAGGGGTCACAGCCAGGGAGGCCTGGTGCAGGGGAACAGCCACGGCATTTCTTGGGCAGCCCTGCCTGCCCAGCTGTTTCCACTTCCCTCAGCGCACCAGTTAAGAGAAGCAACACGTGCTCCACCTTCCCGTGCCACAGTCAGGGTGACCACCACTGGCTTTCAGGTTAGGGTGGAATTTGCTACTACAGGTCCCTCGGATGGTCTTTTATGAATCTAGATTTAAGCCCTAGAATCAGGGCAAATCATCTCATGCTCCCTGTATATTCCAAAGTAGGAGAAGGAGCATGATTTTAAATAGCAGATAGGAACATTAGATTTGATCCCATTTAGTCCCCGTAAGTATGTGTGATAAAACCTTGCTACAGGGTGCCTGGGTGGCTCAGTGGGTTGGGTGACTGCCTTCAGCTTGGGTCATGATACCAGAGTCCGGGGATCGAGTCCCGCATCCGGCTCCCAGCTCCGCGGAGAGTCTGCTTCTCCCTCTCTCTCACCTTCTCCCCTCTCATACTCTCTCTCTCTCTCTTTCAAATAAATAAAATCTTTTAAATAAGTAAATAATAAAAAGCTCACTACAAATCCACAAGGGAAATACCCTGAAAGGCAGACCGAAATCTATACTTAGCTCCTGCGAATCAAGCATTGAGATGATGCTCAGCCACGGAACTGAGCGAAATTTGTCTTGCGCTTTTCCTCTTTTCCACCCGGCTGTGAAATCCTGACCTTTGCATTCATGACACATACATTCTGTGATACTCCTATAACCATAAGTTCCAGCAGGATCCAGGCAGTAAATTGTTGTAGGAGAATGCACTCAAATATCTTTAGCACCTTGTAATTGCACAGCTTCTTTTATGAAGAGGAATGAGAGGTGTGATGGTGGAGGACCCCAAGTGTTTTTTCAGAGTGGGCTTTCTTCCTCTCTTCCCATCAGAAATTAAAATGAAGATTGCCATTGTAACACACATTAAAGATGTAGCCGTGATGCCTGCCAATCTGTTAGATCCTAGGGTTGTTTTTTTTTCTTTAAAGGAAAGAAAGTAGGAGAACAATTTATGGGATGTTCTTAGAATCATTGAGGTTTGTTGGGACTAAAGTCACATAATTTGCAGTTTCGGTAGGACCCATTCTTGTAAAAAAAAATCTAGATCATTATTGTCTTATGTAATAATCTCTCTTCTACCCTCTATCCACTCTCCATCCCCAGTTTTTATTGGGAAATTGTGTGGTACAAATAGAAACACCTTGGAAAAGTTTTTATACCTCCTGCCCCAAATGCACAGACACACAGAAATAACTATACCCACAAAGTACAAATTTAAGAGAGAAAGTTGTTGACTTGTTCCTGTCATTGACACATGCATAGCTTACCTGTTTCTGCACTCTCAGTTACATGGAAATTAAGTCTGAATAAGTGGCTGTCCATCTGCTAGTTACAGTGAAATCCTGGTGTAAGGCAAGGCATCTTGCAGGGCCGGAGGTGAAAGTTAAACATGTTCAGAGATAAGAGTATTGATGAGAGTGTCAGACATGCTGCTTCTGAGTTCATGTTCAGACTAAACCTAGGGTCTACTGAAAACCTAGTTTGGGATCTAAGAACTTTGACTTTGATAAGAATTTAAATAGTTGGGGCCCCTGGGTGGCTCAGTGGGTTAAAGCCTCTGCCTTCAGGTCATGATCCCAGGGTCCTGGGATCAAGCCTCGTATGGAGCTCTCTGCTCAGCAGGGAGCCTGCTTCCCTTCCTCTCTCTGCCTGCCTCTCGGCTTGTGATTTCTCTCTGTCAAATAAACAAAATCTTAAAAAAAAAAAAAAAAAGAAGAATGTAAATAGTAGTCCTGTAAATCCTGATCCATTGTTATAGTTAGGGTTAGGGCACTAACCCTGCATGCAAATATAAATTGTTCATGTTTTATATGTTTTAACTTTCTTGTGCTCTTAGAAATGAGTGTATTCACCTGATTTCAAAAACAACTTCTTAACTTTGTATGTGAGGATTTTAGGGTTGAATTCTATATGCCAGACTTCATTTCTATGGATGGAATAGATGGAAACCTGTACATTTTGCATGTAGAAAGAACAAATACAGCATTAAGAATTAGGAATCACAATACTAGCTTCTCTTAAGCATCACGGTGATTAAAAAGCATTCTGTGTGAATTTTGTTAATGACATAAGTCTTGAGTGGAAGTCCCAAATGATGACAAAGTTTTGGAGTATTTCAAAAATATGACAATGCGGTTTGACCTATTGTATGAGTGTGTCTGTGTATAAAATGCATAATGTTTTGAAGTAGGCCAGAATAAGGAAACTATAAAAGTAGGAGGTCACATTTCTAGGTTGCATTTTTGTTTCTCTGCTCAGTTCCCAAATCAGTAGTAATTTGCAAAGTCTCTGGTGAAATCTTATACAAACCAGGCATTCTATGCACATGGGTATGTATACCGATCCGTATCTGTGTGCATGCACACTCATTTGTTGTCTTAAAGGGGCCTTGTTTGAATGCCTTACTAAGGTAAATGAAGCAAACTACCATGTTAGATACATACCTGTTTTCTTCATTTATCCAAAGGGAGTCGTTGCATGCAATGGCAAAAATTTTAATTATTTCAGAATAATGAAAACATTGTTACCATCTGACTCTAAATATAACTGATTTTTTTTCTCTTTCAGAGACTATTTTAAAGTGACTTTAAGTATCTGTTAAAAATTTACCTAATTTAATTAAAAATTTTTTTGGTCATTTTTAAAGCTGCATAACTCATCAGAATGGTTTCCAAGTCTGTCCACATTTTGTGGGGCATGGGATAGGATCTTACTTTCATGGACATCCAGAAATTTGGCATCATGGTAAGGAAGTTAATTTGGGAGCTATTTATTGGATGGAATCAGAATAAGGCAATTTTGCTCCTCATTGTCCCCTAATTTTGAATTCATATGATCATCCTTTTGTGTGTGTGCATGTGTGTGTGGGGGGGGGGTTACTCAATTGTAACCAGCACATTACTATGTTACTGGATTAGAGCCCAGCAGTTTCAGTCTCAGAACAGGCTTTATTTTGCTTTTTGTCTTCCCCTGAAGGGTGATGGCTGGAAGGCACAAGGGATATTTGTCTAGAAAAAGTTACTGAAAACAAAATGCCACTGCATCAATGTCCCAGCAGCATGCACATATGACTGTTTTCTGTTTTTCTTTTTCTACCCTCTTCTCTAACTGCTGACTGTTGTGGTTAAACTTCATTACATCCTACACAGCGTTGACAACTGATGTATTTAGCAGCATGTACTCTTTAGTGATTTCTAGATTATACCCACCCTTGTATTCCTTCCCCAGAACCTCCTGCTTTTCACTGCCTGAGTGTGCACCTGACAATGAGAAGGCAAGGGTGGGTCAGAGGCAGTGGTTAGGGTAGGAGGCAGTTCTGTAGAGTGCCCCCAAAGGGGGCTGCACACCTGGACAAGGACCGAAGAAAAGTTGGGCCTTGACCTGTGTGCTTGGGGTTGGAGCAGTTCCTAGAAGAAATGCTGGTAGAACCCTATTCCCTGAAGATCCCCATGAACCCGGCAGGTCAGAATTCCTTTTGCACTAAAGAGCCCCACCTGTGGCAGCTCAGGAGCACAGAAAGTGTCTCAGGCGTGTGCCCCACCCTGCACCAACACTTGGAGTTATTTCAAGTCACCCCTCTCCTAGCCTCCTGCTTTAACCTGCACCCTAAGGGGCTGCCTTCCCTTTGTTTTTTTTTTTGTTTGTTTTTTTAAAGATTTTATTTATTTATTTGACAGAGAGAAATCACAAGAGAGGCAGGCAGAGAGAGAGGAAAGGAAGCAGGCTCTCCACTGAGCAGAGAGCCCGATGTGGGACTCGATCCCAGGACCCTGAGATCATGACCCGAGCCGGAAGGCAGCGGCTTAACCCACTGAGCCACCCAGGCGCCCCCTGCCTTCCCTTTGTATCAGTTCCCCAAGATGTCTCTGTCTTTGGGGTGGCGGGCAGGGCCTAGGACCCAGTGAAGCCAGGAGACCTGGAAGTAAGTGGCCCGGGGACTGTGGAAGTTGTCTAAAGCACACAACAGGTGTCTAAAACACCCCAGCTGCCTCTGCTAGCCCTTGGTACACCCTTCCCAGGGGCCTTGACCCCAAGCAAAGGAAATGTGAAGCGTAAGGGTCAGAACCCCTTTTACCCTAAAAGAAAAAATAAATTAAAAAATAAATAAAGTGACCAAGGTCTTTTTGAATAATCCTGCCCCTCTAATTCTGTTTCTCTCTTTCTCTCCATTTCTCACTCCCCCTACCCTATATTTTTTGTTTTGCAGCAAATAACAGCGATCTACTCATGGAGGAGGGAATGGCGTTCACCATAGGTCAGTGCCCAAGCTTCCCTTTAGAGAGCTCTGGCTCCCTGGATCAAGGCAGCAGTGCTGGCCTAGGCCAGGCAGTCCCGTGAAGGAATAATAAAGCCAATCAGCGTAATGAAATAATTCAGATGCATAGCAAATCTGATTAAATAATGTCCTCGAGCCCCATCTTCCTAAATCAGATACTTACCGACACATTTAGGAGACGGCAGCCATCCAACCTCTAATTCTGTTATGAGCGTAATGCAGTGTTTGGTGTTTTTTTGTTGTTTTGGTTTGGTTTGGTTTTGGGGGGGGTTGGTTTGGTTTGGGGTTTTGGGGTTTGTTTTTGTTTTTTTCCAGTAACACCCAGTAACTGGAAGTGATCATGTCCCTTGCTCCCTGTCTGGCCGCCTGTTTCTGGCTAATCATGTGACTGGTGTCACCACCAAATTCCAATCATCTAAGACCCTAAAGGCATCATATTTCTGACTGTGGTACTTAATGGAGAAGCAATTAGAGTGAAATAAGAAAATTGTTATTTACTGATTAATGAACATTTTAAGCATGTTTTAAAAATTCAAATATTTTAAAAAACTGACTGGTATTTATAAGAGGGACTGGTGTTTGGGTGGTTATTATCCACGGGGTCCTAATTAAGGCTTGATTAAAATGCCCTTTTTTTCTTAAAAAAATTACGAACGAGGCAACTTCATACATTTTTGAATGCGGTAGTGTTTCCTCTTCCTACTGTTTAGTTTGTAATATACTATGTAAGCAACATCAATTATCAGCCCTTGTGAGATGACTACAGTAACCCGTGGGGGAAGCACTTGGGGGGAGGGGAGGAGAACCTTTTCTTTTTTTGTAATCAGCCGAACAATATTTGACAAGAATGTGATTAGATCACTGCAGTAAATATTTTCCCTCTTACAGAGCCAATCATAACCGAGGGATCCCCTGAGTTTAAAGTCCTGGAAGACGCCTGGACTGTGGTCTCCCTGGACAATCAAAGGTGTTTGCTTTCCGTGCCACTGCTTTGAGATGCTGTGGGAAGGGAGATGGGTCCGACGGCTCCCGCGAGCTGCTGTTCCCCGCCAGCGCTCTCGCGTCTTCTGACCGCTGCGGTGTGTGTTTCAGGTCCGCCCAGTTCGAGCACACAGTTCTCGTCACGTCGGGGGGCGTGCAGATCCTGACCAAACTGCCCCACGAGGCCTAAGGAGCCGCCCGCAGGTCGCAGAGGCCGGGCCCTTTTTGTCCTAAATTGCCGAAATCCAGCTGGAGAACTTTTAAAGACACAGGCAAAACGGGAAGTCACGCAGTAACCAACCTAGCTTCTCGTCTTGGAAAAACCCGGTGGGGATCCGATCTCAAGCCTGGCCTTGGCCTCAGGGCTTCGGAGAGAGGGCGGGCTCGGCTTCCCACCGCGGGAAACGATTCTGGGGGGAAATAGGGAGTCCCTGGTTTGGAAGGCGAAGGATTTCTAGAGATGTGTGGTTTTCTCTTCTCTTTGCCTTGACTGCCCAAGTAAAAGCTTTCCCCTCCTAAGCCCATTGTGTCTGCTGTCTTTGCGCCTCTGACAGATACTAGAGGGAGAGAGTGGCTGGTTAATTTTTGAGTCCCTGAACTTTTCACATCTGCAGTTGGGGGAAAGAATGAGCCTAGATGTTAGCTGGGAATTTTTTAGAAGTCTCTTCTATTCCCCTTGTGGGTCCCACGTTGGCACTAGCCCTTCCAATTCTTTTCCCTTCATAGCTGCTTTGGGATGAAAAGATTAGCTAGCAAATCGTGGGGTTGGTTACACAAATTTCCTTGCCTGTGAACCCTGCGTCTGGCCTCCACAGTGCTTTATCAGTCCACACACATGGCTTTCCTGGTCCCCTGTGGCTCTTCTGGCTCTTCCTCACATCCCTCATCCTGCCCCGAGCAGCCATCCCTGAGGTTACTTTTGAGGGACACTCTCACCCCTCCATCTCTCTCTCTCTCTCTCTCTCTCTCTCTCTCACACACACACACACACACACACACACACACACACGTCTGTTGCACTAGAAATCCTGCCTCCTCCCCATCCAGATGTGAACACTGTCTGGCTGTCTAGCCCCTAAGCTGACCTCTCCCCTTATCCGCCCCCTTTGGACTGTGCTCTCCTGCTGGAGACCCAGAAGATTCTAAGAGAAGAAGATATGGAAACTTTTGAGGGCAAGAGCCAAGTTAGCTGGGTTTGGAACTGGCAAGCCTGAAGCTCCACCAGCTTCAGAAGCAGAAAATCCAAGCACTCACATTCTGCATTTCCCAAAGGCCCATTCTGATCAGAATACCCTCTCTTCCTCAGCAGGAACTACACCCCCCAGCACCTGTTCACCCCTGGGCTCAGGTGAAGAGGTGCCGGGCTTCCAGTAGGCACATAGAGAATAGCCCCGCTCTGGTTATGGTTTTAGGAACAACTTCTGTGAGGGTGTCCAGGCAGTCAGGGCTTGTGCTAACTTTTGTTTCTACTGAAGTGGGTTTTACAAAGTTGCCACGCACTAAATATAGCTTGGGCTGGAGAGCACCAAGGCACCTGTAGTTGCCATGACAGGTGGTCTCTGTGATCAGGACCCAAGAGGCAGCTGTCTTTGTGACACAAAGTGTAGGGAGAAGAGATAGGAAAACAGGAAAGTGCCCTTGGAGAAGTGGCTAGTTCAAGCTTTTCCCTGAGCGTGGATTCTCTTGGGCATCCTCCAACCCTTCCAGCCCCCTTTCTCTGTGCTCAGGGATGGAGAATTTGGGCAGAGGTGATTCTAATTCAAGTGGGTCTGAGAACTGGAAAAGGTGAGGGAGGGGTTGAAGATTTACAAAGCCCAAAGAAAAACTTTTCGGAGTTCTTGGGACATTGTGCAAGCAAAGGCCTAGAGACTGAGACTGCTGCTCTCGAACTATCTTTCTTCAGGAAAGAACTCGGCCCAGATGGCCTTGGGAGAGGTTTGCCAGATAATGATTTCACTTCTCTCCTAGAGCAATGAGATTGCAAGGTTTGCCGCTTATCTTATCTACTGATCAGTTTACTCCAAGTTGCCCAAGAATAATTTTATTAGGACCACAGGGTTTTACCAACCACTGGGATAACGTGCTGTTTGTGCAGCAATTATTCTGCGGTGGAAGTATTTATGGGACAGGTTTATAATCCTATTTATTAAAGTAACTAGTTTAAGCCTAGTTTAAACATGATACCCACATATATGTATATACACCAGCACCAGCCAATGTCAGCAGCTCCGTAGGAAACAAACTTGATTTAGAGCGACTCCGTTTAACATGCTTTGAAGTTAAAGTTAGAAAGATTTAAAAATACCTTGTGCACCACCACCACCACCATCACCTTCCGGCTGAACTGGCCCCAGACCTCCCCTCGGGGCCGCCTGGATTTCAGCCAACGCGTGGCTACGGCTGACACCACCGGACTCGGGTCCTGCGGTGTCTCCCACTGGTTCTACTCGGAATCCGGGACTCTCAGGATAAACGTGAGAGTTTTGTTTCCTGTCGGAGTTGGGACCAGCAAAAAAATCTAAGCAAACCAGCGTTCAGAACAGGTGTCGTCTTAGCAATGGGGGTGGGGTGCGGTGGGAGGGATCCACTCCCGGCTCACCAAGTGGAGATAAGGTCGCACACTGCGAAACTGCTCCAAGCCGGGTGTCTCAGTGCCTGAGGGGCCCCGGCTCGGCCGCACCTCCCTGGACCTGCTTCTCTGGGGCTAAGAAATAATCCCCGAGTATAATCCCCCATATAATTCATTTCTAAAATAAACAAGGCTCAAAGCCGTTTCCCGAGGGTCCGCGTCCTTTGTTCCACGGAGCCAGCCCGGTCCTCTGCACTGGAAAGGCTTGGATTTCTCCTTCCAGATGTGGATAGAGAGCCCTGTAGACGACAGTCGCGACCCGTGGCTGCCTCTCTCCCCTCCCCCCATTTTACAGTTCTCTGGCATAAACTGGCCACGGGCCGCCCAGACGTCGGGTTTCCTCGCGTATACCCCTGAGCGCCAGAAGTCAACAGCCACTTCCCTTGGTCCCCACCCCGACCCCGCGCGAGCCGCGGCGATCACTTACGTGGGCAGGGCCCGCTAGAGGTGCGCGCAAGAGACCAGGGGTCCGGGCGACATCCGTGCGGCTGTGCAGAACGCACCGCACCACACCGCACCCCGAAACAGGCGCTAGGAAGGAGCAATTAAAACCACAAGTGCAACACGGAAGTCAAGAGGAGTGGAGCGGCTCCAGGAGTAGTCTGGTGGCGGAGTCATTAGCTGGTTGTTGCTACAAAGCATCGCCCTGTGGTTCTGTGATTAAGGGGGGAAAATCTTTCTAAACGTTGGCAAACCAGTTATTGGTTTGAAGGATTTTTTTTTTTTTTTTGCTTTTGTTTTCCTTTTTGCTCCAACCACGCTGCCTGAAATACTGCTACCCCCAATATCATGCCCTTAAATCAAAGGAGAGGAATTCCGCGGGCAGCAGCTGCGGCTACAGAAGTTAAAAAAGAGAGAAGCCCCTTCCACTAATATCTGTAACGACAGCACCGATGTAATTTGTTTTGAATGTTCATTTTTATTGGTGTTCCCTCTGCCAAAATGTGCTTGATTACAGAACAGAGGTTTGTCCTGTGATCATTGCGCACTCCAGACAGGAGAAGGTGCAACGCCGAAGGTTCAGCTCAGGCCAGATCAAATCCCGGGCTGTTTAACGCTGAAAGGCTGCATGTTGCTATTAGTGTTAAATATATGGCTAATTATGCGTATGAAAATTAAACATCAGTGTTATGCTAATGGGGCGCCTTCAGCTGCGGATCCGAGCACTTGAGACTACCATTTAATCAAATGAATCAGTAACTAATACATCTGCACGTGTGAACTTTCACAAGATCATTTCCCCGTTCCCGTCACACCGCTAAATTATGAAAGAAATAATTATCAACACTTTCTAATTACCTAACAAAGTAATTTGGGATTCACCGTGGGGCTGGCGGGATGGGGAACCAACAGCCCCTCGCAGACAGCGTGGTACGCGCCACGCCTCGTGGGGGTGGCTGTGCGGTGGCGGCGGCGGGGGGCTTTTGTACGCTTTTACCTAGCGCCCCAGAAGATAGAAGGCGCGGTGGCAGCTTTTGCCAGCCCTGCCCCCAGGCCCAGGGGCGCCCGCTTTGACCACTGGAGACGAGGAGGATCCTGGGCGACAATGAGAGACGTGTCTGTAACCAGATCTGCGAACCTACCACTGGCCTGGTTTTGCCGCGGGTTTCCGGGGTCCACAGGACTCGTAAACCCCGGGTACTCTTGCCAGACCCCAGGAGGCCAGAAAATGACCACCCGGTATCCGAGGCTCAAGCCGAACCGAGCCCGCCGGCTCCTCGGCTCCACTCAGCGCCGCGCCCTTGGGGCGAGTGAGTCCAGGGCATTCGGCGCAGAGTGAGTGGAGGGGAGAGGGAGGCGGAGGAAGGTTGGGAGGGAAAGAGGGGGTGTGTGTTGGGGGAGGGGGCGGTGCGGTCGCCTTTCCTGGGAGGAGAAGCGCGGGTTCCTGGCTCTCCCCGCGCTCTGCTTTAATCAGACCGGTGCAGCCTCGAGCTGGAGTGGCCAGCTGGGCCTGGAGCAATGCGAGCGGGCCCCAGGGAGCGGCGGCGGCGGCGCGGCGGCCGAGTGAGTGAGTTCGCCCGGAGGGCCCCAGACCCGACCCTAGGGATGTGGCAGAGAAGATCCAGGCCGGGGAGGCGCGGCCAAGGAGAGCGCTGGGCTAGGCACACGACTCTCGAGAGGACAGCGCTCTGCTGGTCGCCTCTGGTGCCACCCCCCCCCCCCCCCCCCCGCCTGCAGTGCGCGACTTCGCGCTCCCAGGCCGCGGCCGGGCTCCAGAGCCGCCCAAGCTGAGCGCTGGACCGGGTGACGGCGGCTAGGAGAAGCAGTTCCCCCTGTCCCGGTGTGGGGGGCGGGCGGAGGGTGGGGACAGTAGTGGGGGGAGGGCGGCTGCGCCGAGAGGTTGGTGGGTTTCTGGGAAGTTAGGCGCGCCGGGGAAGCGGGAGGCCGAAGAGCCACGGGCCACTGAGGTCCCGGGCGCTGCAGCCCATTGTGCGCTCCGCACGGCGCGCTCTGTTGCAGAGGAGCCCCGGCCGGGAAGTGTGGACGCGTTTCTCCCGAGGCCGGGCCGCCTCGCCCGCTCTAGTCCAGCGGAGCCGGAGCGCCTCGGACCAATCCCCGGTGATTATGCAAGACAGCGGACCAATCAGCTCCGCCAGCTCATGAATATTTATGACCTTGGCTGAGTCAAAGCTTTGAAGCGAGTTTGGGGAGCTCGGCAGCATCATGCTTAGACTTTTCAAAGAGACAAACTCCATTTTCTTATGAATGGAAAGTGAAAACCCCTGTTCCGCTTAAATTGGGTTCCTTCCTGTCCTGAGAAACACAGAGACCCCCAAAAGGGAAGCAGAGGAGAGAGAGAGACCCACACCCAGACCCCGCGAGAAGAGATGACCATGACCACCATGCCAGAAAGTCTCAACAGCCCCGTGTCGGGCAAGGCGGTGTTTATGGAGTTTGGGCCACCCAACCAGCAAATGTCTCCTTCTCCCATGTCCCACGGGCACTACTCCATGCACTGTTTACACTCGGCGGGCCATTCGCAGCCCGACGGCGCCTACAGCTCGGCCTCGTCTTTCTCCCGACCGCTGGGCTACCCCTACGTCAACTCGGTCAGCAGCCACGCGTCCAGCCCCTACATCAGTTCGGTGCAGTCCTACCCGGGCAGCGCCAGCCTCGCCCAGAGCCGCCTGGAGGACCCAGGTACGTGCGTCTGCCAGGGAGAGGAAAGGGTACGAAGGGAGAGAGGGAGAAGGAGGGTGGAAGGGAGGGAGGAAGGGGGGGAGGAAGAGAGAGAGAGAGACAGAGAGAGAGAGAGGAGGGAGAGAGGGAGAGAGAGGTGGGGGTGGGGAGGGCGCCGGAGCAATGGAGGTTTCGGGTATCAGTCTATGTATGGATCCTTGTCATAGCAAAGAAAAGATTTTTAAAAAAATTCCACCCAACTCCCAACTATACAGCAAAGGATAAATCCGAGAGCGTCCCCTGGCACTGTCTGAGCCTCTGGGCGGCTCTGTGCGCGGAGCACACAATGCCCCTTTGGAAAACAGAAACCCACATGTGCACATATTAGTCGCAGTAATTATTTATTGCGTAGCGCTATAAACAATGTATGCAATTAAGGGTAATTAAACCTCAACTACCGCCTGCAAAAATAGCAAACTTTCTCTGCAAAGGCAGGAACTGCACGCCTGGGAACTGCCCCAGTCCGCCTGCAGCGGCCCGAGTCCGGCCTCGGACTTTACGGGACACTTCCCTGGCTTTCGGACTTTCTTGAGCGTTCTCTGTCGGCCCAGCCTCTGCCATCCCTCGGTTGCCACTCGCCCTTGGCTCCCCGCACTAAAGGCTGGCCCTGCATTAACAGCAGCCCCTGCTTCTGCTGTCCCTCCAGGGGCTGACTCGGAGAAGAGCACGGTGGTGGAAGGCGGTGAAGTGCGCTTCAATGGCAAGGGGAAAAAGATCCGCAAACCCAGGACGATTTATTCCAGTTTGCAGTTGCAGGCTTTGAACCGGAGGTTCCAGCAAACTCAGTACCTAGCTCTGCCCGAGAGGGCGGAGCTCGCGGCCTCCTTGGGACTCACGCAGACGCAGGTACCTTGCCGCTGCCCCTCTGCCAAGCGGGCTCCCCGCGGCCGGCCTGCGCCCCGAGCTTCATTTCTGGTTCTCTGGGCCTCAGGGTCGGAGACTCTGTGTGTGTGTGTTTGTGTGTGTGTGTGTGTCCGTGTCCATGTCCCATCCCTGGTTCTCCCTGCGTCTCTCCTTCCTCCCTAGTTCTCTCTGCCCCGGCTCTGTCGCTGCACTCTGTACTCTGCACTGCCTGCCGCCCTGCCCGCACTCCCTGGACAATCTGATTAGGGCGTGGAAGGATTTCCCTAGACGTTTTGTTTGGGGACTCTGAGGTCACACGTGCCCGAACAACTGGAACAATAGACGCTGGGCTTAATCCCTTCTTTGCCTTCAAAGTGTGTGGCTAATCACTCAGGGCCTGGGCCGGAGCCTCTGTCTCCCTCCTCCTCCTCCTCACCGGGTTGGGGTAAGGGGAAATCCTTTCCTCTGTCTTCTCACCTCCCAACTCCCAGACCCTGGAGGAGGAACGGGACCTTCCTTCCCGGATTGGTCTAAGACTCTGGGGAGCCCATGGGCTTTCTGATCCGGACTGGCGCAGGTTTCCAAAGTCTGGGCCGGGCTTTGGAGTAGGGCTGGGGAGAACAGACACTAAGGAAAGGTTGATGTAAGTCCAAATGAAAAGTTTAACAAAACCTTTTGGCCTCCTCAATCAGCCCCCGACTCACTCAAGGGCAGAAAGGATGGAGCAAAGAGAAAGCAGGTGGCATTACAAATAAATTTCCTCCACTCCTTTCCTCCACTCGATTCTTTTATTGATGTTCCTATTGGACTTGAAGACTCGATGTTGTGCAGACGCTGCTTCTTCCCCCAGACGATTGCGAGGGTCGATCTGAGTCCCTGACAAGCAAAGGCCTGGATACCCCTAACTCCTCACCACCATGCCCCCTTGGCTCTCTCAGAGCTTGCCTCTGCGGGCTACCGGGGCTGGCAGCCTGGCCTCCGAGGCTTCGGTTTTTATAGGTGGTGGTGGGGCTCTGCTCCTCCAGGGCATGAGGGGTATCCTTTCTCCACTGTCCCAAGGCTCCCTTATCTCCCCGACGACCACGGTAGGCACAGTGGACCTAGCCGAGTCACCTTATTTCCGCTCTTGCAGGTCAAGATCTGGTTCCAGAACAAGCGTTCCAAGTTCAAGAAACTGATGAAGCAGGGCGGGGCGGCTCTGGAGGGTAGTGCGCTGGCCAACGGCCGGGCACTGTCTGCCGGCTCCCCGCCAGTGCCGCCCGGCTGGAACCCCAACTCCTCATCTGGGAAGGGCTCGGGCGGCAGCGCGGGTTCCTACATCCCCAGCTACACGTCATGGTATCCCTCGGCGCACCAAGAAGCTATGCAGCAACCCCAACTCATGTGAGGTTGCCCGCCCGCACCCTCCCGCCTCCTTCCCGTCTCCCCCCGGCCTGGGCCCCTCCCGTCTCCCGGTCCATCCACCCTGTCCGCAAGCCCTGGGCCTGCAGAAAGACCCAGGGGCTAAGAAGAAGGAACAGCGAAGGCAGGACGCCCGCCACCTCCTTGGAGCCCCGCGCGGTCTGGACCGGCGACTTCCTGGCGCCCATGCCCTCGCCCCCGCCCCGGCCTACGCCGCGCAGTGACAGCAGACAGCGGCCTCCGAGCGCAGGCACAAGCTCCCGAGACAGCCAGAGCAGCAAGATGAGCCAGCTGGACCCGATTCGTCGACCTTCAGCTGTGTGGGACTATCAGGAAAAAAAAAAACACAAAAAACCCACAAAAAACAAAAAACAATGTAGAAAAAGCAAAAGCTTTTTTTTTTTTTTTTTTTTTTCCTGTTCTGTCTGTCTCTTGTCTCCTTTCGCTCTGTATCTGTGCGCTGACGAAGTCGAGGTCCTCGTCTGTCCGCTGTCCTCATTCTGCGGCCTCTGAAAAAAGTTACCAGGTTGGAGGAGGCTCGGGCCGGCAGGCCGCCCAGTTCCACGTGCTGGGACGTTTGGTCCTTTCGGACCTTCTCCTGGGCCTGCCTAACCATCTGTGTAGCTCGCTCCGGAATTGGGGGAAACTGGAGGGAGGGGGTTTTATTTATTGAGAAATGGACTTCGCCTGAGGGCGAACGTTGGCCAATTCGCAGTTCTGTGGAGCACAAGGAGCGCCTGGTCCAAGAGTATGGATGACTTCAAATGCACCAGAGAAACGGATAGGGAGGACCTGGTGATTTTTAACTTATACAGTAACTTTTGTACTTCACTGGTATGGAGAAGTTGGAACTTAATGCTTTGCATTTTTCATGTTCCGTATTATTTTTAAAAGAAAAAAAGAGAGAGAAATGAAGCCAACACAATTTTCTCTTCTTGGGAAAAACGCTTGGTCGCTTTGCCTGGACAAGAAGGAAGATCCTAATTCCCTCCTTGGGGAGAGCGAGAGAGGACCGATGGGCAGTGAAGAAAAAAACAGGCAGGCAAATACGAGTGCCCTAAAGCCAGTGAGCTTTAAAGAAAGACAAAAGCAGCTCTAATCCCCAGAGGCTTGATCACAGAAAAACGCCAGGCAGCACCCTGGATGCCCAGGCTCCAATGCAGGATCTAATCGCTGTACATATTATTATTGTTGTTAATTATTATTGTTATTATTATTGTTCTGTAAACATGTTGCACAAGCTTAGCTTTTTTTCCGTTCTGTTGTGTGTGGCTGTAAAATCTGATGCTTTGTGAAATGAGAATCTTGACATTTTACTTGTGAAATTTGGAAAATGTGATCAATTGAAATCAAACGTGTTTTGTGTTCTCTATGTCAAAGTTTAGTTTTATATTGAGAATGTTAACTTATTGCTTTGTATCTTGGGAAAAAAGAACTTTGTAAATAAGTTATAAAGTTTCTTTGAGACAGTAAAATATGGTTTCGAGAAAGAACTGCTGTCTGGTGTGCTGTGTGAGGGGTGCTGTGGGCTGGGCCGGGTCTCCACCTCTAGGGATAGATAATGCAGACAGAGGTAGCGGCTCCTGGCTCCAGACATATCAGAATAAGGGGCAAGGCCCTCCGCAGCGGCTGGGACCGTTCATCTTGTTCTGCTTCCGACCCCTAAGGTGTCTGATCCCTACCTGGGTTAGAAGGGTGGGCAGCGACTGTCTGGCAAGGGTCCTTGGAAGGGGGGATCAGGAACAGGTGCTGTGTGACGGAGCTAGGTCTCAGGAACCAAAGGGACTGGCTGAGAGGAGATGAAAGCAGAGCTCAAAGGCAGCTGGCATGGGAGACTTGAGTGCCACCCCTCACCCAGTTACCTCGCCGGAAGCCTAGAGGACTGAAAGCAGGGACGCTGGACTTTGCCCCCTCGCCAACGCCATGAGCTGGCCTTACGGCTTTTGCATGCCTGCTGGGCGCGCGAACCCGACGCGGAAAAGACGCGGCCAGACACCAGAAAGGGGCCAGAAGGGCTCCTCTGTCCGGCTACACCCAGTCGATCAGTGAGCTCCCGGGGACAGTCCCAAGGCGCCACCTGGGCCCCTCCACAGTCACTCTCACTCACTGGGCTCCTCCACCACGAGAAGCCCCTTTCCACCTAATGATCCCCAGCTTCTCTCCGCGCCCAGATGGAAATGCCAAGGGAGGTTACAGGAGGACTCCGTTGATTCCTTGGAACCCAGGCGCCGGCTGAGTCAAGACCTCCCTCCCACCCACCCCCAACCCTAGCCCGACAGTCCTGAGGCCACGTCAGTAAGGGTGCACCTCCAGTGGAACGTTCTGATGAATTCTCTCGGGGAGAAAGTGGACTCCGATCAACTAGAATCAGATTGACTCCCTCCACCCGGTGGCCTGGCGTCTCACCACAACCTCAATCCCAGACCCCACAGCCAAGCGGAGGAAGCTCAGGGAAGCTGCGGGCCTCGACGGGCTGCTTTGAGCGATTCCCGCTTCCCTCGCACTCGCCTTGGGACTCTGCTTCGTACGAGCTGGCCCTCCGGCTTTGGGGGGCCCTTTGCAGCGCGCGGTGGGGAGCAAAGCGGGGAAGGCAGTGATCTGTGTTGTGACAAGCACGCATTTTTCAATTGGTGCTGGTGAAAGAGCAGATGCTCCAGGCTCTTCTGACGCCCTTTGGGAAGGGGAGGGGAAGTGGTGGAGGGGCGGTGATGGAGGGAGCTGGGGAAATAGTGGGGGATGGAGCCGGGGACCTCGAGGCCCCTTCAGGGCTTGGGATTGGGGCATTTCCTCTCCCGCTGGTCTCCAGAACCCGGAACGCAAACCCGGGAGATCAAATCTCCGAGGCGGGAGCGGACGGGCCTCAAAGCTGAGAGGGAGAACAGGATTTCCCAGGCTGGGTTCCCCCGTGGGGTAGGGAACTTTCCGGATTTGGTTTTCCCTGGAGATGTGACTTTGCTAAAGGGGAGGTTTTGGTGGGTTGCTCTCAAAAATCCAACTCTGGTGCAGCAGCCAGGACCCAGCGTCTGAAGCCACAGGCAAAATCTGTTTGGTCAAGCGGATTTTAATATTTTGAGATATTAGCTTATACTAATTTAATAATCTCTTGCTAACAGTTCAAATAGAGAAATTATTAGTTTTAGCTCAACGAAGGCGGTCTTTAGTTAGGCTCTATTATAATTATAAGCGGTTGCACTTTTAAAAAATGTTAATCTCAATATAGGCCTAATTAATGCTGCCTTGTTACTGACAAGTAGTTCATCAAATATCTGATTCAAAGATTTTCATAATGAGTATATTAATTAAACTATGAATAATCTAAAGGTGGTTATATTTAAACAATACCTCATTATAATGATTAAATACTGATTTCGAATATTATGTCTTAACAATTGTCACTTAGAAAACACAACCTTTCCTTATGTATGAGTCTGTAATGGCAAAATGCAATTTTGGGATTTTTTTCTCCTTGTTCAAAAAATGTGAACCTCATTTTAAAACACTTCTGAAATAGGTTACACACAGCTTAATGATTATCAAAATGACTCTTTTCTGCAAAAAAAGACCCCAAAGTGCGCGTACAGCTGCAAACCCAAGAGGGTCAGCATCATTTCACTGTATTCTCTTCTTGATTACAAGCCGGGCCCATCAAACACAACATAATTACAGTAATTTCAGGTTTATTTATTCTAATGCAGTTTCCCCATCTCTCTGGTAATTATGAGCAATTTTTTCGCCCAGGGAATCTTTTTGCATTAACAAAAGAGATAACGCACTGAAAGCCAAATTTGCTGTGCATTGAGAAAAGGGAAAAAAAAATCAAATAGGTGCGAGCTGCCATCTCTGCAATTCTCTGGTACCGGAGCCGGCAAATTGCTTGCAGGTGTATGGAGCAAGCTTGTCAATGGCCAGGCCTCCAAATTAGCAAATGCACAGCGTCGAAGTAGTGAAGACAGACTTAGCAAAATTGCCAAACAACAGATACCTCTTTAATATCTTCTCTCACACACACTAGCTCTAAAAGGGGCAGGGATGTGGGGGGGTAGGGGCACAAGCAACAATCCCCAGCCCCCTTCCCACTGGTCTTGGCTTTCATAAGCCTGGGACTGAGTGGTCCTGCAAGTGATAGTCTAGTTGTGCAAGAATCCAGGTCCTAAATCTAGGCAATATTTTAAAAATCTGAAATTGGAAACATGTTTATAGTTCACAGTTTTCCTTCATCGATTATTATGTTTTATTTTTCTTTTTTTCTTTTGGGGATCCGAACCTGGGCTGGGTCAGATGGCCCTTCAGCCTTCGCCTAGTCTGTGCTAGTTTGAAGAGCTACAAAAAGTTTAAAAATTCCTCTACCGATATACACAGAAATATGAATTTATTCGTAGAATCATTTGATGGAGAAATAACTAAATCGCTCCTCTTGAAGAAATTATCCATTTCTGTCACCTATGGAAAGGTAGGTCTGGGTGCTGGATATGGAACCTGAGATGCTTGATCCCAAGAAAAATTAAGAGGAAAGAAGCAACCCAGGTCCCCGGCTATATATATATATATATATATATATATATTTTATCCTCTTATCTATCCTTTTCATTCTGTATCTTTTGAAAACCGATTTCAGAATTATCTGGGTTTTGTCAAGCCACCGCCTGGGTTAAACATCTGAAATCACAGGCTAAAGCGAACTTTTGTGCTCCTCATCCCGCACAAGTCATAGGCACCTCCATCAAATGCAGTGTGATGGGTAAGGGTCTGTCCCTCCCATGACTCAAAGAAACCCTCCTTCGGTCCCCAGCTTCACAGCAGCCCCCAACTCCAGTGTAGACAGGCAAACGGCTCTAAAGGGTGCCTTCCCCAGGCTCAAGAAACCTGTCACCCACACCCACTCCTCTGCTACCCCCGCCCTCATCCCCCAACCTTCAGGGATTAACACTTCCTGAAACATCAAGTGTTTTTATAAAAAGGAAAAAAAATAATCCTGACATCGCTGACAAGAAGTTTTGATGGAAGAATTAGCTGGTGCATACATAATCACTCCCCCACCCTCCTACTCCCGGAGCGGGAGCCACCGCGGCGGGCGTAGCGCAGCCTTCCAACCCTCTGAAAAATGAAACCAGTTTCCACCCTTACCTTCTTCAGTGTCAATTTCAGATAATCTGGACACAATCTTTGCTAGATCAAATCAAAAGGGTCGAAGGCGGCATTTGCTGGGAGAATGACAGGAAAGAAAAGGCAAAAAAGGAAAAAAAAAGAAAAAAAAAGAAAAATAGGAAATATAAAACCGACCAAACCAGATCAAAACAAAACCAGAAAACCAAAAAGAATCCCCCAGCCCCATCCTCCTATCCTGAGAGTAAAGAGTGGAAAGAGGTCTCCAGGACCAGGCTCCTCCAAGCGCCGCAGGCTTTTTGCAGCGCAGCGCTTGCAGAATAGGACTGAAATTTTCGGCTATATAGCCTCTGTCTTTATAGCTGATGAAAAAAATTGCAGATTATTAGCATAAATGTTTACTCTTCATTACGCTGATGACATTGTGCACTCGAGATCTTGGTAATCTTTGGGAAAATTATGAGTAATTTTTAAAAATTTTAAAGCAGCAGCAGTTACCATGCAATTCAGGCTAATTCTGCGTAGGCTCCGAACGGATATAATTATCGAGGAGTCAAGATGTTATGCTAAAAACTATGCATTGATATTCCCATTTATTATGTACATACAACTTTGACAATGTTGATGCTTGAAATAGCAGGAAATTGTCTTGCGCAAAAATTACAGTCCATATTAGGACATCTGAAATTGCGAAGAATTATATAGTAATTGCAGGCTTTCAGATGGGAGAGCCAGAATGCTCAAACTAGTGCAAATGTGGATAAAATTACAGATCAGAGCAAAAATTAGGGAAAAAGGGGGTCTGGGATTTTTCAGGTTGGCTATAGGATTCCGGAAGTGTCTAATGCCACATGATTGCTGCAGCTTTAGGGGAGACATTCATGCCTCAAATAGCGCCTTGGCCAGGGTGGCTTTAATTGAATTTCTTGGGCTTTTTCTTTTAATAGGGGCAAATGAGAAAATTGGCCACCTAAGGCAAATTTTCACTGTTCTCCCCTTGAACATGTCGAGAAGAGAATCCTTTCTCCGCGTGCCTGCTTTTCCGGGTTTGGATGCCACGGAAGCCCCGGCCCCCACCCTAAATGCGGCAACTATTAAGAAAGAGACTGCCGGACCTCCCGCACCCTCATCCCGACGCTCGTTCCTTTCTCATTTCCATTTCTACCCTCCTTCCTTCGGCCCCTTTCCCGGATTCTCGCAAGCCCCCCTCACAAAGCAGCCGGGTTGGGCCCAGGAATTTGCCGGCCAGGGGGCGGGAGGCGGGAGTGGGGTGCGGGAGCAGCCTTTGCATTGAGGAGTTGGTGTGAATAGGAGCCTGCTATTTGGAGGCTTTGGGATGAGGAGGAAAGAAGCTGAAGGTTGTTGGGGCCGCCCCGCGGTCCCCTAGGCCCTTCTTGGTCAATACCGTCCCGAGATAGCGCCCCCCAGAAACACTCATTCCCCACTTGGGCGGCGCTTCTCTAGAGCGCTAAGACACCCTGCGACTTTAAGAAGCTGAGGCCAGGGCCGAGGAGGGATGGGGCGGGGCGGGGGCTGCCCCGGAGGAGGGGGCAACGCGGCGGCTGCGGGCGGGAGAATCCACCTGGTGTGCGGCCACCTCTCGGCGCAACCTAGACCTGGTCGAGTTCCAGGGCCAGAAGTCCCCATTGTTCCGTGAGCGACGATTTAATTTCTAGGGTGTCTGAGACTCCTGCACCCCTAAAAGGAGGGCAGGAACGGGAGTGTGGGAAGCCCGCCATGTTTGCTCCGTTGGGGCCCAAGTCTGCCCTCTGGGATTACCCCGGGGCTCTCCAAGTCCAGTCCTTCCCTCCCTCTCACCTCTTCTCCGTCCCCTAAATTCCAATCCTCTGTCCTGCAGCCCCCGCTTGCCCCACGCAGCTCTTCACCACCTTCCCCGGCTTCGCACCTGATCCTCGCGCTCCCCCGCCCCCCAACTCCTCTCTCTGGCGGGACCCGACCCGGGACGCAGCTGATGGAGAATCCTGCAAACGGCCTCCGGACAATCGCGGGAGCGCAGCCCCACTGCCCGCAAATCGCTAAGACTCAGTGGTGTTTGCGGTCTGGCCCGACCCTGAGGACCAGCGAGCAGTCAGAGTCGGAGCAGGAGGCGGCCCCTGCAAGAAAGGTCTCGAGAGACTGTGCCTGTGTTCTCACGTGGAGGCTCCGAGTGGCTGCTCTTCCAAGACCTGCCTGCTCTTTCTTTTCAGAAACATATTGTCTCCCCCGCCCCGCCGGGCCCCAGGCCCCAGGGCGGAATGTAACATCTTGTAATGTGGCAATCACTGCCAAAGCGGTCCCTGCGAGGGGAACTCCTGCCAGGGGGGCCTGGGAGCGCTGTGGGGCCTCCGCATCCGCCCCTGCTGGTGTGTCTAATGGGGGAGGGGCGGGGCAGCAGGAAAAGCGCGCGGGGCAGATCCCAATCGGGAAGGAGGTCCTGGCAAAGGGAGGCTTCTCTGGGGCTGTTTTGGGTGTCATGACCCCGCCAGAGCGCTCCAGTCTCCCGAAAGCCTGGTCAGACAGGGCCAGGGGCTCGCGTAACTGGAACCTGAGGATCGCGCCCCACCCCCTCGCTTCTAGGGACCCCAAAAGCGAACGCAAGGGAGGTATTTTAGGAGGAAAAGAGATCTGTAGCTTCATTTTCAAGGAGGTGTCTGATACTCAACAGGCTTAAGGCACTGGTGGTCACTGTTCCTTGGCGGGAAAGGAGCCGGCTTTTGACTTTTGAGCTAGTGTTTGGGACGGGGAACTCCGGGGTAGGCTGTGTGGGAGTGGGGGAGTTGCTCCTGGGTTTTACCGTCAGGGAGCACGATTTTTTTTTTTTTTTTTGAAAGGCAAGGGGGCTTTCTGGTCCCCAGTATCGTGTTCCCCTTCGAGGGGGCTTCTAACACTGGAGGGGACCATTCCACCACATCTGCCCTCCTCCTTTTACCCCTCTTTCCCTCCTCTCCCCTTCGACCGCTGAACTGTTTGTAAACAAAGACCCAGTTTTGCAGCGCACTCTCCACCCCCATCAAACCTGATGATCAAACTTCCCCCAAACTCGCCCCACCAGTCTCGGAAATTCTTACACAGGACGGATATTCACAATTTTCACAAGTAATCCTGAAAGAAAGCCGAGGGGAAGCCTCTTAAACGGTCCCACATTGCAGCCGCGCTGATTAGGCCTGGGATCCGTTCCCTTTCTTCTTTGCTCTCCCTAGCCCCGGAGCCGCTGGGCGGGCGGCGGGAATTCGGGGCAGCGGGAGGAGGGTGTGTCTACACCCAGCGGAGCACCGGGGGCTGGGTGGCCAGCGCGCCCTGGCGGGGGGCGGGGGGCAGAGGGGCGGGAACGGGATGAGAAGTGGAAGAGGGAGCGTCCAGGCTGCCAGCCCCGGGAATTGGAACTCAATACCAGCGCTCTGCCAGAGTTCCGAGCAACCCTGCCAGGGGGTGGAGCAGAGAGGGCCGGGCATCCCTCACTCTTTGGCTTCCCTCCCCCTGCTTCCCAACGCTTGTCATATCCTGTCTCTGGCCTGATATTTCACGCGAGCAAATGGAAGGGGATTACAATGAAGATTTATGTGTGTTCCGAGAGCGACTGGTTTCCCAGTGTAGGGAGCCGAGATCGCGGCTTCCCATTTCCATTTTTCATTCGCGCTTTGGGGAGCGCAGTCCCGCGCGGGGGGAGCGTGTCTGCTCGGCGGCGGGCTGATCACAGGGCTCCGCGCCTCTCCGCGAGCCGTGAGACTGTGAGAAAGACTTGCCAGCTCGTTGCCCCCGGCGGGGCTGGAGCCGTCCCCTGCCTCCCCCAGCCGGGCTTTGTTTGTCCCCTAGCTTACCCCTCCCCCTCCCCGCCCCCTCACTTCTGAGACCTGGGCGCATCCTCTCTTCCCGGTCTCTTTACCCTTCTCCGGGTCTGCGGAAACGCCCCCTTCCTCTGGCCCCTGCACCCTCCTGCTCTCTGCTTCGCGGGCTTCCCGGGGAAAGACGCGCCGTGGCCTGGCGCGACCCCGCCGCCGCCGGGTGCCAGGTTCGGTGACTCCAGCGAGTCTGTGGGGCCTCGGCCCACCCCGGAGCTGGGGCCGCCCGCCCTCCCGGCTCCCAGGCTCGCTCATGCCAAGGCCTGTTGCGTGATTCCAACTTGGGCTGACATTCCCTGCCCCGGGCGCTCCGGCGTAGGCCTCTTAATCATCTTGTCTGCTGCAGATCCTCGACACCAGCCAATTTACTGCCCTGTCTCTCCTCGCTGGTTTCTGGAGGGGGAGGGGAGTGCGCGCAAAGGAGGGGAGGGCACATTCAACCGCAGGAGGAAGGCTGGCACCAGCTACTGGCACTCAAAGAAAACCACGGAATTTGGAGCTGGTTGGGGGGAGGGGGAGAGCAGGAATGGGGTCTGCTAGGCAGCGGCTGCTTAGAGAAGTTGGAATCAGAGGGTCAATGAGCTTTAGCTCTGGCCTTTCTAGGCCGGGAAAACAATGCAGGAATGGGAATGGTCACTGGATTTGTAGCTTCCCTGTTTTCCCCAGAGCCCCTCTCCCTGTCCACACTCTGTTGTAAGTTAGACTCCATGTAGGCCCCAAAACTGGCCAGAAAAGGTAGTATTTGTCTCCGGATGATGGCACTGAATGTAGAAAGTCACCCCCATCTCATATCTACTTTCTGACAGAGGTAATCTGATGACACACAGGGATGGCCTGAATAGCCATCCTAGAGGAGGCCTGGATTTGGCTAGCAGGGCTCTCTGGCCTGCCCCTAATTTCCTCTCCTGTAGAGCCTGGCCCCTTCAGAGGGGATGGCTGAGGTTTGGGTTCCCATGTAAGAAGGGGCCAGAGCTGAACTCTCTCAGCTCTAGAGTGCTGCTTTTCCACATGAGGCAAAGCTGGAAAGGCTTCTGGGTCATTCTGGACCTCATAACCACAGGCACAAGTAAAGCCTCCCTGTTTGGGGGGCATTGGGATCAAACAATACACTAGTAATAGCAAAAATGAGTGCTTACCATGTGCTGGGCCCTGTATTACCTCATTACCTCATTATATGCTGAAAAAAACTCTGAGATATTAAATAAAAACTCTGTTTTTATTTCTCCAGTCGTATAGATATGCAAACTACAGCACAGAGAAGTTGATTCAGGTAGCCCCAATCACAGAGTCGATGATTAAACCTAAAATGCTTCCATTGTAGGCCTCAGTGCTTTGAAGGAAAGGGACTTTTAGTTCAGGCCTGTATTACCCACCTACCCTTGGCCTTTGCAGAGAAGGACAGAAAGTAGGGTCACTTCCCACAATGGAAGCTGGGTGGCTGGGACCCAGGGTGGGAGGCAGAGCTGAACGGTGTGAGCACCTTTCCCCTCAGAGAATGAGATGGAAGGGTGCCACTCTCACAGCAGTGTGCCTCAGTCTCTATGTGAATGTGCCTGTGTGCGTGAGTGTGCTTGTGTGGGTTTGTGTGTCTGTGTATGTGAAGATGCACGTGCATGAATTTTTGTCAGTCGTGTGCGGGTGTGACTCAGGAGGAGTGTGTGACTGTGTGCATACTAGAGTGTGTGATAGTATAGATGTGACTAAGAGTCACAGTGTGTGATTGTATGTGTGTTAGTGCAGCCCTGTGTGCCGGGGTCGCCCTACATTCCAGAGCAGCCAACCGAGTTTCCCGAGGGCCAGGGTGACTCACTGAGTTCTCAGCTCTGGCAGCCCCAGCAGGGCCACAGGGCAAGCAGAGGGGAGGGTCCAAGGTAGGGGTCTGACCCTGGCTTCTGCACGCACTCGGGCTGAGACTGCAGGTCCCCCGCGGCGGCTCGAAGCTCTGCCCGGCCTGCCCCACCGGTGCGGGGGCGACAGAGACCGCCCAGGCGAGGGGCAGTGGCGCCGGCCCTGGAGGGGTCGGGCGGGCGGAGGCTGCAGCCGCCAGGGCACAGGGTGACTCACCGCGCCTCAAGAGGGCAAACCCCGCGCCAAGACTCGAGTGCCCGCAGAGAGTGAACATTTTCGGGGAGGCCCATGCCAAGCGCGCCTGTTCTCGCCTCGCCTCACCGCTCTCGAAGCCTCTGAAAGATGGAAATGTCACTTTCTCGGCCGGCCAGATTCAGCGCCCGGGCAGGGGGCTCGAGGCTCCAGGTCATGACACCAAGGAAAAAGCGCACACATCCCATGAAAACAATAATTTATTTAAATAATCTCTTCATATTGTAAAATCAACATTAAGAGCATGTTGTTTTCATAATAAATAACCCCAAAATATCTTTCATTTCAAAAACAAAGACTTTAGGATAAGATAAAATAAAACCCAATCAGTAGCTTAGTTTAACTGAGAAAATTTTCAAAGGGAAAAATAAAATGGAGGGATTGCTGAGGTCACTGCTAAACCGCAGTTTTCACAGATGTGGGGGGGGGTTTACAAAAAAGTCTGAAAAGACGAGTATTTTTATACAAATAAATCAGTGGGAAAATCTGCACAGACACCTTTATTTACAAACTCTATGTCGAAGTCCAGCCTAACAATCCTGAATAGGTTTTAAAAAAGATAATTTAAACACATTTTTTGCAGTGTCCACATATTAAAAAATCATTTTTTCCCCAACATCAAAATGAGGTCATCCGCAAAGGCACCTAAACTTTTAAAAAAATAAAAATAAAAAAACTCCACTGGTGATGGATGAGGAAAGGGCTAAGGGAGCGTTCCTGGGGGAGGGGGCGGGATCTAAGGCAGGGCAGAGGGGGGGGCTCCAAGGACTTGGGACAGCGGGGCAGAAAAAAAGCGGCGGGCCGCCCAGGTCACGGGGGCGAGTGGGGAGGGCGCGCAGGCCGGGGAGGTCAATCAGCCCAGCGCTGGAGCAGGGCCTGGGGGCGGGCATGGAGAAAGGAGCCTCAGAGCACCCTGGAAGCTTCGCGGGCGGGGGAGGCGTCCCTCCCCCCGGACTCAGCTCGTGGCCCGCGGCAAGGAAGGCGCCCGACTGCCTCTTGGGTCGCGGAGGCGGGGGAGGCATGTCTGAGGCGGGGCTCAGGTCGGAAAGGCGGCCAAGGCGGGCGGCCCTGCCGGGGGGCCTCAAAAAACCTTCCAGTTCCCCGCCGCTCAGTGGCCGCGCGAGGGAGCAGGGCCCGTGGCGGGCCCTCCCGGGCCTCTCTTCACAGAGGGTGGGAGGCGTCCGAGGGCCAGCTGGAGGGACCCTCCGGCTCTCCGAGCGAGCACTGAGGATCACCGATCTCTGTTCTCTCAGTCTCCTGCGCAGTGTCCCTCGGGTTAGAAAATCGTCCCCGCGCTCACCGGGGCGCCCCCGCCGCCGTGGTGGTGGTGGTGGTGATGGTGGTGGTGATGGTGCGGCTGCGGGGTCTGCGTTGGGTGCAGCAGGGGCGCGGCGGCCTGCAGGTGTGAGGCAGGGCCGGAGGCCTGGTGGTACCACGGGTAGTTGCCCAGGAAAGCCGAGGCCGCGCTGCTCGGGCTAGAGCCCGAGCTGCCGGCGCCGCTGCCGCCGCTGCCGGGGCCGCCACCGCTCCCCATCCGCTGCGGCGCGCTGAAGTCCCAGGAGGCCGGCGCCGACACGGGCGGTGAAGCACAAGGCGGCGAGGTGCTGGCCCCAGGATGCTGTTCCGAAGGGATCTCACCGCTTTTCCACATCTTCTTGAACTTGGACCGGCGGTTCTGGAACCAGATTTTGACCTTTGTGGAAAAGGGACCCGAGCGTTAGTGGAAGAACCTGGATCTGGGGCGGGGGCGGGGGCGGGGGGGTGGTGGAGGAGCGTGGAAAGCACGCGGGGCAGGTGAGCGGATCACGTGCCGAGGCCTCGGAGGCTGGGATGGCTCCCACTCCATTGGGAGGCAATCCCAGAAAATCGGAGACAGCGGGTGTGGGTGCACCGTGGTGGTGGTGACAGCGGGGGCGGGGGGGCGGGCCAGTGATTTTACCCGCTTAATCAGTACCGCGCGGAAAGACTGCGAAAGCGGCTTTTTGCCCACTCCGGTCCTTTGGTTTTCTCACGCGCGGCGCCCCCCTGGGGGATTTCAACTTAAGGAGTAGAAGTTGAGGCCGCCCAAGGCACGGGCCTCGTAATCCTTAAAATTACTTTAGAAACACTTTTTTAAAACATTGTGCTGACCCCGCCTGCTTCCCAGCCATCCCAGGCCCGCGCGCTCCTCGTTCCGCTCCAGGCCGGGAGCCCTCACCTGAGTCTGGGTGAGGCCCAGAGACGCCGCCAGCTCCGCTCGCTCGGGGAGTGCCAGGTACTGAGTCTTTTGGAAACGCCTCTGAAGAGCCGCCAGCTGGAAACTGGAGTAGATGGTGCGGGGTTTCCGGACTTTCTTTGGCTTCCCATTCACTATCCGGATTTCAGGCTCGAGGTCCTCTTTCTCTGCAACGCAACGCAACCGTGAGAATAGCACAAACCGGGGGGCTCCAAAGACTTCCCGCTGGGCGTAAGCGCCTGGCCTGGGACTTGGCCTGAGCCGGGGAGCGGCTTCCCGGAGACGAGCAGGGCGCTTCGCTAAGTGCGGACTCGAACCGCCATGGAACCTGGGACCTGGATTCTCCAGGAAGGGGAAGAAGGAGCCAACCGGAGAGAAAGAAGGAGCAGGTGGTAAGGAAATGAGTTGCCATGGAGCATGCACCGCGCGCCCACTCGGCCCCCTAAGGCCACCCGGTCCCACCAGCCGAGCCCCGAGGGACCTACTCAGTGACCCTCGGCAGACTGGCGGTTGAGAAGAGTAAAAGGCGCAGGGCGGGCAGGGAGGGAGCAGGCAGAGTACTCGGCAAGGGTTCCGGATGGATCCCCGCCCCAAACAATTTTCTCCCACCCATCCCAGGAACTAGACTGACTTGTCACCCTTGACGCCAGCGTTGTGCATACCAGGTTCGTTGTTGGCCGGGGAAGAACTGGTCCCGTAGGGTGCGTAGGAGGTGTAGGCGGCGGTGTAGCCCAGGTCGTAGCCGCTCTTGGCGGAATAAGGGACGTTGTTGAGGCCGCCGGCGTGGTACTGGTAGGAGCCCATGTGCGCGTAGGGCGAGCCCCCACTGCCGCCGCCGCCCGCCGGGTGCTGCTGGTTGGTGTAGTAGCTGCTGTCGGTAGCTGTGGATACCGGCAGTGTGGGCGACTCCTGGGGCTTGTGGAGGCTGCTGCCGTTGCTGCCGCCGGGGCCAGCGCCGCCGCCGCTTGGGGGCTGCTGGTGCTGGTGGTACGTGCTGGAGGCCGTGATCTGGGTCGAGTGCATATCAGCCACCAGACTGTCAAAGACTCCAGTCATCCTGGCCCGGGACGGGAAAGAGCAGAGGTGGCGGGCGCGAGGGGGGAAGCGAGGCGCCTCCTCCGTCTCTCCCTGTCCCCTCCAGGAGCCAATGTAATTACGGGGGGGTGAGGGAGGGTGGGGAGGAAAACAAGAAATGTGGCAACGGTCTGGGCAACTCCTCCTCCGGGGGAGGCGATCACCGTGCACTGCTCGGGACAGCTGCCGCCGGCCGCATCCTCTCTCCGCCTCTCTAACGCGCTCGGCTTCTTGCCCAGCGCCGGCTCGGGCGGGGGGCGGGCGGCGGAGGGGGCAGGGGTGGCGGGGCCAGGCCGGGGCTCCGGGAGGCGGGAGCAGGTGAGCAGCCCAGAGCGGCCTTACGATTGTCTGCGGGGCGGGTTCGGGCAGGGTGGGCATTTAACAGTCGTCACGTGAGCGCCGGGACGTCACCTAGCAACAGCCAATCCCCAGCGCCGGGCCGCGAGCTCGGGGCGCCGGGGTACGCCCGGCCGGGGGGCTGGTGTCACAGGGCGGGCGCTGCGGCTGCTGTGGTTGCGGGCGCAGACAGGCCGCGGCTCAATGGGAGCAGCGAGGCGAGCGAGTGGGGAAGGGGCGCGGTGGGGAGTCAGGGGGGCCGGCAGCCGCAGGACGGGAGGCGTGAAGACGGGGACCGGCTCAGGGGAGGAAGACAGGGGGTCTCCCATCCCGCCCCGTGCCCAAGCGCCCACCAGTTCCCGCGATTCGTGTCCTCCTGTCCGAGGTCCGCGCTCAAACACGGATCAAAGCGGCGCGGAGAGTCGAGCCAAGTCTGGCTCCGCTTTTCCTCGAAGCGTCTGGCGGGTACCCTTGTCAGTCACTCGGCGCTTGAAGTCAGTTGATTTAAATGATCCATAAACCCACGTATAAAAATCCCTACTTCCACATACTTGCTGACCGACCCGTAGGAATATTAGATAATTAACGAGATAGTGTTTGAGCGATTGTTTTCTTGTTGCTTCCGTGCGAAGCTATAGAAATTCAAAAATATTATCACTAACGATATATTTGAAACCATTTTCCCTCGTACTTTCCTGATAGGACGAGACTTCGAGCAATTATGTCGATCTGATGGGGAACTGACAGGCACAAAGTGACCCCGGGAATTTCCTCTCTTGGTTGGAATGCTAGACCAGATTGACCAGACGGCCTTCAAAGTTCGTTCTAATTCTAAATTCTATATATTTACGACAAAGGATAATTCTTAGGGGAGAGAGGCGTCTCCATACTACAAGTCTGGGTGAATTTACAGAAACAAATAGAGAAAGTTTTTTTCTCAAGCACTTAACCCTATTTGACAGTGCATTCAGTTAGGACCCTGTTTCGTCCTATCATTGCAATTTCCTCTTCTTTTAAATCTGAAGTGGCGACTTTCCCCATAGCAGTATTTCCTGCTGGCTGGGGACCGTGGCCCGGAGTTGAGGGACGCTCACCTTTACTGGACTCCCGAAGTCCGCAGTTCCCACGGCAGTGCTGGCCTTGTGGCGCCACCTGCTGGGGGTGTGCCTGCTTGCAGCGGACCCAGTAGACGGTCTAATCACGCTGAGGCGCCAGTCTCTGAAACCCCCCAAAAGAACAAAATAGTAATTAAAAGCCACAAAATTGTGCTAGTGCGCGCCATCTGAAGCACCCCTTCCTAAAGACATAACATGTCGCTGAAAGAACTTGTTTCAACAACTGCCTAATGGAAAACAAGTTGATACTATGAAAAATATGATCTTGGTCTTCTTCCCCCGAAAAAGCAAGTGTGTAATTAAAACTCCAGCATCCACACAGCTCATTCTCTGCAGAATAATGAGGAAGGTAATCCACCTTCAAATCTGCCGGGATTTAGTTCCCAGTCTGCCTTTTGGTTGAGGAAGGCCCCTTGATGGAGCCTGGTGAACTCCTTAGAAACGCTTTGGGAAGTGGGGCTCACCACGGAGGGACTGCCTTGTATAACGGCTGAGCTCAGCCTGCTGTTTTGTGGACCCTAGTTACAAAACTAAACTCTAGATATTTAATCAGTATTGCCTTTTGGTGTGTTAACTCCAAATTCCAAGTCTATTTGTCAGCACAGTGGTAGCTGCTTTGGTCTGATATAAAAATTTTCCCCTCTGAAAATGAAATATAAAAGAGACAATTGCCCTAGTTTTGCCTTCTCTCTGCTCCTTTGTTCCCACTCCAAGCATGTCCTGTGAGGTTTTTCATGGTGGCAAGTTTGTTGTATTATGTTATCTATGAGAACCTCCATTAATAGCCTAAAGTCTAGGTCAGCTGAGATCTGGAAAATGGCAACTTCCGGGAAGGAAATATCACTCCAGTTTCTCTTTAACTGGAAAACAAGGGGCTGTATGTGTATGTGGGAGAAAAAACCAGAGGCAATGAACAAGGAGAGAGAGCAAGAGTGAGGGAACCAGACAGGCAGAACTTACAACTGCATTTGGAGAAGAAAATAAAGACTTGAAATATTAAATCTGATAATCCAGATACAAAACTGGGTTTGGCTGTATGATCTGGTCACCACATCATAATATCCTAGTGATTTCCTCATTTTGGTCTAAAGTCAGGGAGACAGTATCCTAGAGAATGGGACACATTTGTCCGCAGTTCTGGGCAGAGGGACATCCCCCTCCACAGTGATCTGAGAAGGGTAGAGGGGGCACTTACACTGAGTTTATGGGAACACCACTGTGTGGCCCCACTCCCTCCTCAGCCTCAGAGCCCTCTCCTTCCCCTCTTCTACTTTCAGTTTTCTCCATTGGCCTGGGGAGTCGTTTACTCTCCAGGGAACTAGAGAAGAATGTGGGTAGTAGGGGAGCTCAGTGTTTCTGCTCTGGCCTCCTACACTCCAGTCCCATCGCCAAGACATTCCCGCTTTGAATACTCTGCCCATCAGCAGTGGCTGCGGCACTTTATCTGGTCACAGAGTCCCACTGTGTCCTCCCAGAGGAGCCCTGAGGTAACTCTTGCCAGACATGGATGGAATCATTGTTCCCATGGCACAGAGGAACACTGAAGGTCCAGGGTAGAAATGACATTCTTTGAGTCAGGTACCCCTCCTTTCTCTGTTGTTGAGGGCATATAGCAGGTACTTACTCTGGGCCTTGGTGAACAGCTGGAGAACAGGTTTTCCATGCCTTGTTTTCAGCTCCTGACCTACTGCTGGCCTGGGCTTCGCTGGCCCGATGCACCACCTCTGCTCTACCACTGGGCATCCTCCATTACACTGAGGGGTCCTGTGGGGGGAGAAGATGCCCCCTGTCGGGAGCATGTGGTGCCCTCTTTGCCCAAAGGGATAGGCTCATTCGGACTTGCCTACGCTCCTGGCTGGGGAGTGTCACATGCACTGTTGTGGGACTGCTCCTTGTCCCCCACTTTGCACTTTCCCATAAAGGGTCCCTGGGACATGGGATTCCAGGCCATTGGTCCTAGAGGCATTCTTTTTTTTTTTTTTTTAAGATTTTATTTGTTTATTTGACAGAGAGATCACAAGTAGGCAGAGAGGCAGGCAGAGAGAGGAGGAAGTAGGCTCCCAGCTGAGCAGAGAGCCCAGAACCCTGGGATCATGACCTGAGCAGAAGGCAGAGGCTTAACCTACAGAGCCACCCAGGCGCAGTACCCCCCTCCCCAAGAGGCATTCTTTTGTGGTTTTATCCCTCTAGAAGTTCTAGGAAATCTTTTGGGTTCGTTCTAGAATTCAAAGACCTTGGGAGAGGTTGGGAGTTTATGGGAGCCTGCCATGTCCATCTTTCCAAGACCATACTGGCCTGCTCTTGTCCTTTCTTCATTGGCCATTGTATCTTCTAGGGGACAACGCTTGCCCAATCCTTTTGCATTGCAAGTGTCCACAACTGCCCCCCACTTCATTCCTAATGGAGCCTCCAGGGTTTTGGAGTGTGGTCAGCTCCTCCCAGTCCCTTTGACCGCTAGGCAGATGGGATATCTGACTCTGGGATCTGCATACTAGGAGCCCCCCCCCCTTTTTTTTGTAAACTGGTAAACTTGTGAAAGTGCATAATGGAAACACACCCACTGCTGATGTGGGGTCCTCCAGAAAACCTTTGGGGGACACCCAGCAGACTCGTCATTCAAACTGAGGTCTGGGCCACAGAAGCAAGGTTGCTGAAGCTTCTCGCTGGGTTTTTGGCCTGGGGCTCATGGGGGGAGGCCGCACTACCCCCACCTTTCCTATGCCAGGGTTTTCCAGCAGAGTGCAACGGGGCAGCTAAGGGGGCACTGACGGTCCAGAACATACCCCTCCAACCCCAGGAGCAGACTGGAAGGAGAGTCATTTCTCAGACACCAGCAGGAGCGCCAACACTGAGTGGGGGGATGGCAGGGCAACCCTGGGAAAATCCCGCAACAGATTCGAGGTCAACCGAGAGGCCCTGAGGCCTTCGCCACCTGGCCTGGCTCCCCAGCGTGAGACCCTGTTGTTTCCGCCATGGATTACCTTTCTATCTGCTAGTGTGAGTAAACCAAAAGGACTCGAACGCAAAAAAAGCTGATACTTCACTTTCACATCCATGACCTTTCTGAGGGATGTTCTAGCGCTGAATGTGTAGTTCAGCATGCTTCTAGAATTTTCGGATCCAATTTAGCCTTCTGCCTTCTAGGTCTTGCTGACTCCCTCCCCGCTTCCTCCAGGCCCATTTCACTTTATAGACTACTCAAGTGGTTAAGGAGAACAAAAGCTAGGGCTCCTGGGTACCCACCTCGAGGGTACCCAGCACGGGTGGAGGCTATGAGGTGCTAAGCCGGTGGCTTCACCATCGAGGCTGGGCTCACAACCTGGTTACCAAGAGCTCAGGGGCCAAGCAGCAGTGCGCCAGGGAAACGCAGTAGTTCTTCGATGGCTACAAGCTGCCAGATTTTGGTGTCCAGGTGGCGAAGGCTATGAACGACGATGGAATAAGTTACATTCCCCACCCCACCCGGAAAGACAGCAGAGACCGCTGGGAGGAGTGCTTTGTGCTTGGAGCAGCACTCAAATTGCGTAAGGAGCGGGAGGTGTGCACATGGCTCACAAGCTTCATCCTGGTCCTTGGACCTGAAAGAAAACCGCCCCCGCCCCCCCCCCCCCCCCCCCCCGATCTTTCCCGCCCCAAATCCCAGCCTCAGCTCCCTGCACTGGTTGCACCGCCCAACCGCCTAGGGGAACTTTTGGGCGCAGCCGGCGGAGGTGCCGAGCGCTCCAGGCTGCGCGCAGGGCCCAGGAGGGCGGCGCTGCTGTCGTGCTGGAACCTCCTGTCCTCTGCCTGGGGCTCCAGGCTGTCAGGTTGAAACCGCAGCTCCTCCAAGAAGAGCGGAGGAGGGTTAAACCTCACCTCCTAAGGCTCACAGCGCTGGGTTGTCAGTTACCGCTCGCTTCTGGAACTTTCAGAACCCATTTTGCCTTCTGCCTTCCAGGTCTTAAATTCTAGTCAAGTCCCTTAACCTCTGTCTATTCAGTGGTTAAAACTTGCGCGTGGGCACCTTCGTATCCATACACATTCCACCAAACAGGGAGAGCTTGTAAAGAACCCTTTGGAACTCCGAGTATCCTTTTGGGTACAGGGATTCCTTTCTCTCCTCTCCCTTCCCCTCCCGCACCCCTGCCCCACGCTTCTTCTTCACCCACTAGAGTTGTGCCAGTTCATGGGGTTGCAAAGAGGATGCGTTCACCCGTGGAATAAGAGCCAGATTCCACTGAGCTGAACCACTGGTTTCTGTCTGGTCTTTGGAGAAGGACTTAATTTTTCTGTGCTTCATTGTTTGCGTCTGTAGAATGCTGGTAATAACAACAACAGTACCTCCCTCATGGGATTACTGCCTGGGAACAAACCATTACACGTTGCTGCCTCATTTATCTGGAGAATTCCGCATTCTCTGACCTGGGCTCCACAAGTGTTAAGAGGCCAAGGCAAATGTGTTTGCCCACTTTCTTCTCCAGTGAGAGAAAGCCATCAGGAGCTGAGAGCAGATGCGGCCTCCAGGCTCCAGGGAACTAGAGTGAGGCGGGGGACCTGGATGTGGGCCTCCAGGGGTGGCAATGCTTGGTCCAGGTGCTTTGGAAAGAGGTCAGGCGCTGGGGAGGCTGCCTGCAGCGCTGAATGTAGGAAAGGTTCTAAAGCAGCTTCTAACCCATGCAGCATTGCCCTACCCTCTTGCAGTCTGCTGGGCGGAGTACCAGTCTGTGAAGTCTTAGGTAGTTTCCATGTGTGGCATACCCAGGCTGCTTCTGCTCAACTCTCTGAAAATGCAGAGGGGGTGGGGGAGGGGTGGGGGGTGGGGGAGGGGTGGGGGGTGGGGGAGGGGTGGGGAGGAGGCCTGCAAATTAGTCATAGGAAATTGTTCCTCTGGTGGCTATCCCTGGCTTCTTGCATCCTTTTTTAATTGAAAAAAAAAAATTATTATTGTTAAAAAATTACAAAGTAATACAGAGTGGTTGTTAGAGAATCACACAGTATTAGAAATATAGTAGAGTGGTGGAAAGTAGAGACTTCTAGGTTTAAATCCAAACTTGGCCACTTAAAAAAAAAGATTTTATTTATTCGACACAGAGAGAGAGATCACAAGTAGACAGAGAGTGAGGGGGAAACAGACTCCCCACTGTGCAGAGAGAGGGCAGAGGCTTAACTCACTGAGCCACTCAGGTGCCCCTAACTTGGCCATTTGTTAGCTGCTCTGTGCCTGAATTTAATGTTTAATCAGTGTAAAACTTCATGATTTGGACTAGTAATGGGTACTTGTGGACCAAGTGCTGCCTCCCCAAATCTGATTTTTGGGAGAACACAGCTAGACCATCATTTCCCAGCTTCCGTTGCAGTTAGGAATAATGATGTGATTCAGTTCTAGGCAATGAATGGAACTTGAGCGGAAGTCGTGTCCACCCCTCCTAGGATGGAACGTGAGAACAGCATTGAGACTCCTCCCTTCTCTTTTCACCCATTAGCAGGCTAGCACCAGCCCCAACTATGCAGATGACATGGCCCTAGGGGAGTCACTCAGGGGACTCTCCGACACTTGTCTTGGAAGATTACCTAACCAAGAGATAAACTTCTGATATTTTAAGCGACTGAATTTTGGGGATCTACTTTCTTAAAAACATTTTCTTTGGAGTCGCCTAATAGAGTGCTTAACTCGGGGCTCCAGCGAATTCTATCATGGTCTTGCATCATCACATTGGAGATATAGAATCTTAACTGCTATAACTAATATGACCTTGGAGTCAGAAGGTGATGACTTTGTCAGCAAAGTATAGAAAAAAAAAATCCAGAATACTTTTTGTCTGTGAAAACTAGACCTCGTATTGGGAGGTGAGCATAGAACTCAAACGATCTGATTCCTAGGTGCATTCAGGCCATGGATAGAAATGGGTTAGCACAGCTGGTGGTTATCATTAGGAACACAAGTCTTAAAATGATCGTTAGTGAGGTTCTGGCAGGTCTAAGCCCAAATCACATGTATTTCCTTTAAAAGGTGACAGGTTGCAAGGTTTGCAGCCTGCCACGTGGGGCCTTCCTTCCATGTCAGTGTCACTCTTGCCTTGGGGCACATGCTTATTACGCTTAGAGTTGTTAGCCGGCTTCCTACTGTAGTCTGTACCGGTACCTAAACTAATGGGATGAGCCACAGTGAAGACAATACAAAGGCTAGAAGTACTAATAATGAAATAATTTAAAATCGAAACAAAACAGTAGGTTTTCCCACTAACAGGGCCCAAACAGCTGTCCTAATACTTTGAAGAAAGTATGCAAATACAAGTGAAAGGACTTGGAGACATTATTTTGGATGATTTCAAGACGTTATTTTTCGCTTATTTTCCAGTCCTCAGCTGTGTTCTCCTGGCCCATGTTACCACATAGTTAAGTTCTAGATTGATAATGTGCTTTGGTTCCATTTAGAGCCAAGCATAATTTATCTCCCCCTTCCAGAAAAGGTAGACCACTAAGGAGCCATGCCAACCGAGCCTGTTGCCTCGTATAAGACTTGGATGACACCCAGTGGTCATTTGTGGTCTTCCTCTACCTCATCCCAATTCAGAGTAGAGCCAACACATTGTACAGATGAGTATAAAGAAAGTGCTGTTTGTTTATGCAATAATACAAAACAGAACTTCATTAAAGCATACCAAAACGCTGACACATTCCACGGAGGGAGACGTCTTGTGAAGGAAGTGTCAGCTAGACTTCATGGCCTCAACTGTTGTGTCTTTTTCCTTTTAAGATTTTATTTACTTACTTGACAGACGGAGATCACAAGTAGGCAGAGAGGCAGGCAGAGAGAGAGGGAGGAAGCAGGCTCCCTGCCGAGCAGAGAGCCTGATGCAGGGCTTGATCCCAGGACCTTGGGATCATGACCTGAGGCGAAGGCAGAGGCTTAACCCACTGGGCCACCCAGGTCACCTTCATTTTTTAAATTCTTAAAATATTTTTATTAACATATAATGTATTATTTGCACCAGGGATACAGGTCTGAAAAAATATGGACCATTTCATGAATTTGCGTGTCATCCTTGTGCAGGGGCCATGTTAATCTTCTCTGTATCATTCCAATTTTTAGTATATGTGCTGCCGAAGCAAGCACCACTTTTTTTTTTTTTTTTTAAAGTGAGTTCTATACTCAATGTGGAACTTGAATTCATGACCCTGAAATCAAGAGTTGCATACTCTACTGACTATGCCACCCAGGCACCCCTCACTGTTTTTGGTACCTCAGCTGGGTATTTCTTAGAAGTCCATTTTATTTTTTATATTGGCTTTTAGTTATTTTTCTTTGTAGTTTTGTTTCAAATAGTTGCTGTGGGACTACAGTATATATCCTTAAGTTTTCAGAGTCTACTTAGAGTTATGGTACAGTTCACATGAAGTGTGAACATTTTGCAACCACGCAGTTTCATTGACTCCAATCTTTTATGCCAGAAATCGGCAAAGTGTGGCTTTTAAGCCTAATCTTGCCCTGTACCTGCTTTTGTTTAACTGCAGTACAACTACATCCATTCATTTATGTGTTGTCTATGTCCGCTTTCATGTTATGATGGCAGAGTCCAGTATTTGCCACAGAGACTATATGGTTTATAGAATTTAAATTATTTCCCATCTGGACCCTGTATAGAGAAAATTTGTTGATTCCTGCTTTATGTTATAGTTGTCATGTGCATTAATATAAGTATGTTATAAATACCACAATACTTTGTTATAATTTTTCTTTACATAGTCAGATGTACTTAAATAAATTAAGAGAAAAAAATAAGTCTTTTCTATCTATCCACATATTTACTCTTTCTGGTGCTCTTTATTTCTCCCCAAGGATCTGAATTTCCATCCGATATTATTTTCCTTCAGCCTGAATTCTCTTTGTTAGTGTTTCTTGTGGTATAGTTCTGTTGGTGAATTCTTTCAGATGTTGTTTATATGAAAACATTTCTATTTCCTTTCGTTCAATATCTGAAGGATATTTTTGATGGATATAGAATTTTGAATTGGAAGGATTTTTAAAAAAAGATTTTATTTATTTATTAGAGAGACAGAGCATGAACAGGGAGAGGCAGAGGGGGAGGGAGAAGGAATCTGAAGCAGACTCCACACGGAGTGCAGAGCCCCATATGAAGCTAGATCCCACTACCTCGAGATCATGACCTGAGCTGAAACGAAAAGTCACATGCTTAACTGACTGAGCCACCCAGGTGCCCCTTGAGTTGGAAGTTTTGGTTTTTGTTTTTTAAATATTTTATTTATTTATTTATTTGACAGACAGATCACAAGCAGGCAGAGAGGCAGGCAGAGAGAGAATGGGGGAGAAGCAGGCTCCCTGCTGAGCAGAGAGCACAATGCGGGGCTCGATCCCAGGACCCTGAGATCACCACCCGAGCCGAAGGTAGAGGCCCAACCCACTGAGCCACCCAGGCACCCCTGGAAGTTTTTTTTATTCTTTAGACACTTCAAAGTTGTTGCATCACTATCTTCTGACCTCCATTGTTTCAGATGGGAATTTAGCTATGAATATATCATTGTAGTAATGAGTCATTTTTCTCTGGCTGCTTATTTATTTATTTATTGAAATATTTTATTTATTCATTTGAGAGAGAGAGAGATACAGAGAAAGAGAGAGAGAGAGAGTATGGGCATGGAGGGAGGCAGAGGGAGAGGGAGAAGCAGGCCCTGCTGAGCCAGGAGCCCAACGCATGGCTTGATCCCAGGACCTGGAGATCTGAAGACTGAAGCTGAAGACAAATGCTCAACCATCTGAGCAACCCAGGCACCCTCTCTGGCCACTTCAACATTCTTTTTTTTTTTTTTTAAAGATTTTATTTATTTATTTGACAGAGAGAGATCACAAGTAGACAGAGAGGCAGGCAGAGAGAGAGAAAGGGAAGCAGGCTCGCTGCTGAGCAGAGAGCCCGATGCGGGACTCGATCCCAGGACCTTGAGATCATGACCTGAGCCGAAGGCAGCGGCTTAATCCACTGAGCCACCCAGGCGCCCCAACATTCTTTTCTTTATCTTTGATTTTCAGTGGTTTGATATCCTTAGATATGTTTTGTATTTCTTCTGCTTGGGTTTTGCTGAATCTTCCTGAATCTTCTTGAATTTATGTCTTTCACCAAATTAGGGAACTTTGGAGCCATTATGTCTGACACTTTTTTGGCTTCTTTCTCTCTTTTTTGTCATTCTGGAGTTCTAATTATATGTATGTAAGATTGTATGATATCATTTTACACGTCTCTGAGACTTTTTAATTTTTTTCTCTATGTTTTTCAAATTGAATAATTTCTAGTTTACTGACTCTTCTGGCATTTCAATCTGCCCATTAAGTGCAGTTTTTATTTCATATATGTGTTTTTTTCAGTGTTACAGTTTCTATTTGGTACCTTTAAAAAAAGATTTACTTATTTATTTGGCACAGAGAGAGAGATAGCAAGAGAGGGAACACAAGTAGGGGAAGTGGGAGAGGGAGAAGCAGGCTCCCCGCTGAGCAGGAAGCCCAATACAGGGCTCGATCCCAGGACCCTGGGATCATGACCTGAGCCAAAGGCAGATACCTAGCAACTGAGCCACCCAGGCACCCCATTTGGTACCTTTTTTATCGTTTTTTTTCTTTGCTTAGATTTTCTATTTATTTATCTAGTGTTGGTTTTTGATGTTTGCAGCTCATTTATTGGTTGCAACTTATTATTGGGTTGTGAAATGAAATTGGAAGTTGTGCTTAGCATTGAAAGATTAAAAAAAAGGGGTGCCTGGGTGGCTCAGTGGGTTAAAGCCTCTGCCTTTAGCTCAGGTCATGATCCCAGGGTCCTGGGATCGAGCCCTGCATCGGGCTCTCTGCTCAGCGAGGAGCCTGCTTCCGCCCCCCTCCTCTGCCTGTCTCTCTGCCTACTTATGATCTCTGTCTGTCAAATAAATAAATAAAATCTTAAAAAAATGATTTTAAAAAAAGGAATGAAAATGCCATATGCACAGAGAAGGCCTTATTTTGTGGAAGATTTGTGTGTGTGTGTGTGTGTGTGTTTAGTTATTATGTAAAATGTATTTCCTATTGTGATTGTGGTCTAACTGTTTGAAAGCCACCAGCTAGAAGGCAGATAAGGCAGAGTGGGACTTATTTCAGAAGAAAGACCTCGAGTTCTTAGAGCCAGAGTTTCCCTGAGAGAAACACACGTAGGGAAGTTAGAAGCACTTGATTGCTGTTTGCCCCACCTTGGCTTTCTGCCTCAGAATCTCTAGGACTCTTGTTAAAACATTAAAATGGTGCTTCTTGGACCTGGCTCAAGAGTTCCCATGGCAGAGGAGAAATCTGCTTTTCACAGGTTGCCCCAGGTGATCCTTAGGAAAGGAGAGGGGATGGAGGTCTACACTAGAGATGAACATCTGAGAATGAAATAGTAATGGCTACCATTCACTGAGCTTTGCCTTAGAGAACTGAAACTAGAGAGATTAAGTCATCCATCTGAGGTCACAAAACTCGGAAGCGAGAGGCCTGAGACTCCAGCGAGGACTGTCTGACCCAAAGCCCTAGCTCTGAACCACTGAGCGGAGCCGTCTAGGACACCAAGTCTGCAAGAGGCAGGGAAGTGGATTACTAAGCACTGGCTTGGCTGGGTTCCTCTCTGTTAGTTGTGTGACCTCAAGCAGATTTTACGAGTTGTCTTGGACTTCAGTTTTCTTCTTCATAAAACGAGGGTCTAATGACATTTCCCTGTCAGGTTTTGGAGGGGTGTGGACTGCATTACATGCTCGGCAAGTGTTATTAATATCTGTGTTCTGTCCTTTTATCATGCTCTGGCTTTTCCTCAAACTGGGTATGTAATGAGAGGTTCTGGGGAGATGATAGACCCTTTGGCAGCCAAACAGGGAGAGAGAGGACCTTAAGGGCTAGGAGGAGCGCGCTCTGAGGATGTAAGCCAACTCCAGGGGCTGACAGGCAAGGACAGGAGAACACGGAGGGCCTGTTCGGGCCTGGGGAAGGCTGCTGGGATGAGCTGCGGCGGGCCTTCTCGAAGTTCTCTGGAGCCAGGTATCTTCATGAGCTCAAGGGAGTCTGCTTTTGACTTGGCTGAAGGCATTACTAAAGCTGAGGGGTTCCGTTTGCTTGCTGGGATGTTCTGAGGGTTTATATTTTGAAGTGTATCAATCGTTTCAAGCGAAATTGTTGTGGAAGGAGGGCAAAGAATCATTTGATTACTTAATTTTCATGTTTACATAGCATTTGTTTTAAAGTAGTAAGAATCTAAATTCCAAATGTGGTTACAAAATCAGCCTCCACTTAAATTTGTAAGTGCATTTTAATGAAGCTTAATTTTAAAGCATACATTTGCATATCGGAATCTGCTTGAGCGAACTTTTAGAGTGTGATCTCCAGAGCACTAGTTTTCTAGTGTTTTGAGAATGTCGCAATTCTTTCTAATGGCCTTTCATGGCCTGGAAACCTTAGCTCAATTGGTGTAAAGCTTAGCAAAATGGAGAGGATCCAAATTAAACATTAGTTATAATATAGTACTTTTTAAAGTCGATCTGAGAATGTTCTTGGGATATCTTTGAACCCAAATGTCACCATTTTAGAAGAGTGTGTTCAGCATACTTATTCTACAGCTCGTCTGTATTTAAATCAATAGGCAGGAGATCTTAAAATAGCATATGATAATTTGCCACATCAGAAATAGGTGGTTTCCATTTTCAATTGATACTTCATGCAAAAATGAAGCTGTATTAATATACTTATTACAAGTCTAGCAATTTCAGAGGGACTTCTATAGTTATATATAATGAAGTTGACTTGTTTATTTTAAACCTTTATTAATTGTGAATGATAACACCCAGAGGAATGATAACACCCAGAGGAAAAGGCATAGAACACAGAGTATGGTGAATAATTGGAGAATAAGTATAACTATAATTATAAGAGGCATGAAAACATCACCCAGATTAAGAAATAGAACTCTACTGTTACCGTCAGAACCCTTTCAATGTGTCCTGTCCTGGTCACCTCCTTCTCAACCTCCCCCTTCCATGTAGGTAACAATTATCCTGATTTTTATGATTATCAGTTTCTCAATTTTTAAAGTTTTGCCGGTTTTTGAATTCTATATACAAATAGAAAAATACTAACAAACATTGACCTAACTACCTCGCTTGCTGACACCAGCATGAACCTGGCTGTAGTATGGCCCCCCGTGGGGCACGTCATATATAAAACGGAGTCATCCAAACCATAATCTTGAAGTTGTAGCTGTAACCCCATACAAAGACACCCCCCCCAGGCCTTTCACTTAACTCACAATTCTGCATCCAGGGCCAATCAGCAACACTGTGAGGCTTTGTTCCCCTAATATCAGTCTGAGAAAGATCTTAGTCTTTTGGTTTTAAAGTGCCTCACCCCATTTCTTTTTTTTTAAATAAAGATTTTATTTATTCATTTGACAGAGAGAGATCAAGCAGGCAGAGTTAGAGGGGGAAGCAGGCTCCCTGCTGAGCAAGGAGCCTGATGCAGTGCTTGATCTCAGGCCCTGGGACCATGACCTGAGCTGAAGGCAGAGGCTTAACCCACTGAGCCACCCAGGCGCCCCACCTCACCCCATTTCTTATCCCCCTAGTGTCATCTCCTAGAGCTTAGACTCTGAGCTAGATTACATTCCCCATCTTGGCAGGATTTTTTTTTTTCTCATTCTGCGTTCAATCTTTTGTCTTAAAACATGCCAAGACATTAAATTGTTATTATTATTTTTTTAGTTTTTTTTTTAAATTTCTTTTCAGCGTAACAAAATTCATTGTTTTTGCACCACACCCAGTGCTCCATGCAATACGTGCCCTCCCTGTTACCCACCACCTGGTTCCCCAACCTCCCACCTCCCGCCTCTTCAAAACCCTCAGGTTGTTTTTCAGAGTCCATAGTCTCTCATGGTTCATCTCCCCTTCCAATTTCCCTCAACTTCCTTCTCCTCTCCATCTCCCCATGTCCTCCATGTTCTTTGTTATGCTCCACAAATAAGTGAAACCATATGATACTTGACTCTCTCTGCTTGACTTATTTCACTCAGCATAATCTCTTCCAGTCCCGTTCATGTTGCTACAAAAGTTGGGTACTCATCCTTTCTGATGGAGGCATAATACTCCATTGTGTATATGGGCCACATCTTCCTTATCCATTCGTCTGTTGAAGGGCATCTTGGTTCTTTCCACAGTTTGGCGACTGTGGCCATTGCTGCTATAAACATTGGGGTGTAGATGGCCCTTCTTTTGACTACATCTGTATCTTTGGGGTAAATACCCAATAGTGCAATTGCAGGGTCATAGGGAAGCTCTATTTTTAATTTCTTGAGGAATCTCCACACTGTTCTCCAAAGTGGTTGCACCAACTTGCATTCCCACCAACAGAGTAAGAGGGTTCCCCTTTCTCCACATCCTCTCCAAAACACGTTGTTTCCTGTCTTGCTAATTTTGGCCATTCTAACTGGTGTAAGATGGTATCTCAATGTGGTTTTAATTTGAATCTCCCTGATGGCTAGTGATGATGAACATTTTTTCATGTAAGACATTAAATTATTATTTAACACCACAGAATGTATTCTTTTATATGTTTTCTTAACAAATATTTTACTTATTTATCTGACAGAGAGAGACAAAGCAAGAGAGGGAACATGGTAGAAGGAGTGGGAGAGGGAGAAGCAGGCCCCTCGTGGAGCAGGGAACTGGATGTGGGGCTCCATGCCAGGACCCTGGGATCATGACCCAAGAGGAAGGCAGATGCGTAATGACTGAGCCAGCCAGGTGCCCCTCTTTTATGTCTTTTTTGCTCAACTTTGTGTTTGTAAGATTCAACCATATTGTATGTATAGCTGTAATTTGTGTTCCCTGCTGTAGAATATTCCGATATATAAATAGAGCATAACTTATCCACTGTAGTATTAAAGGACATTGGCTTGTTTTCATTTCTGTCAAGAATATTCTTCCAGGGGCGCCTGGGTGGCTCAGTGGGTTAAGCCGCTGCCTTCGGCTCAGGTCATGATCTCGGGGTCCTGGGATCGAGTCCCGCATCGGGTTCTCTGCTCGGCGGGGAGCCTGCTTCCCTCTCTCTCTCTCTGCCTGCCTCTCTGTCTACTTGTGATCTCTTTCTGTCAAATAAATAAAAAATCTTTAAAAAAAAAAAAAAAAAAAAAAGGAATATTCTTCCACATAGCTCCTGGTACACATATATACATTTCTCTTGGATATGTACTGAGGAATGGAATTGCTAGATTGTAGGATATGTGTATTTTATACTTTAGTAAGTAATTCTAAACTGTGTTCCCAAGTTTTTGTAGTGTACATTTTTACAAAAGATTTTATTATTTATTTATTTACTTAAAGATTGATTTATTTGAGCGAGAAAGAGAAAATGTGAGCAGAAGGAGGGGCAGAGGGAGAGAGAGAATCCTCAAACACACTCCCCACTGAGTGCAGCCCATTGCAGGGCTCAACCGCAGGACCCTGAGATCATGACCTGAGCCTCAATCAGGAGTTGGATGCTTCACTGAGCCACCCAGGTGCCCCGCCCCTTTATTTCTTTTTCCTTTAAAAAAAAAAAGATTTTAAAAGATTTTAAAAGAATGTTCAATATAGAGAAGTAAAAAGTGAAATGTATCATTCATTCTTCAGTATGCATCTGTTTCTAAGAACTGTTTGCTAGGGGCGCCTGGGTGGCTCAGTGGGTTAAAGCCTCTGCCTTCGGCTTAGGTCATGATCTCAGGGTTCTGGGATCCAGCCCTGCATCGGGCTCTCTGCTCAGCAGGGAGCCTGCTTCTCCCACCCCCTCTCTCTACCTGCCTCTCTGCCTCCTTGTGACCTCTGTCTGTCAAATAAATAAATAAAATCTTTAAAAAATAAAAAGAACTGTTTGCTATAAGAGATCAATGTAGTTGGTCTCAGGCTCAGATGAAGTGGTCTGCATTCAGTATTGTCCCTTCAAGTGTTTCTGGTGGCTTTACAAGGGAGACTCTCATACTTATGGATTGATAAGACACTCATAGATATCTGGGCAGTGTCTTGGGCAGGAGGTAAGTGTTCTTTTCATCGCTCCTGTGTTCTGCCCAAAGCAGGAGTCCTTTGAAGGTGGATTTTTAAAATATTTGGTTTTTCTGGGGCACGTGGGTGGCTCAGTGGGTTAAAAACCTCTGCCTTCGGCTCGGGTCATGAGCCCAGGCTCCTGGGATCAAACCCCATGTTGGGCTCTCTGTTTGGCATGGAGCCTGCTTCCCCCTCTCTCTCTGCCTGCCTCTTTGCCTACTTGTGATCTCTGTCTGTGAAATAAATAAATAAAATATTTTAAAAAATTAACTTTTTTAAAAGATTTTACTTATTAACTTGAGAGACTGAGAGCAAGAGAGCACAGATGGAGAATGAGAGGGAGAAGCAGACTCCCTGCTGAGCAGAGGGCCCAGTGCAGGTCTCCATCCCAGGACGGTGAGATCATGACTTGGGCCAAAGGCAGATGCTTACCCGACTGAATCCCCAGGTGCCCCTAAATACTTGCTTTCCTTGGAACCATACTCATCTTGGGTTATGAATTTTGCTCTGAGTGTTTTTCTCTTCCCATCTGATGTCTTGGTTATGAGGGAGGGCTTCATTCACATTCCCTGCCCCAGGGGCGCAGGGAGGCTGGATGGCTCAGTTGGTTAGCATTTGCCTCAGCTCAGGTGGTGATCCCAGGGTCCTGGGATCAGCCTTGCATTGGGTTCCCTGCTCATCGGCTCCCTCTCCCCACCCCCTGCTCTCTCTCTCTCTCACTTGCTCTCACTCTGCTCTCAAATAAATAAATAAAATCTTTAAAAAATAAATTCCCAGCCCCCAAATTATATGACTTGTTGATTTGTAAATGGCTAAGTGAAGAATGAGTCAGGGGAGTGGTTTCCCACTTTTTTTTTTTTTAACATGACAACCTATTTAAACATTTTTTAAATAGACTTTTCTAAATGTACACAAAAGTAGAAAAAATGGTATCCCATGGATCCATGTCGGAGATTTGATAGCTATCAATTTATGGTCAGTCTTGTTCATACCTTTCTCACTCCCCTTCCCATTAGAATATTTTGAAGGAAATCCCAGACCTCAAATGATCTCATCCGTAGACACTTCAACGTGTATCCCTAGAAAGTGGTTTTTTTTTTTAAACACAACCACAATATCATCTCATACTTAAGTAAAATTAAAAATTGCTATCAAATATCTTCTCTATCTCCATGTTTCCCCAACTGTTTTATAAGTGCTTCATTTTGGCTGGTTTGTTAGAATCACGGTCTCATGAGGTAGATACACTGCATTTGTTTTCTATATCTTTAAGTCTCTTAGTCTTTATTTTCCTCCCCCTCTTTCTTTTCTTGCCATTGATTTGTTGAATAAACTGGATCATTTGTTCTCTCTCAGATATTTAATGTTGTGCTGATATAAATTTTATTTCTGGGATGATAAAGTCCATTTTAAACCATGTGACAATAGTTATACTACCATCCTTTGATTAAGAGAAAACACTATACGGGGCACCTGGGTGGCTCAGTTGGTTAAATGGCTGCCTTTGGCTCAGGTCATGATCCTGGGGTCCTGGGATCAAGCCCCATATCTGGCTCCCTGCTCAGTGGGGAGTCTGCTTCTCCCTCTGCCACTCCCCCTGCTTGTGTTCGCTCTCATGCTGTATCTTAAATAAATAAATAAATAAATAAATAAAATATTTTAAAAAGCCCCTTGTTTATTTATTGATATTTATTGTATTAGAAAATAAAACTAAAAAGTTTAAAATATTTAATTGATTAAAAATAATAAATCCATTAGGGGGCGCCTGGGTGGCTCAGTGGGTTAAAACCTCTGCCTTCAGCTCAGGTCATGATCCCAGGGTCCTGGGATCGAGCCCCGCATCGGGCTCTCTGCTCAGCGGGGAGCCTGCTTCCTCCTCTCTCTCTCTGCCTGCCTCTCTGCCTACTTGTAATCTCTGTCTGTCAAATAAATAAATAAAATCTTTAAAAAAATAATAAATCCATTAGATGTTAATACAAATAATATATATGTCAGAAAAAGAACAATATTTTCCAAAACAAAAAGAAGCTAGTGAGAAGAGTGATATTGTTTTACATCATTGCAAATCTCATTCATGTCTCTCTTGGTGGAAGCCAGCTAGATTCTTGTATCTACTTTGGCTTTCACTCTGTTACGACACTGTGTACCATGTGGCGTCTGGAAAACTTTGCTGTATATTTTTTGAGAGATTGAGAATGAAGAAGGCAAACAATATCTTTGTTTTATGATGAAAATAGTTTTGATCTTGTGGTGGCTTTGAGAGGGTTTTGGGATGCCTGTGTGTTCCTGGACCAAACTTTGAGAACTACTGCTGTAGAATATCTATGTGGAAGATATTATTATTATTATTATTATTATTATTATTATTAGTGCATGGACAGTGCTTAGTGAAGGAGTACGTTGAAGGATCTCCTGCAAATACTTCTCAGCTCCCACCCTCTACCTGAGATTTATGATTTCTCCCTCGTCCTATAGTTGGGATCGAACAGTACAAAAAATTCTATGGATGTGGTAATGGCATTCTGTTTTATGTTCTTTTTATTTCTTTTTCTTTTTATTATTTTTTAAAGATTTTATTTATTTTTGCGAGAGAGGGAGAGCATGCGAACATGAGTGTGGAGAGGGGCAGAGGAAGAAGCAGACTCCCCACTAAGCCAGGAGACTGACACAGGACTTGATCCCAGGACCCTGTGATCACAACCCCAGCCAAAGGCAGATGCCCAACTTACTGAGCCACCCAGGTGCCCTGTTTTATGTTCTTTTTATTTATTATTATTATTTTTTAAAGATTTTATTTATTTATTTGACCAAAAGAGATCACAAGTAGGCGGAGAGGCAGGCAGAGAGAGAGAGAAGGGGAAGCAGGCTCCCCGCTGAGCAGAGAGCCCAATGTGGAGCTCGATCCCAGGACCCTGGGATCATGACCTGAGCCGAAGGCAGAGGCTTAACCCATTGAGCCACCCAGGCAGCCCTTATGTTCTTTTTAAAAAGTGTTGAATTGTTTACAATATTTCCATCTCCAGCCCTCCCCACTACCCCCTATATCCCTTAGCACGTTTCATAATTTTTAAAAAATTTTATTATTTATTTGACAGACAGAGATCACAAATAGGCAAAGAGGCAGGCAGAGAGAGAGAGAGAGGGATAAGCAGGCTCCCTGCTGAGCAGAGAGCCTGATGCAGGGCTCAATCCCAGGGCCCTGGGATCATGACCTGAGCTGAAGGCAGAGGTTTAACCCACTGAGCCACCCAGGTGCCCCATTTTTTTTTTTTCTAAGAATACAAATGAAGGTAGTGGAGTGGAAACATGGCAACATGAAGATGTTGGAACTGTGGGTTCTAGTCCTAGGTCACTTCTGATGAGATGGGTGACCTTGGGCAAGCCATTTATCCTCTCTGACTCTGTTTATTTAGTTCCTAAAATATAGAAATTGGATCAGATAATTTTTAAAATTTTTATTTATGAAAGAAAGAGCGAGAGAATGCACATGCATGCTCATAGGGGAGGAGCAGAGGGAGAGAATCTCAGCAGATTGGGCGCTGAGCCCAAAGCCCCATGTGGGGGTTGATCCCACAACCTATGACCTCATGACCTGAGCTGAAACCAAGAGTTGGATGCCAAACCAAATGAGCCACCCAGGTGAACCTGGATCAAAAAATTTTAAGGCCTTTTCTGGATCCCAAATCTAAAAAAAATTCTCTTATGACTCATAAATAAGCTCACTTTGATGTTTCCTTTAGCTTAAGGATGTAACATTGGCCTAACACACAGCAGAAACCCATAGCAACCTTCTGATGCCTCAGAGGGAGAGCAAGGACTGGATACCCTGTGGCAGACTGAGGATTAAGAGCAATGAGGTATAGAACCTCCTTGTCAAGGAGTTTGCGAGATTTCCCATGCCAGTAGGTTCAGAAAAAGAACCAAAGCCCAACATGTTTTTCCTTCTGTAGACATTTATAAACCTCCTAAACTCTATTCCTTAAGTCAGGAGTCGGCAAACTACAGCTCGGGATCTAAGGATGGTTTTTACATTTTCAAATGGTTGAAAAAAATCAAAACATGAGTAGTATCTTGTGAAACATGACAATGACATGAAATTCACATTTCAACGCCCACCAGTACAGTTTTATTGTAACTTAGGCTCACTCGTTTCTGTAGTACCTGTAGCTACTTCTGTGCTGTCATGGCGGAGATGGTTTGATGTGACCAACCCAATATGGCTTACAGGTGTTTACTATTTGGCCCTTTAGAGAAATTTGCAGACCCCTCCCTAATACACACCTGTGATTTGCATTTTATGACTAGTTTTTCAAAGATTGACCCCAGTCAACAAGCACTTCTAAATCACCCATTCAGGGGCGTCTGGGTGACTCAGTTGTTAAGTGTCTGCCTTTTGGCTCAGGTCATGATCCCACAACAGGCTCCTTGCTTGGCAGGAAGCCTGCTTCTCCCTTACCCACTCCACCTGCGTGTAGTCCCTCTCTGTGTCACTCTCTGTCAAATAAATAAAATCTTAAAAAAAAATGACCCACTCATACACCTTTTCTGATTTACATTTGATTCATCTTTTATGTTCTCTTAGGTTTCCGATGACTTCTGCTCCAAATCTTTCCTTTGTATAAAAACTCAGTTTCTACTCTGACACCTTAAATTAGTCATCACAATCCCTGTTCTGTGACATTTTGAGGGCTGTAGCAGGTGCTCTTCTGTGATCCACCCCTCTTCAGATCTAGCTGAAATCCCCATCCTGGCTTTTCCTACAGACTTCCTCAAATTCAAAACCACCTGCACCCTTTGGCTTTGTATTTCCACGGCCTTTCTACCTACAGCAATTGTTGAGCATGGCAGTAAGAGGTGATTTTTTTTCTAATACCAGGTACTAGTCTGCTAGACTAGCAGTCACTAGAGCAACTTTAGATTTGCAGTTTTGTTTCTTCATGGTTTTCAGTGGTCTTTATTTTCCACTTTTCAAAGACATAGGCTGAAGTCTGAATGAGCTGGGGAATGAGTTAATTCAACAGTTAAAATGAAAAACAAAACAAAAACGGTGGCTCTTCCCCTATTTCTATGGAGATCCCTGGACTTTTTAAAGATATATAGCTGCGTGTTCTAAAATTATGATTCCCAGGGTTTAATTTATGTGGCTACGACTGAGTGGTAACACTGAGAGGTCCACGCTACTGAAGGAAGCTTTTATACCACAGGGCACAGTTATCTTGTCCCTGCCACCCAAACCAGGATGATCTGGAGACAGAAGACAGGAGGGAGGGGAAGTCACGAGGCCACAGCCTTTACTGGGGTTTCTTGGGAAAGCCAAGTTAGGGCAGAGAACACAGTTAAGGATTGGCGAGTTTGAATAATTCCGTTGGGTTGCCCAGTATGTGGCCTTGGGTTTAACTTAGGGTAGCAGAGATAGTGGCCTGGATTTGTGAGTTAGATTAGGAACTAGTTGGGGATACAGATGCAGGGATTGGGTGGTTTGCATACAAAAGGTGTGCTCTTTGGCAAGCCATTATTATCTTTAGGAATTAGTAGCTCTGGAAGGGGCAGTCTCTCTGAGTCTGTGAAGCCCCCAAATACCAAAGTACCAAGGATACAGAAAATAAAATATAGTTACTAGAATTGATCCTGTGATGAATGGATGCCAGAGGACAAATACAGAATCTAAGAAAACCTAGAATATCCTAAAAGTAGCAAATTAATTGAATTTATGTATTTAATAGAATAATGATTTTAAAAAAGATTTTATTTATTTATTTGACAGAGAGATCACAAGTAGGCAGGGAGGCAGGCAGAAAGAGAGGGGAAACAGGCTCCCTGCTGAGCAGAGAGCCCAATGCCGGGCTCAATCCCAGGACCCTGAGGTCATGACTCGAGCAGAAGGCAGAGGCTTTATCCACTGAGCCACCCAGGCACCCCAATGAGTTTTAATATTAAAAAAGAAACCTTGCATTTTGAACTAGTTTAGAAATTAATGATAAAAGGCATAGATACTCATAACAAAAATTTAAAATGTGTATGAAAGTTTATAATGTGAAAATTAAAGAGTTTCAATCCTATTTCAAATCCCATTTCTCAGTTAATCACTATTAATATCTTTCTAGAAGCTTTTCTTTGCGTGTGTATTCATCTCACTTTGAGTGAAAGCAATATTCTTACATGGTCGGTAAGGCCCTGTTACCCCTGGGCATGGACTCTTGCTTGCAACCCCCCCCCAACTTTTCTCCCAACCAGCACAAGCCCTTTAGGCATGCTCCAGCCACAGAACCTTCACTCAGAAACTTTGTTTCCTTCAGATAGCAGCCTGACTTCCCCCTGACCTCCTTCTATTCTTTTTTTTTTTTTTTAAGATTTTATTTATTTGACAGAGAGAGATCACAAGTAGGCAGAGAGGCAGGCAGAGAGAGGGGAGGAAGCAGGCTCCCTGCTGAGCAGAGAGCCCGACACGGGACTCGATCCCAGGACCTTGAGATCATGACCTGAGCCGAAGGCAGAGGCTTAACCCACTGAACCACCCAGGCGCCCCCCTCCTTCTATTCTTTACTGAATACACCTCCAGGGCGTCACCGGGACCTGACCGTTGTATCAGAAATCATACCTGTCCTACACTTCTATTCCCCTCACCTGATTTCTTTTCATTCCTAGCACTTTTTACATCGTACACGTACATTTTGCTTGGCTCTCTTGTTTATTATCCATCTCCCTGCCCCAGCGGAATAGAAATTCTGTTTAGGTAGTAGGGATTTTTGTGTAGCACCTGATACACAGAAGACACTTAATAAATATTTCTTGAATGAATGGATGGATGGAAGAATGTCAAGCACAACTAGACAGTTCATGTGGATTTGTATAATTCTTTGTAGCAAGTGGAATTGTATTATACGCATAATCTCCAACTTGTTTTTCTTTCCCCAGATGGAATTTTGAACATTTTTTCATGTTAGCACGACTGGAACTGGATGCTGTTCATTCTTTTAAGTAGCAGCATAATATTCCAGGGTGTAGATAAAACAGAATTAACCGGTCATTTACTAACGGTCATTAGGATGTGAGGATTTCCCAATCTCCTACAACAACAAATCAAGGGATAGTATGTGCACCGGGTTCAGGGTGTGGAACTAATTCCAGATCGGACTAGGACGTTATTGTCATTTTCTGGCTTTCTTATACTGTAATTTATATTTTCTTTAATCCTGGCCACTCAGTTAACCTTTTCTTCAAAGGTATGGGATAAAGTGTTGGCAGAGATGGATGTTGGGACTATCGTGGGTACTCGCAATGATTCTACGGTGGAAGTCAGTTGCTAGTGCTGAGGGAAGACCTCTGCAGAGGTGGACCCCAGGCATGTATGGGGAGGGTCCCCCGATTTCCTTTGACCCAAGTCACCCGATTTATCCACACCTGCATGCCCATTGCTGACTGGTCCATTCCTCTACCATGTGCCTTCAAAATTAATACCTGACCCTCCATGTGCTGGCCGATTTGTCTTCTCAGTAATCATATCTCTCTTCTATTTTCTATCATTTAAACCCCACTTCTCAATCCTCTCCTTTAGAGCCTAGTCACATGGTCTTTTCTCCCATTGAAATCTGCCTAGTCTGTGACATCTTCCATACAAAAGTTCAAGGCTCATCTCTCAGTGATGCTCGATGATACGGCCTTCATCTTGCCTTTCATTTCTGCCTGGCCCTGGACCAGTCCATCTGTTCCCTCCCCACGTCTCTGCTGCTTTAATCTGTTCCTGCCTCTGATCTGTGCTTGTTACACCTGCAAGCCCAGCCCATGTAATACGCTCTTCCTTCCTAACCTTCAGAAAGCTCATCTGCTTCCCTGAGTGATTCCAGCCTTTCAGCCTTTCCAGGCCTCCCGAGGAATTCCGCAGGTTGCTTGAGCTGTGTTCTCCTGGGGACCGGATGTTTATTTTCCATGCTCTCTCCTTTTCAGCTCTTTTGAATGTTCCTGATTTGGCTTAATTAAGGTGCTATGGGAGAATACCTGGCCTTCCATTGTGGGGGAGGGGGTCACCAGCAACACGAGGCAGGCCCAGGAGTGATAGGAACTACCAGCTGGGCTGCTCAGCCTGGTGTCACGGTGTTCCTGTGGGACCAGTGGGGAAGAGGGACCAGTTGTCCCCAGCAACTCTATGGGACCAGTGGGGGAAGAGGTCACAGTTTCCAGGAGGGAGGGATAGTTGGGTTTGAGAAAAACTTTTGAATTAAAGAAGATATTTATATCTACAATGTTAGTATTGTTTTTTTCCCCCTGAGTGGTGAGCCTTTTGATGATAATACTGAACCTTCTTTCAAAAAAAAGGCACATATACACAAGGTTCTGAATGAACTTCCAAGATGTGCACGGACCCCCTGAAGCCCAGCAAAGATGCCATGGCCCCCAGGTTAGACACCTCTCCCCAGAGCATGCTTCATGTTTGTCCTTTGCTGTTGGTTTTACCCCCTACCTGTCCACAGAATGTGACTAGAAAACATTGTCTTTTTTTTTTAAGATTTTATTAATTTATTTGACAGAGAGCACAAGTAGGCAGAGGCATGCAGAGAGAGAGGGGAAGCAGCCTCCCTGCTGAGCAGAGAGCCCAATGTGGGGCTCGATCCCAGGACCCTGAGATCATGACCCAAGCTGAAGGCAGAGGCCCAACCCACTGAGCCACCCAGGCACCCCGGAAAGCATCATCTTAATGAGATATTGTAATAGACACAAAATGACTCTGATGGCATTTTGTGCTATTCTTTTTTACTTAAAAACATAAAAAATGTTTCTGCTTATTTATTTGACAGAGAGAGTGCACGCTCGAGAGACAGCAAGAGAACACAAACAGGAGGAGTGGCAGAGGGAGAGGGAGAAGCATGTTGAGCAGGTCCTGGGTCCCAAGACCCTGAGATCATGACCCGAGCCAAAGGCAGATGCTCAACCGACTGAGCCCTGCAGGCACCTCTCTTTTTCAACCTTTAAAGCAAGTTTTGCAGGTGTACCTGGGTGGCTCAGTTGATCAAGCGTGGGACTCCTGATTTCTCGGATCATGAAATTGAGTACTGGGTTGAGCTCCATGCTGTGTGTGGAGCCTGCTCCAGATTCTCTCTCTCCTACTGCTTCTGCCCCCCACCTCATGCTCCCACATGGGCATGCTCTCACTCTCTCAAAAACAACAACATATAAAGCAAGTTTTGCCTCTCTTTGGAAATGGTCCATATTGTGATTTAAAGAATTGGGTAGGGTTCTTCCCCCACCCCCACATCATGCATAAATTTAGGACTACAGTAGTACCCCCCCTTTTTAAAAAAATATTTTACTTACTTATTTGACAGAGAGACCAGGAACACAAGCAGAGGGAGTGGGAGAGGGAGAAGCAGGCTTCCTGCTGAGCAGGGAGCCCAATGTGGGGCTCAGTCCCTGGACCCTGGAATTATGACCTGAGCTGAAGGCAGATGCTTAACAACTGAGCCACCCTGGCGCTCCTACAGTAGTGGCCCCCTTAAATGTGGTTTCTTGGTCTGTGGTTTGTTACCTGCAGCCAGCTGTGGTCTGGAATGAGATGGTTCTCCTGATGGGCCATTAGAAGGTCAATAGTGGCCCTAATGCTACCTCTCTCCATCCTCCCTTTGTCTCACTACACAGGGATTTTACCATCTCCCCTTATCACCAGAAGAAGGGTGAGTACAGTTCAATAACATACTTTGAGAGCAAAGGAGTGGGAGAGAAACCACATTCACATAACTTTTATTACAGTATACTGTTATAGTTGTTCTATTTTGTTATTAGTTATTGTTCATCTCCTACTGTGCCTAATTTATAAATTAGGCTTCATCATAGGTATGTCTTACAGGAAAAAACATAGTATATATAGGGCCTGGTACTACCTGCAGTTTCGGGCGTCCACTGGGGAGGCTTGGAACACATCCCTCACAAATAAGGGGGGGTACTGTAACAAGATTCTGTCTTGTACCTGAGTTATTTGTACTGTGAAGTAGGTTAGTGGGAACTCTCTTCTCAGTTATACTGGGGCTTCTTCGATACTGATTCTTCGCCTCCTTCCCCACACAACTCAACCTAGATCTAATGGGCTCAGTAGGAAGAAACAGAATCACAGGGAAGGGGAATGACTAGGTGTTAGGAGCATGGGCCCCAAGAAGCAGGCTGATATGAGTTACTGAACTCAAGGATCCTAAGCTGGTGACTCAAGGGTGGGAGGAACCAGCGAGTCTATTTTGTTTTGCCTTTCCAGCAATTCCAAAAGTAAAGTTATCTTGATCTCAATAAAAGATATTGTCTTAATCTTGGTTATATGGCCTTCTGAAAGTGGTTATGTCATTTGCTCGTCCCGAGGCAACTGTTTCGGAAAATGGGTAAAATAGGGACCTCAGAGAACTAAAGGAGCTTGTGAATATAAGAACTAGACAAGTTACTTGGTTGCTGTGAATTCTGAGCAAATTGTGCATCTGATTATGAATCATGATTGACAATGATGAATACCTTAGGAAATCTTAGGGAGGTGGCTAGAAGCATGGGGATGGGGGGATAGGAACAGGATGGGGCTGAGAGACACTGAGTCCATGCATGGGTAAGATTAGATCTGTTTGCTGGGAGAGCCGCATAAAGTAGGACAGCAGAATTTGGGCCAGAAAGTTGCAGAATGGCACCTGGAGCCACTGGCACACAGCTCGGAGAAGTCGGTGCCTGGGGTTCCGCCACAATGGCAACATGTAGTTTCCACTGCTGCTCCTTGCTGGGGAACTGCTCCTCCTTCCTGTGGACTTTCTCACCCTTAGGCCTTTGGTGCTCCCACAGCTGCCTTCTTCCACTGCCCACTCCTTGGATTTCACAGGCAATTCTAGACACAGGAATGCTTTTGATGGGACAGCGTCCCCCACAGTTCTGGAAGGTGGGCCTGGGGTGCCACGGTCATGTCCTGGGTATCTGGAATTCATTTTAATTAACAACTGGGATGCTTTGATGCCTGGGCTCCTTGGGCTTCCATGAGCTGACCACCGTGGCCTGGCTCAGTACTGACATCTCATTGACTTGGGCTCTATTGACCATAGGAGGGAAAGGGCTATGTCAGGAGAGCCTGTGATGTGGCAGGTGGTGGGCATGCTCTGCCTTCTAACTTGGGGTGGCAGGCCACGGGGCTCAGCTCTATTATCAAGGAGTTCAGATTGCCATCAGAGCCGGAGAGTCTGGGAGTGGACTGGGGACAGCAGGCTAGAACTTTCAGTGTTGGTATAAGCTCGGAGAACTGTGGATCCTGGGTTCAAATCTCAGCTCTGTTATTTACTGACTATGTGGCCTTGGGCAAGTGATCTAATCTCCCGGGGTCTCAGTTTTCTCATCTTAAAAGGGGGATAATAATAGTACCTACTTCAGAGGGTTGCTGTAAAGATATGTGTGTGTGTGTTAGCTTATAAGTGTTAGCTGTAATTCCTAATATTAGTGTAAGGCCAAGGCTTGGATTGCTGAGCTGGGCATTAAGAGTAGGTGCTGGTCAGGACTGGGGACTGGAGTGAAGCTAAACAGCAAACACTTGGGATTAGGGTTGGTTCTGGAATATAGCTTCATCCAGCCATCTGCTGCAGCCTTTCATGAAGGGGTGGGAGAAGCAGTGCTAGGTGGGGTGGGGGGAACAAAGCCAGCCTCCTTCCTGCCCCCGTTCCATGAACACCAATATGGATGCCTATGTACTTTGGCCTCCCCTTGCTAAACAGGGTGCCGTAGCCAAAGAGGGAGCTGGGAAGGGGGAAAGAAGGTTCCAAGTTCCTCAAATGTGGGTTGGAGGTGGTTTGGCAGTAGAGCTGGTGCCCAAGGTTGGTAGAAGGGGAAATACAACTGGTGTGGTCTTCTCCCCATAATGGCTCTCTTCGGGGCAGCCTTGGATCCACAGAGAGGTGGAAATGACACCAGTCTTCTCCTATGGCTACTGTGACAGCCCCAGAGCTTGGGCGAAGGCCTGTAGAGGATGCTGTTCTCTAGGCAAGATGTCCTTGCCCAGGCAGCACATCCAGTCCGTACATTGATGCCCTTGCACCTGCTGATGTATTTTCGCCCACGGTCCTCATCCCCTGGAGGCAGCTAGAGGAAGAGTTTCGTTCTGAAAAGGAGGAGAGGTCTGCAGCGGGGGGGAACTTCTGAGCCCAGAGAAGGGCAGTGTCTCTCCACAAATTCGAGCATGGCTTCCAGTGGTAATCTGCTCTGAAGCAAGTGGAAGGGTCAGAAGAGGGATTTGCCCCATCACGGATGGGTGGGTGGACCCAGGAAAGACCCAGAAGTCAGCAGCCTCATTGTCTGGGGCAGGAGCAGAAGTGATTCTTTTTGTATCATTTCAATACACTGTTCACTTCTTACGCAGTTTAGGACAAACACACCGTTACTATCGGTTTATCTGTATTGCGCTGCGCCGCGAGGACTCAGCGTTGAGAATGTGCCCGTCGGCCAAGGGCGTGAGCTCCTGGGTCCTTAGAGTGGCAGGAGCGGCTGTCGCTCCAAGAGTTGCAGATGTGTTCGACCCCTCCGGCCTTCAGCCTTGCTCCACCCCCTCTCCAAAGCCCAGAATCCCCCCCGGAGGTGGCATGACTGGACAAGCTCCACCTGCCGTGTGAGTGCGCATGTGCTTTCACGGGGGCAAGAGAAGGTCTTTCCGCTGTGGCTTAGGGGCAGAAAGGATACTTCTTTGAGAGCTAACCACCCTGATGTTATTTAAGACTCACATTATTACACGAGGACCATTTTAAGTGGTCTGTAAGAAGAGTAAAGTGTAAGAAGTGAGCCCATGAGGGTGTGCTGGGCTCCAGTTGTGAAAATGAGAATGAGGAAACACCAGAGGCTTCTCATTAGAACCAGGAATGGATTATAGGACACCCACCACTACCATTACCATTTGATGTCTTTCCCAGTTTGGAGCTAGTGCAATTAAAGATGAAACAGAAAAAAGATTTAGATCACTGGAAAGGAAAAGACAAAATTTTATTATTTGCAGATGATATGATTTTATACCTAGGCTACTAAGAGAATCAAACAAAATGAACCCCAACTCTTGGATTTAATAAGAGAGTTTAGTGTGTCGGCTGCAAGCAGGGTAGATATACTCAAATCAAAAGCTTTCCCAAATACTGGCATTGATGGGCTTTAAAATATAATGATAGATGGGGAGACTATTTTTAGATACAAAGCTCACAAAATATTCAGGAGTGCCTTAGTGACAATGTGCTGTGAGATCTATGTAAAGATTTCATGAGAAAAAAAAATCCCTATGTAAAAAAATCTGCTGAGATTTTATTTAAAGAAAAAAAAAGATGTGAATTAATGGGGAACTTATGCCGTGCTTTGTTTTCTGATTACAAACGTTATATATATCTTCCTTCTTTTTTTTTTTTTTTACGATTTTATTTATTTATTTGACAGACAGAGATCACAAGTAGGCAGAGAGGCAAGCAGAGAGAGAGAGGAGGAAGCAGGCTTCCCGCTGAGTGGAGAGCCCGATGCGGGGCTCGATCCCAGAACCCTGAGATCATGACCTGAGCTGAAGGCAGAGGCTTTAACCCACTGAGCCACCCAGGCACCCCTTTATCTTCCTTCTTTAACAACTTAACTGCGTTTGCACTCTGAGCTGAGTTTCAGTAGTGAAAAACACAGATATGGTCCCCATCTTTATGGAATTTACAGTCAAGTGGAAGAGACAGACGATAAAAGAATGAACAAAGCTAATTATTTGCATAAATGCTGCTCACCATAAATATTCAAGAGGAGGTGACCTTTTACCTTTGACTTCTGTGGGAACGCTCCCCACAGACTCCTAAACTTGTCTTTACTACAAACACACGGACTATAGTGAATTTGTTAAATAAGCAATGAACGATTGATCTAATTTAATGAGGAAAATATGTGAGCAGGGTACCAATAAATCACCTCAGTTCTCAGTGATGGAGGTCAGAGTTCCCAGCAGACTACATTGTTTCCTTCAAAAGGAAATCTTTTTCTTTTCTTTTTACTTTGCTTAAATGCATTCTTGCAAAAGTCATGCAAAAGACAGGAGGGTTTGGTTTGGCCTGTGTCCTCGAGAGGTGGGGCAGGTCCACTTCTGGGCTTTAAGCTAGCCACATTTAAATGCTGAGGTTAATCATAAGAATGCAATGGGTTCTTTTTGACTGAACTATCATAGTTTTGTGAATCACCTCTTGGCTTGAATGGTCAACAAGGGAAGGATGTATTTTAAATATTTTTGCATCCTTACTTCTTATAAAAATGAACAGGATAGGAAATGCCATTGAAACATAAGGGTGTTGAACTGAACGCGGGGATGAATCAGTCCACCATTTTCTAACATGGTTTTTCTTCTGCATTTATTATCGATCTCTTAAACTTTTCATCTTCTTTATCCCCCACTGTTCACACCCTGGATGAAAGTTTATGGATTTCCTCTACAGTTTCTGCCCGATTCTCCAACACCTTCTTTCCTTTTGCCCTATCAGAATTTTCCAAGGGGGGCTATCGCTAACAGACAACATTCAGCTCTGGAGAATAAAGGAAGCAGATAACAGTATTCCACAAAGAGTGTCCTCCTTTGATGCTCTCTTTATATAGCACGCTAAGGACATATGGAATTAATTCTTCTTCTGAGACTTCACAGGTTGCAACTGTCACATTTGTTTTCAGAAGGAACGTAAGCAGAGGCCAGGTGTGGCCATGGGCTACGTCTTAAACCATGTTTCTAGTTTGCTGGGAGAAGAGCCGAGTGCTTCTGCCTTGTGAGAGCATCCAAAAATTTGAGGACTGTTCTCAGGGAGGCAGACTCACCCTTGGCTTTGCCTCCTGGGCCTGGACAACTGATAGGTTCCAGGAATCGGGGACTTGAGTGATGTACTGTTAGAGTTTGAAGGGAACTTTAAACACATTCTTTCCAGCCATTCCTGTTAACTAATGAAACTGAGAGCCTGAGAGGTGGAAGGACTTTCCAAGGGGAGTCTCAGTTTTCAGCCCTGTGGTGTTCCCAAGACACTCAGCATCCGCCAGAAACTTCAGAAGCCACTCCTGGAATCCACCAGTGATCCTAGCTAAGGGCTCTGGGAACAGCCCCCTTCTTGCTCTACAGCAATAAGAAAGTCATATGGTATCTTTCTCTTTAGAGACTGGGAGAATGATTCATCTTGAAGTCACAAAAAGACAGTGACAGATTCTTAAAGCTGCACACAGCCATGAGAAAATGACAAACATGTGAGGTGCTAAAGCAGGAAAGTGCTCGCAGTGGTAGAGCTGTGAGGACAGCCCTACACACTTTTGGGCAGTAGAAACAATGCTTTGCTTGGAACAGGTGTGTGTTCAACTTCAAGTGCTCCGGGAGGGTCAGAATAGAAGGTATTTGAAACAAAAGATAATTTACAAAGACATGGGGAATCCTTTATGGTCCAGGATCACAAAGGGAATGAGAAAATCATCAAGACCATATTCAGGTCTCCACCACCTACATTTTAGTTGAAACATTTTAAGTCTACAGGAAAGCTGAAGGATAAAGTAATTAACACTTGCCCATCCTTCACTTAGATTTACCGATTGTTTAACATTTGAATGTTGTCACTATTGTGACACTTTAGCCTGCCTCTCTTGAGAATAGTGACATTTCCCCCGTGTGACCATAATATCACGATCACACCTAAGAAAATTAACAATAACTATTATGTATAGTTTGTATTCAATTTTCCCCAGATGTCTTTTCATAACAATTTTTTTTTCGATCTGGGATCCATCAAGGCTCATGCATTATATTTAGTTACGATATATTTGGTCTTTATAGAATAATTGCCCACCTCCCTTTTTCATTACACTGGAGCTTTGAAGAGACCAGGCCAGTTGTTGTCATATTCTGTATTGACTGATTATTTTCTCTTCATCATTTTTAGGGAAACATTTTAGGCCAAAATACTATGTAGGTGATTGTCTGTCTCTTTTTGCACCATACGAGCAGACAGGTAATGTGTAGTCACTCAGTCACCTGCCAGTTAGTGAGGCGTCCCCCAGATCCCTCCATGTCCCCCCCTTTTAAAAAAGATTTTATTTATTTATTTGACAGAGAAAGATCACAAGTAGGCAGAGAAGCAGGCAGAGAGAGGAGGAAGCAGGCTCCATGCCAAGCAGAGAGCCCGATGACCCTTGATCCCAAGACCTTGAGACCGTGACCTGAGCCGAAGGCAGAGGCTTTAACCCACTGAGCCACCCAGGTGCCCCTCCATGTCCCCCTTTATAGTTAGTAAATCCTCTGTGCAGAGACACTTTGAGTCCATGGGAGTATACTGCCCCCTGTAGTTTAAGGCATTGCTTGAAATGATGATTACATCACTGGTTGCGAAGCAGTCTTTTTTTTTTTTTTTTTTTTTTGAGAAAGAGAGTCAGCACGTGCCCCTAACTGGGGGGAGGGGAAGTGGTAGAGGGGGAGGCAGAGAATCCCAAGCAGACTCCCTGCCAAGAGTGGAGCTGACTTGGGGTCCATCCTACGACCAGGAGATCGCAACCTGAACCAAAACCAAGAGTTCGATGCCCAACCGACAGGTCCAACCAGGTGCCTCAGAGAGACTATCTTAAGCAGGCTCCACACCCCATGGGGAGTCTGAGGCAGGGCTTGATCTCATAGCCCTGAGATCATGACCTGAGCCAAAATCAAGTTGATTACTTAACCAACCAAGCCACTCAGGTGCCCTGCAAAGCAGTCATTTTTTAAACCTTTATCACTCCTATATTTATTAGTTGGCATTCCTCTGTAAGGAAAATTTCTCTCTTTCTCTCTCCTGAGTATCATCGTGGACCATGGATAATTTTTCAAAAACATTTCATTGTGTTATAATGCTTTATCTTCATCACTCCATTATTCTACTTGCTGCTCAAGTTGTACCACATTTGGATTGCAGGAGCCCTTTCAGGGGCCCCTTACAGCCTTTTGGCATGTCTTGGTTGGTCTTTGAGTCCTTCCTTGCTTTCTGGTGCAACGAAATGTTGCAGGTTCACTTGTATTTTCCCTATTCCAGACTTGGAGTCAGGATTTTATCAAAGGATCCTTATGAGGAATGACATTTTTAAGCCATGGCCCAAGAACTTGATATACTCATTGCTACTGGCATATACATTCACAGGAAAATAAAATCAACTTAAAACAAATTTTAGTTACATTTCTTTCTGCGACATATAAATAATCCACTTCTCTGATCTTAAAATTAGATAAACCAGGAATGAATAACCAGGGTCAAAAATAGTTCTTGAAGAAGCCCCAAGCATTAAAAAAAAAGACAAAACAGGGGTGTCTGGGTGGCTCAGTGGGTTAAAGCGTCTGCCATCGGCTCAGGTCGTGATCTCAGGGTCCTGGGATCGAGCCCCGCATCGGGCTCTCTGCTCAGCAGGGAGCCTGCTTCCTTCTCTCTCTCCGCCTGCCTCTCTGCCTACTTGTGATCTCTGTCAAGTAAATAAATAAATCTTAAAAAAAAAAAAAGACAACAACTGAGTGCCTTTGAGAGACACTGAGATGCTATAATGAAGTGTCACAAACTTGCTGGCTAAAGGAAAATAAATTTATTGTTTCATATTGTCTGGAAGATGGAAATGTCAAATCAAGGTGCTGGCAGAACCGCACTCCTTCTGAAACATGTAGTGGAAGATGCTTCCTTGCTGCTTCTGGTGTTTGCTGACACTCTTTGATGCCCCTTGGTTTCTAAATGCCCTACTCCATCTGCCTCCCTTGTCATGGGGGTGTCTTCTTCCTCTGTGCCTCTGTCTTTGTCATTCTTCCCTCTAATGAGGACATCAGTCATACTGGATTAGGGGACCCATGCTACCCCAAATGACCTTGCCTTAAAACTTGATTTCACTTGCAAAGACCCTATTAAGGTCACTTTCATGGGTACCAAGGGTTAGGATGTCCACACATCTTTTTGGGGGATCTGGTCCAACCCATAATAAACACCATAATTCAGAAGGTAAACATTAAAAAATGTTTAGCTGGAGTATGGAAACATCATTTTATAGGAAATCACCTCTGTAGATTTTGACAGGCACTCTTCTTAGGACTCCAAATTGAATGAAAAAAATTCAATACATAAGACAAACCTACAGTATTTATTTTAACCAGTTTTATATATTGGTTAGGTAAGGATAAAAGAGAGACAGAGGGAAGAGAGATGGAAGACAGCGAGAGATATACTGAAAAGAGTGAGCTCTCTGAACACCAAGAGATGAGAGATCGAGGGGCTGCCAAGGAGGGGATACCTAGGGGGATTTAGAGGATGAAAGCAGGAAGAGATGCTTAATTGCAGGAAGGATCATTGTCTCCTGCACATTTAGCTGGATTCAAACAGTGAGACCTCAGAGTCCATTCTGACTCTTTACGTGCGACCATGGTTTTGACTTAAGTTTCTTTATTGAGGAAACTGAATATTAATCTGTTTTACTCCTTGGCATGGACGGTGCTGGGACTGCATGAAGTGTGTATCTTTGGCATGACTGCCCCGGGTGGGGGGGGGTAATGTCTTAACAGAGGCAGCAGTCCGCAAACAACACCAGGAATGGAGTTTGGGGGGGGCAGATTTGAGCCTGGGGGAGGGCAGTGTCTAGGTCACCAAACCCAAAGGGTTAGCCTTCACTAGACGTGGATGTGGTCTGAGGAGCCAGTCCAAAGACTGGTTGCCAAATTTGGTTGTTGTGGTGGGAACCACAGCTGGTAGAGAGGAATGGCTAAGTAGCCAATACATTAGAGTGTGACAGGAAGGCAGGCAGGGGTGCAACTCTCCATGTCCAGGGAAGGTGTGTGCCCAGGGCAGACACAAGGAAGGTTTAACTCCATGCGTCTTCCTCTGGGACCTCTCACCTCCAGGCTCATTGGCATCGGTCTGAGGGAAGCCGGTGGCGTGGTGCTTCTAGGCTTTGGGGGCACGAAAGCCTTGGCATGTGTGGAACACAGCCCTCCCCTAAGTCTCTTCAGCAGAACCCAGGTCCTGAACCTAAAGGCCTGACTCTGACCTTAGTGCTCATTTACCTCTTGGTGTAGTTTAGAAGTCTGGATTTCTCTAAGAAGCTCAGGGAACAATTACATGCACCTGGCCCTGTTAGAGACGTGGGAGACAAATGGGGAATATGACAGCTGAGAGCCATACGCTCCTGGGGACAGAGCCCAGGCTTGACGGCCGCATCGAGGGAGCAAGGGCTCCTCCAGCTGTGTTGTCGCTCTGCTTTTTCTGTTTAGCTTAATTAATTAATTAATTAATTATTTTTTTAGGTGAAAGTTTCTAATAGTTAATACTTAAAATAATAACTACAGACTAACCCCAGATGCAGTTCTTTGCTTTTGTCACTACCATAAATAAAATGAGAACAGAGTTATGATGATTTTATATATATATACATTTATATATGTATACATATATACATTTATATGATTTATTTATCATTTTAGAGAGAGCAAGAGAGAATCTCAAGCAGACTCCCCTGAGCATAAAGCCTGACATGGGATTGGATCTCACGACCCTGAAATCATGACCTGAGCCGAAATCAAGAGTCACACACTTAACCAGCTGAGCCATCCAGGTGCCCCATGTGAGTTATATAATTTTTACATTATTCCGTAACAGAAATTTTCCTCGGCATCTCTTGTTATACATTCATACTGGGAGAGTCATACCATCCAAAAGGTCAGGATTCCTCGTTGTTCTGTCTTTTAGTGAGGAAGAGCTGTTAAAATGTTATTTTAACATAGGATTATTTTAAACCGGGCTTTGAAACAATGCTCCTGGGGGCCCTAAGACTCTGCCAATGTGCCCCGGGGGTTTGCTTATATGCTATACAAATTTAAAAAAATTGAAGTGAAGCTCACATAACAAAAGTAATCATTTCAAAGTGAACAATCCAGTGGCATTTAGTACATTCAAAACGTGCAAACCTCAGCTCTGTCTAGTTCCAAATCATTATCATTAGTCCAAAAGGAAACCCCATACTCCCTTTCCTCCCTTGACCCAACAGCAACCAGTCTGCATTCTGTCTCTATAGATTTACCTAGTCTGGGTGTTTCATATAAATGAAATCATATAATATGTGAACTTATGTGTCCCGCTTCTTTCACTTAACATCTTTTTAAAAAGATTTTTTAAATTTATTCGACAGATAGAAATCACAAGTAGGCAGAGAGGCAGGCAGAGAGAGAGGAGGAAGCAGGCTCCCCGCTGAGCAGAGAGCCCGATGTGGGGCTTGATCCCAGGACTCTGGGATCATGACCTGAGCCGAAGGCAGAGGCTTTAACCCATTGAGCCACCCAGGTGCCCCTTCATTTAACATTTTAAAAAAGATTTTTATTGGGGCGCCTGGGTGGCTCAGTGGGTTGAAGCCTCTGCCTTCGGCTCGGGTCATGATCCCAGAGTCCTGGGATCGAGCCCCACATCGGGCTCTCTGCTCAGCGGGAAGCCTGCTTCCTCTCTCTCTGTCTGCCTCTCTGCCTGCTTGTGATCTCTGTCTGTCAAATAAATAAATAAAAATAAAAAAATATTAAAAAAAATATTAAAAAAGATTTTTATTTATTTGAGAGAGAGAGAGCACAAGTGGGGAGGAAGGGCAGAGGGAGAAGGAGAAGCAGACTCCCCACTGAGCAAGGAGCTCAATGGGGGGTTCCATTCCAGGACCCTGAGATCATGACCTGTGCCAAAGGCAGATGCTCAACTGACTGAGCCCCCCAGGTGTCACTTAGGATGATTTTGAAGTTCACCCACTTTGTAGCATCTATCAGTATTTCCTTCCTTTTTATGGCTTCCCAGTATTTCACTATATGTATATACCACATTTCATTTATCCATTCAGTCACTGATGGGCATTTGAGTTGTTCCCACCTTTTGGCTATTGTGATGCTACAGACGTTTCTCTGCATGTGTACGTGTATTTGAGTACTTCCTTTCAGTTCTTTTGGGCCTGTTGCTTTGTTTTAAATCATTACAAGAAAACAGAACTCTGCCTAACCCAGGTCCTTAATGCCATCAGCCTTTGGGTCCACTGTCCGTCACTGCTAACTGAGTAACTCTCTAGCCCTTTTATCTGGGCAAGCTTCTGGCTCCCCGTTTACTCTCATCTGGGAGAGGAAGTGTGCTGGGGGAGTCGGATAGCACTTTTACATCTACATATGTAGTTTCTGAGAAGGCTAATTTGATTATTTGGTTAGTCACTGAAGAAATTTCTCGAGCATCTATTCTGTGAAAGGCACTGTGCTAGAACACCCAGAGGCAAGGAAGAGATCTAAATCATGATCCTGTCCATGTGATGTGCTAGCCCACTGGTTAAGATAATACCCACATGCAAAGAACTCTAAAGGCATTTGACAAGTCCTAGCCCAAGTACAGAGGGAGAGAGCCCTTCTGCTGGGGTGACCAGAGAGGCTTTCATTAGTGCGTATTGAAACGAACCTAGGTTGAACCTATGTTAATAGGTGAGAAGTAAGGGGAAGGCATTTCTTTTTTTTTTTTTTTTAAAGATTTTATTTATTTATTTGACAGACAGAGATCACAAGTAGGCAGAGATGCCGGCAGAGAGAGGAAGGGAAGCAGGCTCCCTGCTGAGCAGAGAGCCCAATGCGGGGCTGGATCTCAGGACCCTGGGATCATGACCTGAGCCGAAGGCAGAGGCTTTAACCCACTGAGCCACCCAGGCGCCCCGGGGAAGGCATTTCTCATGGCGAAGGTGTGGCAGGAGGAAATTCAGTGAGATCAGACTGGCTGAAGCAAGGATTAATGTAGGTGCAGAAAGGTGTGAGAAGGCTGCCGGAGGGTTTGGTTCCAAAGGATTGGGAGTTTGCATTTAATCCTGAGCCAAAATAGAATCTGGTGGGAAGCAGTCTAATAACTGGGCATGAATCTTTGTTTCGTTTCGTTTTGCGGCTGTGTGGCTGTGATGATGTTTAGCAGTGATGCCTGGTCACAGATTGGAATAGCTACTCTTACCAATCCTCAAGAACCTTCACCTGTTTAGTCACTTATTTTCTGCTTCTCTGATACTTCTTGAAATTCTTTCTGAGGAGTAAGCCATTGTTGTCTGGAGCTAGAGCATCGTTTTGGTTTATCAAGGCTCTGATTTTCATTGAATACTCAGTAATTAAAATTGGTTACCTTGGGCACCTGGGTGGCTCAGTCAGTTGGACATCTGCCTTCTGCTCAGGTCATGATCGCAGGGTCCTGGGATCGAGTCCCACATTGGGCCCCCTGCTCTGTGGGGAGCCTGCATCTCCCTCTCACTCTCCATCTATGCGTGTGCTCTCTCTAATAAATAAATAAAACAAAATAAATTGGTTACCTTATTAACAAGTTATTTTGTTTTTGTGACCTGAAGTAATACTATCAGGTATTTTCTGTGGTGATTCATTGCTTAGATGTATACTTTCTCCATATTTTTCAAAAAGGAAACATTCATAGCAGAAAGAAAGAGAACAAGGTAATTAGTCTGCTTTGCTGTATTTGTCCTGTTGGGGTATCTGAGGCCATTATCTGACCTACTATAAAACTTTGGTGCCTAGTGTCACCCAATACACAGTGCTCACAGTGTTACTTTTTGCTACTGCATCATAAATAATACTTAATTGTATCTCTTCAACTGAAAAAAAATTCTTTCTGAGGTAAATTATAGGTCTATGCCAGAGTGTGCTCTGTGGAACATCATTTCTGTGAATAGGATTCCATGGTCAAACAAAAAAATTTTTAAAAGATTTTATTTATTTGAGAGAGAGAGAGAGAAAAAGAGAGAGCACACAGGCAGGGGGAGTGGCAGAGGGAGGAGAAGCAGGCTCCCTGCTGAGCAGGGAGCCCACTGCAAGGCTGAATCCCAGGACCCCCAGATCATGACCTAAGCTAGAGGCAGATGCTTAACTGACTGAGCCACGCAGGCATGCCTTTGGTCAAATTGAGAATCATTGCATAGTGCATCTCGCTCTAGGAGGTTCACAGTGCACATTAGCAAGTGAAAAGGCTTTCAAAATCCTGCAGCAAACAAACCAGTTTAATTTGCTTAGTCCTGGCATTTTCTAAATTTACCTGCTGCAGTGGGTTGCATGGTGTGCCCCTCCCCCCCGCCCTTATATCTATGTCAAATCCCTGGAAACTATGGTGCAGAAGCCTTTGCAGGTGTAATTAAGGTAAGGATCTCCAGGTGAAATCACCCTGGATTCTCTAAGTGGGCTCTGAATCCAATGACAACTGTCTATATAAGAGAAGGGCAGAGGGAAATAGGAGACAGACGAAAAGGGACAAAGTGTGAAGACGAAGCAGAGATTGGAGTGATGGGTCCACAAGCTGAGGAAGCTAAGGAGCCAGCGGCTGCCAGGGACGGGTCGGCTGGGAAGAATTTTCCCTTAGAACCTTTTGCAGTGAGAATTGTGGATGCACTTCAGGTCCCACCTGCCAGACTCCCCTGCAAACGACTTGATTTCAGAACAAGGTCTTTGGTCTGTGGGTGGTGGCAGAGGCGATGCGGCAGCAACACTTGGCGCAGTGGGCGGCTTCGGGCTTTGCCGCGGAGCCACAGTGCACACGTGCCGCCCCAGCGCAGGATCTGGCTTGTGCCTTCTGGTCCTCGGGCCAGTGCACGGCTCTGGCTTTGGAATGATTCCTGGAAGTTCAGCCTGGAGTCCATTCCTTGCCAAACCTTCCCTTAACCACCACCCCCTCCCCACGCCCTGGCCCAACTGTGATTCTAGAAGTTACGTGAGACTCTGTTACAAATATCTTCTTGCTTCCTCTAGCCTGAATAGATGTTGTTCTCTTTAGCTAGACCCTTACTGATGACCTCCCTGTGCAAGTGATGGGTGCATATGTAAATAAGCAATGATTAAAAAGCAATACAGTTAATGACTATGTTGATGAGATCACAAATTTAAAACCTATAGCAAAAATTTCCCTGACTTTATGTAATTATGGTTTGTGGCTTAAATTGTCCAGTGACAGTGCCAAAGTCATTTAAAAAAATACTGTATGTAAGTAAAAGTGAGTGTGTTAGATGCTTTAAAAAGTGCTTCTTGGGGGGCGCCTGGGTGGCTCAGTGGTTTAAGCCTCTGCTTTCGGCTCGGGTCATGATCTCAGGGTCCTGGGATCGAGCCCCCTATCAGGCTCTCTGCTCAGTGGGGAGCCTGTTTCTCCCTCTCTCTCTGCCTGCCTCTCTGCCTACTTGCGACCTCTCTCTCTGTCGAATAAATAAATAAATTATTTTTAAAAAAGTGCTTCTTGGGATGACTGAGGTATTGAAAGACTCATGATTGAGAGTTTATTTTATTTTTTGAAGATTTTATTTATTTATTTGGGGAAAGAGAGAGAGGGAGAAGCAGGCTCTCTACTGAGCAGGAAGCCCAATACCAGGCTCCATCCCAGGACCCTGGGATCATGACCCAAGCTGAAGGCAGATGCTTGACAGACTGAGCACCCAGGCATCCTTAAAACATTTTTCAACTTGGCCAAAAACTCCCAGAATCTCAAGTTTGTCTTTTGAGGTGCTTTTCCCTTGTACATATTCAGAGTTACCGAAAACGTTATTAATATTGCCTGAAACTAATGTGCAAGGAGTGGCAGTTGAGAAATACTGGCCTACTGGGTCAAGGCTCCACATAATAGGGGCGCCTGTGTGGCTCAGTGGGTTAAGCCTCTGCCTTTGGCTCCGGTGGTGATCTTGGAGTCCTGGGATCAAGCCCCGCATCAGGCTCTCTGCTCAGCAGGGAGCCTGCTTCTCTCTGCCTGCCTCCTGCCTCTTTGCCTACTAGTGCTCTCTCTCTCTCTGTCAAATAAATAAATAAAAACCTTAAAAAAACACTAATGCTTAAAAAAAAGGCTTTGCTCTCTGCTCAGCAGGAAGCCTGCTTCCTCCTCTCTCTCTGCCTGCCTCTCTGCCTGCCTCTCTGCCTACTTGTGATCTCTGTCTGTCAAATAAATACATAAAATCTTAAAAAAAAAAAGGCTTTGCATAATATACATTGATTTGGTGTTCAGTCGACCGCTTAAATAACATAAAATGGGTGAGTCAGCGTCGCTGTTGTGACACAGGCTCTTTCTCCTGTTTTCTTTCTGATTCCTACCATCTCCGCGGTTTCTGCCTTTTCTCCTACTCCTCACAGAGATGAGTAAGAAATGGTCTCTGACTCAGGGAGAGTGCAGGGTCCAGATGTGCAGCTCTGAATCAGAGCGGACAGAACCTCGCCCTGAGCAAGAGGACACTCTCACTTAGGCAGCGACTGATTGCAGGAAGGAGGTGGCATGTCATTGAGCTGCCCGTAGATTTAACTAGATCACTGGGGTGATCCTTGAGATGGAGATCGATAGTTTCTTCCTTGGACTTTGTCAGTTACCAGTAGTCTGGAATTCTAAGTCACACCCCCCACGTCTCAAATCAGAACTTTCCACAAGCTGGTACGCATTCACTGACAAGTATGGGTGAAGTGCTGGAGTCAGAGAGGCTTGTGACGCTCCGCTACACTGTCTTGGCAAACCGACGGACGCCCTGCATTTACAAAGGAGGAAGGAGTCGACCTCCGCATCAGCCTTTCCCTGGAGACTGGGGCAGGTGGGAGAGAGAACCCTGTCGCCCCTCCTGCTCGGGGAGGCCGTCGGGCGCAGTTTCCCCGCGCTCCGCTGGGTCGCACTGTGGCCCCACGAATGCACGCCCGGGCCGAGCAGGGGCGCTCGGGAGCTGCGGCCAAGTCCAGCCTCGGGCGGAGGTGGCGGCGCCGGGGTGGAGGCGGCGGCTACTGAGGACCCGCAGAGCTTTTCCAAACTCCCGCAAAGCTTTCACTCAACAGCAGATCCCCCTGGATCCCTGGGCAAGGCCGCTCCTGCCTCTGGGGCGTCTGACCTCTCGATCTGCTCTTGTCCTGCTGGCACAAAACGAGTGGTCCCCCAGGACAAAAGGCTGGGGAGGGGGCTGGGCTCCGATCCAATCACCGTGGGCGAAGCGGGTGGTCCTCCGGGGCCGTAGCCACACTCATTCTCACGCCCCGCACCCTGGTGGGGAAGTGCTCTTGATTTCTTCCAAAACACGGGTATATAGACATCTAGTTGAAATTCCCTCCTTACACAAAAAACTGGGTCTTCTGCACGCCCTCACCTCCCACCTCCGACCGTAAAACATCTTGGAGATGGCTTCACATCCGCGCCTGTGGCTCCTCGAGGTGCCTTCAGGATGGCTGCCTGGTGTTCTGTTAGGCAGCCAGTCCTCACTGCAGGACCTCAAGCTTGCCGGCTGTCATGTGCTGTTGCAGACAGTTCTACAGTGAACGTGTGTGTGTGTTTTGGGTTATGTATACTCCTGTGTCTATAGGATAAATTCCTAGAAGTGGAATTGTTTTGTTGAAGAATGTTTGCATTTTTACTTTTACAGACCTTGTCAATGAAAGGTTCTACCGAATCATATTCTCAGTGACTCCCCATCTCCCACCTTCACACCAGCTTTGTTGAGCTTTTAAAATATTTGCCAATGTGGAAGGCTGAAAAGTAGCATGTCATTGTTTTAATTTGCATCTTTCAAATTTGGGGTGAGGTTTATTCTTTTTCATATGAATAAAGCTATTTGAATATAATGACCAGATGGTTTATGTCTTTTGCCCACTTCTATTCGAATGTTGGACTTTTTTTTATGGATGCAAATGCTTTTTATATATTAAAGAAATCAGATCATTGGCTATCATATTGATTCAGTCTTTGACTTCATTTACGGTACTTGGCGTTTGTAAATTTTAATATTTTTTGAGTAAAATTTGTCAATTTTTTACTTCATAGCTGCTGGGTTTTCTGTTGTTTATAGAAACCTTCCTGACTCAACTATTTCATCCAGATGCTCCCAAGTTTTAATTTAGCCATCTCTCCAAAGAGATTGCTGGTACTGCAAACAGCTTACTGGATGCTAGGACAGAAGGGAGGGCATATTCTTTTATTCTACAGGGAAAATATATGATTTGGGGTCAAGCAAGTAGTTTGTCTTTTAAAAAATAGCATTTCTTCCCTGTTAACAGAGATTATATATTTTTATTATAGGAAATTTGGAAATGTATAATGATATAAAGAAGAAAAAAGGTCATCTGTAATTCTGCCAATTAGAGATAAATGATATAAATAATATATTTATATTGTCTATATTTTGAACCTACTTTATTTTATTTTTTAAAGACTTTATTTATTTACCTGACAGACAGAGATCACAAGTAGGCAGAGAGGCAGGTAGAGAGAGAGAAGGAAGCAGGCTCCCACGAGCCAAAGGCAGAGGCTTTAACCCACTGAGTCACCCAGGTGCCCGTATTTTGAACCTACTTTAAAAAAATATAGCAATATTCGATGGGAATTTTCTTAGGGTAGTAAGTAAGTATTCTTCTAACAAGATCTTAATTGATGATCATTTAAAAAAAGATTTTATTTATTTATTTGACAGAGAGATCGAAAGAGAGAAAGAGAGAGAGAAAGAGCGCACACGTGCACAAGCAGGGGAGTAGCAGGCAAAGGGAGAGGGAGAAGCAGGTTTCTTGCTGAGCAGGGAGCCAGACGCAGAGCTCGATTCCAGGACCCTGAGATCATGACCTGAGCCCAAGGAAGATGCTTAACTGACTGAGCCACCCAGATGGTGATCAATTTTTATTATGTAGTTATTTACCATTAGCCAATCCAAGTTGTAAGGTATTTAGGTAGTTTCTAATTCTTTGCTGTTGTAAGCGACAGTGATAATATGTATGTCTCTTTGTTTCTTCTACTTTAGCCAATTTTGGATATGCACGATACACTTCAAAAAAGGAGAATATGGATTTCACTTCAGGATGGAGCCTCCCTGGTCCTTAACTATGGTTTTGCATGTGATCAGTTAATCTCTGTTTATAATATGTCAGGACCCTATAGATTCTGTATCTTCCTTTGAGATCTTTTGGGGGATGTATTCATGCTTTTTCTGTGCATAAAGGAAGAAATAAGTCAACAATTCAGTTCCTTACAGTTTTCATATTGCAGAGCTTGCTTGATACACTACGAATAAAAACTTTCCTTTTTATGTATATAAAGTCTCTGAAGCTCAGAATGAGAAACTATAAGCAGTGTTATTTGCGTGTGTGTGTGTGTTTAAGATTTTATTTATTTGAGAGAGAGAGAAAGCACAAGAAGGGGGAGGGTCAGAGAGAGAAGCAGACTCCCCAGCAGGGACCCTGATGTGGGACTTGATTCCAGGACTCTAGGATCATGACCTGAGCTGAAGGCAGTTGCCTAACCAACTGAGCCACCCAAGCGCCCTATTTGTGTGTCTTGGGTTATGTATACTCCTGTGTCTATAGGATAAATTCCTAGGTTTTAGGAGGTCAGATGTAGCCTAGTCCCTTCATTAATAGGGGAAGAAGTTGAGGCTCAGAAGTCTTATGTGCCTTGACTAGGACTCGTGAGTCAGCCCCATGAGGTGGCATGGGAGTCATCCTGGGTATTTTTGTTGCCCATTGTCTGAATTGTCCATTTTTTCTTTAATGCCATTTTTAAAAAGTGAATGGGCCTTTATTAGCAGTGATTACAGAATTTCTTTTTTAAGATTTTATTTATTTATTTGACAGACAGAGATCACAATCAGGCAGAGAGGGAGGCAGAGAGAGAGGAAGGGAAGCAGGCTCCCTGCTGAGCAGAGAGTCTGATGTGGGGCTTGATCCCAGGACCCTGGGATCATGACCTGAGCTGAAGGCAGAAGCTTTAACCCACTGAGCCACCCAGGCGCCCCTGATTACAGAATTTCTGAGTAAGGTATATTTCTGTGGAATTCTGGCTGTGTCAAAGGCCTGGCTGGAGAGGAAATCTCTACGTATAGGGTTCTTAGCTTTTTCTAGGACTACCATTTGCACTGAAAAGTTTCATTTATGAATTTCCTTTCTTGCATCCCGTTTTCCTGCTGTAAAGGGTTTAACCTATTTTACACTGGGGTTTTCCCTTGATACTCATGAGGCTTTTATTTTACTTCTCATTGAGAAAGCAGAACTTATTGTGAACGCTCTTCATAAGGGCTTTTATTTACACTATAAAATAATGCTTTAGACAAGTAGTGTGAAAGCTTTGGAGTCTTCTACCTAATTGATTTGAAGATAAGGATGGTTAAAAACCACTTACTTGGATATTGCACACCTTCTACATACATCAGTTGTTGAGGATCTTTTAGGACAAGAAATCAGCAAGGTTAGTCTGATAAAACTCAGCTTGCTGGGAAATTGGGAAATTTGAAGTTTGTTTTTTTGTTTTGTTTTGTTTTGTTTTTAGTCCTTGCTTACCCTTGGACTAAGACATCATAAGACAGAATCCATCTCCCTCTTCCTTCCCTTGGTAGATTTTGCAGATAGCTTTCTCCTTTGCTTTTGACATAGAATAAAGATTTTTTTTTTAAAGGTCTGGGAAATTATTTTTGCTCTGTACTTGGCTTCTGATGAATTGTATGTCCTTGGGAGAAATTCCATATAGAGAGTTCCTTGTACCTCCTTTTCCTGAAGAATAAATAGGATATCCTACCTAACAATGACTTTCAGAATATTAGAATATAAACTTTAATTTTGGGTTTTAAATGTGACTGATAGTCACAATCATGTACTGGCTTGTTAAGCCTTCACTGAGAATATGGCGATATCAAGGGAGAAAACTGAGAAATCCAGCTTAAGCCGCAAGGAGGAATTTACTGATTCATACAAATGAGAAGTCCAAGTGGGGGGAATCGTGGCTTCAGATGTGGCTGAATCCACCGACTGAAGTGATGCCTTTGCTCTCCATTTTTAACTCTGTTTACCTCTGCCTGTCTCTGTTCAAGCCTTTATGATCTTTGGAGTTCAAGATCCTAGAGTATAAGAAGCAACATATCTCTTTTAGTACCCATGTGTCAAATCTCAGGGAAGATACTGTTGGTCCAGCTTAAGACACTTATCTATCCCCGAAGAAATAATTATGGCAAGAAGAATGGGGTACCCTGATGGGCCAGCCAGGGTTGTGAGCCATATTTTTAGCAGCGGGACGATTGCGGCAACTTGATAGAACTTCACCATGATCCCATAAAGTCAGAGGAGGATGGTTCTACTGTTCCAAAGAGCAAAGGGATGATAAACGGGACGAACCAACACAACAAAAGCCTTTGGATGAAGTGTGAGTGTATTAGCTGTAGCTTTATTCAGTGTTTAGACATGTTTATGTCTCTCACCATAAATGTGACTTGTGCATATGCTCACATTTAATTTGACTTTACTATAAAGCTTAAGCTCTATGGAACAGAAGCAGCACCATGACGAGCCTGGCAAAGATGTGGTATTGATATAGAAATGTATATCAAGCTAGAGAGATCAAAGGAAGAAGATAATATTTTTTTCTGCCTCAGTTAGCATAGAGACCTTATATTTATAATAGTTTTTCTTGGCTTCTTTCATCATATAATTTAGAGAAGATCTTCAAAACTATTTTTTATTATAAAAGTAGTACAAAAGGATATAAAATAAAAGTGAAGCTCTCTCCTACTTCCAGAAATAGTTTCTTTTATATAATCCAGAAACTTCCCATGTATTTGCAAGCATATATGTATATTTTATATAGGCACATAGGACATATGTCTGCTGTGCAACTTGGCTTTCTTTACCCAAGGCCATATTTTGGAGATCTTCCTTTGTTAGTATCGAGAAAGCTCCTTCCTTCTCTTTAACAATTGCACAGTTTTCTGCAGTATGAATGTGTAACCGATCCCTTCATCAGAGGATTTTAAGGTGCTTTACAAAGAAAGCCTCACTTTTTGGTCTCTCCCTGCCTACAAGAAACCTCGTGTGGTTGGAGGTCCTGTGGCTCAGAGTTGGGCCAGACTTTCCCCATTGATGGTAGATGCAGCAGGAGCGGTGATGCCATCAGGGATTTCCCAGAGGGAGCAGAATTCCCCCAGGACTGAAGTGGAGCCAGAATCTGGTCTTATTAATGTCCCCACCACCCCCAACACTGCCTTCCCTGTGGTTAACCAGACAGGATGTCCACTGTTGAGTGGTTTGGCGGGTATCTGAATATTTTGCAAAGATAGAATGTCTTCCTCTAGAGCTTGTAGCCAAACTTGAGGGGACTGATATTCATTTCTCAGGATTACTAAGTAGCTCCTGATCTCCAGCCCCCTGAAGGGGTTTCTTGGTGTCCTTTATCTGTTGCAAACATTAGCATGTATTCCTGGGCTATGGCGAATCACAGATAATTAATTTATGTCAAGTTTGGAAATGCTTACAGCAGATGCAATTTCCCCCAGTGTCCGTTTCTTGACACTAAGTTACCAAGAGTGTCCTAAAAAGCAGGCTGGGCTGAAGGGACAGTGACCAGGATGGATGGAGAGAGCAACCTGAAGGGAAATGAGCAAAGGACCCGTCCTCGACTCAACTGTCTAATTAAGAAAAGGTCTTTGGTCTCCTTTACCCCCAGGCTCTGCCTCCTGACAGTCGTTTGCCCTGCCTACTTCACTGCCATCAGCGTCCATGTCAAAGGAAAGACTTCTTTTTTTTTTTTTTTTAAGATTTATTTATTTATTTAACAGAGATCACAAGTAGGCAGAGAGACAGGCAGAGAGAGAGGAGGAAGCAGGCTCCCCACCGAGCAGAGAGCCCGATGCGGGGCTTGATCCCAGGACCCTGGGATCATGACCTGAGCCGAAGGCAGAGGCTTTAACCCACTGAGCCACCCAGGTACCGCAAGACTTCTTTTTATTTAAAAAAATGTCCTAGCTCTTGGAGTCTCCAGGGCAGATGAGTGGCTTCAGAGTTGCAATGACCTAGTAATTAGAATTTAAGACCAGAAGGTGTCTCATCCCTCGTTCCCTCATTTACCTCAGACTTCTCTCTCCCTGCCTTTCATTGCTCCTCCATATGGTTTTGCTTACTGAAATTCTTTTTTTTTAAAAAGATTTTATTTATTTATTTGACAGAAATCACAAGTAGGCAGAGAGGCAGGCAGAGAGAGAGGGGAAGCAGGCTCCCTGCTGAGCAGGGAGCCTGATGTGGGGCTCGATCCCAGGACCCCGAGATCATGACCTGAGCCGAAGGCAGCGGCTTAACCCACTGAGCCACCCAGGCACCCCTGCCTATTGAAATTCTTATCCTCTAGACTCAGCTCTGATGCCATTAAGATGGTATCTCTAGTAATCCCAGTGAGAAAGTGTCCCTGACCTCTGCTGCATGACCCAGCTGCCCATCGTTTTCCTCATTGGACCCTGGATACTCTTGGAGGCCTTGTCTTGGAGATGCTGGGATAGATAAGCTTTGTCTCTTCCTACCAGACTGTCCTAGTTTCTCCATCAAGGCTCAGAAGGTGCGATATTCCTAGCAGCTAACATGATGCTTGGATCATAATAGGTACTTAAATGTCTGCTGAAAATCTGAATCAGTCTAGTTCAAGATCTGCTGTGAAGACTTGGACTTCGTTTTATAGTTAAATCACTGGCATCTTTTTGGGGGTCACTCTATTTGTTCCTTTTGTCGGTTTTTGAGGTCTGGTCATGCTTTAACATTTGAAAGTATATATATATACTTTCAAACATATAATATATATATTTTTAAAAGATTTAATTTATTTATTTGACAGAGAGAGAGAGATCACAAGTAGGCGGCGGCGGGTGGGGGCGGGGAGCAGGCTCCCTGCTGAGCAGAGAGCCTGATGCGGGGCTCAATCCCAGGACCCCGGGATCATGATCTGAGCTGAAGGCAGAGGCTTAACCCACTGAGCCACCCAGATGCCCCTATATTTATATTTAAAATGGAAGGTTTTCCTTCCTTTAGTCCCCTAGTAGACTTTAAAACTATCAGATCCTAGGGAGTTACTACATAGAGACAGGTTGTATGTTAAGTCTAAACTGTTTTGTAAATTCTAAAGTCAGAACAAAAGGGAAAAAAATAAATGTAAAAAGACCTCAGGAAATAGCATCTTGCCATCCAAGAGGTTGGGCACAATCCCCATCTTAATACAATATATTTTTGGACCCTGGAAACCCTCCTGAGCTTCTCTCCAACATAAGGAAGAACCTGCAATTACAAGTACAATAACATTATTTTACCTCCCTAGGGTGGCTGGAGCACAAAGAACTCAGAGGCCCACGTGGGCGTTGGTTTGGGGGCTACAGGAACGTGCTCTGAAAGAAGGTTCTGTTTGTTTTATGACTTGACACAGATGTAAATGGCAGCCCTCGAGGCCTTTGTTAAAGCAGACATTTACTCCTTAGGTTTTCTGTCTTGGGAGATCACCTCCTCCTCCCCAAGGATGGCAGTTCTGACTAAAACATGCTGCAAAAGCTATCTTTGGCTTTTTATTGTCTTCTGAAGACAGTCCAGCCTCTTAGTGTAGATTTTCAAGGCCCCACAAGGCCAGCTCTGGCTCTGATATATGGTTAAGATGGCAAGTCTAGAAGCTGTAGGAGAATCTATTTCCTGTTCCTAAGTGGAAAGAATGAAGATTTCTCCTAGTTTCAAAGAGCTCTAGCAGAATTCCTGGGACTTCTATTTAGTGACCAATTCTTATTTATGATAGATCTCTTGCTAGGGCAGTTCTGATTGACTTTCCCTTCTTTTCCTTTAGGAAGCCCATCATGCTGTTTAGGGATTTTCCTTTTATTTCCTCTTTTCAGAACTTATAAGTAATTACAAATTTTTTTCTCTGAGGAAAATGTATGTTGGGGCATGTGGGTGATTCATTTGGTTGAGTGTTGGACTTCAGCTTGGGTCATGATCTTAAGGTCCTGAGTTTGAATCCTGTGTGGGGCTCCCTGCTCAGTGTGGAGCCTGCTTGTCCCTCTACCCCTCCCCCAGCCCATGCTCAATCGCTCTCTCTCTCAAATAAATGAATAAAGACTTAAGAAAATGTAGGTTCAGGGGTGCCTAGGTGGCTCAGTGGGTTAAAGCCTCTGCCTTCAGCTCAGGTCATGATCCTGGGGTCCTGGGATCGAGCCCCGCATCAGGCTCTCTGCTCAGTGGGGAGCTTGCTTCCCCACCTCTCTCTCTGCCTGCCTCTCTGCCTACTTGTGATCGCTCTCGCTCTGTCAAATAAATAAATAAGTAATCTTAAAAAAAAAAAAAAAGAAAATGTATGTTCATTGAAGAACATGAGAAAACCACAAAAAAAGTTTAAAAGACAATAAAAGTAGTCTTAATTTTACCTGTAAGATCAAAAAAACCCATTTAAGCTATTTTGTGGTATTTCCTTTTGAGATTTATATCTGTATGTCTATCTATTGGTTTGTATCCAATCGATACAGATCAATCTATCTACCTATCATCTATTTATCTCTCTATCTCCATCTCTATATCTTTTTTTAAAAAAATATTTATTTGACACATAGAGATCACAAGTAGGCAGAGAGGCAGGCAGAGAGAGGGGGGAAGCAGTCTCCCCCCCAAGCAGAGAGCCCAATGTGGGACTCCATCCCAGGACCCTGGGATCATGACCTGAGCCAAAGGCAGAGGCTTTAACTCACTGAGGCATCCAGGTGCCCCTCTATCTCTATATCTATCTATTGGTTTGCCTCTTGGCTTTATTCTCAATTCAGCTTGGCATATCATACAATATTTCTTGTTTTGGTATACTTATTTCACTTAGCATGATGTCTTCAAAGTTCATCCATGTGGTATCCTGTGTAAGAATTTCAGCATTTAAAAATTTTTTTAAAATTTATTTCTTATTTTTTTTATAAACACATAATGTATTTTTATCCCCAGGGGTACAGGTCTGTGAATCGTCAGGTTTACACACTTCACAGCACTCTCCATAGCACATACCCTCCCCAATGTCCATAACCCCCCTCCCCCTGTCCCAACCCCCCCCCCCCAGCAACCCTCAGTTTGTTTTGTGAGATTAAGAGTCACTTATGGTTTGTCTCCCTCCCAATCCCATCTTGTTTCATTTATTCTTCTCCTATCCCCCTACCCCCCCATGTTGCTTCTCCATGTCCTCATATCAGGGAGATCATATGATAGTTGTCTTTCTCCGATTGACTTATTTCACTAAGCATGATACCCTCTAGTTCCATCCACATCGTCGTAAATGGCAAGATTTCATTTCTTTTGATGGCTGCATAGTATTCCATTGTGTATATATACCACATCTTCTTTATCCATTCATCTGTTGATGGACATCTAGGTTCTTTCCATAGTTTGGCTATTGTGGACATTGCTGCTATAAACATTCGGGTGCACGTGCCCCTTTGGATCACTACGTTTGTATCTTTAGGGTAAATACCCAGTACTGCAATTGCTGGGTCATAGGGTAGTTCTATTTTCAACATTTTGAGGAACCTCCATGCTGTTTTCCAGAGTGGTTGCACCAGCTTGCATTCCCACCAACAGTGTAGGAGGGTTCCCCTTTCTCTGCATCCTCGCCAGCATCTGTCATTTCCTGACTTGTTAACTTTAGCCATTCTGACTGGTTGAGGTGATATCTCATTGTGGTTTTGATTTGTATTTCCCTGATGCTGAGTGATGTGGAGCACTTTTTCATGTGTCTGTTGGCCATCTGGATGTCTTCTTTGCAGAGATGTCTGTTCATGTCCTCTGCCCATTTCTTGATTGGATTGTTTGTTCTTTGGGTGTTGAGTTTGCTAAGTTCCTTATAGATTTTGGATACTTTTTCTTACTGTTCCTTAAAAGATACAATCTCAGTTGGCCTGTATTCAAGCTCCCTAATTCTTCTGCCTGTCCAAATCTGATGTTGAATTCCTCTTGTGAATATTTTAAAAAGATTTTATTTATTTATTTGGGAGGAGAGAGAATGACAGTACAAGAGTAGAGGAGGAGGGGGAGGGAGAAACAGAACTACCCGCTGAGCAGGGAGCCCAACGTATGTCTTGATCCCAGGACCTTTAGATCATGACCTGAGCCAAAGGCAGGTGCTTAACTGACGGAGCCACACAGGTGCCCTGCTCTAGTGAGTTTTTCATTTCAGTTATTGTCCTTTTCAACTCTAGAATTTCGATTTTTCAAAATAATAATTTTTTATCTTTTATTGATATTCTCTATTTGAGACATCCTTCTCATACTTTCCTTTAGTTCTTTAGATATGGTTACCTTTTGTTCTGTGCATATTCTTCAAATAGCAGAATTTAAAGTTTTTAATCTAGTAAGTGTAGTGTCTCAGATTTCTCAGGGCCAGTTTTTACCAACCACTTTTTTCCTGTGTCTGTGGCATACTTTCTTATTTCTTTGCATACCCAATGATTTTTTGTTGATAATGGACATTTTAAATGATTTAATGTGACAACTCTGGAAATCAGATTCTTCTTCTTTCCTTGGTTTGCAGTTATTGTTGTTTGTTTAATGACTTTTCTGAACTAATTCTGTGAAGTCTGTATTCTTTATTGTGTGTGGCTACTGAAGTCTCTTTTCCATTAGCTTAGTGGTCAGCTAATAATTGGTCATATTTTCTTAAGTGCATGGAACCTGTAAGTCTCCAAACCTTTACCGATGGGTTTTGTGTGTGTGTGTGTGTGTGTGTGTGTGTGTGTGTGTGTGTGTGTGTGTTTGTGTTGGCATATGCCTTCATTGCTTAGGTGAGTATATTACATCCCGACCTCAGCCTTCAATCCTGGCTTGGGCAGAGCCTCAAGGTTAGCCATAGGTAAGAACTTACAGTCTTCTCAGGTCTTTCCTGGGCTTGTGCACAGCCCAATGCACACAGGTGTCCTAGAGTCACAGAAATGTGTTGGAATTTTTCAAAGTCCCCTATGAACATCTCATTCCCCAGCTTTTCCTTTTCATTTTTAAATTTGGTTGGTTGCTTGCTGCAACTATTGTTACTGCCTTGGATAGTTGTAGTGTTAAACAATTGCCACTGATTGTTTTTGACAGATGTGTCTGGGAGAAAATGTTATTTGTACCTAGTGAAATCTGAGGCTGGCCAAATAAAGACAAGACTTGTGAGTGAGTTTTCTCCAGGGAACTCTTAGATAGATCAAACAATGACAGTCCTCAGGAAGTTGGGCTTTGAGTGAGCTCCAATCTTGCTTTATGCCCTTCAGAGTCTACTTGATGGCTTTAACTATAATTGTGGGGCTATTGGTTTTCAAGACTACTATGGGTTGGAAATAGAGAGATGGCCCCTTGGAGCCATCTCTACTACTGTCCTCTCCTATTTATATTTTAGGTTACTTTCTCTGATTTCATCATCTTGTGTCTTTCAGGGATAACTCATATTTCTTGCCATAGAGGCTACCTTTCTTTGCTTACCTTAATTGTTTCTCTTTTATTTATTTAAAATTATTTTCTGTCATTGCTAATGATTTGGAATGGGGAGGGTAGGCTAGAGTAAGTCGACCTTCTTTATCCCATCTCCTCAGGTGACTTTTTAAAAAGTCATTGGGGGTGCCTGGATGGCTCAGTTGGTTAAGTGTCTGACTTTTGCTTTTGGCTCAGGCCATGATCTCAGGGTTGTGAGATGGAGCCCCATGTCAGGCTCTGTGCTCAGTGGGGACTCTGCTTGAGATTCTCTCTTTCTGCCTCTGGCCTTCCCTCAGCTTACGCACCTTCTTTCTCTCTCTCTCTCTCAAAATAAATAAGTAAAATCTTTAAAAAAAAAGTCACTTGAAGTTTTCCGGGGACTAAGAATTCACAACTGATCATCAGAGGAAGAAATAACTTAATATTTGCCCCCAATATTTTAGTAAGTGTTGGGAATTTAAAATCGGAGTACAGAGAAAGTATGGGTTTGGACCATCCCCTCAACTAAAATTCAAACTTTCTTTATCCATAGTTTAATGCCACTTTCCCTCAGAAGCTGCTCCTTGACTCTTGCCAACCTTGTTGCTAGAGAACTTTGGTGGCCCAACAGGAGACAGTACCTCCTTGGCCGGAGGCACTGTTTTAAAGCTTTGCAACTTTAGGGAGCGGTCTGGGTGGGGTCACGTTCCTGCTGCACCCCATAACATTTCCCACGAACTGGTTGTGTTGATAGCTGGTGCTGTCTGCGGTTCACTGTTCTGGCCAAAGGAGGGAGAAGTATTGCTTGTGTTGAAAGCATTGACTCATCCAGGAGCCTCTGGCTGTGGTTTACTCCCATGCATTTACAGACCTCTGGGGCTGGCATTTCTGTGAATTCTTTCAAGTTCATTCCTGTTCCTCAGGCTCACCCCTTTACAAGTGCTTGCTTGCCCTGCATGCCTGAAATGACAGAAGGACATCAGCTCCATGTGATAACTAGTCAGTCAGTGACTTTCCTTTACGACTCTCCTGCATGCACTAGTGTGTTATCATATCTATGTTTGTGCAATGTAATCATAAAGGTACTTAGTACATCTCTAGAACCTCCGCCCCCCCCGAGGAATCTTTGAACATTTAAAGACAGTAGTTTTGTAATCTCATAATTTTTCAGTCTGAGGTAAATGTTTCTTTGATAATTTTTAAGCAACGAATATGACTTTTTTCATTTTACCACAAAACAAAGGAACTGTGTATCCTGGCTGGTAGAGAAATGTGGCATTTTATACTTATTAGGGGTGTAGATATACATGCAGGCATCTTTCATTTATTAGTATTTCGGTAAAGTTGACTACAAGCTATTTGTCATAAAACTTGTTTCATTTGCCCAAAACTTTTTGACTCAAAATCAGAGAGTTAGTTTTCCAGAAGGAAAAATGCAAACAGAAAATGTTTGAATTTTGTGAGGCAGGATTAAGGAGAGAGTTTAGCTCTCTGGTATCTAGTATCATCGATATCTCCATATCTGTAGCCTAGAAACACTCAGGAAGTTTTGTAAAAAACAATACAGGTGCTTGAAATCTGTGGAGCCTGGAGGCAGGTCAGTGGTGCCGGGGGCTGGGATGAGAACAGAGACTGACTACAAACTGGTACTGACTGGGGAGTTTTTGGGGGCGAAGAGAAGGGTCTACATGTGATTGTAGCAGTGGTTACCCAATTGTATATATTTACTAAAAATTTAGTGAACTTCCAATAGGTGAATATTATGGTATGAAAGTATATCTTAATAACATTCTTTTTTTCTTCTTTTTTTTCCTTAATAAAATTCTTTAAAAAATCCTGCCTGAGTACCACTTCAGATCAGTAAAATCAGAATCTCTGAAAGTAGGACTCTGGCTCTGGTATTTTTATAAAACTCCCTAAGTGATTTTAATGTTCAGCTCGGTTGAAGAACAATTGGCCTAATAAACCTTGTTTGTCTTGGTAGGACAATCCTGCCCTGGTGCCAAGAAACTTCCAAACTGTATTACTCAGTGGTTTCTTTACCTTTCCCCTAAAGTAGAAAGGCTTTAAGACTTAGACACAAAGCTGGCTGGTACATCTAGATTACAGAGCAGCAGACTGAAGTTAGGAGGCAGTGCTATCTTGGAAACATAGGTGAGGGACTGAATGAGTTACTGATGTTTTGGGGAGACCCCAGCCTTTGCACATTTGGTGAATCTCTATAGGCCTCCTCAGGACCGTGGTGTAAAACAAGGGAGTAAACAAGGGTGGTAAAACAAGGGAGGCACTCACTCACCTTGGGCACAAAATGTAAGGGAGCACCAAAAATCTTGGTAATCAAGATAAATGCAATTTTAATGCAATTTTTAAAAAAATAAAAATTGATGCCAAAAGTCCACCATGACAAAAATATCAACATTTTAATTGAAGACAGGATCTTCCTGGTCTCCCTAATGAAGCTTGGCTGTCCCCTCTTCTTGAGAGCTGAGACAACATCCAGCTTTTTCCATAAGAAGAGGGCCAGATGACTGTCTGAGCCTGAGATTGGAGGACTCACACCCATTCCTGGCTGCTGTCGTACCTGCTGGCTGCATCCCATGTCTTGCCTTTCCTCTTGTTGAATAAGAAAAAGCCAACTTTCTGGGGACCCATAGGTTCCTGAATGTATGCTGAACCCTATTTGTGGTGTTGAGGAATAACTCCTACTTCTTCCTTTTCCTCCTCTGGGGCACAGGAAAGTAGGAGTGGTTTTGAAGGTTGCCTCTGCTGTCTTCCATATTCTGGTGGGTTTGAGCATCTCTGCTTGATCTCCAAATCTGGAGCTAGCAAGTGAGTCTCTCATCTGATAAATTCCTAATTTCATCCAGGGACAGATCCAGGTTTTATAGAATCTGAAGCTTCTACTATTTTGAGGGGTCTTCCTTAAGGAAAAGAATACACATTTATAAATACTAAATTGAAAGCTTTACAGGGATTTCCCTGAAAATGAAGAACACATTAAGCATCATTAACCTCATGGCAAGATGGTCTCCAAACTCAACTTAGTATTTCATTTTCCTTACCGCTTTGCAGGATTTCTCTCCCTGATTTGTTAGCTCACAAGGCCCATAGACTGTAGGACTCTTTTCACATCTCATTTTCGGGGCACCTGGGTGGCTCAGTGGGTTAAAGCCTCTGCCTTCGGCTCAGGTCATGATCTCAGGGTCCTGGGATTGAGCCCCACATTGGGCTCTCTGCTCCGTGGGGAGCCTGCTTCCTCCTCTCTCTCTGCCTGCCTCTCTGTCTAGTTGTGATTTCTCTCTGTCAAATAAAAAAAAAAAAAAAAGGGAAACGATCCCTTCTTTAAAAAAAAAAAATCTCATTTTCCAATTTCATACTTTCAAAAGCCCCAGAATTTTTTCCTTCCTGAGGTAATGGGATGATTAAGAGTGTTAGTTCTAGTGTCAAACTGGCTGATTTTGTATCCTGGCTCTGCCAAACTAGATGTTTGACTGGGCAACTTAATTAGTCTTTTTGCCCCTATTTCCTCCTTTAATCTTACTTCACTTCATTTAGCAGGACTAAATGTGATCATGTGTGTGTGGGCTGAGCACAATGCCTGAACAGAGAAGACACTCAGGAAATGTTATTTAGTCTATCAGTCAGGATTCTTGATTCTAAGCAACAGAAACATACTCTGACTCTCTTAAGTGGAGAAAGAATTTGTTGGGAAGATGTTGGATTGTTCACAGAAAGGGAGTTTGGAAAAGCAGATGCTGAAAATAGGCAGGAATTAAGGAAGGCCAGCAGCAGATATAAGATTATTAGGACATTCTGTTTCCTCTGGATTCTGCCATTTCTATAACCCTAAGCTACCTATTCCTTCTTCTCTTACTTGAATCTCTTATTTGATTCTTTTACTTAAGATTCAAAAATCACTGATGATTTAGTCTAAATCAGCTGAGCCCAAGGTCAGGGAGGGTTTATCTAGTTTAGCCTCAAGTAGAGGTTGGGGCCTCTCATAATGGAGGATTCCACCAAAATAGGAAGAAGGTTTGGATGTTGGGGACCAGAAAAACTCTCAAACGCACATTACTGTTTTCAGTTGTCATTTTTTAGGGTCTAATAGAACTGAGCTGCAGTATGATATCCTGCCAGTAGGTGCCGCCCTTGAACATTTGAGTCTCTACCTTCACCTCTAACTTCAGAGGTCATCAGCTGTGTATAGAACAGAGGGATATTTACCCTCTGAAGTCGAGCTGTGATGGCCAACTAATAGGTTACAGGAAATGGATTCAGTGCTCTCAAATGGAAGCTTGCCATCCATAAGTTTATGTTAATTCTTTGGTCTTGTCAATTTTTATCTGATGATAAATAAACCCATTTAGAAATCACTGCCATCTTCTGAAAAGTCCTTAATCTTGAAGTTTGACTTGAGTCCATTTATGGGGGTGATTGTTCCCCATCTGTTTGCTATTTTCCCCATATCTTCCACCCAAATCCAGTGCTTACATGCCGTACAGCAACACTACCTTGCGTGCAGCCATGAGGATTTACCAGCAGTCTCTTGCCCTCATGGATTGCATGTCTGAGTTTAGGAACAGACAGACACGAAGAGAACTGTGAAACAACGAGGTCATCCCTGTGGTAGAAATACGCACATAGGGGCAGTTCAGAAGAAGGATGCCTCTCTGAGCCTGAGAGGGTCAGGGTTGATCTCCTGGAGGACAGAAGTTAAAACTGAATCTGAATGTTCTTTCAAGGGTCTAGTTTGTCCATAAAATCAATTAGCACACACGAGTTGATCCTCCAGGTTTGAAATGCTGACTACCACTGTGAGGTGAAGAGCTTAGCCCAGAGCCTGGGACATGGTAGGTGCTCTATAATAGCTGCAGGCTAGTTAATTGCTTTAGGAATACTTGTACTACCTAGGTTGGTATAATCTGTAGCATGCTGTTGAAAATACAGTTGATTTTCTAGTATCCTTGAATTGAAATTTATGCATTTAATTCCCACATCAGCCGGTGAGCTACACACATAGGCAGTGCCTCTGTGTCAAGGTCATACATTGAACCTTGAAGCCCACTTGATCCTAAGAATAGCCACAAGAGTGGGGCGGGGGCTGACTACAGATTCAGCTTTCCTGCTGGGAAAAGGAAAGACAGTGTGTCCCATGGGAGATGAGTATTAAGGGACAGTTATATGGTCCCACATCCATCAGGTTCTTACCCTCTGGGCAACCATCCAGAAGAAATTCTTCATTTTGAAAATAGAAAATTGACCAATAGCGGTGCAGAAAGACCAGTTAGAAAAAAATTATTCATTAGATCAAGATAAATTTTTATTCCCTGCGATAAATACTTTCAGCCGTCCTTCACAGGCCCCGAAAAGAAATTGCTCCCCCTTTTTTTCATGTGAAGATGGCTTATTAGAACATGTTTCCAAAAGAAATCTTGGTTTAAGTTGATGAGCCTGTGGACGTGTATTTCGTTTGCTCTGATCCTGTTTGAGTTCCTGAAACTTATTTTGCAATGGGGAAAATTTTGTCTTAATTTTTTTCCTTTTGAAATTGAAATGTAACTTTGGGTTTTTTAGCATTCCTTCCGAGTTCTCTGTTTTGCTTACCCAAAACACCACAGAACTTTGATTTAGGGCACAGTTTGGTTTGGTTTAAGCTATAAGTAGTTGCTGGAAGTTGGGCCTAGAGGTGTCCTGGGTCATGTAAGGATAAAAGGAAAGGATGTTTTGGTAAGATCCAAGGAAAGGCATACAATGCAGCCATGGTTGGCCTATGACTAAGATACTCTTTAAATGAGATGATGCATGTGTGGGGCTCAGCACAATGTCCAACACATAGTAGACACTCAATAAACATTATTTAGTCTATCAGCCAAGGTTCTTGATTCTAGGCAATGAAAATGTACTTATTTTCACAAAAACCTAATTTATGAAAGCAGTCATCATTCCGCCCCTGTGTAATCAAGAGGTCAGCATTCCTCTGCTTCTTGAGAATTACATCTTACCTATGATTTTTGAAAGTTTTGAGTAGAAGGGTGCGTGGGTGGCTCAGCCATTAGGCATCTGCCTTCAGCTCAGGTCAGGATCCTGGGGTCTTGGGATGGAGTCCCAGATCAGGCTCCCTGCTCAGCGGGAAACCTGCTTCTCCCTCTCTCACTCCCCCTGCTTGTGTTCCTGCTCTTGTTGTATCTCTCTGTCAAATAAATAAGTAAAATTCTTTAAGAAAAAAAAAAAGAAAGTTTTGAGTAGAAAAACTTGCTATATGTGCAATAAAGAGTGAAGATCTTCCTGCATGTATAGGGTTTGCTGCTGTAATTGAATTACAGTCTCTTCCGGTCTTGCTCCCTAGAACTGATATGCCTTGGGTCTCCCTTCTGCATTTCTAGTGTGACTTCTCCAGTGTGAGGTTTGAGCAGCTGCCCTGTCCCCCATACCAAACAAAACTCTTGGGTTTTCCTGTGGGCCAAGAATCCTTCCATTCTACTTTATTTTTTTTTAATATTTTATTTATTTATTTGACAGAGAGAGATTTCAAGTAGTCAGAGAGGCAGGTAGAGAGAGAGAGGAGGAGGAAGGCTCCCCGCTGAGCAGAGAGTCCGAAGCGGGCCTCGATCCCAGGACCCTGAGATCATGACCTGAGCCAAAGGCAGAGGCTTAACCCACTGAGCCACCCTGGCACTCTCCATTCTACTTTTTTAAAATGTGGCTCTGTGATGGTTCTCATTTGTTTGACAAACAGGGATAAATAGCTCTTGCCTTAAATAAGTTAGAAGATTTGTGAGGGAGAGAGGAACTGTTACAATTCAAGGTTATGAGTGTAGGTGGGGGAAAATCACAGTGCTTGACAGAGTACAAAGAGGGCTGGCACTAACAGACTCCCAGGGAGGTCAGGAGGTCTTCCCACAAGAGGTGATGTCCCAGCAGTCTTGGAGAATAAGTGGAGAAGGATGGGAAGGGTATTCAGCACATGCAAAGGATGCAGAGGATGGAGAGCCTGGCCATTTCATGGGACCACCGCAAGTGGTATGGCGGGGATGCTGGCACAGGGTTTATGAGGACAAAGACCAGAGGTGAGGCTGGGAGGAGGCAGAGGCCGCATCTGGGACTGTGTGTGGGGGGGCTTCTGTATCATTCTAGGGAGTCAGGGCTTTGTACTATGGAAAGCCCTGAGGACTGTTAGGAAAGGGAGTGACAAGGTCAGATTTGGTTTTAGAAAGACCATTTGGCCAGGCTAGGGACAAGTGAGAATGTGATCATTGTCTGATGGAGGATAACGGCAGGGGAAATAGAAATGAGGGATTCTGGAAATGCGAGTTGAATTACTAGGACAGTGTCTCTTTTTGGGTACAGGCAATGAGGGAAAGAGAAGAGACAAATAGGTCTCTGGCTTAGGTAACAGGGTAGACTTCTGAATCCAGGAGGAAAAGAAAAGGCTTTGTGGGAAAGATGTGAAGTTCCATTTGAGATATGTGGAGATGTCCAGCAGAAAGTGGGATCTTTGAGTAGGGACCAAGGGGAAGGTCTGGGCTGGGGGAGGAGATGGGCTCAATCGGGAGGATGTGAGCATGAAAGGAGAATGAGTCTAAGCCCCTAGAACTACCAAGTCTCTTTCTCCCTGTCATCCCAAAGGCTTTAAAGGTTAATGTGGGGCTCCCCTCACAAGTGTTGGCTGCTCTGGCCTCCCCACCTCTGGTTCAGCCCGGCCTCTGATATGGCCCATAGGGTTAAAATTCCAGAATGTGGGAAAGAGAAATCCTCTTATGATCCCTTAGTGAGGCCATTCCTTTTGTCTGGAAAGCTGTTCACCCAGCTGCCCCTGTAGCTCATGCCCTTACTTCCTTGAAGATTTTGCTCAAAAGTCCCATTTTCAATGAGTCCCAGGTGGCAGGGGGTTAGAAAGCCATGCAGGTGTCAGGAGCCACAGGTGACTTTGTTTTCACAGTAGCTTGCAAAATCACTTGGCCTCACTAGCCCCCACTGATCCAGTTTTTCACGCTATGAAGTGTTTTCTCAAGTAGAGTTCTTGGATAGGGATTTGTTGGTGAGGGAATTCTGTGAGTTGTATCCATCTGTTTCATCATAACTCAACGGGTGAAAGTCTAGACAACCATATAATAGCCATGCGCTCAGATGGCAGCTGTTTGACTCATCACAACACCCCTGTCCCTGAGCCTCCCACCTCCGCAAACACGTGTGAGGGGGCTGTGGCATGGAGGTTGGTGCATGGCAGCAGCATGGCCTTGTCAGTGCCCTGACATTAAGCTCTGATCCATTTTTTTAACTAAGTGTTTCTACACTAGAATATTCTATAGCTCTCTGCTATCTCCCTTTCCACACCAGCGGGAAGGATTGATTTAGATAGTCGAAGGTAGTTTAGAACGTTGACATAGGGGCATCTGGGTGGCTCAGTGGTTAAGTGTCCGCCTTCAGCTCAGGTCATGATCGCAGGGTCCTGGGATCGAGCCCCGCATTGGGCTCCCTACTCAGCGGGAAGCCAGCCTCTCCCTCCACCCCTCCCCCTGCTTGCATTCCCTCTCTTGCTGTCTCTCTGTCAAATAAATAAATAAAATCTTAAAAAAAAAAAAAAAAAAGAACAGCATAGCCAGCTGTGCTTATCCACTCCTCTCCCTTTTCCTGTTCCCTAATTGGGAGCTTTGTGGGGGGTCTGTCTTTGCACTTGGATGTCCCAGGTGGCATCTTGTGTGGGGATGAATTAGTATGAGAGGGAGACCTTGTATCTCCCACACTATTTGCTGTAGGAATACCTGCTTAAGATAGAGACCCAGGGAAATATTCAGGGACTTCTTTTCATTCTTATTTTTTTCCCCCCAATTCTCTTTCCAGGGGTAGCAACCATCTTCTTCATTTACATGCATGAAGAGTGTCTCTGCTCACAGTTATGTCTCATGCTACCTCACAAAGGCAAGGATGGGGTCATCTCCCATCTTCTTTCTCCAAAAGATTCATGGGAGAAGTAACATCAGTCATCACAGCACCTTCCTTCAGCCGAGCTCATGAAGGCAGACCACCCGTAGACCCACCAAGATGGATTTGGGTTAAAAGGAGAGATGCATTCTCAGGGAGAGTTGTTAATCCTGAGGAGACTGTGGGTTTTCTTTCTCTGGGTCATGATAAATCAGAGATCTTTTCATTAGTTACCAATGTGTTGTGCCCCCTGTCTGAAAGCTGGAGGAAGCCTTGAAGGACCTCCTTATGGACACTGCTTCCCTGTGTCTTTGCTTGGCTGTTTTTTAACTCAAGGGAGCCAAAATTGAGTAAAGGCTGAGGGAGCAGAAGAATCTATATAGAGAGTTTATGTTGTATAAAACAGAGTCAGGGAAAGAGCAGATTTTCTCTTCTGGGATGGCAGTTTTCAACACGGTCCATTGTGAAATAGCCTAAAGAGGGAAGTGGCCTTGGTATGATTCATATCTGACCTTCTTTCCACACTCATAAAAGATGGTGAGGTCAGGGTCAGGGATGACTTCTGATTTTGTACTTCAACTGTCCAATGTTTTGTGTAGACCGCAGGCTGTGCCTGGAGCAGCACTCAGTTTCCAGCCCTCCTGACGCCATTCCTCACACTTGCCGAACAGTCTCAGGGAAAATGCCGGAGTGTAAAAATGATAAACCAGGATATAAAAATGATAAAATGCTGAGAAGTGCAACATTAACAGAGGTTACAGCCAGGAGTTAATATCTAGACAGATACTAACTGTCTAGAACAGGTCTTTTTGTTTGTTTCTAGTATTGTCAGAGTAAACATTTTTTTAAAATGATACTTTGGAGGTTATTCTAGCCCTCATCAATCTTTCTAATCTATTTCTACTAGCCCTTGCTTAAGACGTATTTTTTTTTTAAGATTTTATTTATTTAGGGGCACCTGGGTGGCTCAGTGGGTTAAAGCCTCTGCCTTCAGATGATATCATTTTCAATTTTAAAAAAAGATTTTAAATATAGTCTTTTTAAAAAAGATTTTATTTATTTATCTGACAGAGAGAGAGATCACAAGTAGGCAGAGAGGCAGGCAGAGCAGGAGGGCGGGGAGCAGACTCCTTGCTGAGCAGAGAACCTGATGTGGGGCTCAATCCCAGGACCCTGAGATCACGACCTGAGCCAAAGGCAGAGGCTTAAACCACTGAGTCACCCAGGCATCCCTAAAACCTATTGTTTTTATATATTTTTTAAAATGTTGGTTGTGAAAAGTTAAACCAAGAGAATAACGAGCAAAAGCCTGTCCTTCCTTATCCATTCTTTCTCCTGGTGCTGTGCTGACTGATGGTACAACACCCCCTGAACTGCTCCGTGAGAAGGGCCTGATTGGTGGTGTGGGATGAGTTCAGGGAGGTTGGAAATCAGTTGAGTGTGGGGCAGTCAGGTCAGGGGCAGGAGGGATTTGAGTTGAACCTTCAAGGGACAAGATTTGGTTGGGAAGAAGGGCCTTTGCAACAAAAGCATTGAAGTGGAAAAACACAGGGTTGATTTAGGCAAAAACAAGTGGCTGAGAATAATGGAAGAAGAGCCTGGAAAAGTCAGTTGGGTCAGGCAGAGGGTCTCAGAGGCCAAGAGTCTGGTCTTCAGCACAATGGCCGTGGTGGTTATTTAGAGGTTTCTGCTTAGGTAGCTGTCTCTATGGTGCTTGGCCCTGTTGCCTTTTGGTGAATCGTCTCCAAGGGTTCTTTCCTTCCTGTACACATATATTATTCTTTTCTTTAAGAAGTGGAGTTTATTCCCCTCTCCCTTAACTCTGGGTTGGCCTTGGTGCCTTGTGTGACCAGTAGAATGCATAGAAATGACATTCTGAGATTTCTAAGGCTGGGTCATAAGGCACCTTGCAGCTTCCTTCTGGGTCCCTTTGAATATTCAATATGGGATGCTCCCTCTTGGATCTCAGACCCTGTAGGAGAAGTCCGAGGCACGTGGAGAGGCTCCGTGTTTGTATTCTGATTAACAGCCCCAGCTGAGCTCCTCACAGTATCGGAGCAGAAAGAAGGACAGGACCTGGATCCTTGATAATATACGTAAGTCACTAAATCAAATCCAACTCTGACTTCCAGTGTTAGGAACCAATAAATCAGTCTCACTGTTTTTAGCCAGTGTAAGTTTATTTTCTGTTTCTTACCATGAAGTGCATTCTCGATGACACAAAGGAGTACCGGCTACAAAGGGGTACTGGTACAAGTTCCAGCTACCCACTCTTCACCACGTGATCAGGGGCAATGCCTCTTGACTGGGTTCCTTATTTCTACATCTTTAAGGGATGCCCTCTGTAGCTGGTCCTCAGGTTGCCCTTAAGTATCCTGTTTCTTTTGTCCTGGATAAAAACCATTTCTCTCCCTTGGACCTTACCGCATGCGTACTGAGAAATTTCTCTCCTTGAGCTGTCAACTACTTTTACATTTCAGACTCACTTTCTTTCTGTTCGCTCCCAGCATTAAACCATGCCACCCTTATTTCACATGTAATACTTGCCATGATATTCTCAAATGTCTACCTTTTTTCAATAATGCCAGTCTCACTAAAAAACCTCTACATAGAGGTGGGACATCCTCGTTAGAACATGCAAGTGTCGAGTCATAGGAAAGGTTTTACTTGGTTTGATTCAGTAAATCAGCTCTTAATTAAAAATCAGTGCTGACAGACTTTGGGTAGAATGAATAGTTTTCCTGGAACTTAATTACCTATGGTTAAGCTGACTTTGGAGGTTTTGAACTTGCAGCTTTGGAATAATCCCCCAATCTGTGAAAGCCAGCCAAGATGGTACCCAATAAGACTTTAGTCTCATTAAAGCTAAACTTCCTCCTTAACTTACTGGACTTCTGTCTCCAGGAATTTTGAAGGGAGTATTTAGAAATTTTCTCAATTCTGGGACATCATACATAACAAAATGTGTTTGGGTCTAGATTTTCTTAAATAAAACAAATCTCATACCCCCAAAATGCTGGAATTTAGGAAACATATTGTCAGGGGGGGGTCTGAGAAGTTCTGCAATTGTCATCTTTTTTAGTTGTACCTGGAGGGTCAGAAACCTCATCTTCTCATTCTTACTTTGAGAAGGCAGGGGTGGAGGGTGTCAAAGCCATGGTTAGAAAGCTGTAGTAGTTTAGAGACATAAAACTCACAAATACGGGAGCCAAGCTCAGAAACACCTGTCCACATCCGCCCTGGGGCAGTGGTTCTTCTGTATTCCACCCTCAGTTCGGGGAATCAAAATTATACTTTCCTTGGTATTTGACTCCTAGAAATACACTCCAGGTCCATCTCAGAGTATTCCACAGCAGGAGACCTGAGTTCTAGGGCACCCTTGATTTTATGAGCCCTTTGAACTTGGGAAAGTCCCTTGAGAAGGTAGTTTTCATGCATGTAAAATAACCCCACCTTACAGGAGTGGGATGGAACAAACACAGTAGGAGGCAGCTTATTGAAAACCATGAAACACTAGACCTGCACCTGTCAACCTTTTGGGGTTCTCCGTCCACTTTCAAAGTGAGCCTCTTTGGTAGAACTCCTGAAGCCATTAGAGGTGAGCATCGATGAAAACAAAATGCAGATTTGTAACATTGCCGATAAATCCTTCTGTAAATGGTTGGCCCCTGTAGCCTATCTTCTCCAAGTAGCCCAAATCACTTCTGAAGGGGATAGAACAGAACAGCAAATAGTAATGTATGAAGGAAGGAGATGGAGCAGAAGGAGGAGAAGCCCTCGTAGAGGCTCTGTGGCTTGTCTGCACATCATGCTGGAGACTCGGTGGTTATTTGGTTAATTTCATGGTTGTGGGTAGACATAAGATAATTTCAAGGAGAAGCATTAACTCTGGGACATGATTTGCCTAGCTTGACTGTCTAGAATGATCTAATTATCAAGTTACCCAGCAAATCTTTACTTCACTTGCGTCTATAGAGAGAGCTGGTTTTGTGTAACAATGTTTTGTGTAACAGTGCTTAAAAATACATCATATATTTCTGGTTTAGTGTTAAAGGAGGTTTTTTTTTTTAGAATTGTTTTGTTTTGTTTTTGTTTGAAAGTTGCATTTAAAAAACAAAAAAGAAAAACACATCAAATTTCTAGGCCCTTCATTGTATTTCCAGTTGAGATGTATGGTTTTGATGTCGTCCGTGCGTGTAGTTATGGGTTACTGAACACCGCCACATACTTTAGACTTCCCTTTTCCTCCATTTCATCAGTGATGAGAAGAAGATTACAGCCTACAATCACGGTCTTTATAAAAATGAAAAAAGGAAATTGGTTGGTTCTTCTCTATTTATTCATCTTCTCTGACTTCCTAAATTTCCCCAATTAGTTTTTGGGTTGTGTGCCTGCCAGGGTAGTTAGCATTCTATTGATGTGGGAGTCCATTTCCTGCTCGCTGGCCTTCTAACTGGAGTGCCCCATTGCTTTCTTTAAATGAAACCTCTCAGAGCAATCCGCCAAGAGTTGGAGTAATAGCACTCACAGGCCTGACTTACATTAAACTTAGGTTCAGGGCAGCTACGGGTTCTCTGATGTTAAAATGGTGGCCTGTGAGCATAAGGGTCGAGGAAGTGCAGTGGAGAGCAGCGACGTAAAGTAACTATAGCCTATTGCTCTCTGGCCAAAAGGGCTTCAAACCTAACAGCACAACAAAAGAGTGGAGAGAAAGTGTTTTTTGTCACCGTGGAGAAATCTTTGCCAAAACTCCCCTCTACTTGGAAAGGATGAAGAGCTTTAATGAGGTTGAAAAGAGAGCAAGGAAATATGGCTCCATTCCCATGTCGAGACCTGCTATTTCTTGGTGGGTACAGAAGGGTGTCTGTGCACATTCACCCAATTACAGGAAGGGAGCATTTACCAGCAAAAGCGTGACATGCTTAGAAAAGGCATATGGCCCTCCTTTCTGCCCAACCTAAAATGACAGTCTGGTCCAGGGGAGTTGGTTCATTTTGAGAGGACAATAGTAGCAGCATTCTAACTTCCATTGTATTCTTGCTTGAAATTTCCTTCTCGTAATAATAAAAGTCTTCCCAGGACAATAAGTACAGAATAAAATAGGCAAGAGAAAGCTTATAGATATCAGATTATGGGGAGATTTGGGATTTAAATTCAAATTCAGGTCATTAAAAAAAAGACCAATGACGTGTTTCTCTTGAATCTATTGGTTTTATATCATTTTTCCCCTAGCATGATGGTTCCCCACCTCACCTACATCAAAATCACCTCGAGGGCTGAGTCACCCAGCACTTTCTGCTTTCAGGGGGCTGGGGTGGGGGTGAGAGCTGAACATTTGCATTTCTAACAGAGAGTGATGCAGATGCTGCTGGTTTTGGAGCTCCACTACAGGTGGAACAGTTCTAGTTCTAGTTCTAGTTCTAGTTAAATGCCTAAAACCCTGCCCTGCCTTGTATCAAACGTGTACAAAGCAAAAGTTGAATTTTTGGCCAGCTGCTCGTGAGTTGTACTTAAACTGGTATGTGTTGGTCAAGCTGGATGGACTGGGTTCCAGTTAAAGACAACGCCAGAGGAGTGAGTCCTTTATACCCCCACCCCCAGGGAAGAGATGTGCTAGAAAAATGTGTGGGGGGTTGAACATGGTAAAGATAGTCATAGGCCCATAAATTCATATAGACCTTATGCAATGGAATTGCTTTTCTTGCCCTGATTTTCCCTTTATAATTCTGAATTATGTGAATCGATGAATACTTTATTTATAAGAAGGGTTGGATTTGAGCATGTTATATTCTGTGCTGCTCCTAGGATAGGCCTCAGGGTCTTTTGTTCTTAGGGTGTTTCTTCAGGAAACAGAAAACCTCTCTGTGCCAGGTCTCGAGAATTTGGGGACTTTTCCCTTTGGCTAACACAGGTAGGCCAGGAACACGTGAGAACCAGCCTCACACAAATGGAAACCACAGTAATATCACAGGACAATGGGGGCCAATCTTCTTCAGGTAAGTAGGCTGCGCGGGAGTGTTTGAAGGAGTTGACTGGTGAACTGCACAGTCTACCATGGTCATTGGAGATGGGCAGGGAGAAGTTCAGGATAAGGGGCCAACGTGTCCTGTCACCTTGTTTGTGCCTTTGAGACCTGGCGTGTGGAGGCAGGGGATTCAGGGTCCGAGAGGAGGAGGACATCTTTGGATCTGGTGGCTAAACTGTGAAACCACCATCCCTCGGATTTCTTTGTGTCTGTAGTCTCCTTGGGAGGCCGGCCAACTTGCTGTCTGCTGTTGAGAGTGGGCGAGGAAGTAGGAGGGAAGAACTGGGTGATAAGAGAGTAGGAGGACAATGAGAAACTGTGAAGAGTGGAAAATTTGTTGAAGGGGGTGAGGAAAAAGCTGGTGAGGCACAAGAACCCCAATTTAAAATATACAACTTAAGGAGCCCTGCCGCCCTGCCATCTCCAGCAGACCAGGGACTTCGCATGTGTTGTCACTTGATCCTTGCAGGCTTGTGCTGGCCACAGGCCTGTGGCCTCCAGATGTAGTCCCGCTGTGAGCCACGGGAGAGCCAGTTTGTAGGGCATGTGTCCCGGGCCGTGTGTGGGTAGTGTGTCTGGTGGAAGGCACTGGTAGGACTGAGAGGTGAGGGAAGAAGAATCAGAGAATTCCCCTCCCCACCCCTGTCTCTGCCTCAGGTGGCTGCTCTGACGGCAACTGCCAGACAAGCCCTCAAAAACCCAGTTTCCTCAGGTGACCTTAGACTTCCATCATTTCATCTCCTGCCTTGTCTTCCTCCCCAGGACAGATAGTGGTTTCCTCTCTGCCAGGACCCCCGTCATCTGTGGAAAGGATTCCCTGAATTACACTCTTTCTATTGTAAATACTTATAAATAGTTCATTTCATTGATTAGATCCGACTGATACAGGTTAGAATTCTTATTCCCAGTGAGCAGATGAGTAAACTCAAGCTTGTACACGTTGACTTGTTCAAGGTCATCACAGCTAGAAAATGATGAGATTGACATTCAGAAAGCAAGACTGCAGAGCTCACTCACACAGTTAACACAATGCTAAGTGGCCTCTCAGAAAGAGTTTGGGTGAATTAAGAAAAGAGAAGGAAAGAAATATTTTCATGCATGAAACAGTGGTAATGGTGTGAAAATGTTACTTTGACCTCAAGCAATTAGGTGATCTTTGTGGTAGGTAGGCGTGTGTGCCCTATGTTCTATAGTCCTAAATCTTGGTAAATTAATTCAACTCAGGCACGGATGCTGGTCTTTTATTATAATTCCTCATTTTCTTGGTTGATCACAAGGGGTTACTGATTTCCACTCAGCTAGCTGTAGTTGTGAAAATGCGGCCTGAGCCTTGCTTTGGAACTCAGGTTGCTATAGAAACCTTTGACTGGAGGTGGATGGATCATGGAGGTTTATTAATGAGAATTTCCCTGTTCTACCTCTGCGCTTGATCTGTGTGAAAATCCAAGAAAGGCTCATTAGTTTTTATATTAGTCAGGGTTCTCCAGAGAATCCAAACCAATAGGATGTACATAGATAAAGAGATTTATCTTAAGGAATTGCCTCACGTGATTATGATAATCAGCAAGCTAGAGACCCAGGAAATAGTATAGCTCTAGTTTGAATGCCAGCAGGCTTGAGATCAGAGAGTGGATGTTTTAGTATGTGTCCAAAGGCAGGGAAAAAAAATCATGTCCCATCTCAAGGTAGTTGAGCGGGAGTTCCTCCTTACTTGGGGGAGGGTCAGCCTTTTGTTTTTAATGCAGGCCTTCAACTGATTAGATGAGGCCCACCTGTATCAGGAAGGCCAACCTGCTTTATTTATTTATTTATTTTTAGATTTTATTTATTTATTTGACAGACCGAGATCACAAGTAGGCAGAGAGGCAGGCAGAGAGAGAGGAAGGGAAGCAGGCTTCCTGCTGAGCAGGGAGCCCGATGCAGGGCTCCATCCCAGGACCCTGGAATCATGATCTGAGCTGAAGGCAGAGGCTTTAACCCACTGAGCCACCGAGGTGCCCCTGGCCAACCTGCTTTAATAGTCCACTTATTTAAATGTTAATCTCATCCAGAAATACCCTCACAGACATACCTAGAATAATGCGTGGCCAAATGTCTGGGCATCCTGTGGCTTTAGTCAAATTAGCACACAAAATTAACGATCACAGTTTTCATTATCGAAGGCTACTTTTCAACCTAATCATTTGGTGATCAAAGCTGAAGTTTCTCTTTCCAATCAGCCCAACAGAATCTTCCCGCATCAGAGGAGAGTGTATTTTTGAGTTGATTGCTGTCTGGTTTCTTTCAGGGAAATCTGTCTTGAACTGAATGTTATCACAGTGTCAACTAATATTGAATAGAGGGCAGTGATCCTCAGAGAGTGACCTTGGAGCACCAGCACTGGTATCACTTAGGAAATTGTTAGAAATGTAAAATCTAAAAAAAAAAAAAAAAGAAAAAGAAATGTAAAATCTTGGACCCCACCCCCGACTTACTGAATTGGAAACTGAAAAATTGGTGTTTCAACAAGCCCTTCCTGGTGATTCTGACACATAGTCAAATTGAAAAACCAGTGGTCTATCCTACAACAGTGTTTCTTGAACTGAGAGCCATAGGTCTTCAAGAATATGCTTGGGGGATGAGATTTTTCTAAAAGAATGAGAGATGAAATGTTGATTTTTGACAAAAATCCAAAAAAAGCTAATATAAATATGTCCTAAGTAGCCTAAATGATCAATTTAGAAACAAATACTGCCATACCATTTCTTTGTCCATAATTTTGTGTCCACGCTAGTTTTCACGTGCATTGAATAGAATTCTTTTGCTACAAGTTCATGAGATGCATCTGTGCTCAGTGAATTGTTGTGGGAATTTGAACCTAGAAGCGTGATGGAACAATTGAGCTGTCATATAGGATGACAATATCTGCATGTCAGACATGTGGGACCTGTGCCCTAGCGGTCACTGTGATTCAGTTCCAGCAAACAGCATCACCTCCCATGTTGACTTCATGCTGCTAAATCGAATTTCATTGGTCTTGTAGATTTGTGTTACTTTTAAAGCTTGTTTTGGCTTTATTGTAGTTTGCATATACAAACCCAAGAACCTTAGGCTGAAATTTATATTTGCATCTATCTAAGTGACATAATAGTGAATGTAACTTATATGAACTTGGGTCTATACAAATTTACTCCTTTTAAAAGGAATTTGTGTTTTGTATCAGTAAGGATAGGCAAACTTTTGCAACAATATAAAAAAAAATTTATATAACTCAAAAGAAGTTGAGGGGGTTTTGCTAATTTGAGGTCACTCAGGGACCCAGGCTAGCTGAGGTTTCATTTTGACCTTAGCATTCTTTTTATTTATTTTTTTTTAAGATTTTATTTATTTATTTGACACAGAGAGAACACAAGCAGGGGGAGCAGCAGAGGGAGAGGGAGAAGCAGGCTTCCCGCTGAGTGTGGAACCCAACACAGGGCTCGATCCCAGGTCTCTGAGATCATGACCTGAGCTAAAACCAAGAGTCAGATGCTTAACCAACTCTACTACCCGGGCACCCCTGTAGGGAGCAGTTTTGATTTGCGATGACTAATGATGTTGGGCATCTTTTCATGAGCTTACTGGCCATTCGCTTATCACTTTTGGAGAAATGTCTGTTCAAATCCTCTATTTTTTAACTGGGTTGTCTTTTTAATGTTGAGTTATAAGCATTCTTTATTATTCTAGACACTAGACCTTTATCAGATATGTGATCGAACATTTCCTCCCATTCTGTGGGTCGTCTTACCACCTTCTGGGTAGTGTTTTTTGATGCCCAGAAGCTTTTAATTTTTATGAAGTCTAATTTATTTTTTTTCTTTGGTTGCGTATACTTTAGGTGGCACATCTAAGAATCTGTTGGTCACCTTCAATGACCGCAGCAGGATTCTATTGTGGCAAAATGGGCCCTGGTATTTGAAGCTTCCCCCTGGAAGTTCCACGTATTACTGAAGCTCACATTTCATAGGCTACAGAATGTCAGATGGTTTTACCTAATTTTAGGAGACAGAAAAGTGCAAACTTACTGTGTTCGAAAGTGGGGAAAATAAGAGAGAGTGTTAAACAGTGTTAAACAACACTAATCACTCCATGATTGAACTCACACTTGAGAAACACCAAAGTTGGAATCACCAAGAACAACATATGTTATATATTTTAGAACCAAAAGTCTGTCTTTACTGGTATACAACCAGATCTTATGTCCTTACCTTCTCTTAAGGTTCTGTATGAGAAGCAGTCCTGTGAAAAATTTTACATCTTCAGCAAGTTTAGGGCAAACTATATTGTTTGTTATGTTACTTGGTGGCTTTTACATAAGGAAATGCATAGTAATTCTTCTTAGAATTTAGTAACAGGAAGACATCTATTTCTAGATGAACTTACATGCCTCCCTTTTATTTTGTAATGGGAAAATGTTTACTTTTGTTGCCAGGAAGCTCAGAGCTGAAATTAACGACTGTCTCATAGCCTTCCAGTATATCTCATACTCTCTTGTTCAAATATCAAGATTTTTTTCTCTAAATGTTTATTTTTGCTGTTTTGTGTCATTTTTGTGTATGTGTGTGAGCTCATTCTTTTTTTTTTTTTTTTTTTTGCCATGCATGCAGTTAGGAGATAAGTTACAAATAAATTACAGATATTATTATCTTTTTCAATACAGTTCTTAGGGGAATGTTATGCTTAATTTTCAAATTTTCCTGATCATCCTACTGTGTTCATGCATCAAAAGTAAAATGCATTAAGAGTATAATGAACTTAGGACATGAAATTGGTACAACATGAGTAAATGTTGAAAAAAATTGGTGAAGTCACCTTTTCCTCTTAGCATCAACACTGGTAATTGCATGACACTCTCAATTTACCCTTTTGTGGGAGAGTGGTTTGGTAATTATATCACAAGCCTCAAAAACGTGCATACTGTTAGACTCAAAATTGAACTTCTGGGTATTTATCCTAAGAAAGTAATTTGAGAAGTGGGCAAATATTAATAGTTATATAATCACTAATGCTTTTTTAAAAATGAATTTGAGAGAAAGAGAGTGCATGAATGAGCAGGAGCAGGGGGAGGGGCAGAGGGAGAGAGAATCTGAAGCAGACTCCACACTGAGTGTGGAGCTCAACGTGGGGCTCGATCACACAGCTCTGAGATTATGACCTGAGCTGAAACCGAGAATAGGACCCTTAACTGACTGAGCCACCCAGGAGCCCCATATTTCCCAATGCTTTTGAAGCTTATGGTTGGTGTTTTATATATATTTTCTCGTTTAAATGGTAGGCACCACTGTACCCTCATTTAACAGAGGAGGAACGTGAGGCTCAGAGAGGTTAAGGGACTTGTTTGAAGCCACTTGCAGTTAAGAGGGAGTGCCTGGGACTTGAATCAAAGCCATTCAATTCAGAGTCTAGAATTTTAATTATTATTCCCAGTGCAGATAAGAGAGCAAAATTTGGAGACAGTAAAAATGTTCAACCATAAGAATTTGTTAAATAAATTAAGTCATACATTGGAATATGATGTCACCACCTACGGTGTTGCAAACTTGATTTATGGACAACGGGAAGCCATTCACCATATACTCTTTTTTTTTTTAAGATTTTATTTATTTATTTGACAGAGATCACAAGTAGGCAGAGAGGCAGGCGGGGGATGGGGGGAAGCAGGTTCCCCGCCGTGAGCAGAGAGCCCGATGTGGGGCTCGATCCCAGGACCGTGGGATCATGACCTGAGCTGAAGGCAGAGGCTTTAACCCACTGAGCCACTCAGGTGCCCCAATATCATATACTCTTGAGTGAAAAAGGCAGAAGAGAAAATAGCATCCCGGGTATGACACAAACACATGTGCATGGGTGTTTGTGTGTATGTGTGTATTTGGGTGTGGTATTAAAAAATACTGATGCCAGATCCATGAAATGAGATCAGACCTACCAAATTTGACCTCTCCAGACCACTGAACTCAGAGTCTCTGGGGGTTTGTCCTGAGCTTCGCTATTTGTGAAATACTTCCCAGGTTATTCCAATATGTTTCCAAGGTTGAGGACCGTGGTAAAGCAGGAAGTTTACCCAGAATTAAAACCGATTGTCTCTGAATGGCATGGGAGACTTTCCTTTACCTGTATAAACCCCATAACTTACTCTCTTATGTTCTAGAATGTAAATGTAAATATATTTATAGTGAAGATATGCAGTGTGTGTATGTGTGTGCACGTGCATGTGTGTGTGTGTGTTTGTCCATGTCCATGTGTTTGTGTGGGTTGTGCTCTTCCATGGAACGTGGGAGATGCCTGCATATAGATGCCTGCAGGACCAAGCCAAGTTCAACAGCCCTGCTTCTCCAGACAGCTTGGGCTGGTAAAGTCTTGGCCTGCCCAGGTACTCCAAACAGCCACTCCAGCAGCTTTCTGCATCCCTGCTGGGTGACCAGTCATCCCAGTTGGCCTAGGCCTCTCCTACTTTTAGCACCCAAAGTCTCCAGTCCCAAGAAACCTCCCAGTGCTGAGTGAACAGGACAGTTGGTCCCCCTGTTCCTGCTCTGCTAGCTGCTGTCATCCTTTCCCCCTACTCAGTCTCTCTCTGAGCCCCAACGCTGCCTGTCCTCCACTCTTCATCACCACCCAACACGACATGAGAAGGCGGGGTTGAAGCAAACCATATCAAGTTTGCTCCAGGGCCAAAATACAAATGAAAAATGAATTTTCTTTTTTCATCGGCCTTTTGTTTGGAAGGAGGAGGGTATCTGTAAGCGCAACAGTACCAGGAGTTACTCTCTTTTATTTTGCTCTGGGCTTTCCTTAATAGCCTTGAACATGCTGAGTTTTCTAATTTATGGGAAAGCTATGGTATTCTTGCTGAGTAGTCCATTTCTTTAATATTCCTGAATCATAATACATTTCTCTAGGCTATGTTAGAGGCCTGCCAGCCAGTCCTTCATCATGACTTAAGCTTTCGTAGGATTTTACAAAAAGCTGGCCTGGATTCTGCATAGGTAATTCTAGAAATGGAATCCAAAGAGTCTGTTTTTCCCAGGCCTCCTTTTCTAAATTATTGTTTGATCTCATCATACTCTGCTAAACCTTGGGTCTTGTTTCAAATTGCATATCACTCTTTTTATATGGCTTGACTGATATAACAAACCTTATTGGAAATACCTACAGTACATCAAACTCTACTGGTTACTCACAATATTTGAGGTGTAACACCATTGCACATATATTACTCTTTTTCTTAAACTTGGTGCATCAGAAAATTTCCCATTCGTTCGCACAACTGTCATCCTCCCTCATCAGTTTCCACTGAATAATGGCACACACCTGACCCAAGTCAGTTACACCAAAGTGACGATATATTAAAAAAAAAAAAAAGTAAGAACCAAAGCTCCATTCCCAAGCTGCAGTAAGATCTAGTTTGTCAGTTGTAACTGAGGATTCGAGGCCAAGATTGTGTGAGGGAGGGTGGGGATTGTATGCTGTCTTTGTGAAAATGGACCCTGGATATCATTATGAACTAGACGTGGGTGAAATATTTACCCTCTTTCTGCTAAGGCCACTCACTTAGGGAAAACTGCTTTCATTACACGAAATTTCCTCCAGTCTCCTTATCCAATTCAGAGAGCCTTGGGACATTACAAAATTGTTCTTTTTGCAAGAGCCTAAATAGCTATTATTCCTCTAAATATTGTAACATTTCCTTCAAAATGTGAAAGGAAGATTAACCCACCTATTTAATGAGCTAGTATATTGGCAAGCATAGGGCCAATGGCTTCTCTCTTTCTGTGAACTCCTGGCTGGTTACAGACAAATAGATAAAAAATTGAGTAAACAGAACTTGCTTTCTACCCATCATGTCATGACAGGGGCTGCTTCCACCTCTTCAACTGTGAAGACACATCTTCCTCCTGGAAATATATGGGGGGTAGAAAAGCCAACATCCTGGGCTTCTCTTTCAGGAACCTTTAGATCACTGGCTACCTTGGGTATCCCTCTCGCATGCTCTTAAGAAACACTTCCCGTTCCACATATGTTCCTCTTTGGTGAAATGCCATGCTTTGAATACAAATAACTCAGCCAATGTTAATTCCCTCCAAAATCCAAAATTTCCCATCCTTCAAGACCCTGCTCAAATGCCCGATAACCTCCAGGTAGGAAGGACCTTTCTCCCCTGCTCCCCACTCCTCAAATCTCTTTCCTTCCACAGGAAAGACCGCCATGTCCAGGATAACCTGTCCCTGTCCCCCAGCCCCCACAGCAGTGTGCTAAATCAGAGAGGGGGTCTCCAGATCAAGTTTTTCTTTAGTCCAGCCCCCATCAAGAATACTAGTCAGTCTGGTCCCTGCCGTGGGTGACCTGGTAAATTTAAGCATCTTCCAATGACAGACATTAATTAAGGGTGAAGGTGATAAAGAATGAAATCTGAGATTGCATTAAGAAAATAAATATTTCCAGGGCACCTGGGTGGCTCAGTGGGCTAAAGCCTCTGCCTTCGGCTCAGGTCATGATCCCAGGATCCTGGGATCGATCCCCATATCCGGCTCTCTGCTCAGCAGGGAGCCTGCTTCCTTCCCCCCCCCCCCCCCTGCCTGCCTCTCTGCCTACGTGTGATCTCTCTCTGTCAAATAAATAAATAAAATCTTTAAAAAAAAGAAAATAAAATAAATATTTCCTTCTTTAGTTCTGCTTTGGGGAGTCACTGGACTTCCATCATTATGTGGCTGAGCACTTAGCATCCTTCCATTGGTTTTCTCTCTTTGGCCTGGTTGGGAGGAATCCATCAGTATGAAGGAGGAACTAAGTGTCTTTAATGGACCTTTTGTCACTCAAAGAAGGCTGTGGCATTCCATCAAATTTTTAGGTTCTTTCTGTTTCATTTAATTTAGTGTTTCTCAGTAGGGGTCCTATGGGTAATTTGTCCAGGACATTTCTACTTTGACTACTATAGTATGTTAAGCATCCTTGCTTCCCCCCATGTCCCAACAACCCCAGAAAAGACCACTGTCAACGGTGGTTGAGAAAATGCTATTTTTACATAAATGCTTGCATATTATAGCTGGTAGAATTCTAAGAAGATCCCCAATGACCCACACACTTGTCTAATCTCCTTGAACATGGGCAGAAACTATGAACATAATGAGATACATGATTATGTTCTGTGAGATGAGAAAAGGGAGCTTATCCTGGTGAACTGGGCCTAATTAGCTCGTGTCCTTTTGAAGCAGAGGATGACGTCAGACATTTAAAGCAAAAGACATACCCTTGATGGCTTGAAGGTGGGAGCCATATGGTGAGGAGTGGAGGAGGTCTTCAGGGGCTAAGAGAAGCCTGGCTGACCCTCATGGAGGAAATGGGGGATCTCAGTCTTACAACTGCAAGGAAACAGATTCTGCCAACTACTTGGATGGGCTTGGAAGAGGACCCTGGGCCTCAGATGACCCCCGGACTGGACCCCAGCCCAGGCTTACACCTTGATTTCAGACCAGTGAGATCTGGGCAGAGAACCCAAGCAGACTTCTGACCTATAGAGCTGTGAGAAAATCAGCTGTGGTGATTTGTTACACATCAGTAGAAAGCTAACACCCACACATTTGTCTTTAAAAAGTATATAGATTTCTTCAATAAGATTTAATGTTCTCAATTATAGGAGTGGTCCCGGCTTCAGCTGGGGACTACTGTCATACCCAGCCATCATGCCCCAGGACACCTGGTCATGGCAGAACTCTATTAACACCTGCCTAGTGAATGAATGACATTGTTAGGCTCCCCTTAAAGGTTGAGGGTAGGGAGGGAGAAAAAAAATGTCCTTCATAAAGTTATCCCAATTCAGCAGAACAACATGGGCTAGTATCTACTTCTTTCGAGGCACAAAAAACAATACTGTTACATACAGATTTCTTCCAGTGGCTGAAGATTTTCAGTCAAACTTGATTTTTCCTGGACTTCCCTGCAAGGTTTCCTTCCTTGGCAAGGATATAAGAAGAAAGCGCCACATCAGCATATAAATTTATTAGTGTTAGTCTACCGATCCCCTCCAGCATCTGTATAGTCTACCAGACTGTTGGAAATGTCAGGGTAATAATTTTGATTTTATAGTTGTCTTTCCTAATTCCCAGTATGTCTCAGGTCCCCGTGGCAGGACAGTAAGCCAGTGGTGGCTGAGGCCATCGCTAAACCCTCGTTTGGCTCCCTGTGCTTCCTGTCCTGGGACATGGTGCAGAGTGGTGGTGAAGGGCTGGATTCTGGTCAGAGCCCATGGATTGAAGTCGCAGGCATATCCGTCGTGGGATGTGTCTTTATCTCCCCACTTGGCCAAAGGAATGATAGTAGCGCTGTTTCACGGGATAGCTGAGGAGTGAACAAACTAATGTATGTAAAGTACTTAACGTAGTGTCTGCTGTTAGGCAGCACTCCAATATTAGCTATTATTGTTCCTGCCAAATATGAAAGATTGATTTCTGTGAATTTAAGAAATGTTTGCACTTTCCTTTCTGTGTTTCTATTGCAAAAACAATGGTTTTCCAAATATAAAATGACATATTCTTAATATATTTTTCTGAATGAAACCTCCTGTATATTCTCATTGGGCGACTCTGTGGGACAGGTTCCCTGTTCTGAGAATCCCATTCACAGCTGTGGCGTGTGTGTGTGTGTGTGTGTGTGTGTGTAGTGGGGGGGTTGTCTTGTCCAGAGGGAGCCACGTTCAGGCTGTTGGCCCTAAGTTCTTGCAAAACCAGGTGTTGCCTTTTGTGGGGGCTGTGGTGCATATGATTTAGAGATAAGAGCCGGGTAGGAGAGGCCATATAGAATTTTGGCTTCAGGAACAGGGAGGCTACACTCCTGTAGGTTGGGCCCTAGGTTGCTCAGGGAGAACGGAAAAGGCTTTCCAGAGAAGGTGAGGTAGTAACTTTGAGCTGCTTTTTTGTAGAGCAGAGCAAAAGGGGGCAAGTCCCAGGGAAGAATTGCCAGCGAAAGCCACCTGTGGCACTTTCAGAATCTTGTTTTAAAATGGCATGTAGATTTCAACAACATGCTTGCACTTGAAAAACACAAACTCCCCACAGCGCTGGTGTTTACGAGTGTGGACTTGCTTTGGCATCCAGTGTAATTTTTTTCTGGCCACAAAACTGCCATTCTTCCCATCTGCTCCCTCAAGTAAATCTTTGTGAAAGAGGAGTTCCAGCTGGGGCGATCTGGGTCGCCTTGTTAAAAATGGGCTGTGGATGGGCAAGGGAAGGGACTTCCCTGTCTCCCAGCTGAGGAGAGCATTATACAGGCACTTCCTCATGAACAGGACGTGAGGAGAGGGGAGCTCTGTATTTACAACCAGAGAGACCAAAGTGGCATCGACTCTGTTTACCTTTCTTGGGCTATTGAGGGATCAGAACTGCTTTGTTCAGGCCCCTCCTAGGGGCAGGGGGAGGGGTGGGGAGATCCTCTTACCGAGTACCAAGGGGGAGGGCTCCTAGAGTGGGTGCAGTAAAGATTCTCTGGGCCCTCATGGCTTGGTTACATTCCAATGACCATCTGTGTGATAGTTTCCGCCCTTTCTTAGCACACTTATTTTTGCAAAGATTAGTGCTCTATTGGGAGCCTGTGTAGGGTTGCCAGGTAAAATATAGGGCCTTTTGTATTTGTAACATACAAAAAGTTAAATGGAAATTTCAGATAAACAATTTTTTTATTGTTATGTTTGTCACCATACAGTACATCATTAGTTTTTGATGCAATGTTCCAAGATTCATTGTTTACGTGTAACATCCAGTGCTCCATGCAATCTGTGCCCTCCTTAATACCCACCACCAGGCTCACCCATCCCCCCATCCTCCTCCCCTCGAAAACCCTCAGTTTGTTTTTCAGAGTCTGCAGTCTCTCATGGTTTGTCTCCCCCTCCGATTTCCCGCAACTCACTTTTCCTTTCAAATAAACAATTTTTTTTAGTGCACATCCGATACAACATTTGTGAATACTTATTCTAAAAAAAATTATTCTTTTGCTTATCTGAAATTCACATTTAACTTTTTTTTTTTTTTTTTTTTTGGGTGTAATCTGGCAATCCTAGCTCTATGGGGCCTGGTGACCTGGGCCGCAGGGAGGTAGCACACACCAGGAAGATAGCAGGGTTCATTTCCTGGTGGGCTTTTGTGTGGTGACCTGTGATGACAAAGTGACAGCAAGAAGTCCCCTCCCCAAGAAGTCTGCTAAGTAGCAGAAAGGAGCCTGATTAAGAGTATCCTGCATTCCTTCCTAATCAGACTAAGAAAATCTCCCCTTCTCAAACCAGCCTTTCCTTCTAGAAGACCCACTCCGCTGGCTGTGACCAGTTGTCCATATGCCAGGCCTGGCCTCATCCCATCCACTGGTGAGCTGTTTATCCTCCATTACTAACCCAGGAAACGACTCCCGTGTATCCTGCCAAGGGGTGGTACCGAAATGCCTTGGCTGAAGAGCTGATAACAAAGAATGAAATCAGAAATCCAGTGTGAAGAGAGCGTAATTGGGAGGTATGGCAGGCAGTTGCAGTAGGGGAAACTTGATAGTTTGATAGACCAGTGTTCAAAGCCTGGCACTCGGGCTTCCTTGTGGATGGATCCAGGGACGTGGTCTCTGTTATCTCATCTCTAAAGTGGGACTGATTGTGATATTTTTACCTCACAAAGTTGTGAGAAGTTTCAATGAGATGGTATAGTCAAGAGAGTGTGTTATTTGCCAAGAGCTAACTTAATCACAGTGCTATTGCCACATCCACGTAGTAGTTCAGTCTACCCCATGCCACCCATGATTGTCAGGGTGCCATGATTGCCCCGTGTCACAGAAAGGGGATGTCTTTGCTTGATCTTAGCCAAGAGGCTGGGAAGCAATGGAAAGGGGATGTCTTACCATGCTTCCTTTTTGACAGCAGAAAGCAGCTGACTGCCTTCTGAGGGTCCTACTAGAAGGACTCTGGTGTTCCTTGGCACCATAATCAATGGCTACACTTGGGTGGATCAGCTCCAGCTCCAGTGTGGGGTGGGATTGGGGGTTCCCCATTATTTCCATGAGTTCCCACTCTAAACCTCTTCATATCAACATTAAACTTAGGTAAACACTGTTAGCACTGCAGAGTCAGCTTCAGACAAGTCCTGGTCCGCACCCCCTGCCCTCCCGTCCAGTCAGACCACAGCCCAGGCCCCTGTGTAAAGACCTTGGGAGCCATCACTCAGCCAGATGAGAAGTGTCTGAGCCACCAAGCATGGGCAACTTTTCCTGCAGAGAGGCCACCAAGGTTCTTAGAACACTGGCTCTGTAAGAACACACAAAACCAGATAGGAGACATTTGAAAGTTCCAGGATTTAGTTGAAATCTTCTTTATTAAGATTATCTAGCTAATTAGATACGTATCAGAATGCAGTGATGTATGTATTGCAATAGAGAATGCGTGGGTAAAGGGCAGGCTTAATGGGACCAATAGGCTTTTAAAAAGGGCATTCCGAGAAAGTTTCAGTGACATTTTAATGCAACTGATTACATGTAAGGATGGGGGAGGCTTGTTTTAGGGGCTGGACCATAGACCCTGGGCCAAAGAGGCTGGGGCTGCCTGGGGATTTGGGCAGCTGGAGGGGGCAGGGCCCGCACGGTGGCCTTCTGTCTCATTGGGTCTGCTGTCCTCGACCTGGCAGCTGGGGCCAGCCTTGCCCCTCCGCCCACCACTGCCCTGGGGAGTCAGCTGACTGGTGAGCCATCCCACAGGGGTGGTGTGCACTGAGTTCTCTCCCAAGGAGAGAGAGTCTCCCAAGGACTCCATATTTCACTATCTCCACGTGCCAAGGAGGCAAGATAGTGCTGCGGAGATAACAGCTTTTACTCATTCCTTTGTAGTTGGGCCCGAGGAGGAGCCAGAAGCACTGGGATGTGGGTAATAAGTCCGTCGCACAGCACACCGATAGAACATAGCGTCTGGGACATGAGGGCTGGGGAGCGTGTGCCTGAGTGATGAGGGCCTTAGGGTGTTATCCTCCCTAACGTTCCACTTTTGGAGCTATGCGGGTGCGGTCACGTCATCGTGGCTGGTGTGAGCAGCCAGCTGTGACAGGGAGGGACAGGCCAGGGTCAGCGTGGCAAACACTGTGAAGTCTTTCCATGATGTGATCATTGAGGGTTTAGCTGTTGCCGGCTCTGAGTGAGGACGGAGGGCAGAGATATTTTGCCTTGTGCACAAAGACAAAAGAGGGCAGACGGTTGCTATTGTCACCACCAAACCCAGTCAGATGCTGCCAGGTCGGCTTTCCTCTGGACCTGTGATCTCCCGAGATGACCAAATTAGCTTTCATACTCAGAGAGGGGACCCATCATATTCAGGGGTATTTCTTTTTGTCTCGGGGACATCGTGGCTTGGCATTGTTTTTCTTCCATCTGATCTTAGCGTGTCCTGGTACTCAGCTCTCACTGCTGGCTCAGGTCTGTTTCATGCTGCTGTTCCCAACTGTCCCTTCCTCCTGGAGATGCTGTTACACTGCGAGGACCAGATGACTAGAGGCTGCTGACATCTTCCTCTGGTAGGGAATATGCAGTGCTAAAGGGACTTGGTCTCATCAGTGCCCTGGGGCTTTGCTGAGCGCAGAGGAGTTCCCCGGCAGGCTGGTGGAGAAGCCTGCGGAGGCTATCCCGTGTTAGTGCCTGGTTTACACAAGCCGTCTTCGTGAGAGCAGGGGCTATAGCTCTCTCACTAACGATTGTCCGAATGCCCCACCTCTCCCACCTTGCCCCAGACATGCACCTGTATCTTGCTCAACCCCCTTCTTTTCTCCCCAGGTGACTGGTTAGTTTATGAGTTAATTATACTCAAGAGGGCCAAAGTATTTTTTTTTTTAATTTTTTTTTATTTGACAGAGAGAAATCACAACTAGGCAGAGAGGCAGGCAGAGAGAGAGGAGGAAGCAGGCTCCCTGCGGAGCAGAGAGCCCGATGCAGGGCTGGATCCCAGGACCCCGGGATCATGACCTGAGCCAAAGGCAGAGGCTTTAACCCACTGAGCCACCCAGGCACCCCAGTACTTTTTTGTTTTTAAGCCATGGCGGTGAACTAGCTTCTCCTCCTGCTGCCTTCCTGAGTCACTGGCTGGTCCGGCTGCCAGGAAGAGAGGAAGAGCTGGGTGGAGGAGGGAAAGGTGACTAATAACAGGGGAGAGTGTTTAGCCTGGAGAGCGATCTCCCTGCTTTCTTTACGTCAAGTCATTGTGTGGACCGAGCGTGTTTGTGGGTGTGCGTGTGCACGCGTGTGCCGGCACGTGCTGGAGCCTTGTGCGAGAACCAGCGCTTTCTCATCGTCCTCTGAGGCACTTGGTGTGGGCCAGTGTTCTGAGGTCCTGTCTTCTTCTTGCAGTCAAACTCAAGTCCAACGGACCTTGTGCAATTCATTTTTTAAATCATGTTCAGTGAATGTTCTTGGATTTGCTAATGCTCGCACCTCCTTGGGTAGATCGGGGTGGGCATGAAGTATACTAAATCCTTCACAAAGGCCTTTTCCCTTTTTTTCAAATATCTGTTTTTCCAAAACCGTAACAAAAAAAAAAAAAAAAAGCCTCTACTCCTTCAAAATGGAAGTCCCTCCACAAATGACTGTATTGACAGAGAAAATAAAATCCTTCAGCTAACTTCTGGCTTCCTGGGCCCTGAGAGGAGGGAGAGAGGTCAGGCCCTCAAACATTACACCTCCATCCACCCCGGAAAGAGGATCTGTGCCCTTATTTAGAATGTATTTACACAGTTCGGTGGCCACTGAATGAGCCTGTTTAATGAAAGGCTGGGCTTGGATCTAGACGGGCTGGTTAGAAATCATTATGAGTAAATATGTGTGGAGATTTATTTTTCATCCCCCAGAGGTCTTTCGCGGGTTCCTGAAGATAAATACGTGTGTGGCGTCCAGTTTGTATTTCCCCAGCCCAACGTAGTGCCGAGGTAAGTGGTTTGCTTCTTCCACTGAGCTTGTTAACAGGCAGAAAACAGCTCTCCTCCTCAGGCAGCAGTGACGGGACAAGCCTGCCTGGGAGACCACGCCTGGGCAGCAGCCTCTTCCTCAACCTAGAATGTTAGGGCAGGCACGGGCTGGTTGTCATGCCAAGCAGTCTCACGCCGTCAAGGAGTGGATCAGCTGGCACCAGATGAGTTTTGCTTTCCATTCTGGAAGCCCCATTGCCTCTCCTGTGTGAATCCACAATGCCATTTGGGTGTTAGGCAATTCAGGGCTGGTGGACAGCATGCTCAAGAGTCTGGCAGAAAGGGGCACCTGGGTGGTTCAGTGGGTTAAGTCTCTGCCTTCGGCTCAGGTCATGGTCTCAGGGTCCTGGGATCGAGCCCTGCATTGGGCTCTCTGCTTGGCGGGGAGCCTGCTTCCCTCCCCCCGAGACCCCCCTCCTCCTGCCTGCCTCTCTGCCTGCTTGTGATCTCTCTCTCTGTCAAATAAATAAAATCTTAAAATAAAAAAAGTCTGGCAGAATGGAAATATCTTGAATTTCTCTGTGTTCTTTCTGGAAAGCTGATTTGAATTTTCTCTCAAATTTTCTTTCTTTTTCCTTTTGACTCTTAACACTATTCCAAAACAAACCAGGAGATGTTAGCTAAGACCAGGATTAAAAACAAATTGCTTTTTGGTTGGTTTTTGTCTCTTTTCTTGGGTAAAAGACAAGGGAGAAGGAATTATAGAGTATTTCATGCTTTTAACATACATTTTTATTTATTTCACTACAAATTAGGAAAGTAGGCCTAAGGTTACTCCATAAAGGACATGACTGGTCATTTTGGAGTGCATTATCATTAGCATAAAATGGGGTTAAAAAGAGGTCTGAGACTCTTCCATTTATTTTACGGCTCCATACTTGAAGATGACAGAGGTCTTAGAAATTGGTGTCTGAATACATTTAGGAAATATCTTCAGCTAAGACTCAAAACACTCTTTACCATAAGGAATGGCTAGTACTGTAACCTAAGAAATACTATATACTCATATCTATAATCCTGAAATGGGCACACAAATTCATGGATAGACTTGAAGAAGACTGAAGTCACCTGTCTCAGACTTAAAAGAGCCTAGACTGTTTGAATTCAGTCTGTAGGACTGTATCAATCTCCTCCTGCAAGAAGAGTCAGTGACTGATGATTTTAAGATCATTGCTGGAAGTTCAGGGCTGAAAGCTGTTAGGAAATCCTGTTCCTTGGGTAGCTCACCATCCACTCTATGTGGATTGTCCTGACATGGGAAAACAGTGCAGGAGGCCAGTGAACTTTTAGAGAAACTGGCAGCCCAGCAGACATGCTGACGCCAGCAGGAGACCAGCGGGAACTGAAGGTCTTTGTACCAGGAAGAAAACAGGGCTTCTTCCTTGAGGGAGAGGGAGCCCTGCCCCTTGGAAGGTCCTGGGCAGGAACTTGGTAGTGAAGCCTGGGGGAAGGGCCAGGAGATGGGTGAGGTGCTGTGTGCATGGGGAGAGGAACCTGGAGCTCTCCAGCTTGAAACAGAACAGGAAGTGGCCATACGAAGCGGGTAGGACAATGCCTGAAATGCCCATCAAGATGTGACCCTTCTTCTTGTGGGAAACCCCTCCTTGTTTTCAGTGAAATCTCTCAGGAACTGCTTCATGCCAACAGCTTTATTTTGGGAACCAGTGAAAGGGCTGCATTTTGCTTTAGGGTTGTTGGAGGAACCAAACAAGAATGGTGTGCAGATTCAGGATGGAGGAAGACACAAGCCCCCCTGGGAGTTAGCACAATTCTGGGGGAGGTCTTTGGACCTGAGGCTGTACAATTGCTGTGATCAAGGCAATTTCACCTAGATCTTACAGGGCAAATAGATCTGCAAGTGGCATCTTTCAAATAACGTCTACATGAATATTTGCTCTTGAAACTCTTGTGCTATGGGGCTCGCTGGGCAACTCTGTCCTTCGATTCTGCTTTCCTGCCCAGACAAAGACCGTGCGGGAAGAGAGGATCCCGAGCGAGCTTTGGAACCTCCGCGGGCCCTGGGGGAAGGGACCAGCGCGGCGGGATGCAGAGCGGAGCTGGGCCCCCGGGGCACGTGGCGCGATCGGTGGGCAGCGGCCCGCGGGAGGCGGGCGGTGCTGTCAGCGGTGGGCGGTGCCCCGCGCTGCGCGCTCCGGGACAGCTGGCTCGCTCAGCGGCAGCGCGGCGAACGGTGACAGGTTCTGCAAATAACAGCTGCGGAGCAATCTTTATGTTTGGACAACGTGGGAAGGGCCATTGTTCACAAATTGGTCTCTTCAACAACACCTGCGTGCACAGATAATAATCCATTGTCGCTCTCCGGCTTTCAAAGACAAAAGACAGCCACGGAGGGAGGAGCAAGCCGTTACTGGAGATAGCAGAACAACTTTCGAACCGAGGAAAGTGCAAACGAGGACTTCAGGTTCTGTTCCTGGATCCGCCTGGGACAGTAATTCACTGCGCCTTCTCTTTCGTTTGCCGGTGGTGAGCGCCACCTCTTTTATCCTTGCAGGCCACCCGGCTGCCTCCCGGGCCATCACTTCCTGTGCAGTTGCAAAGCGTGCTCCCTTGCAAATGAGCGATCAATACTAGTAATGTGGCCCCGGGATAGGAAAGGTCACACGTGTGTATGCAAATCGAACGGTTTACGAGGTGCAGGTGGTTTGAACTCCTCCGAGATTTTAGTATTAGCATGTCAAAGCTAAAATGAAACCAAGGCATCTATGCACTGTCTCTTCCCCTGGCTCTAGGAGGACAGCCCTCTTGATCCTTCTGTGTGAAATCATGTGATGGCGGCAGGTGTGGCCATCCCATGGCTAATGCATCCAGTACCTTCCATTCGTATAATGCCTTGCAGTAGAACGTTAAGTAGTTTGCTCACGTGCACTGTCTCCTTTGAGGCTCGTCGTATGTCCAGTACGTTCCATGTTCACAATGCTTTGCAGTTTGTTAGGTCTTCTTAGTTGCCTTTTCTGGTTTCGGCTTCATAAGGACAGTGTGAAGTCTGTGGCGAGAAAAAGCTCCTCTTTAACAGAAGAGGAACCAAGGGGACCAAGTCTGGTGTTACGTCGACGATACTACTGGCGACAGCTACAGCATATATTGGGTTATTTGGATCTTTTAAAAATTCTTTCTTTTCCCTTTATTAAGCAGCTATGACGAGGGCCACGATTAGGTAATAAGCTAGAGATACAGGAGACAGTCCCTGTCCTCACTGCTGTCTCCCATCGGAGCCTCTAGCCACATATGGCTGTTTAAATTTAAATTAAAACAAAATAAAATGTAAAATTCAGCTTCTCAGTTGTACCAACCACATTTAAATTTCTCAATGGCCATATGTACCTAGTGGCTACTGTGTCGGATAAGGCAGAAAGTTCTGTTGGACAGCATTGTGTTTAGAGGCTAACAATCCAGTGAAATTTAAGAAAATGTCTCTTCTTTTCTGTCCTGTTTGCTTTGTTCTTGAAATTCAGTTGTTTCTTGGTGTATGCGTGCTTCTTGCTTTCTAAAAGATAGCTTGAATAATTTTAGTTTCTCAATAAAGAGGTTAAATGTCCATACAATAGGGGCATTCATTTTGATGCATGATTTAGTGAGTTTTCACTAATGTAAACAATGTAGTCACTGCCATTTTGAAGACACAGAACTTGTATGGCATCTTTCCAAAATGTTCCCTTGTGCCCCTTCTCAGCCATTCTTCCTCCTAACCCTCGTTCTAGGCAAACACTGGCCTACTTCTATCTTTATGTACTAATTTGTAGTTTCTACAGTGTTAAAAAATGGAATTCTACAATTTTCACTCTTTTTCTGGAGTCTTTCACTCCGTTTGAAGTTCATCCATGGGATTTATCCACCTTGCTACATGTATTGGTAGTTAGTTCCTTCTTATTGCTGAGGACTGTCCTTTCTAATGGATGAATGTATTGCAGTCTGCTTATCCACTCACTCACCTGCTGAGGGACATTTGGGTCGTTTCCAGTTTTGGCTATTATGAATATTTGCATACCTCTCTTTGTGAGGACGTGTTTCCACTTCCTAAAAGTGAAACTTCTAGGTCACAAGGTAGTATATATTTAACTCTAAGAAACTACCAGACTGTTTCCATAGTGACTATACCATTTTGCATCCAATTTAGCAAGGTTACAGAATTCAAGGTCAAGATATAAAAAACAATTCTATTTCTTTATGATAGCTATGAATAATTAGAACTAAAAATTCAAAAATACCATTGATAACAACATAAAATATGAAATATGTAGGGTTAAATTTAACAAAATATATGTCTGACCTGAACACTGAAAACTACAAAATGCTGCTGAAAGATGTATTAAAGGACCTTAATAAATAGATATATACTGTGCTCATGGGTTGGAAACTTGATCTTAAGATGTTATTTCTCATGTTTGTTTGTTTTTGAGTAGAAACTGGTAAACCAAAAATAGAACTCCAGAGACTCTAGAATAGTCAAAACAATATTGAAAAGAAGAACAAAGTTGGAAGGTTTACATGACTCCATTTCAAAAGTTGTATTAATGCAATGATAATCAAGACAGCATGGTTCTGGTATAAAGATAGTCTAGGTAGAAGGTACTAGAGAAGGATTACAACAGGTAAAGATTTAAGAAAAGATTTATGGAAAGGAGTCTAACTAGCAGCTTTGGGCTTATAAAGAGGAATTTGTGGGGAAAACAGAAAAATCTAATGGAGATTTTTTATCAATTTGTTTGCTGTTTGGTATGTGATGTAATTCTTCCTTGGTGACAACCCTGAATCTTCAATAAAGTTCTTAAACTCAGAGGATGCTTGGTTTAAGTAAAATTGTCATAGAAAGTCATAGGGGGCAGAATCAAGATGGCAGACTCAGACCAAGGAATGGAGTCGAGGGGCAGGAAATATCAAGAGGACATAGTAATTAAGATCCGGAAATATAGTCTATATAAGTGGAATATAGTCAGTGAATGCCTGAAGTAAGATCAGGCATTTTATAAACGTATGAGGATTTTTGGATGTTCCAGATTTTTGGATGTTCTAGTTCCACTGTGGAAATAGAGTTCAGACCACAGTCAGCCAGACTCTCTGTGGCCAGGTAAAGATTTTTCTTATGCGAAGGAGAATTTCTGAATCCAGTGATGGCATATAGCACAATTTCAGAGGGCACTGTTTTCCTGTTCTCTGAATTCTTGGTGAAAGCTGGTTCCCGGAGTTGTGCCACCCAACTCAGCAGCCCTTATTGATTGAGTCTGAAAACCAGCATTTTACAAAAGGCTATGGGAGTATGAGGTTTGCGGCATAATCTCCAAAAACCATGTATTACCTATTTCATGTTTCTCAGCCATGTCCCTATAATATGTTCCTTACTTTATAAACCTTTCCCATTAGACAAAGACCCATTAGAAAGGACATACAAGGGACAAAAGCCATGTTATCAAATGGGACTCCCACAAGGAATTCTTTTTTTTTCCTTTTAAGTTTATTTAAGCCATCTCTGCACCCAGTGTGGGGCTGGAACTCACCACCTTGAGATCAAGAGCCGCAGGTTGCATGGACTGAGCCAGCCTGAGGCCCCAAAAGGAATTCTTTCTTTTTTAAGGGCGGGGGGGGGGGGCAGAGGGAGAGAGAGAATCTTAAGCAGGCTCCATGTCCAGCGCTGAGCCCCACAGTGGGCTTGATTTCCTGACCCTGTGATCATGACCTAAACTAAAATCAAGAGTACCAGCCTTAACTGACTGAGCCACCCAGGCACCCCAGGAATTCTTTCTTTAGCCCTTCAATCTTCTCTGATTTGGGGAGTCAGAAAAAGGAAGGAAATCTCTTTATTCACACAGCCTGGATTAAACTGTATGTGTAGTTCATTCTACCTAGGTCTCAATTTCATATTTCTTTTTTTTTTTTAAAGATTTATTTATTTGAGAGAGAGAGAAAGAGAGGCTCTCCAGAGCCCCACGTGGGGTCAATTGGACCTTGAGATCATGACCTGAGCTGAAATCAAGAGTCCGATGCTCAACTGACTGGGCCACCCCGGTGCCTCTCAATTTCATATTTCAAGTCATTTACAGAGTCCTTTCCATTTAGGTGTTCCAAATAATTAGGCATGTCCAAAACAGAAAGTAAAGCACTTTTATTGTCCTTTCACATCCAACATCCATTTCCTCTTCTTTTGTACCCGATTTCCCTCTGGGGAATCATCCTGCCCGTCACTTGGGGTAGGGTTGGCTGTTCTCCCAGCACAGGGCAGAGTGTCCCACCCCACCAAAGACAGCCCACGTATCACATTCCCTGGCTTTTCTGATTGGTTTTCACATGGGGCACGTGAGCTCAGCTGGGTCAATCAGAGCGAAACTCTAACCGTGGAAAAGGCTTCCGTCTAAGCCACGTCTAAAATTGGAAGTGTCGAGCACCTAGTGGCTCAGTTGGTTAAATGTCTGCCTTCAGTTCAGGTCATGATCCCAGAGTCCTGGGATCAAGTCCCACATCTGGCTCCCTGCTCTGTGGGGAAGCCAGCTTCTCCCTCTCCCTCTGCCACTCCCCCTGCTTGTGCTCTCTTTCTCTCTGTCAAATAAATAAAAAATCTTAAAAAAAAAAAAAATCGGAAGTGTTACCAACAAGTCCCTTTATCCCCCTTTAAGTTAGTTGGGTCAGGTTCTATATTACCACCAAGTGAAACAAACCTAAAGGAAATGCTGGATTTATGGCGACATCCTCCAAATTCACCCCAGCTTTCTGTATTTGTTGTCGAAGTGGCATGACTGCTGTTTCCGTCTCAGGCCGCGTTAACCGCGGTAGCAGATGACTCCCGGGATGTCAGTCGCCGCTGTGTGAAGCCCAGCTGCTGTTTGTGTCTGGCAGGCTGCCTTCCATGAAGTCGTTCAGAGGCCTGGCTCCTTCAGTCTGTGGGTCCGACCTCCTCCTCATCCATCGGGAGGATGAGGAAGGAGAGTGGAGATGAATATGTGGAAGGTTTTCATGGACCAGCCCGGATGAGAATCCCATTGCTCTGGTTCCCAGTCCTTGCTCAGAACTCGGTTAGTGGATTAACCAACTGCCCGGGAGGCTGGGAAAGGTTCTAGCCATGGCCCCATGAGAACCAGGAGGATGCCCTCAAGCGTCAGGATTAAAAAATGTAGTCATTTGTTACTTATTCCTGGCCTGGAATTACTTTCGCCAGCTGGTCACTGAGTCCTGTTAGTTTTTATTTAGCAGTACCTCTCTCTCTCTCTCATTGCTCCCTTCTCCTCCCTTCTCTCTGCCACATCCCTAACCCAGCCCCAACTGTTGCTTTCTGGTGCTTCAAGCCATTCTGCATTCCCCTTCACCAGGCTTCTCAAGGGCAGCGGCTGCCTTCCCCAGCTTTGTATTCTCAGTGCCTCCGGGCACCTCTGAAGAATCAAGAAATGTCTGCTTCATGAAAACCTGACAGACTCATCTTCCTTATGTACCAATTTGGGCATGTCATCCCCTTGCTCAGAAATCTTCAGGAGATCTTACAGCTTATCCTGTCAGCTTTGCATTTATCTTCTTGCCTTCAAGTGCTCAGGCCTTAATTTCTATCCCCTTCCAGAAGCTTCTCCTCGACTCCCCGGGCCCCGTTCTGGGTCAAGTGGGTTCTGTCTTCTGGGTCCCTGAAGGTATTACTCTGCCTTTCCTAAAATGCTCTCCTCTTTTCCCCCTTCCCTCTGACTTTCCAAATACTTTCTTCCTTCAAGTTCTGCCAAGCCCTGCCTCTTCCACAAAGCTCTTCTTTTCTCTCCTGCTCTCCTTGACCTCCCCCGTCTTTCAACTCTGGCTGCCTGTATTGTTGGTAACCAGGGTGACCCTGTGTTCTGGCTTTTCTGAGAGGGCCCTGGATACGCATGTGGTCTGTCCTCTTGTCAGGCACTTTGGACTCAGATGCTTCGCATGAAAACTAGAAGAGATGGAACTGCTCTGAGAGGAGGGAGTGGGGAAGAATTAAGCCCCATCGCACCACACCATTGGCCCCAGCATCTTCTTGCTGCCTTTTGAAGAGTGAAGTTTAAAAACTAATGATCTGGGGTGTGTGTGTGTCCGGGTGGCTCAGTCATAAACATCTGCTGTTGGCTCAGGTCATGAACCCAGAGTCCTGGAATTGAGTTCCTCATCGGGCTCCTTACTCAGCGGGAAGCCTGCTTCTCCTTCTCCCATTCCCTCTGTTTGTCTTCCCTCTCTCACTGGGTCTCTCTCTGTCAAATACATAAATAATATCTTTAAGAAAAAAAAACAAAAACAAAAAAAAACAATGATTGGGGCACCTGGGTAACTCAGTCAGTTAAGCGTCTGTCTTTGGCTCAGGTCATGATCCCACAGTCCTGGGATAGAGCCCCACATCAGGCTCCCTACTCAATGGGGAGCCTACTTCTCCCTCTCCCTCTGCCTGCCACCCTCTGCCCTCCCTGCCCCCGCTTGTGCTGGCGCTCTCTCTCTCAAACAAATAAATAAAATCTTAAAAAAAAAAACCCACAACAAAACCCAATGCAATGATCAAGTCCAGTCCTCTTCTTTTTATGGATGAGGAGGTAGAGGCACCTAGAGAGCCAGACTGGCCTAGGATCCCAGCTGGTAAGCCGAGAAGCAGTCCGAACCCTCAGCGCCTGGCTGCCAGGGCTGGCGTTCTCTCCCAGCATCTGCCTCTTCTCTATGCTGTCTTGCTTTGGTCTCTGGCACAACTATGCCGGAGATAATGAATTCTCCAGGGCAACTCCTGCCTGCTAGACTTCCCAATGGCTGAGACTTAAATAATAGTAAATACTCAATTCATACTTACACTGACTTGAATTCAGGTTCATATCAGAGGGTTTGAAATTTAGGGAAATGAACCAGGATCTACGACTGAAACTATGAACCCATTACATACATTTAGACAGGATTAGAAGGGAACACAGAGAAATGGAGGTAATTTAATTTGATGGCTGGCAGGACTACGGGTGAATTTCTTTGACTTGTGCCAGATGTGAGGATGGCCAGCTAATAGAATTAACTGGGGTCCAGCTATCTTCTGTGCTTTCAATTTAACTGAGAACAGCTTTTTTCTCTTTCTTCCAATTTTCTTTTCTTTTTTTCTAATTTCAAAGTTCACTGATACCAAGGTTCTATCTTCTTTGAAGTTCCTTCTAATCTTCTCCTTGCCATTCAAAACCACCTCAGGACTTTGAGAGTCTAACTCACATTAGAAATTTGTTATTAGTCATATCAGCAAAATGTAACCCGTAATTATAGGCAGCATGATTTTAAATACGGTAGAGCATTAGCAGAAGCAAGGACCTTGCCTCAAGGGTTATAATGTACCTACTCCACATCAATATGAAGCATGAATAAATCCTTTTAGATAAGATGACTTTTGGATCTCAAAGTAGAGGGTTCTTCAATTATGTTCAATAATAATATAAATCAATTTTTTAAAAAAGAGACCATCCCCAAAGGACAGAGAACAAAGGCAAGGAGGCTGCTTTAAAGAAAGGCTGGAGAGAGATGGGGGAAGGCATGGCATACAGTTGAGAGCAAGCCAGGCTAAAGCTATGGGGTATAAAGTTGCCAGCATCTCAGAGATGCCATCCCTTGAAAGAGAAGATTCTATGGTCTTTCTTCACAAGATTTAGGGACAAGACCCAGGAGCCGCATGTGTGTGAGAGAGATCAGTCTGATGTTTTCACGTCTTAGGTCTTAAGATCTGGACAGTTTTGAAAGGCCATCATTTGCCAAACCTGCCAGATAACAGTGTGGGGCAAAGAGGGGAATAAAATGCCGCTTTCAAAATTTTTAAATCACAAGGAAATTTAAGAGTCAGCTTTCTATTTTTTTAAAATTAAAATTTTTTTTATTAACATATAATGTATTATTAGCCCCAGGGGTATAGGTCTGTGAATCACCAGGTTTATACACTTCACAGCACTCACCATAGCACATACCCTCCCCAATGTCCATAACCCCAGAGTCAGTTTTCTTATGTGCCTTGTTTGGAATCTTGTTGTGTAGACCTCGTTGGATGGGGGCCAAGGCTGCCCATAAGGTCGAACAGTTTGTGGACTGCGCCAAGGCCCAGGCTGAGGTGATAAATCCAGCCTGGCTTTCTTATTGAACTGCACGCTGGCACAAGGCTGCCTTAGCCCATAGGAAGGGCACTTTTTTTCTAATTTATCCAAAACTGGCTTGCCAAGGCAAGTACCCAAAGGGTGCGTTCTTTTCTAATTTGCTCAAAGGTGTTCTGTAAGCTATAGCGGCATAGAAAGAAAGGACCAAAAAGGAAGGATTAAGGATATAAGAAGATGTTAATGTGGAAAATTTAATTGAATTTGGAAGAGAAACATTCAGAAATGTTACTGGATATCATATAATCCACTGTGGCATGACTACTGGGAGTCCAATTTCGTATTTCTTCTACTTTGCTCCCTACCTTCCAATTTCAGTGACTTCCTTCAAGCCCAGAATTTTAACCTCCACTTTGATGCATAAGACTCCCAAGTTTCTATCAGCAGCTCTGACCTCTCACCTTAGCTTCAGAACCTTCTGTCCGAAATCCTGTATTGGAAATACACCTGGGTCGCCTTGATGCATTTTAAACTCGACGTGTACCGCACACACTGTTCATTATCTCCCCTGATCCCACATATGTTCTATACTCTTGATCTTCCAAACCTGCATTCTCCTCTTTATTTCCTTGCCAATGCTTTGATTCAAGTTTGATAGCGTCCTATCTGATCTGTCTGCCTCGAATGAAGGAACCCTCCACCTTTCTGCCACAATAACTTTCCTAAATGGAAAACCTCTTCTGCCTCTCTCCTCCTGAAAACTCTACTGGTCCTGATTTGAGGTCAGAGATCTTCCTGATCTGGTCCCTGTACATCTCCCTTCCCACTGCCCATCCCCTTCATATTTTCCAACAACTTTGACCAGGAGAGTGCTGCTCCTCCTCGCGCCTCTCTCTTTGCCTCCTCCGTGTCTCTGTCCAGGATGTCTTGCTCTACTAAACTTGTCCTTCATAGTTTTGCTTCCCTGAGGAAGGCTTCTCTTATGGATTTACTCTTTTTTTTGTGCTAGCTCAGTGGCTTGGACTGTTTGGGATCATGGTTCTCTACGTGTCAATCTTCCCTCCTAGATGGAGTTCTGTGAGGGTTAATTTTATGAATCATCTTGACCGGCCTGAGGGATTCTACATAGCTCAGTGGCTTGGACTGTTTGGGATCATGGTTCTCTACGTGTCAATCTTCCCTCCTAGATGGAGTTCTGTGAGGGTTAATTTTATGAATCATCTTGACCGGCCTGAGGGATTCTACACTACACAGTAAGACATCATTTTTGGATGTACTGGTGGGGGTGTTTCTAGGAGAGATTAGCATTAGCATTTGAATGAGTGAACTGAATAGAGAAGGTGGCCCTCAACAGTGTGGGTGGACATTATCCAATCCACTGAGAGCCTGAACAGAATGAAAAGGCAGAGGAAGGGAGTGTTTGCTTTTTTTTTTTCTTTTCTTTTTTTGCTTCTGATTGGAGCTGAGCAATTGAGCTTCTGACTTCAGACATTGGTGCTCCTGGTTCCTGGGCCTTCCGATTGAGACTGGGACTTTCACCGTGGGCTCCAGTAGTTCCCAGGTCTTTGGAGACGGCAGATTGTGAGACTTCCTGGCCTCCCTAATCATGAGAGCAAACTCAAATAATAAGAACCAATAACAGAGATATCTTATTGGTTCTGTTTCCCTGGAAAATCCTGACTCATACAGGCTCCATACGTCAAGGGTAAAGTCCTGATCATCGATGTGTAACTGATACTTGTCGGTTTCTGGCCTTATCAGCCTGTGCCTAATTTAGAAAGTCATCTAGTGTATGTCCTGTTTTATACCCAAATGGTAATGGTTTAAGTCCCTTCCCGTCCACTTGTCAGAAATGGGCTTTCTTTCAAATGGCCCTTCAGGGATTTTTGAGGAGTCTCTCAGGGACTGCTCCCCTCTTGCCCTTATTGTGATTTTGGGGTGAAGAAGACTGAAGCAGACACCAGGCTACAACTGCTACCAGAATGACTGTCTTTAGAAATTTTATGCCCAACAGGATCTCAGAGCCACCACCAAATCCCTAGAAAATCTCTCAGCATCTCCAAGCTAGTGATGGGCCATTTCACCTACGAGATGCCCGACCACAGGCTGGCTAGGAGTAGCAGCTCCAAAAAGTTTTCCTGGGAAAATCAGATGTTCTTCCTTGGGACCTGGAAGTTCAAAACACTGAAATAGGTTGCCAGTGGGTGGCAGGGGGAAAAGGATGGAAGGATCCTAGGTGGTAGCTCCAGGACCCTAACCTACCAAATTGTGGCTAAATCCCTGAGGTTAGAAGCCAGCAAAACTGTGAGTGAGCAGGGAAGTGAGCTGTCAGAGATGGAGAAAGAAGCAGACACAGGGAGGGTAACAGCTCTGGGAAGGGTGGGACGCCAGTGCAGGCAAGCTTGGGTCTTTTGGCTGCTAACCTCTCTAAAGGTGCCCGAAATCCAGAACACCCTGAAAGCCTAGTTCCCATGAGAACTGCTCAGTATGAGATCCTATAACATCCCGGTCTCCTTCCTTATCTTTTATTTATTCTTAGAGTAACACCCTCTCCCCCCTATTAATCAGGTTGAACAGATGGCTGTTCCTTCCACCCCAACAGTATGGTCCCACAGTTGGGGCCCAATTAACACTCATTGAATTACACCATAGGGACTTAAAAAGGAGAAAAAACGATGGGAATTGCTGTGGTCAAGCAAGGCTTTTGGGAACTTTAAGGGTTGGGGGAGATATCCCAGGCTTGGGACAGAGCACAGGGAGTAATCCAAAATTATGCCAAGGAAAAGGCTTGTTAGAGAGCAGCGATTTGGGACTGTGTTAGAAAGCTGAAGCTGGAGAGTTCTCTGATGCTTTTATAGGCTGGTCCTCCCCCTCCCTCCCTGCAATTTCCCCAAGTCATCATTTGGATTAGCCTGACCCCAAAACTTGGGGAAGACAAAGGATGACTACTAAAGAATCACACTCTGCTGTGGAAGATGGAAAGGTAAAATTGTGCTGTAATAGTCCAGACAGAATAAATGTTGTAGTGGATTATTATGTTGTCTAAAAACAGTCTTTGTGAATGGTGAATGACACTTGGGAAATTTTCAGCGATTTACTTTGCAGTGTTTCCATTTCCATTCTGTTTGGAGTGATGGTTTCTGTTCCAAAGCCTTCCCTTTTCCTTCATCTTGGCAGTGGAAATGGCCTGACAAGGTGCATTCAGGAACTCTCTCAAGGTCCAGCGACTCAAAAATTCTCCAGAATTCTGGAAAGTTCCACTTCTTCAATTGTGTTAGTGTGTGTAGGAGGGGCAGGGAGAGGGAGGGGAGAGAGAGAGAGCACACAAGCAAGAGAGAAAAAGGGAGCCAAAGAGAGAAGAGGCAACACCGGCCAGCTGCCATGGAGACAGACATCCGTGAAGAGGCATTTATGCAGAAACATCCCAAGGGTGGGGGAAATGCTTGAGGACAAAACCCTTTAACGTGCTTGAGCTTTGTACAACAAACCTAAACATGGCTCATGCACCCTTCTAAACCTAAAATTTCCCAGCATTTTCAATTAATTTTTAATATTTCATTTACTTTAAAAAGTCGGTAATGTGCTCATGGCACAACATATAATATTTACGTGAGAGTTTGTAGTGAAAATAAAATCACTTTCTCATTTCTATGCCCCAGTTCGTCAGGATCTCACGATTTTTCCTTTGGAGACAAGCTTTAAGGTGTGTGTGTGTGTGTGTGTGTGTTTTGTTTGTTTTTACTTGACTTCCAGAAACAGCCCATGCATCAACGAGCAAAAGTATATATATCCTTTTCCCTCTCCTTTTAAAGGTGAATGATAGCACACTATGCATACTATACTTATATTTTTCATTAATTAATATATATCTTGGAGATATAATTCCAGGGAGTATAATTTCAGGACTTACAATGTTGCTTTATTTTTTAATGACACACGGTGTTCTATCCTAAGAATGCACCACCCTCTGTTTACCAGATTTTCTATTAGTGGTAGTGTGGGTTGAATTTGTATCCCCAAAATTCATAGGTTGAAGTCCTAATGCCCAGTGCCTCAGAATGTGACTGCATTTAGAGACTGGGCCATTAAAGAGGTAATTTAGATTAGTTGAGGTTATTGGGGTGAACCCTCCTCTTATTTGACTAGTATTCTTATAAGAAGAGGAGATTGGAACACAGAAACACACACATGGAGGGAAGACCATGTGAAGACACAGAGAGAAGACTGTCTTCTATAAGCCAAAGAAAGAGACCTCAGCAGAAACCAACCCAGCTGAACTTTGTACCTCTAGCTGCCAGAATCCTAAGAAAATAAATATCCATTTGGAAGCCACCCAGTCTGTGGGGCTTGTTAAGGCTGCCCTAGCGAGCACTGGTGGGTAGCCATGTTGCACTCAATCTTTTGCTATTACAACTACACTTGAATAATTAACACTGTTTATATATCTATATGGTAAGTTCTAGAAGTAGAACTGTCAGGTCAGAGCAAACCTGGGCTAAAATAAGTACGCTCTTATTTATAGAAGTTTGTGAAGGGAATTCAGAAAGTAGATAAGCCCATTTTGTTATATATGTTGAGGTCCTGTTTAGTTTAAAAAAAGCAAAAAACAAAATACAAAACCCATCAAAAGCCAGAGTGTAGGGAAAAAAGAGGGCATTATAGTTGATACAGTGTTAAAATGGAAGAAAGACCTGTAGAAACAATGTAGTTTCAGTCCCCTGATATACAGACAAGGAAACAGTCCTTAGATGATCACAGTGTGAGCAAAACTGGGTCAAACCACAACACCAACCTCCCCACTCCACACTACAACACACCACATAACACAGCCGGGTCTCTCGATGTCCTGTTGGCATGATTTTCCACTAGGCTCTAATCAATCACCTGAAGTTTATTTGGGGGGAACATAAGGGATGATTTTGCTATGGGAAGGCTAGGACCATGGAGCCATTCTAAAATTAAGTAATGAAACGTCTCTTCAAGGAAATGTCTACAGGTCCACATTTCAAGTCTCCAAATGAAAAAGCTGCAATATCATTCATCAAGCTCAAAAGCCAAATTTCTCAGAACAAATATAACAGCTCAGCACTTTGACAACAAACGTTAAGATCTACTGTTTGTCAAGCACCTGCTGTAGGTCAAACAATGCCAGGCCCTCCCCTACACTTTTTCTTGATCTCATTACCCCCGAAACGCTCATTGTTGGCTTCTTCATCTGTGAACAGGAGACGGCAAGGGTGCCTACCTCCTAGGTAAGGCTGGCCTTAGGACAAAATGAGGTAATCGTGTATAGTACTCAGTAACACGGTGGGCAGCGCTTCGTACTTCGAAGTGTCAGCTGTTCCTGTCGGTATCTCACGTGTTTCTCAACAGAATGCAGTGAGGTAGGGACTTCTGTTCCTGTTACATGGATGAGTAAACTAAGACCCAGAAAGTCAAATAACTTGCTGTTATATTGTTTCTAATTATTCTCATAACTTCGTTATAAACAGCCTGATGCAGTTGCCTCTGGGAGATAAATTTCATCACCCCCAGGGCTTCTTGGGGAACCCCAAATGCACCCCATTGGAACCCTACCCTCTAAAGCTGGCTACAGGTGGGGGCTGCAAATATCATTATGGATATCCTCAGCAGGGCTTCTGTTACTGAGTGTAAGACATACCAGAAATGGGTTTTCATTGGTGAAACGAGTGGCATGCTTCATGGTCTGTAGGACAGAAGGACTGCATTGCTCTTTCCACTGCTATAGGAACAGGATACAGGAGCTGGCTGGGCACACCCAGTGGCCTGACACTTATTTCTGGGACCCTCACATTCATGGAAAACTGTCCCTGGGTCCATGAGAAGATTGGCTGACCTTGACTCACAACGGTTAAATTTACGTTGAATGAAGCATCATTGGAAAATCTTGCAGGTGCACCGAGGGACATCACCCGTCTTTAGAGGTGTGGGCTGTGTGACAGCTTCTGTCCCCTGCACCAGGAGTGTGTGTGTGTCCATGAGTTGCTTGCCCTGAAGCATGACGTGTGGGAGGAGCCATGGCTCCCAGCCACCTGTAGGAGGGGCAGACCGCTGGTGTCCAGAGCAAGTGCTGAACGGCCTTACTGCCTTGGATTACAGATTGTAGCAGAACTGGAATGAGAGCCTCAGGCTAGCTGACCCCAAAGTGTGTGTTCTCAGCCAGCTTATCTTTCTACTTGATGATGGAAATGAGTGAGGACACTTCTGATCGTTCAGTTCAGGGTCTTGCCATATAAAAGGGCAAAAAATATATCATAAAGGATTAATAGTTTCCCTGAAGTGGGAGTTTCTCTATCTGAGCATCACGGATCTTGAGGGGCCCATGCTAAGTTTCGGAGTTCCAGGAATTCCTGAAAATTGTTTGTAGCAGTTTTCGAATTACGTAATTACGTGGAATCATTTTTCATGATCAGAGTTCATAACTTTTCTAGACAATCTCAAAAGGGTCTGTGACTCTACTACCTAGAAATGTTTACTGTGGTTTTAGAAATTCAGTTCTAGACCTTTCATCTGCCCTCTAAAGACATTTTCCTAGACATGTGCCCATGAATTTTCTCATAATTTTGTTAGAGATAAATGGAGAGGGTCATTGTCCTCATTTGGCTTGGCAAGGAATGGAAGTGGCCAAAAAGCTCTGATGATTCGGGGCTGAGGGTCACGCTGCCTGGTCCTGGCTCTAGAGCTGCTCTGGAAGGAGTCCATCATCTCTGGCTTCTTAGCTACTTGGTGACACGATTGATTGGCTGGCCTCTAAGTCTCCCCAGAAAAAGCATCCATTGGTTCTGCCTCTGTGTTTCCTGCTCAGCCGGCTTGCTTTGCCCAGAAGACTTTCAGTTCCTCTCCTCCTGTGAGGCTTGCCTAGAGCTCACCCCTGAGGAGCGGACTCCCTAACCCCTGGGGAAAGCGCTGGTCTCTTACACTGTACTCAGAAGGGCTTAAGTGTGTAGGAGTGGCTGAGGGTGAAGTGTTAACTATGGACTGCCTTGGGTTGTTTCTCATATTCTTGTTTTCAGCTGTCATTTGCATCTTGCTTGTTATTGGTGTTTGCTGGGTCACCACCCTCTGCCATGCTTCCGGAAAGCTAACAGTGTTGTGTTTCTTAGGCTCAGTCCTCATCTATCGAGGCAGGTCCTTCTGTCTCCCTTCAGGTCATCCTTGTTTTTCTGAGAGTCCCCATGGTGGCCCATGTGTGGTCTGAACACCATCCCCACCTTCCTGCACTGACTCTGGCCAATGGTGACCTCAGTGCCACAGTAACCCTGACCCTAGGTAGGGCTTTGAGCGTTCTGTCCCCAGAGGTCTGGCACCAAAGCCCTACAGACTGGGGACCTCTGAGTAATACCAGAGGCTTCTGGTATGACCTCTGTGGAGGCCCCTGGGCTCCTGAGTTCCTGAAACTTGCTGTCAAGGGTGCCTGCCAGAGCCCATTGGCACCAGGGCCACTAGACGAGACAACTCTGCCTTTTCTGTGCATACTGTGGGAGTGCCTCAGGGGCCGACTTGAATTGGCCTCTCAGCTAAGTGGGGGCAGCCCCTGGTCTTCAACTCTGTGTTGTTCCTTGTTTCACAAGTCTATAGCAGTGAGCATTTGCTCCCAATGGCTTATGGATTTTTATCTAGAAAGCTCTCCCCATTGCACTTGCCGGTTCCTCTCCCAACATGCAGCTGGAAGGCCGTGGGGGTGGGTTCTTGGGCATCCTCTCTTTCTCTTTGGGTAGACTCTTTGTAGAAGATCTCTCAGTGATAATATGCACAGGCAGGCCCTGGCTATAGGTATTTCCGCAGTCCCTCCGGGAACCCTTGCAGTAAACTTGTGAGTTGGGACTTCCCCTGTATCTGGATAAGGAAGCCAAAGCCCAGAGTGGGGAAATAACTTGCTAAGGTTATCTAGAAAATTAGCTGTAGAACCCGGCTTTCTGACTCCCAGCCTACTGGTTCTTCCTCAGATCAGCGGCTTTCCAGCTTACTCTCTTTTTTTAAACCCAACATATCTCTTTCTTTAAATGAAATCATTTGAGAAGCACAAGATGTAAAACAAATATGGCAGCAGCTGCTGTAGGCGAAGATGAGGAGAGCGTGGCTGTTCCTTCAGCTCAGCTGCCACTTCCTCAAAGGCAGCTGGGCCCTGAGCTTTGTCTGAGGAGGGACTCTGCACACACGACTCCCAGAGCCCCTAGTCTCACCCAGAACACCGACCAAGCTCCCCGTTCCATCTGAAAGGGTCATTTCCTACCCCTGAAGGGATGCAAGTTCATTTTCCACGGGCCAGCAAGAAATGCAGTTTTTTTTCTGGTGGTGGTTTATTCTTTCTTTCTCCCTGCCATGTCTCTCGAGGCACATCTCCAGTGCTCTGAGTCTTTAATCTTTCACTTATCCCTCTTCCCCATGAGCTCCTTTAGCCCAAACGCTTTCATCCTGGCAGGTGATCGCCACAAGCCTTCAAGGGGTGGTAACATGATATGGAGAAATAATCAGAGGCCCCAAGGCTGCTCTAGGTGATGTTTGTCCGGTCTCACCCACCCTCCCTCTGAGCTCTGGGTTTTCCATTCAGGCTCACCAGCGCCACGCCCGGGGCATTCCAGCTGAGCTCTCTGTAGCCGAGCCAGGGTGTTTGTAGACAGCTGGAGAAAAAATGTGCTGAAGAAGCAAGACCTCCATGCTGTTATCCTGTTGGGACTCCCCCCAGTAACTTCAGTCAGGCCGAGCCTGACCAGGTGCTGAAAACGGTCTGCCCTGGATGGTGACAAATGTGAGGTTAGCGAGCGGGACCCAGCGCCTCTCGGGACCCAGCGCCTTCGGCTTCCGTCTTCCTCCCTCCCTGAGTCAGGCATGACAGCAGGATGAGCAAGCATTAAGGATAGAGGAAGGACCTGCCCGAGTGAGAGAGGTATGTGGGAGCCACTCAGGATGACTCATGAGCTTCCCACCTGATAGAGGAATGTCCGCCCTTCCTGGATGTGCTGTCGGAGACCATCGCTCGACTCTTGAAAACCCTCTCCTAATGCCGGCCTGCTCCTGTTTTCCAGGTAGGGAAAGACAAGACTACAGAAGGGAAAATGGATTCTAGAAAATGACACTTGGAGACACCTTCAAGCTTCGGGTGCAGAATCTGGGTTACAATGGCTGTTGGCCCCAGGGGAGACGGTTCAAGAGTGGGATCACCTGTCTGCTCTTCCTGAGACTACGCGTTCCAGAGTTGATGGCTATTTCTGCTTCCAGATGACAGCTCCAGGGACTTGAGGAGTAACCACAACCCACATGTCCATGGCAGTTTCTAGATCCAGAAGCAATTTCCCATACATATATAGCAGACAGAGTTCAGCACAGGCAACGGAATTGAGTAGTTGAAGCAGAAAGGGATTTAATATAGAGAAGGAGGTGCACAAGGAGCAGGCTTCAGGCTGGGTGTCCAGGAAGGGGTCCCAGAGCTGGCCTGCTCAGAGAGCATCTCCTTTTGGCACAGTCAGGAAGCCACTGCCAGAAATGTTGTCTCCAAGAATGTGCTACCTTCCTTATAAAGTGGGAGTCAGGGCTGTGGCTGCAGTGTCACGTGACTCCAGGTTTGATCGGGGCTGGCAGAATGCATACCTCATGTTCACCCCTCTCCCTTCTTAACTTTTTACATTCAAGCCCAGTGCGGGGACGTCTGATTGGTGGAACCCCAATCACATCTGGGAGCATAGCTGCAAGGGAGTCTGGAAATGAGATTTTTTTTTTTTTTTTTTTTTTTTTTTTAGCATTGCACTACAGGAAGGCACCTGGAAAATTGGAAGAGAGTCTCTTCTGTATCTGCCCACACAATATCTCACTTAATACTCACAGGAAGTCTGGAAAGTGACGGGAGAAGGGGTAGCCTCATGCAGCCCAAGAAGAGAGGGCTCGTGATGATGTGGTTAGAGAGAGAGGAATAGGGAGGGGAGCAAGTGAAGTTTGTGTTGAGGTCTCCAGATGTGAGGGCCTCAGCTCGATGAGGGGCTGAGCAGGGAGAGTGTTGCGGGCCAGGGGACTAGCATGCAGAAAGCCGCTGAGCTTGGAGGAGGGTGCAGAGCAGAACTGGAAGGAGCAAGAGGGTATGCGTGAAGGGGAAGGGAGAGGAGGACATGGAAAGAGGCTGGAGAGGCGCCAGGGACAGACGGGCAGGCCCTGGAGGCCCCATTGAAGAATTTGGTCTTAGACCTAAGAGCGACAAGAAGCCACTCAAGGTTTTTACAGAGGGAAATGTTTGGTGGAAGTGTGCATGGGATGAGATCATATTTAATTTTGCAGAGGTCACTGGCCGCCTTGTGTCCCGATGCCATGCCTGTATTCACTTCCCACAGTCCTCAGTTTGCCTCCCAACCACTACTCTCCTATATTACTTCAGGGATTTATTTCTGCCTTGTTCCCATTCTTTCATTCCAAACAACAGGAGAAGGAAACAACAGCAAGATGATGTCTATAAATCTGGGAAGGTATTTATAGGTGGGTTTATTTTTTTTTAATGTTTGTATAAATAAAAGGCCCTGGGGAAACCATTAATTTCCTTTGTCGCTGCTCTAGGATGTTAGGAAGGCATTCAGTGTGAGCTATTTGAAATGCTTCGGCAAGTTGTTCCGTGAGTGGCGTTCAGTAAGGTGTGGAAATGAATCAGCGGGCGAGGCCCCTGATGTGCCTCTGGGCCTCTAGAAAGTGGTGAGTGCTGGGCTGCTATGGTCCCCGGTGGGTGATAGCTTGGTGGGGGGTGGATCTCCTCTCACAGATCAGCAACTTGGGGGCTTGCCAGCCTATAGTCGGGGACCCACTTCAGAGATCAAAGGGCAGACATTTAAAAAATTGGCAGATGCATCCAGGTTCTGGAAAGGCCACTGGTTTTAACGCGGTTTGTCCCTGAGACTCAGCTTCCTCCAGAGCCTTTCTTCCACAAGAATCCAGCTCTGCTAGCACCTTCCTCCAGGAGGTCTGGAGACCCAGCCTCTGGGTCCCAACTTCCTAAGCAGGCTGTGAGCTCCTTGCGGGAAGGAATCACATCGTTTATATATTTTTGTATTCCTTACCACATTCATTTTGGTTGGTTCATGGTCTGAATTCAAAATAGTCCCCAATGAGGAGACCACCAAAATTGTCCCCAAAGAGGAGACCACCATTTTTACTCCCTTTGGGTCATGGCTGTGGGATGGGGTGTCCACGGACCACAGGTTCAAAACATTTAAATCCTCAACAGGGCTTCTTAGAAGTGAACTTCTTTCTGATTCTCCCAAGCCCACACCCTGGGGAGTTGTCCACACTGGTCCTGAGACCAGTGGTCAGGCGCAGGCAGTGAGTTTATGAGGTGACCCCCGGGATGGTGAGGGGAAGCAGCTGAGTCCTTGTGGGCATGACCTCCCCCTTCTTGTGGAGCGGTGCAGAGCCGGAGTTGGTCTGCTGGTGCATTTTGAGGCAGCATATTAACAACCATTTCAATGTGTGGGCCAAAGACGTTGATGTTGATTACTTACCCTGCTTTCCTGTCATTGGTTGCCCAGAAAAACTGCAAGGTAGGAGCCCTCTAGTCGTGCTATGGCTCCCATGCCAATTTCCGACCGGGGGAAAGTATTGGATTGTAGTAAACTGCTGTCTCTTTGTATGAGCGACCACAATGTGTTGGGTTGGGTACTCAGGAGCTGATCTCTTTGCTCATTTGGAACACTCCTTGGTCATCTCTGCTTCCCCATCTATGGCTACCCAATAGGAATAAAAAATCCAGAGAACCATTTCTATGTATATTCAGGGGATTCTGGGGAAAAAAAAAAAAAAGACACCCAGGAGCCAGAGATAACAATGAAGTGATAAATGATTAATGAAGTAAAACATGATGGAAGATAGTTTAGTCAAATTCATAGGGACCGAAAGTAGACTCATTGTTACCAGGGCTTGGGGGGTGGGGGGAGAATGGAGAGGTGTTGAATGGGTGCTGAGTTTCAGTTTGGGGAGATGAAAAGCGTCTCCGCTGGAGACGGATAGCGGTGATGGTTGTACAACAGTGTGAAGGTCCTTCATGCCACTGAAATGTGCACTAAAAATGGTTATTAAAATAGTCAATTTTGCGTTATGCGTATTTTGCCACAATGAAAAAAAAATTCAATAAAACCATTTGGACAGCGTTGTCTCAATGAGGAGATGCTAAACTTGTTGACTTGTAGCTGGGGTGCTGTGTGTGTGCGTGTGTGTTTATATTAAAAGTAACCAGTTTCCTGAAAACATATAACGTCTCCTGGCCAAGAGGCTCTTTTCCTGTGCCTGTGTGCATCCTGAAGCTGTCTCCACTGTGTGTTGGTCAGGAAGTGGGTGACTCATGGGACCTTTATGACGGATCCCTGAGTCACACACACACACACACACACACACACACACACAGACACACAAGTCACCTCTCCCCACACCCACAGGCTTCTAATACAGACAGCATGATTAGGATGCCAGAGACCTGTACTTGGGGCATGGCAAGGGCTGCCTGGTGTGGTGGCCACACGTGTTCCTGAGCTGCCCTTCCGGGGTTTAGCAGCAAACCGCAGCTGTGGCCATACTTCTCAGTCCCAGGCTCAGTGTTGCCTTCCTCTCTGTCTCTCTTTAAGGCCCAGTGGAATGGCAACAACCAGGGAAAGCAGTTGGTACCAGAAGTGCCCGGTGGCCACCTGACCACTGTGGTCATGCCTGTTCTAGGGGTCTCTCTATACTCTTGTGCAAGGGACACTGCATGTAGGAATATGAAACAGCAGGTGTATGGCGGGTGCTGCAAGGATAACGGTCAGGTTAACCACAGGACTGGACTGGTGGGACATCTCAGTTGTCAGGAGTGGGTGTAGGAGCTACTCAGTGATAGAAAAAAATGGAAGGCTGAGCTAGATGTTAGGAGACCTGGGTTTAGACTTGGCTGTGACACTAGTTAGTTTCATTTCCATGGTAAGTCGTGTAAGCTCTCCATGTCCTCCTCGATCAGGATCGGCGTTCATAGCGCCTGTGTGGCTTACCCCTCCCATGCCCACAGCAGACACCGCTTGCTGCTCACAACAAACACTTTTCCCTTGGAGCCCGGATGTCAGCTTGTGTCCTGCTCAGACAGCTTCTCTTATCATTTTCACTGAATCAGAGTAAGCATTTAAAATGACACCTATTTGCCATCTTAAAGGCTAAATTGTTGGTTCTCTATTCTAACTACACATTAGAGTCACCGAAAAGTGTCTACAAAGTACAGATGTCTGAACCGTACCTATACGGGTTCAGATTGAATCAGTCTGGGATGAGACCCACGCACTGATAATTTTAAAAGCTCTCCAGGTGATTCTGGGGCATAGCCAGGATTGAAGGCCACTGGGTTAGATAATCACTCAGGCCCCTTCCAGAGCTCACATCCAATCACTCGACCAACAAGTGTTGGAATTAAGATGGCAAATGTGATTGACCAGCTGAAGCAGGAGATCTCGTTTTGGTTTCTGGTTTTCACTCCTGATTCACTTGTGATCTGGGTGAGTGTATTTATTCTTTGGGCATTTAGACTCCACATGCATAAACTGGGAATCATAATCTCTTGGGCTTTCCTATTTCACCGTATTTTAGGAGGCTGAAATGTTGAAAGATGTATGAGGAGAATGCTATGTAATATACTACATAAATCATTCCATTTTTATGACATGAATGCCCCCAAATACTTTTAAAAATTTTTATTTTTTAGATTTATTTTTATTTATTGATGTTTTCAACTTTATTTCTTATTTTTATTTTTTAGTTAACATATAGTGTAATATTTGTCTCCAGAATAGAAGTTAGTGATTCATCATTTCCCTGTAACCTCCAGTGCTCATTGCAAGTGCCTTCCTTCATACCATCTCCCATTAAGCCCTTCCACATCCCCTCCAGCAGCTCTCAGTTTGTTCTCGGTAGTTAAGAGGCTCTTATAGTTTGCCTCCCCCTATTTTTCCCCTTTCCTTATGTTTATCTGCTTTGTTTCTAAAATTCCATATATGATCTAAATCATGAGTCTTTCTCTGAGTGACTTGGTTTCACTTAGCATAATGCCCTCTAGCTTCATACATGTCTTGCAAATGGAAAATTTTATTCTTTTTGATGACCGAGTGATATAATATATATAAAATATGCACATGTATATATAGGTATATATATATATATCTATCTCCCACATTTTCTTTGTGTATTCATCAGTCAGTAGACATTTGGGCTCTTTCCAAATAAACAATAGTTTGGCTATTGTTGATAATGCTGCTATTCGCATTGGGGTGTATGTGCCCCTTCAAATCAATATTTTTGTATTCTTTGGGTAAATACCTAGTAGTACAGTTGCTGGATGGTAGGGTAGCTGTATTTTTGACTTTTTGAGGACCCTCCATAGTGTTTTCCAGAATGGCTATACCAGCTTGCATTCCTACCAGCAGTGCAAGAGGGCTCCCCTTTGTCCTTGCCAACACCCGTCATTTCCCGTGTTGTTGTTAATTTTAGCCATTTTAACCGGTGTCAGGTGGTAGCTCATTGTAGTTTTGACTTGTATTTCCCTGATGATGAGTGATCTTGAACATCATTTCATATGTCTGTTGGCCTTCTGTATGTCTTCTTTGGAAAAATGTCTACTCATGTCTTCTGTCCATTTATTAAATGGATTATTTTCTTTTTGGGTGTTGAGTTTGATAAGTGCTTTATAGGTTTTGGATACTAACCATTTGTCAGATATGTCATTTGCAAATATCTTCTCCCATTCTGTAGGCTGCTCTTTAGTTTTGTTGATTGTTTCCTTCCTGCAGAAGCTTTTTATCTTGATGAAGTCCCAATAGTTCATTTGAAAAATTTTTTAAATAAAAATTTGAATCTATCCCTTACGATGATTTTGTAGAGATCTACTGAGATAGTATATAAGGCCGCACCCAGCCTGGGCCTGTTAGCACACAAGGAAAGGGCTTGTTTGAACAATTTTTAAAAAGATTTTATTTAATTATTTATTTAGAGAAAGAGCTTGACTGTGGGGAAGGGGAGAAAGAATCTCAAGCAGACTCTGTGCTCCACGTGGAGGCCGTCCTGGGGGCTCGATCTCACGACCCTGAGAGCATAACCTACGCCGAAATCAGGAGTCAGATGCTTAACCAAAGCCACCCAGATGCCTCACTTGTCTGAGAATTTTGGTGGAGATTACTATAACAGTAAATCACAAAGGGAGTTTTATGTGCCTTCAGAGGAAGGATAAGCTCATATCTGTGGTTGCTTTGTTAGAAACTGGAACTGGATTAGATTTTTCCAAGGTAAAAAAATGAATGTTAATGCCTGGAATATTCTCATGATAAAATATGCAAAGGATAGAGAAGTAAAATGAGCAAACTATGGAAGGCCTCCTTGTCTCCCTCACCCACTCCTCCCCTCTCTGGAAGTAGTCACCAACAGTAATTGAAATGTATCTGTCTAGGGCTCTTTCCATGCACTTACATCACACACACACACACAAAAACACACATGCACGCACACTTGCAAATATTAAATCTTTTTTCCTAACAGAAATGGGATCTATATGGTATTCTCCAATTTGCTTAACAATGTGTTCAGGGATCATTCCATGACTTTGGCATGTTACTAAATCTTCATGCCTTTGTTTCCTCATCTGTATGACATAAAACTGTTATAAGGACTGAATTGGTTGTTTTATATAAAGCGCTAAAAACATTGTCTAGCACTTTTCTGTGGTTAAGCTCACCGTATATCTTACAGAAATATATTTTACTAAACGACTATTTACTGGATAGGAGTTTAAAAATAAAAAAATTCTTTATCTTCATCTGTGCTGAACTTGGGGCTGATGGTAAAAAAGTAACCAGCCCCCACTTCCACCATGCAAGTTGAAATTTGATTAAGAGGTTGTTCTAGAAGTATGTGTACCCTTTACTGATTCTTCATGTTTCACACAATGAATGGTGGGTGCTGGGGCCCAAGCTTGGAGGCTTCAATAATTTTATCTTTTTTTTTTTTTTAGATTTTTTGATTTTTATTTTAGAGAAAGAGAGAGAGTGAGAGTGGGATGGGTGGTTAGAGGGAGAGAGATAGCATCTCAAGCAGATTCCCTGCAGAACATGGAGCGTGGTGTGGGGCTTGATCCCACAACCCTGAGATCAGACCTGAGCCAAAACCAAGTGTTGGATGCTTAACTGACAGTGCTACCCAGGTGCCCTCTTCTGTGATTTCTTTTTTCTTTCTTTCTTTTTTAGAAAAATTTTATTTACTTATTTGACAGAGAGAGAGAAAGAGAGAGAGCATGAGTGGAGGGGAGAGGCATAAGGAGAGGGAGAGGCAGGCTCCCTGCAAAGCAGGGACCCAGATGCAGGGCTCGATCCCAGGACCCTGGGATCATAACCTGAGCTGAAGGCAGATGCTTAACTAACAGAGCCATTCAGGCACCCCCTTAGGGATTTCCTCTTAATGGATTTTTTGATCTTAGCCTTTTCCAGTTCTATGTCTCAGTTTCCCTACTAGAAAGCTAGGCACAGTATTATCCACCAGGCAAGAGGTGCCCAGAAGAAAGGGACTCAAAGTGGTTATAGCTTATGGTGGTTTATGACATTGCAAGGTGTTCACCCTCACTGCTGGTGAGCAGAAGGTCATGACCTTGTCTTTAGCTTCTCTTTGGATTTTGTTAGGGAAAATACAAGAGAGAAGGTGTTGGCATTTTGCCTCTAGGAAGAATTTTGATTAAGGATAAACATATTCCAAGATGCTGTGAAGTTAAAGTCACATGAATGCTAAGTGATTTCTTGGCATCAAATATCAATCTCTTTCATGTCAGTCCTAAAAAAAATAAACACTTTTACTTTCTTTGGTACTGGGAATAGCCAGGTTGGCTTCAGCTATTACAGCAAAAGCTTTTAAAATAATTACTTCTAGAATACGATAATATTAATGATTAGCTTTGTGTTAAAATTGAAGAGATAAGTAGTTAACTACGAGGAATAATAAACCTTGGAAGTGTCATTGTGTAATAAGTTTGCCCTTTAAAAGTATCATTTTTCAATGATTTTGCTCATCGTGAATAGTTCAGGAAAAATTAAATCCCTCACTAAATAATCCTTTTTCTATAATCGAGGTGACTTCTTAAAATGATCTTTGATTTTCATACATTACAGTCAGTCTCCTTCAAAACAAGAGATAATTTTTTTTTAAGTAATTATGTTCTCGTTTATGGAGTACCTTCCCTGGGCTGAGCTGCATGCATGCACCATGTTATTAACTCTGCAAGCAGCCCAGTGGAGTGATAATGACTATTATCATCCCATTTTAGAGATGGAAAAAACTGAGGCTTAGAGAGGTTAAGTAATGGGTCAAGTGAACATAACACATAAATGGCAGACCTGAGATTTGAAGCCAGGTCTGTCTCCTTAGGAAACAAAGTATCTGACTTGTTGCTCCAAGATCTAGAGAGATCTGTTATTACGAGGCTGATTACCGAAGGAGTCTGGCTTTATTACAAGCCTCATCAGTCCCCAGGAACATCAGAAGTATGTGTCGTATGAAGCGTGTGCATGAATGCACATGTGTGTAAAAACATGAAGGATAAATGGAGTGAGAAGAATGGGAATCTGGTGGGCTTATCAAATGTAAGTCTCCCAGGACTTGTTTCTGCCTGGGCACAGACTGACCAGCAGAGGGTGGAGAGCAGCAGGCAACTTCCCTTCAAAGGAGGTCTGGCATGGGCTGCCGGGAGGCCCCTGGGAAGAGCAAACCCCTCTGCTGGGGATGGTTTTTGTAATTAAATTAAGGGTCAGGGAGGGTTTCTTGAAAATTCTGTTTGGTGGCTGAGAACTTAAACTTCACACTGCTGCTTCCCACCCTTTGATTATTGCTGCGACTAATATAATACAAACCAGAGTTTCTTTTCTTCTTTTCTTTTCTTTTCTTTTTTTTTAAGATTTTATTTATTTATTTGACAGAAAGAGAGAGATCATAAGCAGGCAGAGAGGCAGGCAGAGAGACAGGAGGAAGCAGGCTCCCCGCTGAGCAGAGAGCCTGATGCGGGGTATGATCCCAGGACCCTGAGATCATGACCTGAGCTGAAGGCAGAAGCTTAACCCACTGAGCCACCCAGGTGCCCCTCTTTTCTTCTTTTCAAAGACATTTCTTAGGTAAAAATTCAGAGAGGTCTACATTTGCTTTCTTTCTCTCTCCACACATACACACACACATACACACATACATATGCATGCACACACGCACACACATAGGCACACATGGGAATTGATGTGTTAAACTGTCTCCCCTTCATTGTTTATCTCCTAAAAGCAAATTCATTCTCCTATGATCTCTTATATTGATCACATCCAGGAATTTAAATATTGATCTATGAGGAGTACCATTATCCAATCTACTGTCCAGATTGAAATTTCCCAATTGTCCCAATCATGTCCTGTATAGAATTTGTCAACAACTTTCTCACTCAGGATTCCACAAAACTTGTGCATTGAATCCTTTCATCTGCTACAGTTCCTCAGCAATTTTTTCCCCTATTCTTTATGTCGTTGACCTTTTTGAAGTGTCTCAGTGAGTCCTTTTGTGAAAATGTCTGTCAATTTGAATTCAACTGTTTTCTAATGATTAAATTAATGAGACCCAGTTGAAAGAGTCCAGTGATCCAGCTGGTGTTTTTTATATATATTTAGGTATTATATATATTTATGGGCAAATAGAATATATAAATATATATTATTAAAATCATATAATTCCATAATTGGAAAACATAAATGGCTTTAAAAATTACAACATAACAAATGACGTTCCCCTGCCCCTGTCCCTTTCCCTGAGGTGACACTCTTGACAAGTTTCTGATTTTGTCCTGAAAATTATCTATGCGTACACCGCCATCTCCATCTCCCTGTTTATATGTGCCTTTTTATTTACCCAAAAGAAGTTTTCATGCAATGAAAAGCTTAGACCTTTGAACCACCTTTGTGTTTCAGTGAGGGAAATTTCCCAGGGTGAAATGAAGCTGAAGGTTGTCCCCTGGTTTGAAGAGAATCTCCGTGTGACCGCTTTCCATCACCTTTGTGCAAAGCCTTCGTGGGCTTGCATGGAGACAGCGGCCTTTGGATGATTAATGCAGACCGAGGTCACTGTACACAGTGGTTGTCTGGCATTGGCCCACTTAATCAGATGGTTCCTTTATGGGGTTGATTGGGAAAAACTCAGGGAAGCTTTTAACAAAGCTGAATTCAGGAACGAAGGGAAGGAAAGTCTCTGCTGAAGACGATGGTTAGTGTGGCTTCTTTTTTTTTTTTTTTTTTAACCCATTCGGCTCTTTTAAAAAATATGGTAAAATTCACATAAGATAAAATCAACCATGAGTGACATTTAGTAAATTACACCCTGGTGTAACCATCACACCGTCTAGTTCCAAAACATTTTCGTCCCCGCAGAAGGAAACCCTGCATTCTTGAGCAGTCAGTCCTCACTTCCCCCCTCCTCAGTGCCTCGTAACCACGGATCTGCTCTCTGTCTCTATGAATTTGCCTATTTGGGATCTTTCATATAGGCGGTTTCATGTAATCGGTGACCTTTTGTGGCTTCTCCCACTTAGCATAACTTTTTCAGGCTTCATCTATGTTGCACGTATCAGAGGCTCCTTCCTTTTCGTGGCTGGGTAATACTCATTGGATGGATGACCACATGAAAAGAATTCATTTATCGGTGGACAGCCCACTTTTGAATATTGCTGCCGACCTTGGACCCAAGGGACCCTCCTGTGTGGGACTGCTTTAAATGGTACAAACCATGAGCCATATCAGTAATTTCCTTAGGTCAACAGTTGGATAGGCCAAATAAATTATGGGAGAGTCATCAGGTCTCTGCTGACTAATAGCTGATTGTCTCTGGAAGGTAGGGGAGAGAATGACTTCTTGACCGGGAAGTAGAGCCTCCAAGGTTTGTGATGAGTTCTTATTTGTCTTCCTATTCTACAAGCCCATCTACTGTGGGCCCCACTGGGTGATAGGTGCCCCAGACCTCACGCTACTCAAATAATCGTCTGAGTCAGGCGTCGGCTGTAGTGGAACAGTCATTCCTCACAGGGCAGCTTAGGGATAGGGCAGCCGCGAGCACAGCGGCTGAAGCCAGCTCCCTCGGCCCCACCAAGAACTGTTTCCCTTGCTTCCTGTCTGCTTATTACTTGAAACACCCAGGAAAAGTCCTCTTCTTTGAACAAAAGATTTCAGAATTTCTGCTGTCAGTAACCGACTGCCTGCTATTTATTCCAGTCTGCATTTATACTGCGGCTGTGTGCGTGTGCGTGTGTATATGTGTGTGTGTGTGTGTGTTTAAAATCACCCAGACGGGGATTAGCAAGAAACTCCTTAAGAATTCATTTGATGGCTAATGATGGAAAATCCCAGGATTTAAAAGGAGCAGAAAAAAAAAAAAAATGCCCGCCTTGTTTTCCAGACAGATGCAAAACCTTCACCTTCCCTATAATTAAAGTCTCGAGGTCTACCGTGGGATGGGGGGGTGGGGGGAGAGAAGGAAATACAGGCCCTGAGAGCAGGAAGATAATGTCAAATTGCTGATCCCTCAGTGGCATGGAGCATTGTCTCACAGATGGAATGTGATGAGGAATAACCAATTTCCCCTCTCCCCCCTCCCCTGCTCCTCTCAATCTTTCCCATACTTAGCATTTTAAAGACTACAGCAGGAAAGGGCATCCTGCAGGGAGCTAAAGGGGGCATCCTGAAGGAATGCTCCAGGGCCTGCCTTCCATAATTTCTGCATTGTAAATCCCCCTGCTCCACTCAAGGGTTCTCTCCCCACCACCCCCCAGCCATCTGAGTCTTTTGCACCCACTCCCCTTTCCATTCATTTATCCGCTCCTTCTTTTCTTTATTTTAACTTTATTTATTTATTTATTTATTTTTCTAGACAAGAGGACAGAGAGAGAGGGTGGAGTAGGGGCAGAGGGAGAGGGAGCATCTGAAGCAGACTTCACGCCCAGCATGGAGCCAGATGCCAGGCTCCATCTCAGGACCCTGAGATCATGACCTGAGCTTAAATCAAGAGTTGGACACCTAACCAAATGAGCCACCCAGGCACCCCTTCCCCTTTCTGAGCCCCTCTCAGAATCCTAACAGTCACATCCCTCCTTGCCCATGGTGTCGTACCAGAAAGTTGGGCTTGCTTTCTCTGTGGACCATGGCTGGCCATGACTGAAACAATCAAGCCCCACATCAGCTGTCCTTCCCAGGTCTCTACATCAAGGTCAGCTGGTGCAGTAGGAGGGAAATATTTTGCTCATCATACAGCTTTGGCTTGGAAGGGTCTAGAAAGTTAAAAAATGAACAGAACAGTCTTTCTTACACGGCATGTTTTTGAGAACCTTTTGGGAATTTGGGTGGGGTAGGTAGGAAACAAGTGTCTGGCCTATCCCAGGGGATATTAGTCACCCAAATTAAGATTCAGGATGAAAAATATTAGACAAGTTTGTACATGGTAATAACTGTCAGACTGGCCACTCCCTGTTGATGCTTGAGGTTTTGGAATTCTGATCTGCCTTCTCAAAGAATTTGTTTTTCAAAAAGCAAGAAGTACCACAGAGAAGTATTCTGGATTTTAGGAATGTGATTTTCTTACCGAGGTGTGACAACAGTTAAAAAAAAAAAGTGGGGAGGGGGAAGGCAGGGGAACACAGAAAATGCAGGCATGATTGAAATAAATGTAAACTCCAAAGGTAATCTCTGCCCTGAATTGTGGGCCATCTACCATTGGAATGCTGAGAGCTACCGTGGTCCTTGTGTATCAAGAGAGACTGAGAAGAACTGCAGAGAAAGGCAAACACTGAGACCAAAAGGGGCTTGAGGATGCGTGAAAGCAACTGTACGTTTAAAATCTTGGGTTCTGAGAAGTTGGGCCTCTTTATGGAACAACTCGAGGATTTCATTAGGGATCCGGTCAGAGATACCCCAAGGGCCCAGGCAGGGTTGCCCGCCTCTGATTCACCAAATTCCAGAGACTCAAACAGGAAGTCCTAATAGGAATAACTCTGGCCCATTGTAAACAAGGTTTCTCCATAGGAGACAATTAAAATGTAAAAGAATTATCCCAAATCATCATGCACATTGAAAAAGAAGACATTCAAGCCATGGGTGAAAGGTTCCTATCTTCTAAGGACGAGAGTATAAGGAAAAGTGGCTTCCGTTAAGATAAAAAAACAAAAAAGCTCTTGTATCTTCTAATGTTAGCACCAAGGTGGTTTCGGGTTTACCCTGACCCTGCGGCTACCCTTCCCCTTCCTCTAGAGCTGTGTTCTCCTGCATGTAAGCCACTGGCCATACGTGCCTATGAGGAACTTGAGGTAAGTGAGCTTTATACTTCAAATATCTCTAAATACATGTGTTAATTATTCCCAGTTATTCCTCAATAAAGTTAAAAAATAAAGAAATGTATCTAGTTTGAATTGCGATGTGCCATGTTAAAAATACACTGGATTTCAAAGACTTACCGTGGAAAAAGAGTGTAAAATATCTCATCAATAATCTTTTCGTATGGGTGGATTAAAGTGATATTATTTCAGATCTACTGGGCTGAACAAATACATCAATACATTAATTTCACATTTTGCTTTTTTTAATGTGGCGACTAGAAAGTGTAAAAGTTACCTATGTAGCTTACATTTGTGGCTCACATTCTTTTTTTAGTGGAGGACATAGTTTGGAGTCCTTTGCTAATAATCCCAGCGTGATCACGCTTAAGGGGGTTAATGATAACATTGGCCCGAACATGTATATCACTGACCTGTGGCATGGCTGGAATGTCCAAAAGTCAATGTACTGAGGGCCAGGAACACACCAGCAGAGCAGAAACAGAATTTTAAAAACCTTTCTTTTTGGAGCTACTTTAATTGAGACCAAGCTTCCCAGCTTGAGGGCATCTAATGGCAGTGTTGGGTTCACTCTTTTTTTTTTTTTTTAAGATTTTATTTATTTATTTGATAGAGACAGAGAGGGAATACAAACAGGGGGAGTGGGAGAGGAAAAGCAGGCTTCCCGCCGAGCAGGGAGCCCGATGCAGGGCTCTATCCCAGGACCCTGGGATCATGACCTGAACTGAAGGCAGAGGCCCAGCAGCTGAGCCACCCAGACGCTCCATGGGTTCATTCTTTAAAGGCATTTAGAACGGTGCCCATGGTAAATGCTTCACAAACATTTGCTATCATTCATCCTTTTCTTGTGTGAAAATGAAATTCTTTAAATAAATGGGTTTCCCTGGCACTAATAATATTTCTTTTTAAAAAAAATTAAAAATTAAAAAAAATTTTTTTAAAGATTTAAAAAAAATTTATTTGACAGAGATAGAGAGAGAGAGATCACAAGTAGGCAGAAAGGCAGGCAGAGAGAGAGGGAAGCAGGCTCCCTGACGAACAGAGAGCCCGATATGGGGCTCGATCCCAGGACCCTGAGATCATAACCTGAGCTGAAGGCAGAGTCTCAACCCGCTGAGTCACCCAGGTGCCCCCCAGATTTAAAAATTTTTTAAAAATCTTTTTAAAAGGATTTTATTGATTTATTTGACACACAGAGAGAAAACACAGGCAGGGAGAGCTACAGGTAGAGGGAGAGGGAGAAGCAGGCTCTCCACTGAGCAAGCAGCCTGAAGCCAGGCTCGATCCCAGAATCCTGGCAGATGCTTGACCAACTGAACCACCCAGGAGTCCCGATATGCCTTTGTTCTTGCCCCAATTTTTAGTGTGGGGAATAGTGATCCTTGCTTTCCCTATCTACCAGCTAGAAGGGCCTGCCCCCAACTGGTACATGAACCAATGGTAGAATATAGACCCCTTTTCTAGTGAGTAAGATTCGGACATGATCTGTGGTTCCCCGTGTCCCTCTCTGGGTTTCTGAGTTGGATTTAATTTCTGGGGCAGCACTTAACCATGGCTGTAGTCCCCTGTCTCACTTCCCTGGTGTCCTGCCTACGCTCCTTACCCCAGACATCTCAGTCATAGCGTCTGGCATGTCTGCATCCCCGTTAGCGGAAAGTACCCTCCGCTTCACCACATAGCCTGTTTGTTAAATGTGATCATCTCGAATGGCAACTACTTTAAAATTGTAAAGAAATTTGGTTTGGGGGGCGCTGGGTGGCTCAGTGGGTTAAGCCGCTGCCTTCGGCTCAGGTCATGATCTCAGGGTCCTGGGATCGAGTCCCGCATCGGGCTCTCTGCTCGGCGGGAAGCCTGCTTCCCTCTCTCTCTCTCTCTGCCTGCCTCTCTGCCTACTTGTGATCTCTCTTTCTCTCGCTGTCAAATAAATAAATAAAATCTTTAAAAAAAAAAAAAAAGAAATTTGGTTTGGAAGCAGCTACTCAGAACTAGGGATTGTGGATCTCAGCTGTTCAGCCCCTGTTAAGATTATTTCGATCAATGGGAAAGCTTCAAAACAACCTGGGAGCATTTTCCAAGGACATACTCTTGGGGCCCATTTTTAGAAATTCTGATATAGTGAGTCTGAGGTAGGGCTTTGGCATTAGCACTTTTCGAAAGCTCCCAAAGTGATTCAAGTGAACACGCGTGATTGAGAGCCATTTGCTTGGCAATCATCGGAACATATGTTTTACCAGTTTCATTTAGGGAGTCAACCAAGTAATGTATTCAATGTCAAGATAAGACGGTTAATATTTCAGTTCAAATTTAACAGGGTACGAATTTGTGTGTATATATATATTTTGTGTGTGTGTGTGTGTGTGTGTGTGTGTGTTCCCAGCAATGAGCACACTGCCCGGCAGATAGCCAGCTCTAACTAAATGATTGCTACATTGGTGACTATGCATATCAGATATGTATTTGCAGAGAAAATATCTTTAAAATGTATTTCAGGGGATTTTTTAAAGACAGCCTTAAAATATCTTTTAAAATGTTTTGAAGGTGGGGCGCCTGGGTGGCTCAGTGGTTTAGGCCTCTGTCTTCCGCTTGGGTCATGATCTCAGGGTCCTGGGATCGAGCCCCGCATCGGGCTCCCTGCTCAGTAGGGAGCCTGTTTCTCCCTCTCTCTCTGCCTGCCTCTCTGCCTACTTGTGACCTCTCTCTCTGTCAAATAAATAAATAAAATATTTAGAAAGAAAAAATGTTTTGAAGGTTCCCATCACAGTTCATATGTTTTAAATGAATGAGAAATTTGCTTCGAAGGAGTCGGGCAGGTGGCGGCCGCCTGAACGTGGGCTTCGGGGTTCTCTCTGCAGAGCAGACTTGGAAGGCGAGGCGCGCTGGTTCACGAACACACAGGAAGGCTGCCCCTGCCAGAGTCAAGGCCCTTGGCAACGCCCAGCTTCACGCGGTGGCAGTTACTGGCTGCTTCCTGTCTCGCTAACCCCGGGCAGCCTGGAGCCTGCTTCTTGCACACCACAGGCCGTGTTTAAGGTGGGGGACACCCAAGAAGCCGGCCCGCGGCAAGTCTGCTGCAGCGAGCCTGGTCTGTGGGGCACCCTTAGCTCCAGGAGTCATTTCCACCCTCAGCCAAACTTGTGGGGCCGCCCTGTGCCGGGCGCCCCTGGGACCGTAAATGCAGCCGTTGTCCTCTTCACCCAAGCTCACCTTTCCTGACCTTGAGATCTCTGACCCTGGACTGTTCTTTGGTGGTTAGTTCTGATGTTTCCGCAGGCCTCTTTGTGCTGCCCCTCCACACCCACACATTTCTTAGATTTTTAAAGAAGAAAAAACCCACAAACATTTAAAAACAGTTCAATGGTTGTGGAATTCTAAAAATGACCGAAGAAGAACACTTGCGGGGTAGGAACCTGTGTCCAGAGCAGCGCTTTCAAGGGCCCTGTGGGAAATCCATGCCCACATGGTGGGCTCGCTGCATCGTTCCACCTCCCAGAGTGGGTGAGTTTCATGAGTTTCCAATTTAGCAAGAATTTGTTTAGGGATGTTCGCTTTCACCACCCGTTTGTCAGAGCGGAAAGAAGGGCCCTGTTCTCCAGTTGCTGGCCCCTTTCTTTGTTAAAAACCGTGTTGTCTCTTCCTTGCTCAGGTTCTACCCTCCCCACCTCCAGCCCCCCATGGGCCTTTGTACCTGCAGGGGAAGGAGGGGCCCAAATGTGGGAGGTCAGTGGAGGCAGAAAGAGAGGAGCTGGTGCAGACTTTGCACGGGTGACTTGCATGTCCCCGAGCTCTGCCCGGCACCACCAGTCCCCACGCAGGCTTCACTGTCAATGACAGCAGGTCGGTGCAAAATAATCTTAAGAACCCACAGGCTGCCTGAGGGACGGCCGGCACCTCTGGCTCGACTGAAAATTATTCTCTGCAAGGAGAGGACAATCTACGGGCATGAATGAAAATTGGTCTCAGATTCAGAATTCGAGAAGGAGCAGGCAAGGAAGTCTTCGGGGATGCAAAAATACTGGAAAATCCTAACTTACAAATGGGACATTGACCCTTTCTTCCTCTTAGTTACTGCTGGGTTTTGTCCCTGTGAGAGGGACGACTGTTTCGTCAGCACGTCTTTGCTGGGTGTCTGTTGTGTCGGGCTCCGTGCTAGCTGCTGGGGGCACGCTGGCGAGGAGGAGCCCTGCTTTCGCAGAGCTCTGAGCGGTAGCCTCCAAACTCGTCTTCGTACATCCCTGTAAGAAAAAAAAAAGTGAGTGTTATCTATGCTCTTTTTATTTACCTACAAATTATGTAATGTATTGCTATTATGTACATCATAAAATATACATTATAAAATGGACATACAAAATAAATTAGGATGATGTGTAAATATATACATAAAGAGAGAGATAAATTCCATACATTCTCCCCTCCCATGGCTTATCTTGCACAATTTCTGGGGATGGGGGTCAGGCACCCAGTACAGAGACCATAGATGGGATTAAGAATGTGACCTGGAGCCTCCAGAATGTACTTTTCATGTGGCCCAGGATTTGTTCTTTAATTTCTCCAAGGCTCAGTTTCCCCATTTGTGAAATGGGTGTTGTAATAATGCCTTCCCTGGAGTTGCAGTGAAGATTAAATGAGATAATCCACATCAAGCACTTAGAAGGCTTCCTGGTATTTGGAAAGAGCTCAACAAATGTTAGTTATTATTATAATTATTATAGGCTCTTTGGGGAGAAAAACATTAATTAGCCAACTAAGTACTTAATTTCAATTGTGATAAGTGTCACGAGGGTAAGTATAGGATGCCAGGAGGATGTGCATGAGGGGAACCTAACCTGTCAGCTTGGAGCTGTGTTCTCAGTTTAGGAGGGAGCCAGGGTTTAGAGCAGGGACAGAGCATTCTTGGCGGAGGGGTGAGCCTGGGTGAAGGCCTGGGGCAGGAAGGAGCTGAGGTCCTCGGGGCAGAGGGACAGCCGCCCGTGAGAAGCGAGGACACCAGCAGGTACAATGAGAGTCGCGCGCTGCCTGGAGATCAGGCAGGGCTCCATGGGCGTGGTGTCTCGTAAGGACCTTAGCTACCAATGACTAACCCCCTCACTGCAGCTGAAGTGGAAAAGGACTTTATTAAAGCGTATGAGGACTCAAAATCTCTGGGAGGGCCAGAGAGTCAAGTGTGGAGGTCAGGAAACCAGAAGAAGACCCAGACCAACCACATCCCCAGGGGCAAGCGGCAAAGGGCCTGTGTTGCTGCCTCTAGGTCTAGACCGCCGAGCCCAGCTCATGCTGCTGGTGCCCCTGAAAGCTGGACGCCCACCGCCACCCTTTCTAGGAAATGGATTCTGCACACTTGTCTTCCTCTATGGCTCATTTCCAAATGAAGCCTTGCATAAGAACCTCTGACTGGCAGAGCCCAGATCACTCGGGTGAGGCCTCTCTGCAAAGGGGTCGGGGAAGATTTTTCGTTTCTGCCGAGAAGAGGGGAGCCCTCTTAAGGTGGGACATGCCTGAGATGGAGAAATGATGTCAAGGGTTTTGGACTTACTGGCTCTCACGTCGCCGGATGTTTGTCTTGCTGTGGTCAGTAGGACTCGAGGGGCAGAGAGATTCAATGTTCTTTGCAGAAATGGAAGAGAAAAAGTCTCAAACAACCGAATCCCAAAGGCGAACATTTAAGAAACGGAAAAACTACTACCCCCCGAAAACTGTGTTTCTTTATTTGCAATGAATTTAACAAACCTTTTGAAAGAGATGATGTTGAAGGGAGTGAATGCAGGAGTTTGGATGTATGTGTAACCAGTGCTGGACAGACGTCCCTGTTTGAAGTATGTATTATTCCGGTCTACAGTTTCTCTCGAGCCAGTTGTAGGTTGTTTCCCTCAAACTTACCGCCTGGAAAAAGGCCTGCCTCAGGGGCCACAATTAGCTTTTTCTATGGAGTTCTGGGTCAAGAACTGGAAGGACCTGAAGGTACAGAAATATGAGATGGAAGCATTCATGTATCAGGTAGACAGGGCAAGGAAACAAGGTGAAGGATAAACAGGGAAGCGGTTTTCTTAAAAGAAGCTGCTTTAAAATTTTTTTTAGTTTTTTTTTTAAGGATTTATTTATTTTAGAGAGAGCAAGTAGGTGTGTGTCTGTGGTAGGGAGGGGCACAGGGAGAGGGAGAGAGAATCTTTTTTTTTTTAAATTTTTTTTTATTTGTTTGAGAGAGAGAGAACAATGAGAAAGCATGAGCAGGGGGAGGGAGAGGGAGAAGCAGACTCCCTGCCCACCAGGAAGCTCGATGCTGAGCTCCATCCCAGGACCCTGGGATCATGACTTGCGCTGAAGCAGACACTTAACCAACTGAATCACCCAGGCATCTCAAGGAGAATCTTTATTTTTTTAAATGTTTATTTTTATTATTGTGTTCAGTTAGCCACTGTGTAGTACCTCATTAGTTTTTGATGTAGTGTTCAGTGATTTATTAGTTATGTATAATACCCAGTGCTCATCATAACACCCTGTTACCCCCTCCCCCACCCCCTACTATATCATTCTTAAAGGGTCTATCCAACAAGAAAATCTAACAATTGTAAATATCTATGCCCCCAACATGGGAGCAGCCAACTATATAAGCCAGCTGTTAACCAAAATAAAGAATCCGATCGACAATAATACATTAATAGTAGGGGATTTTTAACACTTCACTCTCAGCATTGGACAGATCATCTAAACAGGAGATTAACAAAGAAAGAGCGTTGAATGACACATCAGACCAGATGGACTTCGTAGATATATCAAGGAGAGAGAATCTTAAATGGGTTTGATCTTATGACCCTGAGATCATGACCTGAGCCGAAACCAAGAGTCAGACAGTTAAGTGATTGAGCCACCCAGGTGCCCCCAACTTTTTTTTTTTTTTTAAGTAATGCTTAATGCTGTCATTTTTTTGTTGACTCAGGAAGCTGGTTGAGTTGGCAGAGCTTTTTTATATTAAAAGAAACAAATTACTGCTTTAGTTCAAGTAATAAATAATGCATTTCTAAACATGGAACAAGTATATATAAAAAATAGCTGAGGGGAAAAAAGGTCAAAAGGAACCTGGGGCAGAATGATTTCTGCACAGGTCAGTATTTTCTGCTTAGTGGTCTGACAAGGCCAAAAGTAGGATTCTCGCTCAACTGTATTATTCAAAATAAAATGGCACAGTTCTTTACCAGTGGAAGGTTGATCAATTCTCTAGGATAATAAAAGCCATTTTAAAATCGTAAATCTTAAGTCATTATTTGAATGATTTGATAATAATCAGAAATTCTCAGCTGATTAACAAGCTAAAGATACTACAAACAAGTTAAAAATATTACAAGGCAGTTGAACAGAATGAGCTTGTTCTTAATCACATATATACACAAACATCTTTTTTTTCTTTTTCTTTAAAGCGTGCTTTTGTGGTCAAAGAAAAAAAAAGCAGGTTGGTTATGTTTTTGGTGTCAGCATCTCCCTGAGCTTGTACTAACTTTGGTTTAGTGTTTTTCTCCTAAAACGGTGTTTCTTCAACTTCTGGGGGCTCATAGATCCCTTTGGTACCTGATAAACATTATGGACATTTTACCTAAAATAGCACAGTCCCACCTTACTCCTGCAACAGATCACATGGATTTCAAGGAGGTTCAAGGACCCCAGGTTCAAGTCCTGCTTTAAATCCTGGCTTGCTTTCTACAAATCCTGGGGAAGGGAGACAGCGAGCTGAGGCTGCTGGGTGATGATGTCTTAATGGCGGTAGGCCTCCTTGTAGGTAGTCCCTGGAAATACTGGGTTGGTGGTTCTGACTTAACGGTTAAGAGGAGTTTTGCACTAGGAACTAATCACTTAGTGTTTATGGACTGCAACGGGCTAGGTAGAATGGAAATGAAGAAGACCACCAAACTGCTTCCTCCCAGGCAGTCTGCCGTGTGATAGGATCTTGTTAACTTCTTAGTAATGGAGAATAGCTTCCTTGCTGAGTTTCCACATCCAGGTTAGGCCGGTGCATTTTGAAAGGAAGCGGATGTGAATGTCTTAACCCAAACGGGTGTCTTCTCTGACACGTCTGGTTGGTGGAACAGAGGCTGGGAGCAGTTTGGGGATGGTCCCTTTGTCAAAATCCTGAAACTCCTGAACTGAAGACAAGGCTTATAGTTGCAAAATTACACAGAGGAGTGAAAATGAAATACCTTTTTGGACCCTTAACAGGAAATACACATTTCTACAAGGAGGAGGTGGCTGAGAGCCATTCTTTTTCAAAGAGGCTGTGGTGTAGTGTCGGGGCAAGACTTCAGGATTGAGAGTAAAAAATCTCTGTATCTTATCAATCTTTTAGGATCCTTGGAAAGTGATTCCACCCAAGCATATACAGGCCTCATTTTTTTTTTAAAGATTTTATTTATTTATTTGACAGAGATCATAAGTAGGCAGAGAGGCAGGCAGATAGAGAGAGGGGGAAGCAGGCTCCCTGTTGAGCAGAGAGCCCGATGGGGGGCTCGATCCCAGGACCCTGAGATCATGACCTGAGCTGAAGGCAGAGGCTTAACCCTCTGAGCCACCAGGCACTCCCACAGTCTTCATTTTGTGCCTTCGAGTTCTGAATGTTGCTGGTGAAATTGTGACAGTAGGAATGTCAACACTGCAGGCTTAATTTTGGGCAAATTTCTCAACTTCCTGAGCTCAGTTTCCTTGTCTGTGAAATGAGCCTGACACCCGTCTCATGGTGTCGTTACATGGAATTCAACAAAATGACATATACTGTGAATTTCCTCAATTCTAAGACACGTATTCACTCTGCCCACCCCCGCAATGCTAAAAATTCTCTGAAATTGAGATGGCCTCTTGGAGTGGTCCAGGTTTTATGCCACCTGAACCTTATATATACATTTTTTGAACCTTAGATTATTTGGGGACTTTATAAGAGAATGTAAAATAATGCATGCAAGATTAAGTAAGAATGTGAACATTTTTTGAGATGAGAAAAAATATGGCAACAAATTAGAAAATTATAGAAAGCTGACATAAATCACAAACACCATAAAAATCCACAGAACACCATAATATTTATATTAACTTCACATGTCTGACACACTTCTGTAATATCTCATTGTCCTTTTTTTTTGCTATATAATTGGTGATTTTGCCATGACATTTTCTATAGAGAGATTAAGTAGACAAGTTCAGTCTTCCTTCTCTACAGTTAAGATTTTTAACCATATGTAATTTACAAAAGTGTTTTCCAGCTTTACTACTTACTTTAGGTAATGCAAGATAAATTTTCCAAGATTGTTGTCAAATTTGGGAAAATCTCTGTGAAGTTTCTTTCAGATGTGAGATGTAAGATTCGGAAGAATTTTTTACAGGTTAATTTTTGGCCTCTTATACTTTAAACTTTGTTTCTTTGCTGTTCTCAATGCCGTATATTTCTGGGGTGCACAGTGGGACATGTTTATATTAGATACAGCCTTGAGCCTGGCACCTCCCACTGTCAGGAGAGCAGTCATGGTGGAGGGCAGACATGGTGGAAACAATTGCAAAACAGGCTGACTAGAAGTAACTTCACCGTATGAATATAACTCTGACCGCATAGACTTATCCTGCTGCTCCCCGACTAAATGCATCCCCAACTCAACTTCCCCTTTTGGAAGATCCCCAAAATTGCCTATGGTCTTGCCAGGCTGCCCAATACGAGGGGAAGTGTGGCAGAGGGGAAGTCAGAGTAGAGGGAGACAGTGGTCTGAATGCAGTTAAAATATCTTTTGCAGATTTTACAAAAACATACGGTCATGTGAACACGTTGCAGAGGCCCCTCTGGGAATCTTGGAAGCATCCGTGCAAATATGGGGGCCTTGAGGCTTATTATTATTTCCTTAGCTTCACAGTGAACACACCCTGGATGGTATCTTTCTGTTCACTGCTAGAGTTTTTGCTTTCCTGGCGACACGTGAGCTAATGGGTGTGTTACAGGTGATGGAGGCTTAGCTCCTATAGAGTATGTGTACAGCATCTGACACAGTGCCTGGTACACACCAGTGCCTTAGTAAGTGTTCCTTCCTTCCTCCCTTAGTAAAAAACCAAAACACCGGGTTCCATCAGTGGCAGGGGGTGATGCCTTTCAAGAGTGTTATTGAAGAATCAGCTTTATATATGTTGATATACCATTAGTTTGCCTATAAAAATTTTAAATTGCAGTTTTTGAATTCATGCATTTTCATTCAAAGTCAATAAAAAGTGATGGATGGGTAACCAGGAGGTGCCCAGGGACAGAAGAAGTCCCGTTGCTTTGCCAGAGGTCGATGATAATGTACTCGCTTCTAGCCGATTGCTAATAAGCCAGGCCCATTGCTAAGAAATGGGAGAAAAATGGACTACAATGTATTGAAGACACCTGACTTTTGCAGAGTGAAGAAGAATTCCTCCCAGAAACAGCCTTGACCCTGATCCTCCACCTTCCTGAGGGCATGTGAGGACAGTCTGAGCTCAAGTCCAGTCAGGATGCAACGAAAGCCATTATGTTCTTTTTGTTACTATTTCCTTCTTCAACTTCTCTTTCACTTTTTCCTTTCCTCCATCCATTTTGCCCACATTTTCTAAATTGCTTACCTGTTGTCACTTCCTGAAAAAAGAGGAAGGATTCCATTTTTTCTTGTGTGTTAGTGCTCGTACGTATGCCGACTGGCCTGACTCCCCATCCCTCAAAACTATATATATAATCTATTTATAGGGGTATCTGGGTGGTTCAGTCAGTTAAGTGTCCCACTCTTGATTTTGGCTCAGGTCATGATCTCAGGGCTATGAGGTTGAGCCCCAAGTTGGGCCCCACGCTGGGTGTGGAGCCTGCTTGAGAGTCTCACTTTCCCTCTGCCCCTACCCCCTACACTTGCACGCAGACTCTAAAAAAAAAACCCAAAACCAAAAAACTAACAAACACCAAACAACTGTTTATAAAATTATATATACGTACACACACACACACACACACACACACACACACACACAAAATTAAGGCATGGAATACTGAAATACAGTGGGTCTGGGAAGTCCATTTGTGAGTCAGTTAAAAGGCATGTATATTTCTTCCTCTGGCACCAGCTCAAATTTGCTGTAATTCTGGGGCTGCCTGCATGTTTTGTGTAAGACCGTATGATAGGGTTACAGTCAACCATGGCAACCTCATTTGTCCCGTACCCTGGGTCAAGCTCCATTTCAGAGTAGGCATAATTATATCTGTGTTATTTCATGAACAACATAGGGATTGTGAATATTAAGATTCATTCCAGAATGAGCAAGAAATTTACCAGATTAAAGGGATAAAATAAAAAAGCAAGACTTCTTTCAATTTTCAACGAGGAGCTTGGTGTGTCTGTAATCTGATTTTGTAACAGTTGTTTTCCTTAAAGTAATTAGGATGCTATGTTGGTTCTAAGTATTATGATTTCCTGTTTGGAACCCAGATACCTTCCTGATATGTCCCCAATACTGTATTTCTGGAAATGACTGCAACCAATTACATTAGCTCTTACTCTCTCATTTCAATGTGGTTCACCAGACAGGAACCAGGCTGTCCAAGTGTGCGACGCAGATAGTACAAGGCAAGGCAGTGGGTAGAAATAGTCTAAAATTATGCCAAGGTGCTGTGTGGTCTGAAGGAGGGTCTAAGCGGAGGACTGTGACGTAGCTGCGGGTTGGGGAGGGGGCCATGTGTTGGATGTCTGAGATGTCTTACTCAACTAGGCTGATATTTGGGGGGTGATATTGGGGACTCTATTCCATCTGATGCCAAGTCCACTTCTGGTGTTTGACTAGTGAGGAAGACTATTATCACATCAATGATGAAATTTATCTTCAAAAAATTTCGCTTAGTCTCAGCACTAGGACAAATCTGAGAAGTGTCCTTACAGTCTCCAGAATGTCACTGTATTGTAAATTGTGATGCCTTACTTACAAAGCCCTTTCCATACTGTACAGCAGGTATCATCATTCCCATTTTACAGATGTTTAAATGGAGGCACAGGGAGGTTTGCTCATGTATTAAATGTGGTTTACAGAGTAAGCAGCGGAGAGGGGAACTGCACCCCAGTTCCCTGACTCCATTTCGTTCTGTTCCTGCTGTCTCCTCCGTGATAGCACATTCCACACAGCAGCGATGGCAGGGGTTCATGGGAAAATGACATGGGTCTTTAGTACCCACAGGGTCCCCTCTGTGCTCTGTGAATCTGCCAGAAAAACAACACCCTCCAGCGCTAAGGGGTGTGGGCCCTCTCCCCGTACACATACTGGTGGCAGGGAGACTGAGGAAATTCTATGGAAGACGGATTTTTTTTCTTAAGATTTTATTTATTTGAGAGACAGAGATCACAAGTAGGCAGAGAGGCAGGCAGAGAGAGAGAGAGGTGGAAGCAGGCTCCCTGCTGAGCAGAGAGCCCGATGTGGGGCTCTATCCCAGGACCCTAGGATCATGACCTTAGCCGATCCTTAACCTACTGAGCCACCCAGGTGCCCCGGGAGACAAATTTTTATGACATCTGCATTGACCTGCTCAAAGATCCAGAAACATCTTCCAGCTTCCCAGGGTGAGCTGAGAGTTAAGGCATTTAGCATGGAGAAAACACATTCTTCTCCAGAGTCCATTTCCACCATCATCTGTATGTCTAAGTTCTGAAAAAGGAGAGAAAGATTGAGCAAACCTACTTTGAGCTAAATTAGGGTGTTTGTGTGTGGATGTGTCTCTCCCTCTTCCTCCTCTGAAACTGAAGACAGGAGGCACACTTCAATGGTGTCTTGTCCTCCGGATACACAGAAGAAATACCCAGAAGAAAGGCACTGTGGGGATCTTGCGAAAAACATTCAGCCTAGGAAGGGGCAGAGCAAAAGAAAACAAGATACTCAGAAAGCAGAGACATTTTCAACCCCGTTTGGTATAAGCAACACTTTCCAGCCCCACTCAGTCGCAGGACGCAAGAGCTGGGAGACAGCTCACTGTGAAAGAAGTGGTTATTTACGGCACAGATAATAGCCTGGCAGGTTTAATTTCCCCCAGTCCTATAAGAGAGTGTAACTTGAAACCGGTTTAATGAAATAACTCCCAGATTTCAATGGCTGATGACTCGGGGCCAGAAAGCCGGGAACCACCACGGTTACTAAGGATGTGGTGGACATTGGGCTGGGAACCCACTGGCTTCGGTAACCATGGGCCAAAGCAGGCCTTCTTCAACGATCCCTCCAATAGTTTTCCTCCAGGCCTGGGAGTGGGGAGGCCTTTGACAAGGCCAGGGAGGGCTGCCAGGAGTCACAGCTTCGAACTGTGTGACGGTGCTCTGTGCACGAACCCAGTCTCGTCCCCTACCCTGTGTTCCCCCATGCAGAACCCAGTCTCTCCATGCTCCCCCTGCACCTGAACCCCTCCCCACAACCTCTGCCCAGTGCCCCCCGTGCCGGGACCCCCATCACCGGGGGCCGTGGACTGCTCAGTGTTACCTGTTTGGCGGGTCTCCCTGGGCTAGGGCTGCTGGGAAAGCAGGGAATCCTTGGGACTTTGAAGGCCAAAGTTTTGGAGTTGGCAAGGCTAAGAGGTCTCTCGATAGAGTCAAGGGCACGGTGCTCATGTGCGGGCAAGAAGTTCTCACCTTGCCGTGAACAGGGCTGGGCCTCTCTCCTGCCCTCCCAGAGGGTCCCAGAAGGTCATTGACACAACACACTCTTCCTGGTGCATGAGGTCCGGGAGCTTGGAGTCAGAGCAACCGAATTTCAAATCCTGCTGCCCCCGCCCAACCCCTCAGAGAATTACTTAACTTTTTTTGAACTGTCATTTCTTCAACAAGAAAATGAGGGTAATGATAATTGACTTTGTGGAATTGCTGAGAAGCTTAAGCAAAATAAGATATGGCATCTTATTTTGCTTCTGTGTGGCCAAAAGTTGGCCTCTGCTCATTTTGGCCATGGAAAGATGCCCCCCGCTCAGCGGGCTGATGTTCGCCGGAAGACACCTTAATATGTTCATCTTTGTTAAAGGAAATTGGCAGCAGAGGGTCAATCCCCAGTTTTTCATCAACTCTGTTTATCTGACATATATTTACAGTGTCTTCTAGGCCAGGCACGGCGGGCCCAGAAATGAATAAGGCAGAGCTCTGCACATAGTAGGAGTGTAGAAGTACTTTCTGGTACAGTGGGTTTTAATTGTGACCCATGGTAGGAAATATCACAGTGCAGTACACATTCACACACACGGTATTTATACAAAAACTGAAACAAAAGTTTCTTGAAACCGTACTTGCCCTTGCGTGCAAAGCACTATGATATTTTTATGCTCTTTTGTTTCATTAAAAATGCTGATGGTGATGCACTACTTTGATTTTATGCCTGCTTATGGATCATAACCTTCAGTCTGAAAAATACTGACTTTGATCTTCCGAATGACTGGGGCTGGCAGGAGCCCTTGTGAAAACTGTATGGGAGTGTAGGAAGGTGGACTCTCAGAGGGAGCAGAAGGGGGTCTCGATCTTGATGATTCTATGTCAGTCCTGATTTCCGTCTCCTTTGATTGGTTGAGGGATGGCCCTGTGACATTATTCTAGCCGATGAGATAAGAAGAGACATTTTCAGAGGAGCTCCTGGGAATGGTTTTCCCTGATCCAAAAAAGGGGCACGAGGAAGAGGCATTCCTTTTTCTGACCCTGGACATTGTTGTCTACATGTGTTGCCTGGACCTGGGCGGTACCATAATTAAATACAGAAACAGAATATGCAGGCCCCAAACCTGGTCATCACAGCGTGTGAAGGAAAGAGAGAGCCAGAGTTCCTGATGAATTCTGAGCCACTGAATTATCCAACTTTGAAACTGTCCTTCTTTTGGACCAGTTATATGAAACAATGTCTTTTCTTATTGTTTAAACTTCTTTTAGTAGGGGTTCTCAGTTGTTTCTATCTCAAACGATAGAGTGGTTTACCTGTCTCTTGCTTCTGGAGCATGTGCCTATGAATTTTTACCTTTGACTCACCTGGGAGTCAGTAAAGTTAAACTAAGGCCACTAAACTATTCCTTCAATATTGTGTTTAGCCAGGTTCACACCATATAAATAGACATTTTCTAATTATTTTTTGTAAACTGCAAAATGACCGAATCAGTCTTAAAATTTTAGTTAACCAATGTAACAACTAATTCAGTGGTGTGATTTTGGGCAAGTTACTTAAGCTCTCTGTGTCTCAGTTTCTTCATCAGTTTTTAAGGCTGGGTTATTTGACTAGAGATGATTCTCACCTTTAAGATTTTGTGATGCTATAGAGTAGTGCCTGAATAAAATTGCACAGGGAAAGGAGTTTGCCTTTAAGTGGCTGTCGTGACTATTAGTGGGGCCTTCCTACTCGAACAGGAAATCTGATTCGGGAAGTTGGGGGTGGTGGTGGTCGTAGCTTGAGATTTGACAGGATAGGGCTAGTAATCAGAGGATTTAGATTCGGTGGCCATAAAAATCTCAGAGGCTACATCATTCCTGTGTATAAAGCTGTCTTGGACACTTCACTCTGTATGGACATCGGTTTCCCCTGCCATTTAATGGTGATAAGGGCACCTCATCTATTGACTTTTCAAGGTGATGTAAGAATCAAACGAAGGAATGTAAGGACGAGCACCTAGTCAACCACTAGTGTATAATGCAACAGATGGTGACGTTAAACCCTAAGTGTGCATCTAGCTTGTGAAATTCTGTGCTGTGTGTGTAACAGACTCACAGAAACTCTTTTGATCTGATTTTATGCCGGGGGAAATCACTGTGCTCCTCGGCTGTGCCCTCTGGCTCTCTTTCTTCTGTCTCCTTCTGGAACAGACTGTTGATGGCTGCACAGAAGGCACAGTCCTCTGATTTTATTCCATGACTTATCTCACTTGCTCATAAATAACTTGCATTATTTCTATAACAAGGGAACAGAGCAAATGGCTTGAGGGGTGGAGAGGTGAGTTTGGGGTTGAGTATAGAATTGCCCGGGGTTGATTTTCTCTTAGAAAAACCCAAACTTTCATTCAAATACAATTTTGGCTCAGAAATCCAGACACCTGGTGGTCCTCTGTAGGCAAGTCAATGAATTAGGCCTAAACAAACAAACATGTTGATTTGGTGTCCTCTGACAATGTGGTCTGGTTTTAAAACAAAAGGAGACTAACTTAGGGGCCTTTCGGTGGTTCAGTGGTTAAGCATCTGCCCTCAGCTCAAGTCATGATCCCTGGACCCTGGGATCAAGCCCCGCATCAGTCTCCCTGCTCAGCGGGAAGCCTGCTTCTCCCTCTCTCTCTCTGCCTGCTGCTCCCCCTGCTTGTGCTCACGCTCTCTGTCAAATAAATAAATAAATAAAATCTTTAAAAATTGGGGAGGGGGGAATAACTTAATTATTTCAAACTAAATGTGTACAGTCAAGCTCTTCCGGCCTTTCCTCTCCCGGTATGAAATTCTACAGGTCTTACTCATTCTTGTTGGTGATCTAATCTAAAGCACCAAGAGATAAAATGATTTCCCTAACCGGTGAGTGTCTCTTACAAAATCTGTCATTCGACCTGAGGTTCAGTGCCTGGGCTCTGCTCCTAATGACCATCCCATATGTCTCTATAAATAGACCATTATTGAATGCTTTTTATCAGGCTTCAATTGGACAACAACCATGACTCTCAACTTCCTTTCCTTCCCTCTCATCTGATTTTAAATTATCTCTGACAGTCAGGATATGATAAGTCTACTGTGTTCAGAGTTCAGAGTTTTGAACAGATTTTTCCAACATAAGGCAGGCTAGAAATACATATTTTAGACAAAACATGGAAATCCTACCAAGTGGTGGTGAATTCCCTCTGAGTTTCTCTCTTCCCTTGCAGGAAATGTGGCTCAGGTCTCCTGTCCTTGTTAACACCAGCTTCTCCGGTTTGGCTCTAAATCATTGCCTTGGCAACGCCACTTCCCATGGTCCACAAAGCTTTGGACAGCCGGTCTCTATTTTGCCTTTGTCTCCTATTCATTGGCCAATAGGGTACTAAAGCCTGTGACCTGGCTCATCCCAGCTTTGTTTTGTCCAAACTCTTTTGTGCAAAGAGGAAAACCAGGATTCTGAAGCATGCTCTGGGCAGGGCTGGCACAGCGCCCTGCTGAAAATCACAGCTCCTGGATTTTAGAGCAGGTGAACATGAACACTTTGAACAGAGAGGAGAGTCTGGCCAAGTCAGGACTGGGGTGGGACAGGGTCATCCTTTTAGAATGCCTCTTCTCTGTTTTTAATATGCCCTGAGTCCCCTTACCTTCCAGGCACCTGCTGAGATGAAGGTGTCCCACAGCACGAGTCCAGCTCACAGGCCTTTGCTGACGCTGCAGATTGGGCCAAGCCTGTATCTTTCCAACTGGCATGCACATAAGGATGATTTATCATGAACTCTGCAAAAGTCAGGAGAGGAGGCTTAATTTAGTAAAATTAATTATAACATAAACACAACATAAGTTTGTTCTAATCAGCAGTTTCATCTTCATTGAGCGAGGCTTTACAACTGTTCTAGAGGGGAAAAGAATGGACATGTCCTGAAAGCCCCCTAGGTTCCAGGCTCATTAATTCTCCCAACAACCCCATGAACCCCTCACCCTTTTGAAGTCGTGCCAAGAGTCTGTGGCGGTAGTGGATGTTGATGCTGGTGAGAAGCAAGGAGGGGATTTCAAAAGCAGTATCTGAGCTGCAAAAGCTGTCACTTCATTGACCTGGGAGTCGTCCCTGTTGAGTGGTTACACCCACCAGGACTCTGATGGCCAGGGGTACTGGCATGACTTCCCATAAGCACTTGGAAAACACACTGTATGACCCCTTTGAGTTATGTTGACCTCAACTGCATGCCTAGGTTGTGGGACATGGTTGGTTCCATCATCCATGTCTTAGAGTAACACCATGACTTTTCCAGACCGGTATCTTAGTTTCAGCTGCTGTACCAGAAGACCACAGCCTGGTGGCATAAACAACAAACGCCTATTTTTGACAGTTCTGGAGCGAGGCAGCTCTAAGAGTAAGGTGCTGGCAGACCTGGGCTCTGGTGAGGGCACCCTTCTCGGTTTGCAGACGTCGTCTTGTTGTATCCTCATGCAACCGATAGAAAACCCATCACTCTTGTGTTTCTTTTTATAACATAAGTATAAGTCCCTGCAGAGGGCTTCATTCTCATAGCCCCATCTCTGAACACCAACACTTGGCAGAGGGGTGGTTAGGATTCCCACGTATGAATTGTGGTGGGGACACAAACATTAAGTGCATGACAATTTGGTTTCAATGTCTCTGAATGTATCAGATTTATCAAAGGAACTTGAGTACTTGAGTATGGGTACATCTATAAGACCTGACTTTCCATTCTGTCTGACTGGTAACAGCTTAGGAGTTGGAGTAGGACAAGGAATCTTCTTCTGTAGAAAAATTCTACATGCAAGAGGTAATAGCGTATGGCGCTTACTAGCACAGATTTGGGGTTGGTAATTTTGGATTTAGATGGAGGCTTATCATCCAAATTCTCCCACTTGTTTCTTGTGTGATATTAGGCAAGTTACGTAACCTCTTGGTGCCTCGGTCTCCTCATCTATGAAATGGGGATAATGAAAATGATGCTTCCTTTCCACAGAACTTATGAAGGTTAAATGACTTAATACATATGACATTCAAAGTAGCACCTGCCATTTGGCAAAGCCTTTACATGTATTTGTTGTTACTGTTGTTATAGCGCCTGTAATGGTTTTCCGGGGCTGCCATAACAAAGTCCCACAGACTGGTTGGCTTAAACAACAGAGATTTACTTTCTCTCAGTTCTGGAGCCTGGAAGTTGGAGATCAGGGCTGGGTTTCTTCTGAGGGCCATGAGGGAAGAATCGTTTCCAGGCCTTTCTCCTTATCTTGTAGATGGTCATCTTCTCTCTGTGTTTGTATGTGGTCTTCCTTCTGTGCTTGTGTCTGTGTCCACATTTCCTCTTCTTATAAGGACATTTTCTATATTGGATTTGACTGACTCTAATGGCTTTATTTTAACTTACTTACCTCTTCAAAGACTCAATCTCTAAGTAAGGTTATTTTCTGAGGACCTAGGGGTTTGCAATTCAACCTAAACATATTTAAGAGCTAGAATTCAGCCTATAATAGTGTCTAAACAAGGTTCTTGGTCAGAGTCACATTCAGAGTAAATTTTATTTCTGCAAAGTTGCCTTTCCCCCCTGGTTTTGAGTAATCAATATAAATTTTCTGCCTTTCTCTTGTTATCTCCTATTACAGAATACAATTTTTCAAAACATCTTATTTATTTATTTGACAGAGAGAGAGATCACAAGTAGGCAGAGAGACAGGCAGAGAGAGAGGGGGAGGCAGGCTCCCTGCTGAGCAGAGAGCTGGATGTGGGACTTCATCCTAAGACCCTGAGATCATGACCTGAGCTGAAGACAGAGGCTTAACCCACTTAGCCACCCAGGCACCCCATTTTTTTTTAACCTACATAGATATCTTTGTCAATGTTCCATAGGTGCTGGAGAGGATGGATTGAATTGTACCTTCCCCCAAAGAAAAGTCCATGGAATTATAGGTCAAGCAGTAACTCAACACCTAAATCTAGGGCAGGGTCATTATAATATACCTAAGCCATTTTTGGTGGACTCAACTTTATTATTTTATGAATGGCAATTAACTATGAGCAATCACTTTTCCAAAGGGTTGTTATTAGTTAGGAAATATCATGGCAGTTGAGTCCCCAAATGCTGATGCCTGGCAGGAAGAAGTACATCTGTGTGTGACCTGGGACCCTTCAGACATGGCTGAATACTGGTGGAATTTACCTGGGATTTGACAGTCTTAGGTCAGTAATTTTCACACAGGCTGGGTGTGTTAGGTAAGATTCTTTGGGTGGCAAATCTCAGAAACCACCTCCAGCTAGCTCAAGGGAAAAAAAAAAGGGGGCTATTTGGGGAAGATACTAGGAAAACTCACGGAGTCCTGGAAATCCCTGAAATTCCTAGGATTCAGGAGACTGGGACCAGTCCAGGCCCATGCTTTCCCATTTGCCCTTCCAGTCCATTTTCTTACCCTATTTCCTGTTTCTGTGGACTGTATCACTGGGCTCTACAGACTACATCAATGACCTCCTACTCCCTCGGTTTTTCCTGGAAGGAGCTCAGAGAAGAGAGGAGAGTGAGGTCAGGGTGTTCCTCCCCTTAAATCCTACCTTGGGGAATGCCTTGGGAGGGCCAAGTCTCTTAGCCAATAGTCATAGGTCACCATCTGATGGTGGCCTTCTCAGCATAACTCCTTTTATGTTCTAGTGACCTTCTTTCCTTGCATTCCTTCTTTCCTGTGGTAACAGCTCTGTTTCTACCACCGCCCCCAGGGAGCTGCGCTATCACTTGTGGTTTCCTTATACCTTGATTAGGGCTGTGCTGGGCCGCCTTGGAACTTGAGGCAAAAGGAAATCTCAGTAATACTGAGTCTGTCTTTACTTAAAATGTTGACATTCTGGGGGCACCTGGGTGGCTCAGTGGGTTAAAGCCCCTGCCTTCGGCTCAGGTCATGATCTCAGGGTCCTGGGATCGAGCCCCACATCGGGCTCTCCGCTCCGCGGGGAGCCTGCTTCCTCCTCTCTCTCTGTCTGCCTCTCTGCCTAGTTGTGATTTCTCTCTGTCAAATAAATAAAATATTTAAAGAAAAAAAAATGTTGACATTCTGTTTATCATAGATTTTTTTTTTTTGGCGTTAACTTTGACTTTTTAAGGTACCACATTAAAATATCATTTGTCTTACTTACTGAGGTTTTTGGTATCCCCTAAATTTTGCCTCAGAGGCCAGTGCCTCACTCACTTTACCCTAGTCCCAACCCTGCATTACATTTTTGTAAATTTTCCTCTTGAGCAAGCAAATCCTCCTCTCTGAGCAAGCAATGTGTGTCCTCCTAGGACTCTGACTGGTTTCGAAACCTTCTCAGAAGCACAGACTATAAATCATTGGCCCTCAGGCAGTATTTTACTAGAGGCATGATTTCTATGACCAGTATAGTTCTGAAATTAAGTTCACAAGTTTAAAAAAAATTAGAAGGCCTACACATAAAAACCTAGATTTCTGGTTTCTCTTGGGAAAAAAAAAATCAAATAATATGGCAACATTAGGCCCCCTCCTGCTGGGCAACGATTGGCCGGAGCTGAGTGGAAGCTGCCCCTTTAGATTCGGCATGTCTCTGCTATTGGACAAAGTCCTCACCACTCTCTAGTAGCCCCCCAAACATAGACTGAGTGTTAGTTGCCATTATCACAGTGGACTGTTGTGTTTATTACACAGGCCTGCATGCCCAGCTAACCCCTGGAGGGTGCTGATTTTGAGATACCTGTTGTAGCTCGGTACTTGACTCTTACTGCAACTTCCAATCTCTGTAACTTCTGGTTCAAACATGACATTCCCAGGAGAGGGGATTGGATTGTTTGCACCTGAGGCAAGTAGCTGCCCCGGCACTTCGCAACTGTGATCAGAGGACCTTATCTTGTGGTTGAGTCCCTGCCGGGGGCCCAACCCTGGAGAGAAAGAGTGGAGATTTCCAGAGACGAAGAATTGTTCCCAGGAAGGAAGGACCCGCTACACTGCAGTGCTAGTTCTTGGATCAAAGTAGTATTGTACACATTTTATACTTTACTCAAACTTCGGTTATTCAGAGTGAGCGACCGACGCTGTGCTGTTCAGTGAAGTCTGCAGATTAAATGCTTCCAAGGATAAAAATGGCAAAGATGGGCGTCACAGGCTGGTTCTCCAAAATTCCATGTAGGACACAGATCTGTAGCGATCTAGTTTGAGGCTGATGGACTCACGTGTCTGAAATGCCAGGCTAAGGATGGCAAGTGTGCGAGCCTACGATTCTGCCTCTTGCCTGGCCCATGGCAGACGTGGCTGGTAGGCTGCAGGAGTCCTTACCACTAAGGGCCAGAATCCTTCAACACAGCTGTCCAGGAAGGCAGCACTAAGCAGGTAGCACATGAAAAAAAGTAAAATATACCATTTGCCATTCCTGCCCAGAAGGTTCTCCGGGGGACCATCATGGAGCCTCCTTGAGTTGCTGGGGCCAGCATTTTATTGGCTCTTGTGAGAGTTTGGGTGGTGGCCAGTGTTCTCTAAAGCAGGATGCTCTCAAGTCATCAAGGTAGCTCCACCAGCTGGGGTGTCACTACAAAGCCAGGGAAACCAGTCTCTGTCCTCATCTCCAAGATGCCTCAGACAGACCCGGGCTGCCTCTCATTCAGTTGAAGGCATGCACATGGTTCACCTGGGCCACAGCTGGAGGGTGAGGGAGTGGACAGTCAGAGGCCTCTGGAGTTAGGCTGGAAGGGGACTCTTCAGAGAGCCCAGAAGGCCCGACTTCCTGGGGCCTGGGCTGGCCCAGCTGAGGAAGGGCTGTCAGGGAAGCCTGCTTCCTCCCTCCCAGTGACAGGCTCTCCATCCACAGCAGTGCAGACACAACCATTGCACAGCTGGGTACAGAGCCAGCCTGACCGCCTTATTCCCCCCTGCCTCTTCCTTGTTTCCGGACAGTAAGTCAACAATCAGATGTGAATTGATTTTGTTTGAACGAAAGCCTTAGAATTAAATGCTTGGTCCCCCCAGGACATTTGTGTGTCCTATGATCTAGGGCTCGTGTCTTGATTTCATGGATCCTCTCCTATGCCCATCTTCCCCTCTCTCTCTGCTTTGAGAAAGGCTTTGGAGCAGGTAGATATGAGGAGAATGGGGCTGCTTCAATTAGCCTGAGTGCCCCGTTTGAGTGCCCTTGAGTCTCTGGGCCTCTGTCATCTCATCTTTAGAATGTGGGGGGCGGCTGGGGTGCCTGGGTGGCTCAGTTGGTTGGGCAATTGCCTTCAGCTCGGGTCATGGTCCCAGGGTACTGGGATCGAGTCCCGCATCGGGCTCCCAGCTCCACGGAGAGTCTGCTTCTCCTCTCTCATGCTCTCTTTCACTGTCTCTCTCTCAAATAAATAGATAACATCTTAAAAAAAAAATGGGGCTCGGGACTGCCAACTAATTTCCCCTCAACACTCATAGCCATCAGTTTAGCTCTGAGCTGTCATTCAATGCTCTGACCCTCTCAGCCACTTAATGATAATCATACTGAACAGTGATTGAAACTTACTGTATGCTTGAAGTGGTGCTGAAAGTTTTATATACATCCTTTCATGGAGTTCTCACAAAACCATGTTATTGTAGTTAATAATGTCTCATGAATCAGTTACTATTCAGTTCAGCTGCTTATGCAGAAATCTCCTAAGCAATCATGGCTTAATTAAGATAGAAGTTTATTTTCCTCCCATGTAAAAAATAAATCATCTGGAAGTAGGCCAGGCCACTTTTGATATGGTGGTCCTGTAGCATCACCAAGATGTTATCCTTTTCCTCCACCATCCTCAGCACATGGCTTCGAGGTCACTTCAAGGTCTAAGATAGCTGCAGTTGCTCCAGTCATCACATGTCTGTTTCAGGCAGCTGGTAGGAACAGAAGATAAAAGGGTCACTTTTTTTGAAATGAAATTAAAATTTTTTTCAAGGGCCACGTTTTTTGTTGTTTTTTTTTTTCATTTCTAGAAATACCAACAATATTTCTGCTTGCATTTTATTGGTCAGATCTTAGTTACACCTAGCGGCAAGGGAGGCTGGGATATATATAGTCTTACTGTTTCATAGCCAGCAATGTGAATATTTGAGTCCTGTTATAAAGAAGAAGATGAGTGAGGATACTGAAATAAATTCAAAGTTTCTTCCCATCATGTTTGACCAGGGAGCAAAGAGGGCCCAGGTTCAAGTTCTAAGATGTAGAGTTGCTGATGATTGAGGCAGGATTTGGAGCCAGTCCCTCAGCATGCAGAGCCTGTGGGTTTCTGTGCCATGTGTGCTGTGCTCTTAGGTCCTTCTGGGAATCCCCTTGCTGATTCTTTGACCTAATCAGGGGCTTCACGCAGCCTCTGCTTTAAGCTTTCATTCTCTTTCTGTGTCAGAAAACCCCTCATTGAGGCTTCATGTCCAACCACCTCCAAAATGCAGAGAAGTAGGGCAGGGCTGCGAGCTGGGGGCCAGACTGCCTTTCATCAGGGTCTCCTGTCGCCAGGAAGGCACAGAACACCAGCGGGGTCTCCTCCACCCTGCAGGCCCAGCCTTCACCCCGTAGTCCTTGGTCCCTCCCCATTTGTGCATCCCTGAGCTCCCTCTATGGTGTTCCAAATACCCAGTGCCCTCCATTGCTGCCCTCTCTTAACCGGTGTCTCTCTTCTTAGAGGGTTCATATTTAAAAACACGAAGGAGAGGGGCACCTGGGTGGTTCAGTGGATTAAGCCGCTGCCTTCGGCTCAGGTCATGATCTCAGGGTCCTGGAATCGAGCCAGGCGTCGGGATCTCTGCTCCGTAGGGAGCCTGCTTCCTCCTCTCTCTCTGCCTACCTCTCTGATTACTTGTGATCTCTCTCTGTCAAATAAATAAAATAAATAAATAAATAAAATCTTTAAAAACACGAAGGAGAAACTTTCTTATTATAAAATCTCAGGTGAGTTTTATTGTGTTTGTTTTCTTTTCCTTTTTGGAAGTAGGAGGTTCTTCCTTAGCAAAGCCCTTAAATCCACTGTTGATATCTATTCAGGCTGTCTTGTCACCAAAGCCACTGCTGGGAGCTGCCATCCCCTCCTCTTCTTGCCTGTTTGGCGTGGTCTAAGAGCTGGACCCTCAGGCTTGGTAGGGGACCAGCAGCTTCGGGATCGTCTGGGAACTGCTGGAAGTGCAGGACCTCAAACCCCATCTTCGACTTCCCGAATCGGAATCGGATTTAACACGGCATATCACAGGCCACCAAAGCCCTGGCCTAGGTCAAAGGGGAATGTGGAGTTCTTAGTGAGTGATTATGAATTGAAGAAATTCACCCAAGTGAGAGTTTACTTATTAAACACGTTGCTTGCTTTGGAAGAAACTGGACTGAGAAAAAGAGAGCAAGTAAGAATCGGGTACTGACATAAATAATTGCCATTTTGGGCACGGCAACAGACTTCTGTCTGCCCAGTGCATCACGCAAATGTCAACAGCTCATTGACTGATTGATATATTAGAAGGGAGAACCAGACAGGAGTAGATAAAAATTCTCAGGCTTAGATTTCTTCTTAAGATTCCTTTGAAAAATTACCCAAATCTGTGCACTTAAATCTCCAAATGGCTTTTGCAAACCCAATAGGCTTGGCGTTTTGGGTTCACATAATTGGCCAGGTTAGCTAAGAGACTGCCGAAAGCACCGCTGTCTAAACAACTATTTTAGTTTAAGGGTCCAATCTAGATTTAAAAGCCAACATGTGACTCACTTTAAGATTGTTAAAAGCTCAGAGGAGAGAGCTGTTGTATTCTCAATGTCTTTTTTTAATCATATATCTGGCCAGACACCTGGAAGAATAACAGAACAATTTATTTCTGTGAGCCCAAGCTTAAATTGTGGAGAGCCTCAAAGAATTTCACATTTGGTACTTTTGAAATGCCCGCCTCCAGGTTCTTCACGAACAGAGTTCATGAAGAGATTTTTACTTAAGTAGACAGCATGACATAGTGGTTGTAAATGTGGGTTGTCAGGACGCGACCAGCTGGGCTCCCACTGAAATTTACCAGCTCTGTAAGCTGGGAAAAACAACCTACTAGCTGCCACGAGTACTGAGTTAATACAAGTAAAGTCTCAGTACAGTGACTGACAGGTAGTAAGGACCACGTAAGCATTTCGTGGTTCCTCTGCCTTCCTACAGTACCTAGACCTTTGGCTCATGCTTTTTATCTTACAAAGGTGGACATGGAGACCTAGAGAGATTCAGGGTCTATCTGCTTTGGGGCCCGGGTTGGGAGCCTTCCTTGCCCTCTCTGCTCTCTTGGGGGTGGCTCTTTGCAGGGTCAGCAGCCCCCTCAGCAGCTCTGTGGGGGTTCTTTTCCTCCTCTTCCATTTCACACACGTGTTTCCGGGCCCTGGATGAGGGTCAGTGGCAAGAACAGAATCTGAGGCTGATTCAGGTCCTAAGTGTTCTTTGCATGTTGCTATCTCTCATTGCCCCCACTCCAAGTCATTTTCACCTACTCATCCTTGACCAGGCAGGTACCGTCTAGGAGACTGCTGGAAACCAAGCCGGTTTGTAACAACTGAGACACTAGACCAGCTACGGCGGCTGTTAGTAACAGCAGAACTGTTTTACGGGACTACACTCAGAGCTACTCCTTCCCCAGGGTTTTGATAATTCCTCCTGCCAATTATAGCACTTTGCTGAGATTAACTAATTAATCCTCACCCTATACCCAAGAGACGAAATTAAAATAATTCTTTCACACGTGTAAAGCGTTTTTATCTAAGGATTACCAACACGGCTGCATTTGTCTCCTGTGACAGTATTGCAAGTCTCAGAGATGACAAGGAAAATCGTTACCATTTCCAGAGCTGGGAACAAAGACTCCTCTCCAGGACCCAGGGGAGGAGATGGGGGTCTCAGAACAGGTGCACGTCAGCAAGATGGGCACTGGAAAACTACACCTATGTTCCCGGGGCTGAATGGAACCTTCCAGGTGGGGCAGTGACCGCCCTCTGGCCACCTTTCTTCCAGAGGTTCACAGTTCCCCAGGGAGCTACAGAATAGGAGCTGGTTCCCTGCGGGTATTCAAGCCTGTGTTTGGCTTCCTCCTCTTCCCCTTGTCTCCAGAACATAGGTTCCTCGTCATCTCTATTTGCCAAGTTCTATTTGTGACTGAGATGAAGAGGAGCCAGTAGCCTAATGCTGTGGGGAGGACAGAATTGAAAAAGACATTGCAAACCGAGGACTTCAAAGGGGAGGAGGTGGGCTGGATGGCAGAGAGAAAAGTCAGTCTGCCAAAGCCCTGGAAACACCATTTGGGGAAGAGGGGAGAGAGCAGTTTGTACTTCAAGACCCGATGACAGCTTTGTTCTGACTTCCTTGTAATTCTTCGGCAGCACGGACAGTGGCTGTAGACCTGCTGCTGAGTCTGGGGACTGTGTTGGGGGGGGGTTCTTAGAGCATGGGAGCTCCTCTCTGGGGGCATCTCACAGACACTGACCCACACACAAATGCTCACTTCAGAGACACTCTCCCCATCAAGGCCAAATGATTGTGTTTCTTCTAAGCCTCGGATTACTGGCACAGACAGCATTGCTGGGAACAATTGGCAGTTTCCCCTCCCGATGACAGCTGCACCTCTGGAGCTCGGAACCCCGGGACTGCCGGGTCTGGGGCCCCCCGAGGCTGCCACAACTCCCTCCGGGTCTCAGCAGTAGGGGTGTCAGAAGAAGAGGCTGCTGCTTACCTCAAAATTCAAGAAAGAGAAACTAAGACTGTACCTTTACAGGGGTCTGAAAGAAACTCTCCTGGGAGCCTGACCTTATTTAAGGCTTCTAACAAGCATGTAAGGCTAGGACACCCTTTCTTTTGCCAGCCCAGCATCGCTCTCTCTGGGAAACTGCCTTTTCTCCAATTATTGCTTCCGGTGGGGCTGCCAATCACAGGATTTTCCCCCTTTGCAACCCCTTTGATGTCCCACATTCAAGGTCAGACATATGGCTCTGGCTAGGCCACTGGACTCTTTTTCTCAGAGATTCGAAACTTTGGGGACATCCCCTGGGAGAGAAAGATGTTGAGTTGTGCAAAGAGAGAATGCCTGAGGGCTCTTATTACCAAGATGCCCAGGATGGCCCCAAGGTGGGCCTTTCCACTCTTCCTTCCACCCTGTGAGTTATTTCCTTCTCCTTCTAATACGGTTGTCTTTAGCGTACGTGAGCTGGAGTTCACCAAAGAAGCCTACGTTGTATATATCCCCTAGTCACAAACAGCTGGGAGTCAAGCCCTGGTCTTCTCCCACCAAGTCAGCTACGTTTCAGCACACCAAGTAAATGCAAAGATGCGCAGCGTCTTTAAGGAGGGAGAACTGAGCTGGGGTGTCAGAGGGGTTGGAAAGGGGGACAGTCCTGTGATTGGCAGCCCCACCAGCTTTTTACTACTTTACTATCCTGTAAACTTCCCGAGTCTTTACCTAAGGAAGCACATAAACCCGTATTAAAGCATAAGGCCCTCTATCCCTCTTGAGACTGTTCTTGTACTTTCTGCAATGGCATTTAGTTAGGGGTGGAAGATCTCTTTTGTGAGCTGGAGCTTTTCTAGATCAAACCTAGGAACACTGAACTCCTGAACGATGAACCTATTTAGAGTATTTCTGGCCCAGGACTGGTTCCCAAAGGGAGTCAGAAGGGATTCTAAGACTTTTGAAGTTTCTTCTACATAGTAGTTGGATGACTGAGTGAATGGATAAGTGGAGTGCAGAGAGGGCAATGCCAGGAGCCAAGAATGTTAGGTCTGGAAGGGAACCTGCAGATCACTCAGTAGAACCCTGCATTGGTTGTCTATGATGCATAACGGATCTCCATTGAATTCCAATTCTTGGTGGCTTACCACAATAATCATTTATTTTCTTTTCCCGTAGTTTCTGTGGGTCATGAGTTCAGACCCAGCCTGGCCAGGTGCTCCTGGCTTGAAGTCACTCAGATGGTTGCCATGAGACATCACCTGGACTGTGGTGTCCTGGAGACTCACCTGGGACTGGATGATCTGATTCCCAGGTGGCTTACTCACCTGGCTGGCAAGCCGGTATAGGATCTTGGTGGGAAGTTTCAGGTCCTGTCCGTGTGGGCCTCTTCACAGAGCTGGGTGAGTGTCCCCTAGCATGGCAGATCCCATCCCATCCCATCCCTAGAGCCAAGGGCACAAGGACAAGGCAGATACCATAGTGCCTTCCATGACCTAGCATCAGAAGTCATACACCAGCACTGAAGGAAGGGAACCACACGAGGGCGTGAATACCAGGAGGCCAGGATCACTGGACCATCTTGGATCTCAACAGCCAGAAACCCCTTCTCTTAAAATATGACCGAAATTTATCACGAAATATTTTCGGTATATAAAAAGGATAAAAACAATTAAATGTGTGGAGCGCTTCTAGAAGGCATATGGGCAGCGTCTGCCTCACTTGCTTCTGAGAAGCTAGTGTTTGTTTCTAGATGTCCACCCTTTCCTCCAGAAGCAGGCCAGTATGGTGACAACCGGAGAGCCAGGAAAGGCTCCCACTGACATCAGTGGACCTGGTATCAGGCTGGTTCTTAGTTCAACAGCTTGGCCTAGCAAGGTCATGCAGATATCCTCTATGTGTGCATCCAAAAGTTTTCAAGTTTTCCTTTCATGTTTAGATCTTTCATCTGCTTGCATCTGTTGGGATGGTCACAGATGATAGAGTCTTTTTTTCAAATGGATAAATGACTGTTCTGATACCCAACATTTTTCTTTTCTTTTTTTTTTAAATTCCCTATGTGAATGAATCCCAGAGAAATGAAGGGACTAGATCAAGTTCACACAGCTAATCAGTGAATTGTAGGTTGTGTGAAGAGCTGGCATTGACAATATCCTTCCCTAAAGCCCTGTCGAGTAGGAAGTAGCATTATTATCCATTTGCCCCTGTGAAAAAGTCAATGCTACACCACCAAGGCGAGTGCATCATCTCCATGCCCTTGCTCCTCCTGCTCCGGCCTTTTCCATGGTCATCATGCTTTAAGAGAGAAAAGCAGCTCAAGCAAATCCAACAAATATTTATTAAGCTCCTCCCACAGGTAAATCCCTGTGCTAACATGCACGCCAAGGCGAGTAAGGCACAGCAGCACAGCCCCTGGTCTGAGGAGCTTACAAGCTGGTCAGGGGACAAGGCCGAGCCACAGGTGTTAGTGTGTGTGTCCACTTAGGCTATCAGGAGAGATCCTTCTAGTATTTGAGATTCCATCAGGCAGCCTGGGGGCAGGGGCTTTCTAGGAGCCAGGAGCAGTCTGAACAGAAGCACACAGAGGGAAAGCACAGCCGTGTTTGGGACACAGCCAGACAGACCCTAGTTTGCCTGGTGCCAGGTCAGGTGTGAGGTTGTGGCCAATGACCCTGCACCATTCTAGGCTGGATCCCCCACTGGGCAGTTTCTGGAAGGAGTAGTAATGGCGGCCAGAGAGGTGTGGGGCTGCAGATTACAGGGACCATGGGGGGAGCACTCCAGGGGGAGTTTTGCCTTAACTGTCTTTGAAAATGTTCATGTCAAGTCTATATCCCTATATTCTGGCAGGGGTTTCTGAACTTTGTAGAACTTCCTATCAAAGGCAATTAAGGAGGTTGCCAAAAAATTGTAAGAGCTTAGGATTTCTCTTCCAGAATCACTTTCCCCTCTTGTGAAAAGGGCAGAGTGTGCACCTATAGATAGCGCCTGAGAGACATGGATAAGGTCTCTAGCTTGATATCAACTACTTAATTTCTCAGCCCTCTGAATTTCTCTACCAACTCACGCTTGTGCACTTCTAAATGTGACCAGTCTTCTCCAGAAAACTCAAGGCGTGGAGACACTGCCTTATTCATTGTTATGTTCCCAAAGCCTGGCCCCAGTCCTGGCATAAGGCAGGTGCTCCACACACATGTGGTGGAAGGGAATGGAAGAATAAATTCCCCAAAGCAGAACACAGCGGCTGTCGTGGCACAGCTGTGCCCAGGACAGCCAAGACCAGGGGCCCAGATAGCTGCCTTATGCTGAGTTGGAGGGCGACCAGCAAGAGTCCCTGAAACGCTGTATGAATTAAGATATGGTCTCCGCGGTTGTCACCGAGACCCACCTTCTACAAAATAGAGGTTTATTTTCTCTTGCATGTGAAAGTCCGAGTCAGTCTGTGCTCAGTTCTCCAGAACTGTCAAACACCCAGGCGCCTTCTGCTCTGTTGTCCCACTGCTCCCGGATGGCGGCCTTATCCACCGATTCCCCCCATTAGATCCACATTCTAGGCAGAAGGAGAGGGGAGAGGCAGAAGGGAGGGGCATCCTCCTCCAATTAAGGGCACAACTAGAAAATTGCACATATCCCTTCTGTTCACATCCCTTGAGCCAGAACCACATCACGTGGCCATACCTAGCTGCAAAGGGAGCTGGAAACATGCAGCCTGTTCTGACAGCCAGCACCAACTTATTATCCTCTTATCCCCTGGAGATACTAGACATTGGCAAACAGCTTGCTGTCCCTGCCACGAGATACAGCACAGATGTGAGACACAATGGCAGACACATGAATCTGGGGATCCACAAACAGAAACAAGACGTTTGAACAAACATATCAATACTGATACTAAAACCCACAGCCTGCAATTCTGCAGGGACAGCATGAAAATTAGCCTTATCCTCAAATGCAAAGAACAGTGGCATGTTCTTATGAGTTTGGTCATTATGAGTCTTCCATGCACTTTTTTTTTTTAAGATTGATTTTATTTATTTATTTATTTGTTTATTTATGGGAAAGAGAACATGAGAGAGAGCATGAGCAGGGGGAAGGGCAGAGGGAGAGGGAGAAGCAGACTCCCCACTGAGCAGGGAGCCCTATGTGGGTCTCCATCCCAGGACCTTGAGATCATGACCTGATCTGAAGGCAGACGCTTAACCAACTGAGCCACCCAGGGGCCCCTCTTCCATGTACTTTGGAGAGAGGAAGTGGCCAATCAAACATGCCTCTGCATCACAGCTCTAAGAGCAATAGTGAGGTGAAGGGGAGAAATAGTGCACCACGCTTGGCTAAGTGTGTGCTGGGGCATACCCCTTTTTAAGTGATCAGCCCTCTCTTACCACATGTTTGTTTTGAGGGGTTGGTATTGGTGTTGTCCACCAAAGCTGTCCTCCCCTTCTTCCTGGATCCATAACTAGGCTGTATTTTCCACCCATGCTGGATGTAGTTGTGGCAGCATGATCAGGTTCTTTCTGTGGAAATCTGAGCATTGTGTGTTGTTCTAAGGCCTAGACCTGAGGACTGCGTGTGCCCTTCCAACATCTCTTCTCCCTTTGCACCACTGGCAACACCGATGTGAGGCAATCTCGCTTTAACCTGATAGACAACAATGATGCTGTAGGGCGTGTGGCAGACAGTAATCTGGAAGGAACATGGGTCCATGACCGACCTCATAGACAACAGTGGTCCACCAGCCTGCTATGCTCAGCTGGGACTTTTACATGACAGGGAAAGAAATTTCTTAGCTCTCTACTCCATGCTATTGTTAGGTCTTTTGGATATAGCAACCTAGCCTTTTAGTTTAACTAATACACATTTCACGCATGATCTCCCCACCCCCAATTGCGGGACCATGGATAGGAAGTTATCCATCAGGGCTGTATGCTCTAATTCCTCCATCAGTGGAGGAATGAGGTTGTTTACCTGCCAGGTGCCCCTGTCCAGCTTTTTCAATTGCACTCTTGAAAAAAAAAAGGATCTCCCCCCAAAAGAATTCACAGTAGCAGTAAAAATAAAATACCTTGGAATAAGCATCTCAAAAGAAGTGTACAGAATTTATATGTGGTAAATACTTTGGGGTGCATAAGAGAGACTAAATTTAGAGATAAACCACATTATGAAAGATTCAGGTGTGAAGATGTACTTTCTCTGCCTATTAATTTGTAAGTGCTAAGTCATCTAATAAAAATTACTATGAGATTGCTTATGGATTATAATAACAATGATTTAAAGTTGTAGGAAGAATAAATGGAAGAGGATAACCAAGAAAATACAGAAAAATAAGAATTTGGGGGAAGGTTTTCCCTACTGGACATCAAAATGATTAGAATGCTAGGAGCCTTGGTGGCTCAGTTTGTTAAGCATCTGCCTTCAGTTCAGGTGGTGCTCCCAGGGTCCTGGGATCCAGCCCCATATCTGGCTTTCTGCTCAGCCAGGAGTCTGCTTCTCCTTCTCCCTCTGTTCCTCTCCCTGTTCATGCTCTCTCTCTCAAGTAAATAAATAAAATCTTAAAAAAAAACTAAAAAAATTGTTAGAATGTTACAATATATAAATCAACATTGTTTCAAGATTGGACTTGCAAATTAATGGATATATGATAGAAAATCCTAATAATTGTGTACACATGCACACACATGTATATGAATTTTGTGCATTTTAAATGTATGCTTTATATTAGTAGGAAAAGTTTACACTCCTCAATGGTCATAGGATGATAATTGGTTGGCTAAGTAGAAAAAATTTATATATTTATCCCCATAAACAGTAAGACTGACTTTTAAAAAAATATTTTTAAAATAAAGAAAATATATGTAAATCTTTATCTGACCTTGGGATGCCAGGGTGACTCAGTTAAGTGTCTGACTCTTGATTTCAGCCCAGGTCTTGACCTCAGGGTTGTGAGTTTAAGCCCCGCTTTGGGCTCCACATTGGGCTCCACACTGGGCATGGGGCTTACTTAAAAAAAGTATCTGATCTTGCAGTAAGAAAGCAAAAGATGAAATCAGAAGAGAAATAGTGATATATTTGACTACCTAAGAATTTAAAAATTTGAGTAAAAAAACAACCATAAGCAAATCTTAAAGATAATTGACAACTGAGAAAAAGCCCAGAAAATAAGAGCCTTTATATATAAAGAGCTCTTCACATCAGTAAGAAAAAACTCCATGAAAAAATGGACAAGAGAACTGATCAGACAGATTGCAATAGCCAATTAACGTATGCAAAACTCCAGCTTCACTAGTAAGTAAATGATAATTCAAATAACAACGTAGCATAGGGCTTCATTTATCAAATTGCCAAAAGTTTTTAAAAATTGTTATATCTGGTGGAAAAATGGAAATCCTTACACATACAGAGTTATAATTCATCAGACCCTTTCTGGGCAAAAGTGGCAATGTGTATCAAAAATCTTTTACGTATTTATATTCTTTGACCAAACAATTACCTGTCTAGGAATTTCCTATATGGACATAACCAGAGATTGCCTAAAGATTTATGTGTTAAGCATCATGCTATTGATAACAGAGAAAAATAATTTTTAAAACCACAAAAGATATTGTTTGAATACCTTATGGACGGCTTATGCGGTGGAATTTCATCCTGTCATTACAAAGTTATGTTTTTGGAGAAAATGTAATGAAGTAGGAAAATGCTCATAATCTAACAATAAGTCAAACAAAACAGGATACACACTGGCTTATGTGCCTTCCATGATCTGACCCCCCACCCGCCCTGACCCTTCACTCTGCTCCTCACTCCCTCCACTCCAGCTACTCGGGACTCCTGAATCTTCTTCTGACGGTTGTGGCCCCAGGACTTTGTATTTGCTCTTTTTCCTCTGCCTAAAACACTGCCCCGAGATACCTTACAGCTGCTTCTTCACTTTCTTGAGTCTGTGGTAGAATCACCTTGTTGACCAGATCAGCCCTAGCTTCCGTATAAAAATAGTGGCTACTCACTCCTCCCCCCACCCACTGCCACCCCATGCTTCCTGTACCCCCCACCCCCGACCTTATGTTTCTCTATTGCATTTATTGCTGTCTGTCACATGGCACATTTTCATGTTTATTTATTTATTGTTTCCCCATGAGGAGTGCCAGCTCCATGAGGACAGGTGACTTGTCTGATTTGCTCATTGCCTCCTCCGCAGAGAAAAATAGGTCATCAATAAATATTTGCAAGGTGAGTAACTCTAGTAACGATATTATATGACTTTGGTACAGAAACCTTAAGGTTTAGGTAGCTGCAGCTCTAAAGGACGAGGACAAGGCTCACCGAATATTGACTGTGATTATTCTTTTGTGTGTGGTTATTCTTGCTGGTGATTTTGATGATCTCTTTATAACTTTCTGTGTTTTTGCCACTGTTGGCCATAAACATATGTGATAATAACGTGTTGTTATTATTTTAAAATTCCATGATTTGTAAAAATCACTCCATACCCAAGCTGGCCCAATGTTCCAAAGTGTAGAACAATTCTCTCCTTTTCTAGGGCCTTCTCACTTTTTCCATTTTACAAATCGTGCGCCTCTTCCACAGGCTGTATTTTATCAGCCACCGCCTCCTGCTATTTCCTTCCTCTGTCTTTCCCACTGCACAGAGCACCTCCATGATGTGGAATTTCTTTGGGGTTACAGAAGCAACGGATTACTCTTTACATCCAGTGTCCTTGGCCCCATGCCAAGCCTTCCTCCTGCTTCTCCTCTTCCTCCTTTTCCCCACCCAGCCTCTTCTTTAAGTTCCTTCCTGGGCGGAGCACTGCCAGGTGCCTGGAGGCCTGAGGGAGTGGCCTGTGGGACCTTTCGGCTTCCAAGGGAAAGAAAAGCTTCCTGGAGGGTAATAGCTGAGAACCAGAGAAACCTGGTTTGGTGAGGTGGGCTTGTTTATGCCCTTAAAAGACGTCCCTGTAGGGCCTATCTCTGGAGTTGCACCTGCGTGAGGACAGGCAGCTCGTACTGTGAGGAAGCCGGGTCCCCGCAGCCATATTGACCCACAGGGGCTGGAGCTGGAAGCTTCTTTCCTTGGAAGGACGGTGACCCTTAGTCCCAAACCTCAGGGTTCCCTTCATTTGAACGCTCGTGTTGTTTTTCTAGTCTGGAGTACCTAGCTACGCAAGGTAGCTCACAGCACCTCATTTATTTAAAAATAATTATCCAAGTACAGAGAGTGGCCACTCCTTGAAAACCAGAAGCACACCCACAATGACCAGTGGGTGCCCAGGCCTGGGCTTGAAGGGAGGCAAACACCAGAACTCGACAGGGTGATGCTACTCCCCAGGACACCGGTGAGGACAGAATGAGGAGGGTGGCAAGCATTTTGAAGGTGAGGTGGATTGTGGGCTCAGTGGGGAGGCTGCCGGTGCCTGAGGCTGTCAGGGACAACACTGGCTTTGTTTGAGGGAAGGTGACTGTACGCCTGCTGGTGGGAGGGTGTGCTCCTCCCCAGGACTCCAGGCTGTCTGCCCAGAGGGAGGGCTTCCTCTTTCCGGCCTCTTAAATATGGGTTCCAAGAGTGGTAGTTGCACCTTCTTAGACCGTGTCTCAGTGTGCTTGGCAGTCCTTGGTATTTCTGAACCACAGCTGCCCTGGAAAAAAAACGGAAAATGCATCTGCTGTCCTAGGTCAGTCCCTGCCACCGTATAAAAATCCTTGAACCCCATATGAGTGAAATGTCATATGGTATTTGTCTTTCTCTGACTGACTTATTCCACTCATATATGGAATTTAAGAAACAAAACTGACGAATATAGGGGAAGGCAAGGAAAAATAAAATATGAAAACAGAGAGGGAGGCAAATTGTAAGAGACTTAACTACAGGACACAAACAGGGTTGATGGTGGAGAGGGGATCTGGAGGATGAGGTAGCTGGGGGATGGGCATTAAGGAGGCACGTGATGGAATGAGCACTGGGTGTTGTATGCAACTGGTGAATCACTAAATTCTATCTCTGAAACGGATAATGCAGTATATGTTAATTAAATTGAATTTAAATAAAAAATTTTTAAAAATTTCTCAAACCCCTACATCGGACCTGTCATCTGCACTTTCTGAACATGGGGCATCTTTGTGTACCGCTCACCATATGAGTCATCTGTTCATATGTCCTTTTCCTCTCCTAGACACTCTCCACTCATATTTTAGGTACAGTGTTTGGCACATAGGAGGCGCTCTGTAAGTGTTTCATGAACCTATTTTTGGAGTCCTGTTTTGAAAGTTCACTGTAAAACCTTCCAAACCATGGTGATTCCTCGGAAAACGTTTCATTTAGGGCAAGACTCATGGGGATACTTCTGGGGATTGACTGCTTCTGAGTCTTCAAATAGTGAAGGGGGAAGGGGTCTTCAAGGCATCAAGGGGTCTCTGAGGCACTCAGTGTCTCAGGTGGACTTTGTTACTATTATTTGAAACGATGATTGTCACAATGGAAACTTCATGTGCCTAACACATCATAGTTTAAAACCCTTTGAATTTTCTTATCACCTATTATTATTTTCTGATCTCAGAGACATGACCTGAGGGGCTGTATTTAAAAATCTTATAGGGGTTCCTGGGTGGCTCAGTTGGTTAAGCATCTGACTTGATTTTGGCTCAGGTCATGATCTCAGGGTAGTGAGATCTGGCTCCCGCTTGAGGTTCTCTCTCTCCCTTTCCCTGTGCCCCTCCCCCGGGTCCTGTGCATTCTCTTTCTCTCTCTCTCTAAAGTAAATATTTTTTAAAAAGTCTTACCTTTTGCAATTTATCCGAAAGCCTAGTTTTAGAATTAGGCACGATTTTTCATTCGTTCAAGACACATTTATTGCATATCTGTTACGTGCCAGGCACTGTATAAGACGCTCATGATACACAGATGAAAAGTCACAATTACTGCTCAGGTCAGAGGCATTGATACAAAGTGATAAGGACGATAATGAAGGGGTCATTAAAGGGTCTGGGAGCTTTGGGCAAGAATGCTTGTCTCTCCCTGGAGAGAAGTGGGGAGAGGCGTCAGACCAAGATGATGTGGTATTAAGGACGGCAATGCAGACAGTGGTGGTGACGACAGATAGCATCAGCAATATACGGTTCTTACCGTGTGCCAGCCACGCCTCTGGGTGCCTCACCCATATGAACTCACTTAATCCTCACAATCACCCTGTGAAGTAGGGGGCCCTTGTTGTTTCCACTTTACAGATGAGAAGACTGAGGCATATGGAGATTAGAGAAATTGTTTAAGATTATGTCCGTAAGGGGTGGACATTATCTACTATTCCTTGGGTTTCTGGACCAAAACCAGCAACAGTAATACTGGTAAAGAACAGGGTCTTTGGCTATCGCCAAACCCCACTTTCCATGGTCTCTTAGCTGAGGTGCAACCCACTTATTTCTTGAGGCAGTCCTTGAGCTTATCCAGTACACTGAGGGCCTTCCTATACAGATGATAAGTCTGGTGTGTGGCCCTGACCCCATGTACTCAAACAGCCCCACAGGGAAAAAGAGAAATGGTTAAGATATGGGATTTCAAACGAGACCACTGTGGGCTGGACCTCTTGTCCTGTCAATTCTTAGCTATTGACCTGTGAGCTGTAGGTTCCCCACCTAAGAAACGGGGGTCATAGCTGTATTTGTGCCTCTATGGCCTCACATGTCAACTACTTCTTGTCAACCCCCACACCCCCCAAAAGATGAGGTCCCCGAACCACACAGATGCTGAAAATGAGCCAACCTGGAAGCCTGTGGAGTTCCCCAGCATGACTGGAGCCATTGTTGTGTTGAGGGGGAGAGTCCTCTGGCTGGGGAAGCAGGGAGAGAGAGGCTCAGTGCCCTCAGCTGACATCTGCCTCAGAGATTTCCTCTGCCTTGCTGCCTGGAGGTGCAAGCTCTTCCTTCAGAGGTTTAAGGGAACGTGGTTGAAAGAAACCACTTCATGAAACAACAGTTGTGCCGGGCCGGAGGCCTGGCAAGAGGGCTGGAAGTGGGCTTTGCCCAGCCATGTGTCCCTGGGGTACAGCTCAGAGAAACCTTGAGGCCAACAGCACACACTCTGTTTACTCAGGGGTTTCCTCGCTGAGCCCGCTGAGGAAACAGCTTTGTAAGGAAAGGGAAAACAGATGGGTTAGGCAAGGGACCCGACAGGCCTGACGGAGCCCAAGGGGCTGCCTCCAAGTCGCCTTCTACTTCCGTGCCAAGGGGGGCAGAGTGCAGTGCTGGTCCCGCCCGCGGGGGGGCAGAGTGCAGTGCTGTTCCCGTGGGCGGGGGTGGGGTCCGGCTGTGGGACTGCAGGCCCTTCAGAGGGGCTGGCCTCTGGACACCACCCCTTGGGTGCACCAGATGCTTTTTAGGGAGGGCCATGACCTCTTTGAAGCCTTTTGGCCCCTTACGTCATTTTGAGAGGAAGAAATTTGCCTGTTTGTGACAGAACTGTCTCTGCACTTCCTTGGTTCCACTCACCCTCCGCCTTGGTGGAAGGGGCTTTTTAAAGCATGCTCATGCTTCCCAGTTATGCTGTGAAGGGTTAGGATCTTAGCAAGAGTAAGGTTTGTTTGTCTGATGAGGGCTGTGCTTGGAGAAGCGAATCTGTGCAGCTCTTTGACAACGAAGGGCAGGCTCCGGCGGCCTTGAGGCTCTGGGCCTTGTTGGTGCTGGCCAGTAGGGGTGGAAGGCAGAGGGCGGGTGGGAGGAAGGGAAACCGAGGAAGCAGGAACTTAGGCCCATGTAGAGTTTGACTCTGTGGGGTCTGCAAGGCGACTCAATTGGAAGGATATAGATGACTTTGTCATCTTCTGGACTCCCAGCTACCTGTGATCAGCTATGAGAAACTTTGGATTCTTCCTGGAATTGGACTGTTTTAGGGGAGAGTACAAACAGACCTTAATGCAGTGGCCCCAGTATTTGCTGTGTGCTGGCTCCGTGCTTCCTGGGAGGAGAGATGGAAGAACTTGTCAGTGCTGAAGGGCTGGTATACTTCCTGGGGGCATGGGGGTGGGGAAGGGGGAGAAGTCCGGCCATCAACAGCGGGAGCTAAGGAGTAGTGAGGGCCTCCTGTGGGTGATGGTCAAGGGAGGAGCCACGGAAGGTCTCCTGGCCCTGAGGGACGACAGGACAGAAACAGGGAATGGGAGTTGGGGTTAGGCCAAGCACACTGCATTCCAGAGCTGGCTTTCCAACCTGGCTGTAGCAAAGCCTTTGAGGGGAAACTTTCCCTGCCTTCAGGTCCTCCTTCCTGCCGGGGATTACTGGCCCCTGACCAGTCAGTGTGCAGGACTGGATCCAGGTTGCCACGGCACTGAAGAGCCTCGCCAATCTGGGTTTGATGGTTCAGGGAATTCTCTGGACTCTGGACTCCGTGGTGTCCTGGCGAGGAAACCCCAGTTGTACATATGTGCTGGGAAATGAGGGAACCTTACTCCTGTGCCAGGAGTATGTGCCTTATGCCTGTGCTGAGGAAGACATTGGCAGAAACTCAGGAGATTTTGGCTGATTGGAGAACAAAGCATGGTGCCCACTGGGACTGCAGGCAGCATCTCTGCCCAGACCCACTGCTGGGGGCTTACAGCTGAGCAGAGAGGGGTGGGCGGCGTGTAGAGCTTGAAGGGTGGGCTGGGCTCCAGCATGTGCTCTTGCCCTGGGAGGTTCTGCTGGTGCCCAGATGGCTTCAGAGCGCCTAGTATACCGCTCAAGTTCTGATGTCCAAGTCTGCAGACCTCCTGGTCCCTCCTCCAGGGACTTCCGCCAGAGAGATGCAGCATCAGGTGATCTGGACTGTTCTCCCCAAGACCAACACCCACCCTGCCCCACCTTGTTTATCTGCCCTCTGTCCCACGGGCATATTACACCTCCTGGAAATGTATTGCTCCTCCCCAGTCCATTCTGCAACTATTTCAAAAATGTTCTCCCTTTTGTTTTCTCCTTCAAGAATTTCATAGGACAGAAGAATCTCAGAATGGTTGGTGCAAGTAAGGAGAAAAGCAGGATGGGCTGGGTAGTTACAATGTCAGGGGATTTGGCAGAGGAAATTCTTCTTTTCTCTTGTCAGTGCACACAGTAGGTAAATAGCTTTAACCACTCCAAAAATGGGAGTGTTGCAGAGGATTGAATGTGCCTCGGTAGCAAAGTGCATTATATACGGTATCTCATATTCATAAGCAGATTTTATACATAATCAAGAATATCATTTTGAAACCAGGGCAAGGTGTCAGATTGATCTTACACGACTACAACCAGCGTTTGCTTGCATGCCTGCAGTGTACAAGGCATCCTGAGGTCAGAGCTGAGAGTTCTCTGGTCTATAGCATCTGAGGGGAAGGATCCAGAGAGGGAAGATTTTAAAATTTTATTTATCTATTTTTAAAAAAGAGTTTATTTGTTTATTTGACAGAGAGAAGGAGAGAGAGTGTGAGGAGGGGGAGCAGCAGGCAGAGGGAGAGGGAGAAGCAGGCTCCCGGCTGAGCAAGGAGCCAGATGTGGGACTCGACGCCAGGACCCCAAGATCATGACCTGAGCTGAAGGTGGATGCTTAACTGACTTGAGCCACCCAGGTGCCCCAAGAAATCTTTCCTAGATTTTTTAAAGAGTTGAACAGCAGACCTTAGAATTCAGTGCTTTATTCTGCTTTAGTAGGACCATATTTTATTTTTTACACTGTAGACTATGTAGAGTTTATAAGACGTGTTTTTAGAATGTCATTTAATGTGCGCTCTGATAACACATTATTTCATTGCTAGGTTTGTTTTTAGGATCTAAGTGTGCTTAGCTCCAATTCTCTGTGGAGGGTCTGTGTTAAGGCCTTTGATACTTACCATGTTTATTTTTTATTTCCAACCAGAAAATTCTTAATAACAGACTCTTTTATTCTTTTTGTCCAAATGAAGCCCTATCGATGCAAAACTTTCAGCAAAACAGCTCCATTTGCTATTGCCACATTGGAATGTGCACGTGATACGACCTCTACTTTTTCAAGTAGTTCGGGTCCCTACCATCTCTCCCTATTATTATTGTAATTACATGACTACTTTTCTTACCTCCACTCTTATTCCCCATCTTGTCCATCAACCCTACCATCATCAAACTGCATTTTGAAAGTACAGGTCTAAGAAAGTTGACAACACTTGGACAAGGGTGTGTGCATGGGAGGTATCTCAGAGACCCATTGTGTGAATGGGTGCAGCCCCTTTGAAGGGCAGCATGGTCAAGTCTATAGAGTTCCGGGAAACAGACACCCTTTGACTTGAAATTCCATTTCCAGGAACTTGTCCTATAGACATCCTTGCACATGCAAAGATGTCTAAGTAAAGATGGCAATTATGGCATTGGTTATAATGACAAGATATTGGACACAAACTAATTCATTGGTAGGAGCTATTGAAATGAATGATGGTATTTGGATGATGGCATCTGTAAGAGCCATTTGCTGGTTGCTACCCTAGAATCCATTCCTTTTTGCTCCCTCCTAATTAACTGTTGGTTGGTATTGACCCCACTCCCACCTCCAGGGGGTGAATCAGTTGTTGGGAGCTAATCAGTCCATCCTATTTCCCTGGCCTCAGAACTGTTTTGCGTAAAATGAAATCTTGTCCAATCAGAATGACTACGAGGCCGGAAGAGCTGCAGCCATGAGAGGAAAGCCTGGAGCTTCTAGGAGACTGGAATGTGGATGCTGGGAAGGTGCTAACCCCAGGATTTGTGGCTGGAGGAAGGAGCCCACTGATGGCAAGCTAGGTGACTTGTTTCTACTGGTTTGAGGTAAGTTGTCTTACATTACCAGAAGGATCCTCGGTGCTGAAGAATGCTGAACAGCCTTGAAAGAAACTGAAGTTGATCTACTTTTGTCCATGTGGAATTATCTCTGTGATTCTTTGTAGAGTGAAGGTGTTAAACAATGAATAGAGAAGATATTCCCTTCTATATAAACAAAAGGCTGTGAGAATGAGTGCCCCTGTGTGTGTGTGTGTGTGTGTGTGATGTATATAAATGGTCTCAGCTATCCATGCAGTGCCTTTGAACAAATAAGGACTCTGGTGAGTCCAATGAAGCCATGTCCATGGAGCAGCTTGGGCTGGGTGGTTTTGTGCAGTACACAACCCGTACAACAATATGCTGTGGACCTTTATATATATGCTTGTATATACCTGTGGTAGAATATATGTGAAACTAGAAATAGAAGTTGCTTCTGGGAAGAAAAGATTCAGAGTTTGGTGCTAGTGGGGCAGAGAGGAGTCTTGTCCTTCCCTATTGCCCTTGAGGGGGGGGGTGCCTGAATTTTGCTACCATGTATACAAATAACTTTTTAAAACTTTCCTTTAAATAAACAAGTAAGAAAGCAAACGAAAATACAGATTTGATCTTAGTTACTCCCTTGCTTAAGGAAGACCTTTAATGAATCCCCATGGAGAAATGCCAGATCCTCTCGATCATCATACAAAGCTTACAGCTGGCCTCGGCCTGCCGCCCTCCCTCGTCTCTGGCTGCTGCCCGCCCTCCACTGGGCTTCAGCAAGGCAGGTGTGCCCAAGATTCCTCTAACAGCACACTCCGGGGCTTCTGTGCCTTTGCACAGGCTGCTCTGCTCTTCCCCAGGCTCCGCCGAAAGAACACTTGTGATCTTCTGGGGCCTGCTTCCTTGGAAGCCCCTGTAGACCTTGATGCTTTCTGCTCTCTTGCTACCAATCGCCGTTCACTGTAATTAGTTGCTATCTGTGAGTGAGCTCTTTTGAGACCACGGACAGGACCTCGGATAGTCAGTGCTAGTGACGGGATGGGAAGATGCGCCTCGTAGCTGTTCTGTGAACAAAGGGAGGTCAGTTCCAATTCCATCTGTCTCTCCACTTGACTGTTCTATCCCTTTCAGGTTTCTCTTCTCTTGCGGCTGCAAATTCTCATCTCTGCTTGGTCTCCTTGCCCCGTAGCTATTAGCCAGGTTGTAGCAGAGGGAAGGTTTCCAGCCCAGAGCAGACTGCGTTTCCTCACTCTGAGTGGCTCCGCGTGGAAGCAGAGGACAGGAGAAGAGCATTTGTAATGATACAGTCTGTCCCATCCAGCTGTCTGCCTGCTTGGTAAGCCCGGTGACCTGGAGACATGACCAAGGTCTATTACGATGGAGCCTCCATTCCTGGGAAATAATTACCGTGCCCAGGACAAATCTGCCATCTGCCCACCAACTCAGTGAGGCAGTGTCCTTCCAGGAAAGGGATGGGAATAGGCAACAGTGCGCCCCTCACTGGCGCACAGGGAAGAGTGTTCATTTCTCTGGTGGGCATGACCCACTGAGAGCTCAGCTCCCACTCACGCTCTCAGCTGGGAGCCATCATGGAGCACATGAATGGCACAACCACACTCGTGGCCCAGAAGGCATAACGCTGGGGGCATTTAGAAAGGTGAGATGAGAGAAAAGTAAATTGGTTAAGTGATGGTCTTGCTATTATTTAGGGTTGTTTTTCTCAAAGTGTGGAACTCCTTATCAGAATCACCTCAAGTACTTGACAAGAATGCATATTTCTGGGACCTGCCTCGGAATAACTGAATTAAGCTCTCGGAAGGGTGAGACCCAGCAATCAGGATTTTTAACCAGCCCCCCCAGACATTTCTAATGCCCACCAAAGCCAACAAATTGCTGCCCTTAGCTGCTGTTCTGTCAGAAGTCCTTGGGATCTGTGTGCCTGGGAATCTAGAACTCTGACTGGACAGACCAGGCCTCCTCGGAGCTCGGCAGCGTCCTCTCATGGGTCCTTGAGGACGCCCTGAAGCCTGCTTCTCTGGAGTGAGGGGCTGATGTCATTGTTTTTTCTGGCATCACTGCTTGGCTGTTTCTAAAAAGCACTTTTAAAAGTATCAGCTTTTAGGATAAAAACTCGAGGAATCTTGAAACAAAGAGTGGATAGGACTCATAATGCCACGCTTGTCTTTCCTCCTCAGCCTCAGGCTCATTTCCTGCCTCCTGGTCCTGTGGTAGAGAATGTTTCACCCTGCATCCCTTTAAAGGAAGTCTTCCGGAGACACTTTGTTTCCATCTCCCATGAAGGTTAAATGATATTATCCTAAATTCCAAGGGGCTGATCAGTTTGCTTTGTGGAGCTGGTATTTCTGTCATTTTGAGTAATGCTTGAAATATGAATGTGATCTCCCATATCAGACCACCCCTCTTTTATTTAGAGAGTTTCGCTGGAGGACAGTTTTAGCTGAACTCACATGTACGGATAGATACCCACTGCTCGGGGCTGCAGCTCAGCCTCCCTCCCTTGGGGGATGAAGTCATTCAGACACATTGTTCACTACTATAGAAGGAATGTTTATGTCCCCTCAAAATTCGTATGTTAAGTCCCAACTTCCCACGTGATGATCCATTGGAATTGGGGCCTTTGGGAGGTGATTAGGTCATGAGGGTAGAGCCCTCATGAATGGAGATGAGTGCCCTTATGAAAGAGATCCCACAGAGCTCCCTTGCCCCGTGCCCCTCACCCCCTGTGAGGACTCATCAGGAAGATGGCCATCTGGGAATTAGGAGCCAAGCTGTCAGCCAACACTGAGTCCGCCGGCTTCTTGACCTTGGACTTCCCAGCCTTCAGAACTGTGAGAAATCGAATGTTTTTTGTTTAAGCCACCCAGTCTGTAGTGTTTTTGTTACAGGAGCCCAAACTAAGACATTCATATTGTTGTCCTTCTGTCAAGCACAGTGTCAAGATACGCTAGTGTGAGAGGTTGAGTATGTGCCCTGCCTTCAAGGTGTTTGAAAATTCCACTCTCTGATACAGTAGCCACCAGCCACATGTGGCTATTGAGCACTTGAAATGTCCCAGTGGAGATATGCTGGAAATGTAACATACACACCAGATTTGAAAGACCTCATAGGAAAAAAAAAAAAAAAAAGCATGTGAGATATCTCATTAACAATTGTTTTATATTGATTACATGTTGAAATAATATTTTGGATATATTGAAATTCATTATTAAAATTAAATTTACCTATTTCTTTTTACTTTTTTCTAAAGATTTCATTTATTTATTTGACACACAGAGAAAGAGAGAGAGAGTGCACAAGGGGCTGCAGGCAGAGGCAGAGGGAGAGGGAGAAGCAGGCTTCCTGTCTGAGCAGAGAGCCCGACTTGGGGCTCAATCCCAGAACCCTGGGATCATGACCTGAGTTGAAGGCAGAATTTAACCAGCTGAGCCACCTATGTGCCTCTCTTTTTACTTTTTAAAATGATTGCACTAGAAAATTAAAAATCACAGATAAAGCTCACGTTATATTATTATTGGACAGCGCTGCTCTGGAGGGTGGGAAAGACAGGTAACTGACAATCATAAGACCATGTGATCACTGTTGGGGGTAGTAGGACAGGGCCCTCTGGGAGCAGTTTGAAAGAGCCCTAACTCAGCGTTGGGAGCTAGGAAAAGGCTTCTGGGAGGAGCTGATAGCCAACTGAGACCCAAAAGCTGAGTAGGAGGGAGGTACAGAGTGAGGTGGTGAGCGGTGTTGGAGGTGACAAGGAATGATGCAATTGGGGAGCTGTAAGCCCTTGGGGGAGGCTGGTTATAGCCGGATGGTAGGGGTGGGGGAGAAATCCACGGAGGAAGGAGGGAGGAGTCAGGCTATGGGGAGGGGGCACTTTTCTTCTTTCTGCACGGGAGAACTCTGACTTCCTTTTCCTGGAAGTGGAATTGGAGGTGTTAGACATGAACGGATATTTGGTTTCCTTTCCACCTGGGGCGGGCAGTTGGTGGTGGGGGTGGGGTGGGAAATGCTCAACAGCACTGGGGGTAGGAGAAAAATGTTTAAGTATTTGACCGTTTTGCCATGTGTGGAACTGAGGTACAAGAGCAATTCTTATCAGTGAGACCGTATATATGTATATGAAAGTGCTTTGTTCGTGTAACGCTCCTGTATAATACTGCTTTATTAAGCTTAGTTGGCCCTTGATCTTTTTATAAGAATGTTGAAATTATGAATTCTATGTTTGGGAAAATTGCAACATTTGCTTCAGATTTTAGCCCATTTTATTTTTAGAGGAGGTGATTTTCAGTAACAGCAATCCTAATAACGATCATAATAACAGCAATCCTTTTTAAAGCAAAAGAATCCAAAGAGAGTAACAGTTCTGATGCTGAAGATTCCCAGTGCTAGAGGAATGGCGCAGGCCAGGTGGTAAACCAAGGATATCACACCATGTTACCTTCTCTCATAAGGTACAGGGCATCCAGAAGTTCAAGACCAAAGGTTTTCACATAGAAGAGCCATCAGAGTTTCTCTGTTCTTACACAGCATGTCTTTATTCAGACGCCGATTGTCATCAAAATTCCAACAGAGTAGTAAACTGAATGCTTGGCGTGGGATGTTCAGGAAGTTTCGCTTCTGTGTGTGGTTTGGCTTTGCTCTTCAAGCACAGTAAAACTGTTAGCGTCTGGGAGCACACTTATCTGGAGGCGGTTAGTTTGCACATTGCCTTCTTTGCTTTGGGTTTTCTCTAGGGATTGGGGAAAGGCAGAATTTGTCCACAGCGAATGGCTTTCCACAGATAAAGGTCCTTTGGCCCCTGGAAGGCTCAGAACTGGATTACTTCCTCCTAAGAAAGGAGACTCTACAGAAAAGGGGATGATTTGGGTGGCTTGTTCCTTCACCCTTTTTATTCAGGGACTGTATTGGTCCCTGAGGAGAGATGAATGAAAAAGGAGCCCTTTCTTGGATTGAGCTCATAGCCAGGTCAGAGGGATGGACATAAATTCAAAGAAGTCAGTTGCTCTGTGGTTTAATGTCACAGTGAAAATTAGGACACAGAGCTCTGACAGCTGTGAAGGGAGGAAGGCACTCAGGTTCCGTCTGGATGAGGACAGACAGGGCACGAGAGCCTTCACCCGTGAGAGTACATGGCTTGTCTGGGGAGTTGTGGGCTGAAGGACGAAGGACATGAAAGAGAAAGTGCCTGACAGGACTGGCTGGTACAGGAAGAACCAGGAAGAACCTGGTATATGGGCGCGGACTTCTTCCAGGACCTTAGTCACCAAGTAGGGCTGTCTTGGTGAGTCTCAGTGTGCAGCCTGCTCTGGCAGGTGGTGTAGGGCCCGGCTCTTGCCTGGTGCCTGTGTCTCTAGGGCCTCCGGAGAGGCTGAACACTCTCCTGGGTGATGCTAGGCCCACAGGACCACGACTGAGTGGCAGGAACCTTGGTGAAATGGGAAGTTTCCGTTGGCTGCCCGCCACTGTTCCCGCTGCGTGGTGACGCTCCACCCAGAGGCAGGATGCCCTGCCCTGCGGAGCAGTGGGAAGTGATAAATACATTTGTTTTTGAATTAGAAGCTTTCCTGGCACTGGGGGGAAATACATCTGTGGCCGGCCTGGCCTCGCTGTCCCCTGGCTCGCTCTCCCACACAATCCAGAACCCTGGGTAATGATTACACAGGCTTTCGGGAGCCTGAACCTCCAAGGACGTTGGTACGGAGATGAAGGGCCTTGCGATGGCTTAAAAACATCAAAGGTATCCTAATCACGCAGTGCTTAGTAATCAAAGCCTAGCGGGGCCTAGCCCCACCTCACCCCTCATTTCCCTTATTATGGCAATGCCTCTGCTTATCTCAACCCTGTGAGTGGCGGGAGGTCAGATTGCCCGAAGGTACTTACCCAGGGCGGAAAGCAGCATTATTTCAATCCTCCCTTGCTTGGTCACATTGAGCAATCCAGTGCATTTTCTTAAAAGCACCAGAGGCTTCTGTGATCTCTAAAGCTGTGCGGCACTCCTGAGAGCAGAATCGCCTTTGGCAGGAGCCTACTGGCAGGGAGAGTTGAGCTTGCTCAAACGGGGGCAAGGGGCTCTTCCGGCTACTTGGCTGGGCAGCTGCCCCCTGTATTGGAAACTTGTCCTTGTGCAACACACCTGTAGACAGATACTTGCTGGGCACCCGTCACTGCCACCCGCTTATTGTGGAACCAAGAAACTACATGGGTTTGTTCTCTTTTTTCCCCCTTTTTAAAGTAATCTCTGCACCCAGTGTGGGGCTTGAACTCACAACCCTGAGATCAAGAGATGACTGCTCCACGGACTGAGCCAGCCAGGCATCCTCGTCATAGTTTTCACTCGAGGTGTGCTATGTGCTATTAACTAGGCAGTGTTTTGGAGAGCCAGTTATCTTTGGTTATTATGCTTTGGCTAACTTCTTGGGATGGAGAAATTAAAATACTAAAAATCATTTTGCTTTTCATTGCCCAAGCTGGTGAGATAGGTAGTCCTTTGATAAAGAACAAAACCCAGAAGCAGACCCTTTGTTTTTAAATCATGGTTGTTCTGTTTAACTTAAAGAGGGACTGTGGACCACGGATTTGCTGAACCAACAAACAGTATAGCATTGCAATTAAGAACATTCAGTCTGAAGACAGCCACTAAGCCAGAGCTTCCCAGAGCTTCCCAGATGTAACCCTGGGCAAATTACTCTCTTTCCTTAAGTTTCCTTTTCTATAAAAGAGGGACACAAATATTCACCGATTCATAAGGTGAAGATTAGGAGGAAGGCCGCTGAAGATTAGGAGGGCACTGTAGATTAGGCCACTGAAGATTAGGAGGAAATGGGGGTAAAGGTCCCGGACCAATGTTTGGTAACATTGTTACAGGCTACTCTGTGCTGGGAATAGGTGAGCAGAATATGACTCCTTTTTATAGGAGTTCCAAGTCCAGTGGGAGAAGCCGAAAATGACGCCTATACTAAGAGAGGAAATACAGGTATGTACAATGTGCTAGTGGACTCAGGAGTGTTCATGAGGTCATTACGGAGGACTTCATGGAAGAGGCAACCCTGAACTGACAAAGCAGACATAGATGGGGAAGTATCCTCTGGATAGTGCCAGCAGCTGTACAAAGAGAGGCAGGAAAGAGCACGGTCCTATCAGAGAACCACAGGAGTTATCGAAAGGTTAAAAATTTTAGGGGCGCCTGGGTGGCTCAGTTGTTAAGCAGCTGCCTTTGGCTCAGGTCATGGTCTCAGGGCCCTCGAATGGAGTCCTGCATCAGGCTCTCTGCTCAGCGGGAAGCCTGCTTCTCCTCTGCCCTTCCCCCTGCTTGTGTTCCCTCTCTTGCTGTCTCTCTGTGTCGAGTAATAAATAAAGTCTTAAAAAAATTTAAAAATTTTAAAGAATAAAATTATGATCCTCATAGAGTTATAAATCAAGTGTCTATCACAGACTTTATTTAACTCATTAATTAATAAGGAAACCAGGAAAGATGTCACAAATGCTTCAAAAGAGAATTCAAAGAACATCTATATGTAAGTGACCAGAAAAGAATTTATAAATAGACACAAAACTGGTCAGTATCCACAGGGCAAAAATCTGCATCTCTGGGGACACAGTTTGCTCTCCCATGACCAAGAATCAGTTACCTTGCGTCCAGTAAGTAAAAATAGAGAAATAAAAATGTAGCTTACATTTATGGAAATAAAACATAGTCTACAAATTATAGACACAAAAGGGCTCAAAAACAGGGAAGGATGAAGGTAACTCAGTAGGATATGCAGAACAGGACACCCAGTGGTGTTTTTTTGGCCCGTTTCAGAAATGTTCACAATTTTCCCTGACAGTGCGTTAGTTTTATTGGGGAACCAGAGGGGAGGGTGGGAAGTAGGTGAGAGGGGGTTGGGGCCTGAAATGCAGACCGGGACCGAGCGTAGTGCTCCGACCTCGGTGCTGGGAAGTCAGAAATATACTCTGCAGCCCACACCGTGGAGGGGCGGCTAAGTGAGACAGGCTGGAGTATGAGGCCCGGGGAGGAAGTGAGGAGGTCTTGGACCAGGCCTGGAGAGTGGAGATGAGGCATGGGAGTGAGCCGGGTATGAAATGAAGGGAAAGCTGAGGAGACTCTGGTTTCAGGAGGACAAAAGGATATGCCTGAAGAGACTTTGAGGGAAGAGCCCTTCTGTTTATATACCTGAGGGCACTATTTTCTCAGAAGGCCCTCATGGAGTCATTTGGAGACATGGACCTTTGACTCTGACCTGACCTCTCAGTTAAAGAGAAGAATATTTCAGATAGCTTTCTTAGGAGAAAACACAGACCTTGATTTTTCTGTCCAGATTTTCTAAATACTCTGATTCCCAAGATAACGTGTGGAAAAATCCTGTATAACAACTTTCCCTAACCCATTAGGATCCTTTGATTCTGTCATGGAGACAAGAGCTCATTTCGCTGGTGTCCTGACACTATTGCCCTATCTCCGTCCATTATTCTCACCTGACTCCCTGGCCCTTTGCCTTTGGGTTGGGCTCGGTGCCTGGAGTGTAGGAGGGAGAGAGACCAGGACTTTGTTTCCTCCCTGCTTTTGGTGGTTTCTGGCCCTGCAGAGCCCCCCATGACAACAGCCACTCTTGGGCTTCAGCTCCCAGCCAGGCTGTCCAATGGACCTTCTCCCCGCTTCTCGGGCCCTCTCCAGACCCAAGAATGTGGGGTAAGCTGAGTCATGCCCCTCCGAAATTCCTGTGTTGAAGTCCTAACCCCTAGGACCTCAGAACATAACTTTGTTTGGAATAGTAAGATATAATTGCAGATATAATTAGTTAAGATGGGATTATACTGGAGTAGGGTGAGTGCCTCATCCAATAGGGCTGGTGTCCTTCTCCAAAAGGGGAAATCCAGACACAGACACACAGGGAAAATGCCACGTGAAGACTGGACTTATGCTGCCACAAGCCAAGGGACTGCCAGCATCTAGGAGAAGGGCATCAAACAGATTTTTCACCAGAGCCTTCAAAAGGAGCATGGCCTTGTTAACACCTTGATGTAAGTCTTCTGGACTCCAGAACTGTGAGACAATAAATTGCTGTTGGTCAAGGCACTCAGTCTGAGGTAACTTGTGGCAGCTTTGGCAGATGAATACAGGGTGGTAACGGCCCTCTGCTGTTGCTGGTTCCTTAACCCTACCCATACCTCCAAATACCAGTCCCTTCATTAAAAAGTCTCTTCAGAACTTCTAGTTGAGAGTGGTGTCTCTCTGACCATGACCTTCATGACAGATTTGCTATTGTGCACCAGGTATAGGACTCCCCCCTCCCCCTTCGCCTTCCCTGCCGAGAAATGGAATGTTCCTGATCTTTTTATACTGCTCTGAGTTGTTTCGCCCCAGACTCGTTGTTGTGGAGAATAGTTCGCATTTGCTGGGCCCCACCTCCGTGAATGGCAGCCTGCCAGAGGAGAAGGTGGTGGCAGGAGACACATGGGCCCCTTCCTTGTTGTTTCACAGGCAGACTCTTGAATGGTGGTGCCTACCATCTGGATGACTGGCTTGGCATTCTAGGCCCTCATGCTTGGATTTCCATATTGGGATCACGTCCACGTCGGGGTCTTCACCTTAAACTCCAGGAAAAGCAATATTAGACCTAAATAGACACACTTGTTTGTGTCAAGGCTTAGTGTCGTCAAAGGGTTTGTTGTGTGCTGTGGAGTGGTGCGTCCTGTCTGCTCCCGAAAGCTGGAAACACAAATATCTCTTTATCCCAGCAACACTCTGCTCTCTTCTTATGAGCCTCTGAACAAAGCTTAGCCTGTATTCTTTGGCTGGGTTTCCAGATTTCTCCCCTCACCAGCAAATGAAAAGATCTCTTCTTAGCCCAAGAAGGCTTATTTATTTTCTCCAGTTAAGGCAAGACACATCAGCTGTCATTATCGGGGGTGATAAAGTGACAGTTGAGCAAGGTCATGCAGATGGCAGATGGCCATACAGTTAATTTTCTCAGATTTGAAATACTAACGTCTGTGTTTTTAACTGTGGAGTGGCCCTTATGTGTTTAAAATCTGGTTCGATTTATCTCAGTTCTGGCACTTTCTCTCCATAGAATGTGGTGCCAAACAGGTGGATCTGTGGTGGTTGGAGAATCCTCATAGCACTGCACTCATAAAGTTTACAATAATGAAATTCTTTCATATTGTTACTTAATGTTTTCCAGTAGTTTCCAAAGTGGTTCTAGTCATAAAAACTCTCTGGCCTGTGAGAGTGGTTGCTCCTGCCCCAGTGTACCAACCATCTTTTTCTTGGCCATGGTCTTCCTGATTTATAGAGAGTGAACAGGTCAATGTTCTTTTATTTTAACATTTTGGTTCTTTTTTTCATGGTGGGTGATCTGACTTTTCCATCAGGGGAGCATTATACTGCTTTTTATTTTTTTAAATTAATTAATTAATTTTAAAAGATTTTATTTATTTATTTGACAGACAGAGACCACAAGTGGGCAGAGAGGCAGGCAGAGAGAGCGGGGAGCAGGCTCCCCACTGAGCAGAGAGCCCGATGGGGGGCTCAATCCCAGGACTCTGAGATCATGACCTGAGCCGAAGGCAGAGGCCTACCCCACTGAGCCACCCAGGCGCCCCTATAAATGCTTTTTAAGAAGAACAGATGATGCACAGATTTGACAAATATTTTTGATGGTGGAATACCAAGCAATATAGGAAATCCTGGTCTTTGAGAACGCAAATGCTTCCTCACTCGGCAAATAGATCCAGTTCCCCCAGAAAGATTTTAGTGCAATCCAAATAAAAGTAGGTTAGAAAGAAAAGTCAGAGGCTTTTTCCCTATGTCCAGCCTTAATGGAACATGTGGGTCAGTTCTCATGGTTGTAGCTGAGCCACTCCAGCTGAACTCAGCATCTTACAGGTATGTTTAGAGACCCATGCACCCTCTGCTCAGGGCACCGTCTGGGTTCCCTTCTCACACCCAGGAGTATGCCTGGGAAAGACTTGCTTGGATTGTGGGCAATGCCTCCTTGGGAAGCTGAGGCCGTGGCCATCTCCTGGTAACTCCTGCAGTGAACCTAGCCTGATCCAGATGTGCTGGGGGTCAAGCCAGCCCTAGGCTGCGCAAGGCTGTCGTAGGGACCATCTAGTGTTCACATGCTGTGTTGGTTCCCTACGGCTGCTCTACCAAACTGCTACAAACATGATGGTTTAAAGACAGCAGATATTTATTCTCTTATAGTTCTGGAAGGCCCAGGACCTTTGGAGGACCCAAATCCAGCTGTTGGCAGGGTTAGTCTCTTCTGGGAATTCTAAGGGAAGAACTAGCCCAGCCCTGTCTCAGTGCTTCTGGTGTTAACTCACCATCCTGGGGTTCCTTGGCTTGTATGTGCTTCACTCCAGTCTCTGCTTCTGACTTTACATGGCCTTCTCTGTCTGTCTGTCCAAATGTACCTTTTCTTAAATGGACAGCAGTCATTGGATTAGGACTCACCCTAATCCCAACTGAATGTATCTTAACAGGATTCCATCGGCAAAGATCCTGTTTCTCAGTAAGGTCACATTTACAGATACCAAGAGTTAGAACTTAAACTTATTTATTTATTTATTTATTTATTGGCAGACACGGGTCTATCCAGCCAGTGTGAATGGCTAACTAGGAGCCACAGCATTTTAGAATTGAGAAGTGATGCTCAAATGTTCCAGACAAGACCGAGATAAAATTCTGGCTTTCCATTCTGACTGCGTTGGGGGCTGACTGTGCTCTGTCCCTGCTTCCCTGTCAACCAGGATGAGACGATCCTAGGAAGGCCTGCCCTGGGAGCTTGTGAGGGGATTAGGTGAGAATATCTGGGTGAAACCCAGTGGCCGGCACAGAGCAAAGCCCTGATCAGCGTTCCGTAACTTTATATGACTTCCCCATACGACCAGCCAGCCTCTCCTAAACAAGGAAGTGTCGTGAGGGATCCCTGACCATAAAAAATGACACTTTCCTGCTGGTCTGGGAAATGTAAGTAAGCTTTGGGGATCAGGGATAAGTGCTTATATGTGGTTATACTTTGGTTTGAAAGAATAACCCTTTTGATGGTTATACAACACTGTGGTTTCTTGTATAAACTGTCAAATGATATCTTCTATTTGAACAAGTCTTCTCAGTTTTCAAAGTTTTCCATGTCATTCTTGCCCAGACCCTAGGAAAGTGGTGGGGTAGGTATTGGTAATCCTATTTTATAGATAAGGAAACTAAGAGGAGGGTTAAGAGATTTGCTTCAGATCAGTGAGTGTAGCGGAGAGGGCAGGCTGCCCGCCTGATTTACATTCTGTCCTTTTCCTTGCTAACAAGACCTCTATCTTGTTCAGATGGTGTTATGTTTTTCTAAAAAAGAACATTCCCAGACTCTTTTCCTAACAGGGCTGGCCAGTGATGTGTAAGCAGCAGCGGAGGACAGGGGAGATCCAAGACAACTTTTTAGAGAAGGCCCATTCATCTGGCAACAAACCCACCACCACCACCCTGTGTGTGTGTGTGTGTGTGTGTGTGTGTGTGTGTGTGTGTGTTAACATTTGAAGTCCCTACTTAAGAATCCACACTCAGGGGTGCCTGGGTGGCTCAGTGGGTTGAGGCCTCTGCCTTCGGCTCAGGTCATGATCCCAGCGTCCTGGGATTGAGCCCCGTGTTGGGCTCTCTGCTCAGTGGGGAGCCTGCTTCCTCCTCTCTCTCTCTGCCTGCCTCTCTGCCTGCTTGTGATCTCTGCCTGTCAAATAAATAAATAAAATCTTTAAAAAAAAAAAGAATCCACACTCAGGGGCAGCTGGGTGGCTCAGTGGGTTAAAGCCTCTGCCTTTGGCTCAGGTCATGATCTCGGGGTCCTGGGATCGAGTCCCGCATCGAGCTCTCTGCTCAGCGGGGAACCTGCTTCCCCCTCTCTCTCTGCCTGCCTCTCTACCTACTTGTGATCTCTGTCTGTCAAATAAATAAATAAAATCTTAAAGAAAGAAAAAAAGAATCCACACCCAGGGCCTGGTTGGGGGTCCCGATCAGCACTCTCCAAACGTGGCTGAAGATAATCACTTGCATCCTGACTGGAGGGTCTGTTAATTAACGTAAGGATTCTCAGGAATGAAAGGTGGATGGGCCAGAAATATTCTAAAGTCACCCATAGTGTGGCATTAGAGCCAGCCCTCCAGTTTAACCTCCCTCAGACAGGTCCTACGAGGGGGCTCTTAGAGGTCTGTGCCCTGATGGGAATCAGAGGATTCTGCCACGCACGAGCTAGAAGCTGAACTAATTCCATTATTGGAGTGCTGTCACTGCTGTCTTCCTCGAGTGAACTTTCCACTGAAAGTGTTGTCAGTTGCTGCTTCTCTGAGCAGATATGAACAAGTAGTAGCACATTTTCATGCCTGCTTATTTGTAAACGTTGGTCTGTATGGCAGAATTCTGAATGAGATCTGCCCTCGTTTTGACACCCCTCAGAGGGAGGTAGTTGAGGAGGGGAGCAGTAGCTCTCAAGTACCTCAAACCAGTGGGGGTCAGCATTATCTATAGACAAAGAACCTGGTGAAGGTGAATGATCAGATTGTCTGAGGTCAGTTGTCAACACCTTGGCAGCCATGTTTGAATGGGTGACCATCCCCCTGGCTGTGGTTACTTGGAACAGAGGGAGACACAGGCCCAAGCATTGCTAGTTTGGTCCTTCCTCTTGCAATTTTGTAACAGAGACTGAAAAATATTGTTGTCAGGCTCTACTTATTGCTAAAATTGAGGTAGTGTAAAGGCATGCATGGTGGGGAGGCCGTATGGATGGACAGGGAAGGAAGGAAGTGGGCCAAGAGAGAAGGAGGGGGCCACATATGCACAGAGACAGGGGTAAGAGGCCACGTGGCCCTTCGGAGTGAGGATGGCAGAGGACAAGACTGTAGAAGGCTTCCTTGTTCCCATCAGCTTGATGGTTCTGTGTCTCAGTTCCTAGGGAATGTCTGACTGATCTTGTCCCAAGGTTCTCTGGATCTTGATAGTAAATTACTCCTTATAGTTGCTTAGTGTGTTTAAAGTGCTCTCTGTTACTTTAACCAAAGGGACCTTGATGCAATTCAATATCATGTTGGAATGTATATAAATACCTTCTTAAAAGGTTTGTATATCTGTGGGCTCTATCCATTAACATACGTCATACATCTTGAAAACACACACACACACACACACACACACACACACACACACACACACAGAGTCTGCACTCGGTCTGCTCAGTTCAGTTCCTGGACTGGAATTCCACCCCCACGCCTTGGTGTCTTAGCACCACTTTCCTTTCTCAGACTCCATAGTACACTTGAATAGGTTTTAAGCAGATCGAATAGATCAATGAATAGAACAATATTGCTAAATTTTCTCAGAGGGGAGCCCTCCTTCTCATCAGTAAATTCAGCTCCAGGGTGAGTGTGAGGCAGACCTCCCGACATAGCTCTTGGGCTGATTCCTGTCCTTTCCCACACAAATGCTCAAGAAAAGGAGGCAGATGTTAAGGACAGTTCCATTCAGTAGTCATTCCCTTATTGCACTGGCATTTCTTGAGCCTACTGTGTGCTCTGCTCTGCTCCAGACGCCGTGAATCCAGGGATGAGGGAAATTCAGTCCCAGTGTGATCACACCCAGGGTGATTTCTTTTTTTTTTTTTTTTTTTTTTTTTAAAAGATTTTATTTATTTATTTGACAGAGAGAGATCACAAGCAGACAGAGAGGCAGGCAGAGAGAGAGAGAGGGAAGCAGGCTTGCTGCCGAGCAGAGAGCCCGATGCGGGACTCGATCCCAGGACCCTGAGATCATGACCTGAGCCGAAGGCAGCGGCTTAACACACTGAGCCACCCAGGCGCCCCCCCAGGGTGATTTCTTGAGTCTAAAGTGCTCCTTTCATTTTTCAATGATGTTTTCTGGGTTTCCGGGTTTCCCTTGCCATTCTGCTCCTACTGCTACAGGTTTGTCCCTCCAGGTTCTCACTTTTTCATTCTTTCTTTGTTGAAGTTCAATTTTTTGCATCTTTCTGGAATTGGGGAATGGTAACTCTCCCTGACTTAGGATTCTTTCCCCAATATGTCACCCATCAAGAAGTATGTGTCCTTGACGGGACCACACATAATCATCTTGGGAACTTCATCCTGGCTGTTCCCTCTGCTGGGAAAGCTCTTGCCTGGAATCTCCCTGGCTCATTCCCTCACCTCCTTTGAGTCTTTGTGCAAACATTACCTTCTCCTGATCACTGGCCTTAGTGCTCCTGATCCCCCAAAACTTTGTTTTTTCCCTAGAGTATCTCCCATCTTCTCGCATGCTGTATACTATACTTATTTTTAATGCGTATTGCTAGAATGTTAGCTCTCCTAGGGTAGAGGTCTTTGTTTTCTCGTGCTGTATCCCCAGAACAGTGCCTGGCATACAGTAGGCCTGCAATGAATATTTGCCAAGTGCATGGGTGGTGATGTGGGGGGCAAGTCTGCTGGGTGAGACACAGAGGCAAACAGTTGGAATCTACTTACAATCAGGTGTTTGGATCTGTACTCACTCAGGGGACGGTAACAAAGGCAGTGTTATGATCAGAAGGCACAGAGGTCAGTTGGAGCTAGTTTTGTCAAGTTGAATGAAGTCAAGTTTCTGCAGGTGCACAAAGCAGTTGACATCCATGGGCAGAAAATACATATATTTGTGACATGCTTTATGAGAACATGGAGTGATGGAAATATTGATGGGGAGTAGTTTGGACTGTGTATTATATTAGTGACTATATGTAATCATGCAATATTTAAGCTTGTGACTTTCCCCTTGATGTAATTAGTTAGTAGGTTTATGTTAAGCATTATTGCTGTTAAAAAAGCAGCATTTAAAAAGAAAAGAGGAGTGCCTGCGTGGCTCAGTGAGTTGAATATCCAACTCCCGATTTCAGCTCAGGTCATGATCTCAGGGTCACGAGATCGACCCTTGGGTCGGAGCCCCGCTTGGAGCCTGTCTAAGATTCTCTTTCTCCCTCTACCCCTCTACCACCTCCCTCTCTTAAAAAAAGTTTAAAAATTAAAAAGAGAAAGTTGGGCTACGATGGGATGAGCACAGAAGATCAGATTGTGATGTGGGCGTGAGATATTTACTGAACATTGGTTCTGTGCAGCATGGTAGCTTGGAAGGTGCTAGATCTGAGTTGGGAGGTCCAGGCCAAGTTTGGGCTTGGCCTCTTCCTTGGGGTTTTTGGGTAAATCATTTCATCTGTTTGGGCTTGCCTAGACCTTCTGCAAAAGAAGGTGACTGAACCAGATAAACGTGAAGATCTCTTACAGCTCCTAAGGGCTATGATGGGGAATCCTTTGGGCACTGCGATGTATCTGTGGCCAACAGAAGAATGGAGCCAGCCCTGAGCCCTCATGGGGGTCAATGTTCAGTGGGTGAAATAGCTATCAAATCTTACTTAGTTGAGGAAGAGGCAAAGTGCTATGGGAAAACATTTGTTTCTTCAATGATTATTGACTTAAAAATGTATCATGAAGTATGAGACCATTTTAAGTTAAAAATGGAGACATTGATCATCTAAGGAAAGAAAGATCATCTAAAATAAAGGTAAGGTAGAGAGACACGAAGAGAACTAGAATTTTCCCTCCTGTGATGGACTGAATGTTGTATCTCCCCCTTCCAAAGTCATATGTTGAAATCCTAACCCCTGGTGTGATGGAGGCCTTAGTTCATGAGGGTGGGGCCCTCATGAACTGGATCGGTGCCCTTATAAGAGAGACCCCAGAGAGCTCTCTTGCTCCTTTCACCTTGCGAGGCATATAAGGAGGGTGCAACCTGGGGAGAGCCCTCGCCAGAACACAGCCATGGTGGTGCCCCAGTATCAGATTTGTGGCCTCCAGAATGGGAGAAATAAATTTCTGTTGTTTGTGAGTCACCAAATCCATGGTACTTCATTATAGCTACCCAAGTGGACTAAGACACCACCTCCCCATTATGGGCCTTGCTTTTCCTTCCTTCCATATTCTTTCTTTAAAGATTTTATTTATTTATTTGAGAGAGAGAGAGTGAGAGAGAGCGTGAAAGGGGAGAAGATCAGAGGGAGAAGCAGACGCCATGGAGGTGGGAGCCCGATGTGGGACTCGATCCTGGGACTCCAGGATCATGACCTGAGCCAAAGGCAGTCAGTTAACCAACTGAGCCACCCACGCACCCCCTTTCTTCTATATTCTTAAACATAATCATGTAGACTCTTCTGTATTTTTCCCTAAATCACCATGTTTAACTTTTTTTAAGCTAAAAAAAGAAATGCGCTTTTAATGGAAAATCTGAATTTCACATGAAAGATGAAATAAAGTAAGGAGAAGAACTAGGTCACAGGGCACTGGGCAAGTATTGCCCCCCCACCCCTGCCCTGCTACCAGGGCCAAGGCCACTTTTTTGTAGAACTTATCGGAGAAATGGGGGTGCTGTACACCTACCTCACTAGGTTATTATTATGAATATTATCTTTAACACAAGGGGCAATTTAATTTTATGTTAGTGATAGTTTAACAATTAACAAAAAATATATTTTTTTAATACATGGAAGCCCTCCCCTATCCCTAATTTTTACAGGAGGAAATGAAGCCCAGGGAGTTAAATTAGTTAACTCAAGGGCATACATCTGGTACCTGGCAGAGCCAAAGTCAGATTCTACCACTGTGCTCTGTGGACTGCGGGCCAGCAGATTTCTGCAGAGCAAGTGTGAAATCCAAATAGTGAGAGAGGACTTTTGGTTAAGCATGGCGGATTGAAGACGTTCTCTTCCCAAATCCCAACTAAACGTTCTAGTAGAAGAATAAAAAAGGTACAAATGCGGGGCGCCTGGGTGGCTCAGTGGGTTAAAGCCTCTGCCTTCAGCTCAGGTCATGATCCCAGGGTCCTGGGATCGAGCCCCGCGTCGGGCTCTCTGCTCAGCGAGGAGCCTGCTTCCTCCTCTCTCTCTACCTGCCTCTCTGCCTACTTGTAATCTCTGTCTGTCAAATAAATAAATAAAATCTAAAAAAAAAAAAAAAAAAAAGGTACAAATGCACAGAAACCAGATGCCCTGGAAGGGAAACTATGCAGGTTTTGAAAAGGCTACATAGTTTTGGCAGATGGAAAGCAGATGGAGAGGTGGTGACTAGTTTAGCCAGCAGGAAGGCATCCCAAGAAACCCTGCAAAACCCCCAGAAAGCCTGGGGTTCTGTGGCACCTGGTAGGGAGGTGTGCAACGAATATAGAGGATTGTTGGGAAGTTTAGGTCTAGAGCCCCAAGTGTCCTCCCCTACCCATGCAATCAGGCAGTGTCCCCTAAATCAGTCTTCATCAGTCCCCTGCTTGCATTGCCTGGCAGGTTTTTTCCCCCAGAAGTATGGAACCAAAAAGACTCTGAACACAGCCATATTATACAGCACAGGACAGGAGTGAGTTTTGGGGTTGGTACCAGCGGAAAGCGAAAATCAGTACTGAAGTCATCACGGAATGACGGAATGACGGTAATTCTGGCACCTAGCCCCTGCCTCTGCTGGCAACCAGCATCCTCTTTTCTAGCAGGACAGCAGGGGTTCTGCCCTGGGGGAACTGAGTGACGGCAGAGAGAGAAAAACCCTGCAGAGAATGTCACTTGGGGTCCCACCCTGAAAAGACTGGGCTCACTGCCTGGGCTCTGTCAATGAAATTCACCAGCTGATATGCCCTGCCCACGTGCCTCCAAGCAAACCCACAAATAAGATTGTGTGATTTTAGTCTTCAATGGGAGTGAACATCCAGGGGTTGTCTGATTCCGGAGGAAAGCCTTCAACATGAAATAGACTAAAATCATTCAAGCAGGAAAAAAGATTTAGGAGGAAACAGAAATGAAGTAGGGGAACAGACTAAAACTTCTCAAACGCACACCAAACATGGATTTAATATTCTTAGGGAGATAAGAGGCAGTGCTGCACACATTAATCAAAAACAGGATGCTTTAATTCAGGAATGATCAAGGAAGAAGAAAGGAGAGTTCTTAGAAATTAAAAATAGGAGAGCTAAAAAAAGATTTGGCAAATGATAAAGTGGGAAAATCTCCCAGAAAGATGAACAAAAAAAACCAGAGATGGCCCATAGGAAAGAAATGATAAGAAAATTAGACCGGTCCAGGAGGGCTAACAACATTCACCTAGTAGGAATTCCAGAAAGAGGGAATAAAGAAAATGAAGTTGATGGGGGAACAGGTGGTGGGTGATGGGGAGGGCACGTTTTGCATGGAGCACTGGGTGTTGTGCAAAAAGAATGAATACTGTTACGCTGAAAAAAAAATAAATAAAAAGGGGAAAAAAAAAAAAAAAAAAAAAAAGAAAATGAAGTTGAAAGCCTTGGGAAATCATATCATGTCCCTAGATGGGTGAAACTGCCTCTGTTCAAAGGACCAGAGCTGGAATGGCCCCGGGGACTTCTCAATAGCAACACTAGATGCCAGAAGACCAAGAGACTCATGTTCGCTGCGGTCCTCAACAGTGAGCAGTATGTGACAAATAAACATGGATTGTCAATTTCACCAAAAGTCGTAACTCGTCTATACTGAGAGAAGAGGGGGAGGAGCATAGGGAAGAGGGTATCAGAGTCTTCTGACGTAATAGGAAGCCAATAGATGATGTCCTAGACAGATCAATCGGTAGCTGTATAAGCTTATTGTTTATAAATCTGGAGGAAAATACAAGAAAGAGATAAAAGGGGACATATCAAGGGGGGTCAGAAGACTCTTACGTTATAGGACTTGTGTTATGGGACCATTTCATCTACTTGCATGTTCAGATGAGAAAGTCCAGGGGAGAACTTGGAAAAAGATCCAATTTCCTTCTTCCCGTTCCCTGATCTTGGTGGCTTTGCCTTCTTGGAGGAGGCGGCCTGACCCTGGCTATGTCATAACCCCTTTGATGTTAGGTGATCTGGGCTCCCTGTGCTTGGGTTTCCGTGGCTTGTCTTGTGGTATAGTGTTGTCATATCATTTGGAAGAGAAAGAAGTCTCCAATATGGCTTTGTGCCTGAGCTCACAGGGGCAGATAAAATGCATGAACATTGTTCTTTGTTTTCATGGTGATATTTATGCAAAGTTCTTTTCCTTCTTGGTGTTTATCTTTTGGCCTGGTTGTAAGGACGGGATGGATTCAGGTGGTGAGTAATGGCTGAGTCCCATTGTTCCCCCTCCTGGTGACCCCACACGAGCCTGAAACCTGGTGGCGACTTCATGCTGTCCAATGGGGTAAATCCTGCCTTGCCTTTGATGTCCTATGAGTTATAAGGGCAGTGCTTCCGGTCCTGCGGGCTTTCTTCTTCTCCCTCCAGGGCTTCAGGTCCATTTCACTGCACCAGGCCGGGGAGTCCGCAATAGTGTCCGGGCCACACCACCTGCTTCCCGTTTCTTGTTCCGCCCCAACCCCCTCTCCCTTCTCTCTCATCTCTCCTTTCTCAGACAATCTGGTAACTTTTTTGGCTAAGTGTTGAATTCTTTGGACAAAAGCGATCTGTGGGTACTCCTGGTGAGTTTATTGGGACTGCGGGAAGTGAGGAATTGATGGTTCCCAAATTTGACTTACGTACAATCCTCCTGGTGACTTGGGAGGAAAGCACCAGGCCTGCCCTTAGATGAGATCCTTGCTGAGCTTCCTCTGGTGCTAGGCAGTCTCGCTCAGCCTCAGCCCATGGTGTGTGGGAGCAGAAGTCTTGGGGAAAGCCGCGTTTATCTGATTAAGAACGCTCATTAACATTTGAAAAGCAAACCCGGGCCTGTCCTCTGGATTTTCTCTTCTAGATGATTCCTCTGGTGACTCTGTTTCTGCACCTGTCGGTGAAATCGATCACCCTCATCTCTTATAGGACTGTCTAGAAGATGCGAGTGTTTTTATAGTGTTTGCCACAAACAAAAGCCAATGCTTTCAGCAGCTGCCCAGTCAGAGGGGTTGTAAGTTTCAACATGTCTACCCTAAATTGCTGTCCACCCTCCCTCTCTGGGGCTTTCCAGTCTCTCCAGTAGTAGCCCCAGCCTCTGATGTCAAGGTGGGCCTTTCCTATCCTCTCCCTTAGAGTGAGTTTGCTTCCTTAAGAACAAAGGGAAGGATGTACTGCTTTCTTACCTCAGGGGAAAAGAAGCATTCAGTTGGCAGCTTGGGGAAATGGTGTGGTATTTAAAAGAAATCATAGAGTTTTCTGTTGCATTTCTGTAGTATTGGCCACAGAATGCCAAAATTTCTTTGTTCTCTATGCAGAGAAACCAAGAATAAGAGAAATTCAATCCCATTCAGTTCATAGACGGTTTTCTTTTTTTAATGTATATTCAATTTAATTAACACATAGTGTATTACTAGTTTCAGGGGTAGAGGTCAGTGATTCATCAGTTGCATGTAACACTCAGTGCCCAGCCCATCAAGTGTCCTCCTTAATGCCCATCCCCCAGTTACCCCATTCCCCCATCCCCTCCAACAACCCTTAGTTTGTTTCCTGTGGTTAAGAGTCTCTTATGGTTTGTCTCCCTCTCTGTTTTCGTCTTATTTTATTTTTCCTTTCCTTCCCCTATGTTCATCTGTTTTGTTTCTTAAATTCCAAATATGATTGAAATCATGTATTTGTCTTTCCCTGACTTATTTCGCTTAGTATAATAAATACCCTCTAGTTCCATCCACGTTGTTGCAAATGGTAAGATTTCATTTTTTTGATGGCTGAGTAATATTCCATCATGCACACACACCTTCTTTATCCATTCATCTCATAGGCAGTTTTCTTAAACATAACTGGCATCAGGATAACTTGGGAAACTAATAAAACATGTAGGTGGGACTGCATTTTGAGAGATCTTGACCCTACAACTTATGACTTTATTTAAGTATCACAGAATTGGACAGGATCTTAAAGCTCCTAAGTTTCAATCTCTCTTTGACAGAGGGAAGACTGGTTCTGAGACCTGAAGAAACTCTCCCAGGCTCCTACAGCTTTCATAGCCCATGTGGTTCCTGGGAGGCAGAAGCAGGTGGTGGTCTTGGTCCTGGGCTCCCTGAGAACTGCGCTCCGCCTAGTAACCCAACTATCCTGTGACCTCATTTATTGTTCTCTGCCAACCTCCCCTATTCCTGCTTCCTCCCTTGTCTTTATTCTCACTCAAACCAGAATCCTTGACTTTGGTCCTTCCTTCTCTCTGATTTTATTGTACCCCAGCCCCGCCCTCCTTACCATCCTTCTTCACTGATGGAGAGGATCCCTTTCCTCTACCTGACGAACTGCTACTCAGCCTTCAACACCTAACTCAACTTTTATTTTCTGCCAGTCTTTCTGAGGCCCCCATCAAACTCAGGTAATTTCTCCTACCACTTAAAATTTCATATCATAATGGTATTTCTATAGACAGCACTTCTCCCACTGTATTTAATTAACCTTGTTGCTTGTCTGTCTCCTCCACTAGAGAATGAGCTCTTTAAAGGAAGCTACTCTGTCTCTCTACCTGTGCATCTCCTGTGCCTTGCTGTTCTGGTTAACTCTTGTTGTGGAAAAAAGTACTCCAGGACATAGTGACCTAAAACAACAAAAATGATTTAACTAGCTCATACGATGTGGGCAGGGCTTAGCTGGGACAGCTCATCCCTGTTCCATGCCTTGTCAGCTAGGGTGGCTCTGGGTGACATTTCCAGTATCACTCACTCACATGGCTGGCCATTGGTGCAAACTGTCCGTTCCTCTCTACACCGCCTTCCTCATACAACAGGGTCTGGGTTCCCAAAACAAACATCCCGGGAGAACCAGGTGGAAGAAGCTGTATTGCCTTTTATGACCTGGTCTTGGAGGTCAAATGATGTCTAGTGTGGTAGGGAAGGGAATGAGGGTCCCACTCTTCCATGGGAGGAGTGCCAGGGTGTCACTGAGAGAAGAGCTTATGGGTCAGAAATGTTGGAAAATGCACCCATCACCCTATCACAGGGCCTAGGGCACGATAAAGGATTGGTGGATGAATGAAGAACTGTACAAACAAATAAATGGCTAAATAAAGCCAAAATGCCAAATCTTTGCAGCCCGAGAAGGAACAGTGGCTCCTGGGGCGTTTTAATAGGTATTCAGTCTCTTAGACTCTTTGGAGTAAATGTAATTTTCTCAATTGTTTTGGATGTATGGAGTTTTTTTTATAATTGGTGAAGAAAATGGGTTCAGAGAATCTCGGGATGCCTTCTGAATTTTAAATTCTCATGCAGAGACATGGGGTGTTGATGGCGTAGGATTGGAAGGGAGATTAATTTTTCACTCTTAAACCCTTGAGTACAGTTTGGATTTTGATCCATGAAAATCATGTACAAGTGTATATTCCTTTAAGTGTTAGGTCCTAAATTGAAATTTAAAATTAAATTTATTGTAATGGCCATCATCATCACTTACTCTCAAACAATTCAGAGAAAAATATAATATGTATATAAATATGGAGAGAGACAGAGAACAATAGAGCAAATGGGCAAAATGTTGACCACAGAGACCTTGGGTAAAGGACACATGAATGTTCTTAATGTTACTATTCTTTTGTATGCACAACTTTCCTGCAGATTTGGAATTTTCCAAATAAAAAGTTTTTGAAAATCCTGATGGGATGAACATGGACCCAAACTTCGGGGAGACCAACATGGCAGCTTCTTTTTGGGAAGGAAGAGTCTTCTCAGCAGTTTTTGTGGTTGCTTTCTTAGTGCAAGGTTAGATTTTCATTCACAGACCCTCTTCTTTTAAAATTTTTGTTAACATATATTATTTGTTTCAGGGGTACAGGTCTGTGAATTGTCAGGCTTACATACTTCACAGCACTCACCATAGCGCATACCTTCCCCAATGTCCATCACCCAGACACCCTGTCCCTATCCCTCCACCCTCCAGCAACCCTCAGTTTGTTTCCTGAGATTAAGAGTCTCTTATAGTTTGTCTCCTTCCCTGGTCCCATCTTGTTTCATTTTTCCCTCCCCTCCCCGCCACAAACCCTCACCCTGCCTCTCAAATTCCTCATATCTGAGAGATCATATAATAATTGTCTTTCTCTGATTGACTTATTTCGCTCAGCATGATACCCTGTAGTTCCATCCACATCATTGCAAATGGCAAGATTTGGGGGTTTTTTTGATGGCTTCATAGTATTCCTATATATATATATATATGTGTGTGTGTGTGTGTGTGTGTGTTTGTGTGTATATACACCAAATCTTCTTTAGCCATTTATATATATGTATATAAATTCCACTAGAAATATATATATATATATATATATATCATATGTATACACACACACACACATATATATATATGAATACCGAATCTTCTTTATCCATTCATAATGGATGTTGATGGACATCAAGTTTCTTTCCATAGTTTGGCTATTGTGGACATTGCTGCTATAAACATTCGGGTGCACGTGCCCCTTTGGATCACTACATTTATATCTTTAGGGTAAATACCCAGTAGTGTAATTGCTGAGTCATAGGGTAGTTCTATTTTCAACATTTTGAGGAACCTCAATACTATTTTCCAGAGTGGCTGCAGCAGCTTGCATTCCCACCAACAGTGTAGGAGGGTTCCCCTTTCTCCGCATCCTCACCAACACCTGTCATCTCCTGACTTGTTAATTTTAGCCATTCTGACTTGTGTGAGGTGGTATCTCACTGTGGTTTTGATTTGTATTTCCCTGATGCTAAGTGATCACAGACCCTCTTTTAATAATTTTCTGGAATAAATCCTTCAGTGAGTTTAGTGAGTTAATAGCAACAAGGAATCCTTTCAAAATTGGTGGCATCAAGACTAGCAGGTGACATAAAGGATAGACAGTCCTATAAGCTTCATGTGTGTTGAACATGGCCTCCCTATTATTTAAAGGGAAAATTTCATAAGAGAGAAAGGGGAGGAGAACTCATATGGACTTAGTACTTTCTGACACAAGTCACTGTGCAAGGAATTCTTAATGTATTAGCTCATTAACTATCCTCAAAATCCTTTCAAGTAGATTTCACTATCCCTCTTCTGTAACTGAGGCAGCTGGCAGTGGTTGTGTCCGTTCTGATGCCCTTGGCTTCAAGTAAGAGAACTTCAACTTGACTGGCTCACACAGCAAGGACACTTACTCTCTCACACGCAGAGAGTCTGGGAACAAGGAAAAAGGACTGATCATATGCCAAGGATTCTGCCAGCCTGGACAAGATGAAGATGAGGAGACCTAGCTCCTGCTTATGGAAATTTATAAGAGTCGTAACACCGGAAAGTGGATTCGCCCGGTGTTTGCCATCACCTGGTCCTCCGTCTTTATGGTGATAGACACACGTGATTATTATTAAAGAACGTATAGCTTAAAGATAGCTACTAAATAAGTCACTGCTTTCTAAGAGAAATATTTGCATTTCAAACCAATGATGTATTTTCTCACCAAGACTAATATTATTTCTGTGTATCTACATATGATTTTATTAGCTTATATTTTTTGTAATCTTAGATCATTTTGCTTCTTGGCCTTATTTGCAAAGAAGGCAGCTTTCTGGTCTGAAGTGTCACTTTTATGTTAGGTCAAAAACAGTTGGAAGGGTGCCTGGGCGACGTAGTTGGTTAAGAATCCAACTCTTGATTTCAGCTCAGGTCATGATCCCAGGGTCGTGAGATCGGGCTCTGTGCTCAGTTGGGAGTTTGCTTGGGATTCTCTCTCTCCCTCTTCCTCCGCCCCTCCCCCACTCACACGCACTCTCTCCATCTCTCTAAAATAAATAAATAAATCTTTTTTTAAAAAAACAACCCGTTCGAGTAATTTTAACATTTTTAGTATTAAAAATACAAAAAGTAAGAATTCCATCCATTTCCTGGTAAATAATGCTTATTGTTGCATGGAAACTAGTCTTGGTCCTATGAAAAACAGATGTATTTAAAATCTGCACCACAATGCGTCATTGACATTCTTCAGAAGTTCCCATCTGACATCTCATTTAAATCCTTGCTTTTTTCTCATGGTCTTCTATGAGACTTTCCTTATCAGATTCTGGCTTTTATCTCTTGCCACTCCAATTTTCTCACACTTGGGTTGTGGAAAGTCCATTGGATTAGCAACTGGGAGACTTCAATACCAGTTCAGATGGCCCTGATTGGGCCAGCACCAGGGCCTCAGTTTTACACCACGTGTCTGACCTGCGTGAGAGGTGCAAAGTAGATTGGATTGCAAGACCTGACTCTGACGGGAAGTGTGGCCTGGATCACTACGTGGTTGGTTGGCAATGTCTGCCATGGACTGAGAGAATCGTAGTACTCCCATCGTGTCTGCCTTCGTAGGCTGGATGATGTGTGTGTTTTATTTGTTTCTTCTTCTCCTTTTTTTTTTTTTTTAAAGAACAGCTTTATTGAGGTCTAGTTATTGAGATATAACACATATTTAAAGCACAGTTTGATAAATTTTATCATCTGTATTGTGTTAGGGTTTTCCAGGGAAACAGAACCCATCATGTATAACTTACAAATGTTGAACCAGGCATGCATCCCAAGGATAAACCCTATTTGGTCATAAGATATTACCCTTCTTATATATTGTCGGATTCGATTTACTAACATTTTGTTAAGAATTCTTGCATTTTTGCATGAAGAATATAGGTCTGTAGTTTTCATTTCTTGTAAGAGCTTTGTCAAGATTTTGGTGTCAGACTCATGCTGACCTCATAGAATATTGCAAAGTATTTCCTTTTCTTTAATTTTCTGGGAGTGTTTGTATAGAATTTATATTATTTCTTCTCTAAACATTTGGTAAACTTACCAACTGAAGGCATTTGTGTCAGGAGTTATTTTCTGGGGAAGGGTTTTAGCCTCAAATCAAATTTATTTAATAGGACTATTCAGATTATCTGTTCCTTCTTAGGGAAACTTAGTGAGGGGGACTGATGGAGTGTTGAGTCTAGGGTTAGTTTTCCCCCATGGCTGAGTTGAGACCATTCTGAGTTAGTCTACCCTATTCCCTGGTCCTGCACAGTTTCCTTTCAGGCAGACCCAAAAGAAGCTTAACTGAATTCTTAAGGAGGACCTTCTGCAGAACTCGAGTCCTTTCTTTGTGCAGTTCTCCACCCCTACCCCAATCCCCTGTGGATTCTAGTCATCTTGGCTTCTCCAGTTTTCTCTACTCAAGGAGGCAGCCAGACTCCATCCGGTTCCCACTCCTTGTGCAGTGGCCTGGAAATTCTCTCAGTGCAATAAGCTGAAGCAATTTTAGGGCTCACCTGATCTGTTTCTCATCTTTCAGGGATCATGGCCCTTCACTGCCTGATGTCCAATGTCTTGAGAGCTACTGTTTCATATATTTTGTCTGGTTTTTCAGTTGTTTTGGATAGGAAAATAAATCTGGGTTTTGTTCCTCCAGCTTGGTCCAGGGTAGAAGTCTCCAGGTTTGATCATTTTTACAGGTTTATTTAACATCACAATTCCAAATCTCCAACATCACCTTCTTGTGGTGATTTGGAACAGAGTTTGGTTGCTTAAGTTCCCGTTGTGTTTGAGAGTTCTTTGCTCTAGTATGTTCTCTCTTATAGACAGATCTTGGTATTCTGCTTGGGCAGAGTAAGTACCTTTTAAAGGAATACTAAAAAGTTCCCAACCTCACTGATGATTAACCTTTCACCATCAGCCAGCCTTTTCTTTGGGTAAGGCAGCCCTCTTCTAAATTTCTCTTCCATAATCCAGATACCTCCAGGGAAAAATAATATACATTAAGTCCTTAACATATATATTTTTAAAGATTTTATTTATTTATTTGATGGAGAGAGACATTGAGAGAAGGAATACAAGTAAGTGGAAGTAGGAGAGGGAGAAGCAGGCTTTCCACTGAGCTTCTCAGCTTGCAGATGGTGGCCCTGTTTTTTTTTTTTTTTTTCAAGATTTATTTTTTGATTTGAGAGAGAGTGGGAGAATGAGAGAGATCACAGATGGAGAAGGAGAAGCAGACTCTCTGCTGAGCAGGGAGCCCGACACAGGGTTCCGTCCTAGTACCCTGGGATCACGACCTCAGCTAAAGGCAGACGCTTAACGACCGAGCCACCCAGGGGCCCCAAGTCCTTAACATCTTAATGTTAACGAATTCATTACTTTTTTTTCTCAATAATTCATTATTTTTTCTTTTTATAATTATGAGAATCTCAGAGTTAATAAGTAAGGTGTAAAAGATGGGGAAAAGGATACAGAAATGGTGTTACCTCTAGGACAGCTTTCTTTGCAGACTGAATGCCAGTAAGATTAAAATGTTCTTAATACTCCAAGAGACAACTTCATGTGGAAAGAGTGTGGCTTGGTTTTCTGGGCCAAGGATCAAGTCACTTAACTCATTTCTAGAATTCTGCTGTTACTGAAGTGCTCTACCTTGGACAAATAACTTACTCTTGCAGCCACAGAGGGGTTACTTAGGAGAGGATGGGTCAGTGTCTTCCCATGATGGAGGACACACGGAACTAGGTGGATGTGCTTTGAATTCTTCAGAGGCAACGGGCGGACACAGAATATGTGGAGGATGCGTCGCCAGTTTTGCTCACTGTTGAAACAAGGCTGCGGACCCAAAATCGATTTTTATCCCTCTGTCAACAGATGAAGAGTCATCTCCGGCACAGGAATAAGATCTCATTTGTTTTTGAAGGGAGTGGGGACTTCTGCATTCCTGTGGACTTCTTTCTAAAAACAGAGTTGAAATTAGTTCTCGAAATCTGCATGTTGTCTTATTTTCTAAACAAGTAAAATGGCGATCAACGGCTACAGAGACCTTGCTACCCAAAAAGAAATCCATAGGTTTGTGCCACCCCAAACAGTCACTAAACTATCAAGTGGGTCTCATGGGATGGGATTTGGAGGGGGGGTGGTTAAAAATTCTGTATAGAGATGGGGAGGGAAGGTGGTTCATGAGCCCAGGTTTTTAGATATCGTCCTTGTACAATTCTCCTACCTACTGCTGGGACTTGATAAGGTGAAGTCAGGGAAAAAGAAATGGACTCCTGCCTCCAAATATTCATTATCTTAATCATTAAGCTGACATTTTCAAAGTTCTTTGTATTTTTTTTTTTTTCCACAGAAGTCTCATAAGAAAAGATCTGCAGGTCTTAGGGAGCAAAACTATACCCTACTGCCAGATGTAATTAGGTCACACCCACACTGGGTCTGACAACTTTAGTTGAACCTCACATTTACCTGGGGGCTTATTAACAAACCAGATTTCCAGACTCTCCCCTAAGAGATTCTAGTCAGAAAGCTTGGGATGCAGCCCTTCGCTGTTGTTTTTCACAAGCACCCCATGTTTCTTTTTTTCATTTTCATTTTTGTTTTAGTTATTTAAGTTATCTCTGCACTCAATGTGGGGCTTGAACTCATGACCCTGAGATCAAGAGTCACATGCTCCTCTGACCCAGTCAGCCAGGTGCCCCAAGCACCCCATGTTTCTGATGTGGACCTCAGTTTGGAAACCTTGACCTCGATATTTTAAGCTACTCTGATTTTTACTGAGCGTTCAAATTTCCCAGGAAAGGAGCTTCTCAGGACATGAAGAGCTGTAATAACTGAGGCGCAAAAGAATAATTAAAGAGAGCCAACTGGCAGGAAGTGCCGGAGGGTGATTCTTGCTTGTATGTGTGTATCTATGTATTTATTTATTTGAAAGGGAGCATGGGCATGAGTCGGGGGAGAGGGATAGGGAGAAGCAGACTCCCTGATGAATATGGGGCTCCACATGGGACTCGAACCCAGGACCCTGAGATCATGACTTGAGCCGAAGTCGGATGTGTGACAGCCCCCACTCAGGGGCCCCCAGGAGTGTGATTCTTGAAGAGTGCTGGAGCTGTGACTCCTGGAAACTCCAGTCTCCTCTTCTCCCCTGTGTCCAAGCCTCGGAACTGGGTTGCCCCAGTTGCCCCAGTACGTGACAGAGTGTGAAGGTGATGTGGGCTTGCGGAGAGTGGGGGCAGGGGTGCCTGTGTCACAGTGGTAGGATTTGGAACTTGACCGTGCTTATCAACCGAACAAAGGCAGGACCTGTGACCGAACACGCCAGCAGCCAAGCTGGTACAGCTGTCCCACAGAGAGAGGTAGCAGCAGCGCCAGCCAGAAAGTCTTGGGAGAGCCCTGTGTGTAGATAACGAGCCAGGGTGGGGCCTGAGTTTGGCAACCGGTCTGCTGGACATTTGTAAGGGCTGTTGGCAGGATGTCACATGCCAGGGCTGGAAGCCAGGCCAGGCTGGTCGGTCCCATCAGACTGGGAGACAAAGAAGAATGTAAGGTTAGGGGGTCTTTAGACGAGGATCATTTTTTTGGTAACCACGCCAAGCCTTGGTTTCATCTGGAAATGGTGGGAGTTATACTGGAAGGGGTTCCATGAGGTTCCTGTCCAGCTCCCTGTTTTGTGAGTGAATGACGTTACCTGTAAAGTCCTCATAACCAGGAAGCTGTTGCCCATGTGTCCGTCTGGAAGACACCAGACATGGTCCTTAGCTGCTGTGGTATTTAGTAGGTCCGCAAACTCCTTGAGATGTTGGTGTTGGGCAGCAATGAGAGGAACTCTGGGAACATGTGGCTGAACGTGGAGTACTGTGCTTGTACCTGTGTGTCTGTGAGGGTGAGAGAGTGTGAGTGTGTGTTTCTAACCTAATTTTACTCATGGGGGAGCTGCCAAGAGGAAAAGGAAAGGATTATTTTGCCATGAGAACAACTTGGGTTATACAAAGAGATTTCTTCTAATGCAATTGGTGGCTTCTGTTTCCAGGAACAGGGGCCCTACCCAGCCTTTGTAACTACTGCTCCATTGTTCCCGCCACACCCACCCTCTCTCTACCCCTCACCCCTGCTCATCACACTCCTCCCCCAGACAGACATTCAAGTGGCTCTGTGGTAGTCCTCTTCCTCCTCGTCCCCTGGGCCCTTTTTATTTCTGTGGATCTTCAAACAGTTTCCTTTCTACATGGCTCTGCCCTTAAAACTTCTGAACCACTCTGGAAGCCGTCATTGGCTGGGAAGGCAGCCACTCAAGTGGCCTCTCTTAGGCTTTATTCTCTTTCAGGCTTTATTTGTTTTATAAATATCAGAGGTGTGTGTATGGGGCGGGGTGGGTGGTAAACTCTTTCTAAGAAGAATCCACTGGGCTCCTTGCTTTCTCCATCGACTGTTTTCCCAAGCTGACGTCTCTCTTGCTTGCTGCTATACCAGGAAAAGACTTTAAAAAAAAAATACCCATGGAAAAAGACAGGACACTCTAAGTGGGACATAGCGGAGGTGGCTGTGGGCAAGCTGGGGAGATGAGGCGGGGGGAGGGCCTATGTTTACATGTCCGGTAAAGACTAGAGGGCAGAGGAGAACAGAGTCTCTGTTGGGACAAAGGAAATGCAGTCTTTCCCAGCCTTTTCCAATCAAGTTTCCGCTGCTGTGGGCAATGTACTTTCATTCAAGGTGGGCTCGTCCTTCCATTCAAGGTGTTATGAATTCCAGCAATTTAAACATATTAATTTCACAATGTCCCCCAGAGCCAAAAATGTCTTTGGATTATTAGCTGTTTGGGATTATCTGTGTCTTTTTTACATGAGGAAGGACATATTGGTGCTCAAATCCTCATCATGGCTGATATGAATGTAAGTAATGGCAATCAGAGCCAGCTCAAGGGAAAATGGGAAATTTCTCATAGCAAACAAAGATGTTTCAGGAAGATAAGAATGTCGCTGGGACCCGGTGGGGGCCTAGAACCAGGGAGGGCAAAGCTGTTGGCAATCGGGGCAGCCATCTTCTCTGTCCCTGGGGATGGGCACACAGGGTCTAGGGGACTGTTGTTCTCTGTTCTCTTTGTCCTCCTCCTTCAGAGGAATGCTCACCTACACTGAGTGTAGAGGTATTCTGGATCACAATTCCAAATTCCCAGGAGAGAGAATTTGGCTCAGCTTGGTCAGATATCCTCTCCTGTTCCAAACAGCCATGGCTGAGGTCGAGAGTGAGCAATGCTGAGCAAACATGGTTGCAATGCAATGTCTGAGGGGGGAGGCTGTTCTCAGAGAAAGCAGGTTATTGTGGGCTGGATGGATATCCCAGATACATTTTCTGTAGCTGTTCTTATTTTATGTGTAGCCAATGTATTCCTTTTTCCTTTCTCTCTTAATATTTATATTAATCATTTGTGCAGCTGGGTTCATCTCCATGTTGAAAGTTCTTAGAGACCAGGTCTACCCAGTTCTATAAACAAGCAGGTTGCCTCGTGCAACGTCTTGAACCTTATGAAGGTTACAGTAGAAAACACATGTGGGGGGGGCACCTGGGTGGCTCAGTGGGTTAAAGCCTCTGCCTTCTGCTCGGGTCGTGATCCCAGGGTCCTGAGATCGAGCCCCGAGTCTGGCTCTCTGCTCAGCGGGGAGCCTGCTTCCCTTCCTCTCTCTCTGCCTGCCTCTCTGTCTATTTATAATCTCTGTCAAATAAATAAATAAAATCTTAAAAAAAAAAAAAGAAAACACATGTGGAATAGCTAACATCTCCAACTTGTGCTTCACTAAGGTCAGACACACTTTGATCTAAGACTTAGCATCTACAGAAATTTAAGAGATTGGCAATTAACAGAATGAGACTTGTGTTCCTTTTCCAAAGGTAAAAATACCACTATAAGGATTATTTTATTGATTTAATAAAATTAAGGAGGGTTTCTTTGATATTCATCTAAGGGAAAAGGGGCAGCTATTAGTAGCAAGGACTTTTCAAGATTTCTTCCAGCGGCCAGCTTCATGACCTCACGTAAGAACTTACACATGGAGGAATTAAGTCATGGAGAAATGAAGAGGCATGGTTTTGGAGCACTTGTTGGTAGAACTAAGACTCAGGTGAGTTCTTCTTCTCAGGTGCCCTGCTCTATCCTTTGGTCTGTCCCTAATGAGCTGGTAGTACAGATGTTTTCATGCTATTTGGAGTTCCTGGTAGATACACTGCCCTCATAGGCAAGGCAACAGCCTTTGGGGTTGCTGACCATAGCAAAGCAAGTGACTGCCAATTCCGTGCAACCAGCAAACAACTGGAAGTTCATTTCAAAAAGGAGATACAATCGTTGCAGCTTTTCTTACTGGGTGTTTTGTGGGTGGTGTTAGTGATATTGTATCACTAAAGTTTACTGAAATGATTTGACCTTCAAATATTTTGCCCCTAAGACTCCTTAAAAGAGCGAGATACTGGAGGAATGAGCTAAGCTACACCTACCTGAGAATAAACTGGCGAAGTTGGAAGTTGCTAATGGCTGTTTTTATGTCATTGACTGGTCATCTTGCATGTTGCTTGTGTCTTTAAAAAAAAAGTGGGTTTGAAATCCAGCGTTTGAATGGTAGGCTTGGAATATTGACCCTATTGAAGAGAGTGAGTACTTATCCCATGGAAGATAGATTTAAATTCATTTAGACTCAGGTCTGATCACATCCCTTGAAACATAACTATATATAGTGAAGGCTGACATTAAACCCTTTACTGATAAGGCAGGTGTCTGTTCTGTCCCCCAACACCACTCCTGTGTCTGTGACCCCTGAGCACACTGACCTTGGGAAATGACACCTCACTCCTTCCATTACCCAGCTTGCCTACGTGCCCCTCGTGGTGTTTGCTGAGCAGTCATAATGAGGATTCCAGCCCCTGTCTGTCCCCGTGGCACACTGGAAAGCCACAGATAGGCTTCAAAGCAGCAAGAGGGAGCAGAGGAACATCACTGGAATGTTGTCATCAGCTCTTGGTGTCTTACGTTCTTTCTATCCTTGGTCCCTCTGGTTTAGCCTTGAGTCCTTCACGTCCATTCTCATGTTTGACCCCATTGATAAAAGCCAGGAGCATGGCTGTCTTCATTCTAGCAACTTTAAAGCACATTAAGAGTGATTCAGACTGTTCCTCGTTGACAGGAGATAGGGAGAGAGAGAGTGTAACAAGCAGGCGGGGTGCGGATCTTGGGGGTATCCAGAGCAGGAATGTGGCCCAGCCTAAGGACTCAGGCAGCAGATTGGATGAAACAGAGAGGGTACAGTGCTCTGCCCTGCCTGGTCTCCCATCTCTTTTACACCCTATCATCTGCATCTTCAGGGGGTGGGGAAGGGCTTGAAATGTCATGGAGTTCAATACCACTCCCCCCTCCCCAGCTGTGTCTTATCTATTTCATCCTTCTGATGAAATTCTTCCAAGGGTGGGACTCCCAAGGCATACCATTCTGTGTCTGGAGCTGGTGGCTAGAAAGTTCTATTAACCTAGACATAACATACATGTCTAAGAGTAGGGGAATGGTTGAAGGAGAAATAGCATACAGGATATTCTGCAGCTACTGAAGATTGTATTTTCACAGAATTTCAATATATTATGGGAAGATACTCAAAATATTAAGTAGAAAAAACAGGAAATAAGAATTTTTGACAATACACGTATGTGAGAACTTATATGTGATCATATGTGTTTATTTGAACACACATATATTTGCATTAAGGGGATTAAGACAATCTATTGGTAGTTGATTTATGGTGATTTTTTCTTGTGGCAGATACTATTGGGATCTACTAAAATGTCATTTTCTTTTTCTTTTCCAGCTTCACACTATATAGGCTGGAAAAGCTAGATAATCCTTTTCTAGTCTCTCTTGTGGGTAGAATTGGCCATATGACCGAGTATGGCCAATGAGATATATGAGGACATCTGAGAAATTATTTACCATTTGACAAAAGTCTAGCACCAATAAGGAAAAGGTCCTCTTTGTTACATTACCTACCCCTTCACCATCACCTCCCACCCTTGCTTTGAATACTGATTTGTTTTTGTTAGAGCCTCAGCAGCCATCTTGTGACCATGAGGCCTCATTGGAGGGTGAAACCAACACCCTGAGGTTGGTGGAGAAAAAGATTGGGAAAAGCCTGATATTTTTATCGTGGGTTATTTCTAGGCTTTTATTTAAGTAATGGAAAAAAATTTTTAAGCTATGATTAATCAGATTTTCTATTACTTCCAGTTACATAAATCCTAATGGATACATTTACTTTCTTTACTATATATTATTCCACGTGCTCCCTGAAGCAGTCACCCGCCATCTTGATTTCACTCCTCAGGGCTATCCATTATAAGCCCAATCACCCTTTCACGAGGCAGAATTTTAGATGCTCATAAAGAATTCTTACATCTCCCCTGATGCTTCTTTTCTCCGGCAAAACAGCACTGTTCCGGTCTTCTGTGGATTGGAATTCCCTGATCACACTCGTCATTCATTCTCTCCAGTTTGCTTCCTTCTCAATATACAAGTGGGCAGACCTGAAGTTGATATTACAGGGGTCTAGCCAGGAAGAATGGACCCGATCGCTGCCGCCTTCCTTCACATCCCATTTTTCTATTAGAATAGTTCCAGATCCCACCTGCTTTGGGGTACCCCCCCCATCTGAGTCAAACCCCTGACCCCTTTTCATGTGCTTGGTATAGATAGTTCGTTTGATTACTATTTTTTTTTTTTAATCTCAAGTGTAGGACATTCCCTTTGTCCTTATTAAGTTTCTTCTTATTAAATTCAGGCTGGCATTCTAGCTTGTTGAGAATTTTGTGGATTCTAATTATGTATTTGCTGTTCCTTTCAGCTTCCTGTCCTCTACAAATTTGATAAGCATGCCTCCTGTGTCTTCATTTCAACTCCTTGATAACAAGTATAACCCAGATGTCAGCTGACGTCACCCTGTCCTTTGAGATCTAAATAAAATTAGCTCAAGCCCCCTATCACACATCCTGTGGGAAGTCAGACGCCCTCCCAAAGATCTTTTGGAAACTCCCAGGGCTTTGTGGTCACTTGTGGTTCCACATTCCTCCTCCTGCTGGCCTGTGGCTCACACACATCCCATGTCTGTGGCTGCTCTCTCCTCTCAGGTTTGTGCCGACCAGGCCCTTCCCTTGATGGCTTTAAAGAAACAGACATTTAGGGGTGCAGCAGATTCTGCTCAAGACTTGCAGAGATGGTATGTGTGTAGGCGTGGAGTCATGGTTGCAGAACAGGTCCTCAAATGGATTTCATAGGTCTCCTTGTTCTGTCCTTAAAGTCCCTCAGTAACACCACTGCTGGGATTTTCTTCCTCGTCTCCTTTCTCCCATGTTTCTCAAAACTACCCAGAGAGCAAGGCCTTAGGATTTCCCAGGAGCAGCCTTTGTTCTGGAGCAGAGAAGAGGGGATGGGGAGACTTAGGGCAGACCCTGGACAAATATACAAGTGCATTTAGGATGCCCCTCTCCTTCCTTTTAAATTTATATTTTAATAATAAATTCCATTTAATCCCAATTAACCCAAAATTTATTTTACCATCTATTATGGATTGGATTGGATTGATTTCCCCCCAAATTCATGTTGAAGCCCAAACTCTTATACCTCAGAACCTCAGACTGTGAATACACTTGGGAATAGGGGCTGGGAAGAGAGGATAGTACGTTAAAATAGGCTGTTCAGGTGGACCCTGAGCCAGTCTAACTGGTGTCTTTATGAGAAGAGGGGCTTTGGACACATGAGTGACCTCCAGGATGTGTGTGCATGAAGAAAAGACCTAGTGGAGAGACAGCAAGAGGGCCACCATCCGTAGTCCCTGGGTGGCTCAGTCGGTTAAGCGTCTGCCTTCAGCTGATGTCATAATTTCATGGTCCTGGGATTGAGCTGGGTGTCAGGCTTTCTGCTCAGCAGAGAGTCTGCTTCTCTTTCTCCCTCTGTGATCTCTCTCACTCTTGCTCTCTCTCAAATCAATAAATAAAATCTTAAAAAAAAAATGAAGGCCACCATCTGCAAGCTGAGGAGAGCCCCCTGGGAGGACACAAACTTGGCTGCCATCTTGATCTTGGACTCACAGCCTCTGTGAGTCTGTGAGGAAATAGATTTCTGTTGTTTAAGCCACTGAGTCTGTGCATTTTGTTATGGCGGCCCTAGTGAAACTCATACCACAACACTAAAAAAAAAAAAAAAAAAAAAAATTAACTAGTGTTGTGAGTGGAAAGTGGTCCCCCAAAAGTTATATCTGCATCCTAAACCCTGGAACCTGTGGATGTGACCTTATTTGGAAGAAGGGTCTTTGCAGGTAGAATTGAGTTAAGGATCTTGAGCTAAATCATGGGATTATCTGGCGGTGCCTTAAATCCTGTGACAAGTGCCCTTATAAGGGACAGAAGAGGAGACACAGACCCCAGGGGGAAAGCCATGTGACTATGGAGGTGGAGGTCAGGGACGCAGCCGTGAGCCAAGCCCTCTGAGGGAGTGCAGCTTTCAGGTTCCCAGAAAGGTGAGAGAATGTGTTTCTGTTGTTTTAAACCATCAGTTGTGTGGTGATTTGTTACAGCAGGACTAGAGAACGAATATAAGGGGGTGCTTTATATGGTTTTTCATACCTTGACATGTGGGAGATATTTTGCGTTTCCAGCATGGCTTGGTTCAGAATACCCAAAATGCATGCAGATTTATTTGAAAAGCCATCCCAGATAGCTGGAATGAGGGAAGGGATAGAGAAACAGGGGAGGGGGCCATGAAGCATTCTCAAGCCCGTGGCCACTACACCCACCCTTCCTTTTATAGCTCACGTTTCTATTTCCTGTGCCCTCGATGGTCAGTGCCTTCTGGTACAAGGTGACTCCCAGGACTCCCACTAATGCCAGGGTTCCCCTCCAGGGCAGTGACTCTTTCATCCACCAGGAAACTACCTGAACAATCTTTCTCAGGGTGCTGGTACCCCAGACTAGTACGTGAAGTTTCTCTGGGGATGTTTGCATGCTGCTGCTTCCCATCAGTAAAGAATTATGCGGGGAGTCAAGCCTCCCCATAATTCTTTCCTCTGGTATTGATTGGCTAGGGCTTCCATAGCAAAGTACTGCAGACTGAGTGGCTTAAACATCAGAAGTTTATTGCCTCCCAGTTCTGGAGGCTAGAATTCAGAAACCAAGATGGCAGCAGTGTTAGTTCCCCCAATGGCTGTGAGGGAGGGCTCTGGTCCAGGTTTCTCTCCTTGGCTGGTAGATGGATGTCTTCTTCCTGTGTCTCTTCACATTGCCTTCCTTCTAGGTGTGCTCATCTCTGTGTCCAAATTTCTCCTTTTTATAAGGACAGCATTTCTGTTGAGTTAGGGCCCTGAATATGACCTCCCTTGAACTTGATGCCCTCTGGAAAGATCTTATCTTTAAATAAGGTCCTACCCACAATATTGGGGTTGGGTTTGTGAGGGCTCCAACATATCTTTCTTGGGGTGGGGGGTCACAGCTGAATCCATAATAGATGCTTTTGAGTTTCACTTCATCAACTGGCCCAGCGTTCCTGGATTTTACTTGATATATTTATGGGTCACTGTCTTTCTCTAAATCTAAGTTTTGTTTACTCCTTTCTAACACAGGAACAATAATACTTGTTTCAAGCTATCATGAGGGTTAAATGTGATAAAAATTGGAATATGTCGTACAATATGAGCTGGTGTTATTATTATGTCCCATCACTACCTCTGGCCCCCAAGTACCCTGGAACAAGGTCAGCGGGTCTCTGGAGTCTATCACTAATAGTAAAATAACCCCAGATAGGTGATATGGCATAAATCTGAGACACATGTGGAAATTTTCAAAAAGAACTTTACTAAGGAACAAAATAAAACGCAACTAGACCCAAAATCATAGAGACATAAGTATATAGAACACCTTTGATGAATTTACTCTAACAAGAATGACCTTGGGGGGCGCCTGGGTGGCTCAGTAGGTTAAAGCCTCTGCCTTCGGCTCGGGTCGTGATCCCAGGGTCCTGGGATCGAGCCCCGCGTCGGGCTCTCTGTTCCGTGGGGTGCCTGCTTCCTCCTCTCTCTCTGCCTGCCTCTCTGCCTAGTTGTGATTTCTCTCTGTCAAATAAAATATTAAAAAAAAAAAAAAAAAAAGAATGACCTTGGACTGCCTTGGCGGGATTATTGTCTATGAAGTGGCACCTGCCAGCCCTTTCCTCTGCCTCAGCCCTCCCGTCCTCATCACCCCCCCCACCTCCCCCCCCACCCCCACCGCAGCAGACGTCCTTGGCTATGCTGATGGCCCAAGATAAGCCTGGATAGCCAATCTTGTGCCGTGATTCATGGCCTCCCCACTGAAAGGCTTCACCGTGGTGGAGATCAGTGCTCCTGTTTGGCTCATTCTTCACTTCCTTCCCTGGATTGGGGCAAGTCCCTTGGAAGCCTCATGGTCCAGCCCAATGGAGTTTTGACAGAGCCTGTTCTGTAGGGACCCACTCTCTCTGGAATATTTTCTTGAGTAAATGGGGAAAATAAAATCTTCATTTCTTAGCCACCTGTAAGTCTTACTTCACCAGTTGTGTTGAGAATATACTTTCATATACTCTCCAGAGTGGGGAGTCAACGGGCGTGGTTGAATATTAATAGATGTTTGTGGGGCTATTTTCCAGTGAAAGTACTTGAGGGGGGGACTTAATGTCATGGTTTTGTGTATTTATTTTTACTGAGATGAAATTCATATAACATAAAAGGAACAATTTTCAACTGAAAAATTCACAGTATTGTACAGCTACCACCCCTGCCTTGTCCAAAACATTTTCTGCACCTCAGAAGGACCCTGTACTATTATTAAGCAGTCACCCCCATTGTCTCTTCCCTCCACCCTCCACTGGCCTGTGGTAGCCTCAATCTTCTTTCTGTTCTATGGCTCTTCCTACTCAGAATATTTCATATAAATGGGACCTTACGACATGTGACCTTTGTGTCTGGTTTCTTCCACTTAGCGTCATATTTTTAAGATTCATCCATGTTGTAGCATGTATCAGTGTTACATTCGTTTTTAAGGCTGAGTAAGATTCCATTGCATGGATATGCCACCATGATTTTATTTTGCTAAGTGAGATATGCAAACTGAGCACCAGAACTGACTTCCCCTGGAGTTTCAGAAGCTGTGTGAGGGCAAAGAGAGAGGAAGGAAAGTGAAGTGGTGACCCACAGAGAAAAATGTTGAGAAAAAATTATCAATGGTTTAAAAAAGTCTTCTATGAAGGGTTCATTGTGCAGTATAAAGTGAAAATCTTTTTTTTTCCTGCCTTCCTGTGAAATCTTCATTGAAGTTGACATGACTGATGTTTTGTGACCTTGTTCTTTTTTCCCATATGACAAACTGCCAAGTACAACCTGAAGGTATGATCAGGGCAAGAATGGAAGTTCCTGAGGCCAGACCTAGGTCATATACTTACCTGAGTTCATAGTTTGAGTTAGAACTGACTTTCTTCTGGAAGGTGAATAAAGACTTAGCTTCTCAGTAGAGCAGGTATAGATGTTGATGCAACCACAATCTGCTAGGAGCTAAGTCCAGTTTTGGCATATCAGGATATCATTTGGCTGCTAAACCAATAGACAAATCTTCCTTTTTTTAATTTTTAATTTTTTTTTTCTTTTGAGAGAGAGAAAAAGAGAGCCAGGGGAGGGGCAGAGGGAGAGAGAGAGAGAGAATCTCAAACAGACTCCATACTGAGCACACTGAGCTCAAGTAGGGCTCCATCTCAAGACCCTGAGATCATAACCTGCGCCAAAATCAAGAATCGGACACTTAACCGACTGAGCCACCCAGGTGACCCCAATGTTCCTTTTGATCCTGTGTAACTGGGCCCATTCTCCTCACCCTCAACCCTAATATAAATGACCAAGGTGGTGGTGGTGGGGGGAGGGATTAAGGCCTTTTGTACCAAGAGGGAGCTTCTCTGAAAGCACTGAGTTGTTTTACTTCCCTCCCTGTGATGGGTTAGAGAAGAAAGAACTGACTTTCCCATTCAGATTAAATCACAGGGAAATTCACTGTGGCACAAAAGCATAAACCTTTGGCTTCATGTTATGAAGGTTTTTAAAATCTGATTAGGTGCCTGGAATTCAGAAACATTTAGTGCCTATTGTACAAAATGAATAAAAATGTGCTGAACTTCAGCTGCTTAATGGAACAAATAAAATTATAATTTACTAGGCAAATATATCACAAGAAACAAAGCTGTTTCCCTTTGGGGAATCTAGCGACTCATTCAAATTCTGAAGAATACATAACAACAGGTTACAAACAGGTCACAATCCAGACAACAGAGTACACCCTTGCCCAAATTCCTCCTCCGTTCGTGTTTACCACATCTGGAACACACCAGTTCTAACAATATTTTTATAGGACTGGCTCATAAGACAATAACCTTACCACGTTTGACTTTTACTACCCAAACTATTCCACCTAGAATGTATAAAAAAGCAGGGGAAGCTGCATTCGACCTCACCTTTCCATCTCTAATTTACTTCCTTTCTAGTCAGTTAATAGGCCCCAAGAGGGTGCTTTAAGAGAGCATGTTCAGAAGCTCTCGATTTTATTGATTCTGCTTGAAATCTGTTTTCTCTGATCCACAGTATCACCTTTCCACCAACCCCCGCCAAAAGAAGCCCCCCCCAAACCATACACACACCACACACACACACACACACACATGGCTATGGCTTTTCTTTAATAAGAAAGAAGAAGAGGGGGAAGCCAGCTAGTGTGGGCAGAGAAAGGCACATGGGCTTGGAACTTAAGTGATGATACGTATGGCCAACAAGGATGCACAGAGAGCCTGGGTAGGATCCGCCTAACACAATCTAGTCTCTCCCTGTGAGGGCCATCTGCCTCTGAGCAGTAGAGAAGAGACATGAACGCCCAAAAGCCATACATAATGGGCCGTCTTGGACTTGATGTTGATTGTCCAGCATCACTCCTTAGAGAAGGAACATAGACAAATGAGCCCAAGTGTAGAAGTGGGGTTGAGCTTTAATACCTGGGCTCTGCACCTTGCCTTCATCAGTCACAAAGACGCCCAGGCAAAGACCCCTGTGCTGCTTCAATAGAACGGATTTTGCAATCTTAGAGCCATGGAAATCTGTTGTGTGAACATTTATTGGCTAAACAGGCTGTCAGGATGCCCCCATGGGCAAACCTGCTTGGGTGTTTGCTTTCGTCTTGGGTGAATCCAGCATCGGAGGACGTCTCCCACTACTTTCCCCTTGGGTGCTCTGGTCCACTCCTACTGTTCCTTGCACATACCAGGGAGGCTCCTACCCCAGGACCTTTATACTTGACTGTTCTCCTAGCCACAAGCTCTCTCTCGATAACTATATATTTGCTCCATCACCTCTTTTGTCAGATCTTTCTTCAAGTGTCGCCCCCACAAAGAGTTCCATCCCTCCCGCCCCTGGCACCTCAGTTTGCTCAGCTTTTTTTTTTTTTAAGACTTTATTTACTTATTTGACAGAGAGAGATCACAAGTAGGCAGAGAGGCAGGCAGAGAGAGTGAGAGGGAAGCAGGCTCCCTTCAGAGCAGAGAGCTGGACGTGGGACTCGATCCCAGGACCCTGAGATCATGACCCGAGCCGAAGGCAGCAGCTTAAACCACTGAGCCACCCAGGCGCCCCAGTTTGCTCAGCTTTATCTTTTACTCATGGATTTGTTTGTTATCTCTTTCTTTGTCTCTGAAAGAGCAGGGAGTTTTGTCTTTTTTGTTCCCTGCTGTATCCTCATTACCTAATTTGTGCCTGACATGTAGTATGCACTAAAGAAGTGTTTGTACAATGGCTGGGCCAATGAATGAAGGTCCTCCTAAAGCCACTTGCCTTGAGAAGAATGGCAGTTCTTCATAACATCAGCACATTTTAAGGGGATTATCATCTAGGGCCTCTAATGTACTTTTGTTATTTCCATAACCATCCCACGTCATGCTTTTTAGATATATTTATTTTCTGGATAAAAATCAGAACTACAGGAAAGTTATCCAATCATTTAGCACTTCTTCACTGAGCACTCACTTTATGGCAGATCCTCTTCTAGGTGCTAGAAATTCCAAAATTAAGACATAATTGTTGATTTCAAGAAACTTCTAATGGGGAAAGGAAAACCAGTAAACAAAAGAAAAAAGCAAATAATATGTGTTACAGGGGAGCGTGTATGTACTATATTGGTCAGAGTAGAGGGATAAACAGCTATAACAAACAGACCCAACAATTCGGTGGTGTAAAAAAAATGAATTTATCTATCTTGCATATCAGAGAAGGTAGGTTAGGCAAGTTGCTTGACTCCACAGCCCTTGAGAAATGCAGTTTCGCTTCGTATTGCTTTCCTTCCTTCCTAGGACTTTACTCTTGTCTGCATGGTTGAGTTGGTCAGATTATTTCTCTCCAAACCCAAGTGGGAGATATATTGTGCTCTTCCCCTTGAATTTGGACTCTGTCATGTGACTTGCTTTAGCTAAGGTTAGAAGATTTGTAGATATGGCTCAAGCACTCAAGCAGAACTTTGAAATGTGTTTGCATGCATAGGCTTGCCATCTTGACCCTGTGCTATGACAATGAGACTTTTCTTTGGTAGTTGCTGCCCCTCCAGCCTGGGCCACAGAGTGAAACTGTGAAGCCGATCAGACCTCAAGCCCAGCAAGGAGTCAGGTCCTGCCAGATCAACAGCTTGAAGTGGAATCACTCAGCTGACCCTTGGACAGATCAGATGATTGTTGTTTTAAGTCTGAACTTTGGGGGTGATTTGTTACAGAGACAACTCACTGATTCAGTGGTCAAAACTGAGTCATGGTGTGTTCATGTTCCAACTCACCTGAAGGGGATAGAGTTTAGAGGAATAATGCTTGAAAGCCTGGAAGTGGCACAAATCACACCTATGTTCTATGTGGTCACACATAACTGGAGACTGGGTGTGGGCTGGGAAAGTAAGTCACTGGCTGGGTGACCCAATGTCTAGTTACCATTCTGTTAAAGAAGGGAAGAATGAATTTTAGGGAACAACCAGCAGTATCCACCATATGCAGACAATGAAACAAATGCCTGACTTTGGAGAAAGAGAGAGAGAGAGTCAGAAAAGGTGCCCAGAAAGGCAAAATATTGAGCTGAGGTTTTAGGGGATGAGTAGGAGTTCGCCAGATGGAAAAGGACTGGGAAAAGCATTCTAAGCGGAAAAAACGCAAAAGGGAAAGGTGAATAGGAAACCTTGGCTTGATCATGGGGCAGCAACAAGCATGGTGTGACTGGAATGTCCTCCGTGCTGCTAAAAGAGAGACAAGCGTAGGTGTAGCATGACTGGGACACTTTATAGCAGGCAGAGCACATAGTTTGTTTGATCTGACTTTCTTTCCTTAGATCTTCGTGATTTTTATATTGTCACAGAGAAAATGAGAACTGAGGTGTAAGCTTTATAATGGACAAGAACTGTGTGCCCTTTTTCCATTCTGATTTTGCCCCCTAGCAAATGGGGAGCTGGAGATATGCTCCAAAATGGGTGCCCCCAGGAAACTTTGACATGATCCTCACCCTTCAGGGAACCACAGAACACCTTCTCCAAATCTCGGCACTCCCAGTTCAAACTCCCCATTTCCCCTTCTCCAGATGCTCTCTGGGAAGCACCCAGAGTTTTCTCCCCACCTCGGTAGCTCCAGACTTCCATGCAGAAACTAAATGAAGCTGAAAGATGAGCCCTCGACCAAGAAATGGGGCTTGAAATTTTCAATACCTCATTTCCTGAATAATGTGAACCTGTTATAATGTAGCCTGTTACATGGGATTTGTGGTAGCAATGTAACAGCTGGATCGTTCTCCAGATATTAATCCCGTCTCCTGTCTTCTGGTAAGTCCCTTGTAACAGTCTTCTTCTGTTTTGGGCTTTGTTTCTTCTTGCTCCCTCTCCCAGGCCTGGCTAACAGAAGCTGGAGCCCACATTTTATGTGGCTTCCTGATCTTTATTCCTTTTAAGTGCTCTCGGGGTGGGGGTGGGGGAGCTTTATAGAGAGATGAATTTATGTGGTGTCAGCAGAATCCAGCTCCAGATGCCGCAACGCTGAAAGAATTCTATGCGGCAGGTGCTGCTATGCGTCTGCTTCACTTAGGATCTGATAAATCACAGATGTCTTAAACATTTGCAGCCGTTAGTATGAGGTCCGGGTATAATTGTACCGCTGGACTCCTGTACTTGTCTTCTCAGCAATCTTATAAAACAGCCCAACCTTCAGAACACTAAGCCAGCCGAATTACGTCAATGGGGGAAATTAAGGCTCCTTCTAAGCCCATTATTTTCCACAAGGAAGCTCATTCTCCTGGTGCATTTTTTGAAACGTTCCCCCGTGATATAAGGAGCCTGAAGCTATGGCAGGAAGAGATGGCAGGGAAATATCCTGGCCTCGGTGCATTCTGTGTGTTTGGAAGAAACTCTTGGAACCTGGCTTCCAGACAGCATGATCACTTGGCTCCTTTGGAGCCAGAACTGAGTCAGTGGGCTTCTGGAGCTGATGTTGCTGCAATGCGAAGGCTAGACCTGTGTCCTGGAAATGTCCCGATTGTCCACCAGGGTGCCAAGCGTGGCAGCCCAGGGTGGTGCCCTGCTCATCGCCAACCCGCCCTGCCGCACGTGAGAGCTGCACCAGGAGTTTCCACCCCAAGGGCTGCTGCTCTGCAGGCTTGCTGGGCAATAGTGGTTACCCAGGGGGTGGGGAGTCAGTAAGGATGGAGACTAACTGGGCCAGCCAGAGCAGTGTTCCTACCAGAATCTGACTATAAAACACAGCCAGATAGTAGGGATCAGGCCAAGAAGACAAGTCTGAAGAGAAGAAGAAATGGAGTGAGTGGACGCGTGTCACGACTGCTATGTTGTGGAGTAGGAACCAGTGAACTTCTAAGCCTGAATCAACGGATAGATAATCTGGTGTCCAGAGCGGCATTGTCTTCCAGTCCAGGGCTCTGTGCACAAAACAAAAATAAGCAAATGCTTGCATAGCACTTTGTGACAGTCGTTGCTCTGTGCACTTTCCATCTATCCCCGCATTCAGTCCTCACCATCCTGAGCTAGGTGCTTTTATCCTTCTCTCCATATGAGAGGAAAACTGATGATACAGATTAGAAATTTGCCAAGAGGCACCAGGGTGGCTCAGTTGGTTGAGCAGCCCACTCTTGATTTCAGCTCGGGTCATGATCTCAGGGTCGTGGGATGGAGCCCCGCTTGGGAGTCCAGGCTCTGCAAGGAGTCTGCTTGAGATCCTTTTCCTCTCCCTCAACCCCTCTACCTGCTCGCACACCCTCTCTCTCTCTAAAATAAATAAATCTTAAAAAGGAGGGAAGGAAGGAAGGAATGAAGGGGGGGAGGGAGGGAAGGAAGGGAGGAAGGAAAAAGGAAAGAAAAGAAAGGAAAAAAGGAAAGAAGGAAGGATGGAAGGAAGAAAGCAAAAGAGAGAGGAAAGATGGAAGGAAGGAGAAAGAAAAAGAAAGAAAGGAAGGAAGGAAGGAGGGAGAAAGGAAGGGGGAGGGAAGGAAGGAAGGAATGAGAAAAGAAAAGAAAAAAGGAAGGAAGGATGGAAGGAAGAAAAGAAGAGAAAGAAAGAAAGGAATGAAAGAGAAAGAAAGAGAGAGAAAGGAAGGAGGGAGGGAGAGGAAGGAAGGAAAAGAAGGAAAAAGAAAATTTGCCTAAAATCACACAGTTGGTAAGTGACCAGAGGAAGATTTGAAGTTTGCCTTCTGGCTCTGGAACCCATGCTTTTCCCCGTTCCACAGTGCTATCAGTCAATCCCCAGAGGCTTTAGTTTCACAAACAATTTCTTTTCCTATTGCAAAGGGACTACATACATATTTAAGAGACAATGTGCTTTGATGCAAGCAAAGAAACTGATTGTACCAACTTGAACCAAAGGGAACTTATCTGAAGAGAATGAGACAGCTCAGAGAATTCAAGGAAACACCGAAGACACAGGCTTGTGCCTCACAGAAGTGAGGGTACTCTTGGAGCTCTTGGTACCAGAACCAAATACACACTGCCACAGAGGGCGGAAGGAGCCCCAGACACTTCTGTTCTTGCAAATCCCAGAGAGACAGCTCTGCTGGTCCAGCCTGACTTCCACATCCATTCTTTGACTTAGGAGAGCAGGGTGCTCAGTGAATGGTTCCTCTAAGACCATGTGCATTTGGGGAGCAGAAATTTCCAGAAGGAAACAGAAGTGGAAGGGGAAAGATGTTGAGTAGGCAAAGCCAAACTGCATTCACTGCAGGATTCGTGTAGTGAAGAAGCTTAAAATTACGGACATGAAAATCTCTTAAAGTACCACCATTCAGAGATAATCAGCTTGCCCCTTTTTAATCAAAAAGTACTAATCAGTACTTTTTCCCGTCTCTTAACTCCCACATGAAATTTTATAAAAAATGGTCATCACTCGTGCCCACCACCTTCCTCTCTTCCTCTCTTGTTCTCGCTCAGGTCCAGAGCCTCACAAACACTGCTGACCTCTTCAAAGTCTTTCTTCATCACTGCCCCAGCTCAGTGTTTCTCTGAAAATCTGTGATGAAGAGCCGGATGGGTTTTTGCATTTTTTTGAAAAAAATTTCCAGTCTGATCTAATATTTTTTATAAAATACAATAAAGTTAATTACCAGGGAAACTAAAGTTTTAAAATCAGACACAAAGGACACTCCCCAATTTTTTTTATTATTATGTCAGCAGACATAACATTACTTTGTTAAACTGTTATAAAATTGCTAAATGCTTAATTATCAATTTCTGTACTTAACCAGGGAAGACTGTTCACAAATAGACTTAGTGCACTGACACTTCTAAAAATTCCATTTACTGCAAATATAATTAGCATATGGTGTTATATTAGTTTCAGGCGTCAATATAGTGATTCAACAATTCTATTCATTACTAAGTGTTCATCATGGTAAGTGTATTCTCTCTCTCTCTCTCTTTTTTTTAGATTTTATTTATTTATTTGACAGAGAGGGAGAGAGAGCACGTGAGCACAGGTAGGCAGAGAGGCAGGCAAAGGGAGAGGGAGAAGCAGGCTCTCCACTGAGTTGGAAGCCCGATGCAGGGCTCAATCCCAGGACCCTGGGATCATGACCTGAGCCAAAGGAAGATGCTTAACACACTGAGTCACCCAGGTGTCCCCATGATAAATGTGTTCTTAGTTCCAACCCCTGTCACCTATTTCACCCATCCTCTCCACTAACCTTCCTGGTAACCATCAGTTTGTTCTCTATATTTAAATATCTGTTCTTTGGTTTGTCTCTTTTTTCTTTATTCCTTTGTTTTGTTTCTTAAATACCACACATGAGTGAAATCATATGGTATTTATCTTCCTCTGACTGACTTATTTCACTTAGCATTATTCCGTCTAGATCCATTCATGTTGTTGCAAATGGCAGGATTTTGTTCTTTTTTATTGTTAAGTAATATTCCATTGTATGTATACCCATATCTTCTTTATCCATTCATCTATCGATGGACAGTTGGGTTGCTTCCATATCTTAGATGTTGTAAATCGTGCTGCAGTAAACATAGGGGTGCATATATCTTTTTGAATTAGTAATTTCATTTTCTTTGGGTAAATACCCAATAGTGAAATTACATATGGTAATGCTATTTTTAATTTTTTGAGGAATCTTCATACTGTTTTCCATAGTGGCTATACCAGTTTGCCTTCCCACCAAAGGTGCACAAAGGTTCTTTTTCCCCCACATCCTCTCCAGCACTTGTTTCTTATGTTTTTGATACTAGCCATTCTGACAGGTGTGAGGTGGTAGCTCCTTGTGGTTTAGATTCGCATTTCCCTGATGATAAGTGATGTTGAACATCTTTTCATGTGTCTGTTGGCCTTCTGTATGTCTTTGGAGAAATATCTATTCATGCCTTCTGCCCATTTTTTAAGTGGATTACTTGTGTTTTTTGGTGTGGAGTTATATAAGTTCTTTATATATTTTGGATACTAACCCCTTACTGGATATACCATTTGTAAACATATTCTTCCATTTGGTGGGTTATCTTTTTGCTTGTTAATGGTTTCCTTCACTGTGTAAAAGCTTTAAATTTTGATGTCCCAGTAATTTAGTTTTGCTTTTGTTTCCCTTGCCTGAGGAGACATATCTAGAAAACTGTTTCTATAGCTGATGTCCAAGAAATTACTGCCTGTGCTCCCTTCTAGGAATTGTAAGGTTTCAGGTCTTCCATTTAGATCTTCAGTCCATTTTGAGTTTATTTTTGTGTATGATATATGAATGTGGTCCAGTTTCATTCTTTTGCATGTAGCATGTAGCTACATTTTAGCATGTAGCATGTAGTAACATTATATGCATGTTACTACACAGCATGTAACTGCTATGTAGTCTTCCCAATATCATTTGTTGAAGAGACTATCTTTCTACCATTGCGTATTCTTGCCTCCTCTACTGAAGAATTAATTGACCATATCATCATGGGTTTACTTCTGGGCTTTGCATTCAGTTCCATTGATCTTTGTGTCTATTTTTGTGCCAGTACCATACTGTTTGGATTACTGATGCTATGTAGTATATCTTGAAATCTGGGTTTGTGCTACTTCTAGTTTTGTTCTTTTTCAAGATAACTTTGGCTCTTTGGGGTCTTTTGCGGTTCCATGTAAAGTTTAGGATTATTTGCTCTGGTTCTGTGAAAAATGCGGTTGGTATTTTGATAGGGATTGTGTTAGCTCTATGGATTGCGTTGGGTAGTATGGACATCTTAACAATATCTGTTCTCCTAACCCATGAGTATGGAATATGGAATATTTTTCCATGTGTTTGTGTCATCTTCAATTTCTTTCATCAGTGTTTTATAGTTTTGAGAGGACATGTCTTTCACCTCTTTGGTTAAGTTTATTCCTAGGTGTATTTTATTATTTTTGGTGCAATTGTAAATGGGACTGTTTTATTAATTCTCTTTCTCCTTCTTTATTATTAGTGTATTGAAATGCAACAGATTTCTGTATATAGATTTTGTATCCTGTGACTCTGTGAATTCATTTCTCAGTTCTAGTGGTTTTTTTTGGCGAAGTCTTCAGGTTTTCTTATATAGTATCATGTCATCTGCAAATAGTGAAAGTTTTACTTCTTCCTTCCCAATTTGGATGCCTTAGTGGACACTGAGTAGAATTTTCTAGATAAATTTAACCCTTTCTTTCCTTCTCAGCTTAGTTGTCACTTTCTTCAGGAAGTCTTCCTGACAGCCCCCCTCCAATCGCATTTGGCTAGCTGGTCTCATAGAATTCTGTGAGTCCACCTGTCAGAGCAGTCACTAATCAATCTGTGTTCTAAATTAATCAGTCCTACTTAGTTGATGGTACTGCTGGTTACTTCTGAATGTGTCAACCCCTTGCAAAAGTTCAGGGCTCCAAAGCCAGCAAGGTCACCACAATCCCTTCAGCAAGCCTATTGGTCAAAGGAAGTAAGTCTATGTAAACCTATTTGTTTAAATGAGAAAAGAAACACCGTGGGTCATTACCTTTAAGATGCCAGAAATTGTAAGATGCACCCCTAGTTCAGTAATGTGAAAACAAGAATTGTAAGACACATCCAGATTTCAGAAATGGTAAAATGCACGAATAAGTATCTTTGAACAGATGAAATGTGGTTATTAAAATCTTAATATTCTCCTCACCCCCTGGTAACATTGCCTAGAGCTATGTTGGGAAGATCACCCTGTAAGGCAACTCGGGAAACTTAATTAACTGGGCAGGTCTCATCCTGACTCTATTTTCTCATCTTCATATGGACATTTCTCATCTCATCATCAATTTATGGACATAAATTCTTGTTGGAATGCCTGGGTGGCTCAGTTGATTAAGCATCTGCCTTCAGCTCAGGTTATGATCTCAGGGTCCTGGGATCAAGTCCTGCATTAGGCTCCTTGGTCAGCGGGGAGCTGCTACTCCCTCTCACTCTGCCCCTCTGCCCTGCTTGTGCACTCTCTCAAATAAATGAATAAAATTTAAAAAATAAAATAAAAGCTCAATTGTCTGTCTTTTGAATAATGAAAGTCTCACCTGTTTCTGGAGAGAAAATTTTATAGGAATGAAGAATACCCATAGTACAGCTATATGTAGAAGAATGAAACTCGACCATTCTCTTACACTGTACACAAAGATAAACTCGAAATGGATAAAAGACCTCAATGTGAGACAGGAATCCATCAGAATCCTAGAGGAGAACATAGGCAGTAAACCCTTCGAAAGCAGCCACAACAACTTCTTTCAAGATATGTCTCCAAAGGCAAAGGAAACAAAAGCGAAAATGAACTTTTGGGACTTCATCAAGATCAAAAGCTTCTGCACAGCAAAGGAAACAGTCAACAAAACAAAGAGGCAATCCACGGAATGGGAGAAGATATTTGCAAATGACAGTACAGACAAAAGGTTGATATCCAGGATTTTTAAAGAACTCCTCAAACTCAACACACACAAAACAGATAATCATATCAAAAAATGGGCAGAAGATGACAGAATGGGAGAAGATATTTGCAAATGACATATCAGATAAAGGCCTAGTATCCAAAATCTATAAGGAACTAAGCAAACTCAACACCCAAAGAACAAACAATCCAATCAAGAAATGGGCAGAGGACATGAACAGACATTTCTGCAAAGAAGACATCCAGATGGCTAACAGACACATGAAAAAGTGCTCCACATCACTCGGCATCAGGGAAATACAAATCAAAACCACAATGAGAAATCATCTCACACCAGTCAGAATGGCTAAAATTAACAAGTCAGGAAATGACAGATGCTGGTGAGGATGCGGAGAAAGGAGAACCCTCCTACACTGTTGGTGGGAATGCAAGCTGGTGCAACCACTCTGGAAAACAGCATGGAGGTTCCTCAAAATGTTGAAAATAGAACTACCCTATGACCCAGAAATTGCACTACTGGGTATTTACCATAAAGATACAAACACAGTGATCCGAAGGGGCACGTGTACCCGAATGTTTATAGCAGCAAAGTCTACAATAGCCAAACTATGGAAAGAACTTAGATGTCCATCAACAGATGAATGGATAAAGAAGATGTGGTATATATACACAATGGAATACTATGCAGCCATCAAAAGAAATGAAATCTTGCCATTTGCAACGACATGGATGGAACTAGAGGGTATCATGCTTAGTGAAATAAGTCAGTCGGAGAAAGACAACTATCATATGATCTCCCTGATATGAGGACGTGGAGATGCAACATGGGGGGTTAGGGGGATAGGAGAAGAATAAATGAAACAAGATGGGATTGGGAGGGAGACAAACCGTAAATGACTCTTAATCTCACAAAACAAACTGGGGGTTGCTGGGGGGAGGTGGGGTTGGGAGAGGGGGAGGGGGTTATGGACATTGGGGAGGGTATGTGCTATCGTGAGGGCTGTGAAGTGTGTAAACCTGGTGATTCACAGACCTGTACCCCTGGGGATAAAAATACATTATATGTTTATAAAAAAAAAAAAGAAAGGATGAGTACCCAACTTTTGTAGCAACATGGATGGGACTGGAAGAGATTATGCTGACTGAAATAAGTCAAGCAGAGAGAGTCAAGTATCATATGGTTTCACTTATTTGTGGAGCATAACAAATGACATGGAGGACATTGGGAGATGGAGAGGAGAAGGAAGTTGAGGGAAATTGGAAGGGGAGGCGAACCATAAGAGACTATGGACTCTGAAAAACAACCTGAGGGTTTTGAAGGGGCGGGGGTGGGAGGTTGGGGGAAACAGGTGGTGGGTAATAGGGAGGGCATGTATTGCATGGAGCACTGGGTGTGGTGCAAAAACAATGAATACTGTTACGCTGAAAAAATAAATAAATTTTAAAAAATGGGCAGAAGATATGAACAGACACTTCCCCAATGAAGACATACAAATGGCTATCAGACACATGAAAAAAATGTTCATCATCACTAGCCATCAGGGAGATTCAAATTAAAACCACATTGAGATACCACCTGACACGAGTTAGAATGGCCAAAGTTAGCAAGACAAGAAACAACGTGTGTTGGAGAGGATGTGGAGAAAGGGGAACCCTCTTACACTGTTGGTGGGAATGCAAGTTGGTGCAGCCACTTTGGAGAACAGTGTGGAGATTCCTGAAGAAATTAAGAATAGAGCTTCCCTATGACCCTGCAATTGCACTACTGGGTATTTACCCCAAAGATACAGATGTAGTCAAAAGAAGGACCATCTGTACCCCAATGTTTATAGCAGCAATGGCCACAGTTGCCAAACTGTGGAAAGAACCAAGATGCCCTTCAACGGACGAATGGATAAGGAAGATGTGGTCCATATACACGATGGAGTATTATGCCTCCATCAGAAAGGATGAATATCCAACTTTTGTAGCAACATGGACGGGACTGGAAGAGATTACGCTGAGTGAAATAAGTCAAGCAGAGAGAGTCAAGTATCATATGGCTCCACTTATTTATGGAGCATAACAAATAACATGGAGGACATGGGGAGATGGAGAGGAGAAGGGAGTTGAGGGAAATTGGAAGGGGAGATGAACCATGAGAGACTATGGACTCTGAAAAACAACCAGAGGGTTTTGAAGGGGCGGAGGGTGGGAGGTTGGGGGAACCAGGTGGTGGGTAATAGGGAGGGCATGTATTGCATGGAGCACTGGGTGTGGTGCAAAAACAATGAATACTGTTATGCTGAAAAGAAATTTTAAAAAAAAGTGAAAAAAAAAAGAATACCCATAGTCAAGCATATTTACATTTCTGACTATGAATATTCCTGCCCTACAAAGTGTTATTTGTGGCTATTTGTCATCCCTTGCAGATATTGTCACTAATCCCTCCTCCATTCCTCTAAATTATGTATGTACTTGGGATTCTTATTTCCTCATGCTCATCCTCTCCCTGGGTGCTTGAGTAAGTTACCCAAGACACTGCAGTGAGTGACTCAGTGAGGAATGGAATTTCTGATCTCCTCACCCCCAGGTAACGTTGCCTAGAGCTATGCTGGGAAGATCACCCTGTAAGGCAACTCAGGAAACTTAATTAACTGGGCAGGTCTCATCCTGACTCTATTTTTTCATCTTCATATGGAAGACTGATGAGTAAGGGTTATGACAGAAGAATCCGTATTGCCTAGCCTGGGAAACAATTCCTTTGAAAGGCTCATAAATTGATCCATACCTATTATCAGTATTCCAGAACCAAACAAAGGCCTCAGTGACAGACTCCAATGATATATAACCATGACTCCATGTTAATTTGAATGTGAGAAGTACCCAGAAATCTCTTTGTGGCCAAATGTATGTGTATTTTTTTCCTCATCTTTGACAACTGATCTTATAACTTCTGTTACCTCCCAGGATATCATGAGTGTATTTCTGGAGATGAAGTATCTATTAACTAGAATGATTTGGAATTTACTCAACTTGATCCAAAATGATGTTTGACCAGGGCGTGGGTAATACACACATACTGGGGATATCAAAATGCAGTTCATATTAATATCATATTAATTAATTAATAGTTCATATTAATATCAATATGTAAGTAGTTCATATTAATGTTGAAGAAGACCACAGATGTCAGCAACAATGCCAAGTGGAGGAGGTAGAGAAGTAGAACATTTAGAAAATGGTGGTCCTTGATGCTAGAAAACAATGTTGTCATAAAAACAACATTAGAGGGGCGCCTGGGTGGCTCAGTGGGTTAAAGCCTCTGCCTTCGGCTCAGGTCATGATCCCAGGGTCCTGGGATCGAGCCCCATACTGGGCTCTCTGCTCCGCGGGGAGCCTGCTTCCTCCTCTCTCTCTGCCTGCCTCTCTGCCTAGTTGTGATTTCTCTCTGTCAAATAAATAAAATATTTAAAAAAAAAACAACATTAGACAGACCATTAGAGTTCTAGGCCTTCCCATGAACACCTGTGTACACATCAATGAAGCCACCCTCTTATCTAGATACCACTAACCTGATCTCTGGCAGCTGGGACCCAGGGATAAAGAAGAGGAAGGAGGAGAAACAAGACATTTGCCCCAGATCTTCCTTTATTCCTGTCTTTCACTTCCTGGAGCCCCCCGTTCCTGGGTGGCAGTGCTCTCAAGCGATTTTATGGAGATCCACCCCAGACTTGCTCAATTTCCCCATGGGCCTCAAACATTTCAATTACTTCCTTCTTTTTTGCCCAGGCAAGACTTGCATTCCCCTTTGGCAGCTGGAAAGCAATCTGATTGAACTGATTGGCACCAGTTTGTGTTTCACTGATCATTCCTATATCAGTCTATTCTCCATGTCTGCATTATAAAAAGTCTCCTCCAAATTATGTCCAGTGGGTGGACTTCAGGCACTGAAACAGAAGGGAAAAATGTTCAGTTGTACAGTAGGATGCTGTTTAGACACATACCCATAAATACAACATGCACGTAAATATAGTGTAAGTATATATTTACATTGTATATCAATTATGATTCTTAGGTGCCAAGCAAGAGAAAGAAATTCTGACTTACAAACAGAAAAAGCATTTACTTAACGGCTATGGAGTAAGTCTTAGAATCAAAAGGGAAGTTCAAGAAGTCAGCTTTGGACAGGCAGGAATTGTGAAGTTTAAGGGGAAGCAGAAGGCGTGTTCTAAGCATTAGGATTGTTGATGCTGTCCTATTAGGAGAAATTGACTCCAACAGTCACGTTGTCATTTTGTTCAAAATTCAGATTCCTGAGAGAGAGCATCTAAAGGGTCTTGCTTGGGTCAGAGGCACTCTCTTTGGCTGGATGTGGGCAAGGTGTTTTGACTGATGGGCCCGACCAAGGAAAGACGCTAGGTCGCTAGGGTAAGATTAGAGAGTACCGCTTCTAGAAGAGTGGATAGACACTGGTGAGAAGAACCACCATCTGCTAAGTGCTGTAGGTGCCAACCTTCTTGAGCAGCAATGCCTGGGAGTGTGTCCTTGGGTTTAGGTCCCTATTCCTTAATTTTCACAGCTTCTACCTTTTCTTATTTTAGAACTCACAGCTTCCTAAAAGATCCAAATTGGTTTACACAATAGTTCCTGCAATAATAGTAGCTCTAATAAAGTGCCTGCTCAGCCTGTCCTGCCCTTACTTCCCAAGTTCTTGGTGTGTATAGGCCATTGGAAAGTCTGACGTGTTCCTGTGAGCTTGGGAGAGGGCTGGGGGCAGGGTGGGCTGGGTTGGTTTCCAGGTGTAGCAGTCTTCATTTTGGCCCTCTGGCCAGTGTTCCAGTTAAAATGAGAAAACCAGGATTAAATCCAGTGACATTCCCATTGCCCTATAAAACTCCAGCGTCCTTTATCTGTGACTGCCAAGTATCTGGCCTCTTAGAATGTGAAGAAACCCTTGCTTTGCTTAAGATAGCCTTCCTGGCAAGTGACTGTCGGAATTACTTATTTAAGCAAAACCTAATTAATGCCCAAGGCAGAAACAGAGCCACGAATTAATATTTAACCATTTGGAAAGGGTAATTGAGTACCTGGGGTTTAGCAACAGATTTGCAGCACCAGTTGATTGGTCTCTGCCTGGTCAGCACTCCCAGGGTCTCTGTTCCCTGGACCACATTCTTTCTTTGCCTCCTCACCCTCTTCCCCATGAAGAAACCAGGAGGAAACATGGAAGGTGAAGTTTCAAGCTGGGACTTGCTAACCAAAGGCGTAGCTGAATTTAAGTTTAATATTTACTCAGCCAGGAAATGCTCTAATTAAAACAGCTCTTTCAATATTAAAGTCCTACCCTGGAAGGACAGAAAAGAGCTCTCCCAAGAGGGTTCTGCCCTCAGGGGTGAGTAATCCTTTTCTGCCCTACACCCAGATGTCTTAGAGATCTTCCTTCCAAACTCAAGTAAGAGTATAACAGGGATTGTGGATTGAATTTTCATGGGATGTTCAATGGTTTCCAGAATAAAAGCTGGCTGTATAGATCTCCAATCCTAGATGGCAAAAAAAAAAAAAAAAAAAAAAAAAAAAAAAAAGAAGAACAACAACAACAATAGGGGCAAAAAAGGAGATTTTTCAGCCTAGGGGGGCAGTTTCATATAGGAATAAAAGTAGGAGTAAGAAAGATGTCCTGGGTCAAATGTTGACTCCACCAGCATTTCTTGTGTGACCTCAACTCTCTAAGCCTTGGTTTCCTCTTGGGTAAATTGCAGTAATAGCATCTACCTCATGGGGTTCTGGAATGAATCAGACAAAATAATCCAGTAAAGTGTTTAATACATAATAAGTGCATATGAATGTATTCTACCATTGATTTGATCATTCATGCCATCACTCATTCAAATAACATGCCAAATGTCCAAAGTGTACCAAATCATGAGCTAGGTAATAGTAATACAAGAAACCCGCCCTTTCCTGAAGGAGCTCACAGCTTAGTACAGAAACAAATGTATAAAGTTTCCTCCTGTGTTGGGATAATTGCAACTGTGACAGTATGAACTAAAGTGTTATTAATATGCAGAAAGGGCATTCTTTCCTTGGGGAATTTCAGGAAGGCTTCCTAGTGATGTTTAAACTGGGTATTTAAGGACGTTTAGGACTTTTTCAGGAGGAGAAAAGAGAAAAGTTTATCCTGGATAGAAGGATAGCACAAGTAGGAGCACAACAATGGGAAAAAGCCCAGTGTGTATGGGAAACAACAGAAAATTTGGACAGAATGCCAGAGGGCTAGGTTTAAGGCGGGCATGGTGAGCAAAGAGGCTAGAAAGCGAGGGTCAAGGACGTCCTGGGCCGTATCAAAGCATTTAGACTTTATTTGCATGATCAGATCTCTATTTAGGAAGATAATTCATACAGTAATGCAAAAACTGGACAAATAAAGAAGGGATTAGAACAACAAGAACAGAGAGAAGAGTATAGCCACAATCCAGGCAGGAGATAAAGAGGGCCCAACTTAGGGCCACAACAAGAGGAAAGGTGAGCAGGTCAGAATTAAGAGATATTTCGATGAGACACTTGTCCAGTCTCCTTAGAGCAAATCACTTCCTTTGTCACTGCTCCTGGTACCTTATATCTAAAGCTTGTGTTAAGAAAGAGTTTGTGAGGGGCGCCTGGGTGGCTCAGTGGGTTAAGCCTCTGCCTTCGGCTCAGGTCATGATCTTAGGGTCCTGGGATTGAGCCTCACATCAGGATCTCTGCTCAGCGGGGAGCCTGCTACCCCACCCCCCTGCCTGTCTCTCTGCCTACTTGTGACCTCTGTCTGTCAAATAAATAAATAAAATATTAAAAAAGAAAGAAAGAAAGAAAGAGTTTGTGAGGGGCACCTGTGTGGCTCAGTCAGCTAAGCGTCTGCCTTTTGCTCAGGTCATGATCCTGGGGGCCTGGAGTGAGCCCTGTGTCAGGCTCCCTACTCAGCGGGGAGTCTGCTTCTCTTTCTCCCTCTGGCCTTCCTCCCTGCTTGTACTCTCTCTCTCTCAAATAAATAAATAAAATATATATATATTTTTTTAAAGAGACAGTTTCTGATAAAATGTCTGGAAAGAGTTGAGTGTTTCAGAAGAATATTTATAATGATATTTTGGGTAATGATTCATCCATATTTACCCCCAAATGATCAAGAACTGTTAGGCAAATTTCCCAACCACCTCCCACACACAATTTATCTTAAATTTGTCTTAAATTTGTCTTTAAATTTATCTTACTTAAATTTGACTTTCTTTTATTTCCTTCCTTCCTTCCATCTTTTCCTTCCTCTCTTTTTTTTCTTCTTTCCTCCCTCTTTCCCTCTTCCCTTCCTCTTTTCCTTCTTTCCTTCTCAGTGATTTTAACTAGAGATTTTGTTTTGCCTATTCCAATCTCTCTATTAATTAGGACTCTTTACTGCAAGTGGCAGAAACCAACTAGCTTAATTAAGAAGAGTTGGGAGGAGGAAGAAGATGAAGAGGTGGAGGAAGCGGAAGGGGTGGGGGCAGGGAGAAATTGATTACTTACCTACCTGGCAACTGAGAAGTGCAGGGATCTAGTCTCAGCTAGATCCAGGGAGTGGAACACAGATGCCACAGACCAGTGACTGTGCCCAGAGGGATGGAAGGAATGTTCTAATTTGGCAGAACTGAATTATAAACCCACCTTTGTGGTCAGGAGGCCTGGACCAGTTACCAAAAAATGGGTGTGTACGAAATTTTTAGACCAAAAGAAAAAATGTATGACCACGGTCCCCTACCTGAAAAAAATTGCTGAATGAGAATTATGGCAGCCCCTTCTTTTATGTCTTTTGATCCACAGTCAAGGGTATTTTCAGGCTACAGAAATATATTTTCTTTGCTAAAAATTCCAGTGCTGTAAATAAAAACATAGTGTCCTCTGAGTAATTTAGCCAAAAGGATTGTGCTAAAATCCTAGGCTGTGGAGAGGGGTCAGCTAAGGTGGGAGTGCCTTTCCACTTTCAGCCTGTCACTAATGTCACCCACACTCTCGGGAGTCTTGAATTTATACTCTGGCTTTTGTTTTCAGTCTGGAGTCCTGATCTCGGTCAATTTTTGTTCTATTCCCTAGGCTTCCTGCCTTACTCTGGAATTCTTTTCAAATTCGGAGGGAAGGGTTCTAGAATTGGCACACTCCTTAGCCTATAGGTAAGCATATACTTTGTCCAGACCTCAGTTAAATTCCATGTGCACGTGCACGCATGCGCACACATTCACACATGTGCACACACATGCACACACGCACAAATGCACATGTCGGTGTGCTGAGAGCCGGCTCTTAAATTTTCAGGAAATTTGCACGCCAATGGCTAAACACAGGCATGACTAAAATTTACATAAACTTCACAATTAAATGAATTATTTTAAAAGCAGAGATAAGAAATACTCAAGAGCCATCCCTTCCTGATGATTTGCACCTATTATATCTGTATGCTGGGGACACTATATAAAATGCGCTGCCGTATATTTCTTCCCAGCTGTGTTCAGTGAAGTCAGCCTCTGGTAGCTTGAAATCAGCTATGGTGGGGGTGTTTACATCATGGGAATCTGCAAATGCTACAAACCAGGGCTTTATATCTCACAGGGTTGGTGGTTAAACATCTACCAGCATACCCCTGTGTTCACACAGGCATACCCTTTTCTGCTGTAGACTTCTTCTACATCCTTCTTAACACTGGTGTTTCTACATTTCGTCTGAGCACAACGTATCAGGGAAAACCTTGTCATGCATCAAAATATTGTGCTGTGCACATCACTCACGGCTAGGATTTCTTACCAAGATATTTACCTGTCTGCTTATTGGGGCAGGCTGATGAGCATTACCAGACACCACAGTGATTAGATTCCACCTCGACTCCCTTTAAGGAAGTGCCTGTTGGGAGAGACCTCACCCAAATAAGATTCCTCCATCTACTCTCTTAGGTCTGATGTTTTCCCCCTCTAAGATTGTATTTAAGAATATTGCTGGCACCGAACCACAAGTCTTGTCAATTTCCCAAGTCCTTGGAAGAGTAATCACTCAGGAGCCAAGGATAAATTTGCATTCGATGGCTCCTTTGGCCTCTCTCACTAACAGAAACATATTTATGAATGCAGTGGCTTCACTGTTGTATTATTTCCTTGCTTTGTCAAATGAAGCCAAGTGTAAGTTCACCATAGAACCAAACCCTGAATAAATACTGTCTTAAGGTTGATACAATTTTTAAATTTTTTTTTGCAAGATGCAATTGAAAATATGTATCTAACAGATCTGCTGAAAAGGAGGCCAGTCAATGCTTTAGACTTTCAATCTACTTAATGAGATAGAGGTTAGACATAATTAGAGGTCTTGAAGCTTGCCTCTCTCAGTGCAATAAGCAAATGACTGAATTAAATCCATCCAGGGGATAAAATAAAAATCATTTATCAAAGTAGCGATTTTGAAGGAATAACTCCTTCTGGTTGAACTTAAAAATAGTTTAGTATTTTGGCTAAATACCTGAAAAATATATATCAGTTTTAGTATATTCATAGTAAAGGCATTCATAAAGACAGTGAATAGAAAGATGAATTCCCTCATCTCAGTCTTCCCTGAGCCCCAGAATTTTTTCTTTTTTTTGGGTGGTGGCCTTGGGGGGGGGGGGTTGTTGCTTCTATATTGTCTTGTGACCTTTTTGGGAGAATGTTGAAGGCCCTGAAGCAGCGGATGTCTTGGAATAGCAAAGGTCCAGCATTCTAACTCTGATACGCTGCAGATTTTCCTCCAGCTGATCACCAAAGGCACAGAGGACAGGCAAAGTCTCTGCTCTGAGAAGACGATCTGTTGCTAGAAGGAAGTGCTCAGCCCTTGAAGTGGCGATGGCTCCCCATGGTCAATGATGCCCAATTCCAGGGAGGCGCTCCCAAGCACATATCCTCCTGCCTCAGACTCTGTTTAGAACCACTGCTCCCAGATCTCGGTTCCAGTTCGGCATGGAACTCTCTGGGCCCATGCCAGCTGACCTCAGTCACCTCAGTCACGCTGTATCCAGCTCTGCCTGAGCAGACTGGTTGGAACGGCCGCCTGTGCCAGCGTAGCTTGGCATCCCAGCTTGACGCTCTTCTCTCCTGCCTGTGGATAGAGAAGAACTCATCTACCTGCTGTCCCATAAAACAAATCAGGCAGCGATCCTTCCCTGAGAGAGTCTGTACCGTGTCCGCATAGAGACCTGCACTGTTCTGGGCCAGTGGCTTGAAGGCCAGAGGAAGGGAGTGAGTGAGTGACGGGAGAGGTAAAAGGGGCCAGGGAACCAGCATCCTGTGCAAAGACAGATCACATGGGTATTATGTGAATGTCAAATCAATTACCATTAGCTGTACTAATGCCCTCATAGCTAATGTCCTAGGCATCCCTTCAAACTTAAAAACTTAATCTTGAGGGCCATTTTTTTTTTTTTTTTTTTGCGTCTTAGAATTAGGGAACGAAAGAAAGGGTAGTGGCCAAAAGATCTGTCCTCGCTTCTGCCTTCCTCTTTATACAAATGCGTGTGTGTGTAGGTACGCGCACCCACATGCACATCTACAAGGGCACATGCACACACAGACCTGCACTCATGTAAGTACGTGTAGTCCCAGTGTGTGTTTCTGACCGTGTTGTGCATTTTAAGATACTTTCCTGGATGTCTGCTTTAAGAACTCTCTGTTATATTATACTTTCGGATTATGACCTATGCTTGCTGATCTTTTACTTCTGTGCATTTAGAGGCGCTGATCCTTGCCACAAAGTCTTTAATATTCTACATTTTAAATTCTATCTAGTGTGCACTGTGTAACAGAACTTGTTTGGGAGTGTGTGCTTAACAATTGAGTAGATTCTGTTTCCTGGATGACTCACTTCAAGCCCTAGAGAATGGAATGCCTGGCCCTCACAGGCTGCCTGATAACGCCGAGTGGCCCTGTTTGACTAGGGGGATGGGGAGTGGACACAAGAAGAAGATGCTATTTAAGCTGTGATGACCACGTCAAGCCCTTCCCTCAGCTCAAACTCCCTCAGAGGAAATTCTCCCTGCGGAAATGCAGGGATAGAAATTTTTCATGAGACCTAGAGGAAGAGGAGGCGCGTTTATGACTGACAAATGGGGAGGGACAGACAGAACTGTGGTTTGAAGGAATTGGGCCCAAGACCAGGGCTTGCTGGGTGAGAGCCAAAGGTGCAACTGTTCCTTCCACCAGCCTGGTGGGTGGGTACTTTCTGCCCACTCCTGGATCAAATACTTCCTATGGCCTCACCTCTGGGATGGCGCCATCTTTGAACCCCTGGAAGTCCGACTTCTGGGATGTCTGCCTGGTTTCCTAGGGCCTTGAGCATGTCTTTCCTGGTGTTGAAGTGGTAACCCAACCCAGTCACACTTTTCAGCATTGTTTCTGAAGTCATGGAAATGAAACTGAGAGAGGGGTGTGACCAACATGGTGCCAGGTGGTCTCTGGCCCTGGTGCCTTTGTCCAGACCAATGGACACTGCTATTCCTCCCCTGAGGCCTGAGACTCTCAGGAAGTCCTCAAGGGTGGGACGTCTACGGGATGGGCCTGAGGTCTGAGCTGCTGGGGAGAATTCAGGTGGTGAGCGGCGGAGAACCCGAGTTGGTTTAGAACCTCTGAGATAAAGGCTGCTTATCCGCAGCTACCACTCTCACAGGCCCGCTGTCCTTTAAAAAACAGCACATGTAACTCCAGCAGCCTGTGATGGCTCTTTGGTGCCAAACCTGTGAAACCTTGCCCCATGCTTTTCCCCACCAGCAGGGCTCTTTCTGTGCTTCGAGGTGATGGCCCTCAGCTTGGTTCATCTGCGATTTCTATTTAAAGGCAAATCCCAGACAGTGAAGTATTTGCTGTAAACTCTCGCAGCAATGTGACACATGGCTTTTCTGCCACTAAGGTCACTCAGCCACAGGCCTGGTGCTTCCTCCTCAATCGCAGTTCATTCCAGGAGGTTTCCTCCATTTCAGCCACTCTTGGGCAGAGCTGCCGGCCCAGTCATTTATCACTGGTAATAACCAGAAGACCTGTGATCTTTTACATGTCCCCACAATGATCTGAGTCTTGGAAGGCTTCCTAAACTCCTTGATCCCCTCTGCCTGGCCAGGGCCTCTCTTCCTTTCTAAGGGCAGCAGATCCAGTTCAGAGGCAGGGCTCTCCCGCTGCGTAGGCGCTTGTGGGTCACGGGGAGGGCCAACAGCCTCATTAACATAGCAATCGAAGGAGAGAAAAGAAGGCCGGGTTATTCTGGTGAATGCCCAGCTTGTTCTAAATCCTCATACAGAATCCTCATAGGCCCACAGGCAGAGGGTTTGAGGCACTGTGTTGCAGCAGAATTTCTGAGCGACAAAGGCATGGGAATGGAGCCATTAGGAAGGATAACCAGGCACTGCGAAGACATACTGTAAACAAGCTCAGCTCTTACCTTACGGGATGCCCTTTCAGAACTGGAGGAGCTTCCTGCAACTTCTAGACATTTTCATAGTGTTTGCTGGACCCGCCCTGGCTTTGAGGGTGGAAGAAGGGTGTGTGGATTAGACATACGAACTCCCAGGACCTGCATTTGTTGAGGAAGCAGGCCTGAGTGTACCGACATTTATCCCAGTTATGTCTTCAGAATTGTCCTGCCTGTGAGTGGTTTTTAAGACAGGCACCCCTAGCTGGCTTGCATGGTGGTCTGTGAGGCTCTGCCTGAGAAGACTCTGGGGTAATCCATAGCCAAGAGAGCATCAGCACATAGGATCTGAGCAATGAGCCATCTTGAACTCATAACTACATTTTGGGAACAAGAACTGTGCCTTGAGATTTCAGGAATTCAGCCTTCAGATACAGAGAACAATGCTATGGGGGGGGGGGCTGCCTTTTGGCCCACCCACTTTTCTTGGCCACAAAGTCCATAAAACTTTGGGAATTGCGTGTAAAAGTCTCCATTGGAAAAGAAGTCTGAAACGTTATCTCTAGTGGTGTATGTGTATATTTGCGGCCACTTTCTCATACACGAGTGTATCATCCAAGTACCAGATTTGGGACTTAAAGAAGAATCCAACAGACCCATCACCTCACCCTGCTTTGTGACTACTTGTAATCAAACACACTAATAAGTTGCATTTTGGCTTCCGAAGATGTCCAGTTTCTCTCTCTTTACTATTTATTTTGGTAATGAATTGCTGTATAGACATGTAGTGATAGATGTGTTTGCTCTCTCCTGGGCTTCCCTCCCTGCTGTTCTCATCAAAGAGCAAGCTGAATACCGATGGCTGTGCTGGTCCCTCATGAGGGGGCCCCGCGTCACACGCTCCCGACTCAGAAAAGGCCAGGGTTGCCATTTGTCAGTGGCTCATCGTCACGGCTGCCTCAGGTCATTGTCCTGGATCCCTCTTGTGTCACAGCAAAAGGGGCTGTAAGGGGAGCAAAAAGAGAAGGCTGACTTTGGTGTTTGAAAGTGACCAAGTTGGGGCTGTCTCTTGGAAGCACAGTGAGATGGCCAAGGCTGGAGATAGAGGGCAGGGAGGGGGCTGCAGCCGCTGGCAACGTGCTTTCCTGCCACTGCGCCTTCTAAAAGGCTATCGGGCAGGACTGCCTGGCACAACTCTGGGGGTCCCATTCACCCTGGAACTGGGTCACGCTGCTTCTGAGGTTTGTGGCTTCCCAAGCTTGTGCCTGAGGGGAAGACAGGGGAGGAGTGGGCAGACCTATGACTCCGTCTTCCTGCAGGTCTCGGCATGCTTCCGTTCGGACAGTGAGCCCATGTCTCAGGGCCAAGGTGTGCCCCTCATGAGGGAGAGTCTCTTCTGGTTTTGCCACGTACTAAACATATGGCAGATTATTCTATTGCCCCCATAGTGACCCATGACCAAAAGAAGGCTCATGAACAAACTGGCCTTTTATTATTATTCTTTTTAAAGATTTTATTTATTTATTTATTTATTTATTTATTTATCTATCTATCTATGGGGGGAGGGGCAGGGAGAGAGGAAAAAAAAGAATCCCAAGCAGACCCTGACATAGGGCTTGATCTCACAACCCTGAGATCATGACCTGAGGTGAATTCAAGATCCCGATGCCCAATTGACTGAGCCACGCCAGCACCCCCATCTTCTTTCTATGCCAAGGGTTTCTGCTAGCCCACGGCTCAGGGATGTTCACTGACTAACGTTTACTTAGAACTTTGGTTCACTTGTGGACTCTGCTCACTGCCGATCTGTGCTCTCATACCTTATATTCAAGCATCTACAAGACACAGAATGTGACTGGTCTGGGTTTGTCACCAACAGTCCTCTGGGCTATGCACCAGTCTGTGGATCGCCTGCCTAGTCCTGTCTCCTTGCAGGAGGCTGGGACGTTTTCCCCAGTGGAAGACTGTGAGCTTACCGCACTTGGTGGCTCCCTCCAGAACGTAAGACCAAAGGTAAGAAGGAAGAAAATGAAATTTTCTATAATTCTGCAGCAATCCGACCACACCCCTGATGTCAAGGCATCCTGGGTGGCGCTGTTATGGGCGGGAGGTCCCTGTTATGTAGATGGCATTTCTACCAAAGACCAGAGCCTGCAGGTTGCTGGCCTGAAAGCAAGTCTGCCATCGTGTAGAACAGCAACGACAAAACCCCCCAAACCTTTGCTCAAGGCTGTGACTACTCAAATTTGCCAAAGGAAGCAGTGGGAACTGCATTACTTAAATCCTTTCAAAATAGCCTGAATAAAGCACTTCACTCAAGTAAGCAGAATAGACTGCCGCTGACCCTGCGGGGCATCCATAAGATGACCTCAGAGCTTTTTTTTTTCTCGTGTCTGGTTTCTATGAAGGAGAAAGACTGGAGCTGAACCATGAAACAAAGAAGGAAGTTCACCCGCCCTCCCTCCCCCTCGCCCTTTAGTCCTTAGTTGCGTCCTGATTTCTAGATGGTCTCCACCAATGAAGTTGTAAGAGCATTCATACATACTGCCTTCCTGAAATACTGTAGGATCCTCCTTTCCACTTTAAAGAGAGAATTCGTTTCAAAAAGCCTTTCGTGGTCCCATTTCTTCTTCCATAATTCCTGCAGGTATCCTCGTGAGTGGGTCCTGCGTAATTCTCCCGATTGGCTCGGGCCCTCCAAGTGCATCCCCCTACAGCCTCCAGACAGGGTAAACCGCCCCTTTGCACCGCTTTACCCCGTCGGTTATGGAGTCAACCTTGTTTGCTCTTTGAGATCCAAAAAATCACAGGGCAGCGTCTCAGGCAGCAGCTAGAATACAGAAAAGTGAAAGCAGAAGGAAGTGGACATCTTTGGCAGGAGGTGTAGTTTTGCTTTTCTTTTCTTTTCTTTTCTCCTTCTTTCATTCATCTTTGTTTGGAAAGCAGATAAGGAGGCATTATTTATTGAGAAGGAAGTGTGTGCATTAGCTACCATGGTAACTTTGTAACTATTGGCACTGTCCGGGCCAATTAAGGCCCTTTCGTAATGCTCATTTTCTTTCTAGAGGCTGAGAAAACCACCTACATAAGAGACTGCTAAGTATTTTACAGGCTCTGAGCATGAGGCTTCAAAGGTTCCTCTACCTGACTTTCCCGGCAATCTGGGCACAACGGAGTTCCATTTATTCCAAGTCTCTGGGAGGACCCTGGGCCCCAGGAGTGCCCACCTGCTGCTCTAGCAGGAGTCCGTCTTGCCACTACACCCTTCCGCACCTGCTGCTCATTCACTCTGCAGTTAAGATTCCGAGCCTCAGGGGCGCCTGGGTGTCTCAGTGGTTTGAGCCTCTGCCTTCGGCTCAGGTCATGATCTCAGGGTCCTGAGATCGAGCCCCGCATCGGGCTCTCTGCCCAGTGGGGAGCCTGTTTCTCCCTCTCTCTCTGCCTGCCTCTCTGCCTGCTTGTGACCTCTCTCTCTGTCAAATAAATAAATAAAATATTAAAAAAAAAAAAAAGATTCCGAGCCTCACATGGCTGGTGTTGTGGAGATCCTCCCTCCCTGGGCTCTTTGCCCAGGCCCTTGGTCCCTGCTGTCATACCTCTTTGGTGCTAAAACTGTTGGTCTGCCTTTGATCCATCCATCCCTCCATCCCGCCATCCGTCCATCTACTGATTACCTTCCTACTACATTCCAGGTACGGGGGATACAGAGATGAATAGGGCATGGTTTCTGCCCTCAAGGAACTTACAGTTTAATGGACGAGGCAAAAAGGCCAGTGATTTTATACATGAACACACAAAATTCACAGCATGTGGAAGATTTAGAGTGAACCATTTGATTCCCGTTCCTGTTGTGCAGATTCCCAGCTCCCCTTCCCACTACCTTCAACCACTTAGTTGAAATGCCTCCAGGGATGCACACGTAAACACACGCAGGTACCTGGGGATTGAGGGTGGTGACATACAGTAGATGCCTTCTGGACGAGGGGACCCTGATTGAAGAGGGAAGTGTACGGTCACTCGAGCAGTGTCCCCAGCCCTTGTACACTGGCAAACACACTTTGATTTTTTTTTTAAGATTTTATTTATTTATTTGACAGAGAGAGAGATCACAAGTAGGCAGAGAGGCAGGCAGAGAGAGAGGAGGAAGCAGGCTCCCCGCAGAGCAGAGAGCCTGATGCGGGGCTCGATCCCAGGACCCTGAGATCATGACCTGAGCCGAAGGCAGCGGCTTAATCCACTGAGCCACCCAGGCGCCCCCCCACTTTGATATTTTTGGACTCTCATTTGTACAGCTGTGGGTTAAACCTCCCAGGCTACTATGATACCTGTGGTGTGTACTGATCCTTAATTGCCTACTGACCTTTATATGTAACTGTTTCCTTAGCCATCTGTTTGGAGGTGGCATGAGGCCCCCTAAGATGTGCATTCCCAAATCATACATTCCACATCACTTCCATTGCTCCTTGGGAGGCCCGGTGCCATAATTTCACACCTTATTGGCCATGGTGGGTGTTTGGCATAATGTAAAGTGATGGGCAGGGAGAAGGTCCATCTTGCGTTAAAAATATGTTTGTTAACTGAGAGCTGGTGGCTCTTGGCATGGAAAAAATACATACTAACAGAAGATTTCTGGTGCATAAATTTTGAATAGTCAGTGGATGTTCAGCTCTTATATTCACCGAGTATGTACTGGGACAATACACTGGTTGTTAATAGCTGGTGTATTTTCTGATTAGTTGGTGTCATGCTATACAGATTGGAACCATTTCAGTGACTAATAACGTTAATATAAATAAGTATTTCATGGGACAATTTTAAATGAAGAATGATGTATTTTATGCATAGTCCATCACGTATATTGGGCCTGGGATTTTAAAAGCATTTCTGAGCCCCTTTAACCTTTCCTTGGCTATTGCTCAAGGCAAACTGTTTGGGTAAAGAATGGGGCCAAACAGGCAGGTTGGCATAGAGTCTCCCTCTTTCTCTTGCTTCCACACCCTCAGAGCACTGGCTCTTTTGCACTGAGTTCTGAGTAAGATTTCTTTTGATGAAAATGCTCTGTTAATTAGATGTAAGGTTGAAACCGCATTCTAATACTTCGCAGTGTCTCCATGAGGGCCATGAAGATACCTGGGGAAGGACACCTAGTCCATTTTTGAGGGTCAGGAATGCATGCGTGAAAGCTTTCCATGATAAAGTGATTCCTGAATGTGTGTGTAAGGTCGGGTGAGGAGACTGTGTACCTCTCAGGCAGAGATAGCCATAAGTGGGAAGTCCCAGAAGCAAGACGAGGAAAGTTTAGCTTCTTCAGGAAAGTTGCAAGGTATTCAATATGGTTGGAGTGTCTGGTTTCAGATGAGACTGGGGAAGTGAGCTGAGGTCAAACCTATGTTCTTGCCTATTCCACTTTGTCGGTTTCACATGCTTTGACCAATGCTCTGTGTCTGGATGATGTCTCTCAAACTCTTGAACTTCAAATCTAATGTGAGTATCATCTGTTCTTCTCTATCCTTCTGGCACTATTGCACTTTGACCCCAACCACATTCTCAGACCATGTGGTCCAGCCTGAGAGACCTGTCATTGACCAGTCAACTCGCCCTTGTATTTGCTTTTCTGAAATCTGTACTAACGCAGATTCCAGATTCCTAAGCATCGAACCCAGGGCCTGATGTGTCTAAACCAAGTGCTGAACTTTTACTGGCCATGACCTCGCGTTTTGGCTGTCAAGTCTTAGTCAAGTCTTTGGATAAAAGTCTTGCAATGGGGTGACAGAATGACTCAACACCCTAGGGGCGCCTGGGTGGCTCAGCGGGTTAAAAGCCTCTGCCTTCGGCTCAGGTCATGATCTCAGGGTCCTGGGATCGAGCCCCGCATCGGGCTCTCTGCTTGGCTGGGAGCCTGCTTCCTCCTCTCTCTCTCTCTGCCTGCCTTTCTGCCTACTTGCCTACTTGTAATCTCTATCTGTCAAATAAATAAATCTTTAAAAAAAAAAAAACACCCTATAGCAAACAAACATGGCATCCACGTTTTGCAAGCCAGCTTTTAGTTACCTACAGTTTCGTCTGGCTAACCTTCAAGAATTACTGTGTCCTTCCTTCAGCTTGTGAAGGTATTTCTTGTACCAAGTTGTAATCAAATTTTTCATTTGTGGGAAATGTTCCATCCTTTCTTTATCACACTGGCCTTCTCTTGGCCAAAAGGGATCTCCAAGTTGTGAGAATTGAAAATGCCAGAAATTTCCACCACCATCGTTGCTGGCAAGGGACCTCTGGGCTCATCAAAATCAAAGAGCTCAGTTGAAAGTCTTTAAAGAATGTTCTTACTGGTGGAGAAACCATCAAGTTCCACGTTGCTTATTATGGTCTCCAAACTGTTGATTGTGACAAAGCAAGTTCTGTGTACAGGAAACAACCACTTCCCTTCTCCCTTTGGAGGACCTAAAAAAGTTTGATCTTAGATAAGAAACCATAAATAATTACATAAACAATTACTCAGCCTTTGCCTTTCTTCTTGTAATCCTATAATGGCACTTTAGCAATAACATCCAACACCACTATTTTTCTTAAGTTTTTACAGTGAATAAAAATAGAAAATTTAAATATTACAAGTACTTGGTGTTTAAGACTTTCATTAGTTGTGAGAAGACACTGTTATTGATGAATTGCTGGCCCCTAATTTGTACACCATGCATGACTAGGACACTGAATGCAAGTTTTTGTTTTCCTCAAACAAAGAATTAGACCATTTTTACAGTATATCATTGAGGACATAAATTTTCCGGCTAAATGAAGTGCGTAGATTAAAACTATGCTTTTAGGTGTGAACCCTAGCTCCAGTATTTAGTTTTAACTATCAGAACTTTAGGTTGTCCCAAACCATAATGAGGTTAAAAGCCAGGTCACTCCCTAAACAGAGGTTGGTCTTTCTTTTTTTTTTTAAGATTTTATTTATTTGTTTGAGAGAGAGTGAGTGAGAGAGAAAGCACAAATGGGAGGGGCAGGGCAGAGGAAGAAGGAAAAGTAAACTCCACACTCAGTGGGAAGCCCAGTGTAGGGTTTGATCCAAGGTTCCTGAGATCATGACCTGATCCAAAGGCAGACACTTAACCGACTGAGCCACCCAGGCACCCTAGGTTGGGCTTTCTAATATGCTGTTATTTTTTTAATGGGACAAAAAGTGATGCAATACTTTATAAAGATTAAGCTATCTTATTTTATGTAGCATCTTATGGGAAGTTAGGAATAAAAATGTTAATAAATAAATAAATAATTTAAAAAGTTAAGACCCCATCAATGTGAGCAATAAATATTTGCCCTGTGCCTAATGACAGATTAGACATGAACTGTTTGGCAATGTTTTGGGAAAAAAGTTTTAAAAAGGAGGGCACCTGGGTGGCTCAGTGGGTTAAAGCCTCTGTTTTCGGCTCAGGTCATGGTCCCAGGGTCCTGGGATTGAGCCCCGCATGGGGCTTTCTGCTCAGCAGGGAGCCTGCTTCCCTCTCTCTCTGCCTGCCTCTCTGCCTACTTGTGATCTCTGACTGTCAAATAAATACAATCTTAAAAAAAAAAGTTTTAAAAAGGAAGGGCCATTTTACTATGGAGAACGTGACTGCCCATTAGGATGTTTCCTGGACTTGAAGTGACATGAAACAATTCATTTAATAGTTAACATTCGTGTTACATACATTTTTAATATTTTATAACCACAAAAATACCTGATATAATCTGAATGTTACAATGCTGGATAATACACTGTGACTGGTAAGGTTCATTTCATAAAAGTTATCAAGGTGTGAGCTTCATTTAATGCTCTAAAGGAATTGCGTAATTGTACCTTTTGTTCTCTTAAGCCTATTTGCTTCAGAATAGTAGAATTAATCACATAAATACGCTGCTCGGTGCTTTCCTATGCTCCTTATTCCTTCAGTCTCTGACTGGCCTGTTGAGCATCTACAGGGTCAACCCATTGCGTAAGGTAAGAGGATACAGGATTCCAAGATGAGTAGGACCTGGTCTTTGCCCTCCAGGAGGAAAAAACAAGTGGAACGGAGTGTTTGCCTAGCTTTGACATAAGTGTGAAAAGAATGCAGTGGAACTATGGAGGAAGAGGCCTGGTCTACATAGACAGGGACCTGGTCCACACAGTCCTTCTACAATGTAGGATTTACCCATGACAGATGAGAAGGTGTCAGGAAAAAGGCCCTGCACTGGGGATTAGGTTTGGGTTTGGCCCCTTGTTCAGTTACTTCCTAGATTTGTGACCCTGGGTAACTTACTTCAATTCCCCAAGTTTTCTCATCTCCAAAATAGAAATAATAATAGCTGTTCACTGGTCTCATAGAATCTGGGTTTTAAGGCTCAAATGAACTAGTGCAAATGGAAATCCTTTTTAAAGTTTATATATATCATCTATTAGAACTAACAGATGAATTCAGTTAAGTAGCAAGATAATAAAATTAAAGTGCAACAATCTGTAGCATTTGTATACACAAACAACAATCAGAGAGAGAAATTAAGAAAGTAATCCTGTTTGTAATCACATCAAAAAGAATTAAATGCCTAGGAAAAAATCAAACCAAGGAGGTGAAAGACTTATACTCTGAAAACTATAAGACACGATTAAAGAAATTGAAAAGGATACACAAAAAAGGAAAAATATTCCATGTTCATAGGTTGGAAAAATCAATATTGTTAAAATGCCATATTACCCAAAGCAATCTACAGATTCAATGCAATCCCTATCAAATACCAATGACATTTTTTTCCACAGAGATTAAATATTCCTAAGTTTTGTATGGAACCACAAAAGACCCTGAATAGCCAAAATAGTCTTGAGAAAAAAGAACAAATCTGGAGGCATCAACCTTCCTGATTTCAGACTATGTTACAAAGCTTTAGTAATCAAAACAGTATGATATTGGCATAAAACCAGATACATAGATCAATGAAATAGAATAAAGAACCCCAAAGAAAATCCACACATATATAGTCAATTAGTGTATGACAAAGGAAGCAAGAATACACATTGGGAAAGGACAGTATCTTCAGTAAATGGTGTTGGGAAAACTGGACAGCCACATGTAGAAGAAAGAAATGTGACCACCGGGGCGCCTGGTGGCTCAGTGGATTAAGCCGCTGCCTTCCGCTCAGGTCATGATCTCAGGGTCCTGGGATCGAGCCCCGCATCGGGCTCTCTGCTCCGTAGGGAGCCTGCTTCCTCCTCTCTCTGCCTGCCTCTCTGCCTACTTGTGATCTCTCTCTCTGTCAAATAAATAAATAAAATCTTAAAAAAAAAAAAAAAGAAATGTGACCACCATCTCATACCATAACACAAAAACCAATTCAAAGTAAATTAGAGATTTGAATGTAAGACCTGAAACCATAAAGCTCCTAGAATAAAACAGGCAGTGATCTCCTTGACATCGATCTTGGTGATGATTTGTTTGAATATGACACCAAAAGGAAAAATAAATAAGTGGGACTACGTCATGCTCAAAAGCATCTGCACAGCAGAAGAAACATCAATAGACTGAAAGGCAACTTACCGAATGGGAAAAATATTTGCAAATCATATATTTGATAAGAGGCTAATACCCAAAATATGTAAAGAATTCATACAGCTCAACAGCAAAAAACAAAAACAAAACCAAAACAATCTGATTTAAAAAGTAAACAAAAGATTTGAGTAGACATTTTTCCAAAAGAGACAATACAGATGGCTAGCAGGTACATGAAAAGATGGTCAAAAGTAGGGAAATGTAAATCAAAACCACAGTAAGATATTACCTCACACCTGTCACAATGGCTGTTATCAAAAAGGCAAGAAATAACAAGTGTTGGCAAGAATGTAAACGAAAGGGAATCCTTGTGCCTTGTCGATGAAAGTGTAACTTGGTGCAGTAACAGGGGAAAACAGCATGAAGGTTCCTCAAAAAATTAACAAGAGAACTACCATATTATCCAGCAATTCCACTTTTGGGCATTTATCCAAAGAAAACAAAAACACTCGAAGAAATAGATGCCCCTCCATGTTCACGGCAGCCTTAGTTACAAAAGCCAAGATATGGAAGCAACCTAAGTGTCCATCAATGGACACTTGGGTGTCCATTGTGTAAAGAAGATGGGCGTACACATTTACATGATGTAATATTACTCAGCTATTCAAAAAATAAAATCTTGCTATTTGCAATAACATGGAAGGGGCTCAAGGGCATTTTGCTAGCAAAACAAGTCAGACAGAGAAAAACAAATACCATGAGATCTCTCTTATATGTGGAATCAAACAAAACAACAATGAGCAAACAACCGAACCAAGGTCAGAGATACAGAAAACGGATTAGTGGCTGCCAGGGGCAGGTTGTGGGGGGTAGAAGAAATGGATGAAGTGGGTCAAAAAAAAAAAAAGATTGCATGTATGTATAATTATATCATCTAATATTTATATTACATAAATCTCACCTTTGGGGCACTGGTATCCAATTTCAGGTATTGTGACTACTTCTGGATTTCCTAACAAGGGTGGGAGGTGAAGAATTTAGAGGGGACTTAGAAGAGATGGATAAGAAAATTTAAAAAAGACAAAAATGGGAAGCCCGAGACCGACATGTACGACACAAGAAGGACACCAGGTGTTTCCTATCTTTGCCAAGACCCAAACACGAAGAAATGAATTTACACAGCAGCACGAGGGATTCAAGTTAGGAATAAGGATGACTTTATTTTCTCTAGAGAGCTGTTAAAACACTAAAAAGGCCAGTAAAGGAGGGCTCTGGTTCTCTTCCTCTGAGAGTCTTTAAAAACAGACAGAACCGGGAGCCGTCCTCCAACAGTGCAGAGTTATATGAAGAGAGTTCAAGAATAAGAAGTCCACAGGCGATGCTTGGAACATGCTCAACCTTCAATTATTCCTTTGGGGAAGAACCAGTATTGGGAGAATGACGTCAGAGCCCCATCCACCACCTGGACAAAGTGGATGGAAAAGACCTGCCTTCTCTTCTGCAGACCTCTGTTATTCCTGCTTTATTTCTTGATGTAACTTCGGGTGTTTTATGACGTACCTATATCGCCTGAGGGCCGTAAGTCATTTGCTTAGGACCCACCAAATATATGACTACTTCCTCTGAAGCACTGTGTTGATCCTCATTCCTGGTGGGATTCTAGAATTTCATCCCAGTGCCATATAGAGCGCTGTACAGGCCTCGTGGACACTGGACTAACTCAAGTCTCTAAGTTTCAGTCCTTAACCTCAGTGGAGTGTATTTCAAGGATTCCTGGTCTGTGGCTGGCGAGAAACCAGGTACATCAGGACCTAAAGACTTAACTTGCTTATTTTATTCACTCTATAAAGTGAATAAAGAGGAACAGAATCTTGAAGGCAGCCAGGTACAGACCTAGTCTAGGCGGACGGCAAAGGATCGTTTGCATAACCAGGCCAAACATACTTCGAAGAAACCATTTGCATTGTTGGAGTTGACTTGGAATGTTCTTGAATCTATGGCATGGTTACACCTGGCTTCCATTCCCCCAAAGAGACAAGATCCTGCACATGGTCAGAGGCCTGTGGGGGGTTTGCCCCTCTCGCTGTGGTTCAGTCCTGCTGTTAGTCCTTCCTCTGCCCTTCTCTGGCTCTGGGAGGTTAGAATTTGGGGCCAGAGGACACGCTGATGGGTCCACGCTGATGATCATCCCTATTCCCGAAACAGCACTACTCTTCCTTATTTTCCATCTGATTACACTGCAGCTTGGAGCATGTGCTGCTTTTTCCACCCTTCCTGGTTGGAGTCGGCCTCCGTACTTGTGTAGCCAACAGGGAAAATGGCAGAGGAAGGAGGGAGTTTCTGTTGTAACTGTCTATTTTTAGTGGCTCATAAACTTCTCCATATTCCTTTGGCCTGAAGCTACATATGCTTGGTCTCAGCCCAAAGGGAAGTTATTTTGGAAAGTCTGAGCAAAATCCTCTCCACTGCTGCTTGCATTGGCTTCAAGGAGACAGAAAAAAAATGGGCTTTTGGAAAATCAGGTCTGTAACTTTGGGCCTGGTGTGGAACTGGCCACTGAATCCTACTCGGTCCATCTCCCACCAGCCCCCATTAGAGGCCATGCCACTGGGTGGAACATCTTAGGGGCCCTTTCATAGGCTGCCTTCTGGTCACAGGATCGTGACGGCATAGTTGTCCCGAAGTTGAGGGCTGTAGCAGGGCCATCAGTAGGCTGTGCGGTGGTGTGAAAGGAGAAGGAACTGGACCCAAACTCAGGAAACTCTTACTAGTTGTGTTGGCTTGGACAGACCTAGTGGCTTCCTGGAGGAAGCAGCTAGGATGGCTCTCCATTCTAATTCTGCTCCAGAATAAGGGGATAGAAATATATCTCTTCTTGGGATGAAAGTACTCAAATGATTGGCGGGGGTGGATTGTCTTCATCCCTAAGGGCACAGCTGGTAAGAGGCCATGGAGACCAAAGGCAGGCTTTTCCTGCAGCTCATACGAGGGAGAATAAAAACTTGAGGTTCTCAAGCACAAATTTATAGAGAACTTCCTGTTTGTGGAGGATGGAGATGTAGGAGAGATATAAACAAAATTGAAATGATGATTCTCTTGTGGCCATTCCGTGTCGTTTCCCAGAATTGAAGCTATTTATCCATCAAAGCAGATGAAAGTCAAGCTCAGCTGTTCCAAAAATGTGAAAAAAAATCTCCCTTATTTATTTATTCATCTATTTATTTCTTCAACTAATATTTATCGAGTGCCCCCTGATTTTCACCCTTTCCTCTGGGAGCAGGAAGGGCAATGGACAGAAGAAGAAAAAAGTAAGAGAAAAAAACTGGTTGACTTCCTGGACACAGAAGACGGACTTGGGGCTTAGGGAGCACCCCCAAGGTGAAAATGGCAGCCTCCGTGGAAGACGTAGAGCACCACTGAGCAAACAGAGCGACACTTAGATGATATCTTTGTGCTTCTCACATGCTTCCAGGTTTCAGAGGCAAATCCCTCTCGATGATTAGCGGAGGTGCTGGGGCTCTGTGCTCAGGGGTGGCTGGCAGGAGGCCACCACACCTACATCAACCTTCTCACTTCCCTGCTCTGTCATCTATTCCCATGGGAAGCTCGGAGTTCCCACACATCCTCAGCCAGGAAGGTCAGCGTGGACACATCTGTGTAGATGGTGGGGTGTGGCTGATAAGCGCCAGCTGCTGGACCCTGCTTGGCCCTGAGCACCATATCCTCTTCCATATTAGCTCCTGCAGCATACTACAGATCCCATCCCACAAGCCCCCAGAGCCAGCTTTTAAGAAGAGGAATGTGAAACAGCTCAAGGAACTTGACTGGGGTTCTTGCCACCCAGGCAAGACCTGGTGTGGGTTCTACTGCTGTCAGAAGCAGAAAAGGGGGAGTGGTGGTGTCCTATTCCTGAGGCTTTGATGTGAAACCAAGAGAAAACAATACCCCTATTCTTGTCCACCGGAGAAAATGATGCAGAGCCTAGAGTCATTCTTCTCAAGCTTTCATGTGTGTACAGATCACTTGGGGGTCTTGTCTCGTTGGAAAGCAGGTTCAGCAGATCTGAGATGGGTCTGAGGATATCTATGTCTAACAAGCGCCCAGTAACGCTTGCATTGCTCATCTGTGGCCCTCCTTTTGAATAGTGAGGCTTTATATTCAGTTTCCTAGCACTCCTCCTCAGAGGTAAGAACTTGAACATGAACCAACAATAATATCTCAACACAAGTCAAGGGGTGGCACATGGCAGCTGTGTGGCCCATCACCATCAGAGTTTTTGCTTTTTTTTTTTTTTTATTGGGGGGGGTTTGGAGAGTGCAAAATGGAGGTGGGAGAAGAAAACCCTGTCCTCTTTAGTTGCTAAAGTGTGAATCAGAGCTGCTAGGCCCAATGATTCCCATCTCACAGGAGAGTTGTTCTGAGATGTAGCAGAAACGTGGGAGAAGTGAGTTGGGGAGCAGAGAGATCTTCACAGTGTCCTGGCTCTGGTTGTCCTTTCGGGCAACTCCACTAGGCCCTTCCTCTGCAAATTACCCTCTCTTGCTTCAATTGGTGGTTCTCCACCCATTAGGCTGATGCTCAAAACCCCCTTCCTGGGGACTCTGATTCAGTCAGTCTGGAATAGGACTTGGGCACGGGTCATTTTTAAAGCTCCCCAAGTGATTCTAAATGTGCTACCAAGATGGAGATCCACCGCTAGGCACATTCAAGTTGGGAATGTATCCAGCAGCAACTGAGAGAGTGAGAGAGTCCTAAAGTACGTTCTTGGAAACCACTGAACTAGAAGAGTGAGACTGAGCAAGAAAACTGGGACAGACTCCTGAGAAGACAACATCCACAGAGGGCCTGAAGAAAGGGAGGCTGAGGACCACACTCTAGCCCTTGGTGACCTCTCTGGTCCCTAACCTCTAGTATGTGCCATACTAGATCTGAATTATGTGTAGAGCTTGTAATTTGGTCTTTTTTGCGGAAGGGGTAGGTCCCATTCCAGACTGTATGCTGCTTCAGGACAGAGATGAACATCTGATGCCTCTTTCGTTTCTTCCAAACACCAGCCACTGTATGTGCACTTACTGGTATCCCCAAACACGATGAGGTGACGAACAGATATCCAGGTGTGCGCCATAACGGGTTGGTCTCATCTTTCAAAACCAAGTCTCCCCAACTTCCTCCATGATTGTGAGGAATTCCTGAAACCCTTCACTATGTTCCCAGCTTGTGTTTGGGGAGGGGAAAGGAAGGTTCATCAAGTGCTTATTTTTAGTCCTGACCCACATCTTAGTCTTAAGAGTGGATAGAATGAGCCAGAAGTGGGCGATTAAAGGGTTTGTGAACTCTCTTGTCACTTCAGATTCAACAACTTGTTCTCTTGAAATAGAAATAGCTGTTGGTTTTGTGGGGTTTTACCCCCCCCCAAGGTCAGGCCCTTTTCTCAGAAATGCAGTTGCCTATGGAAAACTGACACTCCCTAATGAGTCCTTACCAGCTGTCAGCCTCATAGGAACAGTAATTATTCTGCAGGCTTCTCGCTAAATTCCAACGATGGTCTCTGCCAGAGCCCCGGAACACAAGCGCACTGGAGATGGCAGGAACTCACAGAGCTCTTTGGGTGGTATTCTCTTCCCTTCCCTCAGGAGGACTTGCCCTGGGAGGCTTCCAGGTGGCCCCTCCACAGCAGATGTGAGGAGACTGGGAAGTGCAAAAAGATCTCTCGGGCTGAACTTTAGGGCTGTTCCTCCTGACCTGAAGAACCCGAACCACAGAAAGGGACTGAGCTGATAGCTAGGAAGAGACACCAACCTTGCCAAGGAAAAAATAAAGTTTACAAAAGCTGGTGAATATGTAAGAAAATCTTTCACAAATGTAAACACGATCATTCTTTCTTCTTCCATATTATTATATAGGAGAGAACCTTTGCATATACAAGACACCTTTGGACCAAAGTCCTCAGATTGGAGTCCAGAGCTCAGCTATGGACTTCTACGCCTTCTTCGACCACTGACTTCCTGTGTGACAGTTCAGTTCATCTGTCTGGGCCTCAGACAACACTTCTACAGTGAGCAAATTCCTCCTCGCATGTGGTGTCAGTAGTCAACAGCCTTCGAATGCCACGTATGGGAAACTAATTACGATTATCGGCAAGAATGGTAGGGGCTATCTCCAAGTGACTTGAGTCCACATGGATGAAAGTTCTTTTATTTCATGGAAATGTGGTCAAAATGAAAGAAATTATAGCCTCCTGGGAGCCTCAGTCTCCTAAATGGATCCTCTTGGGCTTAGCAAGATGGGGAATTCATTTTTCTAACTCATTTGAAAATGTCTGTTATGCTCTCTTTCTCTCTCTTTTCCTCCCCCCAGACTCAATGGCTTCCGGGGGTGGGGTGCAAGGGTTTGAGCAGGACATCTGGGAGAGGCCTGGGGGTGTTGGGGGGTGCTCCTAATGCAGTCAGCTGCTGCCTACAGCTCAGGCTGAAAGGGGTTTCAGCAAATAGCGTGAGATGCCTATCCCCCAGAGCCGCCCCTCCCAGGCCATTCCCTAGAAGTGGAATCCCGCCAGTTCTTCCCAGCTGGCTCTGAAACCCAACGCCTCCGTGATTGATTTCACCATTTGACTCCAGAAGACTTGCACACTGGGGTGAAACGGACGCCTCTCAAGAGTGTGATAATCCACACTTCCTGGTAAGGTTTCCAAACACCACTCTTCCTGGGTCGTCTTCTTACTTGGTCGTTGATCTTTCTCTCGAGTCGGAAAGCGCTCCTCAGGCTTTGTAGTGATGGATTTCGTGCTTTTTCCCTTCACCTGCCCATGGCACCTGGTGCAGAATTTTGTCTGTGTCACGAATCACGACGTATCATAATCCCTTGTATACTTCTTCATCTGACAATGACCTCCTGAAGGTGGGAGTTGTGCCTTATTTATTCCTATACGTTCAGCCACTAACAGCCTGTAGTTCTTAGTGCATAGTAGGTCTTAACTATACGTTATTTTTTTTAAAAAGATTTTTATTTATTTATTTGACAGAGAGAGATCACAAGTAGGCAGAGAGGCAGGTAGAGGGGGACGGGGGAAGCAGGCTCCCTGCTGAGCAGAGAGCCCGATGTGGGACTCGATCCAGGACCCTGAGACAATGACCTGAGCTGAAGGCAGAGACTTAACCCACTGAGCCACCCAGGCGCCCCAACTACATGTTATTTGAATGACTGCTTCGCATGAATGACCTCAGGGTGTTTCGGTGACTTTCCAGGAAAAGTGAGACCACCAAGAGTCAAAATATTTTTAAAACTGCATGGTTTCCAGGTATCAGGAGAGGAAATGCTGTGAGTTCAGAGACCGAGTTAACTTTTGGTGGTGATGTAATAAGATTACTGGTTAAACTGGTTTTCTTTCTTACAAGTAAAATTCCAAAGTCTCCCAAGATAACATGAAGTAGTCCTATGAGGCCTTAAGCATGCAGAAGGAAAAAGCCTGTATGCTCATGTCTCCATCCAGAAGTATTTGCCCAAGGAATAAATGAATGAAAAATGGATCTTTTAACATATGGAAGATACATAAATTCCCTTTAACTTTCTTTGAACTCCATTAGTAAAAGAAATACTCTACCTTTAAAGGCAGTGATATTTATAAACATAGCATGGTGTGTGCACGTAAAATGGTAGCTATTTTGATTACTTTAGTATAGAGAATGAAGTGGCATGCTTCCTCCATCAGTGCAGATCATGGTTAATGCCAAGAACTCCCCTACCCTTTGCTTACATTAAAAGCATATAAAAAGAATAATAAAAACAAATACAAAATAACTCTTGAAAAATTCTCCAGTCAAACACAGAGAATAATTTCTTGTATCTGAAGGCCATTTTGTTTTGCAGTCTTCATTCTTTAGGAACGCCTTCACACAGCAAGGCAAGAAAGAGTACCTTCAATGTATAGATGAAAAAATTTATGGTTTAGCCAAATTTGGCTCAATGTTAGATCCCAGTCTCTTCAGAGACCCAAACCTGAGTTGGTAGTCCATTTGTTCTTCGTTTTACTTCTGCCTCATTCCTTTTGCTTTGCGTGGAGCTCAACGAGGACAGTTCTACCACTGGGATACTGGGCCCCAGAGTCTCCTAGAACATGAGGCTGGATTAAAGGACCGAGAGGAGAAACAGGGGAGATGGCATGCATTTCATTACTCAAAGCTGTGTTCAAAACTCCTGAGGCGATGGCTATTCAGGGAACTAGAGAGGGTCTGATGTTTCTGACGTTTCCAATAATCCTGGTGAGGGAGGCTTTCTTACAGGCCAGATAGTCCCCTCACCCTTATGTCAGATAGCAAAGACAGGGTTCCATGATCCATGCTGGTTTTCCTTCTCCTTCCAACCTAGATTGGGTACAGGATGGGTCTCCCTGCCTCTCCTCCCCATCTAGGGGGGCACATCTTTTAGGCAGTTTCTGACCTCACATGATTTTGGTGTTCCCAGATATGGACACATGAGCCACGGTCATTTTAAGGATTGTTTTGCTGTGTGGGACAGGAAGACAGCCAGGAGATGACAAAACTTATGCACAGGTGCCCAGAGCCACCGTCTCCAGAGCAAGACTGGAACTGGAATAAGGCAAGTGAGGACAAGTCACACAAACACAGGTTCTGAACCCATCTTTATTTAAAATTTATTTTCGATTTTTGATATTAAAGTATGAATTATCTTGATTACTGACTTCCTTGGCGACCCCTTTCATTTTGTTGGAGCCAGCAGTATTTCAATGACCACTACTGTCAGATTAGCTGTTGAATTGGTTCTCGTGATGGTCTCAGAGCCTGCCAAAACCCTGGCAGCGCTGCGCCACAGCATGCCATCTCTTCTGAGGTAACGTAGATCAAGCATCTGTGCCCGGCCCAGAGCAGGGACTCAACTAACAAGTCTTGGTGCCCTTTCTTTCACCTGAGTATGGCAACGTCTCAAAGCTTGAGGCTTTCTTCTCTGCCATATTGAATATGTTTAAAGTGAACGTCATGGGTGAGTGGCTGGTGATCTATTGTCCCCTGAAGTGGAATGGATTGTTTTTCCTTCTGATGGAAGGAAGCTGTTTGCTTCCCCCTTTGGGCTCCCTCAGCACTTTGTCTCTCCCGGATTATAGCTCTTACTCTGCTCGCGTTCACGGATCCGTCTTCCCAGACTGTGAGTTTGTCTGTGCAAGGATGCTGTGTTGTGTCTCCCCAGCACTGTGTGTACTGCCTGGTCCTGGGCCTGCTCAGTACGTTTTCATGGGGTGAAGGTAGAAGTCAGGCAGTGTTTCTGACTTATGCAAAATGCTTTTTGTTGGCATGAACTTTCTGTACCAGAAATTCTTTAATAAAGCAGAACCAAGCACTTTCTGTGACCCCTACCTAGCCCTCACTTCCAGTGTTTCCATTTGTGAGAGCTAAATATATGTCAGGTCTAGTCATTGAGGGATGTCTTTAATGACTGGCCAGAATGCCTGTCACTTGAAACATGCTGGTGACTGAAAGTCTTCTTGAGTTAATCAGGACCTTTTGGTTTGTAAGCAACAGACTCCAACTCAAGTGAGCTCGAGTGAAAATGAGAATTTGCTCAAATAACAGAGAAACCCAGGGATGAATCAGCTCTAGAGGCTGAAATGAATGTCACCAGGACCCCATCTCTCACCACTGGTGCAGATGGTTTCTGGCATCCCGAGGCTCACAAGCAACCTGCTCCCAGTGAGGAAGAGGTCCATCATTAAACTCCACCAGAGGGGCACCTGGAGGGCTCAGTCAGTTAGGCATCTGCCTTCAGTTCAGGTCATGATCCAAGACCCTGGGATCAAGCCCTGTATCTGACTTCCTTCTCAGCGGGGAGTCTGCTTCTCTCTCTCCCTCTGCGCCTCCCTCCAGCTCCTGCTCTCTCTCAAAGAAATAAAATAAAATCTTAAAAAAAAAAAACAACAACAAACAAAACTCTACCAGAAAGTCCTGGCGAAGAATCACTTGTGAACTTGTGAACCCATGGCTGAAGCTGGAGAGAATGGGCCACCTCCGACGCTCTGGGGTCACATGTGGTGGATGAGGGGCCTGGAGGGTGAGCTTCACCCCAGCCTCAAGCCTCATGACTTATGAGGTACTATCATAGGAAGGGGAGATTCCAATACAGATGAATAAGGATGGTTGTGGGCAGGGAGAAACAGCAGGTGCTCACTATACTTACTTACAACATTGGATTTACTCATTTTCCATTTAATTCTCATTTTTGCATTCAGTTTTATCAATTCCTCTTAAATACCAAGTTATGTTATTGTTGGAGCGGTTTTATGGCTTAATCTTCCCTCTTTTTTTCTTCCCTTTGGGCATTTTTTTAAAAGCCTTTCTTTTTTTTTAAAGATTTTATTTATATATTTGACAGACAGAGATCACAAGTAGGCAGAGAGGCAGGCAGAGAGAGAGAAAGAGAGAGAGGAGGAAGCAGGCTCCCCGCAGAGCAGAGACCCCGATGTGGGGCTCGATCCCAGGACCCTGGGATCATGACCTGAGCCAAAGGCAGAGGCTTTAACCTACTGAGCCACCCAGGCGCCCATAAAAGCCTTTCTTGAGGTAGGCTGTTTTCTTGTGTCTATCCTCTATCTGTGGCCTGCTTTTCTTTATTTACCAGTTTTCCCCTTCTTGTGCTTGCCTCGGAGGTTGGTCTTCAACATCCAGGGTGTATTTTGGGCTTCTGGTTATGAACAGCAGTGGGGTGTGTGTGTGTGTGTGTGTGTGTGTGTGTGTGTGTGTGTGTGTAGTATTGTTTTCAATCTTGCCTATTGTCAAATGTCTCCTCCAGTGGCTTCTAGATGGTTTCAACAAGCAGGCTGCCTCACTTCACAGGGCGTCCTCTGATAAATCTCTTTGGGTGTGTGTGGCCTGGGTGCTCATGGAGGGGGCAGGGGTGTTTGGTGAAGGCACACTGATTCTCCCAGGTGGGTACTGTGCTCACCCCACCAAGCATTTGCATGTGCTCTTAGCTCTGTCTGAAATGCCCTTGCCTGTTCAATTTCTACTTGTTGTTTAAGTGTCTGATCAGGCACTACTTCATCCAGGAAATTTTCTGGCCATCCAGCCCGGGCCAGGGCCAGGGTTCTTTCATCATCAGCTGGTGTAGCCATTATGGAGCCAATTAATTACTTCTGGAGTCAGACCTGGTTGCTCAGGTATCTGTCATGAGTACCTATGCTTAGAGCCCCTTCTCTGAGTTCCATGGTATTTCCCATATCTCCCTGGTGTGCCCTATATCACATTGTTTGGTGTTCATCTGTGTATCTCTTGCTTTCTGCCAGTAGATAGGGAGCTCCTTTAAAACAGGAACTGTGGGTTTGTTTTTTTTTAAGATTTTATATATTTTTAAGAGAGAGAGAAAGCATGAGCTGGAGCAGGCAGAAGGAGAGGGAGAAGCAGACTCCCCACTGAGCAGAGAGCCCACCACGGGGGTCGATCCTAGGACTCTGGGATCATGACCTGAGCTGAAGACAGACACTCAACCAACTGAGCCACCCAGGTGCCCCAGGAACTGTGTTTTAACTCTATTCCTAGTTTCAGGAACACAGTAGGCCTTTGATAAGTATTTGGAAAATGACCCATGCCTTCCCTTAAAGTCCCTTAAGCTCTGCGGCAGATTGCTCTTGTGCCCAGAACACACATCTGGTAGAGTGCCATTGCTCTTGGTTGTGTGTCTTATTTCCTGTCCTGCATTGTACACTCCTTGTGGTAAATGACTGTGTCTTTATTAATTCCTAGTATCTGTCACCTTGTTCTGTGGTCTATGAAGTAGGTGCTAAGTAAGTATAAAAAACATTTTAAACATAGATCGCTTTAATGAAACTGTTTCAAAGTGGTCAATTATTATATGCTCTTTTATTTGTATCTGCTGGAGTGCTTGCTCCTTGAATATGAACTAAGCCATGTGACTTTTGTCAACACTTGGTTTGGATGTTCCTTAAATGTCCCCAGTTACCAGACTGTTAAGTAGCATGGCTAGACTGTTCTTACTCTTGCTATGAGAATGAGAACCAGCTCTGAGAGACTGAGTACGATTTGGGCAGTCTGTGTACCACACAGCCATAATTATTTATGTTCCAAGGTATGCCTTGCAGAAGGGGCCCATGTCTTTGAACTGAGCTAGGGTCTTTGGCCCTCAGACTGGTGATGGAGGTGTGTGGGGCTGGAGTCTGTGTCCAAAAATGAGTGTGGGCTAAGGCGGTCTCAGATCCACACCAGTACGTGGAGAGCAAGAGCTGGATTCCAAGTAGAGAATCTAGAAGGGAGAGGAAGCCAGGGAGACTCCTGAAGGAAGGTACTGGAAAGACACCCAGGGGCAACAGGATGCAGAAAGGACTTTGTCACCACGAACACGCAGCTGAGTCTGTGGGTGGAAAGGGATTGTCTGGGGTAATGAATGAGCTCTGAAAGGGAGTTGGTCTGTTGGCTCTATACAGTGGCAAGCTGGAGGGCCACCACAAACACATCATGCATGTCAGAGGACACCACGTAGACAAGTGTACCATGGGCCTGTCTCCTCCAGGCTTCCTTTGGGGTCTGAGGTGATGGGAGGGGGTGGTTGCTCTCCTCTAACTGTTCTGAGCAGCCCAGATTCGGACAGCAAAACTCCTCCTCATTGCAGAATGAGGCAGAACCAGCTTAAATAAATATGACTAATATTGTGCCAGAAGCAGTCTTGGCCAAGGAGCTCAGACCCAACCTCGTCCATCCAGCCAGTGACTCCCACTAGCTGAATGGCTGTGGATGCGTGGGCTGCATACGTGAGGGGAACTTGGGACGCAACTCCAGGGAAGGCAAGGGGGAAAGCTTGCTTTTACTTTTTTTGTTTTTAACTGAGGTAAAATTGGTATATGACATTACATTAGTTTCAAATGTACGATATAAGAAGCTGATCTTTGTCTACACTACAGTGTGGTCATACCAGTTGAGTTGAGCAGGATAAAATATGGAGAAAACAGACTTGGTCCGCTTTCCTCTTGGAAGGAGACACTTTCTTTCCTAGCCAGCTTACGTCAGAGTAGAAGATGAGGATTTGATAAAACAATGTCTTTATTTCCTATGTATATTTCTTTGTTCCAAAAAGAGCTCTGATGTGTTTTCATGTTGGGTTCAAAGAAGAGATTGTCCTGGAAAATCACAGCTCCCTCAGAAGGGCAACCAGGACGTGAAAACCCTTCTGTGAAATCTTCACTCTGATAAGCTGAGGACTGAATTTCCTGGCTCAGGTGGTTTTTAATTAAAGCAATTTATATTCAGAGAATGTCTGCACATGCAGGCTCACACAAAATCAATGAAATCAAGAAAGGAAACGGAAAAAAAAACCCACAAATGCAAACAAGAACCACTTATGTGGAAGGGCAAATTTGTAATTTTTGTGTGTGTGTATTTACTTTCTGTTGAAAATATCCGTCTACATAGTCTCATTTCAGCCAAAATTCTAAATGTGTTGCACGCTGTTTCCTATTCTTCTTCCCTGGCTACACAATAAGGCTGAGTTTTGTTCTAGATTAAGCATGACACCTTATTTTTCTTACACTTAAACAAGGACGTGGTTTCAGCATCGAGCGGGACACATGGAATAATTTGCTGCCACTTTCCCTCCACCAGCTCAATGGGAATGAGGGATTAATGAGAGTGGCTCCTTAAACAAGCCACACAGTTTTGTCATTTCCATGAAGCTTGCTGGCATATAAATATAACCCCACATTCTTTTATGAAACACATAAATGCAATAAAATAGTTGCTTTGGTTCTTTTCTGGAGGCAGAAGGAGAAAAATGTCAAACTCTCATTGTTCAGTGTTTCTAACAGACCCCTTTTGTATAACTGCTATGACTTTCCAGCACAAAGTTCCAAACTGCAGATAATAGCTTAAAAGGCTATCTGAACCCATTCTGTTATGTAGATGAAAGGAAGTCTTTAAAATTAATCTATGGCATCTCTGAATAAGAAAGAAGGGCACTCGTCCAACTCATTTCCTTGGGCCAGAGCAGTGAGCAAGCAGAACAAAAATGTCAAAATTCTGCTGCTCACAAACCAGAGTTGAATATGGCACAGACACAGACAATTAGCAACCGGATTTTTCCTTCTGACCTGTCACTGTTTGGAAATATGAAACAGTGTAATTATTCGATGTTACCACTAAATTCGAAGTTTACCTAAGGCACTGGACTCAAGTATAGTTTAAAGGTTAAGGACCTGTTATATTGCTGTTCTAGAACAAAGTATTCTGTGATATAGATAGATAGATAGATAGATAGATATATCTATATATATATAAAAGGAGATAAAATAATCTTTATTTTAAAATCAAAAGACTGTCTACTAGAAGACTGTCTAAACCAAGGGAAGCAACAGGAAAACAAAATTTGACCAAACATCCTGGGAACTATGTTCGCCACGTCATCCTCGAGAATCAGCTGTATGAATAAAATTGTATCACCAAATTTATTTCTATCACAGCAAGCACTGGAGTAAGGAATCAAATGCAAATATTGGCCAAATGCGAGATGGAAAGAGATGTTGAGTTAATAACATCAGTTAAAATGGCATCTGCCATTGAGGGCATTCAGGTAAAAAGACTTGAAAGTACTCAGTTATCAGAATGAATAAGCATTTAGGAGGATTAGTTACAAAATAATTGTGTAGATCAAGACTGTTCCTCTATGTGAGTGATAAAGGGAAATATAAAAACACAGATTTTATACACAATAAGACTCAGACACACACAAAACATAAATTATATAGGAATAGAAATATGCTAGATCTATCTGTAGGGAAAAAAAAAAACTCATTTCCTTTTTGAGACAGGTAAGAGAGGATTTGAATCCATGAAGAAACATGTTCTATTTTATGTCAGTATAGACATAATACCCTTTAATAAGTCAATCTCCTCCAATTAAGCTTTGGTTTTTAACAAATTTATAATGAGAATGCCAAGGGGATTTTATGGAGAACTTCACAAAAATCTTCTAATGTTCATAAAAAAAAAAAAATCCTTGTTAAGAGTTATCTAGGAAAATCCTGAAAAAGTAGAATAATGATGTAGGATTTTCCCAGGCTTAAAAATGCATCATAAGGTTATTTTGATCAAAGCAATATGGTACTATCATGGGAACAGATGACTAGGACAGGAATCAACATATTTGGTCATTCCACCAACTGAGTAGGCATGCTCAGGAGTGAACACATATAATTGGGGTTTTCCTCCCCAAAGAGGCTTCTCACCTCCCAAGCAAATATAGATTACTATTGGGTATTTTTTTTTTCAGTTTATCAACTATGCTGTGGACCCTGGGGGTAAAAATAATATCATATTCCTCATTCTCATGCCTGCAGGGTACATAGTAAATGTATTCAATGTTTGATGGGTATATAAGTGACTGTATGAATACAGGTGCACTGGAAAGACAATTTTGAACAATGTTAGGAAGATCCACCAGCTTTAAACCTCTGCTTGAGAGTTCCTGACAAAATTCCTTTTGAATAGCTGACATTAGAATGATACTTTCTGTTTAACAAACCAAACTGCAGCTAATGCCTTAGGCATTTTCCAAATTAATTTATAGACTGATGCTGTTCATGGAAAAATTCTTATTAGCTCAAGTGATGACTCAAATTATTTTTTTAATGTAATGTTCCTTAAATATAAGCACACACAAAACCAGGTTTATGAATGTTAGGCAAGCATAATACCAGAATGAGTGTATCAATTAAACATCCATACTTATAAAACCAGTAAAATCCAAATGAGCCATAGATGGTATTTTTATGGACACTAAATTGCTGATGTTGGGTTTAATAATGGAAAGATGTGTTTAGTTGTTTTACATTTCCCTAGTTGACTTGACTCTTTCAATCTTGGAAATGAAGGACCATTGTTTGAGGCTTCCTTATTGTCATTGCCGTTATTTTTAGGTTTACAGTTTTTGAAGCTTTATCCATTGATCCATTATATTGGTTGTCCAATGAAGTTAGTACATTGCCTTGTATACAATTCATGTACGGTGGTGTATACAACACTGAAGTTTGGCACTGAGTCTCATGGAAACACAAATGCAGGTGCTGAACTCAAGATAGGTTTGGTCACAAGCAGTTGTCATCCCAATGGTTCAGAACCCTCTTGTATTACTTTTCTTAGATCATAAGCTAAAAGAAAACCCCAAATTAAAAAATTCTTTCATGGGAACCTCTGTGGCTCAAGTGGCTAAGTGTCTGACTCTTGATTTCAGCTCGGGGCACGGTCTCAGTGTTATGAGATCGAGCCCCCACATCGGGCTCTGTGCTCAGTGGGGAGTCTGCCTGAGATTCTCTCCCTCGCCCTCTGCCTCTCCTCCCGCTTGCACGCTCTCTCTCTCCCTCTCTTTAAAATAAATAAATCTTAAAAAATAATTCTTTCAGGGGCACCTGGGTGGCTCAGTGGTTTGGAGCCTCTGCCTTCGGCTCCAGTCATGATCTCAGGGTCCTGGGATCGAGCCCCGCATCGGGCTGTCTGCTCGGCAGGAAGCCTGCTTCCTCCTCTCTCTCTGCCTGCCTCTCTGCCTACTTGTGATCTCTGTCTGACAAATGGATAAATAAAAATCTTTAAAAAAATAATTCTTTCAGAAATCTTAGCTCGAGAAACATTGCCTTAGTTTCAAGTAGTAATTGATTAAAAAAAAAAAAATTCCAGAGTACCAGAAGAAAGGAGGCAGCATTTTGTGATTGTGGTAAGTAGATTTTGTGACCATTGACCCATATTTTCAGCACCCATCTCAGGCACAAACTAATCGATCCTCCTTTGGAGATAAGCACTGCTAACCCTCCTCTGCAGAAGGAGAAATTGAGGCAGCGACAGCACTGGGAAGCACGAGAAAACGTGGTGAAATTTAAATTAGTGGTCAAAGTTGTTTGTATCTTATTGAGAGGGAAATTGAGTGGTAATGACACAAATTGCTTAGCCCTTGGCTTGCTCTGACAATCACTGAGACTTGACATTTTTTCTACTCTGGCTACCCAGGACTCCTTGGTATCTCAGACCATAATGCACAGAACCTGGTCGAGCACTTGTGTTAAATATACACTCCCTGTACCCTACTCCCCGTGTGTCCTATTCCGCTACAAAGGACTCAGTGAAAGCTAATAGCTTGTCTGAGACCACAAGAGCCAGGAGTTAGCCTGAAAGGTGCTGTCCACTTCTGATTAGAGACCTATACCGGGTGAACGCTTACCGTGGGGAGCGACTGTTCTTTCCCTCGTCCAGGTGTCACTTCTTCCTGAGCAGCTGCCTGGGGCCCGGCAGCCAGGCAGCCCTTCGGATAAATAGTACCTCAGATTCCGAGGCCTTACAGCGGCGTGTGCAGACACAGTCCTCAGGTACTGGGCATGCACTTGCCTTAGTCATAGTGAGACTAGAGAGAATGTTCCTTCCAAACAGACCAGGTCATGACCAAGTTCCCAAATATCAGGGGAACATCGCCTCACCATAGTTACTAGTGTAACCAAAAGAAATCATCAGAGAACACAGAATTCCAGAGAGACTGTGTCAAGTAGATTCCTCATGAATGTTAAACAAGATACTATTTAGTACGAAATAGAGCTTCCCATGCTTGCAGCCTTCCTGCAGCTCAGCACAATCGCACTGGGAACTAATTTCAGTTCCACACTTCTTATGATTAACTCTAGTGAGAGCTGGAGTCCTATATTTAAATGACCCGAGTTGGCTTATTTGCCTGTCGGGAGTAACCCGCCCACGCTAGTCACAGTAAGTCAGGTTGCCCTCTTCCATACTTATTATTAATTTTCAGGGTCCCCAAAGTAGGACTTAATGCATCACTAAGAGGGAGTTTGACCTATGATCTTTAATGAGGAGCTCCTTAAATCATGCAAGGCTTGAAAGCCAAATATTTATAAACATGTTCCTACACGCATAAAAGGGAGGATGTAAACCCCACTGTTAACAATGATTATCTCAGGGGAGTGGCGCTGGACGGGGTAGGAAATGTCACTTTCTGTTTTAGACACATCTATTGTCTAAGTTGCTTTCCGAGCGAGCGTGTGAGTCATATTTTAACTTTTTAAAAACTTTGTTTCTATTTAGAATAATTTCATTCCCTATGAAACATGAACAGGATTCACACTCAGCCCAGGGCACGTAGGATAGAAGGCACATTGGAATTAGTTGATTGGAATGGACTGACTTCAGGAGGAACCTGTGGAGACAGACAGACACGACCTGAGGTAGAGCCTCTTCTACAAGGCGGAGGGATACTCTCTCGCAGTTTCTTCTCATCCAAACCCCTGGGTTAGGAGTAGTTATGAAGCCAGGAAGATTGCAAGCGCTTGGGTGGGATGCGGGCGGCAGTGGACAAGATCCAGCCTCTGTGGAACGCGACACTGGGACACGGCCATGTAATCCCCTCAGCCTCTGCTGAGTGTCCGCTCTACAACTTTAGCATTTCTGGGCGAATATAACTTCCAAAGTTATGTTCCACTGTGAAGCCCTATGAATTCTAGTGTGCTGGGTTGTCGTTGACAAAAAGACCATGCCACCCTTACCGATCTGGCCCGCTGGGGAAAATAGGTGGTGAGATTAGGGAGGTCTAATCCTGATTCTGCCCCTAACTCTTTATGGGTCTCAGTTTCCTCAACTCCATACACATGGTAAGACTGAATGTTACATGATCCTGAAAGTCTCTTTTAGTCCAAAAGCCTTATGACCTCTAATGTGGTCCATAAAGCAAGCATTTTGAGTAGTGAGTACCAGTTTCTTTCTCATTGGTAAAAGCCCAATTTTCTTCAAGAGCCCAACTTTATATATTTTTTAAAGATTTTATTTCTTTATTTGACAGAGATCACAAGTAGGCAGAGAGGCAGGCAGAGAGAGAGGGAGAAGCAGGCTCCCCGCTGAGCAGAGAGCCCGATGTAGGGCTCGATCCCAGGACCCTGAGATCATGAGCTGAGCTGAAGGCAGAGGCTTAACCCACTGAGCCACCCCGGTGCCCCAAGAGTGCAACTTTAATTAAACATAGCAACTCAGTCAGGTATGTGTACATCCTGTGTAGCCCACTATATCGTCAAAGAGAGTCAGCCTACCCTGGGTTATAGAAACAGAAATGGAGAACCAAGGAAAGTATACGCTCCAGGTTTCTCATGAAATAAACATGGACTTGGAATTAGGATTTAGCCCTCCGAGCTCCAACATGAGGACATAGGTGCCTTCACATCTGTCTTCCTGAGCAAGGTACCTTAGAAACGAGGCCTTCATGCCACCCACTGTCCTTCAAATGACACCTTTGCCCAGAGGCAGAGCTGTGCATAGCTTGGGAAGTGCTGGGCAGCGCCATAGTTGGTATTCCTGTCAAAGCTCCCGGCCGGGGTGGGGGGGCATTGTCATGTGGGTTCCTGAAGGCAGCTGGTGAGTCAGTTGTAGCCTAACTCTTAGGCGTCTCCCCAGGGAGATCTTGCGGAGAGGGAGGCAGGGCGACTGCACATGAAGAGCCCAAACTCTTGGCCTCTGTAGACGTCATGCTCAGCTTGGGTCACTTCTAATCCAGGATGTGGTTCAATGACAAACCATCCTGTTGCATACTATGCTGTACAGAATAAGAGAGCAGAGTCACCTTTGAACATCATCTGAAAAGTGAATGCTAACTTGACCACTTCTTCTGACATACGTCCCTGTCTGCTTGTTTCTTCTTCTTCCTCTCTTTTTCTTCTGTATTATTTCTATTTCTTCCTTCTCCTCTGACCCATGGCCTCCCAGGGCACTTCTGCATGGTCATTAAACAATGGTTGGCAGCTCAGACCCAAAGATGCTACTGAATGCTATTTGTCAACCATGCAAGACTTCCACGTGTTTTCTAAATGTCTTCTTGAACATCTCTCCAGGACAAGGACAGTCCTTGACCCTCTGTAGCCTGTGTACAGAATTTTCCTCCTGTTTAACAGAGAACTTTGACCAAAGTTCATTCCTACTTTTTATGAATACAAGTCATAATTGTGAATAAAAAGCTTCTATATCTTTGAAGACGAAAGTCACTCCTTAACTTTCTTCTCTCTAGACCAAAGAGACCCAATTCCTTGTTGCTTCATGTAAGTCATAATTTAATAAATTTAATTACTCTTGGAACCCTTGCCAGGAGATCTATATCTCTATATCTCTTTTTGTTTTAAAGGGTGACAAAAATGATACTGCGTGCCAAGTAAGATTTAGTTAAAAGAGAGCAGAAAGTTTTTAAAAATCTACCTCTTAAAAAAATATGATTTTTATATACTATATCCCTTGACCTATAAGTCAGTATTGTATTTTTTTTAAACAATGGTTTTGCATAGGTAAATTCTTTTTAATTTCAAGTCATTTTCCTTCTTCTTTTTGTATATCACTAGTGCCCTTAACCTGTTTTGGAGTATAGAGAGATTTTGGCCAGAAGTGAATTGCTTTTCACTCATTTGATTTTCAGATTCGGTTTTTCGATTTGCAAGGCACAAAGCCCCTCTTGAGTTCTAAAGCCACGGGACTTGTGAGAGTACCCGTGGCCCACAGTGGAACCTAAGAGCCGCCGGAATCTACGGCAGGACAAAACACAGCCACACCCAGATGTCTCGCATTCATCTGTGTATGTCCCTCTCCCTCCCTTTCTCTTTCATTCTCTGTTTCTTCATTCTCCTCTCTCCACGGACCATCTTCCTCAGCTCCCTCCTAGCTTTGGCTTGTGTGAGCATGAAGCCACAATGGCCTCTCCTTTCCTTTCCCTACCTCATAACTTGTCAACTTTAAGTACCATTGCCAACTGTGTCACTCTGTTGTCCAGAGCAAACTCCCAGGAGCTAGCATCTGATAGGCCTGTTCCAGCCTCTGGATGGACTGTGACCCAACGTGTCAACCCAGCCTTCCCAGGTCAGGTGTTCGTCCACATCTGGTCGCCTGTGCTGAGCATGTGAGTCTGTCACTCAGAGCACATGCCACGTGGAATGGCTGATTTTGGCACTGTGATGGATAACATCTCTGGAACATCTAAAGTGAATTGAAGAGTTTTTATGGAATTATTTCCCCCATTTTCTGAGCGTTGGTTTGAATTCCCATTGTCTTCTAAGATATTAACACTTTACTAAAATCATTAGCATATAAAAATTGAAGAAATACATTCTCTTTCTGTCTGCCTAATACTGATATTGAATCGTATAGATTCTTTTTTTTTAATATTTTATTGATTTGACAGACAGAAATCACAAGCAGGCAGAGAGGCAGGCAGAGAGAGAGAAGGAAGCAGGCTCCCAACGGAGCAGAGAGCCTGACGCGGGGCTCGATCCCAGGACCCTGAGATCATGACCTGAGCCGAAGGCAGAGGCTTTAACCCACTGAGCCACCCAGGCACCCCTCTTTTTTTTTTTTTAAAGGAAAGTTGTATTTATTTATTTGAAGAGAGAGAGCAAGTAGAGGGAGGGGCAGAGGGAGTGAGAATCTCAAGCAGTCTCCCCGCTAAGTACGATGCTGGGCTTGATCTCACGACCCTGAGATTATGACCTGAGCCAAAATCAAGAGGGGATGCTTAACTGATTGAGCCACCCAGGTGCCCCTTGATAGAGATAGATTTTAAGAATGAACCCCATCAGACTTCCCTTGGAACATCACAGATAGACACTGTCCCATTGACCACTTCTACCTTGTGATTTCAATGTGAAAGCCATGACTCCAACTCATACCAAAGTAAAGGCAAAGGATAACACTTTCTCTTGATTGGCCACGTAAAAAAGTCGCACATTCTGGGAATTGGTTGGGGGTAGGAGTCAAGTATGTGGGCTCTGGAGCTGGCCTGCCTGGGATCAAAAGTTGGCTTTGACACTTCTGATCTGTGTAACTTGGGGGGACTTATGTGACTCTGCTGCTTCTCAGTTTCCCCATGCATAAAATGGGGCCACCAAGAATATTTCTGATTCCCATTATTGTGAAGATTAAATGAATGAATCAATGTAAAATGTTTGCTGGAACTATCTATTGTATGGTCAAAATCCCATAAATGTTAGTTATTATTGTGATCATTAATTCCACAACTTTGTTGAGTAGCAATTGTATAGCTCAAGTTAATTTGAGGTGGGATTCTGTGATTTTTAAACCATGGTGGTCTTACTCAAGAAAATGCAGGGGGATCTCTCGTTTGTTATGCCAAGCTATTTACAGAAGCACATTGGCAATCTCCTGTTGCTTTCATATATGTTATCTTGCAAGTCCCCTGTTATGAATATTCAACTGCCTGGGATCAAATTGAGAGCAGTTGCACAATTTTTGTTGTCTTTCAGAATGTTAGATATTTAATTTCCTTTATTCCAATTAAAGTTTCTGTAATTTAATATGAAATGTTTTTACAAAGCTAATTCTCTGAATCTTGTAGTGACATTGTTCTTCACATTTTCCCCTCTCTACTACTTCTGGGTATGGTGACATGAAGCTTAGAGCGTATTGGTGTGAAAGTCCATAGTGAGTAGAGGAGGCACTTTTGAATTCAAGTTCATGAACTGTGAAAAGCCTGATAAAGAAATATGGTATTGCTCATTGTCATCTGAACTAAGCTGCAAAAGTTCTGCTCCAAGGTTCTGTCACACTAAATACACTCATCTTGCTAAGTATACCGATCAGGTTCAATGCCTCTGAACAGGCAGCCTCTTCTCGCCTAGTGGTAAACATTTTGATTAGTGAGAAGTGTTTTCACATCTGCTTATTTCAAGCTTAAGTGCTTTTCTCCTTCTCACAGAAAAATTGAGATAAGGCAAATATCATCATCTCCATTCATTTCCACTTGCAGTTTCAGCTAGTATGTAAATACGAGGCTCAGAGGACCAGAAAATGCCTTAAATTAGTGCGGTATTATAACTGCATTGGCCAATGCTAGAGAGTGATGGGAAATTGGTATTCCTAATGGAGCGGTGGTGAATATTCATTTTTCCATCTGGAAATGAAGCATATGCTATTTAAGAGATTGAAAAGTGACTTCAGCACTGTAACTACTAAACTTTACAATCTTGAGGGTGTAATTTACGTGAAAAAAAATGAACGTGCGCTGTAAAAGTATACGGACGAGAACTAGAACTGAACTAGTGGCTGAAACTAAGTAAGTCCATTTTTCAGAGGAAACCTGGGGCACAACCACGTGAAGAAAATTTCATGGGTGGGGACTCAGGACGACAGTTTGATCACTATTATGAGGGGCCATTGGAACTTGGAGACGTTCTCTGCTCCTTTCTCCACAGGATTCCAATTTCAACAAGAATTGCCAGAATCTTCCTAGAAATACGGAATATTGAGGAAATGGAAAGAAACTGAGTAACACACAGACACACCTTATTCCTTAAATAAAATCCTGTAGTTAGAGCTTGGTTTGAAAGCCTCCTGGGGATTGACAGCTCGTTCCTCTGTTAGAACTGCTCTCTGGAAATTAATGGGCTTGGCTTTGTATCTCCAACTGTTCTGCACAAATGAACCAAACTGGGAATCAGTTGGAGTCAGTGAAGCTTAACACAACTCCAGTTATTGTTTACATGGCTCCCATGAAACCCCTGTGCCAAACTGATTAGATTTACAGTTCATTCGATAAGCTTGTCTGCTCATGGCACACCAGGCAGTGAACCTTTTCGCAAAATGAAACTAGAGCTGGAGAGGGGGGAAAAGACCTTTAATGAAGAGGGAGGCTGAGAGACAGTGGTGGCGGATCTTCTAAGCTTTTAGACAGCCTCCCTTATGCAGGGTTTCTTATGCTCAATGTTGGAATGACACTTTGGGATTTGCCCTCCTGCTCACCAGGCACTCTGCAGTGTCATTTTAATATCTGTTGTGTTAATGGATATATATATATATGATATCTATCTATCTATATCTATATATGCAATATATATATGTGATATATATGATGGATATATATATGTGATAATGGATATATATATAGATAATGGATATATATATGTGTGTGTGTGTGTGTGTATATATATATATATACTACTGGGAACTTGGGACGGTAAAAGGCTCTTGAGGGTAAAAGTGGGCCAGAGAGCCCCATGTGGACCAGTGGAAGTGATTACCCACTGCGCAATGCCAGACAGAGCTGCTTTTTGTTCTTCCCCTTTTCTCCATGCTAGAGGCTTCGAGAAACTGTACAAAGCCTACCCTATTTGTACATGCCTTGGATCTATTATCGAGTGATTGAGAATTAGTCATGGAGCCATGTCATCACTCTCAAAACTCTATCTAGTTACCTTGAAGCAAGTAAAACTGATCTCATTTCTCTAAGAGCATGACCCAACGGTCTTACCAACCATGGCCTCGCACTGTGGCCTTGCTCCCACTGAGTGGAGGAGGGGCCAGCTGAATAGAAGCTGATGACCACCCTCAGAGGAGTTGCACATGCGAACTTTATACTCCATCTGTTTTGGCTAGCTATTGCTTCATCAAGAACTATCCTGAAACTTAGTGGCTTCAAACAATAACCACTTTATTAATATCTTACAGTTCTGTGGGTCTGGAATCCAGGCAGGAATTGGCTGGGTGCTGCTGCTTTTGCCCCACATTCTCTCATCAGGTGTTACCTGATGGTATTCAGCTGGTGTCCGGGCAGGTTTGTAGGGTCCGAGATAGCTTCTGTCCCATACTTGGCACTTTGCCATGGACAGCTGAAGGCTGGCCTCCATTGCATCTCTCCCTCTCCATATGGTCGCATGGTTGCTCCCTAAAATAAGTTGAACTTTTTACCTGGCAGCCCAGAGTCCAAGAATGAGTGTTCTAAGGGTCCTAGGAATGAGCTATAAGGCTCCTTATGCATCAGCCTGGAAAATTCCAGAATATCACTTCTGCTAATTTTTATTATTCAAGAAAATCTCTAAAGCCAGTTCTGATTCAAGGGTGAGGGAGTTAGACCCCACCTCTTTTTTTTTTTTTTTTAATATTTTATTTATTTATTTGACAGAGAGAGAGGTCACAAGTAGGCAGAGAGGCAGGCAGAGAGAGAGGGAGAAACAGGCTCCCCACTGAGCAGAGAGCCCGATGCGGGGCTCGATCCCAGGACCCTGAGATCATGACCTGAGCTGAAGGCAGAGGCTTAAACCACTGAGCCACCCAGGTGCCCCTAGACCCCACCTCTTAATGAGAGGAAAGTCAAAACATCCTTGTCTGTCTTGAGTCTTCCTCAAACATTTTCTCATGACCTTGGAACTTCAAGAAAGAATTCAGTATTATAAGTCATTTTCCAAATCTCTTACCCAATGATGGGAAAAATGGAAGAAAACTCTCAAGAAACCCTTATACTGAGCACACACTGAATAATAATATTTAGTAATATTTAATAAACTAAATTTAATTTAAAATATTTAGTATTTAATATATTAATATATAACATGAAATAATTAGTTTATTAGTATTTAGCTTATTTAGTAATTTAATAATACTTAGTATTAATTAATTTAATAATATTTAGTAAGCCCTGGTATGTGCCAAATGCTTAATGTTTAATAACAATCCAGGGATCCGTTAAATGGAATATATAATTTGAAGTAACCATAGGGACGCCTGGGTGGTTCAGTGGGTTGGGCCTCTGCCTTTGGCTCTGGTCGTGATCTCAGGATCCTGGGATCGAGCCCCGCATCAGGCTCTGCTCGGTGGGGAGACTGCTTCTTCCTCTCTCTCTCTGCCTGCCTCTCTACCTACTTGTGATCTCTGTCAAATAAATAAATAAAATCTTTTAAAAAAATAAAAAATAAAGTAACCATACAGGTTCCAAATAGGTAATTCCTGGCTGACCATTTTACTATAAAAAAAAAAGGATGTTTGGTCTCTAAGTATTAAACCCTGGGACGCACACACTAGATGCCTTTTCCCACTATTTACCTCATGCTTTGTCATTTTATTGCTATGACCTTACTCCCTCACCCACTAACTGTGTCTCCAGAATTCTGTGTAAACTAGAGTTGTGATTCTGAACCATAATATTATCATATTTGCAGGTGCAAACTGAAGCCCATTTTCTCCAGTCTTTTGATTTTTTTTTTTAAGATTTTATTTATTTATTTGACAGAGAGAGATCACAAGTAGGCAGAGAGGCAGAGAGAGAGAGAGAGAGAGAGAAGCAGGCTCCCTGCTGAGCAGAGAGCCCGATGCGGGACTCGATCCCAGGACCCTGAGATCATGACCTGAGCCGAAGGCAGTGGCTTAACCCACTGAGCCACCCAGGCGCCCCCAGTCTTTTGATTTTTATTGCATAAAAAAGTCACATGGGTAGTATTGGTTCAAGCTCATGAGCCTCAGCTGTGTCTGCCATGTGTCCTCCATGCTGTTTTCTCCAGAAATCTTTTCCTGAGAATGTCTAGCTGGCATTGAGATTCCTCCCAGTTCGGCACGCACTGCTGGAATGGGGCGAGGGCAGGGTGCAGACTGCCTCAGGGATACACTGTTGAGTGGATTGAGCGGTGGAGCGGGGAGCTTAGGGAAGCCTATCACCCCAACACTTCCCACTTCATGTCACCATGCCTTCTTTTTATCTGGTGACTAAAGGATGAGGTACACTGATGCTGGCAGCATTGTGAGGACTTGGGGACAGCAGACCAAAGAGTGAAAGAGTAGATTTTCCAATTTAGGGGATCTAGCCTTCCAAGGACTCTGCTGCTTTCTTTGTTCAAAGGACTCCAGGAATTTTAGCCTTCACACCCACCTCCTCTCCACTCTCCCTCCAGCCTCCCTCAAACCCTAAGAATTTCCACTCAGATTAGGCAGCTCACTTTCACTTTTTCCTACCGGTCTTTGAACTGTTGGCGGGATGAGAGCATTGGAGACCTTGAGTCTAGATGGTGCCTTATTAACTAGCTGCCTAGATGCAGGAGTTTTTCTTTAGCATGAGAATTACTGGTCTTTAGAGGAATCAGGGTAGGGAGAATGTGCCCTTTGAATAAAGTACACTGCTGGGTATGCTCCATTATAAGCATGTAGTACAAGGGTGACGTATTTTCTTTAAAAAACCAACAACAAAAACAAAAGCAAACCCTCCAACTTCAAAGAAGCCTACTGGCATGAAAGTGAAAACCTTAGGTACCATAGTCAGTCATTTTTCAGTAGTTTCCATGTTCTAGGCCTAGGTATTGGTGCCAGGGATACAAAAATGAAGAAAGCTCAGCCTCCAATTTAAAGGAACTAAGTTTAGTAGCAGACAGTTCTGTAAGCAGATGAATCGCAGTAGCACTCACTATGAAGTGGGGGAGAGGTGTATCCAGAGAGTTGATGGAGTCTGAGAAGGGAGTTCCTGGGCAGATGGTCAGGGTGTCGACTCAGTGCTACTCTCCTCTTTGAATAGTTACTGTAGTAGTTAATGGCTGGAATGAATATATATATATATATATATATATATATATATATATATACTTTTTAATTAACACTTGCAAAGATTTCAACTTTGGAATATATTTTTAAAATACACATAACACTACAACTACTTTTCCTGCATTTGAATGATCTAAAAAATACAGATTAAAGTTATTTATAATCACTATAGACATTGCTAGATGACTGTAGTCAGCACATAAAGAAAGTCTCAGAGAAATAAATGTATTTTGCTTATTTACTGAGTGCAAATTAGGAAATTCTAAGAGCCCCTCAAAATCAAAGAGCTGACTGTCTCCCATACTCTCTTACCTTCTTTTCAACCAATGTGGCATTTACCCAAACTTTTCTGTAACCAGTAGCAACTGGGGGTGGGTTAGCTACTTGGGGAAAGTAAACTTCTGGAACACCGGGGTGGAGACTCTATTTGCTAGTAGGGTCCAAGGCTGAAAATTTTCACCCTGGTTCACTGGACTGGGCAGGGCAGGAATCCCGCCCCCCTCCCCCACTGCCCAGTCCCGCCCCAGCCATCCCATTAACTTTTTGAGGCTTTCCACCCTTCTGCAAGCAGAAACATGCAGAAGTGTTTATGTCTGAATAGCCAACCTAACTGATACAATGTTCCTGGTGATGTTTTCTCCTCCAGAGGACAGTTCCTATCAAGCTCACTCTTGCGAACTACTACAGTGTCTGGTTTAGGAGGCAGGAAATTTGGTCCTGCGGGCCAGAGCTGAAGAAGGCTATGAAGGTGTGCTCTTGGTTACCAAATCAGAAGCTGGGATATCCTGAGTCTTAATTTGGTCAGAGTCCCTGACATTCTCTCTTGCGAAAAGTCCCCGCTTTGATGTCTCCGGATACAAAATTTGGACAATGGCTTTTGCCTTTGGAAATGCACTGACTTTACATGACTTTTGAAAATGAAATGTGATATAAGTGTCATTGAGTCCATTTTCCTCCTTTTTTCACCAGGAATGCCCAGAAATATGTTGTATAATGTGGAACTGTTCGACGCCTCACTTTTAATCATGTGATCAGGGACAGCAAAGCCATTGTTATGGGAACATTCTCAGCTATCAGGTGGTCCAGATTTCTGCATTCTTTTCCTGCTTTCTTTGTTATTTGTTCTACATAGTGGGATGTTCACAGGGCAGAATTTATTACCTTGCCCTCAAATGTCTTGTGAGATAGAGTGCTTATTTGTATGCAGATGGCTTGCTTTCCACATTCAAAATTTTCGAAGAAATTTTGAAGTTCAGGGTCTGATTTCCCTATTAAGCTGCATATTCTCCTAGCTCCCCTGCCAATTTATTTTCAGTGGTATGAGCTGCTTTAATATTAGCAGCAAGATATATTCAATAAACTAAAACTCCAAACAGTAACAACGATTTGTAAATCGGTCATGGTTTTGGATAATCCTTACCACTAACTCTCCCGCTGGTTGAACAGATTGTGAAAAGAGGAAGATAAGAATGTGTTTGGGAATGTCCTTCAGCTTTCATCTTATTCTCCCACCAGGCCTCCTAGCTGGCTAGTCCTCTGAGCTGTTTTTCTCTTTCCAGCGTATGGTGCCCAGTTTGGGGCCCATTGTTGCTTCTGCAAACACTGAGAGAGAAGCGAGTGATCTAGAGGCAGTGGGAAGCACGGACTTGCTTTCACCCAAATGTCAGGCACTGAGAAACTGGAATGACAGGGACTATTTGCAAGCTCTAACGGGAAGGAATGGTTTATCCTGACCATTTACATGAAGTGAATGTGGGGTACAGTGACCTCATTTATGTGTTCTCTCTTCCTGCGTTTAATGCCCATTACCTGAACCTACTCTTATTTTATTTTCTAGTATATTGTCTCCTCCTTCAGTTTCTTTTCTTTTCGTTTTTTTTTTTTTAAGATTTTATTCATTTATTTGACACAAAGAGAGATCACAAGTAGGCAGAAAGGCAGGCAGAGAGAGAGAGAGGAAGCAGACTCCCTGCTGAGCGGAGAGCCCAGCTCCGGGCTTGATCCAGGACCCTGAGATCATGACCTGAGCCGAAAGCAGAGGCTTAACCCACTGAGCCACCCAGGCGCCCTCCACCTTCATTTTCATAGCCACCATTTTATTCACGACATATTTAAGTGTAGACACTGTGCTATATACCTCACGTATATAATTCATTTAATCGATAGAACAATCTGGTGAGATCAGAATTTGGGCTGTTTCATGGATTAGAAAACTGAGTCCTAGAGAAGTAGAGGAACTTGTTTCAGCCTCTCACCTGGGAAGTGGAAGAGGCTAAAGTGCCTTCTTGGTAATGCAAACTGGTGCAGCTACAGTGGAAAACAGTAAGAATGCTCCTCAAAAAATTAAAAATAGAACTACCACATGTAATTCCACTAAATACTGGGTATTTACCCAAAGAAAATGAAATTACTAATTCAAAAAGATATATGCACCCCTATGTTTACTGCAGCACTATGTACAACAGCTAAGATATGGAAGCAACCCAACTGTCCATCGATAGATGAATGGATAAAGAAGATGCGGTGGAGGGTATCATGCTAAGTGAAACAAGTCAGTCAGAGAAAGACAAATACCATATGATTTCACTCATCTGTGGAATTTAAGAAGCAAAACAAAGGAACAATGAAAAAAAGAGACAAACCAAAACACAGGACTTTAAATATGGAGAACAAACTGGTGGTTGACAGAGGGGAGGTGAGTGGGGGGGATGGGTGAGATAGGCAAAGGGGATTAAGAGAACACTTACAGCGATGAGCAAGGAGTGATGTATAGAATTGTTGAATCACTGTATTATATACCTGAAACTAATACAACACTGTGTATTAATTACAACTGAATTTTTCAAAAGACAACATTATGTGTGGCATGAGATACACATAACTTCATGTTTGTTTCTGATGACGGTGGGACAGAAACCAAATTTTCCAAGCGGCGGTTTCATCTCAGTCGTGGGAACTCCGTTTTAAATTTAACATGATTCATTTAAGGTTTAGTTTATTTCTGGCTGGCTGACAAGCTGTGGCTTCTTGGCTTAGAAAAATTCCCTCAAAACAAACTAAAAAAAAAAAAATCCCATCTGAAATGACAATGTAAAATACTATATGACATTTTGATGAGCTCATTACAAATGAATTAGAAATAGTCAAATGAAATTTACACTATTTTGTTAAAAGATTTTATTTATTTATTTATTTGACAGAGAGAGAGATCACAAGCAGGCAGAATAGCAGGCAGAGGGTAAGGGAGAAGCAGACTCCCTACTGAGCAGAGAGCCTGATGTGGGACTCAATCCCAGGACCCTATGATCACAACCTGAGCCAAAGGCAGAGGCTTAACCAACTGAGCCACCCAGGTGTCCTGAAATTTACTTTAAAATATATCTTTAAAATATATCCTTAATGTCCACTGATGGATTAATTGATAATGAAAACATGGTGTGAGTTTCTAAATAAACATATATACAGCAGAATATTATTCAGCCATAAAAAGAAGGAAATCCTGCCATTTGTGACAACATGGATGAAACTTGAGGACATCATGCTGAATGAAATGAGCCAGACTGAGAAAGACAAACCCTGTATCATCTCGCTTATATGTGAAATCTAAAAAATCCCCCAAACCCCAAACTCATAGAAACAGAACAGATTGGTGGTTACCACAAGTAGAGATGTGTGTGTGTGTGTGTGTGTGTGTGTGCGTGCGTGATGCATTGTCCAAAGGTACAAACTTCTAATTAATAACATAAATAAGTTCTGGAGATTTAAGGTACAGCATAGTGACTATAGTTAAAAATATTATATTTTATATTTAAAAGTTGCTAAAAGAGTAAATCTCAAAAGTTTTCATCTCAAGGAAAAAATTGAACTATGAAGTAACAGGTTAACTAAATTTATTGTGGTGATTATTTTACAATACATATGTATATATATAAAATCATATTGTACGCCTTAAACTTATGTAAATTATCTTTCAATAAAACTGGAAAAAATAGATTTAAAGGCATACCTAGCAATTTGGATTCTCCTGTTTCCAGGCAGAGGCAGGTTTGCCCCTATAAAATGTGCTGTGACTTAGAGCAAATGAAATGCCAAAAAAAAGCAGTAAGTTTCAGTGTGGAAGGCAAACCCCTGACCACTTGTATAAAGAGACAAAAAAGTAAAATGGAAAACTTTCTTTTTCTGAAACATAAAGTCTGACATTGAATAGTACAATCTCTATTGGAAAAGTTTACTACATATGTCTAATTCATAAAACTGTATGTTTATCATGGGTCAATGCCTAACTTGTGAAAGCCAAAATTTTAAAGACTGTACACAAGTGGAAATTCTGATTTTAATACATTTTAAGTGCTTCAGATCCTGTCAACTTTACTAATGCTTAAGGCGAGGCAATTCTTTGGGGGTAGATGTTATCCTCATCCCTACTTCATAGCTGGAGAAACTGAGGCAGGGAGAGATGAAATGATTTATGGTCATCTGGCCAGGTTGGAACAGGGACAGAATTTGAAGCAAGGGTCTTTGGTTCCACAGACCATGTGCTCTAGAGAACATATAAAACCATCAGTATAATGCAACCACAAAAGGAGAATAAAGAGAAGTTTTCCATAGCTAGTTTTCATGTTGTCTAAAAAGCAGCGAATATGATATTCTCTACCATTGGTGATGATGAAGTCAGTACAACAGTGAACTTGATAGCAAAATGATTACAGTAGGTCCCAGGAAATGGGAAATATTTCAGGCATGACATGAGTTTCTTCGACTTCTCTGCAGGTGACCAATGGTTTAAAATTATTTTAAAGCTCCCTACCAAAGGTGGGATATAGAGCAAATAATTTTCTTTTGAAAAGTGTATTGGTAAAATATAATTCAAAAGCTCTCATCTGAGCAAATAGCGATTCAAAGCTTCCACCGACTTTTTTATTTAAAATTTTCAGTTTGTAGAAGTATCTTCTGTGATTTTATAATCATATTCTTAGGTATTTCTGTTTGTTTTCTAATCAGCCTTTTTTTGGAACATGACGTGATTTTGTCATAACTGGATTTGAAGAACACTTCTTGTGATGTGCGCACATGCGATGGACACGCACACACACACACACACACACACACACACACACACCATGCCCTATACGGTCAGCACATCTTTATCAACAACTTTCTCCCTTTGGTTCCAGACAAGTGTCTTCTTGTCCCAGATTTTTTTTTTTTTTTTTCATTAAAACTATGCACCTCCCTCCCCACGTCTTGACCTCTTAATTTTTAGGCTTCTTGCTTCTTTCATTTCTTCAGCCCCAGAAACTGACAATATCCTCAGCAGATCCTGAAAGATCTCTACATCTCCTTTTCCTAAGATACTTCTCATGTTAGCCTAACCTTATTTACTATGGAAATGACAACTGAGTCACAAAACTTGATTGTTACAGTTAATCAGGAAAAGCTGACCGTCTTCAAAGAGATTATTGTCAAGAGTCTGAGTTTGATTCAATTTCAAGTATGTCTGGCATCCTAGGCAGGAGGTAGGTGAAAGGCAGGAGCGTGGCTGAAAGTTTTCCATCGGTATGGAACACATCTCTCATCCTTGTTTTTCTTTATCCCTTCCTTTTCCCAAACAAGTGTCGTTCAATTTAGTAGCACTCTATTGTTAGCTCTTTTAAATTTCACATTATTTAAAATGTCAATTTGAGCACAATCAATATTTGGGATCAAGTAGGGAACTGGCTATTCAAACGTCATCTATGAACCGTATCTTGGGAAGGAAGCAGAGAATGGTGCACAGAATTACCCTTGGACGCAAGGCATCATATTCAGTATCATCAACAGCTGCTATGACACGGACATACCCGACCTTGCAGCACAAAGGCTTATGGGTTTAAACCTTTAGTTGCTGTATTGTGGGGAGGCTGGTGAGTCCTAGGAAAGTGGCCAGGGTGGGGGCAGTTGAAACCAGAGAGCTCAGGGCACAGCTTTTATCAACCAGTTCAGAAGTATTCAGCAAATGTTACAGACATGTCAGTAGCTCGCACTGGGTACCAGGCTGCAGTGAAGCTTACTGTACTCTAACTGTAATAGTCTGGACCTGTTTCTCTGGAATAGTATATGTTCAACATGAAGAAAAAAGGCTATCTTACATGAAAAAATCATAATACAGATGTTTCTTAGCTTACTCAGTTGTCAACAGTCTCATAATCTTAGCAAGGTTATTACACATTTGTGAAAACAGTCTGATTTCCTGCATTGCTTGCTGAATTTGAACTCACCGCACCCCACTTCTGACTATACTTGACTGGAGCTGTTGATTGGAAAACAAGTGGGACCTGCCCCTCCTATGCTAAGGGACTTGCTCCAGAAGCTGTTATCACCCAACAAGCCTTGATGACGTTCGGGCAGGCTTTTTGTGCGGTGTGGGCTGCTCCCTTGGTACAGCCCCCATTCACAGTACAGGTGAAAGGCACCCCCATTCTTTTTTTTTTTTTAAAGATTTTATTTTTATTTATTTGACAGAGAGAGATCACAAGTAGACAGAGAGGCAGGCAGAGAGAGAGAGAGGGAAGCAGGCTCCCCACCGAGCAGAGAGCCCAATGCGGGACTCGATCCCAGGACCCTGAGATCATGACCTGAGCCGAAGGCAGCAGCTTAAACCACTGAGCCACCCAGGCGCCCCGCACCCCCATTCTTATCCCCACATGCACACACGGAACTTCAGGTCTTCCCCAGCACTGTACTCTGCTTCTGTTTCTAATGCAGGGATATCAGATTCCAAGGCAGGCTCCCCAAGGCATTCCAGAAGTCTTCAGGCTAGCACTTCTTAAACTTTTTTAGTGGCAAGGGGGACCCCATTTTGTCAGGCTGCCAAAAACCATGAATCCCTCCTCAGAACAAGGTTTTTAAAAGCATAAAATAGGGGGCGCCTGGGTGGCTCAGTGGATTAAGCCGCTGCCTTCGGCTCAGGTCATGATCTCAGGGTCCTGGGATCGAGCCCCGCATCAGGCTCTCTGCTCCACAGGGAGCCTGCTTCCTCCTCTCTCTCTGCCTGCCTCTCTGCCTGCTTGTGATCTCTCTCTCCGTCAAATAAATAAATAAAATCTTTAAAAAAAAAAATTAAAAAAAAAAAAAAGCATAAAATAGGGGCTCCTGGGTGGCTCAGTGGGTTAAGCCTCTGCCTTCGGCTCAGGTCATGATCTCAGGATCCTGGGATCGAGCCCCGTATCGGGCTCTCTGCTCAGCAGGGAGCCTGCTTCCCCCCTCTCCCTCTGTCTGCCTCTCTGCCTACCTGTGATATCTCTCTCTGTCAAATAAATAAATAAAATCTTTAAAAAAAAACCATAAAATACATGGGATTGCAAATGAAACCAATTATTTTGAAATACAGTTAACAAAATGTTAAAAAAAATTGTGTTGTAGCAATATATATACTTTAAAAATTTTTTATGCTTTTTTTAAAGGAAGTTTTCTTTTTTTTAAAGATTTATTTATTTATTTTTCAGAGAGAGAGAGAGAGAGCACGCAAGCAAAGCAGGTGGGGGGGGGGAAGCAGGCAGAGGGAAAAGCAGGCTTCCCCCAGAGCAGGGAGCCAGATGTGGGACCCCAGCCCAAGGCAGACAACTTAACCAACTGAGCCACCCAGGTGTCCCAATATATATACTTTTTAATTGGCCTATTGCATAACAAGATCTAGTGGAGGGTCTATTTAATAACTACTGTAATTGATGATATTGTAACAACTATGCTGTGATGTAAAAAACAAAACAAAACAAAAAAACCCCACCAAAACCCAAAACCTATGGGTTCTACTGGAGACTAAGTCCTAGATACATATCCTACTGCCACTGTGGTGCCACTTCCATTTATAATGGAAGGAAATGCTAAATGTCAGAGGTTAATGAAAACAAAAAAGTAAAATTTTTTTGTCACCCCAATATCACAGTAATCCTGTCTGTCTCTGCTGCTGAAGAACCCCGCCAATAAAGTTGCCCCGGAGGTCAACACTGTGCTGGAGGCCCCACCCCAAGCTCTGGAGGCAGGAGCCTTTAGGCCACCCACACAGAGCTCAGAGCTGCCTCTTGGCTAGTCCTGGGAATTTGGGGGCAGGTTCCTAGGTACCACCTTACACACCCACCCTTTCCTGTTGAGGGGCTGCTTCTCCGCTTCAGAGCACTTAGAAAATTAAATTGCTTACACCAGGGTGACTTGTCCCAAAACCTCTCCTTTTCACCGGGCATATCCCGGGGTGCTCTGGGTTAAGGCTGAGCTTCAGTTTTCTAATCTGCGAGTTGTTATGCAGATTGTTATGAGGGCTAAATGGGCTATAAAATAAGCTATATAAATTGTATAGCACTTATCCAAGTTTGCGCTATTATTTTTGACGGTTAGTTCTTTGAGGGCCGAAAACAATCCACGCAGCTCCCTTCCCCAAGTATCCGGCGAGTGTTAAGCACTCCAGAAGCACTCGTGGACTGAATGAATGAAGTGAGCATTTGCACGTGAGCTCCGTCGGAGAGAATCCGCTGCTTATGGCGGTCGGGGCCGGTGCATCATAGCACTTCTTGCTTAACAGGTAGTGAACGCCTTTCTGGCTCCGCACGGAACGGCAACCACAATTCCAGGGCTTCTTTCCCGGAGGACGCCCGGGATGGAGCTGCGGGGCCGGGAGCTCGCCTCCCCCCAGTACCCAGGTGTCCCACGCCGGCTTTCGGGCCAGGTAGGCGGTGGCGGGAGAGGCGTGGGGGGGGGGGCGCGGGGAGGGGCAGTACCGGGACCCGGAGCAGCCAGGCCGGCCGGGAAGGTGCAGGCAGCCGGGCCGGTCGGCGGGCGAGCGAGGAGGGGCCAGAGGGGTGGGGAGGGGCGGGGCCGGCGTCCTCGTCACTTGATAAAACGCCTGCGAGTCTCCAGAGAACAACGGGCTCATTCAGCGGTCTGGAGCTGCCCGTGAGGGGGAGCGGCGGGGCGGCTAGCGCGACTCTTCCCGGGGGTGGGGCCGGCGCGGTGGCCAGAGGAGACGAAGGTGGCTGCGGCGGCGGCAGCAGCAGCAGCAGCAGCAGCAGCAGCAGCCGCCCCAGCAGCCAGGCAGCCTCGAACCCGGCCGCGAGCGCAGGGCTGCAGCCGCGGCTCCCGCTCCCCCTCCCGGTGCGCCCGTCCATGGCGGCCACGGGGCAGCTGTGGCTGCTCTACCTGTCGGCGGGGCTCCTGCCTCGGCTCGGCGCCGCCTTCAACTTGGACACCCGCGAGGACAATGTAATCCGGAAAACGGGGGACCCCGGGAGCCTCTTCGGCTTCTCGCTGGCCATGCACTGGCAGCAGCAGCCCGAGGACAGGCGGCTGTAAGTTCCCCGACTTCCCACCCCCGCCGCGGCGCCGGCCCGCGCGCTAGCAGGGGCGAGGGCGCGCCGCGTTCCCGCCCGCGGGCCCTGCCCGTGCGGCTGCCCCGCCCGGGACTCCGCGGGCACCCGGGGAAGCACGCCAGCAGCCCAGCCGGTCGCGGCGCCTCCCCCCATTCAGCCCTAGAAAGCCGGGGACCCCGGGACCGAGCCCCGCGGACTGCGGCCCCGGTGCCAGGCCAGGCTGTTCTTGGCCACGGGAGAGTTTACTTTTTTTTTTTTTTTCCTCTTTCTTTTTAAACAAAGTGTTTTCCGGCGGTCCTTTCCTTCGGGCATGTTTGCTGGGAACCCGGCAGGTGGCACGCTTTGCTGAGCTTCACGTGTGTGTTTGGAGCGGAGGCGGGGGGGTTGACCCAGGGTGTAGGGTCGCCGTGTCGCCGCTGTGGGCTTGCTGGGAGCGTTGTTCCGGAAGATCCAGGCCTCTCCCAACTTAACGCAACACCCGGCTTCCCCGCAGACTAGGGAGCCCCGCAGAACTTGGAAAGCCACTTTTCATCCTGTCCTGCGTGGCTTTCCCTGCACGGCGGGCGCTCCTGTGGGAGCTACTCTAACATACCCCCTCCCCTCCTTTTGAAAGATGGAATTGACCAAGCACCTGTTCGCATGACTAGATCAGCTGAGAAAAACAAGATCGTATGAGTGGTGTGCCCCGTCCCCCGCCCAGGCGCTGAAGCGCCCGGCTGTACCCAAAGACCCTTTGGGCCCCTGCATTGCGCAGGCCCAAGCCGAAGGGTTAAAGCAAAATATCAGATCTGGGCTGGGGCTTTGCAAACACAGTTTAGAAGATCACTACCTCCCCACCGCCCGCCCCGCCCATAGTATAGCGGTGTTCCTCCCGCGAGAAAGTGGAGACTGGCACCGCTCACCTTCTCTTTTTCTCTTAGACAGTGCTTGGTTCCCACATGATCTAACTCTGTAGGCTGGAGAGGGTTTGGGAGTCTTCATCTCGATCTGTACTACTGAAAAATAAACTCGCCGAGGTTCCCTCCTCCCCTAATGCTTTTAGTTGAACCAAGGTCCTTCCAGGACCAACAGACCAGAGAAAGCAAAGTGCAGCCACAGAAAGAGAGGACTTTGTGTTTATGAGGGTGGAATGGGACATTAGAGCTGGAGGAAACCTCTTGATTTCTGCAATTAACAACTTTGGAGCTGGTGAATCTTAACGTCAGATTTTTCTGCTAACACCTGGTGGTGAAGCAAAGATATTTATTGGGGGTGGGGAGGCTGAGGGCTGGTGGTCTGCAGGGCTGGCCCGTTGCTTATACTCCGCCTTCTCTCAGAAATAATTGTTAAGCTGTAAATCTGAAATGAGAGGTGGTTTCTGTGACCTCAGTTAATGGATGACGTTTGGTGTCTCTGAATCCTTAGGGTGTGTAATGTGCATCCGCCCGCACGGTGCATTTGAACTGCTTAGTGCAGCCCTGGTTGTGGGCTGACAGAGGGGACACCTTCAGCCTGATATTCTTGTGCACCTGATGCCCGCTGACGGTCCTTGAAATACTTGTTCAAGCCAGCGTTGTGAAGGGGGTGTATTGGGCCAAGAAAATATCTTTGGGATGGAGACTTAGAAAATGTGAGGCTAGCCAGGAATCTCTGTCACTGAGCAGCATGCTTGCTGAAACTTGTTATTGCTGTTACTGCTGCTCCAAGTGCTCCTGTGGGTAAGAATAAGCCTGCCATTGGCGTCTGCCGCCTTCTAGAAAGGCTCTGCTTGGAGGGAGTGACTGATCAGACCCAGGAGTGTATCTTTCCCTTGAGCTTGGAGTGTGGCAATAACCACACTGCTGGGGGGTGTGGTTTATGTTAAATCCTGTCCCCTCCTTCTCTTCTTTTGGTAAAGTGTTCCAGCTTCAGCAGCAGCTTTGGGCCTCCCAGGAGAACCAGCACACACAGGCCATAATCACATCAGTTGTCACCTTTGTCTGTAACTGATGTGGGTGCAAATAACAGCCAGTGCGGTTGAGACCCCACAACTTCTGGTCCAGCGTCCTAAACTCTTGCACTCTGTGGAAAAGTTCAGTGGGGAACTGATTGGGCGGGGAAGGGAGAGAGAGACATGACTTGAGCTCAAATTCCTTCTGGGCTGTGGAGCAGCTGTTAATTTATTTTAAGCCTTAGTTTCTTTATCCGTAAAATGGAGGTATTTACTAAGGTTGTTGTGAGGAGTAAGAGACCGCACATACAATGCTTAATTCCTGCCTGGTGTGGGGACTTGCTGACTAAGCACTGGGGGTTAGCGGTGATGCATTGAGAAGCACTAATTGAATTCCTACTGTGTGCCAGCTACTGGACAGGTGCTAACCATTCACATTCTGACTGCCAAAGAGCAAAGCCAAAGTTTATTGTAGGTGGGGTAACCGATAATTTAAACTCTTAGTCACATTTATGAAACTCATATTCAAAGCAGTCTAACTTTAACTGATTTTAATTAGACTGATAAAGTAAATTTGCTGAACAAGAGACTTTATTGAAGCAGGAGAAGTGAAGATGTGGAAATAGCAAATGAATGCCTATTATAGAAACTGCCGTAGATTTTTGTGGGTTAAGTTTTCTACAGTGCTATTTAAATATTTAATACCACTTTGAACTCTAGTGAAGATTTTAGAACAGAATAATGTATCTGAGAGCCTCAGAACATGTTGGGTGTTTGTAAAACTTTGGGGACTGTAAAACTTCACTCGCGTTTTTAGGCTGTGCCTTAAGGAAGTTTGAGACTCCAAATGATGGTGAGGTAGTTGTCTGAATTACTGAGGTCAGGGTATGCACTCTTGGGGATCTTTTCATTTCCCTTAGATAGTTAAGGTTAAGTTACCCCTTCCAAGAAGACTGTGTGGGATGACATCTGTGGGTATGTCCCTTCTGTGACTCTTAACTGTTCTGGGAAGAGATGGATCTATGTTTGACTATAAGGCAGAACCTGGAAGAAAGAAATCTGTAAGATATTCTTATAGAGCAATTCTGGTTTTCCCCAGTCCCTTATCTTCTGAAACTTTCTGATCATCATCTTCCAGAGGCTCTCTGGGCCCATTGTCCCTTCTTTTTCTTCTTCTTCTTCTTTTTTTTTTTTTTTTTTTTTAAGATTTTATATATTTATTCAAGAGAGAGCATGTGTACACTTAGGGGGAGGGAGAAGAACAAGCAGACTCCACGCTGAGCACAGAGCTTGACATGGGGGCTGGATCCACGACCCTGAGATCATGACCTGGGTGGGAATGAAGAGTTGGACACTCAACCGACTGAGCTACCCAGGTAACCTACTCCCTCAGCCATTGTCCCTTCTATTCTGACTCTGATGTTTGCTTTCGATTTTTCTCAGACTTGTGATACTTCCGTCTTTAAAATCATTAACTAGTCATCTAGTCATAAAAGTCATCTAGTCCGACTGGCTCTCTTTATAGATGAAGAAACTAAAGTTGAAACTTAGGAAATGTCTGAAGTCTCACAAGTGCTTCAGCAGAATCTTAATAGAATCTAGATTTGAGGGGCGCCTGGATGGCTCAGTGGGTTGGGCTGCTGCCTTCGGCTCAGGTCATGATCTCAGGGTCCTGGGATGGAGTCCCGCATCGGGCTCTCTGCTCGGCGGCGAGCCTGCTTCCCTCTCTCTCTCTCTGCCTGCCTCTCTGTCTGCTTGTGATCTCTCTCTCTGTCAAATAAATAAATCTTAAAAAAAAAAAAAAAAGAATCTAGATTTGAATTGGTATTTCTGACTTGTGCTCATGCCATCTCCTGAAGGAAATGTCAGAAATGTCTTTCAGACCTGGAGAAATTGGCCAGTATCTGAATTTTTGGAAATGTACCATGTTATGTTGATTTATTAAACTACTTCCCGTATGAATCAGGGCTGTCTATTTAAATATCTATGCCTGGATTCTTCCAGTTGACCCTTATTCCAGCTGGCTTTGGATCAGATTTGGGTCCTTCTTTGTCTCTTACTCCCTCCCCTTCTGAAAAAAGCCCAGTGAGGGGTGAGTGGAGCTAGCCAGGGATGAGAGCTGTGTCCAAATGTGGACCTAAGCACTGCTCCCTTACATTCATTCACAGTGCCATGTGACCCAGGGCCAGTGTCCAGGGACTGTGCTCAGTCACCTTGAGTCCTGAGAGTGGAGAAAGTGCCAAAGTGGACAGGGAAACTTAGGGAAGGTCATAGGACTCTGCAAGAAAAGGAAATAGAAAAGTTTAATTTTAACACAGGCTGGTATGAGACCATCTAAGTAATGCCTTAGGGTTTGAAAGAATGGATCAGGATACTCATGGTATGAATAATTTGTCAGAAAAGTCAGGTTAAATGCTCATGGAAGAGTCTCTGTGATTGTAAAGAAGCAGTTAGCATGTTGTTCTTAGTTGTATAGTCCTCTATTTTAGCATAACAATAACATCAAGATTTAGTTTAAGCTTTGGCAACCATGTAGAACTTGAACTATGGTGCCTGGTTACCCTGCGACGTTGGCGCGACATAGTACTGTGGACAGAGCTGGCCAGTGAATTAGTTGGCACTTTCAAGAGGGAGAGTGGAGACATAATAGAAAATACCATTGTGTGCTTAGATGACCAGGTCAGTTTTGTGTGGAACACTGAGCGGTTCTCGGTCCGCCCATCTTAAGAAAGAATGCGATCAGTACCTCAAGAGCCAGTTTAAATTTCTCCATGAAAGTCTGAGCCCACCCTACACTATAGCATTTATTTATTTTTTTTTAAAGATTTTATTTATTTATTTGACAGACAGAGATCACAAGTAGGCAGAGAGGCAGGCAGATAGAGAGGGGGAAGCAGGCTCCCTGCTGAGCAGAGAGCCCGATGCGGGACTCGATCCCAGGACCCTGGGATCATGACCTGAGCCGAAGGCAGAGGCTTTAACCCACTGAGCCACCCAGGTGCCCCTAGCATTTATTTTTCCTTTGAATATCTGTAGCACTTAGTATCCGATGTCTGTCAGTTCTGATGGCTTCGTGTTTAACTGTTATCTACGATTTTCAGAGGATGAACCAACCTTTCCCAACTGGGTTATAGGTAGGTTGAAAGCAGTGGTTTTACATTCATTTCTTTGCCTGATGGCACCTAGCATATGCCTTGCAGATACGGTGGAGTCCTATCATCATACATTCAATTTAACTTGTGAAATCAGCTCTTTCAGCTCAGGGGAGAGAGAGCAAGAAATCCCTTGATTTAACCCTTCCCCATTCCCTGCTCAAAGGAGCCCTTGGACTCTGCTGCCCCCAGGGAAAGGGAAGCTACCGGCATAATGCAAATAGACACCCAAGATGATAATTCTTGGTTTTTGAGTTGAGAGGACACCTGTCCCAACTCAGGGATTTTCCTGAGTGATTTTAAATTATATTTGATTTTTGCCTTAAAGGCCAACTTGAGAGCTCGACCTCAGAAATACAGGTTGACCTGCCCTGCAGTGGGTGCTCAGCATTTGTTGGTTGTTAAAATGAGACGAAATGGAGAGGCTGGCTGTAGGGCAAGACGCTGAAAGCTCTGGACCAGGGCATGTGGGGGTCACATGAGAGTAAGCACGTGGGGGTACTTGGGAATTGATGGCTAAAGCTTCAGTTATTCAAGGCTAGCAAGGGACTCTTGAATGTGTGTGTCTCTCAGGGGAGCGGTGGGGAAGCTTTTGGGCTCCTCCGTTGAGAGAGTGGTGATCTGGTTGGACCTTGTCAGAACCAGAGTTCTGCCGGCTTCTTGGGAGGGTGGCGAAGACTCAGCCCTACAGTAATGGGCACCAGGGCCAGCCCCAACCATTTCTTACCCTTTGTGTTTGTTAGATAAATGTGCAAACCAGGGCTGTAAGCAGTGAAGTGGCCATGGCACATTGCTGGGCAAGTTGGTTCTCGGTCTACATCTTCCATGCTTCCTGGACTGTGCAGCATGTGGTTTCTCTTGTTGGGTTTGATTATGATCGTGGTTACGTGTACATCCTTCTTTCCATTCTACAGTGATCCTGTTTGGAAAGTACATCTCCAAGGAACTATGCCTTATAGCCCCTTGGTAGCTGCCAAACAGTGGGTGATACTAGTCGGGGTTCAGTATGTAGAGATCAGTGGGCAGGCAGATACGGGCATGGTGAGGGGCTGGGTGGGCAGTGACTTTGTGCATGGGTACCCCTGGAGGGTGAACTGTGAAGTAATAGGGGCAGAGTTAACGAGGAATACCAACTTCCTGGTTTCCAGATCTTCTCAGAGCTCTATGACTTCGGAAATATCCTTATACCTTATCCCTGGGAGACTGGGTAATTTGTACTCTACCCAGGGCAGGGTTGATGATGATTTATTGTCCTGGTTCTTTGTTTGGCATTAATGTACAGTAGGAAGGCTGGGTCTGTTTGTGCAAAGCTGGCTCTGATTGTTCCCAGTGAAGCTGTCTGAGGTTGAAGACGCACGGACAAAGTGTGGAAGTAGTATGTTCTAGCAGGTTTTTGTTTGTTAAACTGGCACTTGGAATTGGAAACAGTGATTCCTTGGAAATAAATCAAGAGCCTAATTGTTAATTAGCCCCAAACTGGGACAGGTAGATTGGCTCTTCACCAGTGTGGGTCCCTGTTAGCCTAATAACAGGGTGGAATGATCACCATTTCCTCTGTTGCTGTCTGGCTTTTCTGTTTAGGTAAACAAGGCAAGAGGTTCCAAATCCGTTTATTCCGGAGTTGGTGTGCTTGTAGAATGACTTCTTTCACGGGCTACAGTGTCGCCTCAGATTCTCCCCACAGCTCCCTCCATCCCTCTGTCCCTCCACCCCCACACACATGTGCTGGATTCCAGCATTGGAGTCTGCTGTCACTTCACCTAATCCCAGATTGGCAGAAAGACTTGAAAAACTTTGAAGACTCTGAAACCAATGAACTGACCAAGAGGGTCGTTCTGAATTAGGGGAAAGTGTCACTAAAGCAAGTGCAGAAGGCAAAAGCAAGTGACACGGAGCCACGGACATCCGCTCGCAAGTTTATTTGCTAAGCGGCTACATCTATTTTGCATGTCACACAATCCGAAGATTCCTATTTTTGAAGAGCCACTTCAGATATAGTAAAAGAAAACCTTTTAACGAAATATGCTTTCTAAGCCTGAAAGTATAGAAATAAAAAATAAACTTTGGAATGGTATCAAAGGGGCACATTGGTTAGCGATACGAAGAATAAACAGAACAGAGTAATGCCTGTTTCCCCGGGGCTGTGTTTGCTTTGTATGGTGATATCAATGTCACTATAGTTTCTTCATTTTATAAAGGATATTGATTCGTACTGAGGTTAAGTGTGGGTGTTAGGGGAAGTGTACAGATGATAAACATTTCAGAGCCATAAGAGTAGGATGTCACTGAACTGTAGGTCTCCTGAGCCAAAAACCCTCTTGTCCTGGCAGAATTAGAGCCCTTCTCTTTAGGATATATTGCCATCGGTCAGGTGGTCACAGTCTTCTGTGGTCCTGATAAAGCCACGTATTCTAAAGTTAGCAGGAGGATCCTCAGCAAGGATGCGGTGTGGGAGGGTTGTTCCTGATGTGAACCGACCACTCGACGGCAGTAGGAATTTGAAGTCCTGTCTCTGTTTCAGCTCTTCCTGGGTCGTCTTTCCACGGACTCATCTGTCAGACCATGGCCCGACGCCCCTCCAACTGGCAGTGTAGGACTGTCTCTTGAGAACAAGGGTATTTTGAAGTGAAATGGAAATGTTTAGAATCCCGCAAGAGTTTGGTGAGATTGGAGATGCAAAGTATTGAAAAAACAGTTGGCTAAGACTCAAGGAATCCCGCTTTACTGTGAAACAAAGAAACCTAAGAGTTTTCAAACAAGGAAAAGCTTAAAGAGACTCGGACATGATCAGATGGCTATGCGGAGACATCTTTCTAGGAATACGGCACTTGTGTCTGAGGCCTCCTGGCTGCTTGTGAGACCTGGCCCAGGTGCCAACTTAGGATACTTAGCAAAAGTCGAGAGCTGGCTTTATGATCTGGGTGATGAAAAGGCCTCACGTGAACCCACAAGTGCAAGAAAAGTTGGGTTTGGACACTGTTGGGCCTTCTAGATGCCCAAGGATAGAGAACCTAGAGAAGATGTGTATGAAGCTCAAGGGAGGGTTTCAGGGACCAGCTGGAAATGTGTTTTAATGTTCAGGGCATGATAAAGTCCTATCAGATGCCATATCCCATCTGCCAGTTTAGAAAGAAAAAGTATTTTCCATATCTTCTATTTAGAAAGGGTTTGGGGCTGCTACAGAGATGAACTGAGGGCATGGGCATGTGGAGAGGCATCCTGGGGCCCCTGCTCAGGATGATCCCAGGAGGTGGGGGCTGCAAAGTGGGAATCCCCCAAGTTCAGCAGCACCGCCAGCCATGGCCATCTGAGAAGCTTTTTCACTGTCCTAGGGTAAGAAATGGATCTTTGGTAAGCTCATTTGTTTCTGTGTGCACATTTATACGTAAATGTGCATTTTATATTTCAACATAAAAGAAAGTAGGGGTTTTTATCCTTACTTGAACATGAGGAACAAATAAAAATTTAGAGGGGAATGTGCTCTGGACTTCCAGAGAAGCCATAATCAACTTTTTTTTTTTTTTTAAAGATTTATTTATTTGACAGATAGAGATTACAAGTAGGCAAGTAGGCAGAGAGGCAGGCAGAGAGAGAGAGAGAGAGAGAGAGGAGGAAGCAGGCTCCCAGCCAAGCAGAGAGCCTGATGTGGGGCTCGATCCCAGGACCCTGGGATCATGACCTGAGCCGAAGGCAGAGGCTTTAACCCGCTGAGCCACCCAGGCGCCCCAACTTTTTTTTTTAATAGAAATTATAAGTTCAACAGATATTCACTGAGCATTTACTATGTACTAGGTACTCTTCTGGTGCTAGAGATATGGAAGCAAACTAAAGTCACTGTTTACTTCTGTTGGGGGAGAAACAAAATAAATAGGGGTATTACGTTAGGAGGTAGTGAGTGACACAGAGGAAAAGAAAGTGGAGACAGGTACTGCGGAGTGATCAGCAGTGGGTCAGCCAGGGAAGACTTCACTGAAAAGACAAAGCTGTAGGCCATGTCAGTATTGGGGGGAAGAGTGTTTTCGGCAGCAGGAGTGTTAGGTTTGAAATGTCTGGACATCCCAGTGGAGGTGCTGCATAGGCAGTTGAATGAGAGTCTGAAGTTCAGCAGGGGGAGGTCTGGGCAGGAGATACAAATAGTGGAGTCCTGGGCCTCTAGGTTGTATTTCCGGTGGAGGACTGGATGCTGAATGAGGTCATGAAGGAAGCAGGGGTAGATACTGTGGGTAAAGCTGTAGGGGACTCCCCAGGCAGAGGTTAGGGAGAGGAGGGCCATGGCCAGTAAGTGGGAGAACTAGGTGTGCTAACCTGGAAGCCACGTGATGAAGGCAGTGATCCATGAGTTGTGTTAGCGACCTGAGAGCTGATCACTGGGATAGCTGTGTGGAGACCAGCAGCAGCCTGAGCAGAGCACCCATTGGGGGGGCGCTGGGATCAGTGCCTGGTTGGAAAGATGGGTAAGAAGAGAAGAGGAATTGGAGACCAAAAAAAAGGAACTCAGGAGGCAACATCATTATTATTGTTTATGATGAAAGCAAGTTACAGGAGCTGTAACTCACCAGCGTGAGGATGATTCAGTAGAGAAGGCAAAGTGAGCACAGGAGAGGAGAGAGTTGCGGGTGTGCCGTGTGCGGGTGGGTGAGCGGGGTGGACCTGCGGAGGGGTCAGCCTCCTCACTGGAGCACAGGGGGCTCATCTCCCCACAGAGTAGGGGGACACAGGTGCGGGTAGCTGGGTGCTTGTCCCGGTGGGAGGTTGTGGGAGGTTTTTCCTGGTTGCTTCTCAACTCATCAATAACTGTACTCATTAGCCCTCAGTTCCTCAATAACCTATGTAGAAGTTTGCCTTGTAAGGGTAAGAACTCCATTCTAGAGCTAGAGGAATGTGGGGCTTGAATCTCAGCTTCTTCACATTCTGTGGATTTGACCTTGGGCAAGGTACTTCCCTCCTTGGGAAGGTGGCGGTGCTGACAGTACCTGCCCGAGGGGGTTGTGGAGCAGAAGCCTGGGGAGGAGAAGCACTTAGCCTCGTGCCTGGCACATCCAGTTGACCACAACCTTTACTGTTGTGCGCCCCTTAAAACAGGAGTCGAGTTTCCTCCCCGAACCCGGAGCTTTTGTAGCTATCTTGTCTTAAAAGTCTGGTGGCGAGGAGGCCCTCCTCTCTGAGGATTAGGTCACAGGTGCTGCCCCATGGTCAAGGGGGCTACAGCCAGACTTAGGGGCAGTTCATAGGCCGTGGACAACTACAGTATCGTCTTGAAGAGAAGAAGGGGAAACACGGGACTTGAAAGAAGAAAGACAAAACGGCAACACATCAAAACCCTTTAACCACCTCGAGTTCCTTATACCATATTGGAGATGCAGAAGACCACAGCTTTCTATACTGTTAAATTCTTACAAGGCTCACATTAGGTGTCGAGTGACCATTGCCCGCATGGGAGCATATGCAGCTCCAGAGTCCGGTCCCGTCTAGGATGGCATGGCGTCTGTCACTCCCACTCCCTGCCCTCCCACTATAGACACCAGGACATTGACAGGTAGACGTGTGCTGTGTAGGGCAGAATTGAGTCAGGAACATGCCAGGGGGGCTGCAGCCTGACTTCCTGTTCCTGGGGCCTGGTTGCTTGTCTTTGTCATCCTGGTCAACGTTATCTAGTGTATCATGGGGTGTAGGGAGTCAAAATGAGGCATGGTCTTGTGGAATTGTCAGGAATGTGGAAGACCGGGCCAAATAGCCCTTCGGGTTCTAAAACACTAGCGGTTTTCAGTCTGTTCTTTCAAGATAAGTGGTAGAGGCTAACAAGGTAGTTTGAGAGAAATGTGAATCTGAAAGGAAAAAGAATATCTCTGAAATTATGCAAGAGGGTGACTCATCAGGACCTTAGCATCCATGGCCCTGGGGGTGCCACAAATTAATCACAGCACATCTCCCTGAGGCGGCATGGTGGGGAATTATTTTTTTTAAGTTATCCCCTTGTAGTGCAGAATGGAAAATGTGTAATTTTTTAATATAAAACATGAGGCTTTAAAGAGAATGCAAATTTCTGGTGGGCTTGGGCTATGTCCCCTGTACATGTTTACCTCCCTCTGTCACTCAGTGCTTTCGTGGAAATGACTGAGAAGCACTGACCAGCCCAAACTCTTCTCCTCAGAGGGACAGCTAAGACCTCGAACAGTCAAGTGACACTTGGGTAGTACACACGTGGGTCCTGAAACACAGCTGCCCGGTGCCCAGTACAGCTGATGCTATGCCCATCCACTCCTACCTTTTGGTGAAATAGCCCATTCTTGGCATTAATCCTGTGCTACATCATCTTGCACTTGACAGAACAGGGTCTTACATTTTTAAATGTCCCCGTGGAGTAGTGATAGCAAATATACAGCCACGACTGCCCTTTCCCTTGCTGGCTGGGGACACTCCAAACGACCATAGCAATTTTTCCAGCCAAGTCCCAGAATTCTCCAGATCAGCAGAGGTTAGCCTCCACTGATGAATGAGGGTCTGCACCTAAGACGACACCTGTTTGCTTACTTGGTCTGGCCAAATCCCCTGCTGTGGAAGGCACTCTATAAATGTCTGCCTGATGGGGATTATCCCATCTGGTCTGAGAGCTTCTCAAGAGCAAGGCTGACAGCTTGTCCATCTTTGGTTCAAACTTAATAGAGATGAGTACCCAGTGGTACTGGTTGAGCAATTTGAGTTGATTTAATTTTCCAGGTACATTAAAGACTTCCAGAGGACAGGAAGTAGGAGGACCATTTTTTTTAGGATGATCCTTTACACCATGTTTCTTTCTTTTTTTTTTTTAAGTTGTGGTAAAATATGTAGAACATAAAATTTACCATCGTAACCATTTTTAGGTGTCCAGTTCTGGAGTGTTAAATACATTCACATGATTGTGACTACTTTGGTCCTCCTTGAACTTGTTTTGGAGGGTCCAGAAATCAGAATGTCCATGTTAACGAGGCCCTAAAATATTGATAACTAAACTTAAAAGAACTAAATTGAGAATTGTGCTATGTCCTATCAGGTGATAGGTGATAATGCGGATCGCTGGCAACAGAATTAAAAGTTGAACACATTTACGGCAGAAGTTCAAAGTCCTTTCTCCCAGTGCAGCCTGGGCTTTCTGCTTTGGGAAATGACTGGTCCTGGTTGGGTCTAGCAGCTGCGCAGCTGGCTACACGTGTGGAACCCCCGGGTTCCTCAACACCTGTCCTTGACAAGCCACAGTTCTTGTCTCTAGTTTCTAACGGAGTGAAAGAGAATCACAGCAGATGCGATGCCTGGCCATAGTCGGTTTCTCACTTTCATTTTGCTGCTCTTCCTATCAGACTCAGCAGCTTTAGAAGGAACCCTCCATCTCAGTGGCCGCAGAGGTCAGGCTGGAGCTGAGGTTTGGTGGACAGTGGCACGTTTAGGGCTGAAGTTTGAAAGGCAGTGCATATGCATTCAGGGAACGTCTGATTAGACTAACAGCTGTCCCTAGTAGTAAGGTATCTTTAGCTTGTCTTGCACATTCTTTCCTTGTTGGTACCTCCCACCCCACACCCAGCCTTCCTTTAGAGCCTCGTTCATCTGTTACCTCTGAGCAGCTTTATTTTCTTTCTTGGTTCCTCATCTCTTTGATTTTCTAGTGATTAATTTCTCTCTTGCCTGGATTCAGTTTAGTTTAATAGACTCTTTTTATTTTTACTAATGTATTTATCATGGAATTTCTCTTTCTTTCTTTTTTTTTTTTTTTTTAATTTATTTTAGAGAGAGAGCCAGGAAGAGACAGAGGGAGAGGTAGAAGAGGTAGGAGAAAGGATCTCAAGCAGACTCTGCATGGAGCCCGGAACCCTATGCATGGCTAGATCTCATGACCCTGAGATCACGACCTGAGCTGAAACCAAGAGTCGGGCACTTTACCGACCATGCTGCCCAGGTGCCCCCTATCCGTATCATGGAATTTCTAATAAACTGTTAGGGAGCTGTGAGAAACTCACTGATGATTCTGAATTTTGGGCCCCCTGAAGGCAGGGATTTGGGTCCAATTTATCTGTGCTTGCCCAGGACTTTAATGTGGAGCCTGGCACATGTCATTCCTCAAAAAATACAAAAAGTGCTGTTTTAAAAGAAATCTAGGCCATGTGTAAGTCATAGGTGTTTCATCTGCACGGAGAGAGTGGGTGTATTCTAGTAATATCAACACTAATGCTTTTGTGGGTTTCTTTACCACTGGAACTATTTATCACCTACTGAAGCTGGGAAGGAACCCAGGAAATGTTCTAGGAAGACAGACCATCTCCCTTATTATGTGGATCAAGAAATGGAGGCCTAGGTTTTGTTGTAGGTCCTGCAGCCACCCGATGCAGCCGCACCTACACCCTGGTCCCCCCTCACTTCCTGTACTTGAACCCTTGGCCTCTACCTCCACTGCCAAGCAGGGGTTGGTCCCAAGCAGGGGTTAGTGCCGCTGTTTTTATACGCTGTCCACAGACGCTTAAGCAGATATGTTCCTGTCTCACTAAGCTGCTTTGAAAAAGAGAGCTCTCTTTTCTCTCGTGGAAAAGAGCTGCCCTCCGGAGTTCCCAAGATAAGCATTTCTTTAGAAGGAGGAACCGGGCCTGGATTTGCCTTTGACCACACATGGAGAAGCAATTGCTGTTCCCCAGATGGATCCCTACCCCCTCTGGCTTGTTCCTGGACAAGGAGTCCTAGGTCGCTTCACTCCTCTCATTCATGCTGTAGATGAGATGAAAGGTGAGGTGCCTGACTCAGCCCGTGACTCACCCCTGCTCCGCCCTGTAGCAAGTGGGTGCCGCGGAGTGGGTGGGGTCGCGCCCGTGGCTCAGAAGATAGGACTCTGGCACTGAAAGCCCGGGGCTCTTTCCCAGACGTGCTCACTGCGAGTTAGCTCTGCGTGTGGGGATGCCCTGCAGCTGGACGGATTCACCCCCATCGAAAGCAGGACCTGAGGCGTGCAGATTTTGGGTCGCTGGTCCTCCATAGTGGAGCCGTTCCTCCCAATGCCAGCGGCGCTGTCCTCCCGAGACTTCCTGGGGGCAGGGGCTGGCTCCTCTCTGGAGTCTCGACACCTCGCTCTGGGACTCCCTTGGCCGTGGTGGGAAGCTGGTCTACCCCCTCAGCTCTGTGGATTGCAGCCTCTGCGCCCCCCAGGGGACCTTTACTGTAAAGCCCTCATGGCCAGCCCAGTGCCAGCTGTGCCCGAAGTAGGGCTTGGCTTCTGCTTTACTGGTGTGTCCTCCTGGCACTGGAACGGGCTGAACCCGTCCACGCCGGCTTTTGCTTGCCCGGAGCTGCGTACGTAAAGATGGCACGTGTGAGCTTGCCTCATGTGGTCATGAGGTTTGCTTTTTCCGTGACTTCTGGGCACATCTGTAACACTCAGTGCCCATGACATCACATGCCCTAGGAGAAGAAGACTGACGAATGACAGACCTGTAACTCTGAAACCAGCAATACATTATATGTTAATTAATTGAATAAAAATTTAAACAGTGTTAAAAAAATGCCCCCTCTTAGCCCTGGTCTCCATTTACCCTGTACTTCCGGGGTCAACCGTCTTTTCACCAGTGTAAATCCTTGCACAGGTGCCTGTACATGTCATCAGCAAATACATACATTTTCTTATACATACTGTAGCACGCCATATGTTCTTCTGCACCTTGCTCTTTTTTTTCTCTCTTGGCATGTTTTAGAGCTTATGTGAGGTGTTAAATAGAGAGCTCCCTTAGTATTTTTAACGTCTGCATAGTATTCAGTTTTAATGGTGAACCATGATTAATTTAGCCAGTCTGGATCTTCAAGTGATTTCTCATCGTTTGCTGTTAAAAGCGGAGCTGCAGGGGCGCCTGGGTGGCTCAGTGGGTTAAAGCCTCTGCCTTCGTCTCAGGTCATGATCCCAGGGTCCTGGGATCAGGCCCCGCATTGGGCTCTCTGCTCAGTGGGGAGCCTGCTTCCCCCCCCCTCTCTGCCTATCTCTCTGCCTACTTGTGATCTCTGTCTGTCAAATAAATAAATAAAATCTTAAAAAAAAAAAGCGGAGCTGCAGTGAAGAGCCTGATACCCCCTTTGCTTTCTCTTAAATCGCGGGTCCATTCCCAGGGCCGTGGTTTGCCCCACGTTGTTGGAACGATCCAGGCTGATTCTCGGGGAGTGACTGGCTGCTCTCCATGACTGTCACAAATGATGTCCTACCATCTGATCGGGTCAGAGACCACTGCTTTGCCTGTGGGATTACTGGAATCCCTGCAGCAACTAGATCTGACCATCTCACACTCACGCTGTTGGATTCCTGACAGCTTCAGCATTTGGACCCCACCTGTGCCCATGCTTGTTAAAAAACGTTTGAAGGTGAGAACGGCTGGTTGGAGCGTGTGTGAGCTGAATAGCACCAAGAACTCTCCGCTACTTAGCTGCTACCTCAGGGTCTATGAGGTTTTTTGATGTTCTTTCCTTTGATCCTTCCAACACCCTGTGAGAATATTTAGAACCGAGTCACAGATGACACCCAGCGAATAGGTGTTCTGGCCAGGATTTGAACCCATCAGGTCTTCCAGTCACTACCTTGCTATTTCTGATGACGGTTTTGGCTTGCCAGTCTGTTACGGGGCAGGTAAGAAGGCGTGCATTCTCGGGAAGTCGTAGCTGCTGCAAACACGTACCGTGTTATCCTGATAATGGCAGCTCCAAGCAGGACTGTTGTTCAGCCAGTGAATGGATGCCAATGAGGCAGTCCTTGGGGTTAAGCTATCGAAATACTTGTTTGGGAAAGAGTTTTGCCCCAGTCCCCCTGAGTGTCCCTCAACATGGCCTTGGCCATTCTTTCTATAGGACAGCCCCCTCCCACCTTCCATGTTTCCCCACAATCCAGCAACTAAAGGGGAAGGGCCCCAACACAACAGGGGTCCCTGGGATGCAGCTCCAGCGCTGTGCCACTGTCTGGGATTAGTTGGTTTCCAAGCCATACTGGTCACTAAATATTTTCAGATATCTTTAAATGCAGGAGTGGAGTAATAAACAGTATGACTGTTCAGCAGTGTAGCTTCTGTAAATGTTTTTATGTACATACACCTTTGAAGTTGTATTTTTTTGTTGCTCACAGTATCCTATTTCTAAATTTTTTTTTAAAACCCAACAGGCCTCTTTTGGCTTTGCATTTTGTGTTGTTTTGTTGTAGTTTTGCTGTTGGATATAAAAATCTGGTAGCTGGTTTGAGGTGTCAGGGGACCGGAACTCACTCTCCCTGTTGCTCCCCCCTGTGTAGCCTCAACTTCATACTCCCAGAGGGCAGCATCTGTGTTCTAGGCGGGGCGATCAAGGGGTCAAAGAAGAGTAGAGCCAAAGGCCCACAAGCACACCGTCTTTTAAGGAAGGTTCCTGGAAGCAGCAATGTGATCCTTCATTGTGCCTCCCCTTTAGCAGGACCAAGTTATAGGTCACATCCTGCTGGAAAGGGAGGCTGCAATGAGCCATCTTTATTCAGGGAGGGAGGGGGGCCTTGTGCCTAGGCATTCCATTGACTGTGGAGAAAAGGGAGAACCAGCCCTGGGCCACAGCTCACAGTGTCTGGCACAGCTACTAGACCTGTTATTTCAGTTATCTCCTATAGAAAATAAACTACGTGGGACTAATTTCCTTTTCTAAACATTGAAAAATTTGGATTTCCTAAGCTGTTGGAATAGTAAAATGGATATGGTGACTTACCAGGTGTGTGTGTGTGTGTGTGTGTGTGTGTGTGTGTGTGTGTGTGTTTTAAATATACCTTTTATTTTCTTGGTTTTTAATTAAAAATATGTTACTGAAGAAGATGGAAATTGAAAAGTCACTTTTTACTTTGCAAATGAACTACTTGATAACGGCTTTTAAGAAAGATTTTTTTTTAAGAATTAGCACTTAAACTGTTGATGCTCAGCACACTTGGCATATAAAAACTTGCTTAGTAATAATATACTCAAATTGAAAATTTTAAATATACGTTAATTATCAAATAAACTTTATTCATCTAACCACCTACCTACTATGTGCCGAGCGGCGTGGGAAATCAAAGATGGGAGGCTGGGCTTCCGGTCCAGCTCATACAGCTCCTTAGACTTGGTTCCTTGAAAGGTCAAGTCTCTTGAAGGACAAATGCGATTCTGTTTGGCAGCTGGAAAGTCAGGTATCTGATAATTCAGAAACACAGGAAGTGTTCAAATGGCGCATTTGACAAGGTCAAGCAGCTGCTTTGTAAAACTGAAAGAACTGTTTTGCTTGGAGACCTTTTATTTTCCCTTGCCTTACTGCAGTGGATAACAACATTTTTCATCTAATTCTTTGAGGACTTACTGGTAATGAGTGGCTGGATCAGCTGAAAAGCACTTTCATCTAATGACTTTATTTTTTAATTGAACTGGTTATACCTATACTTTCTAAATTTTTGCTGAAGTGGAATTGTTGGACATTTTAAATACAGTCTATGGCAATTTTACCTTGTTGGACGCTAATTGTATGTTTCCTGTAGGTTATTTAAATCCATATTGTTGGGAGATTGGAAGCCAGTGTTGAACCCAACTCACTCCAAAAATTGGTGCCGGGATGGAACCAGAATTCCTTCTCCACCCCTCCTCCTCCTCCCTTTCGCCGATCTGACCTCTATTGTTGGTATTCCATTTAAGTGGTTGAAATTGGTGCCCTGACTTCACTTTTCCCCCACCCTGATAATGTGGATGTTTCTGAGCTGGAAGACAAGATGAATGTTGTGGATAATAAAAACACTTTGAGCGTTTCTTTATTGCATGGGCTCCCTTGTTTTTGGTCAGAGACACACCTATGGTAAAATGTCCCCAGTCAGGTAAGAACCAGAACCTTCCGGCTCAAATGTCATAGGACTTTCACAGTCACTGAAAACAGGATTTATTTCCAGCATGTTTCTTCAAGGAGACAGGGAGAGAGACTCATAAAATGTTTGGATGGCCAGGACGAGATGACTGGTTTTGTGGGCCACATAAGGGAGGCAGATACTCTTTAGGCCTCGGTGCCATGGAGCTCAAAGTACTTTACAGACCTTAATTATAACTGGCCATGCTCTTGTAAAGTGTAAAGGTAGATAAATGAAAGTGCTTTAGTGATGTTATGCGATGAAGCAGAAAGGAGATTTGGGGTGGGGTGGTTTAGAGCACAGAGTGATCAGAGAGTATGGGGCCCAACTTCTGTTTCATCACTTGGCAGCTGTGTGACACCAGACGAGTTACTTGTCCTCTCTGAACCTGCATCCACATCTGTAAACTAGGTGGTGATAATGGTATCTGCTTCTTCATGAACTCAGAGTGCCTCTTCTATAATAAGACATGATAGCTGCCAGTGCATTCTCAGTAATAGCTTGTTTGCTCTAATTTGCGGGTCGGATATGTGTTTATGTGATTTCTTGGAAGGTCATTAGAAATCTAGTCTTTTGAAAGTGAGACTGCAATTCAGAAGGGAGCGGCAGCCTTTCAATCACCTTTCTGTGGAAACGTGAAAACCCGAGGCAAGGAGGTGAACAGATTTGTTCCACCGTGAATTTTAACTTGTACTTGCCGGACTGGATCAGCCAGTTAGTACAGTTAAATAGGGTTTTGGTTTTCCTTGGCAGCTCTTGCCATCACACACACACACACAGGACCAAATGCCTGCCCTTGAGGAGTTTATAGCCTGATTAAAGCAGGGTGGGGAGAAATCCTCATCTGGGGAAGCTTGCTGAGGGGAGGGTGAAACATGAGTTCAGAGGCTTGAAGGCTGCTTCATGTGTAAAGCCTGGAGCTGAGTTTGGAAATTCTTGGTGAGGAGAGCTCTGGGGGAGCGGGGTAGGCTGGCAAGAAACTCTTGAGGGAAGGCTCCGGGGCCTTTGTGTGCTCGGGAGGTGGGGGCAACTCCTGCTGAATGGCTGGGCGTGGCCCCCAGGTGTGGCAGGCGGGGTGTGGCATGGAGGGAGGGTGCTATCGCTCTGTGTCTGAGCCCCGCTTTCTTTGTCTCTGAGAAGCAGACGCCTGCCTGCCTATGACTGAAACATTTGAATAAAGGTCTATGTGAATAACTTAATAATTACAGCCTCCTATCCACGCAAGCAGTCTCCCCCCTCCTCAGGGCTGCTGCCTCCCCTACTCAGAAGAGCATGGGAATGCGAGAGCAGTATCTACCTGGGGCGGGATGGGGTGGTTTGCCATCGTGAGCATGTCCAATGCTATGTTGGGTACTGCCTCAGCTGTTGTGTTCAGGGAGCAAGGGAGAGCCCCTGCTCCCCTGGACCGGCAGCGTTCTGGAGGAGAGATGGAGAATTGACACACAAAAAAACGGGATATGCAAATCTCAGTGCTGATAAGGACAATGGATATGATGAACCAGGGCAGATGTGGGGGGAACCGAGGGAGAGCTGCATCTGGGATGATCAAGGTAGGGCTTCTCTGAGGTGGTGATGGGTGTTGAGCCACGATGGATGCAAAAGAGCCGGGCAAGAATGTTCTGAGCCTGAGGAAGCAATTGCAGAGACCCTGAGATGGAAGCCAGCTTGGTGTGGTTGAAGGACAAAAATCAGGCCAGTGTTGGGGGAGTGAGTGGGGACAGATGAAGGGCTCTTCCCATAGTGTCCTGTGGAGCACAGCACAATTTGAATTTTGTGCCAGTGGCCGTGGGGGCTGATTGGTGGGGGTGGTAAGCAGAGGACTGGTGTGAGGGGCCTCACAAGGTAGAACAGTGGTTGCTCTGGGGGGAGATGGGGTGGAGTGGAAAAGAGCGGAAAGGGGTAGACCAGTTGAAACGATACTACCCTGGTCCAGCTGTGACCAGACAGTGGGGTGCATAGCAGACACATGGGTCAGAGTGAGATGTGAGGCAGAGCCAGGAGGAGGCACGGGTACCCTGGATATGGGATGGGAGGAGAAAACAAGCCATGGAGAGGGATCCTAGGCGCCTGGCCTGAGCACCAGGGTAGAGAGTATATGTTTACTAAGTGAGAGAGGGAAGGCTTCTGGGGAGCATGGAGGGGAGTGGGCTTGTTTTTGTTTTTTGTTTTTTGTTTTTTTTTTTTTTAATATAAACATATAATGTATTTTTATCCCCAGGGGTACAGGTCTGTGAATCGTCAGGTTTACACACTTCACAGCACTCACCATAGCACATACCCTCTGGGCTTGTGTTTTTGAACATACTGAATGTGAGATGCCTGGCAGGCAATTTGGTATTAGAGTGTGAAGCTTAGGGGAAACATGTGAGCTGAAAGCTGTTTTGAGAGTCCTCTGTTAATGGAAGAAATATCCAGCACGACGATAAGACTACAGTGAGAGACTAGGGGAGCGTCTGAGATCTTATGGAGAAGGAGCAGCCAGTGAATGGGGCATAAGAATCCACGGGCTGGCACAGACTTTGCTGCCCTTTCTTAAGCCGGGCCAGTCTAGTTCCTACTTGGACAGGATTCAAGGGTCAAAATTGAACTAGACATGGCAAGTCACAGAGACTCTCATATCCCTCTCCTCCTAATAAATAAGGGAAGTGAGCCCACAGTTCAAAGCTCTTGTGGGGCAAGACAGTAACGGTCATAGTGAACCTAGTTCCCAACTGTGAAGGATATACAGGGAATAGACACTTTGTGTTAAACCAGGGGGAGAAGAGGTTAAAAGGGGCTCTGTCTGCATGGTACCCTTCTAGAATGATCATTTAAAGCTCTCACAGTGAAGAGGGGCCCCTGGTGCTTAATCTCACTGGTAAGATTGTGAAGGAGTTTGACTTCTGGGGATTCCTCTGGAATGATATAAAGAAATGTGGTTTAGGGGCACCTGAGTGGCTCAGTCGGTTGGATGTCTGACTCTTGGTTTTGGCTCAGGTCGTGATCTCATGGTTTGTGAGACTGAGCCCCGCATCTGGCTGTGCACTCAGTGGGGAGTCTGCTTGAGGATTCTCTTTCTCCCCATCCCCCTACGCCCCAACCTGTGCATGTTCTCTCTCTCAAAAAAAAAAAAAAAAAAATCTTTAAAAAAATGTGATTTAGAATTTGATTAGGTAGTCTGTTTCCTTGACCAGCTTTCTAGGACCTTCTAGTTCCTCTCTCCGGGTGGTTAATTGTTTTAACTGTTTAGGTCTTAAATGCAAGCTGCATCATTAACATTGGGACCTGGGCAGGTCCTCCGTGAACCTTCATTCTTGTTTCCTAAAATTAGGAAATCAAATGAGATCAAGCTGGGCTCCTTGAGCTCCTCCAGGAAACCAGGGCTGGTGGGGGTCGAAGGGCAGTGGCTCTGCCCAAGGGTACCAGGGCTCAGTTCCCGTGTGTGTGGCAGCCAGCACTGGAGGGGGCAGGAGGGGCTGGGCCTCACACAGGGGGTGACACTCCAGTGGAATGAAAATGTCGGGAAGAGCTGGCGACAGGGCAGACGTGCTGCGGGGAATGGACAGCACCGGCAGAGCTTCTGCAGAGCGTGGGAATGTTGGCGAAGAGCTTGGTGGGAAGGGTGCATTCGGAGGGGGAGGGTTGGTCTGCTTGGAGCCTGGGTGGGTGTGGAGGGGGAGGTGACGAGGCTGCAGTGTCACAGGACCAGCTCCAGTGGTGACCTCATACACCGCAGTGCTGCCTTATCTGAGGGGGATCCATTCCCAAGACCTCTTGGGATCTTGGCTGCCTGAGCCTGCGATAGTACCGAACCCTATATATACAATGTGCTTTCCTATTCCTGTTCCTATTCCCTATTCTGCTTACCTGTGAAAAAGCTTCATTTATAAGTTAGGCACAGTAGGAGACTCATAGCAATGGTAAAATTAAACAGTTATAACAATATAGCATAATAAAAGTGGTGAATGTGGTCTCTCTTAAAATAGCGTACTCTGCTCGTCCTTTGTGTGATGTTGTGAGGTGTTTGTTACCTCACGTTTGTGAGCCATGTTCGGCTGCGTGATGAGGTGAAGTGAGGTGAGTGAGGTCAGCACTGGGACACTAGTGACTCTGCGTTAGCCTCCTCCTGACCTTCCGACTAGGGTTGGAAGGAGGATAGCCTGCTTGCGGACCACGACTGACCACGGCTAACCGACGCTACAGAAAGAGAAACCACGTATAAGGGAGACTATTGTATGGGAAGAAGTGATTTTCCTGTATTTTCTCATCTGTAAGCAGCCATGTGGAGAATCCAAAATGGGTTGCGTTAAAGACCTTCAGAAACACTGGGGCTGTGAATTCTGCGTGTTTCAAACCAGAAACCAAGTTCAAGCTTCCATGGACAAGAAATTTTAAAGCTTTCTCTCAACACTTGTCAAATGGGCTCATTTTGGTGTTTGTCCTTTTAGTTGAGGGCATTTATGTTACCTAAAGGTACCTTTTGATACCTTCCAGCCTTTCCAAATGTGGTATGGGCATTTGAGGCAAACTGATCTTAGCTTAAGGTGTTGCTGTTTCTTTTTGAAAGACTGGTTTTCTCCACAAATATATTCGTCAGTAGGAATCGCTGGAATTAGGGCCGCTGACAACTCTTAATAGGTCTAGTTGAGTTGGGGAAGTGGGTCAGCTACGGCGTGGGCCAGAGCACTCGTTTAGTGAGGGTCTTGGGAAGTATTTGCTGAACGAGTGAAGGAATGAACAGATGACTGAGGGGTTGTGCTAGCAAATTGGCAGCCAGCATTTCCATGTCATTTTTCTCAGACTTATAGACAAAACTGTAAGACAATATCCATCAGTACAGTCTCACTTTTACATTTAAAAACTCCCAGTGCAGGGGCACCTGGGTGGCTCAGTGGGGCTGTGGGCTCCCCGTGCAGCAGGGAGGCTGCTTCTCCCTCTCCCTCTCCCTCTGCCCCTCCCCCCGCTCCTGTGCACTCTCTCTTCCTCTCATTTCTTTAAAAACAATCTAGAGCCCTCAGAGGAGTGTCTGGCTTGCGGGATGAGGACAGCCAGCAGTGGGCAGTGCTCCCCATTGACCGCTGCTTTTAGAAGGCTCCCTCTAGAAATGGTTGAAGGTTCAAGGTTCCTCAGATTTTAAATCTGCTGGATTGATATTGTTAAGAGTGAGTTGTGCAAGCTACTGTATGGACGTGGCTCATTTATTAAACATACTGGCCGAGTGCCCCTGAAGCAGCGAGCATGGAGCTGGGTGGGAGGGGAAGCAGCAGTAAGCAGAACAGATGTGGCCTCGGCCACTGGGCAGCCGACCCCGTGACAGGGGAGATGGACAGACAATAGGCAAGTCCTCTAGGACTGACCATGGCTATTGCTATGAAAGTAAGGTAAACGCGAACGGACACCTGACCTAGCCTGGAAGGTATAGGAGGGTTTTTAAACGGAGACCTCAAGTTGAGTAAGGGGTTTCCAGGGAGAGAGGAATGTGTATGAAAGTCCTGAGCCAGGAGAGAGAGCATGTGGCCGAGGGTTTGAAAGAAGCCTGGTCTAGCTAAAGGGTCCAAAGTGAGGGAAAAGTTTAACTCAGGCTGTGCTCTTCAGAAATACCTAGCCTCAGCAAAAATATTTTAGGTTATCATCAAAATTTAAGTTCCCAGTGGCTGATTTACTATGTACGATTTACTATGAATAAGGAAGGAGACTGTTTAGATTTCTTGCCATGGTAGAAAGCCTAGTGCCTATGAGGAAGTCTGTGTCCTAACCCCCCAAACCTGTAAATTATCAGGCTAAGTGGCATGGGGGACTTAAAGTTGCAAGTTAGGTTTCTTCATCAGATGACTTTAAGGTTAAGGAGATTATCCTGGATTACCCATGCGGGCCAGTGTAATCAGAGGGAGCCTGCTAATGTGGAAGAAGGAGGGGAGCCGCATCACTGCTAGCCTTGCAGAAGGAGGAAGGGGCCAGGAGTCAAGGAATGCTGGCAGCCTTGGAAGCTGGCTAGGGTGAGACCGAGTCTCCCGTAGAACCTTCAGAGAGTAACTGCCGACACTTTGATTTTTACTTCTGAGCTATGGAACTGTAAGATGCTAAGTTTGTGTTGTTTTAAGCCACCAAGTCTGTGTTGACATGTTACAGCAGCCACAGAGAACCAGTACACCTGCCCAGATCAGGGTCTCCTTGCAGAGATGGCTATTGCCACCAAGTCGCTTGGTAGTAACGACCTCTGATGATGTGTTCGGCATTCACAGAACAGTGGAGAGTGGCTCCGACACATCCTTTTTTTTTTTTTTTTTTTTGAATTGTTATTTTTTTATTGTGTTATGTTAGTCACCATACAGTATGTCATTAGTTTTTGATGCAGTGTTCCGTGATTCTTTCTTAACATATGACAGCCAGTGCTCCATGCAATCTATGCCCTCCTTAATACTCATCACCAGGCTTACCCATCCCCCCACCCCCTCCCCTCTAAAACCCTCAGTTTGATTCCCGGAGTTCATGGTCTCTCACGGTTCGTCTCCCCCTCTGATTCCCCCCCTTCATTTTTTCCTTCCTTCTCCTAATGTCCTTCATGCTATTCCATATGTTCTGCAAATAAGTGAAACCATATGAGAATTGACTCTCTCTGCTTGACTTATTTCATTCACATAATCTCCTCCAGTCCCACCCATGCTGATGCAAAATTTGGGTATTCATCCTTTCTGATGGCTGAGTAATATTCCATTGTATATATGGACCATATCTTCTTTATCCATTTGTCTGTTGAAGGGCATCTTGGCTCCTTCCACAGTTTGGCTACTGTGGCCATTGCTGCTATGAACATTGGGGTGCATATGGCCCTTCTTTTCACTACATCTGCATATTTGGGGTAAATACCCAGTAGTGCAATTACCAGGTCATAGGGTAGCTCTACTTTTAATTTTTTGAAGAACCTCCATACCATTTTCCAAAGTGGCTGTGCCAATTTGCATTCCTACCAGCAACTACATATCCCGTCTTGAAGCAGCTGGCTGTGATGGTTCCTTAGTATATATTGATTATGCACTGTTGTGAGCCAGAGCCTGCTCTAGGAGCTTGGGATGAGTCTGTGGGTTCAAGACAGAAAGATCTGTGCCCTCCGAGAGCTTTAGTCCATGTGCCGCACAGCCCTGAGCTCCACAGAGGGCTGATGAGAGTAGAGATTTCTAGCTCACCACCACTGGATATAAACTTTTTTGAGTGCAGAGTTCTCAGATGTATTTTTGAAATCTCCAAATGACCGGCCACCAAAATAAGGAAAACATTTAAGGTTTCATAACTTATATGTGTATATAGCCACACACACACACACACAAGTATATTATAAATACACACACACACACATTTTGGCTGGAAAGGCTAACAGGAAGTATTAGTCTGATGATTGATTTTTCTAGTTGTAAAGGAGAGAGAAGCAGGTCCTTTCTCCCCATGAAAGCCTGATGCAGGCAGAGTTGCCGGGTTTAGATAAAAGCTCAGGCAAGCTTTAATGCCTCCTTGCTTCTCTTTACCAGGTGGGGAAGAGAGGGGAGGAGGATCTTTAAGGACAAGACTCCTCAGCAATCTGGGCAGGCTATCTGGGGTGCGGATGGTGACCAGGGGTGGTGCAGGGGTACGTACGGACATCCCCTGTGGACCACTGGCCCTTGGAGAGCAGAAGTACTGTCCTGCTTCTGGCTGTAGGGAGAAGTATCTTTCAGTGGACACCTGGAGGGTCCACATCGTTGGCCCTGGAGAGGGCCTCTCCTAAGGCCAGGAGAGCTTTGGTGACCAGAAAAGGTGACCTCAGGTAGTCCGGACATGGGGAGATGGGTTGTAGGGCCTCCCAGGCCAAAATAACTCACTAGTGCTTGTGAAACCATCCCCAGATCCAGCCATATAGCTGGAATTTCAAGCGCAGGGTTTTAAAACTCAAGCTGTTGCATCAGTCAAGTTCCATTGCTAGCTTTATATCTGAGGCTGGGGTGACTGTATAATTTGTCTACCAAACTGGATTATTTGTGTGAGGGAGAGGGAGTCCAGAACAACAGGTGTGAGCGAGGACTATTCTGGGAAGGCCTGGGTGCGTGGTCAGCCGAGCTAAGAGCTGAAAACTTTAACCGCTCTATGGATAGTCTGGTGAGCAAAAATGACTCCATACAACATGGCCTCTATTTTGAGGGGACTAGGCTTACCAGGGGAGAAGGTGTGACCCAGGGGCCTTTCCTGAGATGCCTGTCCACAGTCCAGGGGGCCTTGAAGAGTTTTCTGTACAGCCTGGACTATAATGCAAGATCCATTTTTTCACCTCCAAATCATTTCACCTTATTATATATGAGCCCTTAAAAAGGCTCATATAAAAATAAAATATATATATATATTACATATATGAGCCCTTAAGAAGTTGTTCTCCTGTGAGAGTTGCCCTCTTGATTACTTTATTTTGAACAAGAAAGTTCTTTTTGTTATAAACACATTAGCCTAATAGGACCTGCGTCAGTTATGATTGTGGATGCGGATAGAGGTTAAATTGGTTTTAAAATATTTTAAATAAAATAAATTGCTTTTAAAAAGGAGGCAAAGAAATTTACCTCCCATTTAGTAATAATTCCTCAGGATTTGACTTCATAATTGCAAGTCTTGGTTGTGGTTATAAACTTTAAAATGTCCTGGGAATGCTCCTGAAAACTGGGTTAGACATGGTTTTCAGAAAGTGATTATCAAAGAAATATATGGAGTTTGAATAAAATCACCTCATGGAATACAAGTAAAGCTACTTTTAAATGTTTAATATGTTCTTTAAATGTTTGTACAGAGGATCAGATGTCAGTTGGCTATTTCATCTATATTTATAAAAGCTTGTAATACAAATTGGCCAAAAAAAATCCGTTTTGAATTTTTTTTTTTTTTTTTCCAAATGAGGAATCGTATTTGTAGGCATCCATAGTAGATGAGGGGTGGTGGTAAAGATTAAGCGGTGTTATGGGAACAGCTGGGAGAAAGACCTCTTCAGACTGCAAGGAAACAGGGCTGAGGTGAACATTGGATGCCTTCAAATGACTGGGGTTTGACTTAAGGTTGCAGATGGTGGACTCGCTGTGCAGGTTTCCCTCCAGCCTCCTCAAGGCTCCATAAAGGGTGAGATTAGGTTACTACGAGACAGGAGGCAGATAGTCTGGTTTACGACTGTAACAAGGGGGAGGAGCTACAGTCTGGAGCAGGTCATGCCAGGACTAGGGCAAAGGGGGGTGGGTTTGCCCTGTGACCACCCTGGGAATGATCAGGTAAGGCAGGGACTTGGGACTGAGGTCTAGATCTGGAAGGGGAGCTCCATGTGCAGGACCGCAGATGCCAGATAGCACCATCAGCCCCCATGTCTGTACAGAGTATAGGCTGCTGGCATTCACACCCTGGCCAGAAACGAAACCAGAGCACTTTTTTGGTTGGGTTGGGGGTAGGGGATGGGAAGGTTGGCAGGTTTTACAGAGCTTAAATTGATTACAGCTCAAAAATACAGAATAGATTCTTAAAGACAAGGCGGTTATGGTTATTAAAAAAAAACCACCTAAAAACCAGGGTTTTTCTAGTGTGAATGCTGGCATTCACAAATTTAAGGCTTCCTCCTCTAGCATTTGCTTTACAAGTGGTTTGCAGTCTGATGGCAGCTTCCTACCCACTTAGCGTAAAGTGAATCCTGACCCCACCTGGGGCTCCCTTCAGAATTCCTACTCAGGGTTACACCAAGCCAAAAACGGACATTTTTTAGACAACACCAACACAGGAGAACCAAGGACTATGAGGCATGTGGTGAGAGCTAACAGCATAAAAGGGAATGGCTGAAGTAAGCCAAGAGAAACACTGGAAGAAACAGCTAATCCAGGAACAGAACAAGAACTGGGTTGGGGTTGGGGGGAGACCTTACAGGTGAAGTGCAGTGCTCAGAATATTAAGAACACGTTGATCCACAAATTAAGAATAGAGTGTGCTATTAAGTAAAAGGCACGACCGGAGCCAAGAAAGAGCTTTTGGAGATGGAACTGCTGAAATTTAACTATTTCAGTAGAAATATTAGAAAATCAAGTTGGGAAAACCTCAGAACCACAGAGAGGGAAGGAGGCCAGGAGACCCAATACCTGAGCAGTTAAGGGGTTCCAGAAAGAGCACAGAAAATGGGACGCGTGAAGTGATTGATGTGCTGTGAGTCAGTCGGTCGAAAGAGCATGAAGTCAGCACACAGTAAGTGGATAAAGGCTCACGTGCAGGTACGTGGTTGTGCCATGCAGAATGCCTAGGGTAAGTGAAGAGACTGAAGGTTCAAAGAAATGAAAATTGGACTTCCATTAGGATTTTCGTTGGTGCCGCTGGATACTAGAATAAAGGCTATAGCATCTAAGTTCTGAAGAAAATGTTTTTCAACCCAGAGTCCTACAGTGCCATTTTTGTATCTGGAGGGACTAAGTTTACCTGTCGTGTACTGTTCCCTAGGATGATTGTTTTTTTTAATATTTTTATTTATTTGACAGAGAGAAATCACAACTAGGCAGAGAGGCAGGCAGAGAGAGAGGAGGAAGCAGGCTCTCTGCGGAGCAGAGAGCCCAATGTGGGGCTTGATTCCAGGACCCTGGGATCATGACCTGAGCCGAAGGCAGAGGCTTTAACCCACTGAGCCACCCAGGCACCCCTTCTAGGATGATTTTTAAGAAAGTAATTAGAATAAGAGGGAAACCTGTTTTCTGAAGCAGATCAGCCCAGCAAGGCAGTCCTAGAACAGTTTGTGCAGTTGTAGAAGGTCTGAGGCCTCTGAGGAGGAAACCCGAGCAAAGAAGCAATCCTGATTTAATACAAGGTATGCAAGGGAGCTTAGAAATGACTGAGGCAAACAGTGTAAGGAAAAAGGCAATGAGAAATGCCAAGACAAGCCAAAGTCATGGTTCAAATGGGAAGTACAGCAAGCAATTGATAGAATGAATGGAAGAAACGTCTGTTTGACCTTGATGCTGGGAGCAGTTTCCTTTGAGGCCAAGGGCTCTGATACTGGTCCCAGAGAGGAAGCACGTAAGTTCAATGTGGTCTGATTGAACACTGAATTTTTACCTGGTTATGTAAAAGAGCAGGTGTCTTGTGATTACACAAGACAGCATGTAAGTGGTAGGCTAGTCTGATAATAGTGTAAAAGTTTAGCTAATCGGTGGTAGGAGTTGGGGGGAAAGCGAGGGAGAAAGGGTCAGGGTACTGATGGCTGCATCTCACCGTTCAGGGAAGGGAGAGATGGTGTGGAAAGTTGGTGAAGGAAAATAGAAGGTTAAATACATTGTGTAAAACTTTAGGGGCAACAAATAGAAGAACTAAGAGAATATGGTTACTAAACATGGGAAGGAAAATGAAGTAGCAAGTAGTGTAAGTTCTTCCCTCTTCATGTTGTGGGGTCCACAGTTACCGTCCAAAGCTGACAAATCAAGAAATAAAAGTAGAAGCAGAAGTAATGGAGATATGGAGAAGTAAATCCAGATTTTTTTTTTTTAAAGAGATTTTCCTAGATAATGGGGCTTGGGATGAGTTTGGAATTTGCTGCTTTCCATCCTAAGTCCTTTCTTACTTTTTGGTTTCTTGTCATTGATTTGTAATATTCCACAAAAATTAAAAATGGAGTTTGAACTTGGATTAAAGGCAGAGATGACACAGATGGTAATGCCATCTTTCAATTTTTTATTACTTAATTTGGACAAACTAAGAAGGCTGCGCTTTATATTCACCAATAATAGTGTCCTTGTTCTAACGAAGCAATGGTTCATATTTCCTGGGACAAAGTTGCGTAGCCAGAAGGCAGAATCTTTAATCCTTGAGGAAACGAATTACTGCCAAAAACAATGAAGCAAAGCTGCTCTTGTCCTGAGAGTTTTAAAAGTGGTCCAGTGTTCAGATCTTTTGGTTTGAAGTAGTTACACAAAAGTATACCAGCTCTATTTGGGAGAGAACTTGAAGATATGAAATAGGAGTGTGGCTCTCTTGAAGTCTGAAATAACCCTGTGGTTAATAGCATGAGAGCGGGTCCCGAATACTTGTGCTGGAAATTCTCATCTAGACTCCACAAAGACCTGAATTTATATCCTACCCTCAGTTTTATGTCAAGCTTGTGTCATCATTAGCCTTTTGTATTGCATTTTGCTTTTCAGATTTTTTGTCTTTAAAGATGATGTGGTTTTGCAGGTTTTAGATTTTTTTTTTTAAGTTTTACTTAAGTAATCTCTACACCCAACCTGGGCCTGAACTCATGACCCCAAGATCAAGAGTTGCACATTATTCCTACTGAGCCAGCCAGGCGCCCGGAGTTTTGTATTTTAAATGTGGCCTTTCAATATGTTGGAATCCCAGGCCGGGTTTTTATATCATTAAAGCTTCAAAATCGTGGAGGTGATTGTTCACTAGCCCCGTGGAAAGCACTCTCGGAAGTAATTCTTCCTGTTCCTTTTGGTATCTAAAACAATCCCAGTTCAAACTTAGATCCTCACCCTTCCTTGACAGTTTTTCTTTTGACCTGAGAGGGGACTAGGCTTCCCAGACCCCATTCTATTAATTTCCGCCATTTCCCTTCGAAGGCCGTAACTTCTATCCCCTGGTCCCCGTCACTTTGAATGTGAGTTGTCACTGTGGTTTTGAATTCCTCCATACATACTGGGTAGGTCAGTAATGACAGCAGCTGCTGTCGCTGCTTCTTAGGAGGAAATGAACTGAGTAGCCTAGCAGCTGCTGCCAAGTCCCGGGCGTTGTTGTGGGTATCCTGGCAGTGCCCAGAGAGTGTGTGCTGCTTACACGGAGCCAGCATCAAGGGGCATTGGGGTCAAAGTGAAGAAAGCTGGGATTTGAACAGAAACTAGATTCTGGTGTGGCCTTTGTGTTCCTCTGCATGCTGACTAACCCTTTGGGAGCTGTACACAGTCCGCTAACTCAGGAGCCAGCGGTGTTTGAATGGCTTAGTCCAGTGCGCATCCTATAGGACTTGGATGGGCTACATCAGGGACGGTGCCATTGTTTGACTGGACACAGCTCTTTTTGATCATTTGTTCCTGCTAAGCATAACCTCCGCGAATGGGCTATGACCTCCTGATTCAGTCAGGGTTCAAGCTCCATTAAGAGTTTGCTTATTTCCTGACCCAGAGAAGACCGCTTTTACCTTGAGAATTAGGACACTTGCCACTTGAGTTTGGTTGGGGTTAGTTACTGTGTTCTTCCCTCAAGGTGTTTCCTCATGTTTTCTATGATTCTGATTTTATCCAACTTACTTGCACCTGCCCCCCCCCAAGCCCCACCGGTCATTGTTTTCCTGATTGTCCTATGAAGTGTGGTCCCAGGGAACCAGATGCAGCCAGAGCAGGGGCAGCCCCGTGTTATTCTCCAGAGGCACATTTCTCTTATTTGCTGAGTTCTCTTTTCTTCTGTGTTTTCTGCCCCTCCCCACCCCCTCAAACCTTGCCCTTTCCAGTCTTCTGTGTGGTTGGCTTTCCTCTGCAGTAGCTGCCCTAAGTAAAACGTGTGGACTCCTACAAGAGCTTGGCGTTTTTATTCTAAATAGCACCATAATAAATTTTGTTAAACATAAAAAGAAAAAAAAAGAACTTGGTATTTTTAGCACATGTGAAATTGTGCTGCCACAGCCTCTGTAACCAGCTGGCCAAGTGGAATGAGATGCCTCCTTTTTCTCACTTGCCTGCTAAAGGCTTGCCTTAGCCACCCCCCGGCTGAGCAGAACACGTGGAGGGCATGGAGGGCGGAGGTACCAAGGAGGGAGAACTAGGCAGTGGGCAGGCAGTTGGGAGAAAGGGGCTGGGGGTAGGGGTGGGGTGGGGGGTAGGGTAGGGTGGGGTGGGGGTGGGGTGAGGAGCTGCGGGCCTGCTCCGAAGGAGGACCGACTGTCCGTAGAAATAGAACAAGCTCCGCAGCTTTTGAAACAACAGGAAAGCCGTCCACGCCCCTCCCCTGTAGGGCACAGCAGTGCCGGCAGCCCCTGGGCTCTGAGGGGTCTGCAGGTGCACATCTCTGGCCCTTAAGCCCAGAACCCCAGGCTCCGCAGAGCAGGCTGGCTCATCCCCCAGCCCGTCATGTAGCATCACCGATTCCCACCCCGCCATGTCCTCTGGCTCTTGCCCTGTCAGCCTCTGCACACTGCAGGTCCCTCCCTTGCTGCCTCCTGCCCCAGGAAGGGACCCCCTTCCTCGCAGGCAGGTTTGAGTGCCCTCCTCCCGACCAAGGCCCACCGCCTCAGCCGCTCTCGGGTTTCATACCTGCCTACGGGTCCGGTCCCTCAGGGCCAGAGTTTGGCGGGGAGGGGGCAACCCTTGCTCATTCTAGAAGGCTCTTGAAGGTTCATGGAATGAATGCCTGAATGAGTGAGTACGGTGAACAGGAAGTAGCAAGCCCAGCACCTGCCTTAGGTAGCCTGCCAGGCTCCTTAGGTGCCAGGCTCCTCGGGTGTGGCTAAGGAGAGGAAGTGGTCAGAGAAGACTCTGTAATGACCTTGGAACTCCGGGGCTGCTCTTTACAGCCTTCCTGCTGGAGCTGGTTGCCTCTGCAGATAACCTCTCGCCATTCTTTACCCCGCCCGATTCCAGAAACGCTTTCACTGTGCCTGCCGGCAGCCTTTCCATATTTTGCCTCCATCTGTCCTTTAACAGAGCAGTTCTTGTTTCTGTGTTTCATTGTGTAGGTTTGCCCTTTCCCCTAGGTTATAAATGCCTTTAGCCTAGGAAGCATTTGACAGGAATGGGAAAAATAGTGTTCCAAAGTAATTTTTTGTCCCTACACATATATATGTGTGTGTGCATGTGTATGTATGTATGTATGTATGTATCTATCTATATATACATCTAGCAGTGATCTTAGGGGAGAGTAATTACCCTCCTTGCAAAGTCCTCTGTTTTCTTATCTGTAAAATTAGAGAGCTGTATGCTCTCTGCTGTTTCCCAGGCTCACATCCTGTGACTCAGTGCTATTGAGCCCAGCACTTGGCTAATCCCACCCAGCCCCTGGGTCAGGGTTCCTCCCCCAGATCAGCCAGGTAATTGAGCTCGTTCACTTATGGCTGAGGCCAGTTCAACTCTCAGCTATTTGTGGGAGCTCCTGGGATCTGGGACAACATTGTTGTGTGTGGTGGTCCTGTGGAGACGCCTGTGGCCCTTTACCTTGCCCCTACCTTCTGCCAAGAAAACTTTCAGGCCCCAGGGACCCTGCCTTGGTCCTAAGTCTCCACTCCAATTCTCTGTGTTGGTGCGTGCTATTCATGCCTTCGGATGTGGGACAGAGTGTGGGGTGGAAGTGGGCTGTGCCTGCCATGTAGAGATGTGGGAGGAGGGATGGTGCTAGGGACATGTGTTCCCACGTGAGCCAGCCCTCAATCTACAGCACTGTGCTTCGCTGGCCCTCCCTGGACAAACTCTTGCCCCCTCCCTGTTTTTTTGAGTGCATTTCCTTCTGTTGCACCTGCTGCATTGTATCGGTTTAAATTTTTGTTGTTGTTAAATCCTTTATTGGGATCAGAAAAACAGATGGGAGGGACTGTTTTGTTTGTAGGGGTTTTTTTTGGTGTGTGTAGGGTTTTTTGTTTTTGCATCTGAGATCTGTGGGTTTTTTAAAGGCTGGGAGTGGCTTGTTTTCTGTTTGAGGAGTTGTTTGTTCATATGTGTGTGTCTAGCTCGTTCCCCCAGCTCCAGCCTCATTTCTCTGTCCCCTCAGGTGTGCTCCTTCCCTTTGTTACTGTTCCTAGCTGTCCTGCGAGCCAGCCAGACCCACAGATGTGTGTAGACAGCATTATCAAAAGGAGCCCTGCAGAAACAGTGGGTTTCTGAAGATCCCTCCTGGCTGTGAAACTGAGATTTTTTAAGGTTTATGGGTTGGGATTAGGGCCTCCTCTTAACGGAGCTAGCATCACTGGGGAGGGAGGGAAGAAGGCATAGTAGGATACCTAGTACACTGGTCATGCCGCCCAGACCCTCCCTGCCATGTCTGCGCCAGACTGATGGGATGATGGTGGCTGAACCCGTTTGGGGCAGGAGTTCCCAGAGTAAGGGCTGCTCCAGAAAGGCAGAGAAAGAAAGCACGAGAGCCGGGCAGAGGGAAGGAGACTCAGACCAGTTGCATCTTGGGCAAGTTTAGGTTCTAAACAGTATTATTAAAAGATAAACTAAGGCATATTAAAAAAAAACTTTACGAGTTGGAGCAAAAATCAATAGGAATCTGGCAGCGGCGGATTGGAAGTGGTTAGGAGTGCTCTGCCAACAGGCACCAGGGGAAGTCTCCTACAGAGAAAGTAGAAAAGCAAAGAAAAATTAATCAGCTGTAGCTTAAAGCCTGGTTGGCTGCGTGTGATTGGTTGTCCCTTGGGTTTGATTTTATAACCTTGAGGCATTTACAGGCTTAGATAACTGCCATGTCATTAAGCCACATGGGCCTAATGGCCTCCTTGTTTAATTAATTAGACAGTATGTGAACCGAAGATTCAGCGTCTAGCCAAAATTACCTTTGAAAAGTGCCTCAGGAAGGCATAGTGTTAGATGTTGACATATCATTGCTTGTTAAGTTTAATGGGGCCATTTTCCCCCTCCAGTGTATGTCCTTGAATTAGGTTTAGGGGTCATGTTCTATAAAATGTATCTTTTAAAACACCAGAATCCTACTCTGAGAGGTGCTGATACCATGAGAAATGGCACACTTTTCACGTTGTTTCAACAACCCCTTTCTGGGCTTGACTTGCCTAGCTGTGTGTGTGTGTGTGTGTGTGTCTGTGTGTGTGTTGCAGGGACCAGCCACAGGACCCCACCTTTATTGTCCCCAGCACCTAAGCCAGCGGGGCATCTGGGAACTCTTGACCACGAATAATGCTGACATCTCCATATCACGGTTCTAACTGAAATGTTAATTGTGTTTGTTAAACTCAACTCTCCAAATTCTCTGCTTTGCCAACAGGCTGCTGGTGGGGGCCCCTCGGGCTGCAGCCCTTCCACTGCAGAGGGCCAACAGAACAGGAGGCTTGTACAGCTGTGACATCACCTCCCCGGGACCTTGTACACGGATTGAATTCGATAACGATGGTGTGTCCTTCTGTCCTCAATCTGTCCACTTGGCCAGACCCCACTTGCCTTTTCCGTGAGGAGGGAGGGGGAGCCCAAGCCTTTGTTCTTGGAGAGAGAGCCTCTCTTAAATACATGTCTTGACTGTTTCTTGTTTGCCCTGAAAACATCTACTTTTTAAATGACGCTGGGGTGCATAGGGACTTGCAGCCCTTCCTAAGCTTGCGTTCTAAAACGATATGGTGTATGGATGTCGCCACCTAGTGTTGTGCTGAGGTTCTACAGGAGGCTATTGAAAAACTAAATTCAGAGCAGCAAAAAAAATTGTATATAGCTTGCACTTGGCTGCCTAAAAGTTCTCGCTTGCTGTTAAAATATTTGGGAGAAAGACTGTTTTAAATATCAGAGCTTTCTAAAGTGAGAGCTGACCATCATGGCTAATTTTGCCCTCTGGCTCCAACAGAGGCTTGTCTTGTGAGGGATCTATGCTGAGCTGAGCAGTTAGCGTACTGAGAAGCTCCAAGTGAGCTGGATTTGACATACTTGGTCTAAGTAGATTTGCAGATTCATGTTTATGTTCTTCTCTTTTTCATCTTTTAGAAATAACGTTTGGTTTTTTTCTTTACTGATTAGAAAATGATATATGTTAATTGTGAGAAGGTTGCAAAAGACATCAACCTATATAAAGAAAAACTCCAAAACCATGGGTAATCTAGACATAATCACTCTTTAACATTATGGTATTTTGGCTTCGCTCTACTTAAAGTTGTTTAGTTTTCACATTTTTGTAATGTTTCAAGATTTTAAAAAATGGTGCCTGTCTTCTCACTGAGGAAGGCAAAACTTTAGATATAGATTGAAACTGAAATAAACACATATATGATGTTGTTTGTAGTTTCTCTCTTTTTTGCAGGGGAGAGGTAAAAACTAAGTAAATTGCTTTCCTTCTTGGCATTGACAGAAAGAAGTAAAGTGAATCTGAGGCCTTGTCTTCTCTCTTCCAGGAAAGAATAGTGCATGCTGCTATATGACAAATTTAGGACTATGTAGAGAAGTGCCCAGCTCTTGTTAGTTTGGATGACAGTTGGAGTTTGGAGACTGGATTTTCACGTCACTGCTTCAAGCTGCATGTGTTGGAAGGCTACCCCTGAGTCTTATAATTTTCAAATAGGTTTTTGTACTCAGGATCCTGGTTGTCAGAAAGAGTGTAGGGCCACCAGGTAAAAGCTATATAGTTTATGTAAAGAATTTTAAGAAGGTTCTTACCAGGAACCACTTACCTGTTTCTTCAAAGGAGAAATAGTTTTTCTGGATTGAGTAACTGAATTTACTAAGGAGCAAGACTTGGAACCTAGGCAGAGTAGAAACTGCCTTGTGTTTGTGTTCCAATGTTTGTGTTCTTGCTTCATTGCCTGCTTCAGTGACTTTGAAGTCCTAACTATGTGTATGTAACCTGCGCTGCTTTCCACAGCGGACCCTTCATCAGAAAGCAAGGAAGATCAGTGGATGGGGGTCACCGTGCAGAGCCAAGGTCCAGGGGGCAAAGTTGTGGTAAGTGTGGAGAAGCGTGCCCATTCCACAAGGTCTGAGTGCCTGTCGTGTGCCAGCACCAGGCCGACAGCAGTGTGCTAGGCGGGCAGGGGCTCTGCCGTGGACAGTCCAGAGAACTCGCTGCTTTATAGCAGAAATTGATGTCAAGAAGAAATCAGGCATTATTTTTTCTGTGCTTCCTAATGATTTTATTTATCTATCTATCTATCTATCTGAGAGAGAGAGCAAGCAGAGGGAGGGGCAGAGGGAGAAGGGGAGAGAATCTCAAGCGGACTCCACCCTGAGCATGGAGCCTGACTCGGGGCTCCATCCTGTGATCCTGAGATCATGACCTGAGCTGAAACTAAGAGTCAGATGAGTAACTGACTGAGCCACCCAGGCGCCCCTCTGTGATTTCTGATACACTTTGAAATAGTCATAAAACCTGCTTTTCTTTAGAGCTTTCAGACTCAAAGTACTTATTACTATACCTTCACTGAATATTCCTAAAATGCCAGCTGGTCTTTAGAATGCAGGAGAAAACTAGACGTGGTTTATGTCCCAGAAACTATGTGGCTTTTTTAGATGAGTTATAAAGAACATGGGAATGGTCATGGAAAGGAAGAGCAGGTAATTTAAAAGTCTGGTCGTTTGTTCTGAACATCTTCAAATATAAGTAGCAGTGAAGGAAGAAAGGGGTTTGTTCAGTGGACTGTGGGAGGTGGCCTTGGAAATGCCTTCCAGGCTGGATCACAATGCTCTGTCTCTATCTCTTTTAAAATCTGGTTGCTCTAACAAATTGATACAGGATTTTGGAAAAAAAAAAAATGAGAATTTTACTGAATCCTGAGTTTTGATAATTAAGAGATCATCATTACAGGAAATCAACCTGGCTGTCAAAAAGTCTATTCAGCCTGTGTTGTATGGAAAGTAACCCTGAATACCTTGTAAAATTATAAAGAGTATTTCATTTTTTCTGGCAGTGTAATTCGCTCTGCCTTTTAAAATAACCTTAATCTGAGCTTAGAGTACAAGTTAGGACTGATTATAAGGAAAAAATAGTGTGGGTAAAAGGAAAATGTCTTTGTTTTAGCTATGTCTGCCTGGTCCTAGGAAAATATGTCCATGATTTCTCCCCTCTGGAGCATAATTACAAATTTTCACCAACAGACTAATGGGGAAGTTCATATGGCCAATAAAAGCCCATTAAGAAAATGAGAGATGATATTTCCCATTGTTTATATGACAGGTCAGTTTACAAATACATTGCCTGTGGATTACAGACTGGCATTCAGTATTTGGACTGGAGCATTATCCTCCAGGCGAGAATAAGACAGAAGTCCTAGTTCTGATATGCTAGGTTGTGGTCCCCTCGTGCCACTTTGGAGAACCGTTGCTGGTTTTGGATCCCATTCCAGGATGAGGGACATGTTTAGCATCCTATTTAGAATTAAGCTCTCTTTATTACAAATTGATAAAATGGTCACGAATAAGTGTAAAGTCTGTAAAAATGAATGGGCTGCTTTATTCCATCTGTTTGCAGACATGTGCTCACCGATATGAAAAAAGGCAACATGTCAATACAAAGCAGGAATCCCGAGATATCTTTGGAAGATGTTATGTCCTGAGTCAGAATCTGAGGATTGAGGATGACATGGATGGAGGAGACTGGAGTTTTTGCGATGGCCGATTGCGAGGCCATGAAAAATTTGGTTCTTGCCAGCAAGGAGTAGCTGCTACTTTTACTAAAGACTTTCATTACATTGTGTTTGGAGCCCCGGGCACTTACAACTGGAAAGGTAGGACATGTATTTATAGCAATAGAGATTAGAATGACTGCATAATTTCTGTTACACGCACCATGATTGAGTACATTTGAAGTTAAAACAAAAATGTTACAAGGCACTTGTATATTACAGAAGTAAGGTAGGGTTTGTAATCTCTCAATTATATGATTTCGAAAACAGTGGTAGAAATGTATATTGGAAGATATGTTTCCCCTCTCAGTATTTTGCATTAATACAAGTAGTTAACTTTTTTCTCTAAGAATATAATAATTAACATCCATAGTTTTTTCTGTTTTGTATTTTCCTGTTTCTTGAGGCTGAAAGTGTTTCAAATTTTAATGCTGGGAAACATTTCATTTTAAAGTAGTGATCTGAAAACAAAATAATTGCATGGTGTCATGTATAAGTAACAGTATATTAATATAGACTTTTTTTTTCATTATATCTTAAGAGGCTATGTTTTGCTAGTAAAGCAGAAAAGTTAGAAGGGTAGATGACAAATTAGGGCATTGTGAGATGATAAATTTTGATAATTTATGGGAAAGTTGTTTAATGGTATTGTTTAATTATGATTGTGATGTGGGTAAAAGGAGACACTGGGTGGGAGTGAGGAGAAGGGCCCTCAGATTGACTGAGTTTAACTTCTCTCAAGACATTAGGCTGGCACAGAAAATCACAGTGTTACAAAGGACAGTTAACTCTAACGCATAATGAAGAGAAATGCATGGGATTTAGACATCATTTTTCTGAGAAATTTATTAAAATAAATGTGTTATAACATTTTCTGTAGTTAAGAAAAACTTAGGAGGGGCACCTGGGTGGCTCAGTGGGTTAAAGCCTCTGCTTTCGACTCAGATCATGATCCCCGGGGCCTGGGATCGAGCCCCACATCGGGCTCTCTGCTCAGCGGGAGCCTGCTTCCTCCTCTCTCTCTGCCTGCCTCTCTGCCTACCGGTGATCTCTGTCAAATAAATAAATAAAATCTTTAAAAAAAACAAACAAACCAAAACTTAGGAAAATTTTCCCCTTTGCACTCAAAAAACTCCCAAGTTTGAATTCCTATTAGAAATAATCCTTGAGGAACATCTTCCCCTTTATATCAGCCATAGTAACCTTTGGGAGGAATTTCCTTTGGCCTCCCCACTCCCAATATAACAGTATTTGTCAGGTTATGTCGACCTCATCCAAATAACACATAGAATTTAGAAATAGTTTTGTCATAGCAAGAATAGATGCCATTTATGGTTAAAATAACAAAAGCACCCACCAGTTATGTATGTATATGTATTTATGGGAAATATCTTTTACCTGCTTTATAAACCCTGATTTAAAATGTTACCATTTTTAAAAAGTCACATAGTGGGCTTACTGTATGAAATCTTCTCTTTTTAACTGTTAATTTTGAAAATTTTAGAAAGATGAAATCTTGGTTCAGGTGGTTTGGAGAAAGGATCAAAACATTTCAGCGTTACACTCTAGTAAAGTAGGTAAATTGATTGTAGGATGACAGACAATATAAAATACATCAGACTCCTATTATTTCTAAAAAGTTACTTTCTCTAGATTTAGTTAACGAAGTAAACATTTCATTTTCCATCCGGTTTTGTGGCATTACAGAGGATTCCTAAAAATGCATGGGGCATTTTTTTTTTTTCATTACTAGAACAAACTTCTTTGTAAAAATTCACACAAACATGATTCTTTAAACTTTCATAACCTCAAAAGCCCTCTATTTCCTCTGCCCTTCTTCCTCCAGACTCTTCTTCTTGTCCTTATGAACATGAGGCATGTGTATTAGGAACCATCTCTTTTATTTTGTTCCATCTTCATGGTTTTTTGTTGTTTTTTTGCCATTTCATTTCTTTAGGCATCGTTCGCGTAGAGCAAAAGAATAACACTTTTTTTGACATGAACATCTTTGAAGATGGGCCATATGAAGTTGGTGGAGAGACTGACCATGATGAAAGTCTAGTTCCTGTTCCCGCGAACAGTTACTTAGGTAGGAATAAGCGCAGCTGGCCCCTTTCCAGATGCCTTTCCACCTTTCCAGATGCCTCAGTGAGACCCTGTCCTCCCAGGACCCTGGACCTCAAGGCTGAGCATAGGCCAGGAGGAACCAGGGGCCTGTGGCTGCGCTGATGGGAACTGGATTTAAGTTTTGGTGATCCCGAGGTAACCTGGGTGATGCTTGGGACTCTTCCCTTCTGACCTGGGCCAGCAGTGGCCTCTGTAACTGGAAACAGGCTGTTGGCACAGGGGGTGTGGGGGAGAGGCAGGGATGTCGGCAGTGAGCTGAGCTGCCTCCTCTCTCCCTCCAGTGCCTCTTTCTAGAGATACTCTTAAGAGCTACATTTATGAAGTTACTCTGAAGTGGCAGGTCAAGACCTCCAGGTCCTTCCTTGGTGACTGTTGTTCTCCAGGGGTCAGCTCTGCTTCCGGACTGGGGCCCCCCCGTCACAGGCCCCCTGGTGGGTGGCATGGTGGCTTTCCAGTGGCAGCTGAGCAGCATTGCCAGAGCAGCTTGGAGGACCCCCAGACTGTGTCTAAGTGCCAGTTCCCTAACTCCTCAGGCTCATTTGCATTACTAATGGGTGTCCTAAATTATTCATGTGCATTATGGTAATTACACAAAGGCTTTTAAAAGCTTTAATTCTTGGTATGAGTTGACATAAAGAATAATTACTGTACATTTCTTGGGAAAAAATGTAAAAAAGTCTCCTAAACCTAAATAGTGACCTACTTTTTTTTTTTTTTTTTTTTTTGAAAAGTACCCCTGTGCTAGAGATGTTACTGGAACAATGGAAGGTAAAAAGTAAAAACACAAGAATAATTCTAAACAATGTGTTAGTAAGCATATTCTAAAAATGTTTTAATTATAGAGATATGCATGAATGGTACTGTTAGTTAAAAAAAAAAAAAAAAGCACAACTTTTCAGACACTCCTTCTTCCAAATAAAAAATATGGTGTGAGGGCATCAAAGAGGGCAGAGAAAAGTTAAACTTACCACTTGTTAAGTGCCAACCATGTGCTGTATTTATTGCTATACAAGTTGTACTTGACCTTCCCAACAATTTTATAAAATCAGTATGATTAACCCCCTTTTGCTGATGGAAAAAACTGTGACCTAGGGAGATTCATTTCTTAGTCCAAGGTCACACAGTTGCTCATCCCTCAGCCAAGGAAAGAAGGGCTCGTGGAAATGAGCTGGGTATGTGAGTGCTGGGTTAGTGGCTTTGCAGGACACAAATGGGACGCAGACGCCATCCGTTTGCAATCTCAATTACTCAGTGTAAATACCATCAACACACAAGTATGTTCTTGGAATATATCTTAACAGGCAGCCTCTCATCAAATGTGTTATTTAGGGATGATTTTTGATGAGAAGTAATTTTAAATTAAAATTTAATGTAATGGTCAAGAAACCTGGTCAGGGTTTTCTGGTCAAGAAACCACCACTTTGGTCTTTAAGATAGATCCCCGTGGATTTTTACAAACAGTTGCTCTTGGAGCATTCGAGAAGTTTTGGCGTATTTTATTAAACACGTTAGCCCCTTTTAAGAGTGGGTTGCCTCAAAAGAGGCTGCCTGGAGGGGGAAAGAGTCCAGTTCGTGTTATCACATTTTTGTTACCGGTGCTGTCCGTGTGTCTGTTGTTTCAAAAAAATCAATGGGCTTGAGGAAGCAAGTGATCTGCTTGTGGTTTTGGAAGCTGGTGAGGCTGGCCAGCCAGAGGCGGGGGTGGCCACCTCGTGCAGCGGGAGCGTCGGGAGCTGGCAGGCCTCTTACGAAGCGTAATTGCTTTCTCTTCAATCTTTTCCGTTCCACACGTGTGTCCAGGCCTGCTGTTTCTGACCAGCGTTTCCTATACAGATCCTGATCAGTTTGTTTATAAAACACAGCCTCCCAGGGAGCAGCCCGGCACATCCCCCGATGTGATGATGAATAGCTACCTAGGTTTGTGACCTCTGAGATGACAAATAAATTGTCTTGGTCATGGTCATTTAAAGAATTTTTTTTTTTTGGGAAGGGATCCATACAGAGCATAAATCTTTTTATTTTCTATTTCATTTTGAGTGAAGCATGCTGAAAAGCACGCCAGGCTGAGGCTCTGCAGCCAGGTGGTTTGCAGAGCTGGATTTGATTACATCACCCTGTTCTAAACTCAGAGCTCATCATATTCTCCAACTCACTTCACAGTTTGAGAACTGCAACAGTAGTGGTGAAGCTTTTTGTAAATCACAATAAGACGGGTGAGCTTATGCTCTCCAGCATGTGCCTCCCCTCCCTATAGGAAGATTTGCTCAGTTTGAGTGGTTTTGACAGAGGCATTGGTATGCACCTGCTGGCAGATCCCGGTCTGTTATCTGAGCCCCCCAACCCCCAGCTGAGGCTTTCTAATTGGGCGCCTCACGTTTTCTGCCCTCTGAACAAGTATGTGATTATCGTCAGTGAGAACGTGCTCACCTCTATTGTTTATACGAGGTTCTCAAATACTCCATCTCACTGGTCATGGTCTTGTTTGCATGTTTGTGTCTGAGAATTAAGTTGGTCCAAAATACTGAAATGCTGTCTGTGGTAGATGAATGATATTAGCATTTGTTTTACCAAGGAGACTGATGAATGTGGAAGTTACTAATCATTACGTTATAGCAGAACCCTATAATGTGCGCTCAGGTATGTTGGTCTGTACTTTCCCATGATAATTTAGGATCTAGCTTGATCTCCTTTTACAGTTCTAGTATCAAAGTAGAGTGCGAACAGCTTTGGGAGATGCATGAGTGTTTCATGATTCAGGTTACACATACGCTAAGTAGCGCAGGTAATTTCCATGAAACAAGTCTTCATGTATGTCACAGAAAGCCATGACCCTAGCCTACTGCTTTGTACTTGGGTCAAACTCTTTCATGTTGTAAGTGTGACAGCTGCTAAAAAAGGCCTGGAAGGAGAGGGGTGGGAAGCCAGAGGCAAAGGTGGTGATGGCGTTACCGTGTTAGATGCCTCCTGAAGTACACGATGACGTGAACTATTACTTTGTTTTTCTAGGCTTTTCTTTAGACTCAGGAAAAGGTATTGTTTCTAAAGACGAGATCACTTTCGTGTCTGGTGCTCCAAGAGCCAATCACAGTGGAGCTGTGGTTTTGCTAAAAAGGGACACGAAGTCTGCTCATCTCCTCCCTGAGTACATCTTTGACGGGGAAGGTCTGGCTTCTTCATTTGGTTATGACGTGGCCGTGGCGGACCTTAACAAGGATGGGTAAGTGCGTCTTCGGTTACTTTACATCTGCCAAGAAACCGTTGGTTCTTGGGCATTTTTCAGTCTTGAGAGGAGCCATCCTTTCAGGTTCGTTGACTCAGAGAATATTTTTGCTGCCAGATCTTTACCCTTCTGCCACGTCTTTATCACTTGTATTTTGGCAGCAGACGTTCATTACCTTCCTCAGGTTATTTACATTTTCAGTTTTCCGTTTTCACTCATATTTTGGGTCTGTGAGAATTAAAATATGGAAAAACATTAACTCGAAAAATGACACCTACGTGGTTCTTCTGCTGTGGCTTCTCATGGGGCTGTGGGAGCATCCACAATGTCCTTTTAAAAACCGGGATGGGGCACCTGGGTGGCTCAGTGGGTTAAAGCCTCTGCCTTCGGCTCAGGTCATGATCCCGGAGTTCTGGGATCGAGCCCCGTATCGGGCTTTCTGCTCTGCGGACAGCTTGCTTGCTCCTCTCCCTCTCTGCCTGCCTCTCTGCCTGCCTGTTATCTCTGTCTGTCAAATAAATAAATAAAGTCTTAAAAAAAATAAAAAAAAATAAAAACCAGGATAGGCGACAAAGTAATAGTTATGTCTGGTAGTGGCAGTTTGGGGGGTGGGTGGAGGGGAGCAGAGTCTGTACACTCTCATTCCAACTTGGGGACTGTCTTCAGGTTCTTCCCGTTGATATCTTCCTGTGGGCATTCATCGTGGACTATTGTGTAAAATGTTTTACCTAAACCTAAACACTTACATACCTAAACATTACATTACCTGAACATTACATAAACATACCTACAAAAATGTTTGAATGGATGAAAAATCAATTCCAGATTTCAGGTCCTTTCTGTGTCCTGTCTCTGTATCCTTAGTACCTGGGCTGATGGCATTCTCTGTGAACACACTGGTATTTTAGCCGACGGTTCAGTTTTATCCCTCGTTATGTTTTTAGGTGGCAAGATATAATTATTGGAGCCCCACAGTATTTTGACAGAGATGGAGAAGTTGGAGGTGCCGTGTATGTTTACATTAACCAGCAAGGCAGGTGGAATAAAGTCAAGCCTATTCGTCTTAATGGAACCAAAGATTCTATGTTTGGCATTGCAGTAAAAAATATTGGCGACATTAATCAAGACGGCTATCCAGGTAATAGATTGTGAAATAGTTATGAGGCTCACAGGCTGATTATTTGATTGTCCAAAATAATGAATGCTTATGGCATCATATTGGGATGTTTGTTGAAATGTGACGTTGTCAACAGATATTGCAGTTGGAGCCCCCTATGATGATATGGGAAAGGTTTTTATCTATCATGGATCCCCGAATGGAATAAATACCAAGCCAACACAGGTAACCAGACAGCCTGGGTTTCTACAATGAGGGTCTCCGTGTTTTGCCTTGTAGTAGGATATTGGGTTTATGTGCATTTTCATGCTACTCATGTTTGATTGACAAATCTGTAATAGTATGAACTTGGTGCTTTTTAAAACATGTACCATTAGAAGATAGCTTGAAAATAGATTTAAAATAAGCACATCGTTGCATTTATTTGTAAAATTTCTTAGATAAATTGGGAATCAAAGTAGTCCAAAGGAAAAGACTCTTTTACCCAGATAGCATAAATAGATGGAAATGTGAGCTCTTTCCTTTTAGTAAGATACTAACTGGAGGTAAAATGGGCAAAACAAACCAGATGGTTGTGATGACATGGAGAATTGAGATGCCAAAAATTTAAAATTGCTTTTGAGAAAAACAAGACATTTGGAGGGCAGGTAGAGAGGTTTGGTATATAGTAAAAGAAGCTCATCAAAAATTGGCCTCTTTATCCTTTGAGAGAGAATGTAAATCAGATGACTTCTATGAGATAAAATGTATGAAGTGTTGGAGCACATGTGTGCTTAAATTTATTTATAATTTAGTATAATTTATAAGTAAACTCTTAGACTGTAGTTTATGAGGAAACATTTGGCTTTTTCAGAGCATCAGGAAGCTCATTTTGGTGGCCCATTGTTCATTCTGATGCCCTGTTCATTTCAGATTCTTGAGGGTAAATCCCCTTATTTTGGATATTCAATTGCTGGAAATATGGACCTTGATCGAAATTCCTACCCTGATGTTGCAGTTGGTTCCCTCTCAGACTCAGTGGCTGTGTTCAGGTGTGTGATCTCTGACTTCAGCTGAGTATGTTCAATATTCAGGTTTCACTCAAATTTTGACTTTTTTAATTGAAAATCCTAATACCCATATTTCAAAGTTTAAGGTTTATATGGATTTTGAAGATTTTTTTAAAAAGTGATATAACAATGTGAAAAGAACTATTTTGTAATGCCTCGCTAATTTTGAATTGAGAAAGAAATCAGAACTGGTGAAAATGTTTACTTCATAGGTACTTTTAAAACCTTATATTTTCTTAAAAGAGGAAACATAAAGTTTGATAGTACAAAGACTATAAGGAAGGAAATAAGAACCCCCCTGTCTTTCACCATCCATTAGTCAGCTCCAAAATTTTGGTTTATATCCTTTTAGTATTTTGTGTTCTGTGAGTGCATGTGTATATTTAACAAAACGGAGCTCACAGTGTACATATTGTTTTGTAATCTGCATTTGTCTGTAATGCCTAGTGGACTTTGTCCATGTCAGTGAGTTTATCATGCACAGGGCCTTTCCGCCTGTCCATGAGCACTTTTCTGCGATGAAGTTAATACTTAATACTCATCACCAGGCTCAGCCATCCCCCCACACCCTCCCCTCTAAAACCCTCAGTTTGTTACTCAGAGTCCACAGTCTCTCATGGTTCATCTTTCCCTCCGATTTCCCCCAATTCACTTTTCCTTTCCTTCTCCTAATGTTCTCCATTCTATTCCTTATGCTCTACAAGTAAGTGAATTGACTTTATCTGCTTGACTTATTTCACTCAGCATAATCTCCTCCGGTCCCATCCATGTTGATGCAGAAGATGGGCATTCATCCTTCCCAATGGCTGCGTAATATTCCATTGTACATATGGACCACATCTTCTTTATCCATTTGTCTGTTCAAGGGCATCTCAGCTCTTTCCACAGTTTGGCTATTGTGGCCATTGCTGCTATAAACATTGAGGGCGTATAATGAGGTTTTAAATGATATAGCCGTTCTTTTCTTTGGCCACAGGGGAACATCTTCCCCACCCCCCGCTGCCGCCCCCTGCCCCGTGGTTTTTAAGATGTAGTAGGCAGCTTGAGAGTATGTGAATTCTTCTCACACTGAACATAGTAAGAGGCCGAGCCTGTGTTTTGCTCCTTTTTTTCAGGTCCCGGCCTGTGATTAATATTCAGAAAACGATCACCGTGACACCAAGCACGATTGATCTCCGCCAGAAAACGTTCTGCGGGGCACCTAGCGGGATATGGTGAGCACTCCCACCATATGCACGGAACCCCCTCACTTTCATATGTCTGCTTTAGGGGGACCCTGTTGCTCTGAGGAGCCATGGGCAGCAGTGGGACAGAAATGAGCAAGGGGACAAGGAATCTGTCGAGTGAACATAGAATATTTTACTTATCAGTGGGCAGTGGGGGGATTCGAGACCTGGGGACATGGGTTTTTGTTTCTTTCTACTGCAGCGATACATCTTTTAAGGAATATTTGTTTGATTTTATATAGCCTCAAGGTGAAGGCCTGTTTTGAATACACTGCCAAACCCACCAGTTACAATCCTTCGATAAGTAAGTACCTAGTACCTTTAAAAATTATATATGTTCTGTCCACCAGGTTGAAAGTAATGCATAAGTAACAAAAACAAAACTGCTGTGGCCAACCTTGGTTCATAAATTCTTGTATGAGGCATTCAGTGGCTCTGCTGTCTTCTCTTTAATCAGGAGGGCGAAGCGCAGTGGGGAGAACTTTCCATTTGGTCCTCATTTGAATTTTCCAGAGCAGATGGTTTAGGACAGCAGGACTTGGCAAAGTACTCATTTGCTACCACAACCGTTTCCTCCATTTCTGCCTTTGAAGAGCAACATGGAAAACTGGTTTTGCGGTTGTGAGGTGGTGGGTGGTGGTTATAGGAGATGAGTCCCAGAGCCCAAGCTTTGTGCAGAACTGTTGGGTTAGTCTCTCCTTGCTGCGTCGTCCCCTCCCAGCGGCCTCCCTGGCCCAGGACATGCACACCACGCCCCTGTGGGCAGGCTCCTTGGGGACTGGAAGGCTGGTCTAGGGAATTCAGAGCCTGGGGCTCTGCTTCGGGCTGCAGCTCCGTGGCCGGCTCATCCCGCAGCCCAGCAGAGACATTGGAGTCTCCATTTCCCTATCAGGAATAAAAATGTCTCTAGTAGGAGTTCCTACATACGATTGTGGTGGAGAGCAAAGGAGATACTCTGGTGAAAGCCATCTGTCATTTATAAGGAATTATGTGGCTTCCTTTCTTTATAATCCAAACGGGCTTTTTGGCCGCATGTTTAGACAAGGCTAATGACACTCTGACGGTAGTGATCGTACCCAAAGCCTTCCGCAGTAGGTTGTAGTAAGAGCTATACGCGTTCAGGTGTAAGCAACCTGCTCCAGCTCCAGAGGGAAGATGGGGCCATGGGAATTTAAAGAAAAGTTTTTTCCCAAGGAGCAGTACAAAGATTAGGATGACCAGATGGTCCTGGCGGCCCCGTGTGATGGCGTGGCATGCCACCAACCGAAGCCTTCTGCGGGGATAGGGTGGTCTGCAGCTTTTATTTTACCTTGACATAATGAGTTTTCTTAAGTTTCCTTTTTGTTATGTAAAGTATTACTCTGTTTTCTTTATTAAAAAGATACAGCTTTTCATACTTCCAAATTTGGCAAATAAGTCTGGCTTCCCCCAGTTCACCCTGTCATAGCCTCCTTTTCCTGTTTTAAGCCTCCATCTTCCCCTATTTTAAGCCGTCCTCAGGCAGTTGCTTTGCCTCCCTGAGCTTTTTGGGCCCATCTGCAGGGCTGTGTTCTGCTGGAGCCTCTCCCAGGATCTGCCCACCTTGTCCGACCTGTGCTTGGTGTTGCTGTATCACGGTTTGTGCACAGGGCGGTGGTGGCCTCTCACTTGCCCTTTTGATGTGGCTGGTATTTCACTGAGTACTGGAAACAATTCTTGGGGTGGCTTTCATTGAGAAGAAAATGTTTTCTAGGATTTCTCACACTCTGTTATCCTGTTAGTATATTTTGTGTGATTTTTACCCAGACACCATACTTTACACTTGCCTTTTGTATAATGGGTGTTTGACCATTGTGTTTCGAGTAGACTAGAGAGACAAGGAGAAATTGTGATTCTTTGACTAGGTGAGGAGAGGAAATGGGGAAATGTTTTTGTTTTATGAGTCTGTCATTTACCCCCACCACTCTGACCGTAGACGTGATGAAATCTCATCAGAGCCGTCCTTGTCTTCCCCTACATCAGTCATTTCCATAAAATTACAGACGTTGTTCTAGCTTTCACGTACCGTTTGATGCCCTGTGTATTAATTTCATGTTCAGTAGCTACACTGTTAACCAAGTGTTTAACAACTCTGTTAGCCTAGTGTTTACTGATGGCCTATCATGAATAGAACTTTTTTTCTGTGAAGACAGTTAGAGGGACCCTGTATTTCCTTGCCTGTACTTCCACAGCACTGGGAAATTCTACATCAGATAGGACTTCCACTGAGCTGCATAAGTGAATCCATCTAAAATCCGTTCCCGGTGTCTGAGAATGTGAGCTTATTGTTTGATCAGGCCCTTTTAACTCGGTGGTCCTCGGTTGTGGTGTTGCCTACAGACAGATATTTATAATTGAGCCTTAATGAGTATTCTACTGGCTTGCCCCTTAAAAGGTCAGCAAAGGCAGCCGGCAAGGATTTTAAGATAACGTGAACTGTCTGGGGGGTCAGGGAAGGTTAGAGTGGGCTTGGTAGATAAATGGTTTTAACACACCCACACCCTCCCCTGCTTTTGCCGTGAGGGGCGCTCAGCACTGAGCCTTGGTCGGGTTCACTGTGGAGTTAACAGGTCGTTGATAAGTGGATGATGTCAAGGCTACAAGGCTAAAATGGAGGCACATTCCATTTGGCAGAAATTACTACTGAAACTGTTAGTGTTTCTAAATTTTGGTCTTGCCGTAGCTCAGTAGCTGTTGTTTTGGCGTAAGGATAACATTCTGTGGTCTGTGTGCATGTCTCTTTGTGCACCGGTGGGTATGTGGGTGTGGTGCAGTCCCTCCCACTTCTAGTCAGCTGTTCTAAAATCATACTTACAGCAGGTGTTGTCCCTTTGCCGGGGAACACAGTGGCGAGCAGACTGATGGGGTCCCTGTCCACGCCTTTGCCTGGGGAAGATGGTCGGGCAGCCCCAGTGGCTAAGTGTAGTGAGTAGGGAAATAGAATACTGGCGTCCCCCCAGAGGAAGTGATGTCCACACTGAGATCTCAGGGAGGAGTGAGTTAGGCAGTGGGGGGAGGTAGAGAGGGCCAGGGCCCCGCTAGCGGAGGAAGAGAGTGACTCAAGCAGAGGCCCGGAGGAAGTGGAAACCTGGACGTCCAAGAGGCTTCGTAAAGCAGTTGTCTTGTGTGTTTGTGACAGAGACTTCGAAGCTGGTGCCGCCCCATCCCTCGCTGTGTGATCCTGGGCCAGTCCTCTAGCTCTGTGGGCATCCATTCCTCACCTGCAAGAAGAGGGTGTTAAAATAGATGCTCTTTAAGGCCTCTTCTGAACTCCACCGTGCATATTAGAACATGGGTGGTTCATTTTCTGGAGAAGATTTTTTTTTTCCCCTTGAAGCTGCCTTCTGTGGCCCTATAAGCACTTTGGTTTGCTTCCCCTTCTGGTGGTTAGTGAGTGATGGATGAATGAATGTAAGTAATTTAAATGTTACCCCATAAAGAAACATAGTAACTACATCCAGCAAAGAATGTGTTCTGAAGCCGAGAAATGAGATTTTGATCATCCAAATCCTGGCTTGCCTTCGAGCTCCATCAGTAGAGGCAATCAAGAACAGGAGGTGTCTTCTAGACCTTTGGACGTCAGAAACTTTGGTGTGGGAGACATGGTAGCTGGCAAATGGGTCCTCTAGCCTCGAAAAGGAATGTGTTTTACCTTTCAGTTCTTTTAAGTGAGAAGTCTCCGCTTGTTGTCAAAAGACTTCTCTATCTCTCATACGTATTATTGCCGTTTCAGACAACTGTCCATTATCCGTGCTTCTTAAACTTTAATGGGTCTAAGACCCACCTGATGGTCCTGTTAAAATGCAGATTCTGGTTAAGTAGGTCTGGCTGGGGCTTAAGGTTGTCACTGACCAGCAGATGCGAGGAGAAGCTGCCACTGCTCTCCAGGTGTGGGGCCCCGTCAGGGACAGACTGCTGGATGTGAGTCGGTGCAGGCCTTTCAGGAGTGCTGGGTCCCTGTTCTCTTTAGTGCTCCGAGTGCCTGAAGTGGAGCCAGAAATCCTTGGATGCCGCTCAGAGGTTCTGACTTGTTCTTGGGCTCCCCCAGGTGGCCCAATGGAAATTTAACTTCACAAACTCTTGACAGCAGCAGGCAGGAAAGGACAGCTTGATCTGAAAGGCCGTAGCGCAGGCAAAATGTACATTACCAGGAAATGTGATCAGCAAGAAGGGCAGTGGGAGACGGAGTCTATGAGGGATTAAAATAACATCAAAGGGAACTCACTGTCCTTACAGCTGAACTGTATGTGGATATACTCTGAGTTCAGAGGATTTTGTTCATTGTATCTAGCCATTTTGGGCACGCTCGAGGCTGAAAAGGAGAGAAGGAAATCTGGGCTGTCATCAAGAGTTCACTTTCGAAACCAAGGCTCTGAGGCCAAGTATACTGAAGAGGTCACTCTGACCAGGCAGAAGCAGAAGGCGTGCATTGAGGAGACCCTCTGGCTCCAGGTGAGGGCGGCCGCGCTCAGGCCGGTCATTGTAGGGGACTGAGCTGGGTTCTGTGGTGGCCTAGGGAGATCTTTGAACCTGACACCAGCGACCTCTCATTCAGGACTGTTGGGAGCTCCCCAGGAGTGTTGATACCATACTCTGCACACTTTTCAGGAGAATATTCGAGATAAACTGCGTCCCATTCCCATAAGCGCTTCGGTAGAGATCCAAGAGCCAAACACGCGGAGGAGAGTGAATTCGCTTCCGGAAGTTCTTCCCATTCTGAATTCCAATGAACCCAAGATGGTTCACAGAGATGTAAGTCTTCTGACTTGGGTGTTGCCAAAGCTTCTGCCCATTATGCAGCTACATCATGTGTCTTTGAAGGGGGAGGATTAGTGATTTGCTTTTTTAAAGTCCATTCCTTTGTGTCAAGTAAGCTTTTTAATATATGCAAAGTTCGTTAGAGATTGGTTTCCCAGCTTAACAGTGAATACAGAAACATGTGGAATACGGTTCGGAGCCAGAGTATTGTTCTTAATAACTTTTGGCCGCTGCGACTTACTGCGACTATAACTGGCAGAACTCATTCTCACATCCAGTTTCTCCTGTGGCCGTATGGAGAAAAAATACAGCGCATTTTACCATTGAGGACATTAAAATGTAGAAAATAAACTTGTTAGTCCAGACGTTAAAATCAAGGAATATGAAATTCAGCAAGGCCATGAAATAGTCACTTTGTGGCTAATGTAGCCCGTGTAGTCTTAGGAAGGCCATTTCTGTGACATGGCCTGCTGTCCGCCTCCTACAAGGGGGACCTATATGCTGGGGTTTAAGGTGGCTGAGGCATGAGAAAGGGTGGGGGACCTGTGGTGTCTGGATTTGGCATTGTGCACCTGCCATCAAAATCCAGCCGGTGCCAGAGCGTCCACTGTGTGGCCCTAGGTTCTGGTGGCCCCCAACAAAGCCTCTCAGAAGCGAGTACTTGCTGCTTCAGGCCTAGGACATGGTGCCTCAGTCTTCACCCTGTCTTTATCGTCACAAAGTGTAGTTCCTTGTGCTTTTGCATACTTTTTCATAGACTTTGGGTTACTGCTTCTCACATGACTGTTGCTTGTGGATGTTCCCAGCTCTGTAGTCATGTTGAACACGACAAGCAAGGAGACGGTGTTCCCAGCTCTGTATTTATCAGTGTGATTGTGAAGCACCCATTAGCTCTGTGCCATTTGTTTCCTTCACCTTAGACTGTTTCCTCTTCTGTCCAACAGAGCCCATAACCGTATCCTCATGGTCTGTTGTGAGGATTAAGGGAGTTAATATAAGTAATCACGTGTCAGGTAGCATCATCACTACTACTGGCACTTCTTACATTATCCCTATAAAGTCGGCCAGTGGATCCGCATATCACCAGGGACGTCCCTTGGAGTCTGAAAGGTTAAGTGACTTGCCCAGAGCCCCACGGCTAAGTGCGTGGCAGAGCTGGGTTTGGACGGCGGGGCTGTGTGGCTGCGGGGCGCACGCTCTGCACTACAGCTTGGGGGCCTGGTCACCGTGTTCCTACAGTGCCGCTCTGTCCAAGGACAGAGTTAAAAGACGGTTCTGTTAAAGGCACTGGGTGCACGGCTGAGTATGTCTGACGCTTCTGCTGTGGTAATTATCGCACAGGGACAGGGCTGTATGGAAACAGCCAGTCATTGTCGCAGTCCCCAACGGTAGGAATTGTGATGGTTTTGTTTTCACTAGAGAGAGACAAACCCTAAGAGACTCTAATCTTCAGAAACAAACTGAGGGTTGCTCGGGGGGTGGTGGGTGGAGGGATCAGGTAACTGGGTGATGGACATTAAGGAGGGCACGTGATGTAGGAGCACTGGGTGTTCTACAAGACTGATGAATCACAGACCTGTACTTCTGAAACAAATAATACATTATATGTCACTTAATTTGAATTTACATTAAAAATTAAAAATAATTTCCAAAACAAAACAACAATGGTTTTGTTCTCCTACAGGTGCACTTCTTAAAAGAGGGATGTGGAGACGACAATATATGTAACAGCAACCTTAAACTAGAATATAAGTTTTGTACCCGAGAAGGAAATCAAGACAAATTTTCTTATTTACCAATGTAAGAATCACTCTGTCATCCTGGCAAAAATGACTGGCTTTGCAGTGGGTTACTGAAAACGTACTAAGGTCTTTGTCATTTTTGTTTTTGTGCATATGTGTATGTGTTTTATAGTCAAAAAGGTGTACCAGAACTAGTTCTAAAAGACCAGAAGGACATTGCTTTGGAAATAACCGTGACCAACAACCCTTCCGATCCGAGGGACCCCGCGAAAGACGGAGACGACGCTCACGAAGCAAAGCTCGTGGCCACTTTCCCCGACACTCTGACTTACTCAGCATACCGAGAACTGCGGGCTTTCCCTGTAAGTGGTTTCACAGCCGCTGGGAACAAACAACCCAGCCCCGGGGTTGGGGGGACTCAGGGTGTTGAGGGGAGGGCAAGCGGAGGGTAATCTCCTGTTTTACTGTTACAGGAGAAGCAGCTGAGTTGTGTTGCCAATCAAAATGGCTCGCAAGCGGACTGTGAGCTTGGAAATCCTTTCAAAAGAAATTCCAGTGTAGGTGATGCCTTCCCATCCCACATCCTGCCGTGTCCGGTGCCATGACAGGGTCGACACGCTTGGTCTGTGTTAATGTCTGTTTCTGTTTTTCAGGTGACTTTTTATTTGATTTTAAGCACAACCGAGGTCACCTTTGACACCACGGATCTGGATATTAATCTGAAGTTGGAAACGTAAGAATTGCTTCAACCTTTCCATTCAGAATTATCTCATGAAAACACGACCTGTCAATGAGTTGGCTCTGCTTCTGACTCATAAAAGGAGTGTAATTGTAAGGAGAAAACTGACTGTTAAAATGAAACCCTATTGTTTCCTTTTCATTTTCAGAACAAGCAATCAAGATAATTTGGCTTCAATTACAGCTACAGCCAAAGTGGTTATTGAACTGCTTTTATCGGTCTCTGGGTAAGTGTTTGTGTTTAGCATAACAAATCAGTGTTTAAAAGAACCGTTTACAATCCTCGCTAAAACTGGTGTTTTTTAATTTAACAGAGTTGCCAAACCTTCCCAGGTGTATTTTGGAGGTACAGTTGTTGGTGAGCAAGCAATGAAGTCTGAAGATGAGGTGGGAAGTTTAATAGAGTATGAGTTCAGGGTAAGTTTCAGCAGTTAGTCTTTTTTATGATCTATATCAAAGGCGAATATTTACTGTATGTGTTAATATATGTAATGTAATTTTAGTAAATGTGGATATGTAGCTTTAATATGTAATAGCAACATTAATAAAAATAAGCATGATAAATCCTCAGTTACAAGTGAGTTCACCAATGCGTATATCACATACTGGCTCACAGTAGAAGTTTTGTCCTTCACAATGGAGAACACAACTATCGTTCGACATAGGACTTGTTCAAAATCCAGTTTAGTTTTCGTGTATAAGTGGTGTAGGACAAAGGAATACCCCATCCCTCCCTTTTCCCCAGAGTCTGCCTGTAACATACAAATCTCAAAATAGTTGATATCTGGCTTTAGACTGTGTTGGGATTTCTTTCTTCCGTTGTGAGGTCCTCTCTCTTACGGCGTGTGGTTAACGTTCCCTCACATTTTACAAGCCCGGTGCCAGTGAGAAACACTCCTGCTTGCTCTGAAGCATTTCTAAGCAAGAATCACAGCGACTCTCAGTCCAGTTGGGTGAACACGAGGGCATGGTGCGGAGGGGGCTCGTGACTCCTCTGTGGGTTTGGGTCTGCGTGGCTCAAATCAGCCAAGACAGCACAGTGGCCGTGGTCTGAGATGGCAAGAACGTGCCCACCCCTGATGCCAGCAGGATGGGGGGCTGAGTTCCGCTCGGGGTGTCTCTCAGCATTGCAGACACGCTGGGATAGGTAGTGGCGGCGGAGGTCAGGACACCTGCATGGGTGTGGCTGCCACAGCGGTCCTGCCCCACACACACAGCTCACTCCTCATTTGGCTTTTGCCTGGGAAGCTGCTCTGTTCCCGGCTTGAACTCCTGATTCATGGCCTTTGTAATGGTTTTATTACCCCTCTCAGTTGCTACTCAACCCCCCTCCCCTGCCCTCCCTTGTGGTAGCGGACTGAGGCGGCTTCATTTTGGCAAAAGGAGGGGCTTCCTAGAAGCAGGTTGCTGGCGCGCTGCCACAGGACACACTCCTCTACAGGGCCGGGGAGGTTATAGAGCGACTCCCAGACCCCCGTGACCTTCCCTGTCGGGAGCGTGGCGTATCAAACAAGGCAGATTCTCTTGCTCACAGGAGTTGCCGGGTTGAAGGAGCAGTCCTCCGTCTCTGACCTTTCCTAGGCCTGCATCTCTGCTGTGGGCGCTGGGCTCTCTGCAGTCCAGCTCTGGAGCCTGTACTTTTCATCGTAGGGTCATGTTTTTTTCTCCCTGGCCGCAGGAGCGGCTACTTAATTTTAGAGTGAGAGACTTACCCGGAGATGTAATACGTATTATTTTCTTACAGGTAATTAACTTGGGGAAACCTCTTAAAAACCTTGGCACGGCAACCTTGAACATCCAGTGGCCAAAAGAAATTAGCAACGGCAAATGGTTGCTTTATTTGGTGAAAGTAGAATCCAAAGGATTGGAAAAGATTGCTTGTGAGCCACGAAGTGAAGTAAACTTCCTGAACCTAAAGGTACATCGATTTACCCTGTGTCTCTGTAGCGCATATAAGGGAAGCGAACTTCTGTGGGGGAAAATCCTTAATTTCCTGAGGAAAAGTGACAAGCGGTGTGCTGACTTCTTCTCTGGTGTCCCATCTTCTGTCATAGTTGAATAACCAAGTCAGGCTGAGGATTTCTGCTGATCAACTGCCATGACGGCACATCAGTCTGATCCAGGGCTTGTTGAAGGAAATGATGTTTTCTGGAGTTTTGGACCCAGTATGACCTATAAACGGGGCTGGGATGTGCTTCTGGGGTGGGCCAGTCAGTGTTCACCCCCCATAGAACCAAACTCATTATAGAAGAGATTGGCACTTTAGCAAGAGACCTTCAAAGCTTTCATTCTTATTTATTTTTTAAAAAGATTTAATTATGAGAGGGAGAGAGAGAGAGCAAGTACACAGAGGGAGCAGGAGAAGCACACTCCCCACTGAGCAGGGAGCTGACATGGGGCTCGATCCCAGGACCCCAGGATCATGACCCGAGCCAAAGGCAGATGCTCAACTGACTGAGCCACCCAGGCATCCCTCATTCTTATTTTTTAAAATAGCAAATATTTATCAAGTGTTGACTGTGTCTCAGGCACTGTGCTAAAATAAACATTTTATTTGCTTTTTCTCATTTCATCCCCTTGATAGTACTTCGAGGTGTTTTTTCTTATCCCTACCATTTCACAGATGAGAGAAGAGGGATTCAGAGAGATTAACGTTTTAAGACTCACTCAGCAGTCATGAGGCTGATTCTGCGTCCGAGCTCTGCTCTGTTTTCTTTTTTTTTTTTTTTTTAAAGATTTTATTTATTTATTTGACAGAGAGATCACGAGTAGGCAGAGAGGCAGGCAGAGAGAGAGGAAGGGAAGCAGGCTCCCTGCTGAACAGAGAGCCCGATGTGGGGCTCGATCCCAGGACCCTGGGATCATGACCTGAGCCGAAGGCAGAGGCTTTAACCCACTGAGCCACCCAGGCGCCCCTCTGCTCTGTTTTCAAAGCCTATACTCGTAACTGCATGCGCTGCCGCACGCGGACAGTCCTGGTTTATCATATGCTCCAGTGTGACCATCTGCTTCATTACCGCCCGTCTGTTTCTTTTCTTCTGTTTTTAATACTTGTGCTGAGGGCTGACTTTCAGTAGATCGCAGTGAGGGAGCTCCTCTGTTTAAGTGATGGTGTGCTCCGTGTTCACTGTTGGCAGCTTCTAGAAGGATCTTCTGTTCATCAACTGAAAAACGAGATGGTCCGTGACTCTTGATCCATCTTAAGGAAAATGCTATCTTAAAACTCCTTATGTGGATTAGTTTTCAGGACTCTACTTTGAATAAGTCACATACCAGTTCTTTTGCTTTTTTCCGTTTGTCAGTGTCATTTATTTGTTCAAGATGGGCGGACTTTTTACCATGAGTTAGTTACCAGGCTGGGTGCTAGGGACATAGGGATGAGATTTGATGCCTGATCTCAGGCTGCTCAATTTGGTGAGGAAACAGAAGAGCAAAGAAAGTCAAGTATCATATGGTCTCACTTATTTCTGGAGCATAACAAATAACATGGAGGACATGGGGAGATGGAGAGGAGAAGGGAGTTGAGGGAAACTGGAAGGGGAGATGAACCATGAGAGACTATGGACTCTGAAAAATAACCTGAGGGTCTTGAAGGGGCGGGAGTGGGAAGTTGGGGGAACAAGGTGGTGGGTAATAGGGAGGGCACGTACTGCATGGAGCACTGGGTGTGGTGCAAAAACAATGAATACTGTTTCGCTGAAAAGAAATAAAAAAAAAAAAAAGGAAAGCCTGCTTTCTCTGAGTTTTAAAGTCAGAGTGAAAATAAACTACTTCAGTTAATGAACTTGCAACGAGATTGGAACATTTGTAGATTTTACACTTATTTCTGTGGCTTTGGTGACAGGAGATGGGGAAATATTAATTGTTGATGGTGTGAATTTGGCATCATTTGGGAGAAGGTGCCCAAGAGGTCTATGCAGTAGTGACCATTAGATTCAGTAGAACTGTTTTGGATATAATTTCTTTTCAGGAGTCTCACAACTCAAGAAGGAAACGGGAAATTGCTGAAAAACAGATAGATGATAGCCGAAAATTTTCGTTATTTGCTGAAAGAAAATATCAAACCCTTGTAAGTATTTTTCAATAGCCGTGACTGTTGGACGAGATGGTGACAGGATGGTCTTCCCCACACTGTTGGATTTTATTTCATTTTTGGTTTTTTGTTTAGTTTTTAAAGATTTCATTCATTTATTTGACAGAGAGAGACACAGCAAGAGAGGGAACACAAGCAGGGGGAGTGGGAGAGGGAGAAACAGTCTCTCTGGTAAGCAGGGAGCCCGATGTAGGGCTCGATCCCAGGACCCTGGGATCATGACCTGAGCTGAAGGCAGGCACTTAACAACTGAACCACCTGGGCCCCCACTCTGTTGGATTTTAACTACCATCCTTTTCTCTCCAGAACTGCAGCACGAACGTGAACTGCGTGAACATAAGCTGCCCGCTGCGAGGGCTGGACAGCAAGGCTTCTGTCGTTCTGCGCTCGAGGTTATGGAACAGCACGTTTCTAGAGGTTCGGCCCTGCCATGAGGCTGTCCCCTAGAAGTCATTTGCCATCTCTTAGAACGTTTCTCAATTCCTTGATGCATTTGCTAACTTTGTCTCCGAACAGGAATATTCCAAAATGAACTACTTGGACATTCTCGTGCGGGCTTCCATCGATGTGGCCGCCGCCGCTGAGAACATCAAGCTGCCAAACGCAGGCACTCAGGTGAGCGGCTTCTCCACCTTCACACAGCTCAGAGCCCAGCAGGCCGCCTCCACCGGGAGCCCACAGCCTGAGGATGCGCCACCTTGGCATTCCTTCCCCCACACCACCGTGACTCCCAGTCAGGAGAAGTCCGACCATGCCCGAAGGGGCTGCCACTCCACGCTGCACTGTAACAGAATCACCGGGAAAAGAAGTATGCATGGGGCCCTCCGGTTCTGCAGGGCACGTGGTGGATTTGAGAGCCGCCGGGCCCGTGAAAGAAGGGGTGCACCTCCCATCTCTGTAGAAGCCCCAGGTTTTCTACTGTCCCTGATGCCATAGCCACTGTTGCAGTGTCCCCCAGGGATGGAAACCACCACTTTACGGAGTTGCTCATGGCATGTGTGGCCAGCTATAGTTCGTAGAAAAGATCTCTTTCTATATGAACCCAGGGTTGAATCTTACAAAGTCAGTCCCTGGTTATGCCCCTTGGAATAAGCCCCAAATAAGTCCTCTTTCTCAGCCACGTAGTAGCCTTTGGAATAATGGAAGGAAACTGGCATGCCCCTGGGATGGGTCTCTCATTCTGTTCAGAGCAAAGCCTCCAGCTCTTCAGGTACCCGTCAGGCCAGGCGCTCTCCATCCTGGGCTGACCCTAGTCGGGCAGTGTGACTTCTTGGTGGGCAGAGCACGGGTGTGTGATCTGCCTAGTCTGGCTCGCCCTGAGGCCCTTCCCTCCGGACACGGCGGCCCCACACTGCTCCCAGCCTAAGACTTGGTTTTTCACAGAAGATGGTGTTTGTACTTCCAGCAGCTATGTTTCTGTTCTGCTGAAGCTTGCAAGTGTTTTCAACAGGATGTGTTGTCAAGCGATAGCTCCCATATCCCATCCTTGAGCAATTTTTTAAAAATTCTAAATGCATGCCTTTAACTGTAAACCTCACATTTTAGGTGGATTGTTTGTGGCCCATCGTTTCAGTTGACAAAGTAGTGCTGAGTCTTGACCATTTGCCCTCTCTGAGCTTTCTCCTGCTGCAAGCTTTATCATTTTCAAAGCTGAGAAGCACAGCCTCTCTGTCCTCATCCGGGCAGTTGAGAAAATACTGAACAGAACTGGGAGCAGTGGTGGTGGGGACACTCTGGGAAGGATTCCTTGTGGAGGGGAGGGTCTGGAGCCCAAGGGGCCTTGTGTCATGCTCTTGAGATCTAATGCCTGCATGTCATGTGCCAGAATGTTTTGCAAAAGAGACTGAATGGAGAGAAAGGTGGTGACTTACTGTTCTCCACCTGGTCTCCTGATGTGCCTATGGACCTGTTCTGGCTTCGGTCATTGAGCCGGCTGAAAGTGCAGTGAGCCTGCTGAGCACTGGTTTTTGAAGACAGCGATCCCTGGCTGTTCAAATCTATCATCCACATCCGAAGACATTTGTCTGGAGCAAATGCTAACCTGGGCGGGATGCTGGGACAAGGGTTAAAAATCAGGACCATCCCAGACTTAACCATGACATCTGGTCACCCTGGCCTTAGATGCTGTCTGCCTGCTACTTCAGCCCACCTCCCTGCCTCTTACCAATAAGGCATCATAAGGGATCGTCCCCCAAGCCAGAGCCTCCCTGAGAAGCTCTTCTCTGCCCCTTTGACCGAGGCAGCAGTCATAGCTTTCTGTAACTTGAAACTGACAACCTGGAGAATCACTGGGTATTTAAGAGCTGGAAGGACACCACACGAGAGGGAAGGGACAGACATTAATAGCGCATTGATAAAATGTCTACAGTTTACTAGACTTTTTAACCTGTGTGTAGTCATGTAAACCTCAGAATGACGAGGTAGATGGACTCATTTTCCAAAAAAGGAAGCAGGCGCAGCAGGGGATGCCAGTGGGGTCCTGTATGGGAACCTGTAAACCCGTCTGGTTTTGGGGCTCCTGTTCTTAACTCTGTAAGTCCCCAGATCTCAAATTCAGATGAGAAAACAACCCAAGGAAGGTTATCTCTCCTTCAGGGTCACAGGACTGGCAGACATGTGGAGGGGAGACCAGACGGTGGGCTCCTAAGTCCTCCTCGGGTGCTCTTGTTGGCTGGAAGATGATGGAACTGGGGTACTGGTAACCAGTCTGGCGGCTGGGTCACACAGGAAAGTGAGGTTCTCTTGGGCCTTTCATGTTGGGGCTTGGAGAACTCATGCCTGCTCACGGGAATCGGGATCCCTGCTGTGATCCTCCTTGGTTTAATAATTGCTAGGTACGTGAGTGGATTAATGTCTTTATCTAGAGTGCATTTATTTTGAAAAGAGAGACATTTTCTTGCCTCCAGTCTTGTGGTACCTCTTCTATTGACTGATTGCTGAGCGACAATAGCTCCCATGTTCTACCTACAGGTTTCTTGAGTATTTTAAAGTGTACTTTTTCTGGGCCTAAAGATTTAAGCTTAATTTAAGTGTTATGATGCTTTCCTTTCTTATTCCCTCATTTATTGTGGGTTTCAGTTGTGTCTTTATCTTGGTTCCTCTGTCCTTTCCAGCCCAAAGATCATCTTTCTTTGGAGAGAGAAGCAAGGAGGTGGGGTTATTCAGCCTTGTCTTTTGGTCTTCATATTAAAACTTCCCCTTGCCCTTACTCTAATCCTGGCTTTAAAAAAGAAGGAAAAAATCCTATTTGTTTCCTTTATAACCCAACCAATTTTAAGAGTTTTTGTGTTCACTTCTTAATATGAAAATTTTAACACATTGTTAGAACAAAGTCCAGTAGAACTGGTCTCCTAACTAAACCAGATAAAATGGTTACATTTTAACACCAGTGAAATCCATCCAGTTTACAAGCACTTACTAAGGACACACTGTGTGCCTTCCCTGTACGAATGATAGAGAAGCACAAGTAATAAGATAAGCCTTGTGAACTGTTAAGAATTTCATGATTCACGGTGAACCAGGAGATAATTGTTGAATTGTTGAGGAAGGAATTGTTTATTGGTTGTATTTCTATATCCCTCACTTCATTCTTTTTTTTTTTTTTTTTAAGATTTTTATTTATTTGACAGACAGAGATCACAAGTAGGCAGAGAGGCAGGCAAGACAGAGGAGGAAACAGGCTCCCCACAGAGCAGAGAGCCTGATGTGGGGCTCGATCCCAGGACCCTGAGATCATGACTGAGCCAAAGGCAGAGGCTTTAACCCACTGAGCCACCCAGGCGCCCCCCCCCCCCTTCATTCTTAAGGAAGTTGGAAAAGAGTATCTGTTTCCTGGCTGTCAGAGATAAGAGAAAATATGGTAGGTGAAAGACACAGCATTTTTAGGGCAATGTGATTGTCGTCTTTCGGCTCTAAATTTGGAAAATTTGAGATATGGATCCTTTTATAAGATGAGTTCCTGATACAAGGACCACTCACTAAGGGAATGAGGTCTTTAACATAGTTTTGTGAAAGACATGAAAATACCTTCACGGAGTGATTTCTTACCCTGATGTGCAGTAAGAACAGAGGGTATGACGTTAGAGTGATTCAGGGCAACGATTCTGGCAGCGAGCAAGTGAATGAGGGGTAAGCCCTGCTCACTCATGATCGAACTGACTCATCAGCAGAGCTTTGGCCCCATTTCCCCTTCAAGGGGACATGATGGATGAGGTTCGCATGCATAGGTCATCCCTATGGAAATGCCTAGATTTTAAATCCCCTCCCCCCCAGATTGTTTTTGGAGTTGGAGTAATTGCTACTCACCTCAGCCTGTCACTGTCCATTAACAACAGCTGCTGTGGCAAGAAGTGACCAGGCTTCCCAGAGCTCTGGGCCGTTGGTCACGGTTGGCCTCCCCTGACCTGATTCTGAGGCTCCCTCCCCCTTTATTCCCAGTCCCCACTGGAGAATGACTATCCTACAGGAACAAAACTTTAGTTGACAGTTTCAGGAAACAAAATCTCGGCTGACTGGCCTTCCTCACCTTCCTGGACTACAGTGTAGCCTTACACCCAGCCTGGGTTTGCGGAGCCCCTCTGCCCTTTAAGTGTGTGGCCCTGCCCCTGGCTTCAGTCCTCTGTCTTTGATGCCCAGTGAGTTGTTCTAAAAGGCTCCCAAATCTGGTTTGAATGGTAGCCAGACCTGGGGCTAGATCTCCCAGCTGGATTTCCATACACAGTCTCCCCCTCCCCCACCTCATACTGTTGGATTGCTGCCATTATACGAATGGTTTTCCCTGTTACCAGCCATTTGAAAGGCTCTGGTACACGGTCTGATTATAAAAGCCGATTCTCCTGCCATGGACCATTCTCCACTTTCCACTTACAGGTTTAACAGTTTAGGCTTAAATATGAGGATGGCCCTTCCAGGTTGTCCCCTTGCCCCCAGGACGTAGTCTATGCTTCCTTCTACTAGATAGGCAGAATAAGTGATACGGAGCTGGCTCATTAGGGGTTTTGTTTGGGTTCACAGTAGGGAGGCTTACTGATCCCAAGTGCCCTCTTTTATCACTGCTTCCACTGTTCTTCCCATTTCCAGGACACCCCTGTGCTAGACCTAGTCATGTCAAGAAAGGGTTGTTCTAGCTTAAAGCTGGGGTGCCTGTCGGGGGAAGGGAGGTGACGGGAAGTGAGCCACGGGGCACCCCTTCCCTGGGGGTAGGGCTGGCTGGCAGTTTGAGCCAAACCTCACTGAGAGCATAACAGGAAACACAGTAGCTGATAAAGGTGTTAGAGTCAGGAGAGCAGGCTGAAAAGGGACTTCTGCGTTCTTTAATGTTCCAAGAAAAGCAGTTCTCTTGCTTCAAAGTATATTCTAAAGTCAGATGAGTTGAGAAGCTGTTTTCTGGTGTGAGTAGAAAAGGGAGTATTTAGTGAAAACTTTTTGTTAAAGCCGAATGTAGGCAGACGTGAAAGTCTTTTTAGGCAGCATCCGGGACTGACAGGACTGGACTGAAACCACTTCTCAGAACTTAATGGCTCCTACTTTTTGTTTATCCTTCACTTTACATTCTCTTAAGTCAGAAATACCAGAAACTTCGAACTGGAAGCTCTCTAATCTACTAGTTTATGAAATCCTACTTGTAGCAAACACCAGGTCTTTCAGGAGCTTTGAACAAATAGTCTCCTGGGATTATGGAAATCCACTAAAGGCACAGAACCGAGTTGTTGCAAATTGCCAGAAGCAACTTTTTAGATTTCTGAATAAACACCACTTCTGTTTAATCGATATTTGCCAACTACCAAATGTCTAGAGCTTAGGCTTCTTATCAGCTACTGTTTACAGCTCGGAGTTACCTCTGAAAGAAAGGGTCTGCTCTGTCCAAATACACTGTCGGAGAGCACGCACCAGGCCGTTCAAGGAGATGCTATTGTGCGTGACGATCCTTCATTAGCCATCCTAAGGGGACGCGTTACCGTGCTGTCAGCACTGCAGCTCTGTCCCTATTTTTATTTTTCACAACATCTTTAAAGTCCAAGTGAGGAATATAGGCTAATTCTACATAAAATGGCCCCTTTATTTCCACTACTGAAAATGCAAAGGGAAAGTGACTGTTCTCAACAAGATACCAGGTTATACAGAAGCAGCAAGATGGGCTGTATATTGACGATTGTTGAATCTTGGAGATGAAAAAAAATGCTTTATTACACAATTACTTTGATTCAATACAAAAGTTTTAAAAAGATGAGTTATCAGAAATAATAATAGCTTTGTCAAAACACAGTCCAGCATTTTCCAGGTTCTGGGAAAAGATCTCACATCGGAAAGGCATCTCATTCCTCCACAGGCCGCACTGTTCAAAATGTGTCTGGAAGCAGACTTGGAACTATAAATGCCTGGTATTCTCACCTGCCTTACAGTGGCGCTTGCTTTTATGTCCCATAGATACGTGTGACTGTGTTTCCCTCCAAGACCGTCGCTCAGTATTCAGGAGTACCTTGGTGGATTATCCTAGTGGCTATCCTTGCTGGGATCCTGATGCTGGCTCTCTTAGTGTTTATACTATGGAAGGTAAGTCCTATTTGGCATTTGAGAGCTAACGACCTAATTTTTATCTCATGCTTTTTAAAAGAGTGAATTTACACTGACAGAATCTGTATATTCCTTTGTATTGCTTCCCTTTTCCCAACATTTCATTATGAAACTTTGCCAACATGAAGCAAACTTGAGAATTTTACAATGAACACCTGTATATCTACCTCGTACCTGAAATTTAAAAGTATTTGTATATTAAAAGGAGTTTCTTAAATACATTTTGGTGCTTATCACATAACTTAGCATGTTTGGCAAATACCAATTTAAAAAATGTTACCGCTTCAGCATTTTCTTTATCGAAAATTCTGAATCGAAGCCAAACTGCTGGCTGTCACATTAATCTGAACTTGTATCCTTGTTAATTTGAACTTCTGTAAAGAAATGTTCGTGGTAGCCATGGGGGCTTGTGACAGCTGCAACTAGATTAGGAATAGAAAAGCATGAAATTCATAACGCCAATGCAAGGGGGTCCTCATTGCCTCTGTCAAACATGAGGAAGATCTGGGTTTAATATGACGTTCTTCATTAGAATTTGGTCCTGCAAGTAAAATTAGTATCTTCTCTTGGATTTCTGCCAATAAACAGTCTATATTATAAAAATGTATCTAGGAGATGGATGCATACTTTTGTTGGCAAAGATTATGACCCATAGAGTTTGGATTATTCTAAGTGACTAATGAAGGTTCACAGTCCCTTATCGACAACTATAAACTGCAGAAAACTCTGAAAGCTGAAAGTTCATAATGACTTATTTGGCTGCAGAACTGGACAACATGTGAAGAGAAGCTATTTGTATTCTTTATCCTTTGTTTAATGGTTCTGCTGCGAAACAAATAATGTTTTGGTTAGAGTAGCTTTATGCATGCAGCATTTTACTTTTCTAAAATGCCAGAATTCTAGATTTCCACACCTCTCTGGTCCAGAGGATTTTGGATTAAATGATTATAAGCCTCTACCAACAGTCTGTAGGATCAGACCATCTTTATCCTTTCCCTTGGACCCAATAGTATAACTGACAAAGATTCCAATACTGTCACTTTCAAATATTGGGCATATTTTTATTTTTCCAAGCAACTGCCTTTTACCAGTCTGAGCGAGTTTTCTGGTATTCTCCAAATGTGTGATTCGGAGCTTGGTGACTGCTCATGCCAAGACTCTTCCTTGCATTGGGTACTGGCCAGTCTTACTGCTGACATCCCCTCTAGGCAGCTGGTTTCTCTGGTCAGCACAGCCAGCCATAGGAGATGCTCTGAAAATTATTCTGGTATCAAAAACTGAATTTGAAATTTATTATTTGAGGATGGCTTTTGTGTGTTTTCTGGAGGAGGTCAAAAGGATAGTCTTCTTCAGAGCAGGTCCTACTGGCAGTCTTTAATGAGGGTGAGACATAGCTATGGGGTGAGAGTTAAAAAAACACCCACGCTCTATAATTTTAGGCAAATCATTTCATCTTCCTGGGGCACTGGTTTGCTTTCACTTTTTAGTGACTGGACCGGACTATATAATCTCTTGGGTTGTTTGTAGCTCTAAAGTATCCAGAACTCACAAGTGAACCCTTATCAACCCCCTATGAACCCTACACGAAGACCACTTTTATTACTTTACTGAAACTTTTCTTTCTCAAAATGAACCATGCATTTTCATGTATTAAAATCATGGAGCTTAAGGGCCAGAAAGGACTCCAGTTCAGTGGCCATTAAACTGGGTTTGCACATCCACGTAGGTGCCAAGATTAAGCTAGGTGCTGCAGCTAGGGCCAACATCCCCGCTTCAGCCAGAGTCATTCTGATATTATGTGCTTTATTTATTTGATGAGAGACAGACAGTGAGAGAGGGAATACAAGCAGGGGGAGTGGGAGAGGGAAAAGCAGGCTCCCTGCCACGCAGGGAGCCTGATGGGGACTGGATCCCCAGACCCCGGGATTATGACCTGGGTTGAAGGCAGACACTTAACGACTTAGTCACCCAGGTGCCCCTGATGTTATCTGCTTTAAATACTAGGATATTGCAGAGGGTTTTGTTTGGAGGTAAAGAGGAAAGTCCTTCCTTCAGGCTGGTCTAGTCACCTTCATTTTGCCAACAAGGATGCTCATGCCTGTGGATGGTAAGAATGCTGCCAGGCTGGAAGCAGGACAAGGACATTTGGTTCCCTATCGACCCGCATGTGTTACTTGCAAGTTGGCTGGGTGTGTTCACTGTGTATTAGATGGAGGGAGTCACAAGTAGACATCAAGATAAAGGGTAAAACTATGATAATGGAGCTGTTAGGAAGCCGCAGTAGCCAGTGGGAGACATGTGGCTACTGAGCACTTGGCATGTGGCTGTTGCCACGAAGGTATTTATTTATTTATTTGTTAGAGCGAGCGCAAGCACAGGTAGACAGAATGGTAGGCAGAGGCAGAGGGAGAAGCAGGCTTGCTGCCGAGGAAGGAGCCTGATGTGGGACTCCATCCCAGGACGCTGGGATCATGACCTGAGCCGAAGGCAGCCGCTTAACGAACTGAGCCACCCAGGCGTCCCTACAAAGGTATCTTTGATTTAACTTTGAATACCCACATGTAGTTCGTAGTTACCATGCCGTACGAAACATCTAGATTTTCACTTTAAGGAGTGGCCAGACTAGGAAGCAGAGTTTTCCAGGAGGGCAGACTTATTTGACCAAGCTGATTCCAAAGGGTAGTTCTCTACAGCCTTACAAACAAGTAAATAGAAGAGGTCCTCCCTCGTCGAATGAAGGAAATTATAGTAAAAAGGGGAATTACATCTCTGTTGATTGAGAGTGACCTACCCTGAGGACCACAGGTTCCTACCACTTAACGGTTACCTGGTGGGTTAGAATTTGGGAACATGACAGCTGTCATTCTTTCATGATGGTGTATTCGAATTTATATCATGATTTACCCACAAATACAAAGTCCTCAAGTAGACAGCAGCGATTCCATGAAACATCCTGTGAAAGGCAGAAAAATGCCGTATCTATTTGATTTGGACTTACGCTAAATCTTGGTGAACTTCTTTGTCGCAGAAGTCAATCTTTTGCCTATTTTAGAGTTCATGTTCTCCTGCATGAGGAAACCACCCAAAGCTACAATCAGACGGATATATGATTTTCCTTTTAGGATGATTTTTTTTGTCCTCAGGATATTGGTTACAGATGGAAAAACCAATTAGCGAATTAATGTCATCTGGTTAAGTATCAGGCCAGAGACCCATGGTAATCAGTTCGGTTTGGCAGCTGTTCACTTCTGGTTGATCCATAAGTGGTCTCTTTGTAACAAGCTATTATTGGTTGATCCATAATTGGTCTCTTTGTAACAAGCTATAACTAGAAAACAGGTTACAATCTGAGATTTTTCTTTTGTTTCTTCTACACAAAACTGTAAAACTGACTAAATACCTTGCTTCCTTATAGTGTGGTTTCTTCAAGAGAAATAAGAAAGATCATTATGATGCCACCTATCACAAGGCTGAGATCCATGCTCAGCCGTCTGATAAAGAGAGGCTTACTTCTGATGCATAGTATTGATCTACTTCTGTGGTAATTGATCAATGTTTTTTCATTGCTAGCTGTGGGACCCGCTATGGTTGTGGTGGCTAACTTTAAGAGCAACAGCTTGCTGTGTGTGTCCCATTAACAGATGTTTCCAAATGTCCACACTGGCTTGCCTTGCTTGGATTTATTTTATTTCACTTGAAAGCTCAGTTTTGTTTGTGTTTTAGAAATGCACAAAGAATCTTTTGTTGCAGGTGAGTTATTTTGTGTTGTTAAATGTCACCCACAGCAATGAAGATGATTGGAATCTATGTACACAAAAGGAGGCATTAGACCTCCCTAGGAGCCCAGTTTGCCACGTGTTGTCAACCCAGTATATAGCATCCCACTTGGAATTTCAAAGGTGAATAAGAAATCACTGCAGATTTCTTGTCCACTTTGGGATTTTCCACAGATAGAAGCTTGTGTTGACTGCCTAATTAACCTGTTGCATGTTGGAAACATTGTGTTTCTCTTGAGAAGGCTTCCTTACTGTCCTTTCTGATCTTGCTATAAAGTGAAGGGGGAAGGCTTGGAATGCTTTTGTTGCTCAGAAATTGTTTTATGCTCGCTAAGCATGCGACTTCCTTTTCCTGCATATCTACTCCGGGTCAAAGACCACTACAACAAACTATGAATGTGTTGACCTGGTGGACACGATGGCCAATTTCAGAAGATTGCTCTTTACCAAGTGATCTTCATTATACAAAATTCTAATATAAAAATGCTCTGGATAGTTACGGTTTCAATATGTTGTAATGGAGTTTGACCTTGTTTCATGTTCCTAGAGATCTTACTCAACTTTGGGTCTTGGTTGATTTTAAGTTCGTGTTTTGCTTCCCTTGTTTGTAAATCCATGGAAACAGGAATTGGTGGTAATTCCTTTTTCCATTTATGTGGGCACGAGGGGATGGAATTATTCCTATAATCCCTTTCCATGACACTGTCACGACGAACCCCAGCCTTTCCATTTCAGTTCTACATACCACCCTTGACTTGCTTTTTTTTTTTTTTTAAAGATTTTATTTGACAGAGATCACAAGCAGGCAGAGAGAGAGGAGAAAGCAGGCTTCCCGCCGAGCAGAGAGCCCGATGTGGGGCTCGATCCCAGGACCCCAGGATCATGACCTGAGCCGAAGGCAGAGGCTCTAACCCACTGAGCCACCCAGGCGCCCCAACTTCCTCCTTTTTTTAAATGAAGCAAGAGCCACATTTTGTAATAGGTATTTTGGCTTTTTGCACAAAATAATAAAGGAGTCCAATATGGAAATGGCCTTACAACAAAACTTCTTGGTCCATTTTTCCTAATGATTTAATGATGACTGAATCTAATTTTACTTTGCCCCATGACATTTTTATAACCTCATTCAACATAAATGTTATTTTCTTATTACATGATACACATTAACCATTCCAAGTATCTTCCTCATCCTCCTCCTAGCTGCATTTTTAAATCAACATATCTTTTCCATGAAACATATTTTATTCATTTAAAAATTTCAATTTGATTAAAAATTTTCCTGATATGTTCTCCATAGAAATCTACTTTGGATCAGATTGAATATTTTTAAAAAAATGAATAAAATATATATTCATAAATAATTTAAGTGTAAATGTCTTCTGCAAAAAAAAATACTAGGGATGCTCTGAAATTCAGTGGCATACTTTCCTCAAGTTCTCTGAGGTACCTGATTTTATTATAGGACACAGTTACTACATGATTTAATGAAACGGCTTAAATTTGGAAGCACAACAGGAAATCCACACAGTGTAAATTACCCTATAGCTCATGAGAGATGTGTACTTAGCCTCGGAGGAGAGAAAGTTCTTAAACTGACTCATTTGAACACTGGCATAGTCAAATAGTAATCTGTAAAAATACTGGTGATTTGGTTTCATTGTTTAGTGAGACAAGGACACAAAATAATCTTTAGTTCGTGGCCTTTAAAAAGATTGTTCTTTAACATCTAATCTAAAATTGAGATCTTTTTAACAGAGTATTGTGATTATAAAAAATGGAAGCACTGTTCCAGAGCTCTGAAATTGTTAGTAAAGAGGCAGCTTACTACATTGTTATAAATGTAGACAAGATGGAAAAAACGGACTTTCCTTCTAGTTTTACAGCTGTCTTCTCTTGCGCTTATCCCCAATGGCTGTTGTCTTTTCAACCTGCTCGTTCCTTCTTAAAAGAAACCATGTCTTTTTTCCCTTTGTCCAGAGGTGGGCGTAGCTGAACAGGAAGCTTAGACATTCCCATTTCGTGCACTTGCTTTTCTTGCAGTCCTTAATTTATTTCTGCTTTTCTCTCCCCTTGATCAGTGCGGATTCTTTAAACGCTCCAGGTACGACGATAGCGTTCCCCGATACCACGCTGTGAGGATCCGGAAGGAAGAGCGGGAGATCAAAGATGAAAAATACATCGATAACCTTGAAAAAAAACAGTGGATCACAAGGTGGAATGAAAATGAAAGCTACTCCTAAGAGGGGCCAAAAAAAGCTTCCCAGTACCCAAACTGCTTTTCCCCGCCCAACTCCGACATCTAAGTGAACTTGCGAGCCTGCTCAATCCCTGAATATTGATTTCAGACAGACTACGCCCAGTACGAACTTGGACAGTTTTCACTGTGGACGCTGACGTGTAGCCTGGGGCTCTCTGGTCTGGCACAGCCGAATTTAAGACTGTTGGAATGGAGTTTTCTTTAACTGCCTTAATTTAACTTTCCGAGTTGCCTCTGTTTTTGGTGTGGCTGACTTGCCTGCGCCCCCCGGTAGGGCCTCCCCCGCGGTGCTCCCGCCCTGTCCTCCCCCTAGCACAGCTGAAGACGGCCCCGGTCACGGTCACTGCGCTGACAGGCCGGCCACGCTCATTGCCACTGCCTCTGCACGCCTCCCTCCCCTAGGACAGGAGAGCGGCAAGGGAGCAGCGGGAAGCACCAGACCGTGCCCTCGGCTAGCTGTGTCTCATTTCAGAGTGCTACCTTCAGTGCAATGTGCAATTGGTGGTGTTGCCATCCTGCCATCTGTCCCCATTTCCTAGATGTGTGAACGCTCCTCCCACCAGCTAACATACAGCTTTCACCCTTCCTGCTCAGACACACAGGTGCAACAGACTTGAATGCTACTTAGACTTACTTGTATATGCTATTTATTTTTTTTTAAACAACCATTTTGTCACTGACAGGCCAAAGATTCTCCACTTTACCCTTCCAGTTGGATTGAACAATCAGAATCAGAACACGGGAGGTCATGGGTTTGAATTTCATGCAAAAAAAAAAAAAAAAGTCCATTTTAAGTTATTACATCTCCCTTCCTGACAGCCCTCACCCCCTTCTTCCAGACCCAAACTGTTTCAGAAAGAGGAGTTAACCGTAAGATGCTCAATTCTTATCGGAAAGCGCATATTTTTGAGTTTAGAGCCCTGTGTGAGGTCTCCTGCACCCTTTTTGCTGTAACTTTCAGGAACTCTTGGAAATAATGGGTTGGTTTGCTGGACTCGGGTGCGGTGTAAGCCCTGCTGGCCACACTGTACCATCAGGACTTGAAAGAGAGGGTTGGTGCCTATGGTGGGTCCAGACGGATCCAGTGCGAGACTACTGAGTATCTGATCCCGGAAGTCAGAACATCACGGCTTTTATGTTGCTAAATGTTGGAACCATTTAATCAGTCAGTTCTGGTTTTTGTCTCCTCCCCTATCTGTCGTCCCTCACATTACTTTGGGACTGCGCTAACTACAGTTTTCAATGGTTTTAATTGTAAAAATGAACTGGCAGAGGAGGAAAACATTTCTATACATTCAAGAGACAATGAACAGATAGGAAATCTGAATTTTTAAAAATTAGTGTACTTCAAAATGTTAAGTTAGATGGGGAATAATAGCAAACAGGTGCTAATTTGTTGGAACAAAATTGTTGCTTCGGAGTTTTTTTCTTTACAGAAATTGTATGCTCTGAAGATACTAAGGACATTATTCTCATTGTACTTTGGAACTTTCATTCACAAAGATGGTTTTACAAATGATACTTTGTTTACAGAAATATCTCTAAAACAGGTCATACCAGTGTTTGAAATCTAGGTTTCTTGCTTAGGTAGGTACCTTGTAACCAAATGCACTGGCTTTATAGGTTGCCACGGAGCTGGTATTTTGAAAGTGTCTGTAGATCTTTGTTAGAAAACAAACAAAGAATGTCGTAAAACGGAAGAGGTGGAAGGCTGGTCCAACAACAAGGAACATCGTGGTGTTTGTTAAAAATGTCATCTCAAGTCAAGTCACTGGGTCTGTTTGCATTTGATACATTTTAATACTAAGTAGCACTGTAAAATTATGATTAGAAAATACCTGTGGATATTTGTATAAAAGTGTGAAATAAATTTTTTTATGAAAGTGTTCATTGCTTAGTAACACAGCATTATATATGTGAAACTCTAAAATTATAACCTTATTTTTTATTTAATGAAGGCTAACTCAAGTTTTTGAGATTTCTTCTTTGATTGAAGGTTTTCTTTTTTTCCTTTGGGCTCTACTGTTCATTTTCTTTTGACATCAACTGATCTGAAAGATGGCCTTATTTGAGATCCCTACAAATTGGGAGATGTCGTTTAGCAATGATACCATGGCATAAAGAGTAAGAATTCTTGTGGCAAAGTTGCTCTCTTCCGAGAAGATATTTTGGACGTGAGAGCAGTTTGGCTGTGGCACTATTGATCACCAAGGACTGATGTGGTTGAACTGACTGGCCTGAAAATATTTTCTTCACCAAAGTTTTCTGTTTAGATTTATAAGCAATTTTATGAACCTTCTTTAGCTAGAGTATCACAATCTAAATGAAACTAAGGCATGGAGATAGAGCTCAGATATTATAGCAAACAGCTTGCCCTGTCCCAAATAAATTTCCAATGTAAAATGTATCATCTGTCTAGTAAACTAAGTAATAGTTTTCTACTAAGTATTATATAGTGAATCTTGGTTCTTTGAAGATCAGACAGGAATGTCTGATGGGTACTTTCACATGACAGACCAGTGTGAACCTTTATTCACAGTCCCCTGGACCATGGCGTAGGTTTCCTGCGCTGGACATCATGGCAATACTTGATAGGATTATATCCCTTCCTCTCCCTCTTAAAAATCCTACAGGAATGCCTAGGAGTGACAGTAGAAGATAAATAGGAATATCCTTGGATCCATTTACAAACACTGACATTTTGCTGCTGGTTGCCCAGTCTCACACTGGGTCATGCCTTTGGGGCTGGGACTGTTCTGGAATGTGGGGCAGATATAAGTGGTAATACTTTAAATTGTCCAGACTAGGGAAGTAAGGGTGAGATCAAGCCTTCTACCCTACATGACAACATCGTAATGAGAACTGACCCCTGGCACACTACCTCATGAGAGGACAATGTGGGAAGACAGATTGGGGTTAATAGACTGTTCTGTTTTAAAGGAAGAAAAGAGTGAAATGCTCTAGGTGCCTGGGTTCCAGATAAGTACAGCCTGAAGGCTGAGAAAACTAATGAGAGTTGCAATCAGAAGCTATAGCATAAAGTAAATGGCTGAAGGCAGTTCCTTAAGACCAAAGGGTAGGGTCTAATCGTGGTTCAACCAGTGAGGAAAAAGCAAGGTTCAAAGAGATGAAGAAAATGAACTTAAGAAGGATCTCAAAACAGGAACTACCACAAAAAAGTCAGTAGGTCTCTGTTCTTCCACTAGTTCCTGTTTATGAGCACAGGGCGAGTGTTTTTTCTCCTGGACCTTTAAAAAACAGGTTTTGCTGACTCTGAAAGGCATCTGGCCCAGCTGTTAGGATGGGGGAAAGTGCTGAACACCAGTGGCTGAGGCCAGGTCTGCAGAGGCGTTAACCAACAGACCCCAAGAAATCTAGAAGAAAAGTTGTAGGGGGATTCATGGTTAAACACTCTAAGTGAATTAGAAGACAGAAATCAGGAAAAAACTGGTCTAGCACAAGGGTAGACCACATGCCACACGACACATACCCAACCAGGGAATGGTTAATGAGGACACCGGAGTGAAGGAGTCAAGTGCAATTCCTGTAGAGTCAGCAGAGCTTAAGGGCCTCGGTCACCTCTTCGCCCTCTCCCCCAAGCCATCTCTCAGACTGTTCCAGGGAAACAAGCAGCGACAGACCCACGTTAACAGAGGTCAGATAAAATTTTACTATTCATACTTCTAGAACATTCACAGTCTCAAACTACAGGGATAGCATGTACTTCTTTCATTATCCAGAGCTTAGTGCATAAGTAAATAACCAGTAGACAGGTGTGAGTGTTAAGATCCTGTCATTGTGGGGTGCCTGGTGGCTCAGTGGGTTAAGCCTCTGGTCATGATCCCAGGCTCCTGGGATGGAGCCCCACATCAGGCTCCCTTCAAGGATCCTGCTTCCCCTCTCTGCCTACTTGTGATCTCTGTGTTACATAAACAAAACCTTAAAAAAAATCCTGTCATTGTGAGGTGTGCCTGGATGGCTCAGTCACTTGAGCATCTGACAGTTGTTTTTGGCTCTGGTCATGATCTCATGGTCATGAATCCAGACCCGTGTCGGGCTTCATTCTCTCTCCCTCTACCCCTCCCCTCATGTGTGCTCTTTCTCTCTCAAATCTTAAAATCCTGTCACTGTGAAAGAGACAGGTGTAGTTTAATAACTGTTAGATGAATGGAAAAAGAAGATAGGGTCTATATGATCTATGGAATATTATGCAGCCATAAAAAGAGATCTTGCCATTTGTGACAACATGGAAGGAGCTAGAGGATATAACGCTAAGTGACATAAGTCAGAGAAAGACAAATGCCATATGATTTCACTTAGATGCAGAATATAAAAAAGCAAAGTAGAGACGGACACATAAACAGAGAACAAACTGGTGGTTACCAGAGGGGAGAAGGGTATAGAGAGGAAACAAGAAAATCATAAAGGAGAGTGGGAGGTACAGGCTTTCAGTTTTAGAACGTGTAAGTCACAGGAATGAAAGAGACAGCATAGGGAATACAGTCAATAATGTAATAGCATTTTATGGTAAATGGCAGCTACACTTGGGTTGAACATGACAATGTATGGAATCATCTAATTACTATGTTGTACACCTGTAACTAATGTAACACCGTGTGTTAACTGCACCTCAATAAAAAACAAACAAGGGACACCCATCTGGCTCCGTCAGTTAAGTGTCCAGTTCTTGGTTTTGACTCAGGTCATGATCTCAGGGTTGTGAGGTTCAGCCCTGCATCAGTCCCTGCACTGGGTATGAAGCCTGCTTAAGCTTCTCCCTCTGCCCCTCATCATCTCTAAAAACAACAACGACAACAACAACCCCAAATTCTCTATTACTACAGTCCTTCCCTCCCCAACATCTTTTATATGGCCTGTAAGAATGAGAGAAGGTCTTAAACAAAAGTAGTATTTTCTTTTGACATAGTCATTTTTTGGTATAAGCATGCAATAGTTTGAGTTTCCTCATTATGTGAAGCTATTTATAATTCATTCACTTATTTACATATTCATTAGTTGTAGAGAAGTCTTATAGTACCCATTACAGGCCAAGGTCTGTGTCTGGGGATGGAAATACAGAAGTAACACAGACATGGTTCTTGCTCTTGGGGAACTTATGTGATAATATTTGATTTAAAAAAATGGATGGACATCACAATAGCTAATTTATTTGTACTTTTAAATAAAAAATGCAGGGGCGCCTGGGTGGCTCAGTGGGTTAAAGCCTCTGCCTTCGGCTCAGGTCATGATCTCAGGGTCCTGGGATTGAGCTCCGCATCAGGCTCTTTGCTCAGCAGGGAGCCTGCTTCCCTCTCTCTCTCTCTGCCTGCCTCTCTGCCTACTTGTAATCTCTGTCTGTCAAGCAAATAAATAAATATAAAATGCACTGCCATTTGTCTATGCAGTGATATTACTTCCTGTTTTACACAGAAGGGGCCAAAAATCAATCACAATTTGCAAAAAAGTTGTTTCCAAAGAGTAAAATAACATAATGGCTGCTTTCAGTAGGAATTAATTTGTGTTCTTTTCCTTTCTTTTAACTCAGTGTGTAATAAAATACTGGAATACTTAAAAGACTCTAAGAAAAATTTTTAAATAAAACAGATGGAAATGAATCCACTTTAAGTAGCAGAATTTAAAATCTTGCCTTATAGTATCAATGGTTAACATATAAGGTCAGTACCTGATGCTATGTGAGTGGAACGTGCCTCCAGAACCAACCCCAACCCCAGAAAATCTGGAATAGACACTCCACCTGGGCTACACCGTTGAATTTCTAAGGAACATTTAAGAAAAAAACCCAATGCCTAGACTACACACCAGACTGACTATCAGAATCTCAGGCTGGGACCCAGGCATCAGCACCACTGAAGGATCCCAGGGGACTCAGAGTGTAGCCGAGTCAGACACTTGTTTAGGAGTCATTGGATGGCCTGAATATTTATGGAAAGGGCTCTGCCCTGCATGTGGAAATGCCTCATTTTGTTTCCACTGGCGATCCCAGTACACCAGTAACAAGAGTTGAGAAGCTAGAGGCATTTTTGCCCTAAAGAGAGAGCGCAAGTGGTCATTGTCACCTCTTAGAGTATAACCTGGTGAGTGCCTGGCATGTTTGTGCCCCAGTTTCCTCATCTGTAAAACAGGATCGATAATAGGAATCTCCTAGGTTTTTGTAAGGAGTAAAGGAGACTATTTGGAAGTGCTCTGTAATTATAATTACGCTTGTTATATAAAATCCTAAGACGTTAAGGTAGGAAGGAAGCATAGAAATTTAGTTCTACTTCCTCATTTCACAGATGGGGAGTCACAGTTCCTTTTAATTCTCACGGACTTGTTTCACACCTCAATGCCTGTCATACCCCATGACTTACCAGTGGGTGTTCCAGCCCCTGCCTGCAAGCTTAAGTACCTTTAACTGACTATAAAATACAGTGAACCAAACTCTTGAATTTGAACTCCTTATCAACATAGGTCACTTTGTACAAGAGTGACCTGATTTCTGCTAACCTGGGTCTTGGCTCCTTAATACAATGATGAATGTAGGTCGGGGCATGTGCACAAAGTCAGTGTGTAGGCATCTTGAAACTGTATTCATTCTGGTTGCTGTTGTTTTTTCTGACATGGAAGAATGTAAAAGGACCAGATTCTTTTTGAAAATGCTTTCTCAGTTCTTTATCCACACCATCAATTCTTTGGTTTCCTTTAGTGGGAACGTGCCCTACAGTTTTGTTGCTTATTACCTTTATTGCTATGCAGAAGAGGAAATGCTCACAGAGCCCAGTTTGTGCTTGGGTTACATCATGAAGATGAAAAATTAGAGCTTATGATTGGAAGAACAGCTTGAAAACTCCCATTTCCCCCTTCTACCTGTCACAATGCACTGATTGGAAGACATTAAAGGCAAAAAACAAAAAAGGTCACCTTCCCCTGGGAAGACAGGTTCTATTTGACTACAAGGTGTCATCAAATGACACAAAGTACTGAAGTTCCAGGATACCTGCCTAATGGAGAAAGTGTCCTTGGTTAGGAAGTCGCCATCAGCAGAGTGGCAAAGAGCAGCCCTGCTCCCACGGTGACATGCCGAGAATCACCTGGGGGTCTCTGGAACACAGGATCTGATGCAGGCAGTCTGCAGCAGAGCCTAAGAGTCAACATTCCAACAAGCTCCAGGTGCTGTAAAGCTGCGGGTCCGTGGCTTACACTGTGGGGAGCAAGAGGCTCTAGGGTCCATCTCTGTCCAAGCCACGTCTCTACCACTTCCTACTTGTCTGACCTTGGACAAATAGGCTAACCCCTGACTTCCGGGAAAGATGGCAGAGGAGGAGGAGGACCCTAGCTTCACCTTGTCCCACAGACACAACTAGATAACATCCCACATCAGTGCGAGTAACCAAGAAAACAACCCAAAGACTGGCAGAACAGACTCCACTGCTAAATGTAGAGAACAGGCCACACTGAAGAGGGCAGGAAGGGTAGACACAATGTTGGCTGGGGCCGGGGTGGCGGGTCGGGGTGGGGGCAGCACTAACCGGACTTGCTGGAGAGAGGGAACCATGGGCATGGGGAGGGAGGCAAACGGACTACCACACCAGAGAACCTGCACAGGGAAGACAATCCCTATAACATTTGGCTTTGAAAGTGACAGGGGTCGAATTTAGTGAGTTCTTGCAACCAGCAGGACTTAAAGTCTGGAGTTTTAAAAAATCAGTGGTCTCCTTTCTGGAAGATCCAGAGGGTGATAGGGACATGACAAAAAGTCCGTGGAGAGACAGAAAGGGGAGTTTGAAAAATGCCGGGATCTAAGGGAGAGTTATTAACTTATCTCACAGGACGTGTCAGAAGGGCAGGTTTGCTGAGGAACTTCTCTAGTAACCAAGGAACTGGCAGGCACCACCCGAGGCCCCCGCATTAAGTCATGGCCCTCTGCGGGCAATGGTGCGGCTACACCAAACCCTGTGTTTGGGGGGTCCTGAGTGCTGGCGGCAGTGGTGGTGGGCCCAGCAGAAGCTCAAGGCATGGCTTATTAAAATGATGTGCCCTGCCCAGGTGTGCTCCGCGGATCTTCCCAGGGCAGCCCTGGTCTTGGCTTAGCGGGTCTCCTTTTGTAAGCAGACTGGTGCAAACTTGGTTAAAATTTCATGTCCCATCCCAGCCTGGGACAAAACATTGGCCACAACAAGCAAAGAGAGCCTCTGCAGACACCTGGACTGAAGGGAAAAGCACTGAGAATGCAACAGCCGGCACATGCACTACACACAGGAGTTGTGGTACACAGGGGACACTGCACTGAAGGCATCACAGGCCTTCTTCAGGCCATTACTTTCAAGAGGAGATGTAGCTGACTTTCCTATCACCACAGTGAGACAAAATGAGGAGACAGAGGAATATGTCCCAAAGGAGAACAGGACCAAAGCGCAAGAGACCAAAGCAACACAGATGTAAGTAATACGCATGATTGAGAATTTAAAGTAATGAGTGTAAAGATACCCACCGGACTTGAGAAAAGAGTGGAGGGCATCAGTAAGACCCCTAACACAGAGATAAAAAGAACCAATCAGATATGAGGAATAAAATAAATTTAAAAATACACTTGATGTAATAAATACAGTAGAGAAAGCAGAGGAATGAATTAATAATCTGGAAGACAGAGTAATGGAAAGGAATAAAGATAAGCAGGTGAGAGAGAAAAAAATTGTAAACTAAGAATGTACTTCAGGAACTTACTAATTCCATCAAGTGAAGTAACATTCACATTATAGGGATCCAGAAGGAGAAAGAGAAGAGGGAAGAAAATTTATTTGACGAAATAACAGGCCCAAACTTCTCCAGTCTGGGGAAGGAAACAGATATCTAGATCCAGGTGGCACAAAGATGCCTAAACAGAATCAACCTAAGGAGGTCCACACCAAGACATGTAGTAGTTAAAATGGCAAACAGCAGTGACAGAGGATTTTAAAAACAGCAAGAGAAAAGATAATTAAATACAAGGGAAACTTCAAAAGGCTATCAGCAGATTTGTTAGCAAAGGCTTTGCAGGCCAGAAGGAAGTGGCAAGATACAAAGTGTTGAAATTAAATAAAAATCTATAGCTAAGAATCCTCTATCCAGCAAGGCTACCATTCAGAACAGAAGGAGAGATAAAGAGCTTCTCAGACAAACAAAAGCTAAAAGAGTTCATGAGTAATAAACCAGCCCTAGAAGAAATATTAAAGGGGACTCTGAGTGAAAAGGAAAGACCGTAAGTAACAGTAAGAAAAATAGGAAAACAAGATGTGGTACACACACACGAACACACACACACACACACACACACACACACAAATACACACACACACACAAACACACACACACACACACACACAGAGGAATATTACTCAGCCATAAAAAAGAAGGAAATCTTGCCATTTACAATGATGTGGATGGAGCTAGAGAGTGTTATGCTAAGTCAGTCAGAGAAAGACAAATACCATATGATTTCACGCATATGTGGAATTTAAGAATCAAAACAAATGAACACGGTGGGTTGGGGAGAGTCAAACCAGAAAACAGATTCTTAACTGCAGAGAACAAACCTAGTATTACTGGAGACGAGGGGGGCAGGGGTATGGGTTAAATGGGTGTTGGGTATTGAGGAGGGCACTCATTGTGCTGAGTACTCGGTGTTGTATTGTAAGTGATGAGTCACTAAATTCTATACCTGAAACTAATATTACACTACATGTCAACTGACTGGAATTTAAATAAAGACTTCAAAAAAAAAAAAGAAAGAAAAGGAAAAAAGGTAAACACAAAAACAGTAAAAATAAGTGTATCTGTAAAATTAGGTCAACAGATTCACAGAATAAAAGGATGTAAGGTATGACACTACATACCTAAAACCATGGGGGAGGGGAGAACAGAATGGGTTCAAATTTAAGTGCCCATCAATTTCATATAAATTACTACATGCACGAGATGTTACATGCAAACTTAATGGTAACCACAAACCAAAAACCACTACTACATATTCAAAAAACAAAGAGAAAGGAATCCAGATATATCACTAAAGCAAGCTAGCAAACTGTGAAAGAGAGCAAAAGGTCACAGAAGAACTGCAAAAACAACCACAAAACAAGTAACGGAATGGTAAGAAATATATATCCATCAATACTTACTTTGAATGTAAATGGAATAAACACTCTAATCAAAAGACATGGGGTGACAAAATGGATAAAAAAAAAACAAACCCACTCATTTATATCCTGCCTGCAAGAGACTCATTTCAGTCTTAAAGAGACATGCAAATCGAAAGTGAAAGAATGGAGAAACATTTATCATGCAAATGGATGTCAAAAGAAAGCTGGGCTAGTCATACTTATATTGGACAAAATAGACTTTAAAACAAAGACTGTACACAGGTATCACATAACTTGGCTGTGTGGGGCCCTGTTCTAACATCAGGCCAAGATGGTCTGCCCTCGTTCTCTAGATAGTAGGATGCCACTGAAGGTTTTGAGATGAGAGAAATGACCAAAAAGTTATTTGGAAAGATGAATCTTATGTAAAATGAGTTCAGCTGAGTTGTACACTGAAAGAGCCTCTCTCAATCTTATTAGTTACTTGTTTCTCCAGAGATAACTTGTTTTCACTTGTTTTCTGTTTCTTTATTTATAATTTTAACTCACCTTCCTGGGGTAAAGGCGGGAATAGAATCAAATCCATTTTATGCTAATGGAATCATTCAGCCTTGATTATGGTAATTCATTGTACCTTAACCTAAAAGAACTGGCATAAAACACAACAAAAATTGTAATGTAGTTGAAAATATTATAAACTTCTAACCTATGACTGAAAAAAAAAAAAACAAAGACTGTAACAAGAGACAAAGGAGGACACTATATAATTACAAAGGGGACAATCCAACAAGAAGATACAACAGTTACAAGTATTTATGTACTCAAAATGGGAGCAACCAAACACATGAAGCAGTTAATAACCCACACAAAGGAACTAATTGAGAGTAATACAATAATAACAGGGGACTTTAAAACCCCACTTACATCAATGGACAGATCATCCAAACAGAAAATCAACAAGGAAATAGTGACTTTGAATGACACACTGGACCAGAGGGATTTTAACAGATATGAACATACTATCCTAAGACAGCAGAATACACGTTCTTTTCAAGTACACGTTCTTTTCAAGTACAACATTCTCCAGGACAGTTCACATATTAGCCCACAAAACAACTCTCAACAAATTCAAAAAGATCGAAGACATACCATGCATCTTTTCTGACCACAATGCTATGAAACTACAAATCAGCCACAAGAGAAAATCTGAAAATAGCACAAATACATGGAGGTTAAATAACACACTACTATACAATGAATGAATCAACCAGAAACCAAAGAAGAAATAAAAAATTACATGTAGAGAAATGACAATGAAAATACAATGGTCCAAAATCTTTGGGATGCAGCAAAAGCGGTTCTAAGAAGGACATTTATAGCAATAGAGCCCTACCTCAGGAAGCAAAAAAAAAAAAATCTCCAATGAACAACCTAACCTTATACATAAAGGAGCTAAAAAAAGGAAGAACAAACAAAACCCAAAGCTAGCAGAAGGGAGGAAATGATAAATATTAGAGAAGTAAGTGAAATAGAAGCTAAAAAAAAAAAACAAAACAAAAACCCAACAGAACAGATCAAGGGAACCAGTAGCTGGTTCTTTAAAAACATCAATAAAATTGATAAACCTCTAGCCAGACTCACCAAAAGAGAGAGAGAGGGCACTCAAACAAAATCACAAATGAAAGAGTAGAAGTAACCACTGACAGCACAGAAATACAAAGGATTATAAGAGAATTATGAAAAGACGATATGCCAACAAACTGGACAACCTGGAAGAAATGGATAAATTCCTAGAAACATATAACCCAACAAAACTGAAGCAGTTAAAATAGAAAATTTGAACAGATGATGACCAGCAATGAAACTGAATCAATAATCAAACCCCCCCCCAAAAAAAGTCCAGGACTAGACAGCTTCATAAACAAATTCTACCACACATTTAAAGAAGAGCTAATCCCTACTCTTTTCAAATTATTTCAAATACTAGAAGACAAAGGGAAACTTTCAAATTCATTCTATGAAGCCAGCATTACTTAAAATCAAACAAAGATGCAAAAACAGGACAACTATGGACAAATATCTCTGAACATAGTTGCAAAACTCCTCAACAAAATATTAGCAAACTGAACCCAATAATACATTAAAAAAATCATCAGGATCAAGTGGGATTTATTCCCAGGATGCAAGGGCTGTGCAATATTTTGTAAATCAATCAATGTGATACAGCACATCAATAAGGGAAAGGGTAAAAACCATATGATCATTTCAGTAGATGCAGAAAAATTATTTGACAAAGTACAACATCCATTCATGATAAAAACTGCCAAAAAAGTAGATTTAGAGGGAACATACCTCAACAGAATTAAAGTCTTATATGAAAAACCCACAGTGAACATCAAACTCAATGGGAAAAATCTGAGAGCTTTTCCTCTAAGGTCAGAAAGAAGCCACTCTCACCATTTTTATTCAACATAACACTAGAAGTTCTAGCAGCAATCAGACAACAAAAAGAAAGAAAAGGCCCCCAAATTGGTAAGGAATAAGTAAAACTTTCACTATTTGCAGATGACATAGGACCATAGAAAACCCCAAAGCCTCCACCAAAAAACTACTAGAACTGATTAATGAATTCAGTAAAGTCACAGGATACAAAATCAATTTACAGAACTCCAATGCACTTCTACACATTAATAATGAAGTAGCAGAAAGATAAATTAAGAAAACAATCCCATCTACAACTGAACCCAAAATAATAAAATACCTAGGGATAAACTCTAACTAGAGAGGAGAGAGACCTATACTCTGTAAATTACAAAACATTGATGAAAGAAATAGAAGATGACACAAAGAAATGGAAAGACATTCTGTGTTCATGGATTGGAAGAACAAATATCATTTGAGTGTCTATACTACCCAAAGCAATCTGCAGATTCAATGCAATCCCTATCAGGATACAAACGGCATTTTTCACAGAGCTAGAACAAACAATAAACTTTGTATGGACCCACAAAAGACTGAGAATAGCCAAAGCCACTCTGAAAAAGAAGAACAAAACTGGAGGTATCCCAATCCCAGATTTCAAGATATACTGCAGGGGCGCCTGAGTGGCTCAGTGGGTCAAAGCCTCTGCCTTCAGCTCAGGTCATGATCCCAGGGTCCTGGGATCGAGCCCCGCATCGGGCTCTCTGCTCAGCGGGGAACCTACTTCTCTTCTTCTCTGCCTACTTGTGATCTCTGTCTGTCAAATAAATAAATAAAATCTTAAAAAATATATACTGCAAAGATATAGTAATAAAAACAGTACGATATTGGCACAAAATAGATACATAGATCGATGAAACGGAATAGAAAGCCCAGAAATAAACACGCAATTATAGGGCCAATTAATCTTTGACAAAAGAGGCAAGAATATGCAACAGGAGAGTCTCTGCAACAAATGGCACTGGGAAAACTGGACAGCTACATGCGAAAGAATGGACTGGACCACTTCCTTACAACATACACAAAAGTAAACTCAAAATGGATTTGGGACCTATACGTGAGATCCGAAACCATAAAACTCCTAGAAGAAAGCACAGGCAGTAACTTCTCTGACACTGACCATAGCAGTATCTCCTGAGACAAGGGAAACATAAGCCAAAATAAACTGTCTGGACGACATCAAAATAAAAAGCTTCTGCACAACAAAGGAAACCATCAACAAAACTAAAAGACAACCTACTGAATGGCGGAAGATATCTGCAAATTATATATCTGATAAAGGGTTAATATCCAAAATATATAAAGAACTTATACAACTCAGGACACCTGGGTGGTTGAGTTGGGTGTCCGACTCTTGATTTCAGCTTGAGTTATGATCTTGGGGTCATGGGATTGAGCTCTATGTTGGGCTCCACACTGAATGTGGGGCCTGCTTAAGATTCTCTCTCTCTCCCTCTCTGCCCCCCCACGCCCCTACTCGCATTCACTCTAAAAGAAAAAAAAAAGAACTCATACAACTGAACACCAAATAATCCGATTAAAAATGGAAAAATGGGCAGAAGACATGAACAGACTTTTCTCCAAAGACATCCAGATGGCCAACAGACACATGAAAAGATACTCAACATCACTCACCATCAGGGAAATGCAAATCAAAACCACAATGAGATATCACTTCACACCTGTCAAAATGGTTTAAATTGAAAACTGAAGAAACAACAAGTGTTGACGAGAATGTGGAGAAAAAGGAATCCTTAAGCCCTGTTGATGGGAATGCAAATTGGTGCAGCCACAGTGGAAAACAGTATAAAGGTTCTGCAAAAAGTTAAAAAGAGAGCTACCATATGATCCAGTAATCACACCACTGGGTATTTACCAAAGAATATGAAAACACTAACTCATATATATAAAACCCTATGTTTAAGGGATATATAAAACCCTATGTTTATTGCAGCAGTATTTACAATAGCCAAACTATGGAAGCAACCCAAGTGTCCATCAATAGATGAATGGGTAAAGAAGATGTGGGATATATATACATAAACACACAAACATAATACAATGTAATATTATTCAGCCACAAAAAAGAGTGAAATCTTGCCATTTGCAACAATACAGATGCATCTAGAGTATGATGCTCAGTGAAGTAAGCCAGTCAGAAAAAGACAAATCCATATGATTTCACTCATATGTGTAATTTAAGAAACAAATGAACAAAGGAAAAACAAGAGAGACAAACCAGAAAACAGACTCTTAACTACAGAGGACAAACAGATGGTCACTTACCAGAGGCAGGGGCCGGGGGAGACAGGTGAAACAGAATTAGTGGATTATGAGTACACTTATTTGGTTAGCACTAAGTAATAGATGGAATTGTTGAATCATTATATTGCACACCTGAAACTAATATAACCCTGTATGTTAACTACACTGGAATTGAAATTTTAAAAGATATGTTGCCCCTAATTGCTTAATTTCTTCATCTATAAAAAGGCATACGGAACAACCAGGGCCCTAGGAAAAACACTCCACCCTACTCACCTGCACACAACTTCCAACCCCATTAACAGCCTCAGACATGTGGATCAAGAGCAAATCGGGCACATTTTCATCTTTGCTGAGTATGCAGTGTTCACTGTCTTGAAAGGCTACATGACAGTGGTCTTAGGCCACTCTTGGGGTCCATGCCTTCAAGACACTTGCGAGATCCCATTGTAGTGAACACCGTGAGCAGTGAATGAGGAACACTATGCCAGTTCTTGCAGATGACCCACAGAAACAGGGTTATGTTGGTCTGGTTTTAGCGACTTCTCTAAATCCGTAACAAAACAGAAAGATTGAAACAAGGTTCGGGCTGACTCTAAGAGCTGAGCTTTTGCATTTCGACATTTCCTTTTCCAAGTAGCAACTGTTCTTCAGTTTTCCTCTGCCTATTCCCAAGACAAACAATCCAACCACTCCTGCCTGAAACCCAGCAAAAGTAAAGAAAATGCCTAAGCCACTGTGACAGGTAGCTGTGGACTAGCCTGCTCAACCTCTATTCCATCCACCTAGTTGGAAAGGCTGGGAAGCTAAAAAGACATTTCTAGACACCCTCACAGCTAGGGTTTTTGCATGTGAGTTAGAGTCTATGAATACATACCTTCATTTGAGATCTGAAAGGTAAACTCCCAGTGGGTATGTCTACTAACAAGCATAGTGGTGGAGACTAAAGTTTCTGTGTTTGGAGTCTTCTAGCTTTCTGAGTATCATGGCAGGGTTAACTGGTGGTGGCCTCTTCATTCCTCACCTTGGACTCCAGCTATAAAACATACATCTTTACCTCAATTTCCATTGACTGCCCCAGAGCTTCCCAGGTGGGTCATTATTCTAGAAATTATCCTCAGAGGCCTAGCCTAGGACTCACCTTAGTCTCTTTTGTATACATGTAATCTCGCAAATTAAATCCCTTCATGCTAATAATAGCTAGAGTGGTTTCTATTTTATGCACTGAACTCTGATTGATATGGCCACTCACCCAAAGAAAATGCTGAAAGATCTAGGAAATTGAAACAGAAAATAGGTAAAGAGGATGTGGCTGCCTTTTTCTAACTAATGGCTGGATTCAAAATACTTTTACTGCTTTGAAGACCAACTTGATTCTCTAAGATTTATGTCCAGTCAACTCATATCAAGGTCAATCTTAATTCCTCTTTGTTCTTAATCTCCTCTAAGAGAGAGAGTGGAAATGTGCATGTGCATTACCTAACTTAAAGAAGAAACATCAGGAAATGAGAGGAATAAAAAGAGGAGAAGAGTACAGAGAATCATTATTCCTTAAATTTCAGAATGTCGTATTTCATGGACTGAAAGCATTCACTAAATCCCGGTAACAAATTCTAGCAAAAATGAAAAAAATCTTCAGTAAGAAATTTGTAAGTATAAACACAATGTAAGAAAACATATTTCCAGTCTGCAGAACATGGGTACAGATGATCAATGTGTGTTTTCACCTGCCCACTGTCCTCTGAGTGAAAGGATCTACTGTATCCTCTGGAAACTCTTCCCTTTCCTAAATTAATCCAAAAGGGAGGGAGGGAGGGGGGGGGGGAGTGAGGGAGGGATGATGTGTGTGTCATGTGTATGTACCACATCTCCAGATGTATTCCCAATGTCCGGGGGTAGGGGTAATATGGTCCATGCTTGACCAGAGTCCAATCCTGGTGCTTCTCTAGGGCAATTAAGGAAAGAGGTGCTCATTAGGGAGATTTTGCACATCTAGGACTGCTGAAGGCTGGTGCTACTTTGTCCATCTCTGGCATTACGAGGATAGAGTCAGCCTTGTGAAGACAACATCAACAACAACAACAACAACAAAACAGAACTGAGGGAAGCCTGGGTGGCTCCCTGCATAGTGGGGAAACTGTCCTTCTCCCTGCTCATGGGCACGCGCTCTCTCTCTCTCTCTCTTGTTCTCTCTCTCTCAAATGAATAAATAAAATCTTAAAAAAAAAAAAAAAAGCAGAGCTGAAATAAGGGGTGAAACAGAGAGGAGGTGGAGGGTAGGACACACTCCATACTTTGGTTCCAGCTGAAGAATTTTCAAGTGACTTGAAACAAAATAGTCTCTTTTTATTTAAGTAAGTTTGAATTGGCTTTTCTGTACCTGAATCTGGAAGATCTTGCCTAATACCTGTCAACGCTATGACATCACTGAAAGGATTATTTAAAGTAGAAAAATGGGGCACCTGGGTGGCTCAGTCAGTTAAGTGTCTGCCTTCAGCTCAGGTCATGATTCCAGCATCCTGGGATGGAGCCCCAGATGGGCTCCCCGCTCAGCAGGGAGTCTGTTTCTCCCTCTCCCTCTGCTCCTTCTCCCCTGCTTGTGTGTGCTCTCTCTCCTCTTCTCTCAAGTCAACCAATCAATCAATCATTAAAAAAAAGTATATACAGGGCGCCTGGGTGGCTCAGTGGGTTAAGCCTCTGCCTTCAGCTCAGGTCATGATCTCAGGGTCCTGGGATCGAGTCCCACGTCGGGCTCTCTGCTCAGCAGGGAGCCTGCTTCCCCTCTCTCTCTGCCTCCTTGTGATCTCTGTCTGTCAAATAAATAAATAAAATCTTTTTTAAAAAAAGTATATACATAAAGTAGAAAAATATTTGGTTATTTTGAATTTCCTTTCCTTACATGGTTTACCCAGTGGGCTTCCCCACCTTTCCCCTTAGCTTCAGCTGTACTCTGTCTCCTGCTCACAAAAAAAATGTCAATTATCATATAAGGGTTTTCTCAATTTCTTGCATAGATTTCAGCCTTGATCTAACTTACTTTAATAAACATGTTCTTTTCACTAAGCTATGCAGCCTTGGCATTCTCCTGTGTAAAACAACAACCATCACCCAACCCAACCCAACCCTATTTCACTGGTTAGTGCCTGTATCATAGGGGTGCTCAGTAAGAGAAACAGCCATAATCACTGGAGACAGTGAACAGCTTAGCCAAGGTTACATAATTAGCAAGTGGCGATGTCTTGATTCCAACACACGTCTGCCCACATCAGTTTCCACACATTTTTTTTTAAAGATTTTATTTATTTATTTGACAGAGAGAGATCACAGGTAGATAGAGAGGCAGGCAGAGAGAGAGAGGGAAGCAGGCTCCCTGCCGAGCAGAGAGCCCGATGCGGGACTCGATCCCAGGACCTGAGATCATGACCTGAGCCGAAGGCAGCGGCTTAACCCACTGAGCCACCCAGGCGCCCCAGTTCCACACATTTCTTAAACACACTGATAATGCAGCCCAATCAGAGACATGTTCCTCCTCCGATTGGAGGCAACCCTTCAGTCCTTAAGGACCCTATTAGGTACTTAACCTCTCCTTCTTCTTTATCCACAGCTTGCTTCATTGGTGCCTCACCTCCAGCATTTAGACATACTCAAAACTTTCCCTCTGTAAAATACACAAATAAACGCATTCAACTCCATGATCCTTCTCAATGACTATATTTACAGTTATCTTTTGCTTCCCCACTACTGTTCTCACGAAACCACTCATTCCAAAGCCATCAACAACATTTTGATTAAGTCTAAAGCACACTTCTCAGTTCTCATATTGCCTAACTGCTGGGGAATATCTTGTTAGATATTGAATGCCCCCTCATTTTTGAGAGCACTCTTCCTTTGGCTCCTACAATTGATCATCCCTTAAATGCTATTGCTTTGGAGGACTGTCTCTGGCTTCATACACTCTCTTGGTGATCTCAATAACTCCAATGATCATTTTCATTAGAAAGAGTGAGTTGTCTCTGTAGGAGCCAGTATCAGGCCTCCCCAAAATGGACCACTTCGGCATGCAGCTTATGCCTAGCTGATAACCATCAAAGCCCAAACGACTCACGAAGAAACTCTGATCCTATGACCACTCCCCCAACAACTGCCTAAATTTAGATGGAGGACCTGCTCCAAGAAGAGAGCTACAATCATAGATAACTACATTATTTTTAATTTTTTAATTTTTTTTAGATTTAGTTATTTATTTGACAGAGAGAGGCAGAGAGGCAGGCAGAGAGAGAGGAGGAAGCAGGCTCCCTGCAGAGCAGAGAGCCCGATGTGGGGCTCGATCCCAGGACCCTGAGATCATGACCTGAGCCGAAGGCAGCGGCTTAATCCACTGAGCCACCCAGGCGCCCCGACAACTACATTATAATATGAACTAAGACGGTATATAGGAAGGAATCCGAAGGCCTATCTGATCAAAGCTCTATGTCTGGTTGTTTCTGAATGGTCCAGAAAACATTTGTTTAGCAAGTATTAACTGTTTTTCATCCTCCTGTGAATTGCATTCCTTCTCTTTGAAGTCCCAGACCCTTACCCTCTCCTTAGTTCACAATGACATATATAACTTATTGTGCCCGACTTCAGACTCTCACATCTATGTGGATCCTCTGTACATACAAAATTACAGTTAATTTTCAGTCAATCTGTTTCACATCAATTTACTGCCTAGTTCAGTTAGAAGAACCTTGAAGGGCAGAACAGCATTTCTTCCTCCCCAACAGTGGGCATAGTCAGCAGGACACTTCAACTTTCTGGACAACTGCTTGCCCTAGTATTGCTATAGCTGAGATACTTGGGCATCTGACATACCACCAGCAGGAAGTAAGTTTTCTTACCATGTCAGCCTCCCAGAATTTCTGTCTACAGAGTTCAATTGAATAATAGTGGTGACAGTCCTTTTTTTCTTTCTAAATTTAAATTAGCAGGAGAAAATACTTGTAGAACTAGTTCCTTGGACTTAGCAACTCTACTAAGTTTGGTAGAGTATTCTTGGTTTTATTAATCCATTTCCTCCCAGAGATGGTCTTGTTTTTATCTATCTGTTGTGTTGTTTATCATAAAGAGGGAAAAAAAAACATACGGTAAGAATGCAAGCATAGTCCCTATTTTAAGTTTGCTGTTCCAGTTAAACTCACAGACTGGTGAGTTCATGGTTCTTGCCGGGTTGACATCTGTTTAGATAAGCCTTGTTGTAGGTTAATGGACACATGATGGGAAGGCTGTTGCTAAGGACATCTTGGAAACCAAAGCCACAAAATAGGTAGGCATGGGTCACACAATTAGAAGCTGTTAGAATGCAGGCCATCCTAACTCAAAGACTCCTGTGTTAGGATATGTTGGTCACAGGATGGGTTAGATTGATACTAGGTCACGTGTCAACCTCGAGTAAACTTCCATGCAACAAGACACACTGTAAAACACTAAACAAGCCCCAACTCCATGGCACATCCCTCCTAATATTAGTTTGGCTCCAAAGATTCAAGGCTTAGCTAAAGCTGTTGCTGTAAACAGAAGAAAAACCAGATGAGATCTCCTTTCATCTTAAATGTCCTGGGAGCTTGGCATAAGCTCTGAAGGATGCCCATACCTGTGTGCTTCTGGTGGACAACTGGACAGGCTGCGGGTCCAAATGTAGGGAATTAAACAAAAATTTGGGTGAAGTTTTGGCTTGGTAAGTCATCCCATTCTGGTCAAAGCAGGGAAAATCAAGGGATTCCTTGTGTTTTGACACAGCTGCTTTACAGAGTCCCTCATTGCTCTTATCTGACTGTGCCAGTTCTCAGGAACGTTGGTCATAAGAAGTCCAAGACCATAAGGAACCTTTGTTGTCTCAACCTTCATTGCTTGTTAGTGCTGAAAAGTCCCATTCCAGTAGTACCTGCCTGTGATATAGGCAAATCTGTGGCTGGGGGCACCTCAAGTGTTTGTGGGAGACCAGGGACACTATTTCCACTACACCATCCTTACTGCCTGTGCAAGGAAGGCCTCTGCTTTCTTAGGAACTTTTTGATCATGGGGGCTGCATCATCTATGCCCTCTCTAGGGACACCGCTTGTATCTTTGGTTAAGCCATTAAAAGTCTTATTGGTTTGAATCACTATTAATAGATCTTACTTACCAATGGCTAGATGGTGGATCCTTTAAATTGGCTACATTTGAGAGAAAAATTGTTTATGGAGAGCTCTTGATTGTCTTATTAGTATAATGGCTAGCCTTGGATGACTCCCTTTCAAGATGAAAGAACAGAAATTGCACTTAAGACAAAAATTAATGGCACAACTAAGAAAATCGGTAAAGGGAAACTTTACTAAAATAGACTTAGGAGGCTAGAAAGGGAGGCTGGGAGGGGGAGCAGTACTACTCAATGTCAATTACAGGAAGACTTGTCAATTACAGACTGTGACAGAGGAACCATCAATAGAAAAGAATCAACCATGGCAGATTGCATTTTCCTTTTTTGGGAGGAGGGGGGGTTCATTTTGTTTTATTTTATTATTAAAAACTAAACATGTGGAACACAGATAATTTGATTCTGCATGAGGGAGGCTTCCTTTGGCTCCTACATCTGAGGAATTTATTGAGGGGAAAACACAGAGAGAAATATATACATAGCTATTTGGTATATTTGGGAAGGTTGAAAGCAAAGTTTTACTTCAAAGGATTATTAGGGTAACCTCTCTGGGCAAGTTATAATCAGTAATGCTGCCTGGATTGTCATATTGTGGGCTTTTGAAAGGTGGGTGGGGGATTCTAAGATTTTTGTTTTTGTTTTATTTTCCAATTACTTTTAAAAGGAAGAGTAGAGTGATGGGTAGAGCCAAACTTTTAAATATCCTTCTTGGGACTGTCAGAATTGAGTTTCAAACCTTAATGTACTCCCAGGGACCATAACACAGGCTGTAAAGTAATTACTTTCCAAGCTCCAGAGCTCCTCTGCCCCATCTTGGCACTGTCCCAGGCTCATCTTGTCCCCACACAGGGCATGCTGTCCCATGTCACTGTCCTCGGCCCCTGCCTCTGTCTATGCTATGAAGGGGGCAGGTTCCTCAGGGTAAACTCCTATTGATCCTTCTAAGACTATTGCTAGCGACTTGTTTAAAAAAATTTTTTTTTCATTTCATATATTTTTTTTAATGTTATGTTAGTCACCATACAGTACATCATTAGTTTTTGATGTAGTGTTGTGATTCATTGTTTGTGTATAACACCCAGTGCTCCATGTAATACGTGCCTTCCTTAATACCCATCACCTGGCTCACCCATCCCTCCACTCCCCCTTCTAAAACCCTCTGTTTGTTTCCTGGAGTCCACAGTCTCTCATGGTTCGTCTCCCACTCCTATTTCACCCCCTTCATTTCGCCCTTCCTTCTCCTAATGTCCTCCATGCTATTCCTTATATTCCACAAATAAGTGAAATATGATAATTGACTTTCTCTGTTTGACTTATTTCACTCAGCACAAACTCTTGCAGTACCATCCATGTTGATGTTGATACAAATGTTGGGTATTCATCCTTTCTATGGCTGAGTAATATTCCCTTGTGTATATGGACCCCATCTTCTTATCCATTTGTCTGTTGAAGGGTATCTTGGCTCTTTCCACAGTTTGGCTATTGTGGACATTGCTGCTATGAGCATTGGGGTACATACGGCCCTTCTTTTCACTATATCTGTATCTTGGGGTAAATACCCAGTAATGCAATTGCTGGGTCATAGGGTGGTTCTATTTTCAATTTTTTGAGGAACCTCCACATTGTTTTCAAAAGTGGCAGCACATGCTCAGACCACAATGTTTTGAAACTAGAACTCGATCACAAGAAAAAGTTGGAAGACATTCAAACCCTTGGAAGCTAAAGACCATCCTACTCAAGAATGTTTGGTTCAATCAGGAAATCAAAGAAGAACTTAATCAATTCATGGAAACCAATGAGAACGAAGACACACTGATCCAAAACTTATGGGATACAGCAAAGGTGGTCCTAAGGGGGAAATATATAGCCATCCAAGTGTCACTCAAAAAAACAGAAAATCCTGAATACACAAACTATCTTTACACCTTAAAATGGAGAATCAACAATAAATTAAGCCTTGCACAAGAAGGGAAATAATTAAGATTAATTAAGATTAGAGCAGAGATCAATGTATTAGAAACCAGTAATGTGGCAGAATACATTAACGAAACTAGAAGTTGGTTCTTTGAAAAGAATTAATAAGATCAATAAATCACTGGTTAGACTTATCCAAAAGAAAAGAGAAAGGACCCAAATTAATAAAATTATGAATGAAAGGGGAGAGATCACGGCTAACTAACATCAAGGAAATAAATACAGTTATCAGAAATTATTATAACAACTATATGCCAATAAATTACGCAACCTGGAAGAAATGGATGCATTCCGGGAAACGTAAACTACCAAGACCGAAAACAGGAAGAAATAGGCCTGAATAGACCCATAACCAGTAATAACATTGAAGCAGTGATCAAAAACCTCCCAAAAAACAAGAGTCCAAGGTCTGATGGATTCGGGAATCCTACCAAACATTCAAAGAAGAAGTAATATCTATTCTCCTGAAGCTGTTTTAAAAAAAGAAACAGAAGGAAAACTTCCAGACTCTTTCTATGAGGCCAGCATTACCTTGATCCCAAAACTAGGCAAAGACCCCATCAAAAAGGAGAATGTCAGGGGCGCCTGGGTGGCTCACTGGGTTAAAGCCTCTGCCTTTGGCTAGGGTCATGATCCCAGGGTCCTGGGATCAAGCCCCGCATCTGGCTGTCTGCTTGGCGGGGAGCCTGCTTCTTCCTCTCTCTCTGTCTGCTTCTCTGCCTACTTGTGATCTCTATCAAATAAATAAATAAAATCTTAAAAAAAAAAAAAAAGAATTTCAGACCAATATCCCTGATGAATACAGATGCCAAAAATGTCACCAAGATCCTAGTAAATAGGACCCAACAGTACATTAAAAGGATTATCCATCACGACCCCGTGGGATTTATCCCTGGGATGCAAGGGTGGTTCAACATTCGCAAATCAATGTGATAGAACACATAAATAAGGGGAGAGAGAAGAACCACATGGTCCTCTCAACTGATGCAAAAAAAGCATCTGACAAAATACAGCATCCTTTCCTGATTAAAACTCTTCAGAGTATAGGGATAGAGGAAACATTCCTCAACTTCATAAAATCCATCTATGAAAAACACACAGTGAATATCATTGTCAATGGGGGGAAAAGCTGAGAGCCTTTCCACTGAGATCAGGAACACAAGGATGCCCACTCTCGCCACTATTGTTCAACATAGTACTACAAGTCCCAGCAATAGCAATTAGACAGCAAAAAGAAATAAAAGGTATTCAAACTGGCAAAGAAGTCAAACTCTCTCTTCACAGATGACACAATACTCTATGTGGAAAACCCAGAAGACTCCATCCCCAAATCTCTAGAACTCATACAGCAATTCAGTAATGTGGAAGGATAAAAAAATCAATGCACAGAAATCAGTTATTTCCTTATATACTACTAGCAATGTAACCATAGAAAGAGAAATTAGAGTATCGATTCCATTTATAATAGCACTAGAAACCATAAGATACCTTGGAATAAACCTAACTGAAGAGGTAAAGGATCTGTACTCGAGGAACTACAGAACACTCATGAAAGAAATTGAAGAAGACACAAAAAGATGGAAAACCATTCCACGCTCATGGATTAGAAGAATAAACATTGTTAAAATGTCTATGCTGCCCAGAGCAATCTATACTTTCAATGCCATCCCAATCAAAATACCACTGGCATTTTTCAAAATGCTGGAACAAACAATGCTAAAATTTGTATGGAACCAGAAGAGACACCAAATTGCCAAGGAAATTGTAAGGGCCTATTTAACCAGAGCGGCCCCACCTCGGTTGAACAGCCATTTTGTTGTTTATGCAGTAAAACTTAAATTGACACCCCCCCCCCCCACCCCCAGGAACTTACTTAAAAGCAAGTCTGGTAAACCAGTCTCAGGTGGAGATAACAGCCTGAATGCAGGGATGGGTCAGGTCAGGTGGAGACATCCAATCAGTGGAGTATGCATATTTTCTCCCTAGCTACCAAGGAGTGTAGGCCCCACCTTTTGGGCACCTTTTGTGAGCCAATTCTGACCAAGGTGATAGGCTAGTTCAAATAGATACTATGGGGTGAACTGTAGTTCAATTGGCCACCCGTGTGTGACCTAGCATGACTGTGCAGCTTTCTCTGTGTGTTGCAATCTCATTGGCCACCTGTGTGTGGCCAGGCTCAACTACAGGACCGACACACCCAGTACGCTATCAGGAACTGAACCCGGAGACACAGAGTCCACGTGCCTTATTGGAAATCCCCCGAAACAACACATAAATACCATGCTGTAACCAGATTGGGTGTCCAAGTCCCTGCTCCGCTGCGCCAGGTATATTTGGGCACAAGCTCGAGCTTGCTTAATAAACCCTCGTGTGATTCCATCAGTGTTGGCTCCTTGGTGGTCTCTTGGACACAAAACTTGGGCACAACAGAAATGTTGAAAAGGAAAAACAAAGCTGGGGGCATCACATTGCCTGATTTCAAGCTATCTTACAAGGCTGTGATCACTAAGACAGTATGGTACTGGCACAAAAAAGACACATAGATCAATGGAACAGAATAGACAGCCCAGAAATAGACCCTCAACTCTAAGGTCAAATAATCTTCAACAAAGCAGGAAAAAATATCCAATGGAGAAAAGACAGTCTCTTCAATAAATGGTGCTTGGAGAATTGGACAGCTATGTATAGAAGAATGAAACTTGACTATTCTCTTACACTATACACAAAGATAAACTCAAAATGATTAAAGACCTCAAAGTGAGACAGGAATCCACCAAAATCCTAGAGGAGAACACAGGCAGTAATCTCTTAGACATCAACCACAGAAGTTTCTTTCAAGACAGGTCTCCAAAGGCAAGGGAAACAAAACCGATAAAAAGAAGATCAAAAGCTTCTGCACAGCAAAGGAAACAGTTAACAAAACAAAGAGGCAACCTACCAAATGGGAGAAGATATTTGCAAATGACACCACAGACAAAGGGCTGATATCCAAGATCTATAAAGAACTCCTCAAATTCAACGCCCAAAAACCAAATAATCAAGTCCAAAAATGGGCAGAATATATTATATTTCCGATGAGAAATTGACCACTTCAGCAATTCTGCCAATGAGAATCTGTCATCTCTCTTAACTCTCACTCTTCTCTGACTTTCATTCAGAACAACCCCTCCCAACCTTCTCCCTCTTCTCCATAAAAACAGCATTCCTTTCCTTTGTTTGTTAGACTTGCTTATGGTTATGCCATAGCTTTTTTGTTCTGAAATTCAATTCTGTTATTTCTGACTAAACCTGTTTTGCTGGTAAAATAACTGACAGTTTTCTTTTCAAGGTTAACATTACTTGGTGATCAGAAATGGGATCCAGAGAAGACCCCCGACAACTTTAAGGCTGATAAGCTAATAGGGGCGGGTACCCACAGAGCCAACTGGGTCCACTGCTTTCTCGCTGGCCATGGGGATGGGGGTAATTTTCTTCTAGATTGCAGGCTCCAGTCTCCGTTTTTGAGCTCTCCAGGCTTTATTTGGGAGCTGTTTTCAGACTTCGTTCTTTCTGAGAGTACTCTTTGGGCCTTCGGTCTAATCCCTTTTCAGAACCAGACTGTACCCCTTAGAACTATGCCAGTGTTTGGTCTGGCTCCTCTTTTGGGACTGCACTGTTCTTGTTGGAACTGTGCCTGTTGGAATTATGATGGCATTTTAATGACTCCTTTTAGGAATCTGAGTGTTCCTGTTGGAAATGTGCCTTTTGGAATTAAGCTAGCTTTTGATCCAATTCCTTTCTGGAACTGGACCGTTCCTTGTGAAAACTGTGCTAGCCTTTGGTCCAGCTCTTATTTGGAACCAAACTGTTCCTGTTGCAACTGTGCTAGCCTTTGGTCCAATTCCTTTCTGGAACCAGACTGTTCCTACGGGAACTCTGCTGGCCTTTGGTCTGACTCCTTTTTGGAACTGGACCAATCCTACTGGAACTGTGCTGGCCTTTGGTCCACTTTTTGGAATTGGGCCGTTTTACTGGAACTGTACTGGTCTTTGGTCCAATTCCTTTTGTAATGAGGCTGTGACTGTTGAAATTGTGTTGTCTAGGAATTTTTCTTCTTATCCTAGAGAAAAACCTCTAAGAAATGGGATCCCAGCCATCAAAATGTGTTTCGGGTGCCCCACCTCACTGGACCCTGATTGCATGTTTAAAGACCAGGATCCCTCCTCATGTCCATTTCTAACTAAATGGATGGATTTAACCAAAAGTATTTTAGAACTTCAATGGCCATTGTGGGGAACTTTCAATCTCCCCAAACTTGTTTTTTCAAAGTTAGAAAGCCACAGCTCCTAAAAACATACAAAACAAAATGGGATGCATATTTTAATTGGTACCTTAGACTTCCAAACGTTTTCAGGATTTTCTTGCAAAATACTATTTCTACAAGAAGAAGTTAAATGGCTTCTGAGGCCTCTTTTTTTTTTTTAAACCTCCCTCATCATCTCTGCAGACATGTGGCCAACACCTTGTGCTCAGGCCCTCCTCCAGCACCATTTTCTTTCTGCTGATCATCCCTTTTCCTGTGAACCGATCCCCTATCCCTCCTCTCCTGAACCTTTTAAAATCTGCTCCTTTAAAGTTACGTCTTTTGAGATACTAAATAAACTGCAGTCTTCTTACAGTCCCTGAACTAAGCTGAATTGGGAGCCACAGTTAAGAAGTTTTCTAAGGTGGGGGCGCCTGGGTGGCTCAGTGGGTTAAAGCCTCTGCCTTCGGCTCAGGTCATGATCCCAGGGTCCTGGGATCGAGCCCGCATCAGGCTCTCTGCTCCATGGGGAGCCTGCTTCCTCCTCTTTCTCTCTGCCTGGCTCTCTGCCTACTTGTGATCTCTGTCTGTCAAATAAATAAATAAAATCTTTAAAAAAAAAAAAAAGAAGTTTTCTAAGGTGACTGATACCCCCTTCTAAGTTTGCTGAAGAACTGATCATAGTTAAATTCAAACTTACCAACCTGGTTTCTCAGACTTACGTCAATTAGTCTCCATGCTTAGTGAGGGTAGGCCAAATGCTGGGTGAAACCAGTCCAATAGGAACCTCCTGAATGGTACTTAGAGTTACAAACTCCTAACTTCTGGCAAGATGCTAGAACACCAGGAACCCCTATCAAGCAATTAGAGTGGCTTTTCCTAAGCCTGCTGATTGGAACAAAATTCAGGCTTGCGGGCAAAAGCCTGATGAACCAGTTCATGACTCTTCCAATCAACTCCAAATTGCCTTTTAAGAAAATTCTGGTTTTCCTTTAGATACTGAATCTAAAGTAGAGCACTCGGTCTGGTTCTGAAAAGGGGTTGGACTGAAGGCCAAAGCAGTACTCTTAGGGTAGCATTTAAAATCTACATTTATTAATAGGCTGAACTGGGATCTCTCATTTTCAGTTAAGAGGACGAGGATGGCATGAGAAAATGCCCCCAAGATTTGTTAATATGGCAAACCAGCTCACTCACATCCTAGATGAGTCATATGAAAGAAAGATCACTAGGGGCACCTAGGTGGCTCAATGAGTTAAAGCCTCTGGCTCAGGTCATGATCCCGGGGTCCTGGGATCCAGCCCTGCCATCAGGCTCTCTGCTCAGCGGGGAGCCTGCTTCCTCCTCTCTCTCTGCCTACTTGTGATCTGTCAAATAACTAACTAACTAACTAAATAAATAAATAGATAAATAAATAAATAAATAAATAGATAGATAAATAAATAAATAAATAAATAAATAAATAAATAAATATCTGAAGGGGGAAAAAAAAAAGAAAATTCACTAAAATTCTTGGTTTTCAACTCCGGCAGATGAGGGCCCCTAAACCTAATCCCTCCCCCTCCCACCCACCCAATTTCTGATGTTATTGTAGAGACCCAGGGCATTGGAAAAGAGATTGTTACAAACTTATGCATTCCAGGCACTTTCCGCCACCTTGTCATTCTCTCCAGTGTCCTCCTAATTCCCAATGATGGGCTCTAAGGAACTACAGAGGCTCTTTCCAATTCTCCCTCTTAGTAGGACTGGAGAAAGCACTCTGCAGACTGGGAATGAATAGCCCTCTGTGCGTGCTGACCTAGGGGGTAAACTCTCAGCACACCACCCCTGCCTCGGGGCACCAAAAACAGTTCCCACAGCAGGGTCTCTAATAAACCTCAATGGATTCCTGCCTCTGAACCTATTCCTTTCTAAGGCCTTCAAGAAACACACATGGTTTTCTCCTTAGTTCTTCTATCCCTATTCATGTATTGACCCAAGATTTCTTAGGAAAGTATCATGCTGGAATTTCTTTCTGCCAAAAGGGCAGAAATGATTCTAGAACTGGCCAGTAGTAATCAAAATAGCCGATCAGGACTTAAATGACTCTCTGACGTCTTTTGTTTGTTCAGTCTCTGGACAACACAAAACTGGGACACTGATTATTCCCAGTGCACCAGCTACCATCTCCTTCACAGGCAAGATGTTAAGCTGACTGTGACACAATCCAGAGAGCATCTCCCATCAAGGTTCAAACAGATCCCGCAAACCATCTCCACAAAAGTAACCAATACCTGTAAATAAAGAAGGCCTTCAAAGCATTGAGCCCATAACAGAAGACAATGCCCAGCACCTCAATGTCTCCTGTACTCCTCATCCCTGTAAACCCCTATTTTACCTGTGAGAAAACCTGGTGGCCAAGGATGACCTTTGTTCAGGACCTCTGAGCAATAAATAGCACTGTTATCCTTCGGGATGCTGTTGTTCCTGACCCCATATACTACAGACGTCTATTCCCACTGAGAGCCTATTTTCAATATAATTGACATATGCAGTGCATTTTTAGTATTCCAGTTGACAAGAGAGAAAAATACCTTTTGCTTTCACGTGGGAAGAATGGAAATGCACCTGTCACAAACGTGAAAAGCAGATTTGGATGAGGGGTGCCTGGCTGGCTCAGTCGGTAGAGCACAGGACTCTTGATCTTGGGGTTGCTCGATCCCCAGGTTAGGGGTAGAGTTTACTTAAAAAGATTTTTTTTTTAAAAAGCTGATTTGGGTGATAGAAAGTTTTCTGCAGGCTCTACTCTGTTACAATATATAGATGATTTGTTTCACTGGTCCCCCTCTCAAACCTCTTCAAAGGAAAACCAAATCTACCTGTTAAAATTTCTGACTCTAAAGGGATGTAAAGTCTCTGAAGAAAACTGTAATTTGCTCAAACTCAGGTTTGATACTTAGGGCACCTCATCTAGGAATAAGGACCACATTTGGATCTAGGTAGATTTCAAGGCATCCTGACCTTCCCCAAACCTAAACTAAGTACCAGTTATAAGGTTTTCCTGGACAGACCAGCTATTGTTGAAAATGGATTCCAAATTTCTTTCTTATGGCTCAATCTCTGTATGCTTTACTAAAAGATGACAAACCTGGTACCATAATTTAGAAAGATCAGGGACACGTAGCTTTTGAGAAAAAAAAAAAAAAAAAAAAAAAAAAAAAAAAAAAAAAGCCTAATAAAGCCCCCTGCCCTTGGACTTCCTAATTATCAACTTCCCCTTTTCTTCTGAGAAGGAAGGAAATGTTCTTGGAGTACTCATCCCAAAACACAGACCATTATTGCCCACAGAGTAATTATAGCCAACAGCTTGACCCTGTGGCATGGGGATACCCCTTGTCTCAGAGCCATTCCTGCCATTGTCCTCTTAGTTAAGATCACTGAAGAATTAATCACGGGATCAATCCCCTTTAACCATCCTTGTACTTTAGCCTAGGGAGAAACTGTAAACACTTAAAACACTGATAGTCAGTATGCCTTTGAGGTAGCTCATGACTTTGGAATATTATGGAAATAATGAGGTATCCTTACCTCCAATGGCAATAAAATTTAAAAGTCTCCTATGTTCAAAATTTATTAAATGCTATGCTTCCGCTAGCTGCTCTGGGCTATTATTAAAGTCCTTGGGTATTTCAGACTATTCCCTTGAGGCCAAAGAAAATCACCTGATATTTCCACCAAAAATACTGCTGTCAAGGAAACCGATAACCAAACCTCTGTCGTGGTCCAAAGGGATATTCACCCAAATGATAATCTGGAAAAATTGAGAAGAGATACCCAACAATTGTTCCCAGAGAAGGAAAAACAATATTGAAAATCTAATAACAGTTGGTTCAATAAAAAGAGAACCCTGGTTTGGACCAAGTAACAATCTGACCCTACCAGAAATTCTAAAATTCTTACTACTTACTACTATATGTACATTAAAGTCATTGGTCTACTGATAAAATGATAGCATTTGTGAACCAATGTTGGTGGAGAAATATCAATAAGGTCACAAAAGTGCCCATCTCGCTTGTCCTACCCACTTCTCACCCCTTGAGACAGTCACAGATGTCCAATGTACTTGGCCTCCCTTGACCCACAACTGGTAAAGGAGATATACTTCAATATTGTAAAGGCCTAACTGTTTCTATTAAAATAGTCATGCTTTGATAGACCGATCTTTTCACAGTGCTCTCCTGGGAGACAAGACCTTAAGCATCACACCTTGCAACCTGGAGATTTTGTCTATTGGAAGACACCTTATGTCTATTGGAAAGACTCTCTTCGACCTCAAAGAATGGTCCTTATTAGGTACTGATAACCAAACTTTGTGCTTCCAAGTTCCAAGGCATAAACTCTTAGATTCATGCAACATATTTATTAAACAAAGCACCGGGGCGCCTGGGTGGCTCAGTGGGTTAAGCCACTGCCTTCGGCTCGGGTCATGATCTCAGCGTCCTGGGATCGAGTCCCGCATCGGGCTCCCTGCTCAGAGGGGAGCCTGCTTCCCCCTCTCTCTGCCTGCCTCTCTACTTGTGATCTCTCTCTGTCAAAAAAAACAAACAACAACAACAACAAAAAAAAACCTTTAAACAAAGCACCAAACCCTGACCAGACCAATACACCATCCCGTGACCCGAAAGTGAAGATTTTCCAGAATTGAAGCAGAGGGCTTCTGATGAGACAGCTTTCCCAAGAAGTCTGGATAGGCCTGTATATCTTTTTCTCATTGATGGCTTTTACTATCTCTTTTATGGAAACACAAAGCCCTTGTCTGCATTTCCCAAGCCTTGTGAAAGGTGGAAACCTCTTCTTTTGACCGTGGTTTATCCACCTTTTAGAAATAGGCTGGTCATGATCTCATGACAAACCAATACTTGCTTTTTCTGAAGGATTAGAAGGTTCGGGATTCACAAAAGTCTTTTTTCATCTAGACTATTAACTGACTCTGGATTCTTATCCAAAGTCATAGTTTCTGGATTTACAACTTTGGGGACTATATTATTGATAACATATTTGGTTCCAAGCAGTTCTCTTGTGAATAACAAGACAGTGTTAATAAATACATCCTTGATGTTTTGCTATTTTTGCAAAAAGTTCATTAGCCACTGCTTCATGTATATACCTGCACAGTATTTTTCCAAATGCACTCGGTGAATTCTTTCAGTGTGTTCCTGCAGTTTTCATTATTCTGCTCTCATGGCCACTTTAGGCAGAGACTTCCAGAAGGCATACTTGACTCTGGATTTGCCTTTATAGAAAGAACCTTTCGGGGTGCCTGGGTGGCTCAGTGGGTTAAAGCCTCTGCCTTCGGCTCAGGTCATGATCCCAGGGTCCTGGGATTGAGCCCCGAGTTGGGCTCTCTGCTCAGCAGGGAACCTGTTTCCTCCACTCTCTCTGTGCCTGCCTCTCTGCCTACTTGTGATCTCTGTCTGTCAAATAAATAAATAAAATCTTAAAAAAAAAAAAAAAGAACCTTTCTTCCCTAAGTCTGAATAAGTGCCAATAAATGTTTCAAATGGCTACTCTCAGATTTAGGGTCCAGTTGTAGAGCTACCATACAATTTGGAGTTATTACGTTATGTTATGTTCTGTATAATTACATTTTGTATTTTGTTGCTTGTGAAACTTTTGTAAAAATGATGTACCCAATGAGATGATCTCCAATGCTTAGGACCTCGACCTTGATAAATGTGAACTGATGCAGGAAAGATGTTAAGGTTCGAACTCGATGGCCAAGAAAGAATTCTTGAGATATCTTTGGTGCGAAAAGGTGGTTTTATTAAAGTATGGGGACAGGACCATGGGCAGAAAGAGCAGCACTGGGGTCATGAGGAGGGGTCACTTTCAAGTTGGGAGGGGTTTAGGGAATAGCATAAATCTCTAAGGAATTTTGGAAGCAAGGTTTCCAGGACCTTGAGGGGGCTAGCTATGGTTGGGAAATGGTCACTTATTATTACATCACTTATTACTGTCTAATAAAACCTGAATCATGAGACCCTTCAGATGTATAAGGGTGGGTTATACACTTGGGGGATGACTGCCAACATGTATCTTGGGGGATAGAGATAAAGGAAGTTTCCAAAGGAATTTTTATATATTAAAGTAGAACTTACAGGATCCTGGGGGTCGGGCTAAGATTGCCTTTTGCCCTTAGCAAAGTATTAACATTGAGGCAGCTGAGTTACTAGAGGAATGTCACTCTGCCTGTTTGAAGGACTAGTCAGTGGACTCTAGGTAGTAAGGAAATTGAGCGATTTTTCTTCTGCCTCTTTTTCCCACATCATGAACTACTGATGATAAATGCCTAAGGGTTCTCCCTCCTAACCCTCTCTGTAACTCAAATATGGCCTTGTTTCCAACTGCTCTGCCCTTTCCCTCTGGCACTGGGAAAGGTCTTCCCTGGCACAGAAGGACAAAACCACTAAATACGGAAAACCTGACTTTTGATCAGTAATGCTTTCAGAGAAAGATCTTGATCAAAACGAGGAAATGAGAAAATTAATAAAGGGAAATCACTAAAGTGGACTTGGGATGCTAGAAGGGGAGGTAAGAAGGAGGAGCAGAACCATTCAATGGCAACCTCAGGAAGATCTGTCAGTTACAGACTCCAGCAGAAGAGTCACCAACGAGAAAGAATCATCCATGCCAGATTCCAACAGAGAAAGACATACACTGAAACCTGCAAGAAACAGATGAGTCTGGCAACTCAGCCAATGAGAAACCATCATCACTCTTGAACTCTTGCTTTTCTCCAATGGACTTTTCATTCAAAACAACTCCTCCCAACATTCTCCCCCTTTCCCATAAAATATCACTCATCTCCTTTGTTGGATTTGCCTATAATTCTGCCATACTTGCTTGTCCTGAATTGCAATTCTCTGTTATTCTTGAATAAACTCATTTTGCTGGTAAAATATTATTTTTAAGGTTAACACAACAAATGTAAATTCCCCTTCTTATAATCCAGTCACATTTGACTGTTTTAACTTCCCTTTTCCCTACAGGATTTACAGAGAGCACTCTGGTCTAATCCCTACATCCAAAGTATACAGATTACTCATGTAAATGCTGAAAGCCAAGAAGCCAATTTAACAAAAAGCCCCTATGACTGGCAGTAGGCTTGCTTTGCTCCTGCTTTCTAGGGCTCTGTAATCAGGCTCTGCCGGCTTCAGGCATTCCTATGCAGCATCCATTTTAGTGTATCCTAGACGCCCCACCCTCCAAGAATTCATGTTCCCTGAACAGCAGATCTTTTCAATTATAAAGCCCTTTTATCTAGCCTTTCAGAGGATCCTACCAAATTTTGAGAGGAATCAGAAAGATTAGCCGCCATTCACAACCCCTGTACCCCCGCCCCGCCTCACCCTGAAGAAACAGATGACTTGACTCTTCTACAAATGATCTCCAGAAGGCCAAAATTCAGGGGCTAACAGAAATCAAGCTGAACTGTGTACTTAGGAAAAAAGCTTTATAAATGCTTTATACAGACTTTACAAAGGCATAAATCTTTTCATTCCCATTTTAGTTAAAAAAAATCTTCCTGAAGCAAGTTTAGTTAAAAAGGCAGGTCAAACCCTTGATATTCAGGCTCCAGGTGGTGGTGGTGGTGGGGGGTGTTTAAAAACAACTATCTTGGGGCATCAGGTTCTCTGCTCAGCAGGGAGCCTGCTTCCCTTCCTCTCTCTGCCTGCCTCTCTGCCTCCCTGTGATCTCTGTCTGTCAAATAAATAAATAAAATCTTTAAAAAACAAACAAACAAACAAACAAACAAAAAAGCCAGCTATCTTTGTTGTGCCGATCTCTACAAAACCAGAAATACAACTGTAGAAACAAGTTGAAATCCAACTATCTTTACCAACGCCCCAAACCTTGCCTACTCCTCTCAAAATGCTTATAGATATTATCAAAGATCAGGATATTGTAACAAAATTGTCCTGTACTTTAAAAAGGTTAATTTTAAACAGCAATTACCATGGAACTCTTATGAAAAAGAATTTTTTTTTGCATTCTTTCTCTGTCCCTTATAATTATAAATTTGATCATGTCTTTGAAAACATAGCTCGCATCACCTGAGACTAATGACAAAAAGGTGTGGAGAGGCTTTTTAAAATACAAACTATTGGGGCGCCTGGGTGGCTCAGTGGGTTAAGCCTCTGCCTTTGGCTCAGGTCATGATTCCAGGGAGCCTGCTTCCTCCTCTCTCTCTCTCTGCCTGCCTCTCTGCCTACTTGTGGTCTCTGTCAAATAAATAAAAAAATTTAAAAAAAAATTAAAAAAAAAAAAAAAAACTATTGGGGCACCTGGCTGGCATAGTCAGTAGAGCATATGACCATGTGATTTTTTTTTTTTAAGAGAGTGTGTGCATGCACCTGTGTGCTCGTGGGAAGTGGGAGAGAATTTTAAACAGGCTCCACGCCCATCACAGAGCCCAACGGGGGGGCTTAATCTCAGGACCCTGAGATTGTGACCTGAGCCAAAATTGAGTCCCACACTTAACTGAGCCACCCAGGCACCCCAGAGCATGTAACTCTTCATCTTGGGGTTATGAGTTCAAGCCCCACGCTGAAGGTTAGTTTACTTTAAAAAAAAAAAAAATTACAAGCTACTATAAGGGCTCTAGCATCTCTGATAATAGGCACAATGCCCCATATCTCCACCTTGAAGAAAAATTTGATACTTTCTCCATGCCTTTGTGATAAGAATTTTCCTATCCCCCTCTTCTCCAGGATCTAAGAGCCATTTTTTGAAATGCAAACTTCAGGGAGCAATTTTTCATGAGGAGTAAAGGAAACAAGAAAGAGACAGAGAGAGATTAAGTATTTAATTGGGCCTATACTGTCTTTTCCACAAATATTTGTAAAACAAAAGCTATTAGATTTCCTGTGTTTATATGTTTGTCCATATATATATGGTGCAAATGTGAGGTATTTTTCTCTACCTCCAAATGGTATTGCCAAAATGAATTTGTAAAAGAGCTCTATTTAGTTGTTTTGAAGGCAAGTGCTTGTAAGGACTGTGTATTCTAATACTCTCAGAAAGACAGAAACTAACCCAAATATTTTGCAAGTTCACATGATCTGGGGAAATATCTGGTATTAAAACGAATAAAAAGCTGATTTAATTCAAATAGACACCTTTTTAGAGTTATTAGCATTGAATACAAAACGTCTGTTGTCCCCGTGTTTACTGAAAGTTGAATAAGTTTGTAATCTCTGTTGCAAAATTTGTCAGAAAGAAGAAAAAAAACAGAGTAACAGTTGACAACTTTGATGCATCATGAAGTTCTGTGGGTAATCTAAACAATTAAGAACAAGTAAATAGACGTAAGTAAGAATGTTTATAGTAAGCTTTTAAATAGCTTCGAAAATCTTTTGGGTAACCTGAAACCTTAAAGTTTGGCTAACTTATTAAATGATGAGTCAAGTTAAATTCATTGACTATCTAGATCATTTCCAAATAAATTAATGAACATTAGTAAAAAACACAGGTTTATCTATTTGTCTTATTACAAAGAAACTATAGATAAATTTGGGTCTGTTTGTAAACATGCTTTGTGCTTAATTGAAAGATTATACTATGAAGACACACATTTCTAGAAATTATGAAATGAATTCATAAATTTGCCAATCTAAAGAATACTGGTATAACAATTCATAATTGCTTACTACTTAGATTCCACTAAAAATTAAGGTTTTGTCACCAGCAAGATCCCAAGACGTGACTTTTACTGCCCACTTGCACATACCCACTGATCTTTGTCCCAAGTTTTCCTTAAGTTCTTCTTTCCAGCTTATCTTTTAACTTAGGCAAAAGACCCAACGGGCACAGCATCCCTTGTTGGAAACTGAAACTTCCCCTCAAGCAATAATTACTGCCCTGATGAAGAGCTCTGGCCAGCCCAAACCACCTGGATGTGTTTGATCCAAGTCCTGACTCACAGCTGCACAGATGGACCAGAGTGACCAGGAGTTACCTTTACCTCATTATAATGCTAAAATCTCTAGCTGAGGAGCATGAGCCTCATTAACATAACATAAAATGCATGCATAGGCCCCTTTCTTTAAGGTACAGGTAGGACCTTAGGCCCACCTCTACATATGATGACAAGGCTCCCCTTTCTAAATTATCATCCTAACCCTAAATAAAAGGAACCCAGGGGTACCTGGGTAGATCAGTTGGTTAAGTGTCTAGGTCTTGACTCAGCCTCAGGTCATGATCTCAGGGTTGTGAGTTGGAGCCCCATGTTGGGCTCTGTGCTCAGTGAGGAGTCTGCTTGAGATTCTCTCTTCCCTGTTCCCTCTAAGTCTGCCCAGCCCTCTCAAATAAACAAATAAATCTTTTTAAAAAAATAAAGGAACCCATTCACCCTTGCTGGGGGAGTCATAGCTTTGAAAGCTATCCCCTGTGAACTTCTGTGACAACTTCAACTGGTGTAGTCTCTATCTGTAACTCACCAAGGAACAAATTGATAGTGGTTTAGTCACAGTTTCTTATAGTTAAGAATTCTAATAAATGTAATGAAAACTATTGGAAATAATAAGGGAAACAAATCTATAGGCAAGTGTTGGGGAGGAAAAAATTTTTATTCTGCCCTTCAAGGTTCTTCTAGTTGATGTAAGAATGAATTTGACAGGAAACAGGAGAAAATCAAATAAAATTTAGTAACATGTATACATAGGAGAGACTCAGGAAAACTGAGTAAGTCTCTGAAATGGCCTAAGCCATCACCTTAATACCATCTTCAACTAAAGACAGAGGTGGAGGAAGTGGGTAGTGGGCTGTGAAAAGTGACCAGGAAAAGGACAAATGGGTAAGATTATTAAATGCTTATCATCTCCAATGATAAGAGTTTCTAGAGATTTAGAATCATCCCTCTCTTCTCGGTGCTGAGGGAGACAGTCTTACAAACAGAGATATCATTACACATGTAAAGGTCTCTTACAAAAGGGCAACTTCTTCAATCTCAGAGTTTCTCCTGTGTCTGCAGTTTCTTAAAAAATAATCAACCTAAAATAATCAATATGCCAAAGAGGCATATCTTGGGATAGCAAAATATGCTCCCCTACACAGAAAGTAAGATGTGTGTTTCTGGTAAGAAAAAGTATGAGGAATGAGAATATATTTTTGTTGAAAGAAAATAATTATGTCCTAAGTGAGACTGGTTAAAGAGGGAAAACTCAGGACAGAATCTTACTGCAAAAAAGAAAGTCATAAAAGATTTATGGAAAAGGAATCTTTTTAAAAATTAATTTATTTGTCAGAGAGAGAGAGTACAAGGAGAGAAAGCAGTGGGCAGAGCAAGCAGAGCAGGCAAAGAGAGAAGCAGGCTTCTCACTGAGCAAGGAGTTCAATGTGGGACTTGATCCCAGGACTCTGGGATCATGACCTGAGCTGAAGGCAGATGCTTACTTAACTGACTGAGCCATCCAGGTGTCCCTGGAAAACGAATCTTTGAAAAGAAATTTTAGGTGTGTTCAGTATGGCTAAGGTTAGAATAAATTTAATTAAGTAAATGAATCTTAATACCAAGTTAAGCTGGTCCAAAATCAAAACTTTGTTTTCTTTTTAAAAGGACAACGTTTTCAGGGCACGTAGGTGGCTCAGTGGGTTAAGCCTCTGCCTTTGGCTCAGGTCATGATCTCAGGGTCCTGGGATTGAGCCCTGCATTGGGCTCTCTGCTCAGCAGGGAGCCTGCTTTCCCCTCTCTCTCTGCCTACCTCTGATCTCTGTCTGTCAAATGAATAAATAAAACTTTAAAAAAAAAAAAGGACAAAGTTTTCTGGAACTGTGGGTATGCTTTCAATAAGAAATTGCAAACAAAAACAAAAGGGCTTTTGTTAACCTTTAAAGTCATCTGCCTAGGGGTGCCTGGGTGGCTCAGTGGGTTAAGCCTCTGCCTTCAGCTCAGGTCATGGTCTCAGGGTCCTGGGATCAAACCCACATGGAGCTCCCTGCTGAGCAGGGAGCCTGCTTTCCCCTCTCTCTCTGCCTGCCTCTCTGCCTACTTGTGATCTCTCTCTGTCAAATAAATAAAAAAAAAAGTAAAAAAAAAAGTTATCTGCCTAGAAAACAAAAATTCTGTATTATGCCAAAATAATTTCCTATGTATATCAGGTCTTTGATTACTTAAGAAAACTAAGTCTTAATTTGAAAAGAGCTAGATTTTGCTCACAACTACTAACATTCTGCATTTGCCTTTGAGATGTTAGTGTCAGTTCGGTTAAATGTATAATTATTGTTTCATAATCATCTGTGATCCTATTTAATCAACTGTTCAAAACTTTTGATGTTTTTGATAAATTTCCTAAAATCAAATTCCAAAATGAAGTCTATTGACCATAATCTAACTGAGATGTTCCAGTTCCCCTGGAACATACCAGAGGTTTTGTTACTCCTTATAAAAGAGAGATATTAAGCTAACTAGACTTATCTGGTATGCTAAATTACAGGGGAATCATTGTCAAATAAATGATTAAACCCTCTTAGATGACATGTGTGTAGATATTAGTTATTAAAGTATTCTAAAAATTGTATAAAACACCTAGAAATCTTATATACCCTGATTTAATCTAGAAGTGTCAGTGTCACAAAAATAACCAAATTTACTTAACTGCATTGTAATGAACTTGAATCAGATATTTATCATTACCATTTTTAAGTCTTTTGTTAGTTACAGTTAATATTTTACTCTCTTGCTTTTGCAAAAGTGCTTCATCTTCAGTGAGACACATGGAAAGAACTTTGAGTACATGTTTCTGATAACCTTAAAAAAATTAAACAGAACTGGGTAAAAATGTCTAGAACTAGTGAAAAAAGTGGATTCAAGCAGAACAAGAATAACATGTGACTGAATGAACCAAGGGGGATGATTATAATTTTCATGACTTTCAGTTTGAAACAACTGATTTTTAAATTTTTTTTTTTTAAGATTTTATTCATTTATTTGACAGAGGGAGAGATCACAAGCAGGCAGAGAGAGGAAGAAGCAGGCTCCCTGCTGAGCAGAGAGCCTGATGCGGGGCTCGATCCCAGGACCCTGGGATCATGGCCTGAGCCGAAGGCAGAGGCTTTAACCCACTGAGCCACCCAGGTGCCCCTGATTTTTTAATTTTTAATTTTTAAATTTTTTAAAAGATTTTATTTATTTATTTGACAGACAGAGATCACAAGTAGGCAGAGAAGTAGGCAGAGAGAGAGGAGGAAGCAGGATCCCTGCTGAGCAGAGAGCCTGATGCAGGGCTCGATCCCAGGACCCTGGGATCATGACCTGAGCTGAAGGTAGAGGCTTTAACCCACTGAGTTACCCAGGCGCCCCAAAACAATTGATTTTTTTAAAAAGATTTATTTATTCGTTTTTGCAGAGAGGAGCAAAGGGAAAGAGAGTGAATCTCAAGCAGACTTCCCATCAAGCAGGGAGCCCAACATGGGGCTTGATCCAGGACCCTGAGATCAAGACTCAAGCTGAAATCAAGAGACAGATGCTTAACCAACTGAGCCACCCAGGCACCCCTCAACTGTTGATTTTTTTTTTTAAGATTTTATTTATTTATTTGACAGAGAGAGAGATCACAAGTAGGCAGAGAGGCAGGCAGAGAGAGAGGCGGAAGCAGGCTCCCTGCAGAGCAGAGAGCCCGATGCGGGGCTTGATCCCAGGACCCTGAGATCATGACCTGAGCCGAAGGCAGCGACTTAATCCACTGAGCCACCCAGGCGCCCCTCAACTGTTGATTTTTTAAAAAATGTTTTAGTTTGGGACGCCTGGGTGGCTCAGCGGGTTAGGCCGCTGCCTTTGGCTCAGGTCATGATCCCAGGGTCCTGGGATCGAGTCCCACATCGGGCTCCTTGCTTGGCAAAGGAGCCTGCTTCTCTTTCCACCTCTGCCTGCCTCTCTGACTACTTGTGTGTTCTCTCTCTCTTTCTGACATATAAATAAATATATAAAATCTTAAAAAAAAAGTTTTAGTTTTCCTAAAGGAAACTTTTTAAGGAAACTTTTTCTCTTATGTTAATTGACTTATAGCAATTTGATAAATAATATTTGTGTAAGCAGAACTGAAACATTTATTTTTTCCTCCCTACCTGATTCCTCCAGATTTCAGGAATTCTCAGTATTCTTATAGTTTCATGGCAATGTACTTTTTTTCATAAGTTCAATAAGAATCTATTCACCCTGTAACAGGTCACAACTGGAAACGTTGCATATATTACCGAGGTTTTGACTCGAATGTCACATTTGAGAGACACAAGCATAGACTCAGATTTGACCAGATAGCCTTAAGGAACTTATGTTGACTTTAGGCAAGTAATAAAGCACATTGCAAATATTAACCTGATACCTTACTTACAGAATTTCTACAGAATTCCCAGGTGAGTAAAGGAGGTCACTCCCCAGGAGGTACACAAATCTCAAAATATTCTGGGGACCTGGAGAGGAGAGGAATTCACCCATATCTATAGGTGTTTTAGGTGAAGTCTAATGGCAAGTATATGGCTTGGCTTTTGGACTCAAGAGCCTATTAACAGTTCATTCTGGAGATTCCTTATGAAAAGTGCCAGCAAAGCAGATTTAAAAGAGCCTACATGGTCAACCACTATTCTTGATGGACTTATATAAATAATCAGGCTAAGATTTTTAGAAAGTAGACTTATTTTGCAAACAAATTAGTTTAATAAATTAGTCTATCTCTGGTAGAAATGAGGGAAAAATAGAAAAAGTATGTTATAAAAATTATAAAATTATAGAGAGAAAAATTGTGTTTCAATAACACACACTTCTGTGGATATTAGAGTCTAACACTGTTCATCATAAACTGGACTAATTCTTCATTCATTTAGCTCCCTCCAATACCTCACTACAATTCTCTAAACAAATATTTTTAACTTTTCTTCCATGTTTCTGACTTGGATCATTTGAGAACTAAAACTTCCCTTCTTCCTGAAGCCATGTAGACTGAATATGAACAACTTGATGTAAACTTCAGAGAATTCCCAATAGCTCATATATAGACAATCTGTGTTTTCTGTTGTTTTGTGGGCCATTCAAAAAGATCACCAGAGACATTCAAACTACAAACTAGGAGAATCTGACAGTTTGTCACTGCCTGCTCTCACACTATCTGAAGATGCTTCAAGCCTGACATCTAGAAATCTTCTCTACTGCCTACTTTGAGAACTGAGGAACTGGTCCATAATTTGATCTAATTATTAACCATTGTTCTTCTGTTTCCATAAAAATGCCTCCTCCTTAATACTTGATTACTTGGACCACAGGTCTAACTTTGACTGTGTCACTGTGTCCTGAAATGACTTTAACTGAACTGACCTACTGTCAGGACTAAGAGAATAATTCAACAAGATGGAACAATCTACCAACTCATTTAAAAAAAAATTTTTTTCCAACTCAACTTTTAAGGCATGAAACTTCCAGGGAAATTTCAAAAGAGGTAACTGTAGGGGCTAAGGGCAGGCTACCCCAAGATATGACTACCTGAAAATAATCAAGACCCAAGACTCAGGAAGAAACTTTGACCTCTCTAACCCCAACAATAACTGCCTAAAAGAATTTAGATAAAGCATCTACTCCAGGAAGAGAGCTAGCACCATAGATAACTACTTTATAAAATGAACTAGGTATGGTATACAGGGAGGAACATAGCAAGGCCTGTTTGATCAAAGTCCTCCATGTCCCATTGTTTCTGAGTGCCCAGAAAAAATGTGCTTAACAAATATTTACTCTTTTTATCTTCCTGTGAATTGTACTCCTTTACTTCGAAATCCTAGACTCCTACTCTCTTCTCTTTAGTTCGGAATGACATATATACCTCATTTTCCTTGTCTTTGGAATCTCATCTCTATTTGGATTACCTGCACATACAAAAGTAAGTCTGATTTTCAGCTGTTAATTTGTCTTATGTCAATTTAATTCTTAGTCCAGCTAGAACAATCTTGAAAGGCATACAAAAATTTCTTCCTCCCCAACACCTCCCAATAGCCATTCTCTCTTTTTTACCACAAAAATACAAATGTTAGGTAGACAGATATACTACCCAGAATAAAATGCCATGTTGCATTAGCTCCATGGAAATATTTGGATACAGTCAAAAAGAAGTCAGAAGTTACAGACTGGAATGCTGTGTTCCTTACTGTGCTGTACAAAACATTTAATAACACCATCCACCATCTGTTACACCTCCAAAGGCATCCCAGCCAAGGAGAAACTAGAAAAGATTCAGTGTTGACATATGTTGGCTGCTTCTTGCTGTTTTTAGCACAGTCCTATGAAAGCACTGAGCTAACACAGGAGCTAGGCAGTTTGAGGCAAAATGGAAGGGAATACAATTCTAATTAGGGGCCTGTTTTCTGCTTACTGTCGAAAATTTCAACCAACCTAATATGGAGCTTAGAGAGTGGAGAGGGAAAAAGCCATGGAACTTTTATAGTCCAAACAGAAATAGTAAAATCAAATTTCATCATATCTAGGACACTATCAATTTTAAGATACACCACTATTTATGAACTAGTAGAAAAAATTAAGGTTGCTAATAACATAGTGCTTCCTTCTCCATCAGAATTATATTTTATATATTTTTAAACCGCATTTAGACAGATTTTAATACTATTCCTTGCATATACATAAATAGAAAAATACAAATAAAATAAATTGGTTAACTCTCTCCTGGAACTTCTATACCTTTTTACATTTGCAGTCTGAAACTCTGGGATTACACTTTAATGTAGAATAATAAATGTCGTGTTTCCCCCAAAATAGAATGATGATGGAGCATTTCTTAAGAGAGTGCTCCACTAGTATCTCCAGGATTTTCTTTCAGATAGCTAATACCCATTCTGCAAGTTCTGATGATGGAACATAGGCAATGATGGGGATCCTAAGACCCTACTGATTTGTGAAGTGTTTAAACATGAAAGAAGAAGAAAAAGCCTATTGTGTATTAATAAAATGCAGCAATTATATCATTCTGAAGAAAAAATGACTGTAGCTCTGAGATTTCTTTTTTAAGAGAAAGAGAGTGCACATGTGGGGGGAGGGGCAAAGGGAGAGGGAGAGATATAATCTTAAGCAGGCTCTATGCTCAGCTGGGAGCTTCACAAGGGGGTTGATCTCATGACCCTTAGATTATGATTTGAGCTAAAATCAAGAGTAAGATGTATAACCAATTGAGCCACCCAGGCGCTCCTATAGTTCCAAGATCCTGCAGTTATAGTTTCCTGAGAGTGGGGCATCTCTCTGCAAGCAAAGAGCAAATGGGAAAGGGCCTTTCAACAAAGCCTTTGTCTTCAGTTGGTTTCCTGACAAGAGAGCTAGGGACAGAGCAGCACAGAAGACAGTAAGTAAAATATCAGCTCTTTGTGCTTAACACTATGTCTTGGCTATGGTTATTTGCAATTGGAGGTGACCATAGGGGGCTATACATTTTGAGTGAATCACAACAATTATAATCAAAAGTTTCACCTAATGACTTTCGTACTGAACTATACATGAATAAAGGCCAACAAGCTTAGGGATTTTGTTTTGTTTTGTTTTGTTTCTTGAAGTAGGGAGGGTTGGTTTTTTGAGGATCATGGTGAAAGGGGTACCATTAACACCTTTTTCTCTTAGGTCCTCTTAAAGCCTTAATTTTTCAGTGGTCTTTGCTGACTTCCTCTGTAAAGTAGCTCTATATAACATACAACACATTCACACAATTTATCACAGTATTTTCTTTTATTATCTTGATAGCCTTTAGCACTGAGATAACCTTATGTATTTATTTATTATCCAACTCTTTCCCCTAGAATAGAAGTCCCACTGTTCGAGTAAGCAGTTAGTTAAGTGTTAACAGGATATACGAAGACCAGCAAAGAGGAAGTCTTGACCAACTACTGGGAAAGTCAGAGGCCTATCCTGGCAGCACTCCACAAGAAGCCGGATCAAACCAGACAGGCCTAAGATGGCAGGTCATAACAGGAAACCCGGTCCAAATAAGAAAAGGCACAAAACCTTGTTCCCAAGAAATCCATGGCCCGTGAAATAAATCTTCCACCCTCTAGTTAACAACTCTCAATAAAAGATAGAAACCCAACCCCCAGTGCATGCAGCTCTCGTTCCCACTTGAGCTCATCCACTCACATCTCAAGATGTGATTTACTTAAGATTCACTTTAAAAAACTTCCCCACTTATGTTGCTCATATAATTGTGTTGTGTCTGTCCTTGAATTCTTTCTGGTGATAAGACCAAGAACCTTCAGTGACATCTTTGGGATGGGCTGGGTCAAGGCCACAAGGACCCAGTTCACGTGTACTGAGTTACCCTTTTCATCTATAAGTCTCCAACTCTCCCCTTTCTCGTGCTGGAGAGCTGTTCAGTTACTCTTCCTCCTTTTTTCTACTCTCTTTCCAATCTACCTGGGAAGAAATGGTCTGGCAGCATCAAAGAGAGACTGCTTTTCAGCTTCAAAGAATGAAGGGCACTTGCCCCTTCCAGCCGAAAGGCAACTAAGAGTTTCATGCAGGACATGTAACAGTCCCATAGGGCTTTCTACCTCACTGGTAATTAAAACCTTGGCTCATCTGGGGATCCTCCAGTCCTCTGAACCCCTCTGGTTGTCTTAAACTTCCAGCAGGAGAAACCAAGACATGTCAAAGAGTGCTTGGTGGCCACTCCTGGAAGTGACACAATCAGCCCTCCAAGATCCATTGCATGGATCCCTAGGTAGCTGTCCCACATTCCCAGGTCGTCTCTGTCTCACCAGAAATCCTTATTTTGGCCCTTCCCTTATGTGTTAGCATCTTGTGCTCATTTCTCTCATCGTTTCTGAACAACAACTTCTCAGCCCATTTGTGTCCGCTCCTTCTGACAATGACCGGCGGTGGGATGGCTCAGACAGACATCAGGCAGATCGGATGCACCTGGGTTCACTCTGAAGGGAACCCTGAGAGTGGCAGAGGCTCATCCACGTGCTGTGCAGCGTCTGAAAGGTCTATTTCACACCTCCCCGGTCTGATCCCTCATTTAGTTTCAGCAACTTTCTCTTAAACCTACTTCCATGTTCTCTGTTGATGGCTAGGGAGAGAGACCTGTGGGATGTTCTGCTGCCTATCGCAGAGATCCTGTAACTCACACTGTTGTATTTGCAAGCACACCATAATATAGGCTATAAGCCACTGTACTCCCTAACAAGGGACCCTGCCCAACCATAATTTTCCCTCTAGGTTTACCTTATTCGCCATTTAACTGAATATCATCTGACCCAAGCAATTCACAGGTTCAGGAGAGAACTGGATAAAAGAGGTTAATTCTACCTGCACTGGTCACAAAGTAGAAGGGATCAAAATATTTCTGTGGGTCAGATAAGAAACATTTAGACCATCAAAGGGACTCCCAGCCCTGACAGCTACTGTTTGCCTCTGGTTGTTGAGGGGCCTAACAGAATGAGGGGAAGGAGATACTTAGAGATCATAGAATCATGATGATGTCCACCCCAGGACATCAGCATTATCACTTAGTAAACACTGTCCTTATTGTTCCTACTGGGGTCTTCAAGAAGACTGTCGCTCCTGTGACTGAAGGCACCAGGATGAGGCACGGGCCCTGTAATGCCAAGGCTGGGCAGGTCCCCACCCAGCATGCTGGCCACTGCTGTAATGACAGGGGGCAAATGGACTACTGGATCCACTTGCCACCAGAACTCCCTGGGAGGGTTCCTAATTAGGGTCCTATCGAGATTCTAGGGGGAATTGGCTCTCCTCAGGGTAATAGAGGACTCTGAGCTTCTACTGAGGTTCCCAGGAGAGGATCAGAGGCCCCTCTTGGGAACAACAGGAGGCCATGTTTAGTTGCTCCTTTTCTCATGACATGAGTCAACTCCCTCCCTGAAGACAACAGGAAATTCCACCTCTGTCTCCAAAGATTCTCCCCTCAGATGGATCTTCATACACTGGGAACTGGGACCACCTTCCACTAGAAAGCTTAAAAAGAAAAAGTACTTACCTTCTTTTGTAACACTGCTTGGCCCCAATATAAACTAGAGGATGGGGAAGTCTGATAGGAAGAGGCTAGTTTTTTTAAAAAATTATTATTATTAACCTATAACATATTATTTGTTTCAGGGGTACGCCTATGTCAATTGTCAGTCTTACACAACTCACAGCACTCACCATAGCACATACCCTCCCCAATGTCCATCATCAGCCACCCACCCTGTTGATCCCCCCCAATCTCCAGCAACCCTCAGTTTGTTTCCTGAGATTAAGAGTCTCTTATTGTTTGTCTCCCTCTCTGGTTTCATCCTGTTTCAAGGAAAATGCTAGTCTTAACTATAATCCCATATTACAGCTTGATCTCCTCTGTAAAAGGCAAGGAAATGAACCAAAACTCCATATGGTCAGGACTTTATGGCCCTATACCCTATGCTCAGTCCATACTCCTTTAGGGGGCCTGAAGACACCCCTCTTCTCCTCCTCTACCCCTCAATCCACCATCAGCTCAGCTGCCTCAGGTCCTTATACTTATTAATCTGCCACCTCACCTGAGTTCTGTCATATTCTCTATGTGCCCCCTTTTGTCTTGTAAACAGGTTGTGCCAAGATCGTGTTTCTCTCTCCGTTTCTCCTGAGTCTCAGTCCTCTTTGTTTGCTTCTTTTGTGTGTCATATCTGAACTGTATGTTGAGAGGACTGGAGGGTCGTTGCCTGACTCTTGCTGGATGTGGGGACTGCTCCCTCATTCATTTCCTGGGTTAATGGCTCTAAGTAGGGCCAACTGTCTGTGGTTAGTCTACCTCAGGCCTGGGACTTTGAGGAATAGTCCCGAAGCAGCTTCCAAAACTCCTTACAAGGAGGTTCCCAGTCTTCTCTTGGCCCAATGTGGACTGCCGGTTTTCTCTTTCCTGCTGGTGGAACGAAAACAAGCGTCTGTTCACCTACACGAGCTGATGAGCTACAGGACCGGTAAGCCTCTTTCTCTGCCCTCTGGGCTCCGCACCTCCTTGGCCACCACCTTCCCTTCCTTCTGTTCTGCATCACCATAGCTGTGGCTTCCAGAACCAGCTTCTCTACCACCCTGGGTGCCTCTGGTGCCAGTGGCTCCTGCTTCTCTTACACTCACCAAGGAGCCAACAGCACCCTGAGCTGTTGGGCCACCTCCTTATGAGGTTCAAACTGGAGCACCTCCTAAATCAGCATGAGGGGGCTCAGGGACTTCCCTGGACTTAAAATACCCACTTCAGATTTCCCCACAGGAGCCCCAAGCACAAGTGACAGCAGGGAACAAACTGATCGATTTTTTAGTGGACACAGAACCAACCTCCTCAGTATCTGCTGCAATTTGTCAGCAAAGGATGACTTAAAATGAGGGTTGACTTTGTCTCAGAAAACTTTTCATGGGTAATTGTTAAGAATGAGTAGGTTGAATAGATTAAAAAAAAAAAAGGCTTATAGGTAAACTTTTAAATAGCTTTCAAAATCTTTGGCAGCCTAAAACTTCGAAGTTTTGCTAAGTTAGGTGATACATTAGATCAAATTCATTGGATATTTAAGTCTTTTCCAAGTAAGATAAAATGCTAAAACATTAATCACTGAATGCAGATTTGTCTGCTTTTGGCGTGTTATTACAGAGAAACTGAGGATTCCCAAAACCATAAAAGGTACTCATAAATTTTAGATATAAAGAATTCTGGTTTAACAGTTCAATAGCTCAAATTTGCTTACTACTTAATATTCACTGGAAACTAAGGTTTCTAAAAGTTAAAATTCTGCCAAATATAATTAAGATTGATAGAAATGATAAAGAAAGCAACTCATATGCAGGAAAGTAGGAGATATGTAAAACAAAACAAAACAAAACTAGTATGAGGAACGGGAATACAGTTTTATTGAGGCAAAAGGAAGTAATTTTGTCCTACAATGAGACTGGTTATCCAGAGAGAGAAGGTTTAGGACAAAATCTCAGTGAAAAAGAAAACTGTAGAAGGTTTGTGATGGGCAAGTTTAGGAAAAGAATTTTATATGTGATCAGAACTAAGACTTTAATGAACAGATTTTTAAAAGTACACTGGTCTAAGACTGAGATACAGCTCTTCTCTCAATTAAAGACAAAGTCTTCTTGGATTGTTGGTCTGCTCTCGATAAGAAATTGTAAACAAAGTTTTTTCTTTTTCCTTTATCTTTCCAGAAAACCGAAGTTTCTATGTTTTATCTTTATCAGGTCTTTGATTACAAGAGAAACTTCTGAATATTTCTGAAACTTCTCTGAATATTCTGAAACTTTTTAATATTTAAGGAGCTAAGTTTTGCTAGCAGCTGTATAAACTTCTGTAGAATCTCTTTTTGTCACCTTGGTTAATTAGATAATTAAATATTACATTGTGTTAATAATATACATTCTTAATCCAGGTATGTGCTTTAAAACTTTGAGGTTTTTAACAAAATTCCCAAGATTCAAAATCTAAATGAAATCTTTTTGACTAATTAGTCTTATTTATATGGCATAAGTTACATTGCAAGCACTATCAAACAAATGATGAAAAACCTTAGGTTCTATTGAATAGGTAAAAGTTATAACTGTTTTACAAATTACTCGAAATTCCTAAGGCTTTTAATATGCTCTGGTGTAAGGTCATCATTTGACATTCTAATTACTGAAATGTTGTGTGTCACAGAAATAACTGGATTTCCTCGTCAACTGCATCATAATGAACTCTTATCAGACCACTAACCATGGCCATTTGTTAGTTTTTTGTCATTTATAGTTATTGTCCTGATGTTCTTGAGAAATGTGTTTTGTCTTCAAGGAGATTCATGAAAAGAACTTTCTAACAAACACAGGTTTTTGATATGTTTAAGATCATAAAACTAAACTTGGTAAGAACTTCTGAACTAATGAGAAAGCTGCATTCAAATAGAACTAAATTAACAACATGGGACTAAATGAACTGAAGAAGATGAGATAGTTTTTATGACTTATTTCAAACATTGCTGGTTCTCTAATATTTGCTCTTACAGATTTAAGTTTCCCTTAAGTTCCTCTGAAGTTATCTATGACTTATAGAAATATGATAAATGTTTTAATTTGTTCACAAAGGAATATTCTATCTTTTCTCCCTCTCTGAACCCTCCAGCGTTAGGGTCCGTGATCAAAGGAGGGAGACTGATACAAATTTAAAGTCAAGCAAAGCTTTATTTCGCGCCAGCACCGAGAATCAAACTGACGGGTCCAGGCTGGCTCTTAGAGAGAGAGAGCACGACCCCTCCCAGCCTCACAGACTAATTTTTATAGAGCAAGGCCATGTGGTTGAGCCTGGCCACACACAGGTGGCCAATGAGATTGTAACACACAGAGAAAGCTGCACAGTCATGCTAGGTCACACACAGGTGACCAATTGAATTGCAACTCACCCCATAGTAGCTATTTGAACTAGCCTATCACCTTGGCCAGAATTGGCGTCCAAAAGGCAGGGCCCACATTTTTTTTTAGGGAGATAGTGATTGGATGTCTCCACCTGGCCTGACCAGCCCTTGAATTTGGGCTCTGTTATCCGGGACTGGTCGACCATATTTTACTAGTTTCCCGGACTTGCTTTTAAGTAAGTCCCCTGGGCGGGGGAGGGCAAGGTCAGTTTAAGTGTTACTGCATAAACAACAAAATGGCTGTTCAACCGAGATGGAGTCGCTCTGGCTAAACAGGCCCTTATAACCAGGATACCGTACAGTAAGTGTATCTCTGTGAGTATTCTTTTCTGGCAGTTACAATTATTTGCATAAGTTCAATGAGAATCTGTTCTCCTTGTAACAAGACACCACTAGAAGCACTGGTTATATTACCAAAGCTTTGACTGGAATGTCATAGAGTCATGCACAGACTCAGACATGACCAGACAGCATTAAGGAACTACGGTTGACTTCATGGAGCCAACAGAGCCCCTTAGAAACACTAAATATTAAGACTTTTGCTTACAGAGTTCCCAGCAGCCTTACCAGGTGAGTAAAGAATGTCACTTCATCACAGGTGCAGGAAACCTCAGGATATTTTGGGGACTGTAAGTGGAATTCATTCAAATCTACAGGCATTGCAGGCAAATCTGATGGTAAATATTTGGCTCAGCTTCTGGCCTTGAAATGCCATTAGAGACTCAATCTGAAATTCCTTATAAAATTTCTAGCAAAGGGGCGCCTGGGTGGCTCAGTGGGTTAAAGCCTCTGCCTTCGGCTCAGGTCATGATCTCAGGGTCCTGGGATTGAGCCCCGCGTCGGACTCTCTGCTCAGGGGGGAGCCTGCTTCCTCCTCACTCTTTGCCTGCCTCTCTACCTGCTTGTGATCTCTGCCTGTCAAATAAATAAATTAAATCTTAAAAAAAAAAATTCCAGCAAAGTAGATTAAAAGAAAACTTAACACGGTCAATCACTATACTTAATTATTTACATAAAATCAACAAGCGAAGGTTGTTAAAACTGGACTTATTCTACAAACGGGTTAGTCCCGATTTTGCTATCTTTGATGGAAAAGTGGGTACTTTTAGAGAAAAATTATGTTTCAGTAACACATCTTTGTAGATGTTAGATTCCAGTTCTGATTGTCTTTTAGCATTTGCTGTTTGCCTTTAAGACTGGCTGGACCCTGAATAATTTGGATTTCCTCGGCCATCTGACTATGACTTTCCAAACTAAGGTTTCCAACCTTTGCCCATTCTCTTGACTTAAAGTCATTAAAAACAAAAACTGCCCTTTTCCCAAAGCCTGCAAATGGAAGCTGGAGACTTGAGGAAAACTTCAGAGAAACGGCCACATAATTCATGTATAGATCATCTTAGTGCCTGTTGCTCTATGCGCCACTCAAAAGGATCACCAGAAACATTTAAACTACAAACCAGAAGGACCTATCAGATTGCCACTGCCTGTTCCCACTCTAGCTGAGGACGTTTTGAGCCTGACACTTAAACTTTCTCATTGGCAGCACGCAGGACTTAGACACTGGGTTTGTAATTTGCTCTACTCATTTATTTATTTTCCTCTTGTTTTCAAAGAAATGCCTCTTATTAATTACGTGATTGTTTGCTAAACAAGGCACAGTTTATGATGGCTAACACAGCCTGCTGCACCTGTATTACTCCTGGGAAGAAAGAATGCACATAGATAAAATAAGGCAATAAGCCACCTGGCTACAAGATGCCCTTGACGACATTCTTACAAAAATTGGGAAAGTCTGCACAATGGCAACCACAGCATGCTGTGTATGAACCAATTCATCTGGAGAAGTTAAAAGCCTCCAGATCACCAGGGCAGTAGCTAACTGGACCACAGTGCTCTATAAATCCACCTGACCTTCTCCACCTCCTTCTCCTGGTGGGACTTTTTTCTCTCCTGGTTTCCAGGCCTTTTGCGGTTATACCCTCTTCTTGGACCCTAATAACCATACTCCTTATTCTGATGTTTACATCTGTATTCTAAAGTTACTAACAAAATTGATTTCCTTTTGCCTATGCCAGGTGGATCTCCAGATGTTGGTCTGCAACAATCCTGAAAGAAACCCAGAAACAAATGACTATTAACACCCACTAGTCCAACCAAGACTTCCTTCTACTCCCTATCCATCCAGGTTTCCTAAAACTTAGATAGCAAGGATTTCTGGAGCCCTCAGGCAAGGTCAACATCCCACACCATCACAAAGTACTTAAAGGAGATGCACCATCACCCAACTTTTCCTTAAAAGGTTTTTAGAGCCCAGAGTCCTTGATGGAGGGCTGTTAAAAGTAGACAGGTTCTAATAGGAAAGCAGAAGTCCTGTCCAGCTCTTGGGAAAGTCAGAGGCATGTCCTGGCAGCACTCCACAAAACGTCAGCTCAAACCAGACAGGCTCAAAATGGCCAGTGGCATGACAGGAAACTTCTGGTCAAATAAGGAAGAAAAGGCATGAAACCTTGCTTCCAAGAAATTTCTACCCTGAGTAATGAATAGTCCACCCCTAATTAGCAAGGGCCAATAAAAGAAAACCAACCCTCAGGGTATACAGCTCTCTCTCTCTCCAGCTTTAATAAGCTTCCCCACTTGTGTTGCTTATACAACTGTGTTTATTTGACAGAGAGAGAGATCACAAGTAGGCAGAGAGGCAGGCAGAGAGAGAGGAGGAAGCAGGCTCCCAGCGGAGCAGAGAGCCCGATGCGGGGCTGGATCCCAGGACCCTGAGATCATGACCTGAGCCGAAGGCAGCGGCTTAATCCACTGAGCCACCCAGGTGCCCCAAGTGACCAAGGAACCGTCTCAAGGAGAGATCACATGTTAGACCATGAAACAAGTCTCAATAAATTTAAGAACACCAAAATTATATCAAGCACCTTTTCTAACCATGATGGTATGAAACTAGAAATCAGTTTAAAAAAATTAGTAAAAGTACAAACACATGGAGGGTAAACAAGATGTTACTAAATAACCAATGGGCCAATGAAGAAATCAAACAAGAAATAAAATAATACCTGTAGGAAAATGAAAATGGAAACAGGATGGTCTAAAGTCTTTGAGACATAGCAAAAGCAATTCAAAGAAGAAGGTTTATAGCAATACAGGCCTACCTCAAGAAACAAGTAAAATCTTAAGTAATCCAACCTTCCACGTGAAGGAACTAGAAAAAGAACAAACAAAGCCCAATAATAGTAGGAGGAAGAAGAGCAAAACTAAAGATTTAAATTAATAGAATATATTAATGAAACCAGGAGCTGGATTTTTTTGAAATATAAACAAAACTTTTGTTAAATCTTTAGCCAGGCTAATCAACAATAAAAGATAGAGGACTCAAATAAGTTAAATCAGAAATGAAAGAAGAGAAATAACAAGTGACACCAAGAAATACAGAGCATTCTAAGAGACTACTAAAATATATACATATTGTCCAACAAGTTGGACAACTTAAAAGAAATGGTAAGTTCCTAGAAACATATACTCTTCAAGACTGAATCACAGAGAAACAGAAGATTTGAATAGATTGATTACTAGTAACAAAATTCAATCAGTAATCAAAAACTCCAAACAAACAAAAGTCCAGGACCAGATAACTTCACAGGTGAATTTTACCAAACATTTAAAGAGTTAATACCTATTCTTCTCAACTCATTCCAAAAACAAAACAAAACAAACAAAAAAAATGAAAAAGGAGAATTTGTAAATTAAGGGCCATCATTACTCTGATACAGAACCAAAGACATTTTTAAAAAAAAAAAAAAAGAAAAGAAAACTATAGGTCAATATCCCTAATGAACACAGTTGCAAAAAAAAAAAAAAAAAAAAATCCTTAACAAAAATTAGCAAACCAATTCAACAACACATTAAAAGAATCATTCACCAACAGTACATTAAAAGGATTATTCACTACGACCAAGTGGGAATTATTCCTGGGCTGCCGGGTTAGTTCAACATCCACAAATCAATCAATGTGATACAATACATTAATAAAAGAAAGAACAAGAACCATATGATACTCTCAATAGATGCTGAAAAAGCATTTGACAAAGTATAGCACACTTTCTTGATCAAAACTCTTCACAGTGTAGGCACAGAGGGTACATACCTCATATCATCAAAGCCGTCTATGAAAAACCCACAGTGAATATCATTCTCAATGGGGAAAAACTGAGAGCTTTTCTCCTAGGTCAGAACACAGCAGGGATATCCACTATCACCACTGCTATTCAACGCAGTACTAGAAGTCCTAGCCTTAGCAATCAGACAACAACAAAAAAATAAATAAAAGACATCTGAATTGGCAAAGAAGTCAAACTCTCACTCTTTGCAGATGATATGATACTTTATGTGGAAAACCCAAAAGACTCCACTCCAAAACTGCTAGAACTCATACAGGAATTCAGTTAAGTGTCAGGATATACAATCAATGCACAGAAACCAGATGCATTTCTATACATCAACAGCAAGACAGAACAAAGAGAAATTAAGGAGTTGATCCCATTTACAATTGCACCCAAAACCATAAGATACCTAGGAATAAACCTAACCAAAGAGGCAAAGAATCTGTACTCAGAAAACTATAAAGTACTCATGAAAAGAAATGGAGGAAGACACAAAGAAATAGAAAAACGTTCCATGCTCCTGGATTGGAAGAACAAATATTGTGAAAATGTATATGCTACCTAAAGCAATCTATGCATTTAATGCAATCTCTATCAAAATACCATCAAATTTTTTCAACAAAATGGAACAAATAATCCTAAAATTTATATGGAACCAGAAAAGGCCCCAAATAGCCAGAGGAATGTTGAAAAAGAAAGCCATAGTTGGTGGCATTATAATTCCAGACTTCAAGCTCTATTACAAAGCTGTAATCATCGAGACAGTATGGTACTGGCATAAAAACAGACACACAGATCAATGGAACAGAATAGAGAGCCCAGAAATAGACCCTCAACTTTACGGTCAACTAATCTGGGACAAAGCAGGAAAGAATGTCCAATGGAAAAAAGACAGTGTCTTCAACAAATGGTGTTGGGAAAATTGGACAGCCACATGCAAAAGAATGAAACTGGACCATTTCCTTACACCACACACAAAAATAGACTGAAAATGAATGAAAGACCTCCATGTGAGACAGGAATCCTCACACAAGCAGCAACCTCTTCAATCTCAAGCCGCAGCAACTTCTTCCTAGAAACATTCCCAAAGGCAAGGGAAGCAAGGGCACAAATGAACTATTGGAACTTCATCAAGATCAAAAGCTTCTGCACAACAAAGGAAACAGTGAACAAAATCAAAAGACAGTCAACAGAATGGGAGAAGATATTTGGAAATGGCATATCAGATAAAGAGCTAGTATCCAAAATCTATAAAGAACTTATCAAACTCAATACCCAAAGAACAAATAATCCAATCAAGAAATGGGCAGAAGACGTGAACAGACATTTTTCCAAAGAAGACATCCAAATGGCCAACAGACACATGAAAAAGTGCTCCACATCACTCGGCATCAGGGAAATACAAATCAAACCACAAGAAGATACCACCTCACGCCAGTCAGAATGGCTAAAATTAACCAGTCAGGAAATGACAGATGTTGGCAAGGATGAGGAGAAAGGGGAACCCTCCTTCACTGTTGGTGGGAATGCAAGCTGGTGTAGCCACTCTGGAAAACAGTATGAAGGTTCCTCAAAGAGTTGAAAATAGAGTTACCCTACGACCCAGCAATAGCACTACTGGGTATTTACCCTAAAGATACAAATGTGGTGATTCAAAGGGGCACACGTACCCGAATGTTTATAGCAGCAATGTCTACAACAGTCAAACTATGGAAGGAACCAAGGTGTTCATCAACAGATGAATGGATAAAGAAGATGTGGCCTAATCGGGCTCTCTGCTCAGCCTGGAGCCTGCTTCCTCTGCCCTCTCTCTCTGCCTGCCTCTCTGCCTACTTGTGATCTCTATCAAATAAATAAATAAAAAACTTAAAAAAAAAAGATGTGGCATATATATACTGTGGAATACTATGCAGCCTTCAAAAGAAATGAAATCTTGCCATTTGCAATGATGTGGATGGAACTAGAGGGTATTATGTTAAGTGAAATAAGTCAATCAGAGAAAAACAATTGTTATATGATCTTCATATGAGGAATCTGAGAGGTAGCATAGGGAGTTTGGGGTGAGGGAAAGGAAAAAAATGAAACAAGATGGGATCAGGAAGGAGACAAACCTTAAGAGACTCTTAATCTCACAAAACAAACTAAGGGTTGCTGGGGGTGGAGGGTAGAGATAGGGTGGCTGTGTTATGGACAGTGGGGAAGGTATGTGTTATGGTGAATGCTGTGAAATGTGTAAGATGATTCACAGACTTGTACCCAGGGGCAAATAATATATGATATGGTAAGTAAACAAATAAATAAATAAAAGGATCCTTCACCACAATCAAGGGGGATTTATTCCAGGGATGCAAGGATGGTTCAATATCTGCGTATCACTCAACATAGTACATCCCATTCAAAAATGAAAAATAAAAACCATATGATCATCCAAACAGATGCACAAAAAGCATTTGACATAATACAACATCCATTCATGAAAAAAGCTTTCAACAAAGTTGGCACAGAGAAAACATACCTCAAAATGATAAATGCCATATATGACAAAGCCAAAGCTAACATTATACTCCATGATGAAAATTGAAAGCTTTTCCCCTAAGGTCAGGAACAAGACAAGGATATCCACTCTCACCCTTTTGTTCAACAGAGTACTGGAAATTTTATCATAGCAATCAGACAAGAAAAAGAAATCAAAGGTATCCAAATTAGTTAAGGAAAATGTAACACTGTCACTATTTGATGACATGATACTATATATATCCCTAAAGACTCTACCAAAAAACCATTAAACCTAATAAATGAATGCAATAAAGTTTCAGGGTACAAATTTAATATACAGAAATCTACTGTTTTTCTATACAGTAATAATAAAGTACGAAAAAAGAAATTAACAAAATAATCCCCTTTACAATTGTGCAAAAAAGAATAAAATACCTAGAGATCAATTTAACCAAGGAGGTAAAAGACCTATACTCTGGAAACTGTAAGACACTGATGAAAGAAAATGAAGAGAACACAACCAAATAGAAAGATATACCATGTTCATGGACTAAATGAATTAATATTGTTAAAATGTCCATACTACCCAAAACAATCTACAGATTCAGTATAATTCCTATCAAAATAACAATAATATTTTCCATAGAACAAGAACAAATTTGTATGGAACTATAAAAGACCTCCCAAATAGCTAAAACAATCTTGAGAAGGAACAAAGCTGGGTATCACAGTCCCAAATTTCAAGCTATCCTACAAAGCTATAGTAATCAAAACAGTATGGTACTGGCACAAAAACAGACACATATATCAATAGAACAGGATGGGGAGCCCAAATATAAACCCATACTAATATGGCCAGTTAATCTATGACAAAGGTGGCAAGAATATACAATGGGGAAAAGATAGTCTCATCAATAAAAGATGTTGGGAGAACTGGACAGGTATGTGCAAAAGAATACAACTGACGGTGCCTGGGTGGCTTCTTTGGTTAGGTACTGGACTCTTGGTTTTGACTCAGGTTGTAATCTCAGGATCACGAGATGGAGCTCCACGGTCAGGCTCTGTGCTGTCTGGAATCTGCTTACGACTCTCCCTCTCCCTCTGCCCCACTCCTCTACTCTCTCTCTCTCCCCCACAAAAATAAATAAATAAATAAATCTAAAAAAAAGAAAACAAAAAACTGGTCCACTTTCTCAGAACACGTAAAGATAAGCTCAAGGGGCACCTGGGTGGCTCAGTGGGTTAAAGCCTCTGCCTTTGGCTCAGGTCATGATCCCAGGATCCTGGGATCGAGCCCCACATTGGGCTCTCTGCTCAGTGGGGAGCCTGCTTCCCCTTCTCTCTCTGCCTGCCTCTCTGCCTACTTGTGATCTCTCCCTCTCTGTCAAATAAATAAATAAATAAAATCTCCCCCCCCCCAAAAAAAAAGATAAGCTTAAAATGAATTAAAGACCTAAATGTGAGACCTGGAACCATAAAACTCCTAGGACAAAATAAGCAGTAATCTTCTGTATATCAACCTTAGCAACATATTTATAGATATGTCTCCTCAGGCAAAAGAAACAAAAAGCAGAATTATACTATTAGGACTACAACAAAATAACTTTTATAGTAAAGGAAACCATCAACAAGATGAAAAGGCAACCTACTGAATGAGAGAAGATATTTGCAAATGACATATCCAATAAGGGGTT